>NC_041733.1:41178837-42446298 GCF_004115215.2 Ornithorhynchus anatinus
TTGTACTTTCCTAAAAAGACTGCAAACCTGTCACAGGTTATTTTTGTAAGAAGTTTGGGTCTCATCTCAAATATTTCTGGCAATCTTGCTATTAAAGAAGGGTACATTTGGGCTCCTAGTATGTATCGGAAGGAGATCAGAGAATAATAAGCAGAAATAATTTTATCATTTTCAATTGAATCACTCCTCACATGTAGCTTTTGTATTTAGATACCACAAAATTGATAATGGTTATGGTAACCCAGAATAGGAAATGAATTGAGATTGGTGTGTGTGATAGCTCATTTCATAAACTGGGGCTGTTTGTTTTCAATTCAAATTGCTCTAACCCCAGATATCCCATTTTTACAAGAAAATCTCTTTTTTTTCTGATTTTCATTTGAATTTTGAATCAGTACAATGAACTCTCTAGAATCTGAAATGCCTGGGACCAAGTCTACTTCAGGAATTTAAACTGTCAGAGGAGGCAGAGATGGGTGAGATGTGGTTTTGTTTTGGGTTTTTTGTATTAAGTGCTTACGATGTGCCAGGCACCGTACTAAGTGCTGGGGTAGGTACATGCCAATCTGGTCCCAGTCCATGTCCCATGTGGGGCTCACAATATTAATCCCCATTGTACAGATGAGGTACCTGAAGCACAGAGAAGTGAAGTGACTTGCCCAAGGTCACACAGCAGACCAATGGCAGACCTGAAATTAGAACTCAGGTTCTTCTGCATCCCAGGATCTTGCTCTACCCACAAGGTCACACTCCTACTATGAGTTTTCCAGAAAAGGGTCTCAAGAGTTACCTCTACCTCAGCACCTCAGATGTGGGGCAGGGATATAATATTTTTAATCAGAGAATGAGCACACACAAATGTTCCACACGATTTTACATATCTTTCTTTGTTGTCTTTATAATCAGTTTCAGTGAATTCTCAGGAAATATTCTTCTTATAAGAAGACATATTCTTCTTATTTTGTTTGCTTTGTAATTGGCATAAGATACTATTGTTTGAACAAGGATTTTAAATGTTATTATTATTCTGATTTTAAGAGCATTTTGGGCCAGAGCTTAAAGTGCTTCAGAGAATTGGAGAACTGTGGGAGGTAAGTTTCCGAGGCTGGTCCAAATTCTATGAACTAGAGCCCATCAGAGATCTATGCCAGTGTGTAGTACACGCCATTTGACCTGGTGACTCTGAAACAAACAACTAACAAACTTGCTAGTTCCTCCATGGAATACAGGATTAGTAAAATGGAATGAATTTAGCTTTCTTTCCCTGCACACTTAACTGCTGACTATACACCACTGGGATAGATAGAAGCTAATCAGGATTTTTTTTATGGTCTGTTAGGCACTCACTTTGCCAAGCATCATACTAAGTGCTGGGATAGATAGCTTGTCAGACATGGTTCCTGACTAACTCTGACGGAGGAAGATTTAATTACCATTTTACAATGAGGTAACTGAGGTGCAATTCTGTCTCCTGAGTGGGATTTAGGGTAAACTAAATATTCAAAACCCAATGTGTCACCCTTATATGATCCTTCCTGTCCCCAAATCTCTCTTGGTCTTGGGGGTAAAAGATGTCTCAAATAGTCCACATGTTGTGGATGTTCCACTCTCCACCACCTGCTGATCACTTAGTGCAATATCGCCAGGTTTTTTGCAAGTTCTATTTTTTGGTATTTGTTAAGTACTTAGTATGTGTCAAGTACTGTTTTAAATGCTGAAGTAGCTACCAGTTAATTAGGCCTGATACAGTCTAGGCCTCACTGACTGGATCTTCCCAAGGAGAAGTGATGGTAAGTTGGGGGGGGGGGGGGCTTTGTATGGGAAGTAGCGTGGCTCAGTGGAAAGAACCCGGGCTTGGGAGTCAGAGGTGATGGGTTCAAATCCCGGCTCTGTCACTTGTCAGCTGTGTGACTGTGGGCAAGTCACTTAACTTCTCTGTGCCTCAGTGACCTCATCTGGAAAATGGGGATGAAGACAGTGAGCCTCACGTGGGACAACCTGATTACCCTGTATCTACTCCAGTGCTTAGAACAGTGCTCGGCATATAATAAGCACTTAACAAACACCAAATACCAACATTACTAATTAGTGGTTTTTTAAAAAATGGTTAAGCGCTTACTAGGTGTCAAGCACTGCACTAAGTGCTGGGGTGGAGACAAGCTAATCAGGTGGGACACTGGGAGACAGTGTGTGACCCACAGGGGGCTCTCTATGACCGGGGTGGGGGGGGTGCCGAGAAGGAAGGGCAGGTCTCTTCCTCCCCAGCCTACAATCCTGGGCTCTGACCAGAAACCTCAGGGACAATGACTCTCCCCCATTTTAAAGCCTAATTGAAGGCCCATCTCCTCTCTAAGATGCCTTCCCTGACTAAGCCCTCCTTTCCTCTTCTCCCATTCCCTTCTGCGTCAACCTGACTTGCACTTTATTCATCCCCTTTTTCCAGCCCCAAGACACATCTGTACATATCTGTAATTAATTTATTTACCTTACTGTCTGTCTCCCCTGCTCCAGAGTCTAAACTCATTGTGGGCAGGGAATGTGTCCGTTGCACTGTTCTATTGTCCTCTCCCAAGGGCATAGTACAGTGAATTGTACACAGTAAGCGCTCAATAAATACAATAGGCTGAATAAATGGAAATCCCTGGTGCACCCCCAAACCGGTGATCTCTGATCCTTTCTGGGCATGGAATTCTCCTAATCCGACAGTAAAGGCTGCCGGGGAAGGGAAGGGAAGGAAAGGGAGGGGAGGGGCTGCCGCATACCAGAGGGCTGTTTCTCTCTTTCGCCAGGTTTCTCAGAATCACACGATCCCACCCATTTTCCGCAGGGCATGATAATAGCAGAGACAATAGCAGAGATAATAGCGGAGTCCCATCAAGTAGATTACCCTCCAGGGAGAGAAATTGCAAGAACAGAAAGAGTCAGAGAAAGCCGCCAAGGAATTGCCGAATTGTATGTTCCAAGCAGTTAGTACAGTGCTCTGCACATAGTAAGCGCTCAATAAATACGACTGAATGAATGAATTCCCGGGGTCGTTAGCCTTACGTTGGAAACCGAGAGTCCTTTGGTGCTTCGACACGTATTTTGATTCATTCTGAAAATGGTTACGCTCAGTCAGAAAAAACCCCATCAAAAACGGTTTTCTTTTCCACAGAGATCTCATTTGAAAGCTCTACCCTTAGGGGATAGTTCAGCCTCGATTGACATTCGCCCACCAGCTTTGCCAATCAAATGACTAACCCAGAAATGGTCAGCTCAAACTACTACTACTTCTAATAACTCTGGTATTTGTTAATCACGTACTATTTGCCAAGTACTGTACTAAGCGCTGGGGTAGATACAAGGTCATCAGGTCCCACATGAGGCTCCCAGTCTAAGTAGGAAGAACAGCGATTGAATCCCCGTTTTACAAATGAGGGAACCGAGGCTCAGAGAAGTTGAGCGACTCACCCAGGGTCACCCAGTGGACAAGTAGTAGGGGTGGGATTAGAACCCAAGCCCTCGGCCTCCCAGGCTCTTGCTCTTTTCGCTAGACCACACAGTTTCTCTGGCAGGCTCTTTTCAACAACTGTGTCCAACTTGATAAAGTTGTATTTACCCCAGTGCTCAGAACAGTGCTTGACGCATAGTAACTGCTTAACAAATATTTAAAAAATCCAATAAAATAACCACCAGTTTAATCGTTTAAAAATGGTGGAGAAGTCAAATCATCACAGTGCTTGGGTAGAAGCGTTACAAACCTTTGTAAGTGTATTTCCATTTTGTGGCCACTGCCTTTTGTAGCAGAGATACAGCGTGTCCTAGTGGAAAGAGCACAGGCCTGGGAATCAGAATGACCAGGGTTGTTCTCATCCCTGCTGCTTGTCTTGTCTGCTGCATGACCTTGGTCAAGTCACTTCACTTCTCTGCACCTCAGTTACCTCATCTGTAAAATGGGGAAGAAGACCGCAAGCTGGTATTCACTCGAGTGCTTAGTTCAGTGCCTGGCACATAATGAATTTATGACAAATACCATTAAAAAGTGTTTTTACTTCCTTCAATTTCAGGTTATGGGAGAGGATATCATTCCAGAAAAAGTCAAAGATGAAGGTCATGCTGAAGTGAAATGTGTAGGCTGTACAGCTCTGAGTGCTTTAGTAATTGCATCTGTAAAAGAATTTGAAGACAGGTGGCTCAGAAAGATCAAAGAGCATATCAGGGCTTTTGAAAATAGGGGCTGCTAATAGATAGCCATTTCAATCTAGCAGCCGATTTTAAAAGTTCTTGCTTCTGTTTGGCTTTTTTTGATATTTATTTCAGGCAGGAGTTTAGACTAATAAAAGATGTAGTGAATTCTATTGGTTCTTCATGATGTCTGTGCAGTGTTCCCCCCCCCCCCCAACTTTCCACTGTAATTATTATTTTAATTAATTTTAGCCCTTCGATCTGCTATGGGCACTACTGGAATTTTATTTCTTTCAGAGATATTAATGCTTTTGGAAGAATATTTTGTGGGTGGTATATGGTATATGTTCATCAATATCATCAATGGTGTTTATGGAGCTCTAACTGTTTGCAGAGCACTGAACCAAGGTCATGGTAGAGTATAGTACAATGGGGTTGGTAGGCATGTTTTCTGCCCACATTGAGTTTACAGTGCTCTGCACATAGCAAGCGCTCAATAAATACTATTGAATGAATTGAGTTTACAGTCTAGAGGGGGAGACAGACATTGATTAAAAAAAATTCCCGAAAGAGCATGGGCTTTGGAGTCAGAGGTCATGAGTTCGAATCCCAGCTCTGCCACTTGTCAGCTGTGTGACTGTGGGCAAGTCACTTAACTTCTCTGTGCCTTAGTTCCCTCATCTGTAAAATGGGGATTAAGACTGTGAGCCCCACACGGGACAATCTGATTCCCCTGTGTCTACCCCAGCGCTTAGAACAGTGCTCGGCACATAGTAAGCGCTTAACAAATACCAACATTATTATTATTATTATTATTATTGAGCACTCATGTGCAGAGCACTCAACTAAGCGCTTGGGAGAGTTGGATATATTGTGGGCAGGGAATATGTCTGTTTATTGTTATATTGTACTCTCCCAAGCGTTTAGTACAGTCCTTCACACACAGTAGGTACTCAATGAATAAATAAACAGAGTAGCTAGACACATGCCCTCCCACAGCCAGCTGAATTAGAACTCCGGTCTTCTATTGTCACTCTACTGAGCCATACTGCCACCTACTGGCCACCCTTGAGGGTGGCCTCCATCTCCAGGCCAGTGTCAGGCCAAGGTTTATTCAAATGAAGGTAGGAAAAAAAATCCCATCTTATTACTTTTCCAAATAGAAAGGCCTGTTATCTCATATAAAATTTATTCCAGTCCTGCATATGGGATGCTGAAATCAGTCTTTAGGCAATATTACTTTTTTATGGTATTTGTCAAGTGCTTATTATGTGCCAGCCACTGTACTAAACGCTGAGATAAGTACACACTTGTCAGGTTGGACACAGTCCATGTCTTACGTGGGGCTCACAGACAAATCCCCATTTTATAGACGAGGTAACTGAAGCACAGTGAAGTGACTTACCCAAGATCACACGGCAGACAGGTGGCCCAGAGAAGTGGCTGAGGGGAGATTAGAATCCAGGATCTTCTGACTCCCAGGCCCGTGTTCTGCCCACTAGACCACACTGCTTTTCATTTATTCAAATTAACTTGGGAAAAAAACCCCATCTGAATTCACTTTCCAAATTAACAGACTTTTGTCTCATATAAACTGTTCTCTCATCATTAATATATGATCCTGAAAGGCCTTTATCCTAAAGTTAGCTGCCCAATAAATGGGTAAGTTAAAGCTTTCCCCACAGTGGTAGGTATCCAACCCATGTCTTTTGAGGTTGCTGGGTTTACCGAAAGAAAAATGATTTAATGCGTCCAATCTGGTGATTCCTGAAAAAGAAGAAAATGTTGCCCTTGAGGGATCAGTCATAAGAGAGACTTATCACTGATTTGTTCACTCTCTATGTACTTTCTAAGCCAAGAAATGGAATTTTTCTTGTAGTTTCTCTTAAATGGATCAAGTGCATATGAACACAATAGGTAGCTTGACCTAATGGATAGAACCTGAGCCTGAGAATCAGAAGGACCTGGGTTCTAATCCCTTTCCTGCCACTTTTTGTCTGCTGGATGCCCTGGAGCAAGTCACTTCACTTCTCTGTTCCTCAGTTACCTCATCCATAAAATGGGGATGAAGACTGCGAGCTCCAGGTGGGACAGGGACTGTGTCCAGCCTAATTAGTTTATATTTACCCTAGCATTTAGTACAGGGCCTGGCACATAGCCTCAGTTCCCTCATCTGTAAAATGGGGATTAAGACTGTGAGCCCCACGTGGGACAATCTGATTCCCCTGTGCCTACCCCAGCACTTAGAACAGTGCTCTGCACATAGTAAGCGCTTAACAAAATACCAACGTTATTATAGTACGTGCTTAACAGATGCCATTAAAATAAACAAGATAAAAAGGTATAATCTATGGTCTTGCTCCAACACTGTCCCATGTCCAGCCCTGCTCCTCATACTTCTTAGTTAATCAGTGAATGGGGTATCTACCCCAATACTTAGTTCAGTGCTTGGTACATAATAAGTGATTTGTTTTCTTTAATATATTTTTTTTCCTCAAGTGAAGCAGGGAAGCAGTGCGGCCTTATGTACAGAGCACGGGCCTGGGAGTCAGAAGGACCTCAGTTCTAATTCTGCCTCTTCCAGTTGTCTGCTGTGTGACCTTGGGCAAGTCACTTTTCTTCCCTGAGTCAACTCATCTAAAATGAGGATGCAGACTGAAAGTCCCAAAAGGAGCAGGGAACCTGTGAGCTTGGATCATGCCTAGCAGTTTGTACAGTGCCTGATGCCTAGTTAAGTGCTTCCCAAATGCTGTATTAAAAAAAAAAGTGAGTATGAGCCCTCCTGTAAAGAAGCAAATACTAGCCCCCAACCCTGGGACCCTCACAGCAAAATTGGACCACCATCCACCCCATTGGTAGGAATCTTTCCTTTTCTATTTCAGGGAACGTGTCTGCTAATTTTGTTGTATTGTGCCTGCCCAAACTCTTAGTCCAGTGCTCTGCACATAGTGAGCGTTCAACAAATGCCATCAATCGACTGAGTGATGTGCCTCTGCTGGTGGGGGGAAGCCCTTTTTGAGGTTAACTGGGTTTTTCTACAAGCACTCGAATATCGATGTATGTCCTCGGTTCATTTATTCATGATCATTATTATTATCAAGCACCGAGTCATTTCCGATTCATGGCTACTCTTACGGATATATTTCCTCGAGAATATCCTGTCTTCTGCTATAATCAGTGACCTTGCTAACAGTTCTTCCGTTATTCATGATCTCCAGAGTATATTTGTGAATGACCAGTTTTTGTCTATGTTGTTCTTTTCCCTTGCCCTCTCTGGGATGTTTGTGCTTTTTGTTCACTTGCCTGACTCCCCTCTTAGACTGTGAGCTCCTGAGGAGAAAACTGTCTGTTCCTTTCATCGTGTGCCTCCTAAGTGCCCACAGAGTGCTCACTCCAAGACTGTCAGCTTGTTGTGGTCAGGGAATGTGTCTGCTTATTGTTTTATTGTACTCTCCCAAGAGCCTAGTACAGAGTTCTGCCCCCAATAAGTGTTCAATACATACAGTTGAATGAACACACAGCCACTTCCGGCTTCCCCCCCGGCCGAGGCACAAGGCGTTGGACGGGTCACCCATAGGATCCAGACGAGACCTAACTCCAGTCCGAGATGATGAACTTCTCCTGGATTTGCCTGGAGAATTTCCTGCTCGATTTTTCCCAGTACACCTCTCCTGCCACGCTCTGGTTAGAAATGTTCGGTCTCCAGGGAAGAGCGGGCAATGATGGAGAATCTTGTTTTCTTGCAGTTCAATCAATCAATAGTATTTATTGAGCACTTGCTGTGTGCAGAGCACTGTACTAAGCACTTGGGAGAGTCCACCAGAACAAAATCGATAGACATGTACACTGCCCACAATGAAATTACAGTCTAGTGGGGGAGACAGACAATATAAATTAATAAATTATGGATATGTACATAAGTGCTGTGGGGCTAATGGGGGATGAATAATGGCAGCAAATCAGGGTGACACAGAAGGGAGTGGGAGAAGAGAAAATGAAAGCTTAGTTAAGGAAGGCCTCTTGGAGGAAGCTTCCTGAGTTTTCTCCTCAGAAGATACTCAGCCTCTGCAGAACAACATGTAGTATTTGTTAAGCTCTTACTATGTGCCAGGCACTGAACTAAGCAATGGAGTAGATACAAGCTAATCAGGTCCGACATAGTCCATGTCCCATGTGGGGCTCACAGTCTTCATCCCCATTTTACACAGTAAGCGCTTAATAAATATGATGGATCGATTTTATACAGATGAGGGAACTGAGGCATAGAGAAGTAAAATGATTTGCCCAAAGGCACAGACAAGCGGCAGAGCTAGGACTAGAACTCAGGTCAGTGCTCTATCCACTAGGCCACAATGCTTCTCTTGAAGCCACCTACTTGAGAAGAATGAAACAGGCAAACTGGAATGTAGGGAGAGAAGAATAAGGATAAGCTGGAAGGGAGAAAGCTGTTAGAGCCCGGGCCCGGGAGTCAGAAGGACCTGGGTTCTCATCCCCACTCCGCTGCTTGTCTGCTATGTGAAGTTGGGCAAGTCAGTTCACTTGTCTTGGCTTCAGTTACCTAATCTGTAGAACAGAAATGAAAACTGTTAGCTCCATATGGGACAGGGACTGTGTTCAACCTGATGAGCTGTATCTTCCCCAGTGTGTAGAACAGTGTCTGGCACATAGTAAGCACTTAAATACTTTAAAAATAAAAAGTGGAAGTACCAGACTCAGAACTGGGGACAGGTCCCAGCAGCCTCAGGCTGCCTTGCCCACCTTGAGGTGGATGTCCAGGATCTGAGCCCTGTTACACTAAACTACTTCACTTCACTTTGGTCAAGAAGGATGTAGACAAATATTTCCTGTTTATTGGCTGCCTCCAGCACATTACAGAAGATCTCGACATCCATGAACTCATCCATCAAGATGGCCAGCACCTGGAGCAGGACAAGGCTGGCTGTTTATCTTTTTTCCTTTTTCGATGGTATTTGTTAAACACCTACTGTGCGTCAAGCACTGTACCAAGTGCTGGGAACAGGTTAATTTGGTCAGATAGTCCTTGTCCCACATGGGGCTCACAGTTTTGGTTTGAGGGAAAACAGAGTTTCCATTTTCCAGTTGAGGAAATGGAAGCCCAGAGAAGCGAAGTGACCTGTTCAAGGTCACATGGCAAGCAGTTGGCAGAGCTGGGATAAGAACCCAAACCTTCTGATTCCCACACCTGGACTCTGTCCAGTAGGCTACGTTGCTTCTCTTTAACAGAGACAAGGTAATATTTCAGCCCCTGGCACTGGCTCCCAGGAGCCGGGATTACAACCTGGGTCCTTCTGATTCCCGGGCCGGCTCACCCGTCCACGCTGCTTCTAGTTATCAGAGACAAGGTTACATTCCCCCTTCCCCACCAACTGCCACTCCCCAAAGAGAGGGGAATGATGGGGGAAACAGGTGCTGAGTACAGTGCTCTGCACATAGTAAGTGCTCAATAAATATGATTGAATGATGGGAAGAGGGCTGTTTCACCCAGATTTCACAGAATCTCAATCTTGTTTCAATGTCCTTAGTGGAGGGTGAACCCGCAAATAATTGCACTAACTGAGGGCCAAAAAATTCAAATACCTGGACTTTAAAGGCAAGGAGGTTTTTTTGTGCCCTTCGGTGTGTAGAATTTGCTAGTGTAGGCTTCATCTAAAATCCTCATATTATTAGAGCCCACTCTACATTCCCCTTTGGTCTTGTACCTCATTATGGGCCTTAGGATCTGCAATTTGTGGTTAAGTTGCTATTTCTATAAGAGACTTAACTCATTCCACAGAAAGTAGGTTTTGTTCACCTGGGAAGGTTTGAAAACATCAAGGAGCCAGCTGAAAGACCTACGTGCTCTTGGCACTAAACTGAAACTAATCCAGGAATTTCCAAACTGATAATTGATCACTGGGATGTCAGTCCCAGCTCAAGCCCATGAATATGCCTGGCCTGTCATTAATCAGTCTATCAATGTTTTTTACATAGCACTTATTATGTGAAGAGCGCTGTACTAAGAGCATGAGAGAGCATGAGAGCTCTAATTTATATTAACATTGGTCTCCCTCTCTAGACTGTAAGCTCACTGTGGGAAGGGAATGTCTCAACAAGTTGTGTTGTAGTGTACTCTTACAAGTGGTTGGTACAGTGCTCTGCACACAGTAGGCACTAAATAAATACCACTGATTGAATGACTAGCTTTAGATTGAAAACCCGGGGCCTGGACAAAGCTCCTTGATGCTTTCTCATGCAGCCAACTAAAAGCCCAGTGGAGGGGAGCAGATTCTGGAGCCCCAAGTAGGACAGAAACTTTGGCTGAGGTGATTGTCTTCAAAAGATCGATCTATGGTATTGACTGAGCGCTTACTGTATTCAGAACCCTGTACTGAGCACTTGGGAGAGAACAGTAATACAGAGTCGGGAGACACATTTCAATCAGTAGTATTTATTAAGTGCTTACAGTGAACGGAGCACTTTTCTAAACACTTGGGAGAGAACAATATAACGGAATTGCTAGACATGTTCCCTGGCCACAAGGAGTTTACAGTTTAGAGGAGGAGACAGACATTAATATAAAACAATTAATTACAGATTTATGCATAAGTGCTTTGGGACTGAGGGAGGGGTGAATAAAAAGTGCAAATCCAAGTGAGAGGCAGAAGAAAATCTTCTATCTTCTCCAGTGCTTGGTGCAGTTTTTAGGCATAAAGAAAGTGCTGAATAATTAACATCATTATTGTACACACCTTGCTTCTGCTGCAAGCACATGGGACAATTGTGGGGAGTGAGGACACACACACACACACACCTCACCCGCCCCGCCCCCCCTCCCGACCCCAACCCCTTTCATGAAGCACTTATTTGCTCATCTTTAAATTCCACTTCTTCCTTCTGCTTATAAGGTATCTTAGTGTCTATTTTCCCAAGTACATTGTGGGCTCCATGTGAGCAGGAATTGTATCTGCTAATTTTATTGTGCTTTCTCAATCAATTAGTGGAATTTATCGAGCACTTGCTTCGGGCAGAGCACAGTACTAAGCATTTAGGAGAGGACAATACTACAGAATTAACAGACACATTCCCATCCATAAGGAGTTCCTAAGCATTCTGTACTGTGTTGGGTAAATTCTACTCTAGAACTTTGTTCTGTTATACTGTCTCATGCTCTTAGTACAGCGCTCTTCACATAGTAAGTACTATGTAAAAACCATTGACTGATAGACTGATTAATGACAGGCCAGGTATATTCATGGGCTTGAGTAGGGCATACCAGGACCGCGGGAGGATGTGGC
The DNA here is from genome assembly GCF_004115215.2 of Ornithorhynchus anatinus. Lineage (NCBI taxonomy): Eukaryota > Metazoa > Chordata > Mammalia > Monotremata > Ornithorhynchidae > Ornithorhynchus > Ornithorhynchus anatinus. Next base: position 41,190,297 of record NC_041733.1, read on the forward strand.
CCAGGGGTCGACGGCAGGATAGGCGAGAACGGGAAACTGTGAGGAGATGGGCGGCAGAGGAGCGGAGCGTGCGGGGTGGGGAGTAGAAAGAGAGAAGGGAGGAGAGGTAGGAAGGAGCAAGGTGATGGAGAGCCTTGAAGCCTAGAGTGAGAAGTTTTTGTTTCGTGCGGAGGTTGATGGGCAACCCCTGGAGGTTTTTAAGAAGGGGAGTGACATGCCCAGAACGTTTCTGTAGGAAGATGAGCCGGGCAGCCGAATAAAGAATAGACTGGAGGAGGGAGAGACAGGAGGAAGGGAGATCAGAGAGAAGACTGACACAATAATCCAGCTGGGATATTATGAGAGTCTATAACAGTAAGATAGCCGTTTGGGTGGAGAGGAAAGGGTGGATTTTGGCGATATTAAAAAGGTGAGACCGGCAGCTTTTGGTGACAGATCGGATGTCTGGGGTGAACAAGAGAGCCGAGTCAAAGATGATACCGAGGTTGCGGGCCTGAGAGACGGGAAGGATGGTCGTACCATCCACGGTGATAGGGAAGTCAGAAAGAGGACAGGCCTTGGGAGGGAAGATGAGGAGCTCAGTTTTGGTCATGTTGAGTTTCAGGTGTCAGGCAGACATCCAGGTAGAGATGTCTTAGAGGCAGGAGGAGATACGAGCCTGAAGGGAGGGGGAGAGGACAGGGGCAGAGATGTAGATCTGTGTGTCATCTGCATAGAGATGATAGTTGAAGCCGTGAGAGCGGATGAGTTCACCGAGAGAGTGAGTGTATATGGAGAACAGAAGAGGGCCGAGAACTGACCCTTGGGGAACCCAAACAGTTAGAGGATGGGAGGGGGAGGAGGAGCCTGCGAAGGAGACCGAGAATGAACGGCCAGAGAGATAAGAGGAGAACCAGGAGAGGACGGAGTCTGTGAAGCCAAGGTGACATAAGGTGTGGAGGAGAAGGGGATGGTCAACAGTGTCAAAGGCAGGTAAAAACTGGGAAGTATGTAGGTGCATGCATACTTGCCCAGAAACAAATGACTTCACTTCTCTGCAGGAAAATAAATACATAGAGGTCCTAAGACTTACCCCTGTGCAGACATACACATACTTACACAGAAGTCCTGGCTCTGCCAACTGTCTGATGTGAGACTCACTCCCTTCATTCGTCTCCCCGCCCAGCCCCTCAGCACTTATGTCCATATCTGTCATTTATTTATAGTAATGTCTGTTTCCCCATTTCTACACTGTAATGGCATTGTGGACAGGGAGTGTGTCTGTTTTTGGTTGTATTATACTCTCCCAAGTGCTTAGTACAGTGCTCTGCACACAGTAAGCGCTCGATAGATTCAGTTGAAGGAATGAATGAAGTCACTTAATTTCTCCATGCCTCAATGATTTCTTGTTTCTAAAGTGGGGTAAAGTCTGTGAGCCCATGTCTGACATCTATCCCAGTGCTTAGCAAATATCCTGTTAAAAAAAGGGAGACATTAACTTTTTCTTTGTATGCACAAAGTATGTTCACACCCGTAAACATACAGAGCATTTTTTTTAGTGCTATGCCAACAAAGATATACACTGAGGAAACACATGTACATTTACACACTTATTTCACTTTATTCAGATGCTTATATACACCATCTTATTTACACAGCACGGTACTTATTTCTAGACATGTGCACGCATACATTTTCTTTACAGACTAACCCGCAGGTTCCAACCGACAGCCTGGGGATTCAGAGACGGAAGCCTTACCTCTGCTCCACATCTACTGCCTTCGCCTCTTACCCCTAAGAGAAAACCTGTGGGGTTAAGGGTTTTTTTTTCCCTGCTTTGAATTTATCCTCTGCTTGAAATTGTGCGAATGAGACCCTTCCCTTGTGAGGCCTGCTGCAGCCTAGAGAGAAGGTAATGGTTTGGAGGCTTGGGTTCTTATCTCTGCTTCAGTCTTAGAATTGTAAAAAAGATTCTGATCTCCCAAGTAGGATTAGAACTCACGACACCGAGATGCTGAGGCAAAAGGTTTTAGCCTTACCCCATTGGTAACCTCCAAAATTTGGTTTTATTTTTACTTTACTTTTAAAGAAGCTAATTAAGAACAGCTGAAATCAATTAAGACTGAGACCGTAAGGTTTATTAAGATTGATAGGCAGGCAGGCTCTTCTCTGCTCTTTGAAAGTTGCCAGTTAAGGCTGAAAGGACCCTAAATGGCAACCAGCTAGCCCCTTTAGGCCCTGGAGGGCAGGGATGGTAGCCACTTATAGTGCTTGATACAGAGTAAGTGTTCAGTAAGTATGGTTGATTCATTGACTTTTGATGGACTGAAGCCTGTCCCTTAATAATAATAATAATAATAATAATGATATATGTTAAGCACTAACTATATGCCAGGCACTGCTGCTGCTGATTGCCAAAGGATAAACACTACTTCCAGCTTAAAGGCCACCTCCACTGTTGCTACTGCTTTGCTTTCCCTGGTAAAAGTCTATAGCCCTTTTTTATGGTATTTGTTAAGCACTTACTGGCAGGCACTGTACTAAGTGCTGGGGTAGATACCTTAATAATATTACTATTATCATTATTATTATTATTCTTAGTGTAAAGTCTAGAGGCTATCCCTTGATTCTACATTTTCTTCCTCACAATTTCCAGCTGTCAGCAGAGCATCTTTTAATGACATCTCCAAGTTATGAGCAGTTTTGTGGCCTTGATTTACAATACAGGCTTAGCTCTTTATTTTCCAAGGTTAGGTTCACACCGTGTTTTAATTTTCTATTTTCACCTTCGCCTTCTTTGGATTCCATGGTCTCTGTACCCTCCTAGAAGACACATTCATCCTAAATTGACCTGGTTTATTCAGAGGTAAATCTTCAACCACTTGGACAATAGGCAGTGAGCTGTCACTGCTCAGAACTGAGGTACATCTGGGGTGCTTTTCATCTGAAGGGACGCAGAAGATTCTGTGATGAACTTGAGGTGGGTTTTGGCACGTTCAGTGAATAAAGGCTGAATACTGCTGTTTAGTCTGCTAATAATAATAATAATTGTAGTATTTGTTAAGCATTTACCAAGCACCATTCTAAGCACAGGGGTAGATACAAGGTAATGAGGCTGGACATAGAGTCAGTCCCACATGGAGCTCACGGTCTTAATCTTTGTTTTACAGATGAGGAAACTGAGGCACAGAGACGTGCAGTGAGCAGACAAGTGGCATCTTGGTCCATCCTCTGCACGCTAAAACTGGAAACCTGTTCTATGGTGAGTCCTGAGAGGCCTTGGGTGACATGTCTCAATCCCAAGGCATTCTAGGAGGGGAGAACAGAGAACCCCACAGCAGACCTTCTATGTGGTCTCGGGTGCGTCACAGGCCCCTAGACAAGGCGGCCAGTAGAATGACCATTTGTCCAATCTGACCCCTGACCTAATCGGATTCCCAGCTGAGCTGGCCAATATGGTACGGGTCAATACTGAATGCCTTCCTGTCCACCATTTTTATTTTCCTTGCCCAGCATCCCTCCACTCATTTACTCTGATTACTGAGTTCCATGGCACAGAAGTGGTGCCCGTGCTTCCGTTGACCGGAGAGGGGAACACCACTGGAGAAATGCGCAAGATTCAGGTGGACTTCCAAGCAGCAGTGTGGCCTTGTGGAAACAGCCCAGGCCTGGGAGTCAAAAGACCTGAGTTCTAAACCAGAGTCCGCCAAATGCCCGCTGGGTGACCTTGGGCAAGCCGCTCCACTTTTCTGGGCCTTGGTACTCCTGTTCTCCCTCCTATTTAGACTGTGAGTTCCTAAGGAGGTAGACAGGGACAGTGTCCAAACCAATTCACTTGTATCAACCTCAGCACTTAGAACCATGTTGACCACATAGTAAGTGCTTAACAAAAGCATAAAAAAAAAGTGTTCCATGAGACATGTGACACCTCAGGCATCAGTGCTTAGTACAGTGTTTGGCACATAGTAAGGGTTTAACCAATATCCATGAGTGGCCACCCTAGAGGCCAACTTTAAAGCTGACCTGCCCTTCCTTCTTGTCTCCTCTGCACCCCCACCCCTTCCCTGCCATTTTCCCCTGGCTCCTGGGTTAAGAGCCCCCCAAGGTTGGCCTCCTCTACATACTTCTTACATCAACAGTCCTCTCCCAGAAGCTGAATTGGACAGAATCAGTGAGGAGAGAAGCACATGACTTAGTGGAAAGGGTGCAGGCCTGAAAGTCAGAGGACCTGGGTTACAAGTCTGGCTCCACCGCCCACTGCTGTGTGACCCTGGGCAAGTTGCTTCACTTCTCTGGACCTGAGTCACAAGTTGCTTCACTTCTTTGGACCTGAGTCAGCTCATTTGTAAAATGGGGGATCAAGAGTGTGAGCCCTCTGTGGGACAGAGACCGTGCCCAACCCGACTGTCCTGTGTCCACCCTGGCGCCCAGCAAAGAGCCTGGTACATAGAAAGCATTTAACAAATTGCATTAAAAAGGGAACAAAAACCAAAAAGGAGAGGCAGAGTGGAGGGGACAGTGGGGCTTGGGGACTGGGGAGGCCTCAGGGAAGAGCTTGAGTTCATTCCTTGAGTCATTGAATCATTCATTCATTCTTATTTATTGAATAGCCCCCTGAGTACAAAAGAATGTACTAAGATTTGGAAAAGCCATAGATGAGAATTAGATCTCATCTTCAAGGAGTATTTGAATGAGATGCAGGTGTTTATGTTTTTCCAGATCCTTTTAACACTGAGCAGCTGCAAATCCCCTTCTCCTTAATAGCCTCTGCCTCTTCTTTCCCTGGTCTTTTAGCCCTACTTCTAAAAACCCAGTCTTTCCACTAGGTGCTCTTCAGTGGGGCAAGTGGCACTGCCCTTTAAAGAATCAGAGGCTTCTCAGCCTTTCCATACCCTACCCAGACCCCATGATTCAGGTCAAATTGTGAGAAGCAGCATGGCCTTGGTGGAAAGAGCTTGGGTCTGGAAGTCAAAGGACCTGAATTCCAATCCCAGCTCTGCCAAACACCTGTTGTGTGGCAAGCCACTCTATTTCTCTAAGCTTCAGTTTTTCTGTTCTCCCTCCTACTTAGACTGTGAGCCCTTATGGGATAGAGCTTGGGTCTGACCTAATTCACTTGTCTCTACCCCAGCACTTAGCAAGATGTTGAGCACATAGTAAGCACTTCACAAATAGCATTAAAAAAAGTGTTCTGTGAGACATGTGACACCCAGGCATCAGCTCTTAGTACAGAGCTTGGCACATAGTAAGCTTTTAACAGATGTCATTATTGTAATCGGTCCAAGATCTGCAAGAGCCATCAGTGGCCTCCCTACTGACCAGCCTTAAAGCTGACCCATCCTTCCTACCTGTCTTTCCTCTGGCTCTCTGCCTTTTCCCTCCTCTCTCCCCAGGCTCCTGGATAAAGAGTCCCCCAGTGTTGGCCTCCTCTACCTACTCCTTACACCAACAGTCCTTTACCGGAAGCTGAACGGGACAGAAGCAGGGAGGAGAGAAGCAGCGTGGCCTAGTGGGAAAGGCCCAGGCCCGGGAGTCAGAGGACCTGGGTTCCAACTCTGACTCCACCACCCGTCTGCTGCGAGACTCTGGGCAAGTTGCTTCACTTTTCTGGACCTCAATCACCTCAGTTGTAAAATGGGGGAGTTTAGATTGTGAGCCCACTGTTGGGCAGGGACTGTCTCTATCTTGCCGAATTGTACGTTCCAAGCACTTAGTACAGTGCTCTGCACACAATAAGCACTCAATAAATACAATTGAATGAATGAATGCGGGACAGGGATCGTGTCCAACCCGACTATCTCGTATTCACTGTGGCGCCCACACAGTGGCTGGCACATAGAAAGCACTTAACATCATTAAAAAGGAAACAAAAAACAAAAGAAGAGAGTGGAAGGGCCAGTGGGGACTGGGGAGGCCTCAGTGAAGAGCTTGTGTTCATTGATTGATTGATTAATTAATTCATTCTTATTTATTGACTATCCTCCTGAGTGCAAAGCTCTGTACTAAGCTCTGGGAAAAACCTGATTGAGAATTAGACCCCATCCTTGTGGAGTAAGTGAATTAATGAATTCATTCTTATTTATTGACTATCCTTCTGGGTGCAAAGCACAGTATTAAACTCTGGGAAAGCCTTGGATGAGAATGAGACCCCATCCTCAAGGAGTAAATGAATGGTTTACAGGTGTGTATAATTAAGGCTGTTTTTCCAGATCCTTTTAATGATAGGCAGGTGTAAATCCTCTTCTCCTTAATAGCCTTCTGCCTCCTCCTTCTCTGATCTTACAGCCCCACCCCCCAGAAACCCAGTCTCTCTATTAGGTGCCTTACAATGGAACAAGTGGCAGTGCTCCTTTAAAACCCCAGAGGCTTGTGTGCCTTTTTTTTTTTTAAGTAGGGTTAGTTGGTCTGTACTTGCCATAGGTTGTGGAGAGGAAATGTAGTGTGTTTGGGGTTTTGGGGAGTAGTGGCTGAGATGCTCCCTTTGGTTAACTTATCTTTTATTCAGCTGTGGTAGTTGATGTATTGGATTAAGTCCCCCCAAAGTTGGCTTTCTTTGCCTACTTATACCAATGGCCCTGGTGGGGCTGAGGGGGTCAGGGCAAACGGTTTGGCTTTCATGGGTCAGGAATGCCTTGTCTTGATGCTTTTGGGGGCTTAGTATATGCCAAGCATTGTTCTAAGTGCTGGTGGTGATACAAAGTAATCAGGTTGGGCACAATCCTTGTCCCATTTGACTCATTCTTAATCCCCATCTTTTGTAAATGAGGTAATGGGGGCACAGGGAGGTAAAGTGACTTGCCCAAGATCACCCAGCAGGCAAGTGGCAGAGTTGGGATTAGAAGCCATGACCTTCTGACTCTGAGAATGAGTCCTATACTAATGAGGTGTATGGTAGTGGAGCGGGCTGATGGTGGTAAGGAGAATGTATTTGATATTATTGACTTGTCCATACTGTTGATGTGATGATGGTATTTGTTAAGCACTTACTGTGTGTTCCGAGTGCTTGAGTAGGTACAAGATAATCAGATTGGACTCTGATGTGTGTGGTTAATGGTGCCTGCAGCCCAGTCTCTGATGTGGTTACAGTCCTCGTGCCCTGGAGGGGCAGGGGATGTTAGACAAGAAAGGATTTGGTTTTGCTGACTGGGAGATGAGTTTGGGATCTAGGAAGGGAAGTGTCTGATTTGGGACAAAAAAAATGTCTAGAAAGAAGGATTTTGAGGGGTTGTGATGCAATGAAGTCTGTTTTTAGGGGGAATGATGGGTGCTCAGGGTTTTGGTGGGGGGAGAAAGGGATGGGGCAGAAACGATGGGGTGCATGGGGGTGCATGCTCACTATGTGTCTTTGTGTGTCTTTATGTGTCTCTCTGTGTGTCTGTCATTGAGCCCTCTATCTGTGCTCTTGCCAGCCCCCAGTTAGCTAGTATTTCCCACTCAACCATACAGTTGTCAAAGCCAGCAATCTTATCCAACCTCAACAAGTGCTCATGCCTCTGGAATGTTCTAGAAGGTGAGGGACTGTTTCTGCAAGACTTGTGCCGCCTCCCACCTCCCCAATTATTTAAAAGGGGGTGCACTTTCAGCCCCCATCGACTGGAAACCTCCACCCTACCATCCTCGCCGCATTGAGAGTTGTGGATCAGTTCTGGAAGCGCGTCAGTATCAGAGTCAGATTGTAAGTCCTCTGGGGCAGGAATCAAGACCCGCCGATGGGAGAGGGGTGGAGTGGTGGTACTGTCACATATCCCTCGAGGGCAGGATTGCGCCAACCTCAGATGACTCTTTTGGGGCTTCCCAATTCCTGTACCCCAAGATATGTTGCCTCTTTCCCCCACCCCCCGTGGGACTCGAGCCCCTCAAAAGCCCAACAGTGAGTTGGGGTTCGGTAGCTGCCCAGTGGAGTAGACTGTAAACCCGTTGTGGGCAGGGAATGTCTGTTGTGCTCTCCCAAGTGCTTATATAGTGCTCTGCGCTCAAATACGCTGCACTGAGCCAGAACACCACAAACACAAGTGCCGCCGTAGTAGCAGAAGCTGAGTCGCCGTTAGTATTCGCTGAGTACTTAGATGCAAAGCATCCTACTGAGTGCCTGGGAGACTGAGTTACCAAGTGCAAATTTCTCCTTGAGTTGGAATCTAGTCTACAGAATATTTCCAAATGACTCCTGTGCCCACTCGTCGTGGTTCCTACTTAAATGGGCATAACACTCGTATTACCGTCTGTGTTCCCCACTAGAATATAAGTTCATAATAGACAGGGAATCTGTGTCTGGTTATATCTTGTTCTGCGGTGTCTGGTAAATATGACTGACTAAAGCGGGTGTCCTTAGCAACTGAGCCCTCTCACCCCCGTCCTGGTCTTAGTACAGTGCTCTGCAAATAGTGTTTGATAAAGACTCTTGCTATATTAATGGAACACTGCTACTCTTCATTCTGTGTATCGATTTACTTTCTTTTTGACCTACTAGTACCGCCGATTCAAGCTTATCATAGGTTCAACATGTTCAGTTTGGTGTACTGATCTTGTCTATGCCGCCCTTCTAACTGGGAGTAAATCAATTTTAATGTCTGTCATGTAGACTGGAAGCTTCTTGAGAGCAGAGGCCACGTATGCTATGTAATGCCAAATTCTGAAGCATTTGCATCATGTCGTTCCAAAGTCGATGCTTCCCCTTCTAGACTGTGAGCCTGTTGTGGGTAGATCGTATATGTTAAAGCACTCTATTGTACTATGCTAGGGTCTTAGTTGAGTGTTCTGCACACAGTAAGAGCTTAAATACAATGGGCTGTCTGACTGACTGACCTAGATTGTAAGCTCCCAGTGGGCAGGGCTGTGTCTCCTAAACCTGACTTGCCAAAGAGGGTGCTTAAGGGAGTGTGGTCTCACTCAACTTGGGCCAAACTGGGGGGCAGGTGCCCCAATCTCCTTCTACTGATGGTGGAGTGGAAGAGGAGCAGGGGAGAAGGACCAGATTGGTACTGGGTAAGTGTTCAGAGTCTTGGCTGCCTGAGAGACAAGGCAGAAGCCTAGTTTGTTTCTGCCCCCTGGAGAAGTCTCCCAGACAGGACTGCTCACAGGTAAGATGCTGGGGAATTGGGGGGGGGGGGGGGTGGCTGTGTTGGGGAGTCTCCACAGGCTGAGACTTTGTTGGGGGAAAGCCAGAGTGCGTGTGGTGTGGTCCTTTGGAGTGACAAAGCCAGCCAGAGCCTCCCCTGCAGGGCGTGTGAATGGCAGCTGCTCTGTTCTATATGAGGAATCTTTCCTCCTTTCTCTCTGTCTCCTTTTTTTCTCACTCTCTGACCTTGGGTGTGAATGATCCTGCAGGGCCCAGTCCAGCTGCAAATGGGGCTGGGCCTGGGCCGCACCATTCTCTGCCACAAGCGGGGGGCAGAGTGAAATTACCCTGAAACCTTACAAGGTTTATCCTTAGGGCCAAGGAAGGAGCCTGAGCCCCAGGTGCAGCATGGGAGACCCGGCCCCCTGGCCCATCCCCGCCTCTCAAGGACATCTTGGTGTGGACTGGACAGGACTGGACAGAATGGTGAGTTTTATGCCTTAAACTTGGGGCTATCTGAGTTCTGTTTCGGGCAAGTGGGAGGAATTGAGGAAACAATGGTCTTTATTGAGCACTTAAGTCTAGACCACTTTGCCGAGTGCTTTAGAGAGTATAGTGAAAGGAACCTTATCACCCACTGGACATACACACACAATTCATTGCATCCATATAGTCCATAAACCAGAGCAGTGACCCATTCGCTCTGGGCTCAGTAGTGACCCCTGACCGGGCTCCTACCCAACATCCAACTTCCTGATCCCTGGCTGGAAGACTGGGCTTCCCCACTGCTGACCCAACCGAGCCTTCCCCACCCCCAACTGTGACTGGCTGGCACTCACCATGTGCGGGCAGGGGTACACCTCTTCAGCCAACCAACAGTCACATCCATCCCCAGGAAGCCACAACGCAGCCCCGAACCGGACCACCAGGGCCCACGGACAGTGGAGGAAGGACCGGCTACTCACCGGATGCCATGGACACTGATAAATTGCGCCGGCCCCACTGAGAGGAAATTTGTTGACACGAGGATGCTGCCCGCTGGCCACCCCCTTCCCGCCCCCTAGCCTGCAACTGTATCCCCTCCTTCCAGACAGTGCCACTTCCTTTGGGGGGTTAAGGGTCAAACACTGCATCATGGGTGCCAAATCAATCCCTTGCAACTCCAGGAGGGTATGGAGGTGTGTGCATGTGTGTGTGCCTCATGCGTGAGAACGAGGGCCGGGACCAGAGCAGGGCCAGAGGGGCCGCCCCTCTTGGGCCGGGTAAAGGGTTATGGAAACAGGGGTCTAGAGTTTGGGGCCGGTACTCTGTGGGCAGATCTGAGCGGGTGTGAAGTCGCACTGGGGCCCTTAATTCTATAGTCAGTGTGACATCCTCCTTGCCTGTTCTGCCCTGTGGGAGTTTCCTGCCTAACTCAGGCTTCAAGAGTACAGACTCCCTTTCCCGTCCAGGGGGGTGCCCCTGGGGGAGCGGGCGTAGGGACAGGTTGAGTCAAGGTGTGCGTGTGTCTGTATGTTTGTGTGACTACCCTGTGTCTTCCATCCCTCCTGGATGAGCAGAAAGAGGGGTGGAGAGGACTAACAGCAAATGTTAGAGTGGGAAGATGCAAAGTGGTTTCCCCCATCCTACCAACAGAAATGGCACGGCCTGGCCCCCTTCTCTCCCCTTCCTCTCCTCCTCCCATCTCTGTCCCCTTGGCAGCCTGGGATCTGTAAGCCCAAATGTCTCTGTTTGGAATAAAATTAATACGTTCTTCCAATTCGCAATTGCCCCCCCCCCCCTCCACAGAAGGTTTAGAATTAGGGGGAACCAGCTGTGTACTCAAAGCAGGCAGATGTCACCAGCTTCTAACTTGTAGAGTGACAACCTAGAACCCTCCCAACCTCCAGATCTCATTCCTTCTGACTCTCACGCAGGCAGAGTAAGGGGTCTTGTGGGTTCAAGAAAGGGGTGTGATGACACACTCCTTTTCTTCTTGCCTCTCTCCCTATCCAGCCTCAGGGTCTCTAGAGGAATGTGGCTCCCATGGGCTGGAGGGTTTCAGATTTCTCCCTGCCCCTATCGACTCTGTTGGGCAGGGCTAATGTGGACGGCAGGACCCTCTAGGCCCAAGAGAGAGGGAGGGGGCAGCATGAGTTGGAGGTGGGCAGGGGATCAGGTTGGAGGTTGTCCCAGGTTCCACTACCCAGCCAGTTTAGTGAATTAATCTGTCATAGTGGAGCGACTTAAGTGACTTGCTGTGTGACTTAGGGGTGTGCCTCAATCTCTCTGGGTCTCTGCTTCCCCTCCCCTTTTCTAATAATAACAAGCACAATAATTGTGGTATTAAGTGCTTAAGTGCCAGGACGTCCATCATTTAGTTATATTCGTGTCTGTATCCCCCTCTAGTCTGTAAACTCCTGGTGGGCAAGGAATGTGTCTATTAACTCGGTTTTTAAACGCAGTAATAATAATAATAATAGTGGTATTAAGCACTTAGCATGTCAGGCACTGCAGCAAGAGCTTGGTTAAAGACACAGCAATTGGGATTGGACACAGTTCCTGTCCCATACAGGGTCCCTGGTCTCCACCCCCATTTTACAGATGAGGCAACTGAGGGCCAAAGAAGCTGTCATCTGCCTAAGATCACACAGTAGACAAGTGGCAGAGTTTGGATTAACTGGGGTATTTATGTGCCCACAATCTACCAGGCATTATACAAACCGGTGGGTGAGGTGTAAGGAGGGAAACACGAGCAATTCACGTTACAGTCCCTGTTGCAGATGGGGTTCTCTGTTTTAACTGCCATTTCCCAATGAGATAAGACACAAGGAAGTGATTTGCCCAAGGTCACACAGCAGCCAAGGCTTAGAGTTGGGATTAGAACCCCTGACCTGATTTCCCAGGCCAATGACAGGGAATTTTCATCAAGCACACACAGGGAATGGAGACAGGGAACAGGGAATGGAATCACCCCGAAATGGACAGCTCAAAATACACAAGTACACACCCATGCACAGATAGCGCTCAAGGGCACACATGTGAGGGCATGTATTGTCACAAATTCAATAGTATTTATTGAGCGCTTACTATGTGCAGAGCACTGTACTAAGCGCTTGGAATGAACAAGTCGGCAACAGATAGAGACAGTCCCTGCCATTTGACGGGCTTACAGTCTAATCGGGGGAGATGGACAGACAAGAACAATGGCAATAAATAGTCAAGGGGAAGAACATCTCGTAAAAACAATGGCAATTAAATAGAATCAAGGCGATGTACATTTCATTAACAAAATAAATAGGGTAATGAAAATTTATACAGTTGAGCAGACGAGTACAGTGCTGAGGGGAGGGGAAGGGAGGGCGGAGGAGCAGAGGGAAATGGGGGGGGGGGGGAAGAGGATTAAGCTGCGGAGAGGTGAAGGGGGGGTGGAAGGAGTAGAGGGAGAAGAGGAGCTCAGTCTGGGAAGGCCTCTTGGAGGAGGTGAGTTTTAAGTAGGGTTTTGAAGAAGGGAAGAGAATCAGTTTGGCGGAGGTGAGGAGGGAGGGCGTTCCGGGACCGCGGGAGGACGTGGCCCAGGGGTCGACGGCGGGATAGGCGAGACCGAGGGACGGCGAGGAGGTGGGTGGCAGAGGAGTGGAGCGTGCGGGGTGGGTGGTAGAGAGAAGGTAGGAAGGGGTAGGAAGGTAGAGAGAGGTAGGAAGGGGTGAGGTGATGGAGAGCCTTGAAGCCTAGAGTGAGGAGTTTTTGTTTGGAGCGGAGGTCGATAGGCAACCACTGGAGTTGTTTAAGAAGGGGAGTGACATGCCCAGATCGTTTCTGCAGGAAGATGAGCCGGGCAGCAGAGTGAAGAACAGACTGGAGCGGGGCGAGAGAGGAGGAAGGGAGATCAGAGAGAAGGCTGACACAGTAATCTAGCCGGGATATAACGAGAGCCTGTAGCAGTAAAGTAGCCGTTTGGGTGGAGAGGAAAGGGCGGATCTCGGCGATATTGTAAAGGTGAAACCGGCAGGTCTCGGTAATGGATAGGATGTATGGGGTGAACGAGAGAGACGAGTCAAGGATGACACCGAGATAGCAGGCCTGAGAGACGTGAAGGATGGTCGTGCCATCCACGGTGATAGGGAAGTCTGGGAGAGGACCGGGTTTGGGAGGGAAGATGAGGAGCTCAGTCTTGCTCATATTGAGTTTGAGGTGGCAGGCCGACATTCAGGTGGAGACATCCCGGAGGCAGGAGGAGATGCAAGCCTGAAGGGAGGGGGAGAGGACAGGGCGGAGATGTAGATCTGCGTGTCATCTGCGTAGAGATGGTAGTCAAAGCCGTGAGAGTGAATGAGTTCACCGAGGGAGTGAGTGTAAATGGAGAATAGAAGAGGGCCAAGAACTGACCCTTGAGGAACTCCAACAGTTAAAGGATGGGAGGGGGAGGAGGCTCCAGCGAAGGAGACCGAGAATGACCGGCCAGAGAGGTAAGAGGAGAACCGGGAGAGGACGGAGTCCGTGAGGCCAAGGTAAAATAAGGTATGGAGGAGGAGGGGATGGTCAACAGTGTCAAAGGCAGCAGAGAGGTCAAGGAGGATTAGAATGGAGTAGGAGCCATTGTATTTGGCAAGAAGGAGGTCACGGGTGACCTTAGAGAGAGCAGTCTCGGTAGAGTGGAGGGGACGGAAGCCAGATGGGAGGAGGTCTAAGAGAGAATGGGAGTTAAGGAATTCTAAGCATCAATTGTACACGACTCGTTCTAGGATTTTGGAAAGGAAGGGTAGTAGGGAGATAGGGCGATAACTGGAGGGGGAAGTGGGGTCAAGAGCGGGTTTTTTTAGGATGGGGGAGACGTGGGCATGTTTGAAGGCAGAGGGGAAGGAGCCCTTGGAGATTGAGTGGTTAAAAATAGAAGTTAAGGAAGGGAGGAGGGCAGGGGCGATGGTTTTAATAAGGTGAGAGGGAATGGGGTCCGAGGCACAGGTGGAGCGGGTGGCACTTGCGAGGAGGGAGGAGATCTCCTCTGAGGATACTGCAGGGAAAGTAGGGGAGAGGCGGAGGGGTGACTTTGGGGAGCTCAGACCTGATTGTGTTGATTTTCGTGAGGAAATAGGTGGCCAGATCATTGGGGGTGAGAGATGGGGGAGGGGGAGGAACAGGGGGCCTAAGGAGAGAGTTAAAGGTCCGGAACAAGCGGCGGGGGTGACGGGCATGGGTGTCGATGAGGGAGGAGAAGAAGTTTTGCCTGGTGGAGGAGAGGGCAGAGTTAAGGCTGGAAAGGATAAATCTGAAGTGTGTGAGGTCGGCTTGGTGCTTGGACTTTCGCCAGCAGCGCTCAGCAGCTCGAGCATAGGAGCGTAGGAGGCAGACAGAGGTGATCCAGGGCTGTGGGTTAGTGGAGCGAAAGCGGCGGAGGGAAAGGGGGGCGAGAGAGTCGAGTAGAGAGGGTGGAGTTGAGAGCGGAGACCTGATCATCGAGAGTGGAAAGTGAGGACAGGGCGGCAAGGTGAAGAGAGATGCTTTTGGAAAGACGGATGGGATCAAGAGATCGGAGGTCTCTGTGGGGCAGTAGCGATGATTTGCAGGGGGAGGGAGTGTGAGAGATGAGGCAGGTGAGAAGGTTATGGTCAGAGAGAGGGATTTCAGAGTTGGTGAGGGAGGAGATAGTGCAGCAGTAGGAGATGACGAGATCGAGGGTGTGACCGAGTCGGTGAGGAGGAGGTCGGCAGAGTCGAGGAGGGATAGCAGGCGGAGGGCAGAGTCATCGGGTACATCCATATGGATGTTGAAGTCTCTGAGGATCAGAGTGGGCAGAGAGGAGAGAAGGAAGGTGAGAAAGGGGTTAAGGTGGTTGAAGAAGTCGGAGGTGGGACCAGGAGGGCGGTAGATGACAGTGACAAGTATCTGGAGGGGGTGGTAGAGGCGAATGATATGGGCTTCGAAGGAGGGGAAGGAGAGGGAGGGGGGAGGAGGGATAGTGCGGAAGCGGCAACAGGGTGAGAGGAGGAAGCCACTTGTGCCTCAGATATCCTTACCTGTAATTTTCTTTTACTATCTGCCTCCCCCACTAGCCTGTAAGATGCTCGAAGGCAGGGATCTTGTCTACCAGATCCGTTGAACTCTCCCAAGCGCTTGGTAAATTGGTCTGCATAAAATTCATTCATTAATTTTTATTGAGTCCTTACTGTGAGCAGAGCACTTTACTAAGTGCTTGGGGGTACAGTATAGTAGTAAAGAGAGACAATTCCTGCCCACCATGGGTTCACTGTGTGTGGGGGGGGCGGGGCCTACATCAATACATGCAAAAATACATCTATATCAAAAAAATTATATACATAAGTGCTGTGGGGAGAGGGGGGAAACAGCAAAGTTGAGCGAGTCACGGTGATAATCAAAGGAGCAGGAGCTGAGGAAAAGTGGGGCTTAGTCTGGGAAGGCCTCTTGGAGGAGGTGCATCTTCAGTAGGGCTTTGAAGGGAGGAAGAGCGATTGGCAGATTTGAGGAGGGAGGCCCAAATCAAGCAAGTGAATCCATCAGTCATTTTGAAGCATTCTGGACCAGAGGTAGGATGTGGGCCAGGGGATGGGCGACGAATCAGGGAAGATGGAGGCACGGGGGCAAGGTGTCGGAGAGCTTTAAAGCCAACAGTGAGGAGTTTTTGTTTGATACGAAGAAGGGTAGGCAACCACTTAAGATTTTTGAGGAGGGGGGTGACATGTCCAGAATGTTTCTGTAGAAAAATAAACCCTACTGTTTAGTCTCCCATGTGGCTTCTTTGGCAAGGTCCAGTCTGTGGAGCCCTACCATCCTCCTCTAATTAACCAGACAGGGGAAGGGGAGGACAAAAATCTGTTGAGAAACCAGCTGGCTCCCATCCCCACCTGCATAATGATAATTGTGGTGGCATTTATTAAATGCCCAGTATGTGCCCAACAATCTACCAAGTCCTAGGTAGATTCAAGATTATCAGGTAAGGTTAAGTCCCTGTCCCACATGGAACTCAGTATAAAAAAAAGGGGGAAGAGGTATTGAATTATGATTTAATTATTATTTTCATTATTAATAATAAGGGCATTAGTTAAGCACTGATTATGTACTAGGCACTGTACCAGGATGTGGGGTGGAAGCAAATCAAACTGGACACAGTCCCTGTCCCACGTGGGGCTGATACCATGACTTTGGATTACTTTTTTTTTTTTCCAATTTTGAATGGCAAACTATCCCTATTATAGTCACTTTTTTGAATGCTGGTATTTCTGGATGCTGCAGAGAGTCTATCCAAATCTTTGTGGAAGTGTTATAATTGTTACAAAATCACGATAAGCCCAGTCGATCAATCAGTGGTATCAAGCGCTTACTGTGCGCAGACTGCTGCATGAACCACTTGAGACAGTCCAGTACATCTTAATTGGAAGACAGGTTCCCACTCACAACGAGCTTACAGTCTAGATGGGGAGATGGACATTAATATAAATTATAGAGAGGGGAAATAATAGAATGGAAGCATAATTGATGACTTGATGATACTGTTCACAATGAAAAAGCTTTTCCCACTCTCGCATGGCAGATGGAGAGATGGGTTTGGGAGTCATACTGATGTGGTAGCTGAAGCCGTGTCGTTATTGTTATTCTAATGGCATTTAAATACTAATCAGTGTGGCCTAATGGAGAGAGTCTGGGCCCAGGGGTCAGAAGGATCTGGCTTCAGATCCGGGCTCTGCCGCTTGTCCGCTGTGTGACCTTGACCAAGTCACTTCACTTCCCTCTACCTCAGTCACCTCATTTTTAAAATGGGGATAAGGACTGTCAGCCCCTCGTGGGACATGGATTTTATACAACCTGATTAGCTTGTATCTACTTCCATGCTTGAAACAGTGCATGGTACATGGTAAGCACTAAACAAATACCATTACAACTACAAAACTAAATGCAGGGGTAGGTACTGGGTAATCCAGTTCTGTATTCCTTGCCCTCAACGAGCTTAAAATAGGGATTATGACTGTGAGCCCCATGTGGAACACGGACTTTATCTAACCTGATCACCTCATATCTGCCCCAGCACTTAAAACAGTGCCTGGCACAGAATAAGGAGCTTGACAAATTCCATTGGGAAAAAAAGGAGTATTCAGAACTGCTACAAACATCTGGGTAAGATCACTGTGGGCAGGAAACATGTCTACCAACTCTGTTGTATTGTTCTCTCCCATGCGCTTAGTCCAGCGCTCAACACACAGTAAGCACTCAATAAGTACCACTGATTGACTTTAGACCATTCTTTTAAGCCATAAGCTCGTTGTGGGCGGGAAACATGTCTACCTGTTCTATTGTCTGTTCTCTGTTCTATTGTCCTCTCCCAAGCTCTTAGTCCACTGCTCTGCACACAGTAAGCACCCCCAAAATTCCATCGGTCTGATTGATCAAGTGGTTAAAGTCTAGGGGAATTGTGAGTCTGTTGGACTCCCCCGAGTGGAGCTCATAACTGATTAATTCACCAGAAGAGTTTACGCATCTTCACCTGGTCGTCTGCTCCGTGAACCCGATGCCAAAGGAGTTTCCCTGATGTTCATGGGTTGTTCGCTGCAGAGTCAGGGTCTGTTTGACTTGAGAAAACTGATGTTTTCCCAACCCAGCTTCTGTCAGCAGAAGCATCCAAAGTGGCAGAATCAAATTACCCAGTGACCTAAGTGCAGTGCAGGGGGAAATTAACTGGCATAATTCATTAGCTGGATGGATGGTTCCAGAATTGCACCTCTCCCACGAGCCCGAGAATCTTCTTCCCCATCTTCAGAGGAGGCATTTATGGTGAGTTCCAAGACCCCTGCTTCTGGGCCCAGTTGGCTCTAACCCCTGGGAGGAGGGAAAGCCCCACAGATCTTCTCCTCCAGAACTCTGCAGGTTGGGGCTGGGTGACCAAGGGGAGAATCCTACTGGCTACTGCTCTCTCTGCAGTTGCAGCTCATCTCAACTCTTCACCCTTGAAGTTTATCCCCCTGCACTTGGGCAGTCACATCAATTCCCAAATGCACACCACCATTGAAAGATGGAGTTCCGTAATTCACTCCCACTCAAAGGGGAGAGAGAGAGAGAGAGAGTGTGTGTGTGTGTGTCCTTGCATGCATGAAATATGGGGTTAGCTTTGGGAAGAGTAATGAGGAGGGGACTGCCATAGTCAGCAAGAAAGCTGGTTCTGGACTCATGAACTGGGGCTCAGTGCAGGGAGCTGGCTTGGGCTTGGCCAACTGAACAGACATGCAGCCCTGCATACCCCTGTCGACAACTGGGGACCCCCTCCACCTGTGATAGTGGCAGCTCCTATCAAATTGGGGACCCCTCCGTGTCCACCACAATGCATTTCCCAACTCTAATCCTCGTGGAGAGATGGAGCCAGGAACTGTGCTGCCACCTCTAAGGGAAGGTGTTGGTTGTGGTTGGTGAATGTGTTTGTTTGAATTACTGTACTTCCAAATTCATCTCTGGAGGAGGAGAGTGGAGGGGGCAGGTACTGGAAATGGGAACTGGGACTCTGCACAGGGAACTGGTTCTTTCTGACCCGACTGCGGAACAGAGAAGACCCGGGGCCCTTAATTCTCTAGATGGATCAAACCTCCCATTGCCCTCAGTCCTGTCTGCAGACTCATCTTGCATATCTTCAGACTCGGAGAAGGGGCATTTGTGGCCTTGACCAGTGGTGGCTTCTCGGGGTTGGGGGAGGGAGAAGTCTAGTGTCAGGAGTAGGACAGGGTGATATTAGCATGTCACCCGTTCCTCTTTGAGGATCAGAGCTGTGTGCACTTCAGTTCTACAGCAGGAGTGCAGGGACTGAGTTCTGTCCAGCCTTTCATTATTCTGGGCATCCAGTGCCTGGAGAATGACTAACAGACTTGAGAATATGAAGATGGGGTTAGTTAAGGGTTTTGAGCTAGCTGCAGGATATAGTAGTCTGCTTAATAATAATAATAATAATTATGATATTTGTTAAGTGCTTACTATGTGCCAAGCACTGAGATAGATACAAGGTAATCAGGTTGTCCCATGTGGGGCTCAGTCTTAATCCCCATTTTACAAATGAGGTAACTGAGGCACAGAGAAGTTAAATATTTGCCCAAGGTCACACAGTACACAAGTGGTAAAGAGGGGATTAGGACCCACATCCTCTCACTCCCAAGCTCTTGCAGTTTCCACTAAGCCACACTGCATGGGAGATAATAATAATGATATATATTAAGCACTTACCATGTGCTAAGCACTGTTCTAAGTTCTGGGATAGATACAAGGTAATTGGGTTGTCCCACATGGGGCTCACAGTCTTAATCCTCATTTTACAGAGGAGATAACTGAGGTACAGAGAAGTGAAGTGACTTGCCCACAGTCACATAGCTGAGAAGTGACAGCGCCGGGGTGCCTTGCACGGTTCCCCAACATCCTTTCCTTCCAATTTGGGACCCCCAGCCTCAGCCTTGCAGGTTTGGCCCCAAACCCTTACGTTCCATGATGGGACCACCCCCCTTCCCCACCCCTGCTTTGGCCTTGCGGGCCTGGCCTCGAACCATCTTTGTTCCAGTTTCAGAAAAAAATGGTTGCTCAGTGCTTCTCCTCGGCTTTGATGATCCTCTCATACTGTGGGCAGACTCCACTGCCAGATTTTCCCTCTGACTGGACTGCATTGCTACTCCAAAGAGAAGTGTGTGTGTGTGTGTGTGTGTGTGTGAGAGAGAGAGAATTATGGGGGGAAGAAGAGTGATGAGGCTGAGGCTGCTCAGGGGAGAACAGGGGCCCAGGCTCTGTGCAGGAAGTGAGTTCTCTCTGATTGGCCTGGGACTGAGAAGACCCCCTCACATTCTTGTTTTTGTTTGGTTCTGTTTGGCTTGGCTGCCTGTCTCCCCTGTTGAGATGGTGAGCCCGTCACTGGGCAGGGCGAGTCTCGGTGGGTAGCTGAAAGTGACATTCCAAGCGATGAGTACAGTGCTCTGCCCATAATAAGTGCTCACTCCATACTCTGGAATGAATGATTTGAGTGAAGGAAGGAAGATCCAGGGCCCTTACTTCTAGAGATGGGTCAAGTGTCTCTGGGACGACAGTCCCGACGGCAGGTTCACGGCACAGCCTCACTCTCTGGAGAAGGGACCCTTTGGGACTCAGGGCGGCAGTTTGTGGTGTCTAAGGTCGGGAGGAACTCAGGGTGTCTCCCCTCTTTCTCTCTGAGAAGCAGCATGGTGGCGCTTCGTCCCAGAAATCGAGGTCCTAGCAGTGTGGCCTGGTAGGACATAAGGCCGGTCTCGTGCCAGAAACTGAATTGTATCCAGGGTGATGCCCTTCTGCACCTTCAGTCAATCCCTTGGAGGTAGGGAAGTTGGGGTCACTTTGAATCTGCTTTCTGGCTTGTCGTCTAGGGGCTCTTCTAGGCCAGGTCATTGCCCTCAAGGCATCCTGGGCAGGCTGTTTTGTGGAGGTTGAACCTTTCCCCTTTCCCGACTTACTTTGTGCCTGTGAGGGAAGTGGGTCGTGGGGTGAAGGGCCTAACCCTCCACTGCAGAAGGTTTCCTGGCCCCTCCACCTGCCTCTTTGCTCTCCAGCCTTTCTCCGTGGCTGTAATTCCCCGCGACACTTGGTTCCAGCACTGAATCTGTGGTGTTGACGGAGGGCTTCCTCTGTGTCAAGCACTGTACTCCAGGGTTAGGAGAGTCCAGGAGCACAGAATGAAGTGATCTGTTCAGTGCAGCCTGGGCTCCTGCCCTTCACAGACTCGTCCCTACTGTTCTGCTCTCCTGCCCCGACCCCTTCCAGATAGGGTTGTCTTCCCCCCCACCCCTACTAGCAGAGTTCCCTTTCCCTCTTCTGGGTCCAGCCTCAGTGGACTGGGGAGGACCCAATGAAGACAGTACAGGTAAGGGAAGGATCGAAGCAGACGGTGTTAGACCTGATGGTTCTGGGTGGAGAGTTCAGGGCTTGGTGGGGGTGCCCAAGTGCATGGGTGAGTGGCAAGAGGAAGTCAAGTGTGTGTGTGTGTGTAGGTAGTTGGGTTGGGTGTGGGGAGGACTTGGCCTTTCCCAGGCTTTCTGTTGGACTGTAATTCTTTGAGGGAGGGTGCTGAGGAGCTGAGTTTCCACCTCGAAGGGAAGGGGATGGGGGCCTGGGTGGATGATGAAAGGGTATGGCCGGAGAGGAAGGAGGTGGTGAGCAGAGGGGCCTATCATCCTCCTCCTCCTCCTCCTCATCATCATCATCATGTTGGTATTTGTGAAGCGCTTCCTCTGGGCAGAGTACTGTTCTAAGCCCTGGGGGAGCTCCAGGGTCCTGAGGGGGTTCCCCGGGAGGCTCACGGTTTTCATCTCCCTTGGACAGATGAGGGAACGGAGGTCCCGAGAAGTGACGTGACTTGCCCCCAGTCCCCTAGCTGCCGAGGGGCAGAGCCGGGATGCGAACCCGTGACCTCGGACTCCCCAGCCCGCGCTGTTTTCACGGCGCCACGCTGCTTCTCTCTCCCTCTCCTCCCTGAGGCTGGTTCTCCCACCTGGGGCCAAGGCTCGGTGGAGGGAACTGGTTCTGTCGGGCTGGACGGTGGGGCTGAAGACGAGCCAGGATGCTGATGTCTCGAGCTTCAGGGTGAATCCTCCTTGACCTCACGGTCCTGCCGTCCCCAGGGTCACCCTGCACCTCCTTCATCCCTCCAGTGCTGGAACAGCTCAGGGGTTGTCTCTGAGGGAGTTGGGCAGGGGTCGGGGGGGCAGTCTAGGGGGAAGAGTGAAGCTGGCTAGAGGCTTTGTCCCTTGCTAGCTGGGAGGGCTTCGAGGTCTGGTCTCCCCTTCTAGGCTGTAGGCACACTGCGGGCAGGGAATGTGTCTACCAACTTTTTTTATACTGTACTCTCCCAAGCACTTAGTACGGTGCTCTGTACACAGAAAGTGCTCAATAAATATGACTCACTGATCATCAATCTGTACCAACAGACTCAGATAAAAGAGAAACCACCAAACCACCAGAACATGGGCCTGGGAGTCTTCTTATCCACATTATTTTTGCCCCTCCACTTTGCCTCCAGGCCGTCTCCGGGTAGGGGCAGAATCTTTGACTTCTGCTGTATCACTCAGTTGTATTTACTGAGTGCTTACTGTGTGCAGAGCACTGTACTAAGTGCTGGGGAAAGTACAGTAAAACAGAGGTGGTAGGCACATTCCCTGCCCACCACAACGAGCTTACAGTCTAGCAGCAGACACCATACCGGCAGGTGTGGTATTTAAGTGCTATGTGCTAGGTACTGTCCTAAGCACTGGGGTGGATACAAGCAAATTAGATTGTTCCAGAGTGGGCTCATAGCCTTAATCCCTATTCTACAGATGAGGAAACTGAGGCACAGAATTGAGGTGAATTGCCCAAGAAAATTTAGGCCCTTCTGCCTGACAGGTCTCCGCACTATCCACTAGGTTGCATGGCTTCAAACTGTACATTTCCAGGTGTCTAGCACCTGAAAAGCAGCGTGCCTCAGTGGAAAAAGCCCAGGCTTGGGAGTCAGAGGTCATGGGTTTGAATCCCAGATCTGCCACTTGTCAGCTGAGTGACTGTGGGTAAGTCTCTTCACTTCTCTGTGCCTGTTACCGCATCTGTAAAATGGGGATTAAGACTGTAAGCCTCTCGTGGGACAACCTGATTACCCTGTATCTACCCCAGCGCTTAGAACAGTGCTCTGCACATAGTAAGCACTTAACAAATACCAACATTATTATTGTTATTAGCACCAGGCTCAAACAGTAGGAACTCAATCGCTGCCGTTGACATGGAGGGGGAGGACTGACCAACCAGTGACTTAATTTTTGCTAGAATTTACCTAGATACAGATGAGTCCCATTCTGTTGAGGCTTGTGCTGACTCTCCTAGCAAAATGCGGTCTATCTGACACTTGCCCTCTTCAAGGCAGAATATACTAAAGGCGATTTTAAAATTTAAAACATCTTATTTGCAGAGAGAGGCTGGATTTCTTCTCGCGAGCAGGCCCTTCGCCTCGGAACCCGGTTAGTTCAACGGGGCGTTCTATCTACTGGTGCCTTCTGAAAGCGGGCCGAGAAAGCAACATTTGCTGAGAGCCACCGGATGTCACTGACGTCGTAATTTAACTGGTTCCGAAGCCTTTTATAAAAAAACAAATTTGTACAGTGGCCTCCCAGACCTTCTGCACCTGTTTTTACCGGTATTTCATTCAATCAAATTGTGCAGAGCACTACACTAGGCACTTGGAAAGTACAATTCGGCAGCAGATAGAGACCATCTCTACCCAATTATGGGCTCACAGTCGAGAAGGAGGGAGACAGACAACAAAACAAGCAGACAGGCAGCAATAGCATCGATATAAATAGAATTATAGATCAATGCACATCATTAGTAAAATAAATAGAGCAATAAATATGTACAAATATATATAAGTGCTGTGGGGAGGGGGAGGGGGAAGAGGGAGGGGAGAAGGAGCAGAGGAAAAGGGAGGGCTCAGTCTGGGAAGGCCTCCTGGAGGAGGTGAGCTCTCAGTAGGGCTTTGAAGAGGGGAAGAGAGTTAGTTTGGTGGAGGTGAGGAGGGAGGGCATTCCAGGACAGTGGGAGGACGTGGGCCAGGGGTCGATGGCGGGATAGGCAAGAACGGAGGACGGTGAGGAGGTGGGCGGCAGAGGAAAGGAGCGTGCGGGGTGGGCAGTAGAAAGAGAGAAGGGAGGAGAGGTAGCAGGGGGTGAGGTGATGGAGAGCCTTGAAGCTTAGAGTGAGAAGTTTTTGTTTCGTGCAAAGGTCGACAGGCAACCACTGGAGGTTTTTGAGGAGGCGAGTGACCTGCCCAGGGCGTTTCTGCCGAATGATAATCCGGCAGCGGAATGAAGTATAGACTGAAGCGGGGAGAGACAGATGGTTGGGAGATCAGAAAGGAAACGCTTAGTACAGCGCTCTGCACATAATAAGCACTCAATAAATACAACTGAATGGATTGAATCGATGAACTCTTTCCTTTCCCGCTTGGATGCTCTGCAAGCTCCCCTACCCAAACTCCTTCATTCCTAAGATTCTGCACATTAGAAATTAGTCTCACTCTCGTGGCGGGCAGGGGTCCTCTCCCAGGTGCTTAGCACAGTGCTCCACCCACAGTAAGCGCTCAATGAATACAACTGACTGGATACCGAACGGGTTTCACAAAGTTAGTGCAAGAGCCTCCCCTGCCCCTGGACTCTTACTAACCTACGGGAGGGTCCTGCTCAACAACGGCTGCCTAAAAGAGGTACGAGGTTTTTAGGGGGAGGGGCGACTACTACAGGGGCCGTGTCAGAGACGCCCCCCAGTCCCCCGAGGATGGTCCCCATCCTTCCCGGAGGTTAGCACAGTACTCTGTGCACAGTGAGGCGCTCAATAAATAAGCAACGTGGCTTAGTGGAAAGAGCAAGGGCTTAGGACTCCGAGGATGTGGGTTCTAAACCCGGCTCCACCACTTGACTGCTGTGGGACCTTGGGCAGGTCACTTCACTTCTCCGGGCCTCGGTTCCCTCATCTGTAAAACGGGGATTAAGACTGTGAGCCCCACGTGCGACAACCTGATTACCTTGTATTATCTTGAAGCAGCATGGCCTGGAGGCCAGAGTCTGGGCTTGGAAGTCAGAGGTTATGGGTTCTAATCCCGGCTCTGCCACTTGTCTGCTGTGTGACCTCGGTCCATGTCACTTCGTTTCTCCGTGCCTCAGTTCCCTCATCTGTAAAATAGGGATGAAGACTGTGAGCCCCATGTGGGACCACCTGATTTCTTTGTATCTCCCCCAGTGCTTACAACAGTGCTTGGCAAATAGTAAGTGCTTAACAAATACCATCATTATTTATTATTCTGTCTACTTCAGCGCTTCGAACAGAGCTTGGCACATTGTAAGCACTTAAAAAATACCATCATTATTTATTATTCTGTCTATTCCAGCACCTAGAACAGCTTGCCACATAGTAAATGCTTACCAAATACCATCATTATTTATGTTCTATCAACTCCAGTGCTTATTATTTATTTATTATTCTGTCTACTCCAGCGCTTAGAACAGTGCTTGTTTCATGGTAAGCGCTTACCAAATAACACCATTCTTTACTTATTACTGTTATCTACTTCAGTGCCTAGAACAGTGCTTGGCCCATGGTATGCACTTACCAAATACCACCATTATTTATTTATTACTGTTCTGTTTAGACTGTGAGCCCATCACTTGGCAGGGATTGTCTCTATCTGTTGCCCAATAGTCCATTCCAAGCGCTTAGTACAGTGCTCTGCACATAGTAAGCGCTCAATAAATACGACTGAATGAATGAATCTACTCCAGGGCTTAAAACAGTTGCTTGGCCCACGGTAAGTGCTTACCCAACACCACCATTATTTATTTATTGCTCTTATCTACCCCAGCGCTTAGAGCAGTGCCTGGCCCATAGTAAGCGCTTACCAAATACCACCATTAGTTATTATTCTAGTCCAGCGCTTAGAACAGTGCTTGGCCCTTAGTAAGCGCTTACTAAATGCCACTATTATTTATTACTGTTATCTACTCCAGTGCCTAAAACAGTGCTTGGCCCATAGTAAGCGCTTACCAAATACCACTGTTTCTTATTTATTACTGTTATCTACTCCAGCGCTCAGAACAATGCTTGGCCCACAGTAAGGGCTTAACAGATACCATTGTTATTTATTTATTATTCCATCTACCCCAGCGCCTAGAACAGTGCTTGGCCCATAGTAAACACATAACAAATACCACTATTATTTATTACTATTATCTACCCCAGCGCTTGGAACAGAGCTTGACCCATGGTAAGCACGCACCCAATACCATCATTATTTATTTTTCTGTCTATTCCAGCACTTAGAACAGTGCTTGGCACATAGTAAATGCTTACCAAATACCAGTATTTATTATTCTGTCTACTCCAGCATTGGCACATAGTAAGCGCTTACCAAATACCCCCATTATTTATTTTTCTATTCCAGCGCTTAGAGCAGTGCTTGGCCCATGGAAAGTGCTTACCAAATACCAATATTATTTATTTATTACTGTTATCTACGCCAGTGCTTAGAGCAGTGCTTGGCCCATAGTAAGCCCATAACAACTACCATCATTATTTATTATTCTATTCCAAGCGATTAGAACAGTGCTTGACCCATAGTAAACACATAACAAATACCATCATTATTTATTTATTATTCTACTCCAGTGCTTAGAACAGTGCTGGGCCCATGGAAAGTGCTTACCAAACACCACTATTATTTATTTATTACTGTTTTCTACTCCAGCGACTAGAGCAGTGCTTGGCCCACAGTAAACACATAACAAATAGCATCATTATTTACTTATTATTCTATTCCAGCACTTAGAGCAATGCTTGGCCCATAGTAAGCCCATAACAAATACTATCATTATTATTATTCTATTCCAAGTGCCTAGAGCAGTGCTTGGCCCATAGTAAACACATAAATACTATCATTATTTATTATTCTATTCCAAGAGCTTAGAGCAGTGCTTGGCCCATAGTAAACCCATAATAAATACCATCATTATTCATTATTCTATTCCAAGCGCTTTGAACAGCGCTTGGCCCATAGTAAACACATAACAAATACCATCATTATTTCCTTATTATTCTATTCCAGGGCTTAGAGCAGTGCTTGGCCCATAACAAATACCATCATTATTTATTATTCTATTCCAAGCGCTTAGAGCAGTGCTTGGCCCATAGTAAACACATAACAAATACTATCATTATTTATTATTCTATTCCAGCGCTTAGAACAGTGCTGGGCCCATAATAAGCACTTACCAAATGCCACTATTATTTATTTATTACTGTTATCTACTCCAGCACCTAGAACAGTGCTTGGCCCATAGTAAACACATAAATACCATCATTATTTCCTTATTATTCTATTCCAGGGCTTAGAGCAGTGCTTGACCCATAGTAAGCCCATAACAAATACCATCATTATTTATTTATTATTCTAGTCCAAGCGCCTAGAGCAGTGCTTGACCCATAGTAAACACATAACAAATACCATCATTATTTCCTTATTATTCTATTCCAGCACTTAGAGCAATGCTTGGCCCATAGTAAGCCCAGAACAAATACCATCATTATTTATCATTCTATTCCAGCGCTTAGAGCAGTGCTTGACCCATAGTAAGCCCATAACAAATACCATCATTATTTATTTATTATTCTACTCCAAGCACCTAGAGCAGTGCTTGGCCCATAGTAAACACATAACAAATGCTATCATTATTTATTATTCTATTCCAGCGCTTAGAGCAGTGCTTGGCCCATAGTAAACACATAATACCATTATTATTAAACACATAATACCATTATTATTCTATTCCAGGGCTTAGAACAGTGCTTGACCCATAGTAAGCCCATAACAAATACCATCATTATTTATTTATTATTCTATTCCAAGCACCTAGAGCAGTGCTTGGCCCATAGTAAACACAGAACAAATGCTATCATTATTTATTATTCTATTCCAGCGCTTAGAGCAGTGCTTAGCCCATAGTAAACACATAAATACTATCATTACTTATTATTCTATTCCAAGCGCTTAGAGCAGTGCTTGGCCCATAGTAAACACAGAATACTATCATTATTTATTCTATTCCAGCGCTTAGAGCTGTGCTTGGCCCATGGTAAGCACATAAATACTATCATTATTTATTATTCTATTCCAAGTGCTTAGAACAGTGCTTGGCCCATAGTAAGCCCACAACAAATACCATCATTATTTATTTATCATTCTATTCCAAGCGCCTAGAGCAGTGCTTGGCCCATAGTAAACACATAACAAATGCTACCATTATTTATTATTCTATTCCAGCGCTTAGAGCAGTGCTTGGCCCATAGTAAACACATAATACCATTATTATTTCCTTATTATTCTATTCCAGGGCTTAGAACAGTGCTTGGCCCATAGTAAGCCCAGAACAAATACCTTCATTATTTATTATTCTATTCCAGCGCTTAGAACAGTGCTTGACCCATAGTAAGCCCATAACAAATACCATCATTATTTATTTATTATTCTATTCCAAGCGCCTAGAGCAGTGCTTGGCCCATAGTAAACACAGAACAAATGCTATCATTATTTATTATTCTATTCCAGCGCTTAGAGCAGTGCTTAGCCCATAGTAAACACATAAATACTATCATTACTTATTATTCTATTCCAAGCGCTTAGAGCAGTGCTTGGCCCATAGTAAACACAGAATACTATCATTATTTATTCTATTCCAGCGCTTAGAGCTGTGCTGGGCCCATGGTAAGCACATAAATACTATCATTATTTATTATTCTATTCCAAGTGCTTAGAACAGTGCTTGGCCCATAGTAAGCCCACAACAAATACCATCATTATTTATTTATCATTCTATTCCAAGCGCCTAGAGCAGTGCTTGGCCCATAGTAAACACATAACAAATGCTACCATTATTTTTCTATTCCAGCGCTTAGAGCAGTGCTTGGCCCATAGTAAACACATAATACCATTATTATTTCATTATTCTATTCCAGGGCTTAGAACAGTGCTTGGCCCATAGTAAGCCCAGAACAAATACCTTCATTATTTATTATTCTATTCCAGCGCTTAGAACAGTGCTTGACCCATAGTAAGCCCATAACAAATACCATCATTATTTATTTATTATTCTATTCCAAGCGCCTAGAGCAGTGCTTGGCCCATAGTAAACACAGAACAAATGCTATCATTATTTATTATTCTATTCCAGCGCTTAGAGCAGTGCTTGGCCCATAGTAAACACATAAATACTATCATTACTTATTATTCTATTCCAAGCGCTTAGAGCAGTGCTTGGCCCATAGTAAACACATAAATACTATCATTACTTATTATTCTATTCCAAGCGCTTAGAGCAGTGCTTGGCCCACAGTAAACACAGAATACTATCATTATTTATTCTATTCCAGCGCTTAGAGCTGTGCTGGGCCCATGGTAAACACATAAATACTATCATTATTTATTATTCTATTCCAAGCGCTTAGAACAGTGCTTGGCCC
Organism: Ornithorhynchus anatinus; assembly: GCF_004115215.2. Classification (NCBI taxonomy): domain Eukaryota; kingdom Metazoa; phylum Chordata; class Mammalia; order Monotremata; family Ornithorhynchidae; genus Ornithorhynchus; species Ornithorhynchus anatinus. Next base: position 41,219,341 of record NC_041733.1, read on the forward strand.
ATAGTAAGCCCAGAACAAATACCATCATTATTTATCATTCTATTCCAGCGCTTAGAACAGTGCTTGGCGCACAGTAAGCGCTTCCCAAACACCACCATTATTTATTTATTACCCTGTATCTTCCCCAGCGCTTAGAGCAGTGCCTGGCCCATGGAAAGCACTTACGCAGCCCCACTAGTGGCAACGGAAGGCCTGAGGCCTTCCCGGCCGCCATCTTGTCTTGTTCCCCTCCCCTCCTCCCCGTTGCCCCCCCCCGGCTCACGCGCTGGGCTCCTCTCTCGCTCCTCATTGGCCGCCCGCCGCCGCGAGGCGGCCGCTGATTGGCCCATCCCGGGAGGGCGGAACTAGAGATCCGGCCGGAACCGGAGTCGAGCGGCCGAAGGCGGCGCGGCGGAGGGGTTTGGAGGGGCGACCGGAAGCCGCCCTTCCGCCTGGAAGCCGCCCTTCCGCCCGGAAGTCGCCCTTTCGCCCGCCGGGGCCGCGCGCGGAGCTTGTCGGGAGGCCTGGCAGCCTTGGCAGCAGCGTGGGCCGCAGCGTTGTTGGCAGTGTTGGGTCCTGCGGCACCTCCTTCGGCGTCTTTGCATGACGGGGGGGGGAGTCGAGGCCCGGGCATGGCGGCCTCGGTGGTAAGCGGCCCGTCCTGGGGGGGGTGGGGTGGGGGGGGGGACGCCTGCAGGCCTGGGGGAGGAGGACAAGCATAATAATGTGGGTATTTGTTAAGCGCTTCCTAGGTGCAGAGCGCTGTTCTAAGCGCTGAGGGACATGCAGGGTACAGGTAGATACAGATACAGGTTGTGGGGCTCCCAGTCTTCATCCCCATTTCACAGATGAGGGAACTGAGGCCCAGAGAAGTGAAGAAGAAGAATGTGGGCATTTGTTAAGCGCTTCCTAGGTGCAGAGCGCTGTTCTAAGCGCTCAGGGAGATGCAGGGTACAGGTAGATACGGATACAGGTTGTGGGGCTCCCAGTCTTCATCCCCATTTCACAGATGAGGGAACTGAGGCCCAGAGAAGTGAAGAAGAAGAATGTGGGTATTTGTTAAGCGCTTCCTAGGTGCAGAGCACTGTTCTAAGCGCTGAGGGAGATACAGGGTACAGGTACATACAGATACAGGTTGTGGGGCTCCCAGTCTTCATCCCCATTTCACAGATGAGGGAACTGAGGCCCAGAGAAGTGAAGAAGAAGAATGTGGGTATTTGTTAAGCGCTTCCTAGGTGCAGAGCGCTGTTCTAAGCGCTCAGGGAGATGCAGGGTACAGGTAGATACGGATACAGGTTGTGGGGCTCCCAGTCTTCATCCCCATTTCACAGATGAGGGAACTGAGGCCCAGAGAAGTGAAGAAGAATGTGGGTATTTATTAAGCGCTTCCTAGGTGCAGAGCACTGTTCTAAGCGCTGAGGGAGATACAGGGTACAGGTACATACAGATACAGGTTGTGGGGCTCCCAGTCTTCATCCCCATTTCACAGATGAGGGAACTGAGGCCAGAGAGTGAAGAAGAAGAATGTGGGTATTTGTTAAGCGCTTCCTAGGTGCAGAGCGCTGTTCTAAGCGCTCAGGGAGATGCAGGGTACAGGTAGATACGGAATACAGGTTGGTGGGGGGCTCCCAGTCCTTCATCCCCATTTCACAGATGAGGGAACTGAGCCCAGAGAAGTGAAAGAAGAATGTGGGGTATTTGTTAAGCGCTTCCTAGGTGCAGGCGCTGTTCTAAGCGCTCAGGAGATGCAGGGTACAGGTAGATACGGATACAGGTTGTGGGGCTCCCAGTCTTCATCCCCATTTCACAGATGAGGGAACTGAGGCCCAGAGAAGTGAAGAAGAAGAATGTGGGTATTTGTTAAGCGCTTCCTAGGTGCAGAGCGCTGTTCTAAGCACTGGGGGAGATGCAGGGTCATCAGGGGGTCCCACGTGGGGCTCCCAGTCTTCATCCCCATTTTACAGATGAGGGAACTGAGGCCCAGTGAAGTGACTTGCCCACAGTCACACAGCTGACAGATGCATCAGCATCTTCATCATTAATAGCATCATCGGGGGAGCTGTGCCAAGCACTCTCCCCACCGCTGGAGTAATAATAATAATAATAATGTTGGTATTTGTGAAGCGCTTACTATGTGCAGAGCACTGTTGTAAGCGCAGGGGGAGATCCAGGGGTAAGGAGGTGGGCCCACGTGGGGCTCACGGTCTTCATCCCCATTTGACAGATAGGGGAACTGAGGCAAAGAGATAATGTTGGTATTTGTGAAGAGCTTACTATGTGCAGAGCACTGTTCTAATAATAGTAATAATAATGTTGGTATTTGTTAAGCGCTTACTCTGTGCAGAGCACTGTTCTAAGCGCTTGGGAAGATCCAGGGTAAGGAGATGGGCCCACGTGGGGCTCACAGTCTTCATCCCCATTTGACAGATGGGGGAACTGAGGCAAAGAGATAATGTTGGTATTTGTGAAGAGCTTACTATGTGCAGAGCACTGTTCTAAGCGCTGGGGGAGATCCAGGGTAAGGAGGTGGGCCCACGTGGGGCTCACGGTCTTCATCCCCATTTGACAGATGGGGGAACTGAGGCAAAGAGATAATGTTGGTATTTGTGAAGAGCTTACTATGTGCAGAGCACTGTTCTAAGCACTGGGGGAGATCCAGGGTAAGGAGGTGGGCCCACGTGGGGCTCACGGTCTTCATCCCCATTTGACAGATGGGGGAACTGAGGTGCAGAGATAATGTTGGTATTTGTAAAGCGCTTACTATGTGCAGAGCACTGTTCTAGTAATAGTAATAATAATGTTGGTATTTAAGCGCTTACTCTGTGCAGAGCACTGTTCAAAGCGCTGGGGGAGATCCAGGGTAAGGAGATGGGCCCACGTGGGGCTCACAGTCTTCATCCCCATTTGACAGATGGGGGAACTGAGGCAAAGAGATAATGTTGGTATTTGTGAAGAGCTTACTATGTGCAGAGCACTGTTCTAAGCGCTGGGGGAGATCCAGGGTAAGGAGGTGGGCCCACCTCGGGCTCACAGTCTTCATCCCCCTTTGACAGATGAGGGAACTGAGGCATAGTTAATAATAATCATAATGGTATTAAGCGCTTACTTTGTGCCAAGCACTGTTCTAAGCGCTGGGATAGATGCATGTTCATCAGGTGGTCCCACATGGGGCTCACAGTCTTCATCCCCATTTGATAGATGGGGGAACTGAGGCAGAGTTAATAATAATAATGGTATTAAGCGCTGACTGTGTGCCAAGCGCTCTTCTGAGCGCTGGGGTAGATACAATAATAAAAAATGATGGTATTTGTTATGCACTTACTCTGTGCCAAGCACTCTTCTAATCGCTGGGGTAGGTACAGTGATGATGATGGTATTTAAGTGCCTACTGTGTGCCAAGCACTCTTCTAAGTACTGGGGTAGGTACGATGATGATGATGGTATTTGTTAAGTGCCTACTAGGTGCCAAGCACTGTTCTAAGCGCTGGGGTAGGTAGGAGGTAATCAGGTGGCCCCACATGGGCCTCACTGTCAGCTCTGAGTAGAGTGCCTGGCACATAATAAAGGTATTAAGCGCTGACTGTGTGCCAAGCGCTGTTCTAAGAGCTGTAGTAGACGCAATAATAAATAATGATGGTATTTGTTATGCGCTTACTGTGTGCCAAGCACTGTTCTAAGCACTGGGGTAGCTAGGAGGTAAGCAGGTGGTCCCACGTGGGCTTCACTGTCCGCTCTGAGTAGAGGGCCTGGCACATAATAAGGGTGTTAAGCGCTGACTGTGTGCCTAGCACTGTTCTAAGCCTTGGGGTAGATGCCATAGTAAACAATGATGGTATTTGCTAAGCGCTTACTCTGTGCCAAGCACTCTTCTAAGCGCTGGGGTAGGTACGATGATGGTGGTGGTGGTATTTAAGCACTTACTCTGTGCCAAGCACTCTTCTAAGCACTGGGGTAGGTACGAGGTAATCAGGTGGTCCTACATGGGGCTCACTGTCCTGATCCTCGTTTGACAAATGAGGGAACTGAGGCCCAGAGAAGTGAGGTGCCTTCCCCAAGGCTGCACAGCAGACAAGTGGCGGAGCGGGGATTAGAACCCAGGTCCTTCTGACTCTGGTACTAGAGCGGATTCTTCTACACCTTGAATGGGTGGAGCATCTTGTCTCTCACTGGCCTCCCCCAGGGGATAATAATAATAATAATGTTGGTATTTGTTAAGCGCTTACTATGTGCAGACCACTGTTCTAAGCGCTGGGGTAGATACAGGGTCATCAGGTTGTCCCACGTGAGGCTCACAATCTTCATCCCCATTTTACAGATGAGGTCACTGAGCCACAGAGAAGTGAAGTGACTTGCCCACAGTCACACGGCTGGCAAGTGGCAGAGCTGGGATTCGAACCCATGTCCTCTGACTCCCAAGCCCGGGCTCTTTCCACTGAGCCCCACTGCTTCTCTAATCTGCCCGAAGGGGCTGGGGACGGACTGCGAGGTTCTCCCCAGGTCCAGGCTCGGACCCGGGGTGATGAAGCTCAGTAGGAAGGACCGTTTCCTGTTTTTCTGGCGGTTTCCCCGCCACCCCTTTTCTCCCCGCTTCCTCCTGAGAACGAGAGTCCCGGGAAGATTATCTCCTCCCCTCCAACTTCCACATCCGTGGTGGTGCCAGACAGACTCAGGGTGACCACGGTGGGTGAGTCGTTAGCGGTTTCTACTACAGCCTGCTTGGGAATGGCCCAAATTGGCCCATTTTATTGCATTTTGGAAGGGTTGTCTAGAAGCAGATGCTTTTTTTTTTAGTGGAACTTGTTAATCCATCATTGCCATAAATTACTGGGGCAAGCAGCGTGGTGTAGAGGATAGAGCCCGGGTCTGGGAGTCAGAAGGTCATGGATTCTAATCCCGGCTCTGCCACTTATCCGTTGTGTGACCTCACTTCTCTGGGCCTCAGTTACCTCATCTGTAAAATGGGGATTGAGACTGTGAGCCCCACATGGGACAGGTACTGTGTCCAACCCCATCTGCTTGCACCCACCCAGCGCTTAGTACGGTGCCCGGCCCACTCTAAGCGCTTAAATTCCAGAATTAGAATAATTATCATTGTTATTAATAATAAAGCACAGGACTTAGTACTGCAGAGCACAGTACTAAGCGCTTGGGAGAGTACCATACAACAGAATTAGCAGGTACACTCCCTGCCCATAATGAGTTTACAGTCCAGAGAATGTTAAATGCTTACTTTGTACTAGGCGCTGGGGTAGATACAAGATAATCCAGGCCCACTTGGGGCTTTTCTGCCTCCCTCCATTTTTTATTTATTATGTCATTGTAGCATGACTTGGATTAGAGTTAATTCACGTACCTAAAATTATGCACAATTTAAGAAAACTGGTAGTTAAAAGTAGCAAGTTCACTAATGAGGGATTTTTTGGGGTGACCAAGGAGGTGTAACTACAAAAATAACGGACTACAGAATACCTCTAAACAACTCTAAAACTCGTGTTGTTTTACTTGGGAAATCTGCAGGGGAAATCAGTATATTTGGAGAAAGCGGAAGGATTGGCCAAGTGGCCATGAAGCAGGTTGACTTCAGAAGGTGCTTAAATAACCTGTAATTCTGTGGCAGGATTTTAAAACTTACGTGGAACAGGCGTGTAGAGCTGCAGAAGAATTCGCCAATATTTACTACGAAACAATGGACAAGAGGAGAAGGGTGAGTACTGAGGTCTCTTCCCGGGAAGTTTGGATGAACGGTCTGAAAAACGCTTGGTTGAGCGAGTGCTGCAAGTGGGACTGTACCCCTCCCCACTACAGTCCTGGGAGCCGGAAGGACCTGGGTTTTAATCTTGGCTCTGCCAGTCTTCTGCAGGGTGGCCTTGGCCAAGTCACTTCACTTCTCTGGGCCTCAGTGGCCACATCTGTAAAATGAAGGTTAAGACTCTGAGCCCCAAGTGGGACAGGGACTGTGTCCAACCCCATTTGCTTGTATTCACCCCAGCACCTAGTAAATACCGCTATTTGACCTCCTTAATATTGATACTCACGAACCATCTAGTACCCTAATTTATAGTAACCCATTATGGTCTGTTCATTCCTAAATTGGTCCACACAGTTCTTGAACTTTCTGCGAGCTTCATCCTCCCCTATTTCCCGTGGCGGTGAATTCTCTATGTTTATCACCACCTGTATAGAGATATATTTTCTTTCGATTCTGAACGCGCCACTCCCCAGCCACAGTTACCGCCCCTTTATCCTGGAGTCATGGAGTCTGGCGACCAAATTCTGTGTTCGCCTTGCCCACGCCACCCTTGATCCTTTAGTCTTCAGTCGTGTCTCTGGTTTGGACGGTCTTGCTATGGGATTAACGTTAGTTGGGTGCTGTCCTCCATTAGGACTCAGTCGATGGTTTTTTTGTGGCAGAGCACTGTACTAAGCCCTTGGGAGAGGACCGTACCAAAGTGTTGGTCGATGCGACTCCTGCCCTCGAAGAACTCACCTATCAGGGGAGACAGACATTTAAAATAAACCACCGACAGGGGAAGCAGCCTGTTTCCTTCAGTTCTCTCCAGAAAAACTAACCTGTCGTCTTGCCCCATCCCCGGTGTTCCATAGGTATTGACGAGGCTCTACCTGGACAAAGCGACGTTGGTGTGGAATGGGAATGCCATTTCAGGCCAAGAGGCCCTGAGTGAGTTTTTTGAAATGCTGCCGTCCAGCGAATTCCAGATCAATACATTAGACTGCCAGCCAGTTCACGGTAGGATCATTTAAGAATCTCTTGATTTCCTTACGTTATATCCTATTCTCCCATGTGCTTAGTACTTAATGCTCGATAAATACAGTTGATTGATTGATGAATCGTAAGCGAATCCAGGGATGCTCTATTTAGGGTTGGGACAAGCCCATTAGCGGAGGGAATACCGCTTATGATAAGTTTTTCTGAAGTTTTTATCCTTCGAAGTGTTGCACCGAGGCACACTTACTGCTTAGTTATTTGGATTATACTTCTTGGTTTAGCTGGATTAGTCCCAGGTGGTTGTTATGAAATTCCAGGAGATTGGTACCTTTTTCTCATCTGTGTACTTGGGTTGATCACCCCTCCGACTCCCTTCTTCTCTCGTGTGCGTTAAGCGGGTGGTCTTCCCTATCTAGATTGGAGCATGCGCAGTTTGTTTTGAGTTTATGCAATATGCAGTAACCTAGGTTCTCTATAGTATGGATGTGCTAGCATCCTGAGGGCCTTTAAACGCCCATTTTCTCCTGCTTTGTGTCTCACAGTTGCTCAGTCCGTCATATTTATTGAGCGCTTACCCTGCACAAAGCACTGTACAATGTAACAATATAACAGATACGTTCCCTGCCCACAACGGACTGACAGTCTGAAAGGAAAGAGGAGCAGTCAATCTAGGGACCGCGACCTGATGTTCTTGTTTCCAACCAAAATAATAATGGTCAGCCAACACATACTATTGGGCTTTTGTAGAGGAGTCACGGAATATCACTCCCGGTCCTCTCTGGTACCGGAATTGGGGTTTGAAGCAATCCAGGTCATTTTCCTGCTTCGAGACGGACCTGTCATTATACTGCCCCAGATAAATAGATCCCCTTGGAAGCAAAAAATGTCCGGGCCATGATTTGGCAATTCTTTCTGAGGGGCTTTTTCTCCAGTATCTCAGTATAACTCCTGCTTCATCCATCCAACTTCTGAGACAAAAAAGCTGGAGAGGAGCAGCCCCGTAAAGAGCGAGCCGGTGGATTACTTCGAAGCCGATGGTCAGGAGCGTCTGCTTGAGGCAGAGGATGATGGATTTCGCCGCTTTGTTGGGTATTTTAGCAGGGGTTGGTTGGGGAGACCGTGAGCCCATTTGGGAAGACGAACCGGCCACCAGTAGTAGAACTGGGTATTGTAAATTCTTTGCACAGGCAAAGTTTACGCGACTGCTCTTCTGAACTACGGCTTCCACCTGACTTTAGTCTCGGCCTCCTTCCAACTGGCCGGAGCGATTAGCCTTTGGGATAAAAGGCAGATCGCGTTCGTGTTCGGGGTAGAAGAATCTGTAAACCTTTGATTATGCCTTCCCCCCCGCCCTTAAAAAGCAAACTTGTCCTGTTTTCATGGCCTCTCTCCCTTTTTTTGGTTGAAGAGCAAGCCACACAGAGCCAGACGACTGTTCTCGTAGTGACCAGCGGGACGGTGAAGTTCGACGGCAACAAACAACGTCACTTCAATCAGAACTTCCTATTGACAGCCCAAGTCACCCCCACCAACACAGTGTGGAAGATTGCAAGTGACTGCTTCCGCTTCCAAGACTGGGCCAGTTAGTGGAAGTTGAAAGCCCCGTCTCCTTTGTTTTTTTCCTGTTTTTTTCTTTTTTTCAATTTTAGGTTCTGAGAGCCAGCAGTCTAAAGACATTCTGACTAAAATGTACAGAAATCCATTACATTTACTTTTGTAGAACCACTTTAAGGCCAGATCATGTAAACCTTGAAGCCTTTAGTTACTCTTGGAAGTGGGTTTCCCCCATCATCACCTTCTCTAAGCTAGCTTGAGCACACAGGCTCCTTTCGTGGAAACTGAAGCGTGGAGCCTGGCAGCTTGATAAACCGATGACACTTTTACCCGGACAGACCCGCCCCACCTCAGCTCAGACATCCGATGCCTTTCTGGTACCACAGGGACCGTTTCCTTAGGCAACCGGAACACCCCGAGAGAAGTTCTTCACCGGGCAAGATGCGTGAAGCCAGGGCAACATGCCTTCCTTCCAGTCAAAGGGATATCACCGGGTCACCTGGACCAGAGACGAAAAGTGCCACGTATTTTAACCCGAAGCCGAGTTCGCACCCGCCTCATTTAGTACGACCTGGAAGGGCGTCGAAAGATGTGCGAGTCCCAATGGTGGTTTTATTTGTTTGGGCTTTGTTTGTATTCACTCATTAATTATTGCTGCTTATTGCTCCATATTACCTAAATCAAATAGGTCTTCAAAAGGAGACAGTCCTATATTAGCTCCTCGACTATGTAATAGGGGAAAAAGTAGCTTTGTTGTTTTTTTTTCTTTTCCCAAGTCCTTGTCCCAGTCTCCAAGTGGGTCTCATGTGTTCCAGAATGAGTTACCGGCTGCTTGCCTGCCTGCCGGCAAGGTTCCAAAAAAGACTGGGGGAGAGGAGAGGAATGGGCATAATGAGAGGTTCCAGAGTTAAGGACCAAGCGAGAGCGGCTTATAAAACTGATGATGATGCTTGCTTCTGCCTCGTAGAGAAATTCAGTACTGGAGAATTTAAGTCTGGGAGGTAGCTAACTACATTTGATTACCGTCTGATGTAAACCTTCTCTCGGAGAAGCGTTGCGACACCCGATGGGCCATGTAAGCCTCTTAGGTGGCTACTCGTGATCCTAGTTTGAATCTGGGGCCTAGTTTGAAACTGCTTATTTTGACAAAGGAATAGAATGCCAGAAAATCAAAGCAGATGTTTGGGAAGCATCCCTTTGGTTGCCTTCTGACTGTATTGACCCTTTTTTCCAAAGTGGTTCTTTACACCAAACATCCATTGTTTTTTTGGCCTGTTTTACAGCTATTGTTTGCTTAAAAAAAAAAATCCTTCAAAATTGTGTCCGTATAAATCGTTCCGTTTCAAACCGGTATGTCGGTTCTGCTCACCTTATAGGAAATGCTCGGAAACAACTGTCTTCTAATAAGCTCACCGCTTCCACTATTTAGTAGACTGTGAAATGGTGGAGAATGGCAACCTTTAGATCTGAAAGAGCAGAGTGATCGATTTGACCGGAACACTGGTTGCCTCTTCCCCCTCTTTTCCTCCTGCCTTTTTTCCATACCTGAACGTTTTCAGAGGTAAAGCCAGCCTCTCTCGATTCATCACAGCACCTCGGGGAGCTATGTAAAATAGCCTCTTCCCTTGACTACTTTGCTCGGCTTACAAGAAAGCTTTCTTCACATTCTATAAGCTATTTCAGGAGGAAAATGGCTGCTATTTGGATGGCAGGTTTCTGCAACTCATAAGAGGCCTGTGATCACGTGTGCTTCGGTCATCTGGCTGGCAGTTCAGGCACTCAATTCTGCACGGGTTCTTTCTATACCCGTCTTGGGGCTGGCATTTTATTTTTAAAGGCTACAGGCCGTCAAAGCAGCAGCAGTTAACACACCTAAACACTACTTCCCCTAGTTGAAAAAGGCCACAGATTCAAAGAAATCCGGCAGGTAGAAATGCCTCGAGTCAAAGTGGGGTAACCGAAGACTGCAGTGAAAAATAGGGCAGGGAAATGGTATTTCTCTAGGGCTTTTTTGTAAAGATTTGTTTTCCATGAGACATACCTGGTATAATTTTTATATTTAAGAATACAGAAACTCACTGTTTTGGGAAAGCCAAAGTCAATGTGAAAGAACCTAGTTTCTGCTTTATGTGAATGAACTGAACCATCTCTTGAATGCACCTTTTTAAAAGATGCTTTAGGGTGTTTTTATTTTTTAAGGCGGATCAGATTGAGACTTTTTTTGTATTGCAAAAACCTTTCAGGATATTAAAGTGCTGAAAATGATGGCTGTCTTCCTTGCCTTCTTCCCTCCCCCCGCCAAACACTTAACCTGTTACAGTCCCATTCTCCATCCTCCCGGGGAAGGGAGCGCTCTTGAATCCGGATGACTCCAACATGAGAAGCTCGTGGCTTAGTGGGAAGAGCACGTGTTTGGGAGTCAGAGGTCATGGTTCTAATCCTGGGTCCACCTCTGGTCTGCTGCGTGACCTTGGGCAAGTCCCTTAACCTCTCTGTGCTTCAGTTACCTCATCTGTAAAAGGGATTAAGACTGTGAGCCCCACATGGGACAACCTGATTACCTGAGAACTACCCCAGCAATTAGAGCAGTGGGAATTACACAGGTGGGAATTAGTCCCTTAGGAAGGCTCAAAAATCTCTGGCTGTAAACTCACTGTGGGCAGGGAATGAGAAGCAGCATGGCTCAGTGGAAAGAGCCCGGGTTTGGGAGTCAGAGGTTGTGGGTTCTAATCCCTGCTCCGCCACTTGTCAGCTGTGTGACTTTGGGCAAGTCACTTAACTTCTCTGGGCCTCAGTTCCCTCATCTGTAAAATGGGGATGAAGACTGTGAGCCCCACGAGGGACAACCTGATCACCTTGTATCCCCCCAGCACTTAGAACAGTGATTTGCACATAGTGCTTAATAAATACCAACATTATTATTATTAATGTGTCTCTTATTCAGCGCTTAGAACAGTGTCTGGCACATAGTAAGCAATTAACAAATACCATCATTCTTTTTATTAGCAACACCCAGCTGGCAGGGTTCACAAAACCATGTTTCACTCTGGTTAGACGGGAGCCTCTCCTCACATCTGCTTCCCCCCCCCCCCCAAAAGTCTTTGCCTGGGCTCTCTATCAAGGACAGGTTTTCTGTGCAACCAGGGAGAAGCAGTGTGGCCTATTGGAAAGACCACAGGCCTGGGAGTCAGAGGACCTGGGTTCTAATTTGGCTCTGCTGTTGCTTGCTGTGTGACGCTGGGCAAGTCACTTAACTTCTGTGCCTCAGTTTCTTCAACTGTAAAAGGGGGATTAAATCCTACTCCCCACTTCTTGGACTGTGAGCCCCATTCAAGACAGGGACCGGTGTCTCTGTCCTCGTATCTACCCCAGGGCTTAGAACAGGGCTTGACACATAGTAATCACTTTTAACAAACACACACAAAAAAAAGTTGTGTATGTGGGTACCTCAGTGGGTCAACTATACTTATAGAAGGCTCCCCTCCTATCCACCCCAAACACCATTCCCTCTATTTCTCCGGGCTGCCTAGTCAGTTCAGTGGATCATATTTATTGAGTGCACACTGTACAGCTGGAAAGAGTACAATATAACAATACATCAGACATTCCCTGCCCACAACGAGCTTATGGTTCAGAGGGGGCTAGGTTTTGAACTGTGAAGCTCGTCAGCTTACCTGGCAGAAGCTTCCACGCCACAAAGGAGTCTCGAGATTCGACCTAAAAGAAATAGAATATTCCCAGTCTAGGAGTACGTCTGAGAAGAAAATTTACGCAAAGGATAATGCCAGTTTCTGCTGGACACTTTTTAATACTCTAGTGGAAGATTGCCTTATCCCCTTAATATCCTGACTCAATTCTCGCAATGTTGGGGGCGGGGGTGTTTAGGATAGAAATTTACAGAGTACCCACAGTGTTTGATCTCAATCTGCCACAGTGCTTCCTTTGCGTTTATTTAATCAGTGGTATTTATTGAGCGCTCACTATGTGCAGAGAACTGTCCTAAGTGCTTGGGGGAATACGATATAACAATTGGCAGAAATCTTTTCCGCCCACAACGAGCTTAAAGTCTAAAGGAGGTGAAAGAAACATTTGTTATTTTTATGGCCCAAAGCCGACCCCTTTTTATATAAAACTGGGTTCGCTATACACCGACGCGCTTTGCTCTCCCGGTTCTCAAAACTCAAGTCTAGCCATTTGGGTTCCCTATCTTAGGACATTAAGGTTAATGGAAAAAGTACGGATATCTTTGTCACTGTTCTAGGCCACAGATAAGAGAATTGAAAAGCTTTGCTGAATTTCAGCAGAGTCCTCCTCTATGGTGGAAAAGTTTTAGAAGTCAATTTTCCAATGAAACACATTGGCTATCTTAGCTACTCAAAGTAGGTTTTTTTAAAAAAAATTATTCTGATCAGGATATATTGTTCCCTTGGGGGCACCTAAAGAACACCCAGTTAAAGGCAGCGAGGCCTAGTGGATAGAACACAGGCCTGGGAGTCAGAAGGACCTGGGTTCTAATTCCCCTTCACCATTTTGCTGTGTGACCTCAGGCAAGTCACTTAAATTCTCTGTGCCAGTTTCCTCATTTGTGAAATGGGGATTAAGACCGTGAGCCCCATGTGGGACAAGGCCTGCGTCTAACTGGATTAGCTTCTATCTACCCCAGCACTTAGAGTGCTTGACACATAATAAGCACTTCAATTCATTCAATGGTATTTATTGAGCGCTTACTATGTGCAGAGCACTAAGTGCTTGGAATGGATAATTCAGCAACAGATAGAGACAATCCCTGCCCAATGATGGGCTCCCAGTCTCAATGGGGAAGACAGATAGCAAAACAGAACAAAACAAGACAAGATACGATTATTATTATTATTATTGTTATAGACAAAAAGGTGGAAGTTCACATCTAGCAATGACAACAACTGAGGTATTTGTTAAGCACTTACTATAGGCCAGGCACTGTCCTAAGCGCTGGAGTGGACACAAGCAAATGGGGTTAGACACTGTCCCACATGGGGCTCAGTCTCAATCCCCACTTTACAGATGAGGTAATTGAGATGCAGAGAAGTGAAGTGACTTGCCCAAGGTCACATAGCAGACAAGTGGCGGAGTCCGGACCAGAACCCAAGACGTTCTGACTCCCAGACCTGGGCTCTACCTGTCCACCAATGATTACCACCCTTGGGTTAGGAGCCCATGTTGAAAGGAGATCATTTATCACCAATTCTCCTATCACAAAAATGCTGAGCTCTATTCTCCAGAACAGGAGGACTGCTTAATAATAATCATGATAATAATAATATTGTTGGTATTGGTTAAGCATTTACTATGTGCCAAGAACTGTTCTAAGCCCTGGGGTAGATACCAGCTGATCAGGTTGTCCCACGTAGGACTCAGCGTCTTCATCCCCATTTTACAGATGAGTAAAAATAATAATAATAATAATGATGATGGCATTGGTTAAGTGCTTACTGTGTGCAAAGCACTGTTCCAAGAGCTGGGAGGGATACAAGGTGATCGGGTTGTCCCACGTGGGGCTCACAGTCTTCATCCCCATTTGACAGATGAGGTAACAGGCATAGAGAAGCAAAGGAACTTGCCCAAGGTCACACAGCTTGACAGGTGGCGGAACCAGGATTAGAACCCCTGATCCCTGACACCCAAGCCCGGGCTCTTTCCACTAAGCCACGCTGCTTCCAGGGTGGGGGGCTTTCCTCCACGGATTCGTTTGCTGAAGAGAGAAAGAGACAAAAAAGATTTCAATTAACCCCCACCAACCCTGCCTCGGGATACTGCACAAAGCAACTTGGGGGCAGGGAGGTGGTTCTAATCCTGCCATCAATAGAGCAATTACGCAGAGGCTCCGTTGTGGAAGCTCAACGACCAGCCCATCTACAAGGTTTAGCTGAGATGGGCGGGACCTGGCCCTCCCGGCTCCGTGGTGCCTCGGACCATCTTGGGAAGAGGGGGTGACAAGGTGAGGGTGTCCCTGAAACCAGACCCAAGCCCCCCAGGGGGCCTGGGAACCTAAAGCTTCTTTAAATTATGAGAAGGCTCTGAGCTGCTGGCCGGGCCACTGGGCTCTGAAGAGACCCGTCTGGGCCAGCTAGCTGCTCTGCCACTGAAGCGGGCGCGGGCTTCAACGGTCCAGCTGGGGAATGAGTACCTCTGGGGGCTACATCGGGGTCAACGAGACTTTGGGGAAAATTCAATCCATCTTTGCTTTCCGGGGTTACCGAACAAAACGAATGGGGATTGTGTCACTGATTTTAAAGTCGAATCTGCAACAGCAATTGTGCCTGGATGTGGGAATGAGTGCTTAAAGGGAAACGGGTTTGAACAGTAATCCTCAAATTTGTGGATTCCATCATAAAGGCATTCATTTATATGCTAGCTTGTCCCCAAAAGGGGCATTTTTTTCAAAAAAACTTCAATCTGGGAGGTCATTTACCACCTAACCTTCTTCACTAAGAATCAATCCACCTCACCCAGCAGTAGTGCATTTCAGAGAAAACCAAGACTGCAAGAGTACCTTTATTTTCCCCCATTAAGAAACTACATTCGAAAAGGGAAAACATTCAGATTCTCAGACCAAAGAGACGACACAAATCCTTTCCCTGTTCCCATTTTATTTATTCAGCAACACTTTACACACACTACCAAGAAAATAGAGGCAAAGTGTCCTATCTGTGATCAAAGAAATATTCTGCAAGTGGTGGCGAGACCCTTTACTCTGACAAGCAGTTCTTCAAGCATTCAATCAAGATCATACCTATAACATGCAGTCTTCCATGTACAGTGGAGATCTTGTTTTGATTCCACAGACCAAAAAAAAAAAAAATTTCATACTATCAAGGGGTTAAAGGAGCCGAGGGGATACAATTCCGGTATATAGCGCAAGAAATTGTAAGAGGAGACTAAGCCACAGTGCATTTTTAAAAATTATAGCATCTCTGATGGTAGACGGGCTGAAAACACACTGAACAGTGAGTAATTTTAACAAGAAAGACAGACATCAGGACCCAAATGCCAAGGGATCCAATCATTTAAAAAGTCACTAATATGTGGAAAAGAGAGTCCCCCGGTATGTAAACAGGTGGATGGAGCTAGAAAAGGAAAGAGAAGGGCAGTGGTATCTTTTGGTCCCTTAATGGTATCTGGATTTTCAGAAAACTAGCAGCCCGCAGCCAGTGTTTCTCGTATTCACTTTTCCAGAGCATTTACACAATATATCAGTTGGCAGTGTTTTAGCATCGGGGGAGGCAAGGAGGACGAGAGATCCAAAATGAAAACAGAAAGAAACAGATGGAAAGTAAAACGTGTTCACTGACACACATACACAGTGATATGCATACCCACGCGTGTGCGGAGTGTTTACTGAAAGCTTGCCTTCTAAAAACAAAAAGGAATCACATCTTTACAAGCCTAAGAAAATGGTCCCTTAAGGAAAAACAAGCTTTCGACTCCATTTACGGTCAAGGTTGGCTATCCGTCCACTTGCTAATTATGGTTTATTTTTATTCTTAGGCAGACGGTAAAAGGGAGGGAAGATTATAAGTGGGTGGGGGAGACTGTCTACACTCACACACAACACATACACACACGCAGGAAAAATTTGCCTAGAATTTTACCCTGCTGAATACTGCACAGATAATCTTTACAAAAACCTTCATTCTTGTCGACAATGACAATACCCGATTGTTTTCCTTTTTAACCATCATATACATAACATTTAAATATTAAGGAATAGAATAATCTATTTTCTTTATAAATATTTCAGAGCAAGGAAAGTCTAGTCTCCTGCAGCGGAGGCCCAGAGCTGTACAAAGCAATGTAAGCAACACACCTATCAAGTGATTAAGAAAAAGTGCAAAGTAGAACGGTATTAAGCATTTTTCAGTCTTTACAGTCATCATGGTTCCCTCGTGAATAAGCTAGGCTGTAGTTTTAACTGAAGATTTCAAAAATATACATTACAAATTACTGCACACATATCAAGCCCCGCGACCAAACCCCCCACCCGCCTCCCACCCCGACATGTGTAGAATTTCCAGTTTCAAAGGGTCGCACAACAGGAAAAGAGCTTTCAGCACAGCACGGCCTTCCCCTGGAAAAACCAACTTCTACAAACTAGCCAAAACCAATCACCTGTAGATAAAAATATAAAATTAAAAAGACAAGGTACTGGAAAGGTTGTTCACTGTAACCTGCTTTAGTGGAATTAAGTGAATTGGAATGTTTTCTAAAATGCGAAAGGCCAAGAACCCACATCAGCAATACGAAATAGCCATTCAAATTGGACCAAGAATAAATAGATTTTCACACGGCTACATTTTAAAAATCAAGTCCTCCATTTACTTGTTTGCAAAGAAAAATGAAGAGTTCATTTCTCTTTCCAAACATCTTTTGCAGATGCATATGATGACCAACTGGTAGGAGAGAGAAAAAAGAGGAAGAGGTGGGGAAGCCACACCTTACTCAAAATTTTGGTTGTATCAATCAATGGTATATCTTGAGTGCTTACTGTGTGCACAGCACTGTACTAAGCACTTGGGAGAGGTGAGAGAACTGACAGATACCTACCCAGCCTTCAGTGAGCTTGAGTCTAGAGGAGGATCATTTAAATTTCGGTCTCAGGTTGTAAAGTGAAAACAGATCCTGATGGGTTAGGAACTTTTTCAAATGTTCTTGTCATTTAAGGCTAAAAGAATCAAAGATTCATTTGGGATTGCAGTTCCAATAAAGTGTTTTGGCTCTCCCGGTTAAATTCAGGTTGAAAAAAATATTCCCTTTTAGGGACTGCAAATAGCCACAGTCCTGCACTAATACAGACGATCCAATCCCCAACCCGACTCTGCAACATTCACTCTGTTTCTAAGAATAAGGAAATTCATTTGAATTTGCGGGCTCCATTTCTAATTAAAGGAGATTTTGCCCGCCAAAATAAATACCTGAAAGAGAACTCTGGGTACCCCTGGATTCGTTTTATTTGGTGACGGTGGGCTGGCAAATGCTAAACGTGGCTGAGTGTCTTCTAAAGCAGGAATATGCTTGATGCTTGGTTTTGGAATCCCCTTCTTGAAGCTGCAAACACCCTCCATTTGCCATTACATTTTTTCCCCCCATTACGGATGCGTAGAGAGCAAAAGGGAAAATGCTACTTTTGTTCTCTAACTCACAAGTGTGGGGTGGGGGGAGGACTTTGAGTTTGATACAGGATTCAGCAGAAAACATTTTTTCCAATTTCAGCTTCACTTGAACAATGCGAGACCACAGAGTTGAAAGGCGTTCCAACAGCTATTTTAATCAAGTTTTGTTTTCAGTTTTGCTATCTTATGAGTCTTCAGATCTGTACTGCAGGATGCTCTCCATCTAGGAGGCTTCGAACGTTAGAAATGATGGCTGACCAAGGCCCCTCATGCCCAGCTTTCTTGTCAAAGCATCATTTGCCCCCATACATTCTCTCGATGTCGTTGAGGTAATGATTTTTCAGTTCTTTCCTTTTCAATTTGAAAGCGTCGGTTACCAAGCCGGTTTCTGGGGTCCATGGTTCAGGGCTTAACCGTACCTTGATTGGGATTTCAAATCGCTCCAACTTCACTGTAATGGGAAGGAAAGAATAAAGGAAAAAAAAACCAAAGCAAAACAGTATAGTGATGAACTGCTCGTGAATTCTCCAGGTCAAAGAAAAAAGATGGCTAAATGAATGTCCTATTAGATGACCTACATAGAGTTTGTAAATGGACTTGATGGAATATTAAATAGCCTAAAAGGGAGGGCTACCTCTTTCAGGATCTGACTTTGAGGTTCTCCACTCAGTTGGCATAACCCTTACGGATACAATTTATGGTTTTATGCCATTCACAAACTAAATCAATCGATGGAATGCTTAGTGTGTGCAGAGTGCTATACTGAGTGAGCACTTGGGAGAGTACAACATAAGAGTTAGCAAACATGTTCCCTGCCTATAATGAGCTTACAGTCTAGAAGGGGAGACAGACGTTAATATAAATTCATTACAGACATGCAAATAAGTGCTGTGGGGCTGAGGGAGGGGTGATGAAAGGGACCGTATCCAAGCGCAAGGGTGACGTAAAAGGGAGAGGGAGAAGCTGAGACCAACTGCATTCTGCTACGTTTCTAGGTATTGGCTACATTTCAAAAAAAGGCCTTTTAGATGAGTTCAGGTATCCCACCATATTTCTTGTGAATTTTACCCACTTAGATCCATCTAGACTATAAAATACCTCATTAGAGCTGAGGAGTTGGAGACAATATTCGAAAGTTAGAGGATATCTAAACAGAACGTGTCACAGGGCATTATATCATTTTAGCCTTAATAAAATCTGTTTGGTCGAGTTATGAATTATTCTCATTTTGTATTTGTAGCTAATGATCTGAAAGCCTGATGGCAATAAACATTGATTTGTAGACAAATCTATTTTATATTGTTTAAACTCTGTAATGCATGTAATGAGAAAGGAAGTGCTTACTGGGCCGGGGGGAACAACTGATTCCACTTTAGAAACACTACAGTTTAGTGACCTGAGGCTACTCGGTCCTAATCCTAATCATTTCATACAAAAACCATTTAGGCCACGTTTCCCCAGTCCTCAAGAAACCCCAGTGGTTACTCACCACTTCAGCATCAAACAGAAACTCCTCACCATTGGCTTTAAAGCAGTCAATAACCTTTCCCTCTCCTACCTCACCTGGCTACTCTCCTGCTATAATCCAGTCTGCACACTTTGCTTCTCTAATGCCAACCTTCTCACTGTACCTTGATCTCATCTATCTTGCCACCAACCTCTTGCCCACAACTTCCTCTGGTCTGTAACACCCTCCCTCCTCAGACACAACAATTACTTTCTCCTCTTCAAAGCCTGACTGAGGCTCATCTCCTCCAAGAGGCCATCCCTCTCTCAGCTCTCCTTTCCTCTTCTCCCACTCCCTCCATTCATTCCCCCCTCCCAGCCCCACACCACTCATGTCTAGATCTGTAATTTCTTTATAGTGATGTCTGTCTCCCTCTCTAGACCGCAAGCTCAAGGGAATGTGTCTGTTTACTGTCATAGTGTACTCTCCCAAGTGTTTAGTACAGTGCTCTGCACACAGGAAGCACTCAAACACCACTGAATGAATGAATCCTACCTTCGTTCCTGCTTGGACAAGTGGCGACGGGCAACTGTCCCCTCTGCCCTCTGCTCCCTCCCCCTTCTCCTCTTCACCTCCCCTCAGCTAAGCTCCCTTTCCCTCTGCTCCTCCCCTCCACTCAGAACTGTGCTCATCTGTATATATTTTTATTACCTTATTTATTTTGTTAATGAGGTATACATCCCCTTGATTCTATTTATCGTGATTATGTTGTCTTCTTTTTGTCCGTTTGTCTGCCCCGATTAGACTGTGAGCCCATCATTGGGCAGGGATTGTCTCTATCTGTTGCCGAATTGTACATTCCAAGCGCTTAGTACAGGTGCTCTGCACATAGCAAGCGCTCAATAAACACTATTGATTGAATGAACTGTCCTAATTTTCAGATCTGCAAAACGTTGAGAGACACCCGGCCAGGTTAGGGTGAGGATCCGGCCATCTGATGACGAGTTTTTGAAAAACACCTTTCCAAATATTCAGCCAAGGAGCCAAAACACTCCCAAATCAAGGAGCCTAGTTTCCTCCAACCTGTCGACAAAGAGTATTTCGACCTGCCAGTAGAGGGCGCCACCTTGCCAGGGATGAACCCCACTTAATAATGTTGGCATTTGTTAAGCGCTTACTGTGTGCAGAGCACTGTTCTAAGCGCTGGGGTAGATACAGGGTCATCAGGTTGTCCCACGTGAGGCTCACAGTCTTCATCCCCATTTTACAGATGAGGGAACTGTGACACAGGGAAGTTAAGTGACCTGCCCACAGTCACACAGCTGACAAGTGGCCGAGCTGGGATTCGAACCCGTGAGCTCTGACTCCCAAGCCCGTGCTTGTTCCACTGAGCCACACTGCTTCTCCAATCAGTCCTGTGCTCACCTTGGCAACCAGGTTTCAGGGCCAAAAAATAGCATATTTGGGGCTATGGGAAACCCTCTCTGCTTCTTTCCTCTGTCCCTATACCCCGCCCTTTTTCTCTCCCACCTGCTCCCCTCCTCTCCCTGACTTTCCTTCCCCTCTCTCAGTTCTACCTTCTATCGGTGAGTGTCAGAACTGGGGAGGAATAAATGCCGGGGAGGGGCAGGGAGAAATAACAATCTCCTCCTTGCTGAAATAATGCAGGTTTTTACTTAGCGCTTTCAAGGAGATTTAACTTGGATTTGCCCAAATCTAAAATGGTATCACTTCTGTGAATAACTTAGACTTACAACTTCCAAAGGAAATGCTGAAAGGACAAGGACCATCTGGAATCCAAGTCATAAAAAGTATGAGATTTTGACAAGTAAAAGAATAATCCTCAGAGCTAGGTGGGGAATCAATATATTCAAGGGAAGTACTACAGTTTTCCTCACATCTTCAGACTACACAGGCCTCTGGTCTAAGTTTCAGTGCTTAATAACTCAGTGTGGGAGTTTTAGTTTTGAGGCATGGATATGTAAAAGTCAGACAAAATAGAACTAGACTTAAGATGGTCAAAAAAAGCAAAGGTAATTTAAGGACCGGTCTATCACTGGCAAAACCACAAATGGCTCCCCTCTTGCTGTTAGTCTATCCATCAGATTTATTTAAATTTATTAAATTCAGTATTTACTGAACCCTTATTAGCTGCAGCTCTCTGTACTAAGCACGTGGGAAGAGTATGATGAGATGGAATTGATAGATTCGATCCCTGCCCATAAAGACCTTTTGGTCGATTACAGTCCGTTATGTTTTGGCTTCCAAGCCTCCCTGGAACAATCATTAGAAGGCCCAGACAATATCCCCCAAGCCAGCCTGGGGCAAAGAGACAGGTGGGCGGGTGGCATCAGCCGGGGCCTGGGGTGGTTCTTTAACCCTCACTCTCCGGGAGCACGATCAAAGACAAGTGTTGATCGCGGAGTCACGGCATTCAACCGACCAATCATCCATTTCTTACTTGCGTTTGCGGCCTCTTTGATCTCTTTCAGTATTTCTGCTTCCATGGTAGGGTTGTTACAGATATCCACCCAGGATCCCTCGACTCCCCTCTGCTGAGCTAATAACATCAGTTTTTTCTTATTTGGAACCACAAAGCTGATCACGTAAGACTGGTCGCTAAAGGGCAAAGAAGGATAAACAGAGGAAAATATCCAGTACCAATAATTACAATTGACAGGTAAAAAACACAAAACAGAAGAAATCCAAAAACAATAATGACAATGGCTTAATCATCAGGGATATGGTGAAGGAAATGGATTTTAAATCGATTCTAAATAATATAGAAGTGTCTTTTACAGATCTCGATTTATCCATTCTGTACCTCAGTATTAAAACAGAGGCAAGACTTTGGGCTGAAGCCACACTTGATTTGATTGAAGAATTTTCTAAAGTCTACAACATTACTATTTCAACCAAGAAAGATTTTTCAAAATCTGCAGGGTAATCAAAAGTTATTTGCCAATGAACTTATCTTGCCTTAGAAAGAAGTCAAATACAAAAATGCACTCTTCCTCATTACCTTTTGGCAAAAGCACAGATATTGTCAATAAGTGGACAGTTCTTCAAGGCCGACTCCACTTTGCCAAGCGATACATATTCTCCCGCTTGCAGCTTCACTAAATCTTTCTTCCGATCTGTCAAAAGGTTGGGAAAAATATTTTGATACCTAAACTCTTATTTGCGATTGGTTTTGATTTTCTTTCACAGATTCAATTTACAGAAGAAGCAGGTTTCTACATTTCATGGGGTTTTTTTTCCCCAATTGTCTCGTTATAGAAAGCAAAGCCTTGCTGAACAAATTTTTGTTCTTAACAAGCTGAACACTGCCCATACCACCCAACAATTTCTGTTCTGACTTTTGCCATATGAAATGTGGATTGTGACTGAGACACTAAATCGTTTCTCCTCCAGTGATGAGTCTGATTCAAAATAGGTGTAAATAATGGTGTCCATCAGCCCAGAGTGGTTAATGAAAGAGAAGCAGTG
Source organism: Ornithorhynchus anatinus (assembly GCF_004115215.2). Classification (NCBI taxonomy): domain Eukaryota; kingdom Metazoa; phylum Chordata; class Mammalia; order Monotremata; family Ornithorhynchidae; genus Ornithorhynchus; species Ornithorhynchus anatinus. Next base: position 41,241,686 of record NC_041733.1, read on the forward strand.
TGGCCTAGTAGGTAAAGCCTGGGCCTGGGAGTCCGAAGAATCTGGGTTTTAATCCCAGCTCTGCCACCTGTCTGCTGTATGACCTTGGACTTAACTTTTCTATGCTTCAGTTACCTCATGTGTAAAGTGGGGATCAAGCCCGGAAGCCCCATGTGGGGCTTGTATTTACCTCAGTCCTTAGTAGAGTGTCTGGCCCATAGTAAGTGCTTAACAAATATCATTTAAAACAAAACAAAACAAACCAAAAACCCTGAAAAGAACAGGACTAATATCTGACACATGCTTTCCCACAATTATTTTACATTACAGAAGTCAAAAGGACCCCTACTGACCTATGATTTGCAAACACCCATCAGGATGAAATTCACCAATATCTCCAGTACAAAACCACCTTTGTCCATTTTCATCCACAAAGTAATCCTCTGCTGTCTTCTCTTCATTTTTAAAATAGCCCATGGAGATATTTTGCCCACCAATTAAAATTTCACCCCTGGGGTTTGGCTTGTCTTGAGATGTGTAGCCTCCTAAAAGTGATGATAAAAAAAAACAACAGAGGGGTTATTTGGTGTAATAAAAAAACAAAAACAAAAAAGAACTCCCAACAGTTTGAAATTGCTTCTCTAGTTCTTAAACGGGCCCTTTTCTTCTGCTGATCCACTTAGCAGCAGAAACTGAAAATGTGTGATAAAATTACTTCAAGTCAAAATATTTTGGCAATCAAGTTTTATATCATTTTTACTACAATAGTAGGTTCTAATTTAGATATAACTATCCTATTAGACTGTACCTCTAAGCTTTCAAAGCCTCACTCAAGGCACATCTCCAAGAGGCCTTCCCACACTAAGCCTATCCTTTCCTCTTCGCCCACTCCCTTCGGCATCGCCCTGACTCGCTCCCTTGGTTCTTCCCCCTTCCCAGCCCCTCAGCACTTATGTACATATCTGTCATTTAGTTATTTGTATCGATGTCTGTCTACTCCCCTACAGATTGTAATCACACTGTGGGCAGGGAATGTGTCCATTTATATTTATACTGTACTCTCCCAAGCTCTTAATACAGTGCTCTGCACACAATAAGCTCTCAATACAACTGAATGAATACTAATAACATATTTCAGTGTCCCCTCCATTTTCCTGAAAATTGTCATTGAAAGGAAAAGCATATTATTCGATACATATCACATCTTGGCCCAGATTTCTATCGCAGTGATCCAAGATCTACTGAAATAAGAAGGTGGCACAAAGAAGAGACAGACTTAATCAGTGACCCTCTACACTTTGAACTTGGAGACCTCCTCCCTCCAATAGCTGATGATGACACCCTCAGGGTTGATGACAGAAGTGGGGATAGCACTGGCTGATCCCGATCCAAGAAAGTCCCTTCCCCAAAGGGTTTCTCTGGCAGAGCTAAATTAACCCCTGGTTGGGAAGGACTTCTCAGGCAAAAAGGAATTCTGGACAGTCGGCGGAAATCCTTAGTCCTAAGCAGGCAGAGTTGCCCGATGGCCAGTTCATTTCAATTCACAGACCTGAGGGAACTCTAGCGTAAGGAAAGGAGGAAGGGAAGTCTAGGAGAGAAGGCATAAACAGTGGTGCGAAGGAGGCTATCATGGAAGATAAGGTGAATGTCACTAACAAACACACCAATGGAACCTGAACAGTCTACTCAAAGCACCCAGGAAACAAAGTATTATAAAATGATCTCACCTTCTTGCCAGTCTTTTAGTTTAATCTCACAGCATATAAGAGGGGCTCCAACTCGGCCAGTGCTATAATCGGTAACTGTAAAATCGACAATTGTCTGTTAATGTTTTTCAGGATATTTACAAATAAAAGTAGATGGGTTAAAAAGGAATTCACCTGCTTAGTAAGAGGTTTAAAGTATCCAGTTCCTTTAAAAATGATTCCCTCTCCCAACATCACATCTTAGAATTAAATTGGAATTTTAAAAGTAATTCTAAGTGCTCCGTTCAATTTTTCAATATGAACTGGACTAGTAAATTTAGAATACTGACTTCAGAGACAGGGTGAACATACTTCACTTAGTATAATGCCAATATAATAGAAACTCTTACATCCCAGTGAAAAACTTGTCCGACTATTTTGGGGGAATGACTGGAAAGATTTCAGCCAAAACAAGTTCTCGCCTTATATTTCCAAAAACTTAAAGGTGTAATTTGGATTAAGCACTTTCCCTAGAAATGAAAGTGTTCCTATGGGTTTTACTGCCAGTAAACTCTACTGACATATGAGAGAGAGAGAGTGTGTGTGTGTGAGAGAGAGAGACACGTCATAGTGACCTCTAAAATTGTATGTTTTATACAGTTTTGTGCAAGTATTTTTGTTTTGGAAACTGAGTTGGTTGCACTGCAGTTGGTGATGAAAACAACACATACAGGAAGTCCTCTGACTTATGACCCAATTGGTTCCTGAAAACAGCACCTTAAGTTGAAACGTTGCAAGGGGGAACCATGTTTCTTATGGGAATAACGTTATGAATTGGGGACTGGTTCTAAAACACAGTTTGGGACACCCTATTTTTAATCAAAACACCCAGAATAGTCCACTCAATTATAGACAACAGACTTTCATTCATTTTTCATGTTGAGCGAGAGAGGTTCCATGACAGAGTAGCCCATTTTGACTTCACTGCTAGTAAAATGGACATCAACCAGCCCTCTCCCAGTACTGTGATTCCTTTAAGCTTTCATTTCCCCTCAGATTCCCTGGGCTAAATCCCAACTGTCTGAATCCACAGAGCTACCGCTATAAAAAAAGCTAAGTGCTGTCAGGTTGAGACCAGAATATGAATTTAAAAAGTTTTAGGTGTCATGTGTCTTACCTTGAAAGTTCTGAAGTCAAGGACTCCCTGTAATTCTCTCCCTTTAAAATTTGTGACTACAACACCGGTTAGTTTTGTAATAATATTAACCTCGTTAACTAGAGTTTTCACGAGAGATGGATGACTTCTCGGTTGCTGACTGAGCTCGTATACTGCGAAGACTTGGATCGACGGAAACAGAGAGCTGACTTGGTTTACTTATTAAATGGTGGCCATTTTAACAGCCGCAATTTCCATTTGGGGCAAGACATGCTTAGTTCATCCATAACTGCATACTTTGGACTGAACGCCACTAGGGAATTACGATTCTTCTGGCAACATGCGCCTTTCTGAATAGACTCTCCCCTTCTAGACTGTAAGCTCGCAATGGGAGGGGAATGTGTCTGTATATTGTACTTACTCAAGGGCACAGTACAGTGCTCTGCACCTAGTAAGTGCTCAATAAATGTGATTGACATCGACGCTGGGTTGGAAGTAATGGCTGGACTCAGGTAGGCCAAGCCAGGCATATTCTACCGTGACAATTTCCTAATTCAGGGCTTCACTGGGAACATTATCCCCTCATTCTAGGAGAACTGAGTGAACTCTTATTCCAAGATGACTGGGATATCGGGGCCCTCTGATTCCCTGAGTTTACAACTAAATACAGTGCACAGGAAAATATCTACATGAACATCGGGATATCCAATTCGACTCACTGACTAAATGAAAAACGCACTGACCTTCAGTAACTGTTCCTGCACCGCATGATTCCGTTAATCCGTATCCCTGGCTAATTGGGCAGCAGAAACAGACGTTCATAAATCTGTGGGTCTGAGGTGAAAGAGGGGCTCCTCCAGACAACATCATACGTATGTTCCCACCTAACAATGCTTTAACCTTTTTAAATAGAAGCCTTGATAGAAATGAAAAAAAAAAACACAAAAAAAAGAATGCACATATAATGCTTGCCAACGTATAGATGATACTAGCCATCAAACCACAGTGAATACCACAACTTGGATACTTGATCAAAGGATTTCTTGACTTCGCCTGATGTGCCCAGGGCTAACTTTTTTCTATGTTAATAGACAGGCTTAATCCATCTAAAATTTACGATTCTTTAGCCGATTTTCTGCGTGTGATTTAAAAAAAATATGGCCAAAAGCATCTTCGCTTATTTTACTGTTTCAACAAAATTACAGCAGAGAGCAGAACTCTATATTCAAGGTGGAAATCGGATACAGGTCTTCTGATAATGTTCCAGCCACCCGAAAGAAGAGCTGACAATCACCAATTCCAGAGCTGGGTATGACTAGGGACTAGATAGTTGGGTTTAGAAAAATTATTTTGCTGTAGCAAAAAACGGACAGTGCGAGAGTCCATATTTACCTACTATTCTTTAAGAAAGGTAGTTGGGTCTCAAGTAAGAAGATGGGTCCTGCCTGACTTGCTACAAGTCACCCAACGGGGGATTTTTGCTTTTGTACCTTACTGCCTTCTGTCAAACTTAAGCAACAATTTACATAATACATTACCAACATTTTTACCTATATAATACAGCTATTATCTCCCAATGCCAAGGTGAGGGGAAAAGTCCTAGCTCCTCTCCAACCCAACACCATCAGGAATTGCTTAGTAAAGGGCAATTTACTCTACATGCTTGCACAATGAGCCCACCCTGATGTTGGAGTAGGAAAAAGATCATTTTCTGTTTTGCTTAACTGAAGGAGTGATAGCAGGGTGCCCTCAGGGAAGGAGAAGGAGGAGACGGCTTCGGTTGTTACAACATATTGGATGGGTTGTTTCTTCACAGCAAAAAGTGCACTCAAGGGGTGGAAAAGGATAGGGGGAGGTGGTTAATTTACTGAACGCCCATCGTACACAGCACTTGAGATGGTGCAGTACAGGGCAGAGAAGCCGTTTCTAGTACCCTCTAGTCACCTTCCTTTTCTCCTTTTCTTCTTTTTTCTACTGTTCTCCTTATTACAGGACTTAACTCTTAGGTGACCTGTGTAACACTCCCATCTCTTTTAATGTTACAAAAGTTATAAAGGGGGGTGGGGGCAGGAATTAAGCAAGTAAATTTGGTATTTTGCTAAATGAGAAATGTTTGGAAACCTCGTCTAATGGCATGTTACTTAGATTCTTTAAAATTATCACATACAATTGCTCAGTTAAAAAAAAATCAGAAGGGCTTCCAAAAATATCACAATAAATAGCATCAATGAATAACATGAACTATGATGAACTGCAGAGGCCTAAAGCTTGGGGTTCTATTTAGTGTCTTGTAAAATGATCTGCACCTATCAGATACTCAAATACTGTTGCTATTGATATGGAAATGTAGGTCATCACGTGTCACTGCTCAGAACTTTTTCTAAAGAGACAGATCACTTATCCTGGATACTGTCTCAAACAAATATTTTATAGTTATTGAAAGCTGATCGTTGTTTCAGTTGTCAAAACTAGCACGCAAGACTTTTTTTTTACTTCTATAGATGTCATTTTCAAGATCCCCAAAATGTATTAGTAGAATAGTCTAAAACATAAAAGAGACTGTGAACCCCAAGTGGGACAGGGACTGTGTCCAACCCGGTTTGCTCGTATCCACCCCAGTGCTTAATATAGTATCTGGCACACAGCAAGCGCTTAACACAATCTACATTTTTATTATTACCAAATGAAGGTGTATTTGGAGGAATGATCTTGCCAACCAATTTTATATTAATGATCCAGGATCTAGAACAGTTTCCTCACCTTACGGGTCCCGGGGGACATTAGTCTTTTCAATCAAAAGACCCATGTTTCCTTTCCAGCTTGGCTACTGAATAAAAAGGGCTTGCTACTTCTATGTTGTCTAACAGGGCAGTAGCTATCTATACAAATAAGACAAGCATTAGCCTTCCGGGACTCAACCTTTAAAGCACGATAAGAATCTTGAACTTACAGATTACACAGAGGTGCATCATAACCTTTTTTGATCTGTTCCAGTTTATAGTCATAGCCTATCTTGAACAGAGTCTTCTGAAAATAGTTCATCTCTTGGACTTTGCTCATAACAGTTTTATAAATTCTGTCCATGATTTCCTACAAAAACAAAGACCCAACTGAGGACCGAAAAGCATTTCCTTTTCTTTGTAAAGTACACATCAGCAACAAAACAGTGACTCACATAAAGTGCCTCGAAACTCTGTATTAAGACTTAAGATTAATCTGCTGTGAAACCCAAGACTGCCAAAATGTTATCTACAGTTCGTAGAAAAGTTTTGATAACGGTTCCACTTTGATGGCAGATATATTGTATGCAAAAACTAAATTTTTCAAGAGACAGCTGGATAAGATCTCGAGTCAAAATTTTACCACAAGAGACCAAAACACTTTTTTAAGCCAACTGTAGCCTCACTCGATAAATATTTAAGAAATGGAAAAAATATGAAATGAAACTTGGATGAAACACATTAAAAAGTATGATCTACAGTGAGAAAAAACAAAAGCAAACTTTAGATAATTCTCATTCACGAAGAAAAAGATTAATCTTTTTCTTAAATTAACACTTTGAGCTTCCCACTTCATTTTTGTTTTCTAGAGAAAGCATTTTAAGGAGGATCTTAAGATTTTGAGAGGTATTTCCCCTGGTTGAAGTCTTTCTGGAATACTTACCATTGAATCCATCACTCTCACTGCCTGCTCTAAAATTGGGCATATAATAATAATAATAATAATAACAATAATAGTTCCTCTACCCTTTAGTTACCCACACTGAAGGAGAAACATTTCAGAAGTTTTCTGCTCCTTTTCTAATGTTTACCCTGTATTTAAGGCAAAAGACAATGCCTGAGAAAACAGCAAAGAAAATCCTAAATTTGTTATGAAAATGGTAAAGTTAAAACCATTGCTTATTTGGATGCTTCACTTGCAAAGGGAAATAAAAACAGGAAGTATTGTTGAGTCTTAACTTATTTAATACTCACAGGTACAGCTGCCATAAGTGTAGGTTTGAGTACACTGCAATCTCCTTTGCTCCCTTTTTTAATTTTACTGGACTGAAATGACAAAAAAAAGTGCACCAAAAAATTACTTTCGGTAATTAAAACACTGGAAAAACAGCTCTGAGAATTTTAGAATCCTTCAGTCACAATATTAACATATCTAGAAAAGGGAGATGAGGACAAAAATTGGGGGCAAAATTGGTCACAACTTTTTATCCACCTACAGTGAAATAGAATCAGTGTGGCCTAATGGAATGAGCCTGGAAGCAGCAGATGTGGTTTCTAATCCCGGATCCGCCACTGGTCTGCTGTGTGATCTTGGGAAAGTCACTTCACTTCTCTGTGCCTCAGACATGCTATTAAATGGGGATTGACTACGAGCCTCATGTGGGATACGGGCTGTGTCCAACCTGTCTTATATCTACGCCAGCACTTAGTACAATGTCTGGCACATAGTAACCACTCAAATACCTTTTCTTTAAAAAAAAAAAAGACTAGATAATTACCACAAAAATTTAGAGCTGTGCAAGGAAAAAAATAGTTCAGTAGTTTTAACAAATACTTCTTTGGGTGCACTTTATTTCAAAATGAGCACTCAAGTGTCTCAACTCCAGTGAGGACCTTGAAACAAATCTCATCACGTGCATTTAAAAAATAAAGTGGAAAGAGGAGCAACTTGGCATGGTAAAGAGAAAGAAACAGGGAGCTGGTAATGAATCGGTTGCTGATGGCTGTGCAGAGTCAATAATTTCCTCTTCTTCCCCCGACAAACTACCATTTTGGGCAAGGAATGGGAGAAAAGGCCTTTTTGTGGCTGACTTTCACAACTCACTCTGTAGGAAGGAGGAGAGGAGAGGAAATAGATGCGGAGCCTAATGAAATATTCAAAAAACCAAAAAGAGAGCTTTGCAGCCATATCAATAATGAGATGAGACTCATCACCGGGCACATCTAATCCCATGAAGGAATGAGCAATTATCTCTGGGGTTTGGGTCCCAGAGTTACACCTGGCCTAGACCAGCCGAATCAGATTTATAAATTGTGCATTAGAGTTTTTTTAATTAAAACACACTTCTTGTTCTCACTTTATCATCATTTCCCTTGGGTGAGGGAGGTGTACAGGAGGTGTAGAGTTTCACTTTGTACTTTTACATTAAGAGCAGCAGTATTTAACAGTCAGATTAGTCAGTCACAAGCTAAAACCTCAGACTCATTTAGCTCTGTTTCAGGCTTTTACTTGGAAACAACAGTCAGAGGAGAAGAAAAAAACCTAGACAAGAATGTGTCAGTTTGGCCTTCCAAAGTGGGGAGGAAAAAAAAAATCAGCAACTTCCACGTCATACCAGGTACTGATCTCCACACTCCCCCTGCACTCTGTAGCATTTATGTATGTGTCTTTAAACTCTGTTTTTTTCCCCTACTCGTACTTTATTTTTGTGTCTCTCCTATTTTTCAGTAAGCTCCTTTACAGCAAGGAACTCTATACTCCCAAGCGCTTAGTACAGAGCTCTGCAGAGAGTAGGTGCTCAACAAAATTTCCCTCAGACTGACTGAGGGAAAACACCCAGATCATTTCCGCGACCATTCGTGTGTCACAGAAATCATGTTAACTTTTGGATGACTACGCAGAAAGTTTCAGCTGGGCTTAAAACACTCACTACTTCTCCCTTCCATGTTATAACAGATAACCGACACACCTCAAGATAATGCAGTTAAGTAACTGAGAAGCTTTTCACCTGGTCAGACAGGGTGAGTGGAGAAGAGTATCCAATTCTACAGCCGTAAGTAAAGCACGATATTTCTGCTGTCAATTCCAGGACGTGAGCCAATGGCAAATAACCGATATAGGTATCCTTTGGCCTGCAGGAAATGAGGAATGTGAATACATTTTTAAAAAATATGTAAGAGATACTATACCAGGCCTCGAGCATAGCAAACATTGGTACTGATTATCGAAATACAGCTCTCTTTGCAGAGAGGGAGGTATCCCTTACCCCAGGCCAGGGATCCTCTCACATTGGCCCGCCATTCCAGCTATCAAATTGCAGTGATGCATCATCACTCCCTTGGGGCGGCCGGTGGAGCCACTGGTATACATTACGACAGCCATGTCTGAGGGAATAGGCCTATTTGGAGGAATACTTGCTAAAAAGAAAAGAGAAAAAAAAAACTAATTTCAAAGCACTGTTAACTGTAAGCTCCTCTCTAAACTATAGCAGCACTGTGGCTCAGTGGAAAGAGCGGGGGCTGGGGAGTCAGAGGCTGTGGGTTCTAATCTCAGCTCTGCCACTTATCAACTGTGTGACTTTGGGCAAGTCACTTCACTTCTCTGTGCCTTAGCTACCTCATCTGGAAAATGGGGATTAAGTCTGTGAGCCCCACGTGGGACAATCTGATTACCTTGTATCTACCCAGCACTTAGAACAGTGCTTGGCACATAAGAAGCGCTTAACAAATACCAAAATTATTATTATAAGCTCACTGTGGTCAGGGAACTCTGTTGTACTGTATTTTCCCCAGCGCTCTGAAATAATGATGGCATTTGTTAAATGCTTACTATGTGCAGAGCACTGTTCTAAGCGCCAGGAGGATACAAGGTGATCAGGTTGGCCCACGTGCGGCTCACAGTCTTAATGCCCATTTTATAGTTTAGGTACCTGAGGCACAGAGAAGTGAAGTGACTTGCCCCAAGTCACACAGCTGACAAGCGGTGGGGCCGGGATTTGAACCCATGACTTCTGACTCCCCAGCCCGTGCTCTTTCCACTGAGCCATGCTGCTTCTCCTATGGAACACAGTAAGTGCTCAATAAATACTGCTGATTGACTAATCAACAGATCGGAGGAAATTAAGCCTAGCTACACCCAGCAAATACGGAATTTAAAATAAAAATGAAATATCATCCTGATGTAGCTGATAACAAAGACCTTACTTTCTCTAAAGTAACTGCTACTATTTTGCAAAAAGGAAATAGGAAAAAAAATTTCACTGACTCGTTAGGGTTCTCACATCAATTCTCTGGCAAAGAGTTGGCCGTGTGACCCACTGCCTTAGATCGTTAACTGTCATTACGAGTATGAACGGATCACGACTGCTTGGGAAATATCCACAAAAAAGACATCCTTATGTGTTTTGTCAATGTTTTACGATCAAGGGCCAAGAATGTAAAGAAAAAGAAGAAAAAGTGGACAAACAAGCCCCTAAATTAAACCCCATTGTTTTACTAGAATTGCAAACTACAAAAACAAATTATACAACTAATTAAATTCTTAAATTTACAATTTTCTGGCTGGGCTCCCAACTCTTCCACTGCTTGCATGCTATGAATCTCTAATCCTTTTGGATATTCTGATTTGTTGATAGTCTTGTTATCCACATAAATGATATGCTTAACACGGCTGATCTCCAACAGTGCAGTCTATCAAAGAGAAATAAAGTCAGGCGATTACTTTGGGAGTATTATGAAAAAATTCTACAAAGTCCTGTAACTGGTCTCCTGTCTCCAGTTTCCTTCCTACTTCCGCTGCCTTCAGATCTTGTCCAAGTTACACTCCCTCCTGCTTCTTCATAGCATCTTCTTGAACTGCAGATTGGACTAGGTCTCTGCCCTCCCTCAAAAACCTCCACTTGCTTCCCGTCTCCCTTCACATCAAGTAAGAATCCCTAATATTTGGCTTCAAAGCCCACCACCAACTTTTTCCATTCTACGAGTCACTTCCCTTTACCCACTCCTCCCCAGCTCGCACTCTTGCTCCTCCCAAACCCACCTCCTGCTCTCAACTCTTCTGCTCCTCTCTCCTTACTCATGCTTTCCCCGGCCTGGACTCCCTCCCCACAAATCCAACAGGCCACAGTCATTCATTCATGTTTATTCAACGCTTACTGTGTGCAGAGCACTGTATTAAGCGCTTGGAAAGTACAATACAGCAATAAAGAAAGACAACCCCTGCCAGCAACGAGCTCACAGTCCTGCTTCCTGCAACAGCCCCCCCCCCCCCCAGGTTAACTTGAGAAATCCTGAGTCACATCATCCCAGTAGCCACCTCTAGCTCTTTACTAGACTAAGCCCCCTTTTCTTCAGCTCCCCCTCCCTTCCCCATCACCTCGACTCACTCCTTTTCCTCTTCCCTTCCTTCTCTGCCCCACAGCACTTATGTATATATGTATATATCTATAATTCTATTTATTTACATTGATGCCTGTTAACTTGTATTGATGTCTGTCTCTCCCACCTCTAGACTATAAGCCTGTTGTGGGCAGGGATTGTCTCTCCATTGTTGTATTGTACTTTCCAAATGCTTAGTACAGTGTTCTGCACTCAGTAAGCACTCAATGAATACAATTGAATGAATGAATGAATTTGTGCTAGATACGTATAATCTGTTGTTTGTTCCGTTATTTATTCTGGTTGTTAAGTCAAGAGCTTTAGTTCTTTCTCCCCCAATAAGAGCGTAAGGACCTCGGAGGTTCTGTTGTACTTTCCAAAGGGCGGAATATAATGCTCTTTGGATTTTCAACAGATACTAATATGCTGTTGTGACTAAAAAGGATAAACTGGATTTTAAGCTTACCTTAAGTTTACTTTCTAGAAGTTCAACACTGGTAATTAGATAGGATGCCTCAGATTCGTTCAATCCATGGATCACGGCCTCCTCACCAAGGGTGGCATATAAAGTCACAACTATGGAGAAGCAAGAAAAAAAATTAGTAGCACAAACAGTCCTCTGAATTAATATACATGGCTCAGGAACCAATTGTCTTAAGGAGAAACACTGATTCATTGTGAGTCACAATCAATTTTCTCACGGGAATAGTTTTACAAATGTGGGGATAAGTTCCTGAATCAAGACTGGATTCCCTATTTTCGTCAAAATGACTTACTCAGTTCTAGATGAGTAGCATGGCTACACAACCGTATTTTTATTGGGTCAGAAAAGTTCCACCATCAGGTAGCCGATTTTTACTTTACCATCTCCTCTGTGGTGATTCTGCTTGGCTATCTCCACTCCCCCGCTTCCCCCCAGACTGTAAGCTCATTGTAGGCAGGGAATGTGTCTGTTTTTTGCTATACTATACTCTCCCCAGTGCTTAGTACAGTGCTCTGCACACCGTAAGCACTGAAAAACGTTAGACTATCCTGTGATTCTGCTTCTCCCTGTTCCTTCCCCCCATTTAAAACTTTATCCTTCACTTCTCCCCACATTAGTAACTTGTAAAAATATTTCCCCGCCAAAACCCCAAAGTCAGTACTGAAGGGGAGATCAGTGTTATATGGCTGAAGCCGTAGTGCTCAGCATATAGTAAGCACTTAAATACCATAATAATGATAATAACAGTGTTCTAAATGCCATTTGTCTTAACTAGAAACATCTTAAGTTGAGGTTTGTCTATAGAGAAACCATTTATCAGAACCAAAGAAGTTAAACAAACAGAATCTTTCAGAGGTTTTATCACTTTCTGAAGTAAAGTATGATCTGGCTTAATATCACTTCCTTCTCACTTAATTTGCATCCATAATTCCCCTACCCCTTAATATGTACTCTGCTTTCTTTCCAGCCATTTCCCCAGATCACTTGGAATCCTAAAAATTTTTCCCTCAGCCTTTTCCCTACTCCATCCTCTCAAAGACCCAAATATTCTGCGGACTGACTGAAAAATTACTCTAATTCATCAAGAAGATTAATTTCCCTACAGCATAAAGATTCAAGCTATAACTGACCTATTCAATACTAAATTAATAATTTGGTGCTTTAGAAATAATTCAATTATACTTTCTCCTGGACCTACCATAGTGAATAACCTCAATCATGTCTGTTCTGAAGAAACACATACTTGCAAATTTAGGCATATTCAGTAGTCCCTTGGATTTTCAGGGTACTGGTTAGAAGAACGCCCTCCCGTTCCCCCTAAAGGGAGGTGAAAAATACAAATTCCATCTGTGCCTGACCACATAGATTTACTCAACAACTCACGGCTACCTAGGCTTTCGAGAGAGAGTGGAGTTGGCCAGTAACTGAAGAGTGGGGCTGTAGCTACTGATCACCAGAGAGACCAGCAGATAACAGGGGTTAGAGGTAGGGCAGGGACCCATCCCCAAGAGTGTGGACTCTGCCAACCGCAAATAGGCACAACTCTGGAAAAGAAAAATCCTCAAGTGCCAAGGCACTAATGTCTTCCATGTTGTATCTGCCTCCCCAGAATAAGTTTGAGGGCAGGGACTTGGGCTTAGAAGTCTATCTATAACCTCTCAGTGCCCAATTAAGTTTGTTGCACCGAGTAGGTTTTAGACGTAGATGCTTAATTCTGTGGAGGTAAATCCACTGTTTTCAACCTACTAATTAGGCTGGAATCTCCCCTCTTCCCTGGTTTGTGATACAACTTGAGAGCCTCTGAACAGGATTGAAATGTGCTAAGAGTTTCTGAGGAGGAGCTGAAAAGACCCACAGTTTTGTCTTTATGACCTGTTGGCTATTTGAAGCAGACTTTCCACTCCCCAACCTCCAGTCAACCTCCACCCGTAAAAAGCTCTGTCCCCTCCGAGAAATCCCATTCACAATGAAGAACTGGGCCCCATCTAAGCTGTTTAAGGAAGTCACACAGGAAGTTGGTCTTTCAATTCGGTCCCTTCAAATCAATGCCAATTATTGAGCACTTACTATGTGCTGAGCATTGTGCTAAGTGCTTGAGAGAGTACCATACAACAGAATCAGAAGACATATTCCTTGCCCAACAAGCAAGTGAAATAAGAAACCATTGCAGTGTCTTGGGAAATGTTTTGTCTTATGAGTAATATGAATTCTGTTCATTGCACTCAGTCTTTGGAAAAGGACAAAAACAATAAACTGAGACTTTTCCATGTGATTAACTGGTTCCACACCCGTTTCCTGCAAGAGTTTACTGCAAATCTATTAAGTGCTACTACAATTTAGGACCATTAAACTGCCACTTCCGAAAAAAGTTCTCTAGGGGATAAATCCATCGTTAAAAACAAGAGACCCTGGGCAGTTGATATAACTTAAAGAGCCCAAAACACTTACGAGGAAAGTTGTATTTAAAACAGGTCTGCGCTGTGATCATCCACTCCGCCCTGGTTTCACAGAAAATAGCAATGGTGCTCTTTGGTTTCAGTCCTAATGCTGTAAGTCCACTACCAAAGTTATTCACTCTGTTGTTCACTTCAACGTAGTTCATCCATTTATAGTTTCCTAAGATCAGCTGATTAAAAAAAAAATACATTTTTGTACTGATACAACTATTCCAACAAGCAGCCAGCATCCATATTTATATTACAAAACACAAATATTTGCCAAATATTTATTTACATGTTAGAGACATCTACTCAATTCACTATGTTCCTAGGAACAGGCTTCATACCCCAAGGTGTAAACCTTTTCATTGTCTCGAAATTTTATTTTTGAGCAACGGCGCATTAGAGGCGATGCAACGGGTTTTACCTTTTTAAAAACTTTTCCGTTGGGCTGCGTCTCATTCTCTTCGCTCAACAGCTCCCTGGTCCCGAGGCAATCCTTTTCCCCAAACTTAGATACCGCATGGTCGAACAGCTTGTCCAAGGTGTTGGCTCCTGGGATGTCGATGACCGCTAGAGACTCGAAGTGGGTGACTGAGCGGTATGGACTTCCGGGTTGGTCTGAGATAGGCTTAGCTTTTAGTCGTTTGGCCATAGTGCTTTTCTTCTCGGCATTGGTAAGAAAATACCAGGGAATAAATACGAGGGCGCTGTATATGGATATTAACAGGTGGACAGGGAGCAAAATAATGCTAACCACATCTAGTTTGGGTTTCATAGTGGGAAGAACTTCTCAGGAAGGTCTGAAAGTTCTTGATAGTCTCTGGGTGCTTAGTTTTCTCAAGGCAATAATGGAAGCAGCAACAAGAGCAGCAGGACAGCCAAGGCAGCTCGATTTTAAAGTTACAGATAAAAGTTAGTAATCTTTGGAAGCCAACAAGAGAATACACCTGTGGGTGAAGATCACGAACCGAGCAGAGGGCAGGAAAAAAAAACAAAACACACAAAGAAGAAAATGTTAACAAGACCATCAATATAACTACTTCAGTCTTACCGACTTTACGGCACTGTATAATTAGGCGAAGAAGGTTGAAATAACTGGTCTGAAAGAAATGTAAAGCCTTATCCTTGTCTGTGCACTATTACAAATATTTCCACTGAGAATGTCAACATTTGAGCTTTTTTTTTTCCCCCTGGGTGTTTAGGAGTAACAGGGTACTTTACATTAACATGTTCTCTGGTAACTCCATCGAGTTTTAACATGATGTTGTGGCCAAGGATCAGTTTCTCTCCACAGTTTAGATGGATACAGTAACAGCTTGGTTTTTTTACTACTAAACTCAATGCTTTAAATAGACTCAGTTTTTGTCTTGGAAAAAAAAAGTGTGTGTGTATGTGGAAAAAAGATGGCGATAGTTTAACAAAACCTTATCTTTCTAGCGGAGCAGATCCTATCGTTTCAGCTCAACAGCTAAGTTTTTAACAACTTGAGAGCCTCTGAACAGGATTGAAATGTGCTAAGAGTTTCTGAGTAGGAGCTGAAAAGACCCACAGTTTTGTCTTTATGACCTGTTGGCTATTTGAAGCAGACTTTCCACTCCCCAACCTCCAGTCAACCTCCACCCGTAAAAAGCTCTGTCCCCTCCGAGAATGTGAGAGGAGAAGTGCCCAATCTTTAAGAACATGGCCACTTAGGAGACTTCAGATATCACTACTGAACCTAAATGGAAAAGATATTTATCTTTTGGAGTCCACAGACTGAGGACTAGGAAGAAGTTGCCACTGCTCAGCAACAAATCTTCTAATCTATCAGGAAGCGATTCCCGTGATTCTTGGAGGGGACTAAATTCCTATCTAAAATAATTCTTTCCTCAGCTGACATCTGAGAGGCACAGGTTGGACTCTGCTGTGGCACTGAAAGCCTGTCTTCTTCACATCTGCAGAAAACCAAAATCATGTCACACTACATTCAACACTTTCATCCCTCCCAAGCACAACCAGTTTCACAAGGGAAACCTGCTTCACTGTTACTTAATTCTGGGACATAGAGAAATCTAACAGATGTGAAGCTTCATTAGAGTGATACATAAGTACATTTCTAAAGCTGGTCACAAAAAAGTGCTCAGAACATCTGAAGATGCCCTCATATCCCTGTGTGGCAAAATTGGTTTGATGATAACCTTTATTTTCTCATGTTATAATGAACACTGAACCCAGATTCTTTTACACTGGTTCTTTTTACATTGATTGGCACAGTCTCTTTTGATTTGGAAACTAATCTGTTTACTCTGTGAAACTGGGTTCACGTTATAAAATTTGTCTTTGCCCAATCACCCTGGAGACTTATTCAGTGTAGATTAACCTAGGGTGTGCCAAGTTGAACAGTCTTCAAAATACCTTATCAAGGTGGGGAGAAAATGAGAAGTATTTCACAGCCTAACAGACTGAAAACCCTACCCTGCCCCCCAAAACCCCAAAGGACAGGGACCATGTCTAGTTCTCATCAGTGCATTCTCTCTGAGCTTAGTACAGTGCTCTGCACACAGTAAGCACTTACTATGTACTACTCCAGCTGTGACCTGACCTTTTACTTGCCCTGCTTTGCACACTTATGCAATCCGGCTCCTGGCTTCTTTCATATTAATAAGCAACTCACTTTCTGTATGAAGTCAAACTTTCTCTTTCAGTGGTTTCACCATATGTGGATTCATCCTACACTGTGACCTCATAACGCATTTCCGTGTACGCCAAGGAGCTCCTGCATAGCTTCCTGAATACATTAATGTTTCAATACCTGGAGAGTTTTTGGTCTGGCATTCATTAATCATACGTTCCATTCCACAAGTAAATCTGATGAATCTGACGTTTCATTCCACTTAGTTTGGGTTCTTTGGAGCATGAGGCAAGAAATCTCAAGAAAGCTCCTTGGCTAGAAAACAGACCGTATTTTCAAGCCCCTATCTCTCCTTGTTCATTGATAGAACTTCATTTATTAGTAACTCATAGGCACAAGTCATTCAAATGAAGGCATTCAGTTCTGCCAGAACACGTTTCCCCTAGGAGTTCTGGACAGTAAGTGTGAGCAAAATTAGAGAATGTTCTACTCACTGTGCATCTGTCTAGACCTGGGGCAAAAGTGTAATGGTGAAATGAAATGGTGGTAAGCATTCAGGCTGTTGAATTTGACTACCTCAACGGGAGTTGACCTGAACATGGGGATCTGCAAAAATGCCACCCCATCAGAGGAGAAAGGCATGTATCCGCTTTCCTAGAAGACTAAAGAGCGTCAGAGAAACTGATGTAGGACAACCATTAATTCAAGCACGCCAAGGCTCACTGGTGGCTAAACCCAGATTGCAGGGCGGGCGTTTCAATTCTCCCTTATTCAAGTAATATGTGGAATCCAATTTGGTGGGACTCAACAGGCTCTATCCCTTAGCTGGTAATTGATATTTTTCTAACATCGACAGGCTGTGGGTGGCTATACACTGTCAGATACCCTAAGCGGTTCATTTTAAAAACCTCAGACCACTGGTGTAGGGAGCATTCTTTTTGCCTTCAGCCCAATGACTTCACGTGCCGACACACTTGTGGTTGCTCAACATACGATGTACAACAGGAAAAACAGCCTGTTGTGCTGAGAGTAAGTTCCGAAAGCAAGATGGTTACACAAGCTGCGCTTTGCAAGTCTTTCTAGATTAAGTAGGCGTGACTAAAGATATTTCGGATGAATGTTTGTGTACTGGTAATCTCTTCTTCATCTGGAGAATTATCCCAAAGTAAGTCTCGTTTGAAAAAAAAAAAATGGACGAGAATCCTAAATGATGTCAAATTCAACCTATTTCTCAGTAGCTGAATTTGTCTTTTGCTTTGACTTGAAGGCAAAGCAGATACATTCGATATTTCATTCCAGTTACTTCAAGCACTCCTGCCGAACCAGTTTAGGTTACACACAAAACAGAAGCATTAGTATTACAATTAAGCTCCAATACACAAAAGTTATAGGCACAACATACGGTTAAAAACAGGTTATTCTTTTTCTGTCTGCATGCAACACCAACATTCAACACAAGAGAAAATGAATGCAGTTGGGTTAGTGCAAAGCCTTTTCAAAAACAAGCTTAGATCCTCTTCCCCCACTCCCTAGGCAAAATAAGAAAACAAAAAAGGGACATGCCTCCTGAGCCTTGAGACACTTATCAGAAACAAGCCAAGCGTAATTCATTTGTCCTAAATGTTACAAGCTCTGGTGTCACAATTAGTTTAGTACTTGGGGGTCTTGGACATCAGTTTTGACTGCGTTCTCTGTCTTCCCCCATCCCTGCATCCTTAGCTTTCCACCATCCCAAATGGGCGGAACGGTGGGCGAAAAGTCCTTAGACTACAGGGAATCACTGGGTCTTCTCTCCAATGGGTCCCCCCCAAGACGGCTGACCTGGTCCAGCCCCATTACTGACGCTACGGAGGGAAAACCGGACACAGAAAGAACCAGGTTTCAAAAAGCCAAGATTGAACACGTGAACCAGCTAAGCTTTAGGAAGACATATCCTCACTATGTCAAATGATTTCATAAGGACATTTTAACTTCAAACTCAAGGCAAATTAGTTCATGCCTGAAGGTACATGATTGGTGCTTGTTTAGCGTTAAAGTCAGGGCAATGTTGTTATAAAACTGAGATTACATAGATGAGAACGGTGGTTGTTGAGAGCTTGAGAAGATCACATTTCAAAGCAGTTATTGCAACACCAAGAGTTCTGCAAAGGGGTGGGGTGCTTTTTAAAAACAAATTTATTTCACTCGAGTATATTAATCAGATTTCAACAGATATCACAGCATAAAGGAGGCAGATCAAATATACTATTAAACATGAACGCTACCTTTTTGCAGACAAGGACAACACTACCTATTTAGAACTAATAATATGGGTATTTGTTAAGCACTTACTATGTACCAAGCACTGTACTAAGCACTGGGATAGATACCAGATAATCAGGATGGATACAGTCCTTGTCACCCATGGGGTTCACAGTCTAAGTGGGAAGAAAAACACATGCTACCTTTTAAATAGATGGACTTCTTTGTTAATATCAAAGTTAATACACAAAAGCATACTTTACCAGAGGCAATAAGTTTAACAAAGCTATTAGCAGACATCTGTAACTAATTGTAAAAGTTAGATAACTCATCGATTCTCATTTATTGCTACCTCTCCCAAGATTGTGACTAACTCATTTTTTCTCCAGGAGGAAAGATTCGATTTCTACAGATAAAAAACAGCTCTCGAGATCCTGCGCTCCCTCCCTTTAACTCAGAGCATATCCATTTTTAACTCTGGAAAAAAAAATGGGAGAATAAAATCTGGACTCCAAGCAAGGAATCTATTCAATACTCGAAACCCGTCCCTCACACCTTTGGATTTAACATAAAAAAAGCGCTAAACCCTTGTAATAAAGTTTAAACCTCGCCTCGACAACATCAACCTAGCTCACTTAGGTCATCCCACCTGTAGAGATGCAGGCATCTGCACTCGCCATCTTCCCAAATTCCTTCCAGCTTTTCCCCAGAATGAGAGCACTCCAAAAGCCATGCTGACAAGTGTCTTAGGTGCAGTCTCATGAGTCCGATCCCAGAACTTCTCCTGAGACTTTCCCCAGAATGCAACAGCTAATTTTTTTTTTCTAGGTCAGAGTGGCTTAATTGGGAACCTGCCTATAGATGTGTAACAGTAAATGCTGCAGCCTACACATTTCACACATATTGTACCCACCATGACTTTGGCAAGACAAAGAGTTGCTCTCCACTGTTACAGGTGTGGTTGACAAGACTGGATGCTGCACAATGGGTCACGTGAGAAGTAATCAGTTGTACCTGGGGTATGTATGGGTTGGGGGGAGGGGGGCATGTGGAGGGTATCTTTTCATGAATTTTCTGTGATTTTAAAGTTGCTATTTAATAATGATAATGTTGGTATTTGTTAAGTGCTTACTACGTTCTAAGCGCTGGGGTAGATACAGGGTCATCAGGTTGTCCCACACGGGGCTCACAGTCTTCATCCCCATTTAACAGATGAGGTAACTGAGGCCCAGAGAAGTTAAGTGACTTGCCCAAAGTCACAGAGCTGACAAGTGGTAGAGCTGGGATTAGAACCCACGACCTCTGACTCCCAAGCCCGGGCTCTTTCCACTGAGCTATGCTGCTTCTCTAATTGGAATTCTTCCTTTGGAACCACCACCTGGGAGGAAATCTTGGTTTGTCCCTCCTGTTAGTTTTCAGCTGCTTGGGAGGAGGGTTCCAGTCTTTTAGATCCTTTGTGCTCTCAAGCAATTAGTACACTGCTCTGCACAGTGTAGGTTCTCGATGCGGCCTATTGATTAAAAATATAAAATATATGAAAAAAACTGCACTGGGAAAGTCAAGTTCACGGCGTGAGGCCATCAGCCATCAGGTTCAGAGAGGTGGAATGTGGTGTCTAAGAAACAAAACTACCTGCTAGTGCAACAGTCCCCCTTTACCACCACTCGACTCCACCACCACTGACTCTTAGCCTCACTGTTTCCAGGGCTGATTTATTTTTGTTGTACTTTCCCAACCACTTAGCACAGTGCTTTGCACACAGTAAGCACTCAATAAATCTGACTGAATAATAATAAAGATGGTATTTGTTAAGTGCTTACTATGTGCCAAGCACTGCTCTAAGTGGTGGAAGACCAAATGAATGACTGCATGGGGTCAAGTGCTGAGCCACTCTCTTAGAGGAAGAGGGCCCCCGAAAGCTCAGGGCAATTGTCCCCGGTTCCTGAAACCTTGGAGATCAGCTCTTGGTGAGCTCCCAAGTTTAGCATTTCCCGAGAATTAGAAAATTTAGGTCACTGCTCCCAGGTTGTAGATGCAATGGATACTGCAAAAGCAAAAGCTTTCCCCTAAATTGTAGCTGTGTTGCTATTTGGAGTTCCCGTCTCCAGTGGTCTCTGCCCCGTGGCCTGCCTGATGCCTTCAGAAAGTAAAAGCCATTCTGTTTCTGATTGCTCTCTGACCTGGTTGTTTCACAACATTCCGCTTCACCTGACTTTATCCTTTAGTGTGCCTAAAAGTTTCTTCTATTTCACCTCACCGTACGACTGGTGCCCTTAAACCCTCTGCAAAGGTCGAGCCTTCATGCTGCAGCCGACCGATGGCCCTCGATGATAGCGATCTTAACTTCCCATCTGTGAGTACGGCTCAATGGCCAGGCTTATGAAACCAATTTTGAATACGATGTGCAAACCTCAGAGCCACCTAGAGCCTAATTCAGCTTGGTCTTTCTGGCTCAGGGCATTAGTAAACCCCTTCTTGAGATTAAATCTTCAATAACCAATGGTTCTCGGAGGAGGCTCTTCCCACGCTGTTCATGTCAGATTTTCCAAGGCATAGCAGGACGCCTGAGCAGGGAACCAAAATAGTGTGCTGAACTGGGAAAATTAGTGGAGACCGTATGCTCCTGGAGAGTGGGGATCGTGTCTACCTACTCGATTGTATGCTACTCTCCCAAGTGCTTAGTACACAATACGTGCTCAATAAATAGCATTGAGTGATTGAATCGTCAACACTAGACCACTCACCTCCTTTAATTTCTGAATTTTTACTTCACTTCTTTGTTCAACCATTGGCTAATTGGTATAGGAAGCAGATTTCCCAGTTTTCGATCCCATATTTTCAAAGAACACCTTGGCTTCTAGGTCATGTTTTCCTAGCACAATCTAATAGTTGACTTTGGTTTTCAGGCTTTTTTTCCATTGAAAGTGTTTTGCTGACACAGCTAAGTAGTCTGTAATCTTTTATATAGTTTCTTGACTGTTTCCTTATAGAAAACAATCACACTTGTAATTTCTGGATTGGAGGGTTTTTGGAAAGGTTCAGAGGCTGTTAAATTGAAAGAGTTTCTTAGAGAACCACAAGTTTCCTTTAAGACCAGGTCAAAGGTCCCTTGACCTGACTTATAAGAGATTAAATAAAACTAGATTTGGAGCCACTGTTCTTCACGCCACTCTGAACTCTGTCATGATATGGTAACAGCAATAATATTTGTGAACTTTTTTTGGACAACAAATTTGCTCTAGAATGTAAACATGTGTGCTAATCCTGCTGTATTGTCCTCTCCCAAGCTCTGCACCTAGTAAGTGTTCAATAAATACCATTGATTGATTGTTCCACATTTGAGTGTTCTGGGTCAAACTGATATATCAGTTGAATATAGTTTGTCTTGCTGCTGTTTCCTTTAACTTCCAAGCTAAAAAGATGTCGCTCCCAATTCAAAAAGCCTCACTGTGATTCTGGGAAGTTCACTGTGAATGGGCAAGATCTTGCAGCATAATCTCGGCTCTATCACTGGCCTGCTGGGTGACTTTGAGCAAGTTCCTTAAACTGTGTGCCTCAGTTTCCTCATCTATAAGATGGGGATGAGACAACTGCTCTCCCTACCACTTCGGCTGTTAGCTTCGTGTGGACAGGGCCTGTATATATATATATACACATATATATATATTTTATGGTATTGGTTAAGCTCTTACTACGTGCCAGGCACTGTACTAAGCCCTGGGGTAGATATATGATAGTGATTTTGGACAGAGTCCATGTCCCACAGAGGGCTCACAGTCAATCCCCATTTCACAGATGAGGTAACTGAGACACAGAGAAGCAAAGTGACTTGCCTAGGTCAAGCAGTACACAAGCGGAGCCAGAATTAGAACCCAGATCCTCCTGACTCCATCAGGCCACTCTGCTTCATTTGCATTTTTTCTTTGACTATATTTGATCTTCTCGACTGTCTCCTTGTGAGCAGGGAACATACCTACCAACTCTGTTGTAATATACTTTTCCAAGTGCTTAGTACAGTATTCTGCACCTTATAAATCCCCAAATACCACAGATTGATTTTAGTAGTACTGTATATCTACTGCAGTCCTGGGGACATAGTAGTTATTTTATAAAGGCTATTATTAGTAAGAAGTAGTATTCCTTGCCAGAGTTGAAGGATGAGAGAAAGCTCACTATAACTGCCACAAGAAGCACAACCATCTTTCCTCTTGAAGAGGACAGAAGTGCTGGCTGCCTGTTGGTACTTACCCTGTACTCCCCTACTTCAGGAAAATCCCGTGCCGAAATTTAGGAACTCCCTAATACCCGCCTTGCTTGGGCCAGGGACTTCATCATTCTTCTTGGCTCAGATTACCCCAGTGACATCCTTAGAGGTTGAGCAAAAGCCCACATTGTTCAATCCTGACATTTAAAAAAATATTACGGAGGTCACTGAAGTTTTGTTGCCAACTTAAGAATTGTCACCATTCACTCATACAGACCCACCCACATATAAATAAATGCACACACAAATACACCATACACACACACCCCTCCCTATACACACCTTCTTCGGGCCAAAGGCAGTGGTTAGGTTACTATACAGATACAATAGAGTCTGAGCTATTTAAGAGTTTACCACAACTAAACACATCTGAAATCCCTATGAAGAATTCCTATAAGGCCTGGCCTAAGGAAAAAACCCTTTAAATCTTGAATTGTTACTTAAGATTCCAATTTTTCAAATGGTTTGAAGATCTAAGTTTGGAAAGGTCTTTAAATGGCTGCCTTTCAAAGAGTTTGTATCATTTTAAAGTTATCCTTAAGCCTAGGCATGATCTAGATCATCCATTTTCAGGGTACCATTGCGAGCTGAATCTGAGACACAACCTCATGGAAGAGAAGGCCTAGATTAGATACTTTTTGATAAGGAAGTCCAGATCTATGGGAGGTAGTGTGGCCAAGCAGAAAGAGCTTGGGACTGTAGATTCGCATCTCAGTGCCCCCACTGGCCTCTGTGACCTTGGACAGGTCAGTTAACCTCCCTGAGCCCCTGTTAAAATAGACCGAGTCCTCTTTGGAACTTGGACTGTATCCGATTTAATTACCTCGTATCTATCTACCCCAGCGTTCAGCACATAGTAAGTACTTAATACATGTCATTATTATTGCCAATAATAACAATAAGGCTTATTATTGTAATTAACATTTTCACAATAAAATCAGTCACTTTACCTACTCATCTTTGGAAGAAGAGAAAGAACAATTTATTGTGCATATCATTCTCTTTTAAGATCCTACAACTTTAACAAATAGGGCTATCAGTAGACATTTTTTTACCTCTTCAAAGAGAGAAGCGGGTTTTCGCAAAAATCCCATTAATGAATGCACCTTTATTTAAATGCTTACAAATTCCAAATTTAGATGATAAAAACACCGGAAAATAGAAAATGGCACAGTACTTACAGGCCTTTGATTTTAATTGGGACACCTTTGAGCTTCTTCCTTTGGTTCAACCTGGAACAAAATGACAAAACTCATAAGCCTGGATACAGATGTTCACGGCTTTTGAGAAAAACACAGATTTGAATTATTAACGGCATTTAAATGCATCAAGGCTCTTTTCCAGATTCACATCAGTGCTGTCCTGAAAAGGCACGTGAGAAGCTATTTCAGGCCAAAGGCCTCAACTTGCAAATGGGTTATAGAAAATGTTGTTTAGGAACAAGATCAGTTTGTGGATAACGAACACTCCTTCTCGCTGTATCATGTGTTTTCACTTCAATGCCTACCTAGGCTTCCCCCATAGGAAGTCAGGGAACTTTTGTCCAACATCGTAAGCCTATTTAGAAACAGCACGCCACAGTATTGGAAAACATTGTTTGTAGACAGCATCACACACAGTGACTACTCCAACATGAATTTGCCTTAATACAAAGTTTGGCAAGAATGCAATCTCTATGTTTAGGAGAAGTGTCTGTATGTGAGCCAACAGAAAAACAAAGACTCTGATTACTCCAAACAAAAATAATAAAAATTAAAACACTGATATTACATTTTTGTCCAAAAACATTTATAATTCAAATGGCTAAAAAGTCCCAAAAGGTGATGAGCAGGACATTTATAAATATTAATAATGACTCAATCATATTTATTGAGCCCTTACTGTGTGTAGAGGACCATACTAAGTGCTTGGGAGAGTACAATATAACAGAGTTGGCAGATACATTCTCAGCCCACAACCATCTTACAGTCTAGAAAGGGAGATAGACATTAATGTAAATTATGGATATGTACATCAGTGCTGTGGGCTGAGGGAGGGGTGAAGAAAGGGTACAGATCCTTTATTCAGAGTCAGAGGTCATGGGTTCGAATCCCAGCTCTGCCAATTGTCAGCTGTGTGACTGCGGGAAAGTCACTTAACTTCTCTGTGCCACAGTTACCGCATCTGTATAATGGGGATTAAGACTGTGAGCCTCACGTGGGACAACCTGATTACCCTGTATCTACCCCAGGGCTTAGAACAGTGCTCTGCATATAGTAAGTGCTTAACAAATACCAACATTATTATTAGATCCAAGTGCTAGGTAGAGGCAGAAAGGAGTAGGAGAAGAGGAAATGAGGGTCTAGCAGGGAAGGCCTCTTGGAGAAGTACCTTCAAAACGGCTTTTAAGGTGGGGAAGGGTGAGAGTCTGTTGGATACGAAGGTTGTTGGGGGGCATGGGGAGGGTGAGAGAACACTGCTCAGGGCAAGATGCAGGAAATGGGCGAGGGACAGTGAGATAGGCGAAACTGAGGCAGAGTGAACAGGCTGGCATCAGAGGGGCGAAGTGTGTGGACTGGGCTGCAGTAAGAAAACAGCGAGGTGGGGTAGAAAGGGGCAAGGTGACTGAGTGCCTTCAATCCTAAAGTGAGGAGTTTCTGTTTGACGCGGAGGTGGATGGGCAACCCCTGGGGGTTCCGGAGGAGTGGGGAAACATGGACCACATGGTTTTGTAGAAACAAATGATCCGTGCAGCAGAGTGAAGTTTGGACAGACAGGAAGCAGGGAGGTCAGCAAGGAGGCTGATGTAGTAACCGAGACCGGACAGGATAAGTGTTTGGATTAACGTGGTAGCAGTTTGGGTGGAGACGACAGGGGGGATTTTAATGACGTTGTGAAGGTTGGACTGAAAGGATTTGGTAACAAATCAATGGATGGTATTTACTGAGTGTTTACTGTGGGCAGAACATTCTTCTAAGCATTTAGGAGAGTACAATAACAGACTGAATATGTGGGCTGAATGAGACAGATGAGTCGAGGATAATGCCAATGTTACGGGCTTGTGAGACAGGCTTGTGGTGATGCCTACAGTGACAGGAAAGTCAGGGGGGACACGGGGGTGTGGGGAAGATAGGGAGTTCTGGTTTGGACATGTTAAGTTTGAGGTGTCAGCAGGACATCCAGATAGAGATGTCCTCAATAATAATAATGATAACAATTATCATACCTTTTAAGTGCTTCTTACGTGCCAAGCTCTGTTCTAAGCACTGGGGTAGATACAAGGTTGGACACAGTCCCTGTCTCACATGGGGCTCACACTCATCCCCATTTTACAGATGAGGTAACTGAGGCACGAAGAAGTCAAGTGAGTTGCCCAAGATCACACAGCAGACACGAGGCAGAGCCGGGATTAGAATCCAGGGCCTTCTGACTCCCAGGCCGGTGCTCTATCCACTAAGCCACGCTGCTTTCTTTTCTGCTGAAGGCAGGACCAAACGCAAGACTGCAGAGAAAGACAGATATTAGGTCTGGAGGCATAGATTTGGGAATCATCTACGAAGAGATGTTAGTTGAAGCGAAAGGAGCAAATGAGTTCTCCAAGTGAGTGGGTGGAGGTGGAGACTAGAAAGGGACCCAGAACTGAAGCTCGAAGGACTCCCACAGTTAGGAGGTGGGAGGCAGAGAAGAGCCCACAAAAGATTGAGAATGAGTGGCCAGGAGAGGACAGTGAAGCCAAAGTTGGATGACGTTTCAAGGAGAAGGGGGGTGATCAACAGTGTCAAAGGCAGCTGAAAGGTCAAGGAGGATTAGGGTGGAGTAATAACAGAGGAGGTATTTGTTAAGCGCTCACTATGTCCCGAACAAGGCATTAGGTGCTGGGGTAGATAGAAGGTACTCTGGTTGGACACAGTCCCTGCCCCTCAGTGGGCTCACCAGTTTAAGAAGGAGGGAGAATGGGTATTTCATCCTCATTGTACAGATGAGGACCATTTGATCCCCATTTTACAGATGAGGAATCACAAAGAAGTGAAGTGACTTGTCCTAAAGCAAACAAGTGGTAGAGCTGGGATTAGAATGCACATCCTCTGATTTCCAGGCCTGTGCCCTTTCTGCGAGGCCACTCTGTTTCTATCCGTAATGCTGACTGTGGTGAACAATGGCAGAGGCTGTAGGAAAACTTAAGACCAATTCATTTATGAAGCCTGTGAATTTGCTCCCCTGGTCTGCCAGAAAAAGGGGCACACTAAACACTGCGATGGCATCAGCATTCCCCGGGACTCTTGTGGGATTCCAGCATTCATTCAATCGTATTTATTGAGCGCTTACTATGTGAAGAGCACTGTACTAAGTGCTTGGAATGTACAATTCGGCAACAGATAGAGACAATCTCTGCCCAACATCGGGCTCACAGTCTAAAAGGGCTATCTGTGCCTCTATCTTGAGGGTTTGTGGAGGTATTTGTCCTAATAGGTTCAGGAGTAAATCAAAGACAGCCTTGGTTCTATACTGATACCTTGGAACACCACAAATAAGAGTGATACCTGTTAAGCGCTTACTAAGTGCCCAGCACTGTATTAAGCGAGGAGGAAGATACAAGATAAGCAGATTGGACCTGGTCCCCGTCCTATCCGAGGCTCAGAGTCTGAGAGCCAAGGAGAACAGGTATAGCATCCACGTTATACAGATGAGGAAACCTAGGCATGGAGAAGTTACATGACTCACCCAAGGTCACGCAGCAGGCAAGTGGCGGAGCCAGGATTAGAACCCAGTTCCTCTGACTCCCATGCCCATTCCTTTTCCTCCAAGCTGCACTGCTTTTCTAGTTGAAAGGAACCCCTGGGGATGTTGGGAATGGACCCCACCCCTAGCTCCCGTCATTTGGAAGTGCACAATCCATATTGAAGTAGACCACCCAAAGACAGCTGTGGCGTCAATGAGTCAACCAAAATTACCCTAGGCCTACAAACCATGGCTGCTATCACCCACATATCATCAAGCTTACTGGACGACACTCCAGGCTGTAGTTTCTAAAATAAAGCAGTGAAGCAAAAGGGATGCAATAAATTATCACTCCTCCATGATCTGCAATCTTCAGCAGTGCCTAGGGCCAGGGATGTGCAGGGAGTGAGGCGGAGGAAGAAAAGGGGCAAACACAAAAATTTAGAGATAGAAGAGAAGGGTATCATGGATCGCTTACTGGATAAGGGCTTAAATAGTAGTGTAAGTCAATATGTATAGGAGGGCTACTGGATAATAATAATTGTGGTATTTTTTAAACACTTTCTATGTGCCAGGCACTGTTCTAAATGCTGGGGTTGATACAAGCTAATCGGGTTGGACATAGTCCCTGTCCCTCATAGGGCTCACAGTTTGAAACCCCATTTTAGAGATGAGGGAACTGGGCCACAGAGAAGTGCTTAGGATCACAAAGCAGACAAACAGCGGAGCTGGGACTAGAGCACAGGTCCTTTTTACTCCCGAGCTAGTGCTCTAACCACTAGGCCATGCTGCTTCTCTGGAGAACAAGCAGGAAGAGGATAGTAAATGTATAGGTGGCCCAGAAGTGCTGAAGGGCTAATTGGAAGCAATGTGACTGTGGAAGAATAATTAATTAGGGACTGCCTCCTGGAAGAAATGTGATTTCAGAAGTGGTTTAAAGAGGGGAGAAGAGCTGTGGGCTGCCTGATTTAAAGGGAAAGAAAGCTCCAGACAGGAAGAAGCGAGTTGACAAGGGGTCTAAAGTGGGAGAGTTGAGAATGAGGCCCAGTGATTAGGTGGGCTCAAGAGGAACGAAGCATGTGAGCTGGGGTGTAGAGGAAGAAGAGAGGGGATAAGCAAGAGGGAGACAGCTGCTGGAGTGCCATAAATCCGACCATCAGCACTTTCTACTTCTGGAGAGGAGTAGCTCTTCAGGGTTTTTGAGGAGTGGGGAAACGTGTTTAATAATGTTTCCAGTGCTGGGAGAATCACGTTGACCACGTCACAGGCAACAGCAAAGGGGGTCAACCAGTTTGCGTCCCAGACCTCTGTACCTCAATGCCTCGGACTCTTACCACTCTCCCCACAAAGATATCCTGGGGCTCAGGGCCCAACCGACTCAAGCTGTGGCATTATAGGCTGTACACATCATAGAACCCCAAGGAGAACGTTGGAGGGGTGGGGGAGGGCTTCAGCCGTTCGCCGTGGGACTCTGGAGAAACCTGGTTGATGAAAAAAATAGCTCCTTCAACTGTAGGGTTGGTGTATTTCTTGTTTTCCTTGTCGCCCACGTTCTCCCTCTGCTCTGTAACACCCTTCCCTCATCATATCCAATAGAATTACTCTCCCCCGCCTTGAAAGCCTTACTGAAGGCTCATCCCCTGCGAGGGGCCTTCCCTGACTAAGCCCTCCTTTCCTCTTCCCCCACTCCCTTCTGCACGACCTTGATTTGCTTTCATTTATTTCCACTCCCAGACCCACCGCACCCTCTAGACTGTAAGATCACTGTGGGCTGGGAATGTGTCTATCGTACTCTCCTAAGCGCTTCTGCCCAGCACTGTTCTGCACACGGTAAATGGCCAAAAAATAAGATTGACTGACATTTCATCTTTATGTATTCGATGCTTCTTTGTGTGCCTGAAGCCAAGGTCCCAGCCCCCAGTTCATTGTGTTAGCCCCCAATAACCAGGGTTGAAATCTCCTTCATCCTTTATTCTAGTCTTGCCCAGCATTTAGTACAGTGCTTTGTACCCAGTAAGGGCTCAACAAATACTATTGGATGAAATAAAAATCATCCTCGTGACACAATCTTCTCTTTTACTTAATGCCTGTCTCCCCTGCTAGAGGGTAAACTCCTTGAGGGCAGGGAGAATGTCTTCTAATTCTCCTGCATTCTCCCAAGTGCTCAGACAGTGCTCTTTACACAGTAGATGCACAATAAATACCATTTATCGAAGAATAATCGTAAGGGCCAAAATGATTCAAAGTAAAAGGACTATTGTAAGGGAAAGCAAATTACCCAATTTGCCTTCCAGGCACAGCAACTGGAAGAATTTCTGTGGAACACTCCCGGAAAATTTGGTTACCCTTTTTTCAGAGAAATATCAGGCAGCCTTTTGTATTTCGGGGTTGACTTCAAAGATGAAACCATTTGTTCATCTCTGGTTTTGCCCTCAAGTGAAGATTAGGTTCCCCAAGAGAGTGTTTTTCCGGTGTTCTTCCTGAAGTCAGCTAGTGAAGCTTTGATAGCAATCTGTCAGAAATGTCACTAGCATGACACAGCTTCAGTCTGTCCTTAGCATCTAAAGACTGAACTCACTTAGGCACAAAAAGCAGTCTTAACTCTTATGAGCCTAGAACTGAGATCTGAAGCTCATGAAAAGGATGGGGCAAGTGACCCCTCAGACTCTCCATGCCAAATACACCCATTAAGAACGGCATCACGAGGTGAGCAGTATAGTCAATGCTATGCTGTACACACAAAAATGTATCACTAGGTAGGCAAGTGGCCAGATGGCTCCTTCATGAGAGATAATCCTCCTCTTGCTTTGGTCCCCAAGCTGATTTCTCTAATATCATTGGATCGGGTAGAAATGTCACAATGGACAAGTGTTTCACCAGCTTATTACAAAAATGGTTGAAAGGTCACAATTTGGCCTTTGCAGGAACACCCGAGAAACAGCATAATGGATAGAGCATGGGCCTGGGAGTAAGAAGGATCTGGGTTCTGATCCCAGCTCCACCACTTGTCTGCTGCTGTGTGACCTTGGGCAAATCACTTCGCTTCTCTGGGCCTCAGTGACCTCATCTGTAAGATGAGGAATTTAAGACTGTGAGCCCCACGAAGGCCATGGACCGTGTCCAACCTGATTACCTTGTACCTATCCCAGACTTACAGTGCCTGGCACATAAGTGCCTAACAAGTACCTCAGAAACAAAAAACAAAATAAAACAAAAAAACCCACCCAGGAAGAACAAATGGGAGACTTCTGCAGCAGGGGAAAATCCAGAGACTGCCCTTGGACAGTAAGTTTGGTTGAGAAGCAGTGTAGCTTAGTGGCAAGAGCCCAGGTGTGGGAGTCAGAGGTTGTGGGTTCTAATCCCTGCTCCACCACTTATCAGTTGTGTGACTTTGGGCAAGTCACTTAATTTCTCTGTGCCTCAGTTACCTCATCTGTAAAATGGGGACTAAGACTGTGAACCCCACATGGGACAACCTGATTACCATGTCAGTGCTTGGCACATAGTAAACGCTTAACAAATACCACAGTTATTATTATTAAGGTGAGGCGACACTAGGACCACATCTCTATGATAAAGGAAATAGCATGCACCATGATTAAAAAGACAAACAGAAAATCAGCCCAGCATCAGGTGATATGAAGACACCAGACCTCTCATTACATTTTACAACAAAGCCAAAGGAGAAACTGCCATGGTGCACCAGATTTATCCAACTAAAATGTTTGGATAAATATCATATATAATCATTCATTAGCTAAGTGAAGTGTATATTAATAGAAATGAACAATTATCAATCAGCAGCATTTAAGCATTTCATCATAAAAAGATTTTTTTCTGGATGAGCTGGCGTGTCACCCCACAGCGTGATCTTTAAAATAGGTAGCTCTTTTACGTCCTAAAGATTTCACTGTACTCTTAATCAAATCAGTCAATAATGATTGCCTGGGAGTACACACTAGAATTAGTAACAAAATCCTTAGCTTTAAGGAGTTCACAATCTAGCCGGGGAGACAGACATAGAAATGAATTAAATTTTAGGAGGAAGTAATAGGTATAGAAGATATGCACATAATGGTTATAGGAAACTGAGCATTTATTGCTTAGGTGATAAGGAGCATTTGGGGAATATAACCTGGGGAGTTTTGAAATTCCAACAGAATTTCTCCCCTACTTCAAAGTCTTACTGAAGGCCCATCTCCTCCAAGAGGCCCTCCCTGACTAAACCCTCCTTTCCTCTTCTCCCATTCCCTTCTGCACTGCCCTGACTTGCTCCCTTTTTTCATCCCCCTCATCCAGCCCCATAGCACTTATGTACATATATATAATTCATTTATATTGATGTCTGTCTCCTCCTCTAGACTGTAAGCAGATTGTGGGCAAGGAATGTCTGTTATTGAAACATTGTACTCTCCCAAGTGCTTAGTACAGTGCTCTGCACACAGTAAGGGCTCAATACTATTGAATGAATTGGTGAAGGCCTCCTGGAGGAGCTGTGATTTCATAAAATTTGAGGATGATGGATCCTGCATTAAGGAAAACTTGTGCATTGGTACATGTGCCTTGACCGTTGTGGAATGACTGTGTACAATCATTTCTTCTAACCCTGCAACCGAATGCCAATCAGAGAGTCACCTGGTGCAGGAAGAACGTACCCTAATCCTTTAACAACATCTCGCCAGAACCCATAACAAAACCATGTATTATGGGCGAACTGGGTGGGTTTTTGTGTGCAATGGTGGGCTTGGGTGGGGATGCATACAAGGGAATATGTCCGTGAGCACACAGAAAAGACAGTACCTCTTCTGGGTTTGGGGCAGGACACGTGGTCCACCTGGTGGCTTGCTGAGAGAAACCAGGAGTGGACCGATTAGCCTGGGCTTTGGCGAGTACAAATCCTCCCCAACAGAGATTGAAAAGACCGAGACAGAGAGAGAAATGAATAAGGCACCAGACAGTGAGGACAGCAAAAGTAACAGACGAGCACATGCAGTTCTTTGGGCCCACACAGTGGAAGGGACAGTCCGTGACGTTTGTCTTAAGAAGCCAGACTCGCCTACGCACGGATAGACTCTCACCATCAGTAGCATCTTTTTGAATCCGAATGATGCCCTCACACACTAGATACTTATATAAAAATCTAAGAGGAAATTATACAGTATCCTTCAGCCTGTCTACAGTTTGAGAGCTGTTACTGATAACTTCAGAAATGACTGGATACTTTTTTGAGTATTTTTATAATCACACTTTTAGAATGAACCCATTTGAAAAGGAAAAGTTTGTATATTCTGGTTTCAAATTTTTTATAAAATGCCTTATTTCAACTGTCTTCCTTGAAAACCTTTAAAAATGATATATGTAATTCTTTACAGACATTCTTGAAAATAAGATAACCTGCTCAGTGGTTAGTGAACTAAACTTAAGTAGAGATGTTCCAATTAGACTGTGAGCCCGTCATTGGGCGGGGATTGTCTCTATAAGTTACCGAATAGCACATTCCAAGCGCTTAGTACAGTGCTCTGCACATAGTAAGTGCTCAACAAATACCATTGAATGAATGAATTTAGGCCTTTGAACTTTTCACCTCAAAAATACATCTGCATAAAAAATGGGGCACTGAGGTGCTACGGAGCAATGAGGCTTAATGTAAAGAGCTCGGCCCTGGGAGTCAGAGGATCTCGTTCTCATGCTGTTCGGCCACTCGTTTGTTCGGTGACCGTGGCAAGTCACCTAGCTTCCCTGTGCCTCAGTTTCCCCATCTAAAATGAGGATTCATTTCTCCTCCCTATACTTAAATTGAAAGCCCCATTTGGGAGAGGGACTGTACCCAACCCGAGTATCTTGTATCTACTTCAGTGCTTAGTATATAGTAACAAATAACATTATTATTATTACCAACAAATAGAGCACGGGCCTGGGAGACAGAAGGGCCTGGGTTCTAATCCCGATTCCACCACTTGTCTGCTACGTGACCTTGGGCAAGTCGCTTCACTTCTCTGGGCCTCAATTACCCCCTCTGTAAAATGGGGTTTAAAACTGTGAGCCCCATGTGGGACATGGACTGTAACCAAGCTGATTAGCTTGTATCTATCCCAGCACTTAGAAAAGTATCTGGCACATAGTAAGTGCTTATCAAATAACATTAAAAAAGTTATCCCGAGAAAATAAAAACTCAGTTTCTGTTACCGGAAATACCAGACTCTCCATTCTCCCTTCATTCTTAGGGAACAACAGAAATGCATAGAAACGTAATTGTTATTTCAATTTGGATTGTCCATTATAAAGCTTTTAGGTGACAATTTTCTGATTTAACCAGATACTAAAACTCTTCAGGAGGGGAACTTCACCTCCAAGTTTCTCTGGTAATCCGTAAACTACTCTTTTCAAGGTTAGGAAAACAGATCTTTAAACTGCATAGCTACAGCTGCTGCATAGATTGCTTCCTGATGGTTAAAGGTTTAGTGTCCCCAAACGATTTCACTACTAGGTTTGAAACAAGGCTAATTCATACTAGACACATTATCTATGTTAAAATTCATTCATTGGGATTAGTCTGAACAGAGACAGCAAGTACTTTTTGTTAAGGTTCCCTTAGTCTGTCCTTCAGCCAAGTTGTATAATAATAATGATAATAATGATATTTCTTAAGTGCTTACTATGCACCAGGCACTTTTAGACTGTAAGCCCATCATTGGACAGGGATTGTCTCTATCTGTTGCCGAACTGTACATTCCAGGTGCTTAGTACAGTACTCAATAAATACCACTGAGTGTACTAAATTCTGGGGTAGATACAAGTAAATCGGGTTGGAAACAGTTCTGGTCCCACTTGGGGCTCACAATCTTAATCCCCACTTTACAGATGAGATAGCAGACACAGAAGTTAGGTGACTTGCCCGAGGTCACACAGCAGACAAGAGGCAGAGTCAGCATTAGAATCTAGGTCTTTTTGACTTCCAAGCCGGGCTCTATCCAGTAGGCCATGCTGCTTCTACATAGACTTTCTTCCTTCAGCAAACTAGAGGTATATAATAATAATAATAATAATAATGGTATTTGTTAAGCGCTTACTATGTGCAAAGCACTGTTCTAAGCACTGGAGGGGGATACAAGGTGATCCGGTTGCCCAACATGGGGCTCACAGTCTTCATCCCCATTTTTCCAGATGAGATAACTGAGGCCCAGAGAAGTGAAGTGACTTAACTAAAGTCACACAGCTGACAAGTGGCGGAGCTGGGATTAGAACCCACGACCTCTGACTCCCAAGCCCGGGCTCTTTCCACTAAGCCACGCTGCTTCTCTATAGCAACAGGTTCCACTGACGGCAAGCATTTTTGGGAAAAGAAACTGCATGCAGTGTCGTTATTGTAGCACTTGGCCTCGGTAATCTGTCTTTGTGTCCACTGAAACTTTCCTGACAGAGAACACAGTATACTACAGTTAAGGCTGAGTAGAATATTCCATGTACTGCTACTTGGGTACTACTTTCCCCTGAAAATCCTGGTTTCCTAAAATAACACCCAGTAAAAGAACAGAACATATATAAAAATAGTCTCCGCCATCTATCAACGTCCAAATAAGATTAATTTGGGGCATTAAAGATCTTATGCCCAACGTACATATTTTCTGTCGAATAATAATATTCATTCATTCAATAGTATTTATTGAGCGCTTCCTATGTGCCAAGCACTGTACTAAGCATTTGGAATGTACAATTTAGGAACAGATAGAGACTAATGTTGGTATTTGTTAAGCGCTTTCTATGTGCCAAGCACTGTTCTAAGCACTGGGGTAGATACCAGGTAAATCGGGTTGTTCCTCTTAGGCCTCACAGTCTCAATCCCCAGTTTACAGATGAGGTAACTGAGGTCCAGAGAAGTGAAGTGACTTGCCCAAGGTCCCCCAGCAGACAAGTGGCGGAGCCGGGATTAGAAACCATGATCTTCTGACTCCCAGGCCCGTGCTCCATCCACTATGCCATGCTGCTTCGAATCGTACTTATTGGATGAACTGAACGTAGAGCTCAAAATTATTTTATGAGCCTCTTTTGAAAACTAATAATGGTTTAAGACTTTCTAAAAGTTTGAGACCGTATGCTTGCTATGGGCAGGGACTATGTCTGCTAATTCTGTTATGCTCTGTGTATAGTAAGTTCTCATTACCATTGATTGATATTAAAATCTATGCCTCAAAAAATACAAATTATGCAACATGATTTTTTTAAAAACGAACCTAAAGCAAATAACATATAGTGGTAACAGAACTTAGGTGCAAGCACTGTATTACTGGGAAATAAAAATACACAGGTGGGAATTAGATCCAATCTCTGTTCTCTGGGGGTACTCATGATCTAAAAATATATGTAATTAACTCACCGGTTCACTGTCTCTGAGTCCAAGAAGTCCGCGGACACAGGAATGAGACTGATCTTAAAAGTCCGAGAACTACACCTTCTTCCACCAAGCAGATGACCAAAAGGAAATGATTTTAAGTTCAAAATGCTAGCTAAAACTTTCCACAATTTGTGCAACTTAACAGTATTTTACGAGAAGCACATCTTACAACACTGGGGACGGGGGCAGTGGTTGAGAAGAAAAGTAGTCCAAGCTGACGAAAGCACAGGAGTGAATGACTAAGGCAGTGAAATATGAGAACAAATTCACTCCCTCTGAGCATTCACTGAGCAAGAAGAATCCTGGAGGAAAAAGCCCAGCACTGTTACATTGTAATTTTTAAAAAGGCCTTCAATAATCTAATCTGGCTTTATTAAAAAAAAGTACTAAACCAGGAGCCAAAAAGACCTCGCTTCTGTTTCCCAGTTTGCAAGATACATGCTGTGGGATTTTGAGCAACCTTTCTATTAAATGCCTCAATTTTGCCTCCTGTAAAAACTACCCTCTCTACCTCCCAAATTGTCAAAGTTAATGAAATGATATATGCAAACAGGTTTAACTTTCTTGAAACAAATGCATTCTAAATCTATGATGGCATTACTTTTACAATTACAATAATAATTGTACTTAAAAACGTATGACGTGCCAAGTACTGTACTAAATACTGGGGTAGATACGAGATAATCAGGTCTCACCTGGGGCTCCTAGCTTAAGTGGGAGGGAGATCAGGTACTTCACCCCATTTTACAAATTAGGAAATCGAGGCACAGAGAAGTTAAGTGGCTTGCCATGTTAAGAGGCAG
Source organism: Ornithorhynchus anatinus (assembly GCF_004115215.2). Classification (NCBI taxonomy): domain Eukaryota; kingdom Metazoa; phylum Chordata; class Mammalia; order Monotremata; family Ornithorhynchidae; genus Ornithorhynchus; species Ornithorhynchus anatinus. The sequence goes on from NC_041733.1 coordinate 41,278,536, forward strand.
AACTGAGAACAGAGCCCACGTCCTCTGACTCTCAGGCCCGTGCCCTTGGGACAGATGAAAATATAAGCATGAAAAATCAGGAGTCTAAAGTGACAAAGAACTCTGAATTAACAGCAATGAGTTCACTAAAACTGGGTTATTATTTCAAGGCGATTTGAAGCCTCCCTAGAGGCACCTCCTGATTCTAAAAGGATTTGCATTACAGTCTTTTGCTACAGATTTGATTTCATGCTTTTACGTCGGCCCTTATCTTTGCTTCTAAATTTAAGAAAAATACCACAAGTTAGTCAAGAGTCGGTTTAAAAACTGGGATAGGTCCATCTCACCACTGCCTAGTCATCCATCTACCCACCTACATCTATTGTACTTAGTCTCCCTTAGCAGCTGATATTCTCACTGACATACTACTTTATTCTTAAGAGATCCCAAACTGGAAAGGATATCAATTGCATATAGGGTTGGGGGGGGGGGGGGGCGCGGGGGAGGGCGGTGTTATGGTGTTTGTTCATTCATTCATTCAATAGTATTTATTGAGCACTTACTATGTGTAGAGCACTGTACTAAGCTCTTGGAATGGACAATTCGGCCACAGAGAGAGATAATCCCTGCCCACTAACAGGCTCACAGTCTAAACGGGAGAAACGGACAGCAAAGCAAAACAGAACAAAACAAACAAAACAACATCATCAAGGTAAATAGAATCATAGAGATATACACATCATTAAGACAATTAATAGGGTAATAAATAATGTATACAAATAGGCACAGTGCGGAGGGGAAGTGGGTAGAGCAGAGGGTGGGAGAGGGGGGAATGGGGAGGGGAGGAGGAGCAGAGGGAAAGGGGGGCCTCAGTCTGGGAAGGCCTCCTGGAGGAGGTGAGCTCTCAGTAGGGCTTTGAAGAGGGGAAGAGAGTTAGTTTGGCAAGTGCCTATTGTGTGCCTGGCACTGTTCTAAGCACTGGGATAGACACAAAATAATCACGTTGGATACAGTCCATGTCCCACATGGGGCTCACTGTCCTAATTCCCATTTTACAAATGAGGTAACTGAGGCAAAGACAACTGCAGTGACTTGACCAAAGTCACACAGCAGACAAGTGGCGGAGCCGGGATCAGAACCCAGGTCTCTATGGCTCCCAAGCTGGTGCTCTATCCACTAAACCACTCTGCTTCTCAGCTCAAAGACGCTGCTGTTGAGTTAGACTGTATTTGTGCGTATGTGCGAAATGAACAATCTATTAACAGTTCTGGCCAAGGAAGTCAAGCACGGTCCCTTAAGGGAATGTGTCTGTTACACTGTACTCTCCCAAGTGCTTAGAATAGTGTTCTGCACGCAGTAAATAAGATGGTCTGAGTGCTTTAAGGGGAAAATCAAGGATGCCTTCACCTGTACAAGGTCAGACTGGGGCTGTCTACATTTCCTGGAACTTCATATTAAGGTTGGAAGGAGAAGAGGGGTGAAAAAAAAAAATCACAGGAAATGCTCTTGAGTTGTTTCATTAAAAAAGATGATGATTTCCCTTGAGTCATCCACACCCTTTCCCTAGATTCCCTTATGCCCCATGGCACACATTGCAAGAGAGTGATCAGGGAAAGTGGGTGCAGTCTGTCTGTGGTCATGGAACCTCAAAAGCAGCTGACAAAACTGTGCCCATTTCGTAAACCATTGTCGGAAAACGAGACTTCTTGACTTCCTTAGCTTAAAATTAAAAAACAAAAAGGAAAGCGCACTTAACTAGTTACTATTAAGGACCTTCGCTTCTGTCATGACATGTCTCTGTGCTATACGTTCCAGCTGGAACATTGTTAGAGAATGTGTGTCTGAGAACGTGGGTCTGTTTGGGTGCAGATCACCAGACAGTCCCGTGCGTCATGAGGTTTCCTTAACTTGGGGTTGTGACAGAACACCACCCCTTTGTTATGGAAGACTGGCTGCACCCTGGTTTGTAATCCTACAACAAAAAATAGGTACCATATCTCTTATTATTTGCCTGTGACTTTGGGGATTAATCAATGAAAAGTTCTTTTTTATTAAAGAAACTATAAATTCCAAAGAATTTTACATTGCGTTCCGAGGGCGACATGCTCTTCTTCACACTTCTACTCCTACCCCGATGAAGTGACATTGCACATTTCAACTGGCGGTGATATTCTTGAACAAATCTGACTTCAGACTCTGATGCACAATGTAGGAGGTAGGGGGATGTTGAATCACTTCCTTTCGCCGAGTTTGTTTAGCTCGATCCTGTACAGGCCGTCAACAGGGGCAAATAGTGAAGCAAGAGTCATTAAGTAATCTTACTTCCTGGAACGAAGAGGCAAGCATCTATGAAACTGCCCCAAAATAACCTCTAGTAGGCCTAAAGGCAGGGATCAAAGACATTTTTTAAAGGGAGCATATTTGACAGTTACGACTAATTGCTCACATCTTCACCAGAATATGACAGCACATTACCCTTATTTCAATCAGGTTGGATGCTATATTTTTTTCTCCTTGTAATCCTTTCCCTTTCTATCCTCTAATTCCTCTTCTCCCACCATTCTCCTAAACACCTCCTAAATGCCCGGACTCTGCTTTGGTTTATTCGTCCATCTGTCTGTCTCCTCCTCCATCCATTTACCTGTCAGTTTCTTCTCTATCACCCCCCTCACCTCGCCCCTGACCCTGTAGCCCTATCCTTCTAATCCTTTTATCCTCTGGTCCCTTCCTGAGTTCTTGTCTCAATTCTCCTTCTTCACATTCCCCTGTCCATCTCTCTAAGCCTCTGAGGCTTTCATAGCATCCCTTCTGTTCTTTCAGTGTCCTGTAGCCAACTCCCTGCTTCCCAGCTCTTGCCCTCTTGACCTGTCATTTAGCTTTTCTTTACTCTTTTTCAATACGTTCTTGCTGGGTTCTGTTTTTGTTCACCTCATCCCTCTGGCCCAGCCCCAGATAGGAACCAGACTGATTTTACCTGAAGTTTCCCTGCCAAGGCCAGTGATGACAGAATTCAGACAGAATTGCTGGGAGCTCCCAGTCGTCAGTCCACCCATTGACATAAGCATCTAGTTCAGAAGCATCCTGCAATCTGTGACTATAAAGCACATCTCCAAGATATCTTTTCTGACTAAGCCCTCCTTTCCTCTTCTCCCTCGCCCTTCTGCATCGGCTTGCTCCCTTTATTCACTTCCCCTTCCTAGTCCCACAGTACTAATGAAAATATCTGAAATTTATTCTATTAAAGTCTGTCTCCCCCCAGACTGTAAGCTCCGTTGTAGAGAGGAAATGTGTCTTTATTGTTATATTGTATTCTCCGAGGCACTTAGTACAGCTCTCTGACCACCCCTGCTAGAGGGCAAGAGATGAGAAGATTTTCCCCTCTTTCCCCATAAATATGCCAAAGAATATTTAATTCACCACAGCTTCCTTTCTTCCTTTACAGAAGCAGAAGAGATACAAAAATTTTAAAAGATTGTCAGGATAAGTATGGCACATGAATATGCAAAGCCTCTAATAGTCAACTAATGAATACGCATTTCAAATTAAAGTCAATCTGACTTAAGTGATGAACAAACCCAAAGGATGAGTTTCACTGCAAACAAAATTCAAATCTAAGAAAATCTGCATTTAAAGATTTGGGCTTTAAAAAATTTTTTAATCAAAATTGTGGTCCCAAATTTGAATAGGTGGCCGAGTACAGACATCAGGGTGCGTAAGTTCTGAATTTGACAAAATTTAAATGTTTTTTTTTCTAGCAATTCATCTGATGTTCACAGCACTTCTGGCCCCATTCAATATTCTTCCAAATACACTTGCTTTAAAGCAGTCAATTACCTTTCCCCCTCCTACCTCCCCTCCCTACTCTCCTATAACCCAGCCCGTACACTTCGCTCCTCTAATGCCAACCTACTCAGTGTAGCTCCACTTCATCTATCTTGCCGCCAATTTCATACCCACGTCCTGCCTCTGGCCCAGAATACCCTCCCTCTCCTTATCCGACAATTACTCTCCAACCCCTTCAAAGCCTTATTGGCGGCCCATCTCCTCCATGAGGCCTTCCCTAAGCTCTCTTTTCCTTTTCTTCCACTCCCTTTTGTGTCACCCTGACTTGCTCCCTTTATTCATCCCCCTCTCCCTGCCCCACATCACTTATATTCACACCTGTAATTTATTTATATTAATGTTCATCTCCCCCTTTAGACTGTAAGCTTGTTGTGGGCAGGGAATGTGCCTATTATACTGCACTCTCTCAAGCTCTTAGCACAGTGCTCTGCACAATGTGCTCGATAAATACTATTGCTTGTAATGGGTGTATTTCAAATAAACCAACATTCCTGGGAAATATCACTTTCAAACATAAAGGACTACATCTATATCTCTCCTTGCGGAGGACAGGAGGTGGGTATACAGTTTATACTTTTTGCACAGCAAAGTACACGGGCAAATAGAAGTTTGAAAAATGCCCTTGATGAGTTCAGTTTTAGGACCAGCAGTTATCAGATTTGGAAGACAGAAAGAATCCATGCCAACAAGAGAGTCCAAGATGAATTCCCAATTTTACAAAGTAAGTGCGGCATAGCAAAGTTATGTGACTTGCTCAGGGTCACACGACAGGCAAGTGGTGAAGCCGGAAATAGAACCCAGGCCCTCCATCTCTGAGGCCTGTGTTTCTTCCCCTAGGTGATGTTGCTTCCTCATACAATGGAATGAAGCTGGAAGAATCTTTTTCTAAATGTGAAATGTTACTGAATTTTGTACCACAAGCACATTAAAAAATCATCAAGGATGCATTTTCAAAACTATTTACTGGAAGTGTACAAGTGCAAACTAATTGTTCTCTCTAATTTTTTTTTAAAATTGTGACCTTTCTGAGCTTTAATGTAGCCAGGTTTTTATTATCTGATCTGAAAGCCTCCTTTTCTACAAGTCTTACCCAAGGAAAATTTCCCAAACTTCTTAATGCAACCCGTATATACACTCTTAGAACCATCACACCACCTTCCTCGGAAACTAATAATAGTAATAATAATAATGTTGGTATTTGTTAAGTGCATACTATGTGCCAAGCACTGTTCTAAGCGCTGGGGTAGACATAGGGGAATCAGGTTGTCCCACGTGGGGCTCACAGTCTTAATCCCCATTTTACAGATGAGGGAACTGAGGCACAGAGAAGTTAAGTGACTTGCCCACAGTCACACAGCCGACAAGTGGCAGGGCTGGGATTCGAACTCATGAGCCCTGACTCCAAAGCCCGTGCTCTTTCCACTGAGCCACGCTGCTTCTCGTAACTCTCGGAAACTCCGTCTACAATTTCTGTGGAAGTAACTGTTGGTTAGATAGTGGCTTCTTTAACAAGTCATCTCACGGATCACCAGAAGTGAGGTCATGGCAGCATTACTTTCTGGAAAAAACTGCAGCATATCTCTGTTCCTTCCTTCCTTATGCCCACCCTGTCTTTTATCTTGACTTCCTCCCTGCTGTAACCCTGGCCTCTGTCTTCTTCTACAAAAATCACTCCATTCTCCACCTCCTCCTTGCTCCGTGGACAAGCAAGCAAGTTCTTCTTAGTCTTGCAAGGAAAGGACCTGCACGTGCTGGGTTGATCCCATCCAGGACTAATAATAATTCTGGCATTTGTTAAGCGCTACTGTGTGCCAGCAAATCGAGATGGACACAATCCCTGTCCTGCATGGGGCTCACGGTATTCATTCCCGTTTTACAGATGAGAAAACAGGCACAGAAGTGAAGTGACTTTTCCAAGGTCACGCAGCAAACAAGTGGCAGGGCCGGGATTAGAACCCACAACCTCCTGACTCCCAGGCCCACGCTCTATCCACTACACCACGCTGCTGCCCAACTGGCTGCCAGACAGTGACCCTAACACCACCACCAAACTGATGAGGAAAGAGAGTGGCTACAAACTCATCTGGGGAGTCAATTATATTTATCAAGTGCTTTACTGTGTGCAGAGCACTGGACTGAGCGATTGGGAGAGTATGGTACAACAATATAACGGGCATGTTCTCTGTCTACAGTGAGGAAGGCTGTGGGTACGTGAGATGACTCCAATCTGGGTCGGCTCATGTGTTCCCTCCTTTCTCCAATAACGTAGGGGTGGGGGGGAGAGGTGCACGAGTGCATAGTGCTTGACACATAATGAGTGCTTAACAAATACCAACATTATTATTATTATCTTCCAGACAAATCTCGTGTGAAAGAAAACCACTGTTACAGTTAATGTGCCCCTAATCAGCATGGTGTGTCCTGTCCAGAGAGATGCATGCTGCCAGAGAAGCATTCCCTAGTACGAGTCTATAGAAGAAGGGAGGATATGGGAGGTTTCCCACCCCCTGCCCACAACAGGGGATTGGGAGTGATTTGGGAATGGTGGGGGGAGGGAGAAGAGGACATACCAATCCAGATGGCATCCACTTAGATCCTAGTGCTCCCAGTACCTCAACTGGAAGCTCGTTGCGGGCAGGGAATGTGTCTGATAATTGTAATACTGTACTCTCCCCAGCACTTAGTACAGTGTTCGGCACACAGTAGAGAAGCAGCGTGGCTCGGCGGAAAGAGCACAGGCTTTGGAGTCAGAGGTCATGGGTTCGAATCCCGGCTCGGCCACTTGTCAGCTGTGTGACTTTGGGCAAGTCACTTCACTTCTCGGTGCCTCAGTTCCCTCATCTGTAAAATGGGGATGAAGCCTGTGAGCCCCACGTGGGACAACCTGATTCCCCTGTGTCTACCCCAGCGCTTAGAACAGTGCTCGGCACATAGTAAGCGCTTAACAAATACCAACATCATCACAGTAAGGAGAAGCAGTGTGGCCTAGTCGGCAGAGCACGGGCCTGGATTCAGAGGGACCTGGGTTCTAATCCTGGCTCCGCCAGTTGTCTGCTGTGTGACCTGGGGCAAATCACTTAACTTCACTGTGCCTCAGTGACCTCATCTATAAAATGGGGATGAAGACTGTGAGGCCCATGTGGGACAGGGACTGTGTCTGACCAGATTAGCTTGTAATAAGAATAGTAATAATAACGACGATGGTATTTGTTAAGTGCTTACTATGTGCACTGTTCTAAGCACTGGGATAGGTACAAGGTAATCAAGTTGTCCCAAATGGGGCTCACAGTCTTAATCACCATATTACAGATGAAGTAACAGGCACAGAAGTGAAGTGACTTGCTTGAGGTCACATAGAAGACAAGTGGCGGAGGCCAGGAATAGAACCCACGACCTCTGACTCCCAAGCCCAGGCTCTTTACACTAGGCCACGCTGCTTATCTTCCCCAGCACTTAGTTCAGGGCCTGGCACATAGTAAGCACTTATTAAATACCATAAAAAGACTAAATGAATGAATGTTGAGGCTCAGGCTACACAGGCCTCAAACTTTCCCATGGCCATGCCATATTTCATTCAAAGTCCCGCAAGCCTGATTATGTCTGGGAGGGAGCCGGCCACTGGATGGGACTCACCTTCACTAGGCCAACTGCCAACACTTCAACTGAGTTCTGCCCAATTTACAGATCAACAGACTGGGGGGGACCCGAAGCAGGGTGGAGTCTGGTGACCTTTGCACTTGGCCGTTTTAGACCCCAAACACTCGAAGCTGACATTCACGCCTACATTCCTGACACATCCACACAAATCTGCCCAGCAGTACTGGACTTCAGTGTCAGTTCAACCGAGAAAATTGGCGGGTTGGTGTTTTATGATCCACAGATCTCATTTTGAGAGGGATTACTCAAGTAATTGAAAGAGAAGGTTAATACAGATGACTTCACAGAGGATGTGAAAGCTAAGAAAGGAAGCTAGGCTTGAAAACTGTTGATCCCAGAGTCCACTGGATTCTCAGCCATTTGGTCCCTTTTAATAAATATGAGTGACTGATTGTTTTCCAGCACCAAATAAATCCACATTTAACCATGACCCATCGCTCTTCTTTGGCTGTGCCTCAGAGCCTTCAAAACTTCATCTTACCATCACCTTCATGCTCTCCTAGAAAAGGAATCAAGTATATTTTCCGGGACAAACCATAGCAATGTCCAGTTTAGATAAATTATGTATAAACTGCTGTACTCTATCAAATGTCAAGAATGGGCAAACATTTTACCCACAATGAAGTGTCTGATTTGGACATCTGAAGGTTTACATCCTTCAAGAATTGACTGGTACAAAAGATTAGATCGTTTCAAGACACGAAAGACTTCAGAATGCGACCCCAAATAGCAACTTAAAAAATAATGTGCATTTGCAGCCTTGAATCTATCCCATGTGACAAATATCACACAAAATCTGAGGTTGATAAATACTTGACATATGCTCATATGACATTCTGCAAACTCTGAAGAAATCCAGCCATAATCTCTGTATAAACATCACCTTCAAACGAGGCCACATTAATTTGAACCTCTCTCGGGAATCCTTGACATTTGTCCAAAAGCTACAACTGCTACAAGTAGATAAGATGAGGATTGGTCTCTTTTCACATGCGAGGGAGTGGTGGCTTAGCTTCCACAAGTAAAATTGAAGCCCCAGTGGTAAATTGTTGCTCCTTGAACATGTTGGCCGTGACTTAATGAGAGGAGGATATTTGACGCATCAAAATCCTCATATCAGAAACTCTCTCCTTGAAAGTGCTACCTACAATCCTTCAGTTGCTGCTTCTCTGCAACGGTTTCTCAGATCTATCTGAAAACTGATTATTTGCCTGCTCTGAAGTTTTTACAGGTTGTCTTGGGAAGTCAGAGGGCAAAAGCTGGCGTTCGGTGAGGTTAAGCCAGTTATTTTTCAGCCTCCTTTTCTAAATATGTACGGTATGAACACACAACCACAAACATAAGGTTATGGCACCTTTATATTTAGAAATCGTCTGGCAAGAACAACGGGCTTAATTTTCAAAAGATCTAGAATTGACTCATTATCCAGCCAGAATCACATTCTACCAATGTTGAATTCAATTGGAAACAAATAAAAAAACCCAAAACCCAAGGAAGTTCTAGTCCAAGACAACTAATACTTTATCGGCATCTCTTTGCTGTTCCAAGTTGAAACAGGCAAGAGTTAGGAAAGAAGAATTTATATATTTCAAATATCAAATAATAATAATAATGTGTGATACTCGTTAAGCACTTTCTATGTGCCAGGCACTATTCTAAATTCTGGGGTACATACAAGGATAATTAGGTTGGACATAGTCTCTGTCCCATATAGTGTTCACAGTCTTAATCCCCAATTTACAAATGAGAGAACTGAGGCACAGGAAAGTTAAGTGCCTTCACAAGGTCACACAGCAGACAAGCAGTGGCACCGGGTTAAGAACCCAGGCCTTCCTGAGTTCCAGACCATGCTCTATCCACTAGGCCACTCTGACTGTTGGAGTTAATTTGTGGAATTCCTGATCCTTATGATTAATCCCCGATTAGACTGTGAACCCGTCATTTGGCAGGGATTGTCTCTATATGTTGCCGAATTGTACATTCCAAGCGCTAAGTACACTGCTCTGCACAAAGTAAGTGCTCAATAAATACTATTGAATTGAATCAATGGTACTTAGTGAGTGTTTACTATGTGCAGCGCGTTCTACTAAGCACTTGGGAGAATAGAACAGAATTAGCAGACATTTCCTGCCCATAACATGATCACAGGCAATGAAGAAATAGGTCATTTTACCAAGGCCTGGATCCAAAGAAGGGCTAGTTACCAGAAGCCTGGCCAAAAAAAAATTTAAAAAATCCAGTCAGTTTAACCCATGAGCCCTAAACCTGTCAGAGTTGTGACCGCTCCAAAGAGACACAGGACTCCTATAGATTAACTGCAGGGATAGGTGACTGTCAGTTTACCTCCAGAGCCAGAAACAAAGTAGCTGAGCCACTTGGAATGTCAGGGAGAGGGCACTTACAAGGGTGGAGGATGGACGAGGGCTGGGACAGACCAAGCAGCAGCATGGCCTACTGGAAACAGCATGGGCCTGGGAGTCAGAAGGACCTGGGTTCTAATCCCCGCTCCGCCACGTGTCTCCTGTGTGACCTTGGACAAGTCATTTCCCTGGGCCTCAATACCCTCACCTGGAAAATGGGGTTTAAGAATACAAGCCTAATGTGGGGGCAGGGACTGTGTCCAACCTGATTATCTGGTAATAATAATAATGATGATGGTATTTGTTAAGCGCTTACTATGTGCTGAGTACTGTTCTAAGCACTGGGGTGGATACAAGGTAATCAGGTTGTCCCATGTGGGGCTCACAGTTTTAATCCCCATTTTACAGATGAGGTAAATGAGGCACAGAGAAGTTAAGCAGTTTGCCCGAGGTCACACAGCAGACAAGTGGCAGAGCTGGGATTAGAACCCATGTCCTCTGACTCTCAAGCCAGGGCTCTTTCCACCAAGCCATGCTGGTACCTATTCCAGAGCTTAGTACAGTGCCTGGCACTTAGTAAGCACTTAAATACCACAATTATTATTATTAAGTCTGATTCTTGTCCCATCCCTTTCCCGCTAAATCCTCCAGATTTCCCCCAGCATCCTGGACCCTAGGCCTCTAGCTCCCAGAGGGAAGAGTGGAGGCAAAGACCTGGGGAAACAGATATAGCAAAGCCCACCCCCACATCTAACCACCCTACGCCTACAGACTCTGCAGTTGATGATCCTGTTGGGGACTGGGAGCAGGGGAGAGGGGCTCGGGTACAGTCAGAGGATGGGCACTAGCCCACCATCCTTGCTCCCCGATCCTACTCTTGGAGAAGGATCAGAGGTGGGGTGCAAAGGAAGCCTTGTCTGTTGATTGACCTCTAAACCAAGGTCATAAGAGCCACCTTCAACTGGCTGTGGAACAAACAAGTCAGGCAGAGTCCCCCACGCACCTCAATCTCCACCCCTGTCGCCGGGCAGACGAGTCACCTGCCCTGGCAAATCCAGAATCTAATCCAAAGTCTCCCAGTGTGTTGCTGTCATGAAAAACTCCTGGATCCCACTGTGTGGAGAATAATTTAGTGCAGATGCTCATGCAGCAAGACTGGATAGATATCCCGGAGGCAGTCAAATATTAGCTAAGGCAAAAAAAAAAGGCGCAAACAAGAAACAACATATGGCAGATCATGTAGGCAGTGTGAAGAGAACTCTACAGACGTAATAGAAAATAAACTGTAACTCTTTTCTTTTAAGACCAGAGATTCTTAACTTTGAAATCTGCCATCTTGATTATGAAATTAAATCTTGCAAAGTTAGGAATTGTTGTTCTTTTTCTGCTAAGGATTAACCATTTGCCAGGGGGAATGAGTTACTTCAAATTCTGCAGTTGTCCAAAGATACAGCTGAAACTCAACTCTGTCAGGACAATATTTGAGGTGTTTGTTATTTTTTTACGGAAAAAAACGGTCTATCAAAAGTATTTGAGCCCTTACTATGCACAAAATACTGTGCTAACTGCTGGGGGACTACAATAGAGTCAAGAGATATAATCCCTGTCCAAGGATTTTAATAACCTAATACGTAAGACAGACAAAAAAAATTATTCATAAGTGAAAATGATCAATCAATAGTATTTATGGAGGGCAGAACATTGTACTAAGTGCTTGAAAAAGTACAACAAAGTTGGTAGATGCAATTCCTGCCCACAAAATTACAGTCTACAGGGTGAGAAAGACATTCAAATAGTTTAAGAAAAGGAGAAATAACAGAGTAGAAGAAAATTTATGTAAGTGCTCTGGGGATGGAGTAGGCATGAAAGTACTTTAGGGGTATCCAGCCAAGTCCATAGTCAACCCAGAAGGGAGGGCTGAGTCTGGGAAGGCCTCTTGGAGGAAGTACGATTTTAGGAGGGCTTTGAAGATGGGGAGAGTGATAGACTGTTGGATATGAAGGGAGAGGGAAGCTCCAGGTCTGAGGGAAACCCTGGATAAGGGGCTGGTGGAGGGATAGATGAGATCGAGGTATAGTGAATACATTGTTGTTAGAGGAATGTGTGGATTGGGCTTTAGTGGGATATAAGTGAAGTTACGATGGGAGGGAGAGAGCCAGTTATGTGCCTTAAGGCTGATGGTGAAGAGTTTCTGTTAATGCAGAATTGGATAGGCAACCACTGGAGGTTTTTGAGGCATGGGGAAGATATGGACTAAGCTCCCTCCCTGGCCCCCAACTCCCAGAAAAATGATCCAGGGTGAAATATGGACTGGAGCGGGTAGAGACGGGATGAAGGGAGGTCAGCGAGGGGGCCGAGGGCGGTGGTCAAGCAGGAAATGGTAACTGCTTGGATCAGCATCGGAGCACTTGAATGGAGAAGAAAGGGCAGATTCTAGCAATGTTGTGATGGTAGAGCTGACGGGATTTTGTGATTAAATGGGTGGGCTGGGCGAGAGTGATGAATCAAGGATAATGCCAAGGTCATGGACTTGTGAGAGAGGGAGGATAGGGCGCTATCTGGAGTGACAGGAAAGTGGCAGTGGAAAGATGGATAGATGAATGAAATAAGTGCTTAAATTGTAGACTGTGGGACTCGTTCAACTCCCAAGTGGTATAGGTAGCCATGAGTGCAAACCCACTCCCCCAAATCAGCATTATAACGAAAATAATGGAGAGGAGGTTAATCTGTATGATTCCTAATTCTGCCCGAGGCATGCTGGGTGACACTAGGCAAGTCAATTAATCTGCTGCACCTCTTGGTTTTCCCCCATCTGTCAGAAAGCGCACCTATAAACTTTCTAATGAAGCTGTACAGAAATATGGAAAAATAGGACAGTGATGGAGTCTCCGGTCAAACTTGATGGCTTAGTCTTGGTCCTGACACTTCAGGACCAAGAAATAGCACTGAGGAATTGATTACAGGGAGACAGAAGTTACTGATTAATTGATTAGCCTTAGTGGAAAGAATACACTCACTCACTACTCATTCCCTTGGTGAATTCATTCACTCCTACGGCTTGAACTATCGTCTCTACACAGATGACACCCAAATCTACATTTCCTCCCCTGTCCTCTCTCCCTCCAGGCTCATATCTCCTCCTGCCTTCAGGACATCACCACCTGGATATCTGCCCACCACCTAAAACTCAACATGTCCGAGACTGACCTCCTTATCTTCCCTCCCAAACCCTATCCTCTCCCCGACTTTCTGGCCGGCATTACCATCCTTCCCATCTCACAAGCCTGCAACCTTAGTGTCATCCTTGACTCTGCTCTCTCATTCACCCCACACAACCAATCCGTCACCAACACCTGCCGGTCTCACCTTCACAACCGTCAAGATCTGCCCTTTCCTCTCCACCCAAACTGCTACCTTGCTGGTACAATCTCTCATAATATCCCGACTGGACTACTGCATCAGCCTCCTTTCTGATCTCCCATCCTCCTCTCCCTCCCCACTTCAGTCTATACTTCACTCCACTGCCTGGATTATCTTTCTGCAAAAATGCTCTGGGCATGTCACTCCCCTCCTCAAAAACACCCCCGTGGTTGCCTATCAAACTTTGCTTGAAGCCAAAACTCCTCACTCTTGGCTTCACAGCTCTCCATCACCTTGCCCCCTCCTACCTCACCTCCCTTATCTCCTTCTACAGCCCATCCCCTACACTCGCTCCTAAACCGCTAACCTCCTCACGGCCCTCGTTCACGCCTGTCCCGCCATCGACCCCTGGCCCACATCCTATCGCTGTCCTGGAATGCCCTCCCTCCTCACATCCACCAAACTAACTCTCTTCCCCTCTTCAAAGCCCTACTGAGAGTTCGCCTCCTCCAGGAGGCCTTCCCAGACTGAGCCCTCCCTTTCCCTCTGGTCCTCCTCTCCTCCCCATCCCCTCACTCCCTCCCTCTGCTCTACCCCCTTCCCCTCCCCACAGCACTTCTATATATTCGTACAAATTTATTGCTCTATTTTATAAATGATGTGCATTGATCCATGGTTCTATTTCAATGTTAGTAATGTCTACTTGTTTCACTGTCTGTCTTCCCCTTCTAGACTATGAGCCCGTTGCTGGGCAGAGATTGTCTCTGTTGCCAAATTGAACTTTCCAAGTGCTTAGTACAGTGCTCTGCACACAGTAAGCGCTCAATAAATGTGATTGAATGAACACAGGACTGGGAGCCAAGAAAGCCGGGGTTCCAGGCCCAGCTCCACGACTTGCCTGCTGTGATCTTGGGCAAAGTCATTTCCATCACTGGTACTTGTTGAGCATTTACTGTGGGCAGAGCACTGCACTGTACTAAGTGTTTGGGAGAATACAACAGAGCTGGTAGACACGCTTCCTGGCCACATGGAGCTCACAGCCTAGAAGGGGAAAGAGGCAGTAGTGTAAATAAGGGATAGGTACATAAGTGGGATGGGATTCTAAGCCTGGTCATGTCTGCTGTGTAACCTTGGGCAGGTCACTTCACTTCTCTGTGCTTCAGTTACCTCCTCTGTAAAACGGGGACTGAGACTGTGAGCCCCGTGTGGGACAGGGACTGTGTCCAACTTGTATATCCCTCAGAGTGTACTACAGTGTCTGGCACATAATGGGTGCTTAACAAATACCATTAAAAAACCAGACACCCAGTACTAGAACACAGGTCTCCTCATTCCCAGCTGTGCTCTTTCTACTGAATCAAGAGCAGGGCTGGTATAAAGCCTCTTGGGGGAAAAAAGCAGTGTTTAGCCATGAAGTATTATTAAATGAGCAAATGTTTACTGTCTAAATCAAAGAAACAGAGCCTGCTTTGGTGCTGTTTAAACAAACTAGTTTCAAGTGAAATAGTTGGGACACCTTTATAAAACACTCATTTTTACTGACTCTCAGGGACCCTGGATTTGTGTTTATGAGGTCCTACATTTTTCTTGGGACCAAAAATATATTTATAGGGTCTTAAAAACTTTTGCCATACAAGATATGGCTGACCAGCCTAATTTCCCTATGGCATAGCTGTGAAAAACAGACAGGAACCGTCAGACCCACAGACCGACGGAGTGACTTTTTGGAGCACTTATCTGGAAGGACTTGAGTAACAAAGTACATTCACTAAGAAGTGGGCTGGGGAAATGGGGCTGCAGTTATAAAACAAAGAACAGTCTTTATGTTTGTGGGGAGGAAAATCCTACCGGTTTTAACACTGGGCTCTCAAGCCACATCCTGTCACAGATAACGATGGTTGCCAGGAGCCATCTTTCATTCAAAGAACAATCTATGCAGTTCCCCTTCCCCCTGCCACTCCCCCAAATTGGGTCAGGACACCTATCCCACTAGTTATTTATTAAAGAAAAGGATACCAGAAACAAATTCAATTGTTCCCAGGTACACCGAGTGATACTTTAGCTAGCCAAAGGGAGATTCATATGATAATGAAACTTCTACTAGGTGAGCCACTGAAATGGCCTACTGGAAACACAAAATCACACTAGATCTTTCGAGTCACAGTTCTGGAAGGACTTTCAATGTTCCTAAGGAAGAGATTATTCTCTCTTCGCATGGAGAAAGAATCGGATTGGTCTAAACTTGGTTTACCTCTGACTAAAAAGAAAAACAATGGGGGGGGAAATAAAGGAAAACAGACTTTCATGAGATTTTAAAGCTATCCCAACATCAAGTGCTTATGTTTTAGGCTATTTTAACAACTTAAAACTGTGAGTGATCCCCACGAGCCCCTCGAAAGGACAGCCAGCTACTTTCCAATAATGACTCCTCAGGTTACTTTCACACAATAGTTTTCAGGTTCATCACCACTGTGATCTTATCACATGAAGCAGTGCCGATTTCTCAATCCAGGGCCATACCAGGATGGGAAATTTCTAAGGAAACCCTGGGGCTACACAAGAAAACAAAGAGAAAAGAACCATTCTTTTTTTTCTTTCCATTCTCACTCATGAAGCTGATTCATACCTAAATAAGAGGGTTAATAGAGTCAAGTTCTTGTTATGCTTCACCTAAAAGTTGAACTCTGCATGTCAGTGAAAGGCCGAGCTGGATTTTGAGAGTGAATGGAAAGGGTTGCTTTGAGGTCAGGGAAAAAGAAGCAGCTGTCCTGAGCCCACTGGTTTTGGCAAGGGGGCCCCCAGAACCATCCTAACAGCACCCACCCCCTGTCAAAGCTGCTACCAGGGGAAAAATGCCCCAGCCACATGAGGGAGGGCAGTGTGTGCGTGGAGGAAGAGGCGCATGCATATTCAGAAGGAGTTAGGGGTGAAAGCTGACTTAAAGAGGCCACCGAACTTCCTCTGCCTGGGCCCACCAGGACTTTCATTTGGCTCTAAAGGACCAGCTCTGGTATGTTGGGGGGAAAGAGGAGGAAGCTGAAAAGAACATAAAAATACAAGGGTGAGAAGGAAAAAGTCAAAATTGGGGATAACAAAACGTCACAGAATGTACAATGGAGGTCAGCCTTGAAAGTGAAGAAGAAAAGGACTGCCAGGCTAGGAGACATGAGCTCTCTTTCAGGAAAAAAACCCAAAAAAACCAGTTGAGTCTATGAGAATGTTGTAGTCTAGTGGATAGAGCACAGACTGGGAATCAGAAGGGCCTCAATTCTAATCCCGGCTCCACCATGTAGCTGCTGAATGACCTTGGGGAAGTCACTTCACTTCTCTGGGCCTCAGTTACCTTATCTGTAAAATAGAAGTTAACACTGAGTGCCCCATGTGGAACAGGGACCGTTTGCAATGAGATTTGCTTGGATCCACCCCAGCCCTTAGTACAGTCCCTGACACATAGTAAGTGCTGAAATATCACAATTTAAGATGAATGGTAGATGCCTTCTCTAGGCTCTGAAACAGAACTTCTCTTTCAGAACCAATCTGGGGCAGATGTACAGAAACCAATCAGTGGCAGTCTTTATACACACACTGAAGGGAATGACAGTATTTGTTGAGTGCTTTTACTATGTGTCAAGCACTGTTCTAAGCACTGGGGTAGATACAAGCTAATCAGATTGCAAACGGTCCCTGTTCCACATGGGGCACTCAGTGTTAACTTCTATTTTACAGATGAGGTAACTGAGGCCCAGAGAAGTGCGTGAGTGAGAAGTGAGAAGCAGCGTGGCTCAGTGGAAAGAGCACGGGCTTTGGAGTCAGGGCTCATGAGTTCGAATCCCAGCTCTGCTACTTGTCGGCTGTGTGACTGTGGGCAAGTCACTTAACTTCTCTGTGCCTCAGTTCCCTCATCTGTAAAATGGGGATTAAGACTGTGAGCCCCACGTGGGACGACCTGATTCCCCTGTGTCTACCCCAGCGCTTAGAACAGTGCTCGGCACATAGTAAGCGCTTAACAAATACCAACTTTATTATTATTATTATTAAGTGAAGTGACTTGTCCAAGGTCACACAGCAGACAAGTGGCAGAGCCGGGATTAGACTCATGTCCTTCTAACTTCCAGGCAACATGCCATGTAGATCTATCTTGAAATAGGTACCTTTTGAAATTATTGGTGCCCTCTGACATGAACACATATCTAACTCTAGCTTGGGGAACTATTTCCCCAAACCTTCTCAGCTTCATTCATTCAATCATATTTACTGAGCACTTACTGTGTGCAGAGCACTGTATTAAGCACTTGGAAAGTATGATTCAGCAACAAATAGAGACAATGACTAGCCAACAACAGGCTCCCAGCCAACCAGCAGAACTAGTGTTAAGGGATAAATGGTACTCTATCCAATCCCAAAGGAAGAATAAGTATAATCTCATGGCATACTTGCTCGTTATAGAAAACTTTTGGGCGTCTAATTCAGATGATTGTTCAAAGTTGGTTAAGTCTTAAAAACCATACTTCATTTCTCCACTGTGTCCATTCACTCTTTCCCACTTTCCACTGAGGGCTCCAGTGGTCAAAATAGCATTTCCTCCCCCACACACCACTGAAATTCAAGATACATTTGCTGAAACACAGAGAACTCTGGTGAATAACTGGAAAAGAATGTCGCTGGGTTTGGAGGAGACTTCTCCAATACAGTTTCTAGTTAAAATGAAGGGCTGCTCACCCATCAGTAGACTTTTGCTGTTTAGTACAACATCTATATCAAAAATTCACCAAATGTTACAGTGCTAGGTCAGGGGCCTGAGTTGATAATAAGGTGACCATAAGGAAGAGGACACGGGTGGAGCTTTGAATGCACAAGAGTTTCTTAAATATGAAGATCCACAAATCACCAGAGAAACTAAAGGCAGAAACGCCAATAGAGGGCTGCTCTAAAGCGCCATATGATCCCATAAATTGTAAATTCTCATTCATTCTCTCTCTCATCTTTCAGACTTAAAGGGAAAATGTGTAGCTCAAGCATTACATATAAAAGTTCTGGTTTTTATAAATAGCAGAAAGTCTTAAACTCTCCAATCTAAGCAAAAAAATAATAATAAAAGCAATATTCCTGGAAAGGATTCTGGTAAAAGAAAAAAAAACTTGTTTTCAAGTTTTTGTGAGCCTAAAATTTCTAGCCTTTTTGCGTTGAGAAGCGTATTTTACTACATCAGAATATTATGGTTCTACCATTTTCTTTGCAGTGGGGTGAAGTAACATTTAGCATCATGACACCGTTCATTCAATCATATTCATTGAGCGCTTCCTATGTGCAAAGCACTGTACTAAGTGCTTAGGAGAGAACAATATAACAACAGACACATTCCCTGCCCACAGCAAGCTCACAGTCTGGGGGGGAGGTAGATATTAATATAAATAAATTACCGACATGTACACATTTGTGCTGTGAGGATGGGAGGGAGGATGAATAAAGGAGCAAATAAGGGTGGCACTAAAGCGAGTGGGAGAAGAGGAGAGGAGGGCTTAGTCAGGGAAGGCTTCTCAGAGATGTGCCTTCAATAACGTTTTGAAGTGGAGGAGAGCAATTATCTGTCTCGTATAGGAGGGAGGGCGTTCCAGGCCAGAGGAAGGATGTGGGCGAGAAGTCAGTGGGACAGACGAGACTGAGGTACAGTGAGAAGGTTGGCATCAGAGGAGTGGAGTGTGTGGGCTGGGTTGTAGTAGGAGAGTAGCAGGTGAGGTAGGAGGGGGCTAGGTGATTAAGTGCTTTAAAGCCACGAGTAATAAGAGAGAAAAAAGTGGTCAAAACAAAGGGAAAAATTTTGGATAAACATAATCCTACAACAGCCTCTTGGCAGTAGACTGTATGTGGTCCTTCTTGCCGGGAAATTAAATTTATCATAATAATCAAGCCTATCTATTGATAGTAATCTATTTTGAAGAACTCATAATATACAAAGTAAAGCATTTCTTTATTTCAGCCCAAAACGTGTCAAACTACACTCAGATCTAAAAGAGACAATAAAACTTCTCTTAGCATCAGAGTTATGCTCAGCTCCACAGAGCTACGCTGGGTGGGACACATGAAGAGAATGAACGAAAGCAGGGTGATTAAACAGCTGCTGAATGGACAAATGAAACTGGGAAACCGAAAGCAGCGAGGACAGAGGAAACATTATAATGACAGAGTAATCAAATATCAAAGCTCAGAAAACTGGGAAACCGTCGTCAAGGATTCAACTCCACGGAGTACCTTTATCGGGAAAAGGAGCTTCTCGTTTTGAGCAAAGGCTTAGTACTATATGAGAGTTGAGGAGTCAAAACAGTAAACACTGGCAACTGATGCAAATAGCCAACAGGCCAACATCACTGGCGATTGCACTTTCGGATAAAGGCTGAGGCCAGGACTGTTAGCCCCTGCACTGACCTCTTCAGTCTCGTATGAATCCAAGGGGGGAATTTCACCATCAGTGATGTCTTTTCTTTTTATTTTTCTTAAGCGCCTTCTATATGCCAGGGACTGTATTAAACGCTAGAGTTGATACCAAGTTCGGCATAGTCTGTGTCCCACATAGGGGTCACAGTCTTACTCCCCACTTTATGGATGAGATAACTGAGGCACAGAGAAGTTAGATGGCTTGCCCAAGGTCACTCAGCAGGCATGTGGAGGCAGAATTAGAATCCACGGCCTCTGACTCCCAGGCCCACGCTTCTTTTTCAAACACAACACTGAGCTGGAGAGTGAACTGAGCAACTGCTTTTCCTCATGCTTCAGCATGAGCCCAACTCTGGGGCTCAATTTTGCCATCTTTGTTACAGCTGAATTGAGCCCAGATAAGATGCCCGTGACTATGAATTTAATTGAACTGTGGTTAGTTTTTTGAATCAAAGCAGCTTCTTTCAGAGCAGAACTCAAAACAGATCAGAAAGCATTACCAGTCAACTTCCTGAGATTAGGGAACATTCCTTGGGGACATGCATTTTGTGTTTGGGCTTCAATTTTAGGAAAACTGCAGGCTGCAGCTCATATCGGGAAACTGGGCATCAGTTATTTCGATTGGAAAGCTCATTACTGCCTTGCCAATATCTATCATCCTTATAGGCTGGTAGCACTGATATTACCACAGGAAGATTAGCCTGAGGAATCCCTGTCCCAAGGACATCATAAGGAGGTTGGCTTCCTGGTCGGGGAATGTGTCTGTTCATTGTTATACTGTACTCTCCCAAGTGCTTAGTACAATGCTCTGCACACAGTAAGTGCTCAATAAATATGATTGATGGACATTCTCTGCCCACAACTCCCAGTCTTCCTTTCACCCCCTCTCTCATTATCCCCCTCTAGACTGTAAACTCATTGCGGGGAGGGAATGTGTCTACCAACTTTTGTTATGTTGTACACTCCCAAGCGCTTAGTACAATGCTCTGCACATAGTAAACATTCAATATGATGAAAAAAAAATAGTTGTGGGCATATGCCCAGGACTGGTCAAGACGCATACCCTCTAACACCTGTATTCTTCAAGATGGGATATGTCAAGAGTGGAAGTCCCCCATTACAGAACTGAGTGTACATGAGAAGCATAATCTAGTGGAAAGAGGCAGGGACTGGGAGCCAGAGCCCCCGGTTCTCATCCTGGCTCTGCCATTTGCCTGCTGGGTGACCTTGGGTAAGTCACTTCAGTTCTCTAGGCCTCAGTTTCCTCATCTGTAAAACAGGGATTCAATAGCAGATCTCTCTCCCTCTTCGACTGTGAGCCCCATGTTGGACAGGGATTGTGTCTGATCTAACCCAGTGCTTAGTGCTGTGCTTGGCACAAAGTATGCACTTTAGAAATTTCACTATTCTTATTATCATCCCCTTGTTGAGCTTAACAGAAAGGATGCAGGTGTTTTTAGAATACTAAAAGAATACAAAAGGGCAAACATGAATTTCCATGAAAATCTAACAATCCCCTCCCCGCCACAACAAGGTTGAATCTATTAAACAATTTCAGCTTTGGGAATGTGACAATTTGTTAGCATGTAGTATGTAAATGTTGAACTGTTATCACAACAGACTAGATAGAATTAATTGCCAGACAGTGGCATAGATTCTATCTATGCACCTTTAGTTGTTTTGACTGTAGGGTAAAAGAGTTGCAGTTCCTCTCTTCAGACATTAAAAATAAAAAAGTTTCCTAATTTATCTATATTCCGTGATTTCAGTGAAAAAGTTTTCTCCAGTGATCAAACACACATCCAAGAAGCACTGTTCAGTAATTCAATATTGCTCAGATCTATTAGACTTCAACAAAACCAACATAATAAAACATTTAACTAATGTCTTTTAAAAGATAGTGTTTCTAGGTTTTCCATAAGAATCAATGGCAAATAACTAGAAGCACCAAAATACTGTAACCCAGCCAATTTGGCAATGTTAAGCTGGAAGTTCAATGTTCTTCCATTCATTAAATTGGCAGCCAGTTCCAAATCTTTTGGAAAAAGTCTCCAGGACCTAATGTCACACAATTTACTACTCCTATTACAACATAAAAGTGTTATTAATTGTATTTATTGAGTAGACCTCTTTTGCCCAACTGCTAGAATTTTAAACACAGCTTAGGTTGAAAACGTTTTTTTACCTTTTGCCAAGAATTTTGTTGTCTTCCTTGGTTCCAATAATTATAAAGCAAAAGGTGAAACTAAAGAAGCTTGGTGGCCTGGGAGTCTGAGGACGTGGGTTCTGTCCCAGCTCCGCCACTTGTCTGCTGTATGGCCTTGGGCATGTCCCTTAACTTCTCCGCCTCAGATCCTTCAACGGCAAAATAGTGGTTCAATACGTGTTCTCCGTTCTCCGTCCTACTTAGACTGTGAGTCCTATGTGGGACCTGATTATTTTGAATCTACCCAGTACTTATTACGGTAAATGGGACATGGTGCTTAATTCCACTATTATAGTGCTTAGAACAGTGCTTGGCACACAGTAAGCCTTAACAAATACCATCATTATTAGTATTAAATAACTTTGTACAATTGTAAATAAGTCTTTCATTTCCTACTCACCAGAATGGCCCCTGTGGTACACATCATGAACCCAATAATAATGTACGTTTTCCAAGGATAAATGCTTCAGTACTGCCAGTTTGGAGCCTGGAATTAATATATATATAAGATTGTATCCAAGATTTTTTGGGATTACTATTATAAACACTACATATATGTTTTTTGAATACCCAGAAAAGACTACAAACTAAACAGAACAGAGAGGAAGACAAAACTAATAAGCATAATTACGTAAGCTCTGCTGTTCTTCTATAAAAGCATACATTTCCAGACAATCCATGAAATAGGGCAGTTACAAGTTATGACAGGAAAAACTGTTACTCAGAGCAAAAGGCCGGATGATAATACAAACCAACAAAAAGCCGAGGAGGACTTTACTCTTCAGAAATGGAGACATAAAGGTCCAAAAGGGAACAAATTGTATCCCTATAACTGGGAGAGGCAGGTTTTGTAACGCTCCAAAGCTTTTAAAGGAACAGCCAACACTAAACACAAAACATCCAACACTAAACACACAACATCCAACAAGTGACGTACTTATTTTATTATTTTATTCACCTATAATCATACTGTGGGTTGATTCCACTGTAACCTATTCTCAAATAGTGTCTTCAAAATGACAAAAATGTATCCTATGTTCCATACTGTTGCAAAACACTTTTCTATAAATTTTTAGATTTCAAATTTCTTTCCCAGTAGCTAGACAGATGCAAAAACCCACTTTTACCAGAAGAACACAGAACATCTTGTATCGCAGTTTAGTAATGCAGTAGTCTGATCACGTGCCCTACAACTAGCAAAGGGAAGCATCCATAGCAGAAAGGCCCCAGATTTTATATTTTAAAGTTGTCTACCAGACAAGCTGTTTTACCCTTCATGGAAGGCACTTTTATTTCAATGAAACTTTGTACTGTGGAAGCAGCTGTTCCTCAACCCAAAACACTATCCATCAAATTGCAGCCTTTTAACCTAAATACACCAAACTTATTACTATTCCTAGCTTGAGGCTAATTAAAATGCAACTTAAGAGTGCACACCCACAGTAGTTTAGCATCTGAGCTAAGAAGTGTTGAAGCACCAATTCATAGAATATGGGTTTATTTAGCCAGGTACCCGTCCTTTCAAACTAGCTGAACAAAATTGCTTCGTTTCTCAACAGGATCCACTTAACGACGCTGAAAATTAGCCCTTGTTCCCCTCTGCAGGATTAATGCAAGCAGCGAAACTGTCCACGGGGAATACTTACTCGATACTGCGATGCCAAAACTTTAGGAAGGGGCCGATTTTAAAGTGGGGAGGAGAAATGACGCCCTGATTAAAAAATGTGACCCTTGGATGGGCCTAACAGTGAATCACATTTTCCTCAGTCTGACTATGCAAACTGATCCCAGGCAACAAGAATCCGGCACCCAAAAGGGGTCAGAGGATGTGAACGAATCTCCTGCTCGTTGCGCGCAGGAGACGTGGCTACCAAGCAATAAGAATAATGTTGGTATTTGTTAAGTGCTTACTACGTGCAGAGCACTGTTATAAGCACTGGGGTAGATACAGGGGAATGAGGTTGTCCCACGTGAGGCTCTTACGCTGTACGGTCCCAAGCACTTAGCATGGTGCTCTGCACACAGTAAACCCTCCATAAATACGATGGATTGATCCTGAGGGATACGTGTAAGCCAATGAGATGGGGGAAGACAGGGAGGTGAGGGGAAAATTGGCCCGGGATGCCAATGGCAGAGGTGAGGGGGATATCCACCAGGGATGCCAATGGAGGGGATGAGGGGGAAAATCGGCCAGGGATGCCAAGGGAAAAATAGGAAGCCACAATACTCCGCAACGGCCCGACTCCCTTTGACCTCATGGGACTTGCAGAAATGCCCAGTCGGTCAATCGTATTTACTGAGCAGAACACTGTACTAAACGCTTGCGAGGTACCCAAAAGACACATTCCCTGCCCACAAGGAGTTTCCAGCCACGAGCTTATTCATTCAACCGTATTTATTGAGCGCTTACTATGTGCAGGGCGCTAAAGCAGGCGCTAAGGAGAGCCCAATGGACTAGTGGATTGAACTCAGGCCTGGGAGTCGGAAGGACCCGAGTTCTAATCCTAGCTCCGCCACCTGCCTGCTGTGTGACCTTGGGCACGTCACTTCATTGCCTCCTCTGTAAAATAGGGCTGAAGACAGTGAGGCCTACGTGGGACAGGAGACTGTGTCCAACCGCATTATCCTCTATAAACCCCAGCGCTTAGCGCAGTGCCTGGCCCAAGGTAAGCAGAGAAGCAGCGTGCTTGGTGGAAAGAGCCCGGGCTTGGGAGTTAGAGGTGGTGGGTTCTAATCCCTGCTCCACCGCTTGTCTGCTGGGTGACCTTGGGCAAGCCACTTCCTTCTCCGGGCCTCATCTGTCAAATGGGGATGAAGACTGTGAGCCCCACGTGGGACAACCTGATGACCTCATATCAACCCCAGCGCTTAGAACATAGTAAGCGCTAAACAAATACCATCATTATGATTAGTATTACTAGTAAGGGCTTAGCCAATAGGATAATTATGATGATGAATAGACACATTCCCTGCCCACGACTGTCTGGCAGTGCAGAGCCAACCAGTCCAAACCTAGGCTGCGTGCCCAATGTTGGGCATGGCTGGTCTGTGGTCGAATTCATTGATTCAATAGTATTTACTGAGCGCTTACTACGTGCAGAGCACTGTACTGAGCGATTGAACTGTACAATTCGGCAAGAGATAGACACCATCCCTGCCCAATAAAGGGCTCAGAGTCTAAACGGGTGGGGGGGGGGGAATGGATAGGGCACATCTAACATGGCTCAGTGGAAAGAGCACAGGCTTGGGAGCCAGAGGTCATGGGTTCAAAACCCGGCTCTGCCACCTGTCAGCTGTGTGACCGTAGGCAAGTCATTTTACTTCCCTGTGCCTCAGTTCCCTCATCTGTAAACTGGGGATGAAGACTGTGAGCCTCATGTGGGACAACCTGATTCCCCTGTATCTCCCCCAGTGCTTAGAACAGTGCTCTGCACATAGGAAGCACTTAACAAATACCAACATTATTATTATTAATGGACAGAGCACGGGCCTGGAAGTCAGAGGACGTGGGTTCCAACCCTAGCTCTGCCACACGTCTGCCGTGTGACCTTGGGCAAGTCTTTGGGCCTCAGTGACCTCATCTGTCAACTCTGCCCCTTTGTCAGCTGTGTGACTGTGGGCAAGTCACTTCACTTCTCTGTGCCTCAGTTCCCTCGTCTGTAAAACGGGGATGAAGACTGGGAGCCTCACGTGGGGCCACCTCATTGCCCTGGATCTACCCCAGCGCTCAGAACAGTGCTCTGCACGAAGTAAGCGCTTAACAAATACCAACATGGTTAAATGGGGATGAAGAAGGCGGGCCCCACGTGGGCCAACCTCATTATCTGGGATCTACCCCAGCCCTTAGAACGGTGCTGCTCTCCCCAGGGGCCAGAGGGGTTGGCCATCTTTGGCCAACTTGGTCATCCTTGGTCAACTTGGCCATCCTTGGCCAACTTGGCCATCCTTGGCCAACTTGGCCATCCTTGGCCAACTTGGCCAAGGGGCGACGGGGAGAGGGCGGGGACCGGCCGGGGGCGGCTTGGTGGGACAGGGCGGGACCCCGGGGACGGACGGGGAGCCGTTCGTCCTCCTCTCTGGCTTTGGAAGGGGGAGAGAAGCCGTGGCGGCCGGTCCTCGGCGAGGGCCCGGCCTGCTCCCGCCCGACTAGGCCGTGAGGGGCGGCCGCGCGCGAGGGGGGGGGGAGGGGGGAGGGGGGAGAGGGGCACGCGCCCCGCCCAGGGGGCCACTCACCCCGGCCGCTTCCGCCGCGTCCTCGCAGCCCGGCCGCTCGCTCTCGCGCAGCTTTAAGAAGGGAGAGGCGCGGGCGCGCGGGGGGTGGGGGGGACGTCCGGAGCGCGCCTGTGGGCTCCGGCGCGCATGCGCGGGGAGGAGGCGGAGGGGGCGGCCCGGGCGGGAGGCGGGGGCGCGCGCGCGCGGTGGTGTGGAGGCGCTGGGCGAATGGCGGGCGGCCTCGCGCTCGGCGTGCGCGCGCGC
Organism: Ornithorhynchus anatinus; assembly: GCF_004115215.2. Lineage (NCBI taxonomy): Eukaryota > Metazoa > Chordata > Mammalia > Monotremata > Ornithorhynchidae > Ornithorhynchus > Ornithorhynchus anatinus. Next base: position 41,304,849 of record NC_041733.1, read on the forward strand.
GGCCCCCCCTGAGGGAGGAGCCCCGGCCGCCTAACGGCCCCTCAGGCCGCCATGTTTCCCCCCCCCGGACTCTGGCTCTCTGCCCACCTCCCCATCCCCAACCCGGGCCTCCATTCAGCGTGGCTCAGTGGAAGGAGCCCGGGCTTGGGAGTCAGAGGTCATGGGTTCGACTCCCGGCTCTGCCACTTGGCAGCTGTGTGTGACTGTGGGCAAGTCACTTCACTGGGCCTCAGTTCCCTCATCTGGAAAATGGGGATTGACAGTGAGCCTCACGTGGGACAACCTGATTACCCTGTATTCCCCCCCCCAGCGCTTAAAACAGTGCTCTGCACATAGTGAGCGCTTAACAAATACCAACATTATTATCCCAGCTCCTCCACTTGTCAGCTGTGTGACTGTCGGCAAGTCACTTAACTTCTCTGTGCCTCAGTTACCTCATCTGGAAAATGGGGATTAAGACTGTGAGCCCCACATGAGACAACCTGATCACCCTGGATCTTCCCCAGCGCTTAGAACAGTGCTCTGCACATAGTAAGCGCTTAACAAATACCAACATTATTATTAATCCCCATTTGACAGAGAAGTTGCCCCAAGTCACCCAGCTGGCCAGTAGCAGAGCAGGGATTCGAACCCATGACCTCTGACTCCCAAGCCCGGGCTCTTTCCACTGAGCCACGCTGCTTTAAGAAGGCCACAAATCTCCATCTTGCCTAACCTTGGCCTCCCTGCCCTGAAACGTCACCCCCAACGTGGTACTTCAGGGCCTCAGTCTCCTCAGCTGTAAAATGGGGATGAAGACTGGGAACCCCACGTGGGACTGCCTCATCACCTTGTATCCCCCCCCAGCGCTTAGAACAGCGCTTGGCACCTAGTAAGCGCTTAACAAATACCAGCATTATTATTACCAAAATAGTGTGGGCATTTGTTAAGCGCCTACTATGTGTAGAGCACTGTTCTAAGTGCTGGGGTAGATATAGGGTAATCGGGTTGTCCCATGTGAGGCTCACAGTTAATCCCCATTTTCCAGGAGAGGGAACTGAGGCACAGAGAAGTGAAGTGACTTGCCCATGGTCACACAGCTGACAGGTGGCAGAGCTGGGATTCGAACCCATGACCTCTGACTCCCAAGCCGGGCTCTTTCCACCGAGCCACGCTGCTTTTCTAAAATAGCATCTTACCCCCAGAAGACTCTTCTGAAGCTTCTCTTCCGGTTAGCACAACCCCCCGCCCGGCAGGAAGGACCCCCCAACCCTCAGGACTTGCCCCAATCGACACGTCACCCCATCTTTTAAGGGCAGGGTGACATCCTCCTCCCGTGACGCGGGGGCCCGATCATCCGGCGGGTTAAAAATACCAACAGAATGAAAATTTAAAAAAAGAGAAAAAAAAGAGGCCTAGAAATAGTCGGTGGAACGGCACTCAGAGGCCCTGTGAATGACTGATAGAAGCGCCAGATCATCCAGCAGGGTTAAAAATAGCTAGAGAATGAAAAATCAAAGGCTGTGCAACAGTGCTCAGAAACTTGAGAATGGCTGGCCAGAAGGGGAATAATCCCAGCGAACGGCATCAGCAACTAAGAAGGAATTGAAAGGTAGTCCTATGCCTGTGTTCACAAATGGCTAATGAATCCATTACCAAAAGATAATTAACAAAGGCTCTCTCTGTCTTTTAGTCTTTTGTGGACCGAGACGGTTTCTGGGGAGATCCAACCCATGAACATGAATGGGGATGAACATGGGATCAGTAGACCGACCTGTGTCATTTACAGGTAAGAAAAGATTTAGACCAGACTCGACTCTGCTTCCTGATCCCCTCCTCTACATAAAGCCTGTATTCTACTAATAATAATGTTGGTACTTGTTAAGCACTTACTATGTGCCAAATACTGTTCTAAGCACTGGGGAGGATACAAGGTGATCCGGTTGTCCCACGTGAGGCTCACAGTCTTAATCCCCATTTTACAGATGAGGTCACTGGGCACAGAGAATATTAATAATAATAATGGCATTTGTTAAGCGCTCACTATGTGCAAAACACTGTTCTAAGCTCTGGGGAGGATACAGGGTATAGGTTGTCCCACGTGGGGCTCACAGTCTTCATCCCCATTTTACAGATGAGATCACTGAGGCACAGAGAATATTAATAATAATAATGGCATTTGTTAAGCACTCACTATGTGCAAATCACTGTTCTAAGCACTAGGGAGGATACAAGGTGATCAGGTTGTCCCATGTGGGGCTCACAGACTTCATCACCATTTTACAGATGAGGTCACTGAGGCACAGAGAAGTTAAGTGACTTGCCCAAGGTCACACAGCTGACAAGCGGCGAAGGTGGGATTAGAACCCATGACCTCTGACTCCCAAGCCCGGGCTTTTTCCCCTGAGCCACACTGCTTCTCTAGAAGAGCAGCACGGTGTATCATAAGAAGAAAGATAGGCAGCCTGGTGTAGTGGATAGAGCATGGGCCCAGAAGTCAGAAGGTCGTGGGTTCTAATGCCGGCCCCGCCACTTGTCTGCTGCGTGACCATGGGCAAGTCACTTCTCTGGGCCTCAGTGACCTCATCTGTAAAATGGGGATTGAGACAGTGAGCCCCACGTGGGACAGGAACCGTGTCCACCCAAGTAGCTTTTATCCATCCCAGTGCTTAACACAGTGCCTGGCACGTAATAAGCACTTAACAAATACCATTATAATTATTATTATGAGCAACTACATTCTTAATTTTTTTGTCTGCAGCAGCTGTTTCCCAACTGCTTTGTTCCAGCGTTGGAGCCAGTGTTTCCCCGTGCCCTTAAAACCTTATTTCTGCCATCAGGATGGACCGTGTCCCCTTCCAGTTCCCCATTCAGTAACGATTTGGGTATTCTGTGGTTATTTGATCCCTCACATGTCCCAGACAGTCGTGTTGCCATGAACTTTGTTTCAGTACTGGTGAGCTGTCTGGATTTCAGCAACTCACGGTCGATAAGCCTTTCTGTCATTTGCATTTGTGCGGCGTTCAGCAATGGTTTCCTTGAGGAAACTATTCCAGGAGATGGATAAATCTTCTGGTCGTAGGTCCGGGTCGCTGGTATGGGACTCGATGTCTTTTTGTTTCCCCCCGTCTGTCTTGCTGTCTTCCGGTGGCCTCTGTGATCTTTTAGAGTCTGCTTTCTATCTCTTTATCTTTACATCACTGGACATGAGACTGCCGAAGCAGCACGGTGCAGCGGATAGATCACAGGCCTGGGAGTCAGAAGGTCATAGATTCTAATCCCGGCTTTGCCACTTGTCCGCTGGGTGACCGTAGGCAAGTTGCTTCGCTCCTCTGGGCCTCAGTTACCTCATCTGTAAAAATAGGGATTGAGACTGTGAGCCCCACGTGGGACAGGGCCTTTGTCCAACCCGATTTGCTTGTATCCATCCCGGCGCTGAGTAAAGTGCCTGGCACACAGTAAGCACTTAAGAAATACCACTATTATTATTATTATCGTATTTGTTGGCAGCTTTGAGTTCAATCAGTCGATCGATAAGCAGCATTTGTTGAATGCCTGCTATGTGCAGAGAGTATATTGAGTGTTTGGGTGAGTACAGTAAAGTAAATAGACATTAATGAATAAAGTAAATAAAGTAAATGTTCCCCTCTGCCCTCAAGGAGATAGTAATGTATCAGGAGAGATAGACACTGAAATAATTTTCAGACAAGAACAACAGAGTATAAATATATGTACTTAAGGGCTATGAGGTAGTGTGAGAACCCAAGCACTTAGGTGACTCAAGCTCAAGGGTGTATTTTTTATTTATTTATTTTTTAAATGTATAGTGTGGGTTAAGCAATTACTATGTGCCAGGCACTCTTCTAAGCGCTGGGGTAGTTACAAGTCTATCAGGTTGGGTACAGTCCCTGTCCCTGTCCCAGATAGGGGTTCCCAGTCTAAGTTTTAAAGAGAGGTAACTGAGACACAAAGAAGTGAAGTGAATTGTCCAAGGTCACACAGCAACCAATTGGCAGAGCCAGGATTAGAATCCAGGTCATCTGACTCCCAGTCCTTTCTCTTTCCAGTAGGCCACACTACTTCTCTATTGGGGTATATCACGTGGGAAGATAAGAAATTAATCGGGAAAGGCCTCCTGGAGGTGTTATTTCAGGAACGCTTTGGAGATGGGAAAAGGAATTGGAAATTTCCTGTCAGAGATTCATTCATTCAGTAGTATTTATTGAGCTCTTACTATGTTCAGAGCACTATACTAAGCACTTAGTACTAAGAGATGTGGAGTGGGAGGGCATTCCGGGCAGGAGGAAGGACGTGAATGAGGGTCAGTGGCAAAAGAGAGGAGAGAGGGGAAGAGATGGCACTGTGAATAAGTGATTTTGAGAGGGAGTAAAGTGTGAGACCTGGGGGAGTAGTAAGTGGGTGAAGAGAATGGTTAGGTGGAAGGAAGACAACTGACTGCTGTAAGGCCAGTGGTCAGTAGTTAATAATAATAATGGCATTTGTTAAGCGCTTACTATGTGCAAAACACTGTTCTAAGCACTGGGGGGGATACAAGGTGATCAGGTTGTCCTACGTGGGGCTCACAGTCTTCATCCCCATTTGACAGATGAGGGAACTGAGGCCCAGAGAAGTTAAGTGACTCACCCAAGGTCACACAACTGACAAGTGACTGAGACAGGATTAAAACTCATGACCTTTGACTCCCAAGCCCAGGCTCTTTCCACCAAGCTAAGAATGGGAAACATGGCAAGTACTTAACAAATACCACTTTTATTCTTATCATCTACTTTACTAGCCCTGACTGCTGTCTTTCTCAGCCATCTTGCATTTCCTTTTGCTTCGAGGACATCTCTAGTTGTATGTCCTCCCAGCACCTCAATTTCCACATGTTCAAAACTGAACCCATTTTACCCCCACCTGTATCGTCTCCTCCACCTATCTTTCTTTTATTGTATTTCCTAAGAGCTTACTATGTACCAGGTATTGTTCTAAGCACTGGGGTAGATACAAAGTAATCAGTTTGGACACAGTCCATGTTCCACATGGGGCTCACACTCTTAATCCCTAGGTAACTGAGGCCCAGAGAAACAAATAATAATAATTATGGTGTTTGTGAAGCACTTACTATGTGTCAAGCACTGTTCTAAGCACTGGGGTAGACACAGGGTAATCAGGTTGTCCCATGTATCCCAGTCAAGAGCAAAAGTCAAAGAACTAAACCTTGGGTGATTTTTCCAGGTAAAGAGTGAGGAGAGCAATAGAGGCTAGCAAAGGAGCTTGCAAGCCTGAAACAATGAAAAAAATTCCCTTAAAAGAACTATAAAGATGTAGAAATATTTGTAGAATATTTAAGAAAAGATTTCTTGACCAGAGGGTGAAAAGGACATTTGGTAACAGTCTGTTCCACAGACGTTTGAGTCATCATGTGAGTGGTGGAACCATTTTCATATTTACGGAACGGCTATGAATACGGCTGATAAAGGTCGCGACCATTGGTGATGGCAAGTTAAAATGAACGTGGGGCAAATTTTAGCAAGTACATTCATTTACAACAATTTCAGATCCAAAATGTCTGAAGAGCCTATCTGAAGACTTTAGCAAAGATGACAACTGTTGGGCGTGCTCTTTTATCAAACTTTTCTGAAGTGTGCCTGGCAATCGCGCTGTTTTTAACAATCTCTGTAAGACTGTCAAGTGCAGAACTTTCATTCTCAAAACTCAAGTGGAGAGCTACTTACTTAGTACAATGGGACAAGAAAACCTTGGTGCATTAGGAATCCTGTCTGTCATAAACGCTAAGGCCAAGATCTTCAACTTAGACTAGACCATCAAAAAGTTCCCACAGACGAAGACACAAAAGATTTAGTTGGTTGATCTGTATGTGAGTAAAGTATATCAAAATATATTATTTTATTGGTATAAAGTCACCGAAAATTGTGAGATTTGTATTTGTATGTATTTCAAATTTGGGTTGATTTGTACTGGGGCACAAAATTAACTTCTTCACCTTTTCTATCCCAGGATCATTTCACTTACTAATTTTTAATAACCAAATTAGAGAAGCAGGGTGTCCTAGTGGAAGGAGCACAGGCCTGGGAGTCAGAGGACCCAGGTTCTAATCCAGCCTCTGCCACTTGCCTGCCGTGTGACTGTGGGCAAGTCACTTAATTTTTCTGTGCCTGTTTCCTTATCTGTAAAATGGAGATTTAATACCTCGTCTCCCTCCCACTTAGACTGTGAGCCCCATGTCGGACAGGGATTGTGTCCCAACTATCTTGTGTCTCTCCTACTTTGTACACAGTGCTTTGCGCATAGTAAGCGCTTAACAAAAAACATTATTATTATTATTATTCAAGGCTACCTCTTTTTTACCTTTTGCAAGTCTATGTGATTTAAACTCATCTTTTATCTGAAGAGTCCCACCTGCAATTTTTTTTTAATAAAAAATGCTTTAGCTAAAGGCAGTTCAATAGCTTGAAAGTTTTTGGGTGTGACCCAGCAAATGTAGAACTTCAAAGAGGGTGTTTAAATTATCCATTTTATTTTTATGAATGCCTTGTAATGCTAGAAACAGGGCGCTTCAGACTCTGGGGTTACTCAACGTGGCACGTAGGAAGTAGTCATTAGCACACGTAGCCATCATTAAAAGTGAAAAGGCAGGACGAATTAAGATTCAGTAATTCAGGACTTCTGATATTTTCTCACTCCAAGCCAAGTTCCTCCTTCATTAGGCAACTTTGCCTACTCCTACTTTGCTTAGTCAAATATTCCTCCTGGCTTCATCGGGCAGCAATGTGACCACCGGAAAAGAAATGATTAATTCTGGGAGCTATTAATTTTGAGCATTTCTTCAGTTTAAATTGACTCCTTAGTTCTATATCTCTGGTGCTCAAAAGGTTTAGCCAGGATGCTCAATACGAGTTGTCCTGCCATCCTTATTCTTTAACCTTTCCCCCACCCTGTTCAGGATTTCACCCATCCTCAATCAATCCATCATATTTACTGAGCTCTTACTGTGTGCAGAGCACTGTACTACTACTACTAATACTACTACTAATAATAATTTTGGTATTTGTTAAGCACTTATTATATTCCAGGCACTGTACTAAGTGCTCGGGTCGACAGAAGCAAATCGGGTCGGACACAGTCCGTGTGCCACATGGGGCTCAAAGACTTAATCCCTATTTTGTAGATGAGGTAACCGAAGCACAGAGAAGTTAAGTGACTTGCTCAAGGTCTCACAGAGCAGGCAGGCAGCGGAGCCAAGATTAACACCCAGGTCTTCTGACTCTTAGGCCTGTGTTCATTCCATTAGGCCACAATGTTCATGACCCACTCTACTAAGTGCTTGGGAGGGTACAGTATAACAGAGTTGACAGAAATATTCCCTGCCCACTAGGAGCTTACCCTCGAGAAATTTTTCATGATCCTGAATGGGAAATCCATCACCGGCAGAGTACAGGAAGGTTGTGTAACAGGGTCAGTCTTATTCCATCTAAATACTAGTCCTTGAACACACAGGAGCTCATTTTTCATTTTGAGCACAAGGCCCTGGATTATGACTGGACCTGGGAGAGGAAAGGAGAAGGGAAAGAGGATATTTATAGGGGTCAGCTCTTCCAAATATCGAAAACCTCAAAATAGAAATATACTGTAAGTATCAGTAGAAGAAATGTCAGTTATAAAAACAAGAACTCATCATCTCCGACTGAATGAGCGGCTCTAATTCCCTGGGCATTCATGTCATGGGATTAGTTCTCTGAATACCTTTTGGGTTACCGCCACTTATGGCCTTTTTCTTTTACCACCTGCCAGACTCCCTCTCATCCACCCACTCACCCACCCACTCATCTACTCTTTCCCACACCAGTACACACTCTACTAGAGGTTTCTGTTTTTCCAAAGCCTTCCCTTTTCCACTTTTACTTTCTTCATTTATACTCCTATCATTCAGTCAACCCTATTTATTGAGCACTTACTATGAACAGAGCATTGTACCAAAAGCCTGGATGAGTGTATTGGAGCAGAGTTGGTAAACAGATTCTCTGTCCACAAGGAGCTTACAGGCTAGAGGGAACTGTTTTCCTACAGTCTTTTTCCTTATTCTCTTCTCTATCTCATCCTTGTTTTATTCCTTCTTCCCTCTTATGAACTCCCATTTCATTGGGTAATTTTTGCTGCCCATTTTCTGTTCTTTCCTTTCTTCTACCCTGATCTTTTGTTCTCCCCATCTTTCACCTTGTTTATCTAGTTCTTTTCCTGCAGTTTCCTAAACTCATCCCTCTATGCTGTAATCTCTCTGGAGGAAGGGAATGTGTCTATTTATTGTAATAGTGTACCCTCCCAAGTGCTTAGTACAGTGCTCTGCGCACATTAAGTGCTCAGTAAATACAAGTGACTGACTGACTTGGCCAAATCTCATACATCAACTGGAACTTCATGGCGTTCCCATCCGATGATCCCATCTTATGGGGATAGGGAATTCAGTTGGGGAGGGGGAAAGGTGGGGAAAGGAGAGAGCAGGAAAAACAGGGGGATTCTCTTGGGGATCTAAGTCTACCATCCTGCTTTTGAGCAGTTTCATCCTCATCATCTCTGATCCGTACTTCAAGACTTGCAAAGTCCAGTGGCCTGTTCAACAAACTGATTCAAAATCGGTCTCTGGAGACTAAAAATGCATATTTACTTGCATAGTTACCTGCTCAACATAATCCCTTCTCCCACCCCAAATTCTTGAGGAGGAAATAAAATATGATTTTTGGAATCAGTGATAGTGGTACAAGCCAGGACCACGCCACCATTTAACCCCCCAGAGCCAGTGCCATGAAGGAGGTGAGTGTTATTAAGTTGAAAGTGTTGAGTAGAAAAGCTAAAACGGAGTGTAGATTTAGAAACCTAAGTGCCATTCGTCTCAACTCAAAATGCACTCAATATGCCTAAAATCAAGGACTTTCTGAACTGCATTTTCTGCTGGTTGTTTCTTCTTGTATTCTGTGTTAGATTGTATTCCCCTTGAAGGCAGAGTTACCGTGTGATGCAAATCCCAGATGTCTTCCAAGTGGCCAGTAGAGTGCTGTACCGCTTTTAGAGTATCGATACCATTAAGTAAATGAGAGTGGTGATGATGAACATGGTAATGATGTTGTTAAGGGAAGTTTTGGCAGAGATCTTCCATTAGGCAAATCCGTACATTTTCTCAGCTCTAGATTGTCTCTCTGAGAAGCAGCATGAGCTATTAGAAAGAGTGCAAGACTGAGGCTGGGAGTCAGGAAACCTGAGTTCTAAGAGCTTCCTGCTGTGTGCCGGCTTGGGCAAGTCCCTAACTTCTCTGTGCCTCAGTTTCCTCGACTGTAAAATGGGGCTTTCAATATGTGTTCTCTCTTCTCCTAAACCATGAGCTTCATGTGGGACAAGAACTGTATCTTATTTGATTTTCTTGCATCAACCCCAGTACCTAGGCCAGTGCTTGGTCCTTAAGAAATACGATATTATTAGTATTATTATCTGAAAATACAGGCAGGCCCAATGCCTGTATTGGGCCTAGACTTTGGGTCTAAGACTTTGTATTGGGTCAAAGTGCTAGACTTTGAAGAAATAGGCATAAACAAGACCCAGTCCAACAGGCTTAGATGCAGACTACCCCAAAAAGATGTGCAAATCAAAAAAATAAGAAAGCAATGGAAAATCATTTGTAATTGGGAAATTCATTCATTCGATCATATTGATTGAATGAATTGGGAAACTTAGGTGAAAGGTCACATGGAAAAGTGACTCCACCTTTTAGTATCTTGTGGTGTTTGCCCATCTCTGACAGCTAACCAGGAAGTGACTCCACAGTTAATGTTTTGAACAAGAAAGCATTATGTACTTTAAAAATGATTCGAAGGTGGATGATACCCAGGGATTGTGTTTGTCGGAGAAGAGCTGAGTATTCCCGGCAGAGGCTTAGGTGAATTCACCTGGTTGGGAGGAGAACAAAAGAATCAGGTAAAAGATTTGCTTAAACAAATTGAAGTTAAACGCCTTGAGATTTAGGAAGGAATCAGATGCTTGAGGCTCTGGTTTGGACTCCTGTCCTGGCCCCTCCCACCCCACCTTCCTCTCCTCCTTCCCCTTGTCTCTTCACCTCTTCCCCACACTCCTGCCTCATTGCTTTTCCTCGATTATTAAACTTCCTTTTCCCTACTGAGTAAGAGCCTCACTTACTCAGAAATCTTTTCATCTTTCCATGAAGTCCATTTATTTATTTATCCATTTATCCATTTATTATTTAGTATTTACTATTTATCCATTTAGTAAGGGAGAAGCCCATTGCATCGTTTTGCCAAGACCCTCTATGTATTTTAATCCATCCAAAAAGAAGGAAGGCCAGCTCTTATGCCCAAATGCATTAGCAAGGCTCCATTTTTATGGTTCCTTCCTTTCACTTTCAAGCTTGCCCAAGTTTCTCCTTTTAAAAAAAAAACTTTCACTTAGGCCTTCTCCTTTCAGATTCCGTCTTATCTCATGCCCTGCTTTGGAAGTTCAATTCTTTGAAAGGCACTGTATAATAATACTAATAGTTGTTAAGAGTTTTCTATGTGTCAAGTATGTTCTAAGCGCTGGGGAAGATACAGGATAATCAGGTCAGACACAATCCCATAGGGCTCACAGACTAACTAGGAGGAGGAACAGGTATTGAATCCCCTTTTTACAGATGAGGAAACTGAGGCCCAGAGAAGTGAAGTGGCTTGTGTCCAGGGTCACTCAGCAGACAAGTGGTGGAGCTGGGATTAGAATCTAGGTCCTCTGACTCCCAGGCCCCTGCTTTTTCCACTTTGGCCATGCTGCTTCACTACATCCAGTGACTCCATTATATCCTTTTGACTTCACATTTTGACCCTCTCTGGGTCACTTTTCATTTTGCCCTGTCTTCTGCAAGTGCACTTAAAAGGGGTCCCAGTGGGGCTGGTGACAAACACCCTCAGTGGGAGCAGAGTTTCTACACTCCGCTGATGGAGAGATGATGTTTTCTCTGTTACTCCATCAACCTTGTCTCCCTCTCTAGACTGTAAACTTGCTGTGGGCAGGGAATGTGCCTGTTTATTGCAGGAAATATGTCTGTTTATTGTTATACTGTACTCTTCCAAGCGCTTAGTACAGTGCCTTGCACACAATAAGCGCTCAATGAATGCGATGGGATGAATGAGTGAACCCATCCCCTTTCCTACTCCGCACCCCAAAACTGGTCAGATGTGGCCATTTCCAGAGCCAGTCCTGTGACACAGATCCACTGTCATTGTCATCATAATCATGAATGGTGTGTATTGAGCGCTTACTGTGTGCAGAGCACTATACTGAGCTCTTGGGAGAGTACAGTATAACAGAGTTGATACGTTCCCTGCCCACGACGAGTTTACAGTCTACAGGGGAGACAATCATTAATATGAATAAATAATGTAGAATGCATGTAATTTATAGATATGTACATAAGTGCTGTGGGGTTGAGGGTGGGGTGGATATAAGATGTCCCAAGGTCACAGTTCGAAGTGCACAGACAATATGGAAGGGAGAGGGAACCGGGGAAAAGACAGCTTAATTGGGGAAGACCTCTTGGAGGAGATGCCAGTCAGTCAATCAATCAGTGGTATTTATCAAGCATTTACTATGTGCAGAGCATAGTACTAAGCATTTGGGAGAGTACGACACAACAGAATTAGCAGGCCTGGTCCCTGCCCATAAGAAGCTTACTGTCTAGAGGGGGATACAGACATTAATATAAAACTCAGGCTCAGGGAGGCCCAAATCCAGCAGATGGAGGCGTAGACATTAATATAAATAAATGAATTATGGATATGTACTTACGTGCTTTGGGACCAAGGGGGATGGTGAATAAAGTGTGCAAATCAGGGTGATGCAGAAGGGAGTGGGAAAAAAAGGAAATGAGGGTTCAGAGAATCATGTTACTTGAGCCTCTGTCGATTGCAGAGCTCCTTACTGAGTGCTAGGGAGGAGGGATTGAATAAACAATTCCGTGAGCATCGTTACAACACTAACATCATACTATTAGATTTAGGTTACAGCTAGTAAATGTCAAGGCTCCATTGCCTGTGTATGCTACCCATAGAGACCTTTTGGTAAAATGGATGTTTCCAGCCTACTGTGAAATACGCCACAAGTGCCTTCCCTGGCTTCACCCATATACAGGGGGCTAGTCTTGTTTAGCTGCAGAGTTACTCAATTCCACTCAAACAGTGAAATGCTACTTCCTGGGTCCGAGAGTTGAATATTGAATTGCCTCTCCAAACCACCTTCTTTGCCCCTAATCAAACATTTAGCCCTGGCACTGTATCACGGTAGTGTTCCGACTCCAATTATTTACACGTTCAGCCAAGAGGAAAGGTAATGTCCCACTTTTGAAACCAGATATGAGAAAGGTAGATTTTCACATTTTAATAAAACACCAAGTACTGTGCTTTGGTTATGAACACACTCTCTCTGCCCTAAGGACAGCCTTCTCCCTAAATGTTTTAACTGATTGCTGATTGGAAGCCAGCTTCAGCTAGAGTTATTATGTGAGGTAACCTTTTCTAAATACAGCTCGGCTATCTCGATCTTAACCATCAATGATGTACTTTCCAAATCAGTCTTCTTGGAGTGGGTAGGAAGTAGCAAGAGTTTTATAGAGCGCTTACTGTGTGCAGAGCACTGTACTAAGTGTTGGGAAAGCATACAGCTGGGAAGCGTACAGCACACAGGCCCTGTCCCTCGAGGGGCTCCTTAATAAAGAATTGGTGGGGCGATGTTCCTGGACAACTCAGATTAGCTCCATTTTAACCCCTGGCAAGCCTTTACTTGCTCTGTTCTGGGCCCCCTTTTCATCTAACTCTACGTTCACTCCTGGGGACTCCATCTGTTCACCCAGCTGTGCTACCACGTCTGTGCAGATGACTCCCAAATCTACCTCTCTGACCCCGCCGCCCCCCCCAGATTCCCCCAAATCTACTCTCTGATGCCCCCCAGACTCCCCTCTGACTCTCATCTTGCTCCAGGACAACCCCACCTGCCTCCAGCACCTCAAACTTTATATGCTTAAAATGGCACTACTCATGTTCCCTCCTAAAGCCACTCTTTCTCCTGCCTTTCCCATCTCCTGCAGTATTGGGATTATTCCGGCCTCCTCACTGTTTCTCAGTTCTGTTGTCCCATGTACAGTCATTCATTCATTTAATCATTCAGTCTTATTTACCGAGCGCTTACTGTGTGCTGAGCACTGAACTAAGCACTTGGTTAGTACAATGCAACAGACAACTCTCCCCATCTTCAAAGCCTCCCAAAACCTCACCTCTTCCAACAAATCTTCCCTTTTAGTTTCCAGTAGGTTGTTAAAATCCACCACTTGAATACATGGGCATACTCACCCTCTGTCTGTCTGTAGTATGCTCATTCAATTGTACATTTGATTATTTAATTTAATCCGTCTATTTTGAAATATTTCCAATTCTGTCCTGAGGTTAGAGCGTAAGTTCTTTGTGGGCAGAGAACACATCACTTCTGTTTTGTACTTTTCAAGTGGTTTTAGGGGTTCAGTACATTACATCCAGTGGGTGCTCAAAAAATACTATTTCCAACCACTGTTACTGCTACCACACAAAACTCATCAGAACAAAGGAGAAATTTTCCCCCATTATTGTTCCAAATCCAAATACGTAACACAGCTCAAAGCCTCAAGGACAGGTGAGATCCTCCTGTATTTCTATATTTATTTCTCTCTTTCTGTAGGAGGATCTATTGAAAATGCGCTCTGGCATCAGAACAATTTAGTCTTGAAATTTCACTGTCTCGGGCCATATGTTACGTGGAGTGAAATTCCGAGAAAGTTTAGTTAGCTAAGATGTACTTACCCACTGGTTAGAAAATAGTAGGGTGCCAATCTGAACCATTTGGACCATGCTTGATAAATACACCCCGAGATACACATTGCAAAATTTAGATGGAGATATGTTAAGGCAGGAAGAGATCATCAGAAAGGTATTATACCTTACAAGGCATTAAATGTTGTCTTACCCAGGGTGGGAGCTCATGATTCAAATAGGATTAACATTTAATTTTCCTGAGTTCTTTAACCACCGTGTCCCATGATGTGATTTCTAGCGAGTTGATTTTGTTCTCCATTTGTAATATGGAAAGTACACCCTGTTACGAAGTGTACTGTGCTGATAAAGGTAATCTTTTCAACCACAAAGGAGGAGGATGATTGTTTTAATCAATCAGGATTTTTATGGTATTTGTTAAGGACTTAACTACGTGCCAGGCACTGTGCTAAGTGCTGGGGTAGATTCAAGGTTCCACACAGTCTGTGTCCCACATGGAGCTCACGGTCTTAATTCCCATTTTGCAGCTGAGGTAACTTAGGCACAGAGAATCAATCAATTAATTGTATTTAGTGAGTACTTATTCTGTGCAGAGCGTATTACTAAGCCCTTGGGAGAGTACACTATAACAATATAACAGAGTTTGAAGGCACATTCCCCGCTTATGGTCTAGAGGGGAAGAAATCAAGTGACTAGCCCAAGGTCACACAGCAGAAAAGTGGCGGAGCCAAGATTAGAACCCAGGTCCTTCTGACTCCCGGACCCGAGCTCTATCCCCTAGCTCATGCTGCTTCTCTATGTTTTTCGTAGCTTTTCGGAGTCCTTTGCTATCTTCAGGGTCAATCTGTTCCGAACCGCAGGGACTAGATTTGATCCCCACAGATATCTTATCCCTTTCCTGAACCGTGTATGTATGCTCAATCAGTCATATTTATTGAGCGCCGACTGGGAGCAAAACACTGTACTGAGCACTTAGGACTGTACTAAGCACAGACATGCTCTAAACCGTGGGATGATGTTAACAATGTCGGAGCCTCCCAGTGAGAACAATAGGCGAGGCTCGGTTTTGAGACTTCTCGATCCAGAAGCTGCACAGAGGAATTAGTTAGCAGCTCTGGTTTTTGCCACCCACATAAGCCCCGTTAACCAGCCGTTTTTCAGGATTTCTGCTGGGCCTTTCCTTGGCTCCTACTTATTTCCATCCCTGAGGTTCTAAACCAAATCCGGTTCATCCCCAAATCTGGGGGTTTAGGTTGAGACAGAACTGGTTCTCCCTGGAATTTAACTGGCAGAGGGGAAGAGAGCACAAAAGCCCAGGGGATCATGACTGGTCCTGTAAGCTCGTTGTAGGCAGGGAATGTATCTGTTTATTGTTGTATTGTACTCTCCCAAGGTCTTAGTACAGTGCTCCGCACACGGCGCTCAATAAATAAGATTGAATGAATGAATCGTCCCTGTGGCCGAGGACTCTGGGCAGACTGGGTCAGTATCCAGATATTCCATCCTACAATATAGCCCCTCGAAAGCCTGGGAGGGGGGCCAGAACCAATATGCCTACCCCCCTGCCAAGGAGCCCAGGCCTAACAAATTTTGACAAACCCATATGAGCCCCAGACCTGCACAGGGTACAAACAGCAGGAATCTGATTACCCCTCCTTGTCAGGCTTCCAGGGAAAAGCACCACAAACCCAGCAGGGCAGCAGGGAGACACTTTATTTTTATACAGCTGGAAATAACTTCAAGCAGGGCTGCAGAGCTGTGGAATCACGTTGTTCGAAAGCACCGAGAGAGAGGATCAACTTGCCAGACAGCAAACTTTTTGAACAAAAGCCAATGTGTCTTATGAAGTGGACAGAGCTGGAAGCATCGTTAAGCTTGAAAATACCAGAGATAGCTGCTCACAAAAGAACAGATTTGGTTTCCTATTGAATAGCAGTAGTAGTATTTATTTTGGGTACACGGTGCAAAAATCAGTCAGTTGTATTTAGTGAGCGCTTCCTCTGTGCAGACCAGTGTACTAAGTGCTTGAGAGAATAACAGTGTAACAGATTGGTAGAGGCTCATCTTCCTGCAGAAACGATCTGGGCATGTCACTCCCCTTCTTAAACAACTCCAGTGGTTGCCTATCGACCTCCGCTCCAAACAAAAACTCCTCACTCTAGGCTTCAAGGCTCTCCATCACCTTGCCCCTTCCTACCTCTCCTCCCTTCTCTCTTTCTACCGCCCACCCCGCACGCTCCGCTCCTCTGCCGCCCACCTCCTCGCCGTCCCTCGGTCTCGCCTATCCCGCCATCGACCCCTGGGTCACGTCCTCCCGCGGTCCTGGAACGCCCTCCCTCCTCACCTCCGCCAAACTGATTCTCTTTCCCTCTTCAAAACCTTACTTAAAAATCACCTCCTCCAAGAGGCCTTCCCAGACTGAGCTCCTCTTCCCCCTCTACTCCCTCTGCCATCCCCCCTTTACCTCTCCGCAGCTTAACCCTCTTTTTCCCCTTTTCCCTCTGCTCCTCCACCTCTCCCTTCCCATCCCCACAGCACTGTACCCGTCCGCTCAACTGTATATATTTTCGTTACCCTATTTATTTTGTTAATGAATTGTACATCGCCTTGATTCTATTTAGTTGCCATTGTTTTTATGAGATGTTCTTCCCCTTGACGCTGTTTAGTGCCATTGTTCTTGTCTGTCCGTCTCCCCCGATTAGACTGTAAGCCCGTCAAACGGCAGGGACTGTCTCTATCTGTTGCCGACTTGTTCATCCCAAGCGCTTAGTACAGTGCTCTGCACATAGTAGGCGCTCAATAAATACTATTGAATGAATGAACATGTTCCCTAACCAGTGCACTGTATTAAGCCCTCACTCAATAAGGGCTACACACAGTAAGCACTAGTGGGTGGAGTGTTTTTTTCCAATTTCTTGAAATTCTTTGTTTGGAAAGGATGGCTAGTCCGTATCCATCTTTTCAGTCACACTTGAACCCATAGGTAACTGTCAGCAGTATCACCTCTGAATAGAAAGGACATTTCCTATATACAGTGAACTCTTGGAACAGGATAGTTTGGGGTGTAATACTATGAAACCATAGTAAAAACCACACAAGAACAACCCCTCACTGAACTTAAAGTTAATTTCTTAGAATTAAACTAATCGGTGAGAAAATGAAAAGGTAGCACCCTCTAATTATACAGTTAACACCCATTAAATTCCTTCTTTTTTTAATCACCCACCACCATTTCAGGGTGAACGATTTACTCAAAACCCAAGATAGGAGGTATGCCGACTAGATTCCCTTTGTTTCTTTACATTTTATTTAAGGATTTCAGTGATAACTATACCATGAAACCCAGTGCATAAAATGTCAACAAAATCACAGTGTTACTGACAGAGTCGGTACCTTTTCTCGCAATGACTCCTGTCAGACATTCCAGATACATTACTGTACTTGGTTCATTCCTAAAATTACACCAGATCTTAATTCATCAGAGGGCATGCCTATTTCAATTTAGTTTATTTGCTTGGCTATAAACTCAACTTGTAGGCGAAGTGTAGCTACTAGGATAGATTCCAAATTCCAGTTCTTGAAGGCAGAAACATTGCCATAATCTGCCACCAGTTCACCTAAGTGACTTTGCAAAAGTACTTTCGCCTCTCATACTTCCCCAAGAAACCATCTGTAATTCTGATGAAGAAATATCTATTTTACAAATTTGGAAGTCAAAAGAGATGACAAGCGAAGCCCAAGGTTTCCAACATTATAGTAACCTATTTTCAGTGCTTTATATTGTTGGCAAGATCCTGACCCAAGCCCACCCGGACAAACTATTGCCCAACTGAATTTCAGAGTAGCACTAAGCCACGTGGAAAAAATGAACGTAATTATTGAGGTGCAGCATGTTCAGTGCAGAAGCAGGGAACAACATCCCAACCTCCCATTCTCCTGGAGAGCTCTGTGGCCCAAGAAAGGAGGTCAGAGGAACAGAGACGCACTTCCACCATGCTCTGTCCCTCCTTCTTGTGCCCTCCGTCCCGCTTCCAACCCCCTGGGATTCAGGGAAAGCAGAAGCTAAGTGGCATATGGTCCTGAAGCTCCTTCTTCTGTGGGTTGCAGAGGGCATCTCAAAGTCAGGGTGCTCCCACCTCCCCCAACCCCCACAGAACAGAGGGCAGAGGGCACCTACAGTGTGGGGAAAATTATTGCAGTTAAAATATGCAATTACTCAGAACCTTTTCTCTCTGAAGTGGCGAGGTTACCCAACACTACCCCCTGATTAACTCTTAGCTTCTCATTAACTCTTGTTTCTATGGCAGATATTTCTGATTTGTTGAATTTTAACCAGGTTTCTTTTGGCTTTGATTACATTCTCTTTTGTCCTGTGGGTCGGCCAAATCCCATTTAGATGGTGAGTTCCTCATGAATTAAAGACCTGTCTAACTTGACTTGTGTATATTCAGCCCAGTGCTAATATATCCTTGCACATTTTAACACTTAACAATTGTTACTAATAATGATAATAAGAAGAATAATTTTCACACTGTAAAAATGATCTTGAAAGAATCGGCAGGGCTGGATTTCCAAGAGTTTTTAAATGTGGGAAATCTTCGGAAAACCTATGTAACTCCAATGTCAATAGAATTTGGTCCAATCCAACCCACAAACTCCTTTGGAGTGAAGAAGAGTCGTCTATTAAGTCCAGCTTAATTCTGTTTAATTTATAGGGCTATGCTCGAGGAAACAACAAGGAACTTGGAAGCTGATTTGAGATTACGTTTCCAAGTCTCTGGGAAACTTTTTCCCATCCAACAGGTTACAGGAATCATCAAAATCTCGTAACCCGTTGAGTTGAAAGCTTCCCGGAAAGACAATCAGTGAGGAACCACAGAAAGAACTTGGCAGTGAAGTCATGGAATTTCTGGCCAGAGCGTAACCTATCTTTACAAGAGCCCACTGGCCTGGTGGCCTGGAAAATAGCCAGTGTAACTCTCATCCATTACAAGGCCCCGGGAGAGATCCTGGGAATTACAGACCAGCGAGCGTCATTTCTGTACCTCTCATATTTGTGAAATCTCCAGTGATGTTGAGGATCAGTGAGCACTGAGAAAAAACTATAACCTGCTGGGGGCAAAAGACTATTTGGTTGCTATCAAGGTAATTCATGCCTTGCTGATCTGCTCAAGTTTTTTGAAAGGGTCAGTAAGCGTGAACATAATATATGTAGATTTTTAAAAGGGCTTTGAAAAGGTTCCACACCAGTGACTTTAAAAAACCCCAGCAGTTAGTTGGAATTAGAGGAACTATTCTGTCCTGACAAGAAAATTGGCTAAATGCCGGAAAACAAAAGATAAGACTTTTAAATTGTACATTCCAAATGCTTAGTACAGTGCTCTGCACACAGTAAGGGCTCAATAAATACGACTGAATGAATGAATAAGACTAGTCAGCCATATTTCTAGGCAGAGAAGGATCAAGAGTGGGGTCTCTCAGGGATCAGTGCATGGACCTGAAATTTTAAAGCATCTTCATGAATGACATGGAAGAGGTGCTGAAAAGTAAAATCTCTAAATCTGCAGATGACACTAACCTTTTTGGGTAGGTAAAATGTCATGCAGGTGGCGATTAATGCCAAGAAGGCTTCACAAAGCTGAGTTAATAGGCCAAAAAAAAGTGACAAAATTTTCCAGGGGTTTGAATCAGTCTGGGATTTTCTGGGACTGAGGCTGGTGTGGTGTGGTTCCAGAGCCACCCCAGAATTTCCACCCATTTTGGGGGTTCTCAGTTTCATCTGAAACAAGGCTCTTATGGGTAGGGTTGACTTCCAGACTGTTTTGGTTTCCTATTAAATAGCAGTAGTAGTATTTATTTTGGGTACATTTGGTGCAAAAATCAGTCAGTCGTATTTATTGAGCGCTTCCTCCGTGCAGACCATTGTACTAAGGGCTTGAGAGAATAACGGTATAACAGATTGGTAGACATGTTCCCTACCCAGTACACTGTATTAAGTCCTCACTCAGTAAGGACTACACACAGTAAGCACTAGTGGGTGGAGTGATTTTTTCCAATTTCTTGAAATTCTTTCAATTCAAAAGGTGCTTCTCTGAGGACTATTTGACCATCAGTTGATTTGTTCTACAGCCCAAAGAATAATGAACCCGTTGTTGGGTAGGGATTCATTCATTCATTCAATAGTATTTATTGAGTGCTTACTATGTGCAGAGGACTGTACTAAGCGCTTGGAATGTACACTTCGGCAACAGATCCCTGCTCAATGACGGGCTCACAGTCTAAACCGGGGAGACGGACAGCAAAGCAAAACAGAACAAAACAAGACATCATCAAGATAAACAGAATGAAGGAGATATACACCTCATTAACAAAATAAATAGGGTAATAAGTAATATATACATTAGAGAAGCAACGTGGTTTAGTGGCAAGAGCCCGAGTTTGGGAGTCAGAGGTCGTGGGTTCGAATCCTGGATCTGCCACTTGTCAGCTATGTGACTGTGGGCAAGTCACTTAACTTCTCTGTGCCTCAGTTACCTCATCTGTAAAATGGGGATTAACTGTGAGCCTCATGTGGGACAACCTCATTACCCTGGATCTCCCCCAGTGCTTAGAACAGTGCTCTGCACATAGTAAGCGCTTAACAAATACCAACATTATTAAATGAGCACAGTGCTGAGAGGTCTCTATTTGTTGCCAAATTGTACTTTCCAAGCGCTTATTACAGTGCTCTGCACACAGTAAACGCTCAGTAAATACGATTGAATGAAGTAAGCTTTCATGGGTGCACATTCGCAGTACCTAAAAAGGAGCTGTGAATTTGAATACTTGAATGTAATTTTCATAAATGTAGGCTTTTGTAAACCATCTAGAAAAGATCCATAGATCCTGACCCTCCATGAAGCCATGGATCTTCTCTGGCCCTATTAACATTTACACAGTTCTGTTTAGAGAAAAGGTTTGGTGGGTAATCAGAATGAAGCCCATCATTCAATCAATCAGTGGTATTTATTGAGCGCTTATTATGTGCAGAACACTGTACTAAACGCCTGGGAGAGTACAGTGCAACAGAATTAGCAGGCATGTTCCCTACCCATAATGAGTTTACAGTCTAGATGAAAAATATTTCGGGGTATTATGGACTAGGACTCAGCATAGTGTTTACTGAAGACACACAAACGTTGATTATCTAGAAATACACATTTCCTTCACCACCCAAAAAAAACCATTTTTAAGAGCCTTGGGGCACGTCTTGCTGGGCTAGATGGTAAAAATAGGAGACAAAGAAGATACATCCCTAAAGAGTTTACAGTCTAGAAAAGATAACTCAGACATACCTACAGATTGTCATCATCTTGGTCTTCTGTTTGTTTAAGGGGTGATTTCAAGTCACAGCAAGCGGCCTAAGGGGTCACCAGCATTATAGAAAGGGAAGTCATAGGAAAGCAATTAAAAATGGAAAAAAACCCACAGATTAACAGATCTGGCAACAATCCTCTTTCAAGGTGTGTAAATAAAGTGTGACTTGGGTAGTTTTATTTCAATGTCCCGCCCTGGACCTTCAGTATACATTTGCTTATAATCCTTTGAGATGGTAAAATGGGGACCCATAGGGTTAGATTTGATTCTTAAATTAATTTGTAAATACTGTAAACCTGATAATCAAGAGGCCAATCCCACAGTCTTTAGAGAGGTAAAAGTTCCACTGACCTTACTAGGAATTTCTCTTGCATAATACTTTGCTCTTTTAAATGCCTAATGGAAGGATTTGTAGTATTTATCTCTATCTCATTTAGGCCTCAAGACTCCCTAGCAGAGACTGCCTTCTATTGCCTTTCCAGTTCAGTCAAGTAGTGGTATTTATTTAGCACTTACTGAATACAGAATACTGTACTAAGCGCTTGGGAGAACACAGTATAACAACAGAACAGAGTTGGTGGACGTGCTCACTGTCCACAGTGAGCTTACAGTTAGCACGGAGAGTTCCGTTAATGCCTAAAAAATGACTGGTATTATTAATGGCATCATTTTTTAATAATATTTGGTAAGCGCTTGTTATATTTCATGCACTACTCTCAGCACTGGGATAGATACAAGTTAATCAGTTCAGACAGCAGTCCCCATCCCACATAGAGCTCACAGTCTAAAATCAGCACTTAGAACAGTGCCCAGCGCTTAGAACAGTGCCTGGCACAAAGCAAGTGCTTAGTAAATACCATCATCATCATCGTAATACACTATGATGTTTCGATACTGACCAGTACCTGATGTGAGAACTTGTTTTTTAATGCACACATTTAGGAAGAAAATCTCAGAAGCAATGTAGGTAACTGAATTCTTATTTGAGAAAGTCTCCCCCTTTCTAGACTGTGAGCCCATTGTGGGCAGGGATTGTCTCTCTTTGTTACTGAATTGTACTTTCCAAGCGCTTAGTACAGTGCTCTGCGCACAGTGAACGCTCAATACATACGATTGAATGAATGGATGAATGAAAAAGTCAGTCTTACGAGAAAAGTACCCTTTTGGCTAAAGGTGTACAACCTCTACCGGATCGAGCAAAGAGAAGCCTGCCAAAGTCCAAAAACATCCAGGATAAATAACTCCATCCCAATCCCCAGAGTTCCAATTCAAAGGAAAACTGGAAAACCAAGTGATGTTAAAAGTTACCCCAATCCAACCTTGAATTGCAAAGGCTCAAAACTCAAATGAGGGAAGCAGCACAGTCTAGTGGAAAGACTCCAGACCTGGGAGTCAGAGGACCTGGGTTCTAATCCTGACTCCACCACTTCTCTGCTGTCATAACAGTAATGGTATTTGTTAAGCGCTTACTATGTGCCCAGTACTGAACTAGGAACTGGAGCACTGTACCAACACTTGGGCAAATCACTTACCTTTTCTATGCCTCAGTTACCTTGTCTGTAAAATGGGATTTAGGATTGTGAGCCCTTTGAGGGTCAGGGATTGTTGTCTGACCTGATTAATGCTTACTACAGCACATAGTAAGCATTTAATAAGTACATTTTAAAAAAAATACCAAGACACTCCTTCCAAATCTCATAGCCTGTCAGCATGGCTCAGTGGGAAGAGCATGGGCTGGGGACTCTGAGGTCATGGGTTCAAATCCCAGCTCCGCCACTTGTCAGCTGTGTGACTTTGAGCAAGTCACTTGACTTCTCTGTGCTTCAGTTCCCTCAACTGTAAAATGGGGATTAAGAATGTGAGCCCCGCCGTCGACCCCTGGGCCACGTCCTCCCGCGGTCCTGGAACGCCCTTCCTCCTCACCTCCGCGAAACTGATTCTCTTCCCCTCTTCAAAACCCTACTTAAAACTCACCTCCTCCAAGAGGCCTTCCCATACTGAGCTCCTCTTCTCCCTCTACTCCCTCTACCAACCCTCCTCCACCTCTCCGCAGCTTAACCCTCTTTTCCCCCCATTTCCCTCTGCTTCTCCCCCTCTCCCTTGCCATCCCCTCAGCACTGTACTCGTCCGCTCAATTGTATATATTTTCATTACCCTATTTATTTTGTTAATGAAATGTACATCGCCTCGATTCTATTCAGTTGCCATTGCTTTTACGAGATGTTCTTCCCCTTGACTCTATTTATTGCCATTGTTCTTGTCTGTCCGTCTCCCCCGATTAGACCGTAAGCCCGTCAAACGGCAGGGACTGTCTCTATCTGTTGCCGACTTGTTCATTCCAAGCGCTTAGTACAGTGCTCTGCACATAGTAAGCGCTCAATAAATACTATTGAATGAATGAATGAACGTGGGACAACCTGATGACCTTGTATCCTCCCCAGCGCTTAGAACAGTGCTTTGCATATAGTAAGTGCTTAACAAATGCCATCATTATTATTATTAGTCAGTCCAGAAAAAGTATCGAAGAGTTTTGCCAGTACCATCTAATAATTTAGACTGTCCTACTTTCCCTTCTCCTTTTAAGTGGCCCAAGGATTAGGAGGGTAGATACTGAATGTAAGAGTTAAAAGGGAAGGAAAACAGTTCCAGAAATATGAAGGTGAGAATGGCAGTTGAATGTGAGTTTTGGGCAAACTCTAGAATGTAAGTTTGTTATGAGCAGGGGACGTGTCCGCTAATTCTGTTGTATCGTACTCTCCCAAGAGCTTAGTACAGTACTCTGCACACAGGAAGCATTCAATAAATAGGATCGATTGATTAGCCAGAGTGATTTTCAGTAGATAACTGGAACTCAGAGGAACATGAACGATTAAAGGGCATCATCCTTGGGTTTAGATGGAGAATTAGACCCTGTCTTGACGTGCTTTTCCCTTTAGTCTATGAGGTCAGTGTTAAAAAGTCTGAAAAGGGTGGGAGATTAATAAGTGGGTCCATTAGCCTATTTCAAAACGTCCTACATTCAGTACAGATCTGATTGTAAGGATGCAGTACCATCTTCTGTTTACTGACAGAGTTGAGGGGGAGAGCTTTAAAAAAATTGGAGAAGATCCAGGAATGGTGGTTGACTATCCTTCATCCAATCCTCACATTGTCCATGTTTAGAAAATACTTGAGACACTTAATAACCCCTGGTAGAGGAGCTGGTGAGGCGCTCAGAGAGAAGGAGCAGAGGACTGGAGGCCTCGGCAAAGTACTGTAATTTATGTTGCCTGCCCCCGATCGTAGCGCTAGTCTCTACTTCTGAAAGAAATTAAAGTGGCTAGAGAAGAAGAGGGTTGAAGTGGCTGAAGTTATCTACCCAAGAGTAATAACAATCTTGGAATTGTACATTCCAAGCGCTTAGTACAGTGCTCTGCACATAGTAAGCGCTCAATAAATACTATTGAATGAGTAGAATGAATGAATGAACAGTCATGATAGCCGTAATAATAGGAGTCATGGTAACGGTGGTAAAAGGAGTAAGATATATGTGTTTTTGTGTACACATGTGTATATGTCTATAATTCCATTTATTTATTTCGATGCTATTGATGCCTACTTGTTTTGTTGAATGTCTCCCCACTTCTAGACAGTGAGCCATTTGTGGGTTGGGATTGTCTCTCTCTGTTGCCGAATTGTACTTTCCAAGCGCTTAGTACAGTGCTCTGCACACAGCTAAGTGCTCAATAAATACGATTGAATTGAATGAATGAATAGGAGAAGTCGTGTTTAGTTCCTAGTGTTTAGTAACCTCCCAAAGGATATCAATTTAGTCAGTCATATTTACTGAGCACTTACTGTGTGCAGAGCACTGTACTAAACTCTTGGAAGAGTATAACAGAAACTTTCCTTGTCCACAGTGACCTTATAGTCTAGAAAGGCAGACAGACATTAATATAAATTATTATTAATAATAATAACACAATGGTAGTTGTTAAGTGCTTACTATGTACCAAGCACTGTCCTAAACTGCTGGAGTAGATACAAGTTAATCAGGTTGGACACAGTCCTTATCCCACATGAGGCTCACACTCTTAACCCCCATTTTACAGGTGAGGTAACTGAGGCCCAGAGAAATTAAGTGACTTGGCCAAGGTCACACAGCAGATATGTGGCAGAGCCAGGATTAGAACCCAGGTCCTTCTGACTCCTAAGCATGTACTCTTTCCACAAGGCCATGCTGCTTCATTAAATTACAGATATATATATATTGACACATCCTCTCCTGCTGTGTTTCTAGTCCTGGTTTTACTTGGTGGTCTCTGCCGGCAGTGTGAAGTTTTCTGACCAAAGAACCACTTAGAGCGTTTCTTGAGGTTGACAGGCCCTGGCAGAAACCCTGAAAATGAACAGCTGCATGCTGTGAGTAGAGAATGTCACAGCATCTACCAAGATGGAGCATTATCATTCCTCGCTGCAATCACCTCAGCCGGAAAATGGATTATGCAAGTAAAAAAAAAAAAAAGCCCCTCGTGCACTTCAAAATGAGCTGCGCACCCCTGCCTGCATTCTCATACGGTGCACTCTGTGTCTGAGGAGCACGATTAGCAGGGAAGAAAGAACGGTGTTGTCTAATGGAAAAAGCATGGGCTTGAGAGTCAGAGGACCTGGGTTCTAATTCTGTTTGCCACGCTGCTGTAAGAACAGAGTCCCACCTCTCCCAGAGCTTGACCTTGATCCAGGGAAGGAGTAAACGCTACAGTCCTCTAGACTGTAAGCTCATTGTGGATAGGGAATATGTTTACCAACTCTATTATATTGTTATATTGTACTATCCTAAGCACTTAGCACAGTACTCTGCACACAGTAATTGCTCAATAAGTACGATTGATTGAACTTAGAAGAGGAATTTTCACTCTGTTAACTCTTCCTCAGGCCCAAACCAAATCAGAAAGGGCCCTGGCGTACAGTCATATCTGGAGGGAAGGAGGGATGTTCCTGATGGTGTCTGTCCTCTGGGTTGAAGGTCTCAAAACTCTCGCCCCCTCAAGAACAGCCATCTTCAACGGCTAGATCTCCAATGGCTTCTTCCCCATTGTCTTCAAACATGCCCATATCTCCCTTATCCTAAAAAAAACCCTCCCTTGACCCCAAGGCTCCCTCCAGTTATCACCCCATCTCCCTCCTACCATTCCTCTCCAAACTCTTCCAGCGAGTGAGTTGTCTACACCCGCTGTCTCAAATTCCTCTCCAATTCTCTCCTTCACCCCCTCCAATCTGGCTTCCATCCCCTTCACTCCACAGAAATAGCCCTCTCAAAAGTCACCAATGATCTCCTTCTTGCCAAATCCAACAGCCCCTACTCCATCCTAATCCTCCTCGACCTCTCAGATGCCTTTGACACTGCAGACCACCCCCTTCTCCTGGAAACATTATCCAACCTTGGCTTCACTGACTCCATCCTCTCCTGGTTCTCCTCTTATCTCTCTGGCTGTTCATTCTCAGATTCTTTCGGGGGCTCCTCCTCTACTTCCCATCCACCCATCTATCGGGGCGGGGTGGTCCCTCAAGTTTCAGTTCTGGTTTTCCTTTTATTCTGCATCTACATCCACTCCCTTGGAGGACTCATTTGCTCCCATGGCTTCAACTACCAACTCTATGCTGATGATACATATCCACCCCTCTATCTCTCCCTCTCTCCAGTCTCCCATCTCTCCCGCTTTCAAGACATCTCCACTTGGATGTCCTCCTGTCACCTCAAACTTAACATGTCCAAAACAGAGCTCCGTTTCTTCCCATCCAAACCCTGTCCGTACCCTGACTTTCCCATAACGGCACCACTATCCTTCCTGTCTCACAAGCCCATAACCTTGGTGTTATCCTTGACTCCTCTCTGTCATTCAACCCACATCTTCAATCCGTCACTAAATCCTGTCGCAACACTGCTAAAATCCACCCTTTCCTCTCCATCCAAACCACTACCACATTAATATAATCACTCATCCTATGCCGCCTGGGTTACTGCATCAGCCTCCTTGCTGAACTCCCAACCTCCTGCCTCTCCCCACTCCAGTCCATACTTCACTCTGCTGGCTGGATCATTTTTCTACAGAAATATTCAGGACGTGTCACCCTGCTTCCCAGAAAACTCCGATGGTTTCCCATCCACAACCGTATCAAACAGAAACTCCTCACCATTGGCTCTAAAACCCTCTATCACCTTGTTCCCTCCTGCCTCACCTTACTTCTCTCCTTCTACAACCCAGCCTGCACACTTCGCTCCTGTAGTGCTAACCTTCTCACTGTGCCTCGATCTCGCCTGTCTCACCGCCAACCCCTGGCCCACATCCTGCCTCTGGCCTGGAATGCCCCCTCACCTCAAATCCAACAGACAATTCACTCTACCTCCCCCTTTCAAAACCTTATTGAAGGCACATTTCCTCCAAGAGACCTTCCCAGACTAAGCCCCCCTTTTCATCTCCCACTCCTTTCTGCGTTGCCCTGACTTGCTCT
Source organism: Ornithorhynchus anatinus (assembly GCF_004115215.2). Classification (NCBI taxonomy): domain Eukaryota; kingdom Metazoa; phylum Chordata; class Mammalia; order Monotremata; family Ornithorhynchidae; genus Ornithorhynchus; species Ornithorhynchus anatinus. The sequence goes on from NC_041733.1 coordinate 41,332,529, forward strand.
CCTTGCTCTTCTTCCCTCCCACCCCCGCAGGACTTATGTACCTATCTGTAGTTTTATTTATTTGTATTGATGTCTGTCTCCCTCCTGCCTTAGACAGTTGTGGGCAGGGAATCGCACTGTTTATTGTTGTACTTTCCCAAGCACTTAGTACAGTGCTCTGCACAAAGTAAGCACTCAGTAAATACCATTGAAGGAATGAACAAAAGTGTAGACCTGTAGGTATGATCCTTTCAAATTGGTGACCCTGGGTAGCTGCCTGCCCTTGAATCCTTGAATCTTTGAAACCGACTCTGCTAGCCATGGCCATAAAGTTGGGTGAATCGTGGCCCAGTTTCCTCTGGAGTATCTCTCTGATTGTGCCTGGCTTCTGATATTTCTGTTTTGGCTGGTGTACTTACAAGGAAAGAGAGTTCCCTGGAATGAAATTTCCCAGTATGTCATCACATGGCAAATCCAATTTGGTTTATTGGAAAAGGAAACTCCTTCCTGAGTGAACAGTACACCCCTAGCTTCCAGGGATCGTAAAAAAGAGAAGAAAGTGGCATTCAATCCAGTTCAATCTGGCACGTGTTTTGGGGTGTTTGTTTTTTTCCACTTGATAGGGGTGTTTGGTTCAGCAAGTAAAAGCTGGGAGGTGACAACAGGGACCAGAACAGAGCAGAGGAGGAAATTAGGCTCAGGCAGCTAGGGCACTGGGGTCCAGGCTTCCCTGGCAGTAGCTCCCGGCCTCACTTCATGGCCTTTTTTATTTTTAATGGCATTTGTTAAGCACTTACTTCAGTAGCTCCTGGCCTCACTTCATGGTCTTTTTTATTTTTAATGGCATTTGTTAAGCACTTACTGTGTACCAGGCACTGTACTAAGCACTGGGTAGAAACTGGGTGAGTCCACACAGGACTCACAGTCATAATCCCCATTTTACGGATGAGGTAACGTAGGCCCAGAGAAGTGCAGTGACTTGCTCAGTCACACAGCAGATATGTGGCAGAGCCGGGATTAGAACCCAGGTCCTTCTGACTCCGAGGCCTATCCACCTGGACACGCTGCTTTTCTTGGGGTCTCACCTGGTTGAGCGAGTACCTAGAGAAGCAGCATGGCTCAGTGGAAAGAGCATGGGCTTGGGAGCCAGAGGTCATGGGTTAGAATCCCAGCTCTGCCAGTTGTCAGCTGTGTGGCTGTGGGAAAGTCACTTAACTTCTCTGTGCCTCAGTTACCTCATCTGTAAAATGGGGATGAAGATTGTGAGCCTCATGTAGGATAACCTGATTACCTTGTATACCCCAGCGCTTAGAACAGTGCTCTGCACATAGTAAGCGCTAAACAAATATCAACATTACCTAATTCTCAACAGGCCCTCACGGAAGTAGTTTTTACAAGCCACTGGCCAATTGGTCAGCAATAAGAAAAGTACTGGGGATGCAGTCTGCTGAGGAGCTGCGTTTTGAGTCACGGGACCTGGGTTCTAAATCCCAGCCTCACCACTTGTGACCTTGGGTAAGCAACTTAACTTCTCCGTGTGTCATTTCCTCAACTGTAAAATGGTGTAAAAATACCCGTCTCCCTCCCCATTAGACTTGTGAGCCTCATATGGGACAGGGACTGTTTCTGACCGGGTTATCTTGTACCCATCACAGTGCTTAGCACATAATAAGCACTTAACAAATACCCAAATTAGCAATAGTAGTAATAATATGTCCAGAGGTATAAGTGACCATGTGATGACTTCATCTGACCTAGAAACCAAAGCACTTCTCCACCGTCGGTTCATATGTCCTCAAAATAAAAACTGCCTATCAGGCACACATTTAGAGATACTCCTCGCAAAGTCGGTGCGGCTTAGCGGAGAATCAAAAGGACCTGGGTCTCACCAGCCTGGGGAGAGGCTGCCACTGCTCAGATTTTTCCGCATAAGCTGCAGGAACCAAAATACAGCCCTAATCGCAGAGTTGAGGAGACGTGAAGGTGAAGGGGGTGATTGACCAGACCAAACCCTCCCTAAACCCAAGAGCCAGTTCCTCACCCTCAATCCCTAGGGACGTCGGTGAAAGCTCTGGAGGTGGACAGCACTCTTGCCTCGGGGTTTCATTTCCCTCACTCTTTGGGTAACCACGTCTCACAGTATCAGGAGCCCCGAAAGTCATCCTCTCTTCCTCCCTGGATAGGCTCGGTGCAGAAGCTCCATCACCCTCACAAGGGAGTGAAAACCGCAGCGCTTGACCACAAAAATTTGGAGGACTGTCCAAGTTCGGGCAGGGGGACTGAATAAGTAGCCGGGGGGAGGATGGGAAAGCGATGTGGGGAGAGTGTGAGGAGACTTGCGTGCCAGGTGAGGCTTTGGACCGGTGAAGCAGTAGCGCGGCTTCTGCTTTGGCCTAGGAATTGGAATGACCTTAGGATCAATCTTTCCACCTGGGTTTTGGCCTAATGAAGAACAGCTCTTAAAAGCGGAAGGGAAGTAATTGTTTTCACTAACCCAGTTCTTCCTGTTCTGATTCCAATAAAAGCTTCCTTGCTGGGCCGAGATGAGACATCGCTTGTAATCTGGTGACGGGAAGCAAGGCTGATGTCTGAAAAGGGTCTTGGATGTGAAAGCCACCTTTGCTCCTGGTAATTTTTTTCCCTGCTATGGTCCTGCACACTTACTAGTAGAGTCACTGATCCTTTTTCTTGGGCGTGCACACTACTCAAACTCACAAATGTAGCTGAGGAAAATGTGTTGTATTTGAACTAGAGAAGCAGTGTGGACTAGTAGAAAGATCCCGGGCCCGGGAGTCAGAGCACCTGGGTTCTAATCCCAGCTCTGCCGCATGTCTGCTGTGTGACCTTGGACAAATCACTTAACTTCGTGCCTCGGTTACCTCATCTGCAAAATGGGGATTAAGACTGTGAGCCCCATGTGGGGCAGGGACTGGGTCCAACCTTATTACCTTGTATCTACCCCAGCATTTAGTACAGTGCCTGGCTCCTAGTAAGGGTTCAACAAATACCATTTTAAAAGAACTAACAATTTCTCGTAGAGGAGGAGAATTTATTTTTCTCTGTCAGGGTTGACTATGAGTTGTCCAGATAAACTAGGTTGATCTGAGATCGGCAGAGTTTGTTTTTAATTCAGGTGGCCGTTCTTGGGGAAGGATGATGATTCAGATCCTAATTTGCTACCCTCAGCCCTCTGTCTCTCTCATAAATCCTTCAAAAAGGCTCCACGTTCTTCAGCTTCTCATCATGGAGCTGTAGTTTTAACTCTATGTTAGGGGTGAGGGTGCGGGGAGGAAGGGCAGAAAATGTCCCAGCAAATGAGGTCATGAAGTTGACTTCTGGTCTTGTAAGTTTCCTCTCAAGTTGTTCTACACCTTCTGTTAGGACAAGCTCCGTCAGTGATATAGTCATAGGAACATCTGCTTGGTCGGTTATCCTGAAAGGTTAAAGAGGTCAGGCATGTCCAAACATACTAATTTCCCTCGCAGACCTGCTACTTCTTATGTGTCATCTGCCATTTGTACTAAAGAGAATATTCAAAAAGGTTCAGAAGAAAATGATCCTTGCTCCCTAGGCATATATGGTCTCTGAGGCCACGGGTATATTTGCCGGTCATTTCCTGAATAGTTGAATTGCTTTGCTCGACCCCATCTCTTTTCATTTCCGTTTCTTAACTGGGCCCGGGAACCGGAGATTAAAGAGAATCTATTTGAAAATAGATTCCAATTAAAGTTGTCAAAAAAAAATCCTTAAAGATCTAATCATCTCAAGGCCAATCATGGCATAAATTAGTTTCCACTGATTGGCAGATGCTTAGGGTGATAGGAAGCAGTTTGAAGCAGTGTGGGCAGTGGATAGAGCACACGCCTGGGAGTCAGTAGGACCTGGGTTCTAATCCCGGCTCTGTCACTTGTCTGCTGTTTGAGCTCGGGCAAGCCACTTCACATCTCTGTGCCTCAGTTAACTCATCTGAAAAATGGGATTAAGGCTATGATCCCGATCTGGGACAGGGACTGTGTCCACCTGAAAAATTTGTATCTGCCCCAGTGCTTAGTACAGTGCCTGGCACATAGCAGGAGCTTAACAGATATCACGATTATTGTTTTTGGCTCTATGTAAACCTGAAACTAGCTCCTCTCTGTCCAATCTAGGACTTTCAAAGCCACCAGAAGAAGAGGAAAGAAGAAAGAAGACCGAAGAAGAAAGAGGTGGGTGGTCTACAGGAGGAAGGTAGTCGCATATGGGAGAGGAACAGATGCCTTGGTCATAGGGAGAAAGGAAGTCAAGCCTGCATGAGGAAGCGAGAATGTCTACAAGAGGTCCAGAAGCCGTGACTTGCTTGGTGGGGGCCGGGGGGAGGTGAGAGAAAATGGAGCCAAGGAAGGAAGGGGTCATCACAGCAACCACAGCTGTTGACCGGCTCCTTGCTCTCAATGGGCTTAGATTCTCTGGCTCTGATCTTTTGGCTCATCAGTGATAAAACTTGCACTTCAGGCAATTTGTCCACCGACCGTTCAGGATGGAAAAGAGGTGTGGTGATGGTTGTGCGAGAGAAAAGAGGGGAACTCTGTCGCCGGGCTCCGGCCTTGCACTCTCTCCGTGTGACCCACCCGATCCTAAATTTGCCGAACAACGCCTGCGGGCTTGACAAAGCTGAGCTTGCTGCCTGCAAAGTGAGTTCTTCTCAGATGACCTTATTTCCTTTCATTGTTTTTGTTTGGGGGGGGGCGTTTAATGGTATTTGTTAAGCACTTTTTAGATGCCAGGCACTGTACTAATCACTGGGATAGATACAAGCCAATCAGGTTGGACACAGTTCATGTCCATTTATTCTTTCATTCATTCAGTAATATTTATTGAGCGCTTACTGTTGCAGAGCACTGTATTAAGCACTTGGGAGTGTACAATACAGCAATAAGCAGACCCATTCCCCACCCACAACAAGCTTACAGTCTAGAGGGGGAGACAGACATTAATAGAAATAAATAAATTACAGACATGAACATAAGTGCCGTAGGGCTGGGCGGGGTTGGGGGGTGATAAATAAAAGGAGCAAGTCAGGGCGGCACAGAAAGGAGTGGTAGAAAAGGGAATATGGGCCTCCCAATCTTAATCCCCATTTTAAAGATGAGGTAACTGAGTCCCAGAGAAGTGAAGTGACTTGCCCAAAGTCACACAGCAGACACATGGCAAAACCAGATATTTCTGACTCCCAGGCCCCTGCTCTATCCAACTAGGCCATGCTGTTTCTCAGAATTGAAGCTGTTAGATTCGAAGTGGATCCAGGAATTGTAGTTACCAGGCTATTAAAGTCCACAGGGCTTATTTAGAGCCCAGTTGCCAAATCCTGAGCCAGACCGATGGGAAAAACCAGTGACCTTAGCTGGTGGAAAAGACTTTAAAGCGGAAGTTCATTTTGCTGTTGTTTGTGCCCAGCTCTTTCGGCCCACTAGAATGTTCAAGGATCCTGGGGTTCAGCCAGGAACTTTTTGACTCACCGTTGAGGAGTTTCTCCTCCTCAGCCAGGTGTCAGAGTCATAAGTCTAGGTCTGACGTCAGTTTCTTTCAGAAGGACCACTCCTTGCGATTACGGATTGGCCTGATGCCTAACCATGCCAGTGGTTATTCGGCATTAATCAGTGAGTATGGGAAAGGCCCAGGAGATTCTCTAAGTCTCTAAGGTAAAAGTCAGAATCCCAAGACGTGAAACAGAGGGGAAAAAAACCCAGAAAGTCTACATTCCAGTTCAAAGATCAAAATGCTCAAAGCATGTGGGAAAGGTGGAAAAAGAGTTCCGTAGGAGGCGGGGTGGGAAAAGGAAAAGGGAGAAGCAGCTATAAAAAGAGATGGCAGCAGCAGGGATAACGGCGAAAGGCAGGGATTGAAGGGGTCATTTATAGGTATATATTATTACCCTATTTGTTTGGTTAATAAGATGTACATCCCCTTGATTCTACTTGTCTTGATGATGTCTTGTTTTTGTTTTGTTCAGTTTTGCTTTGCTGTCTGTCTCCCCCGTTTAGACCGTGAGCCCATCATTGGGCAGGGATGGTCTCTATCTGTTGCCAAATTGTCCATTCCAAGTGCTTAGTACAGTGCTGTGCACATAGTAAGTGCTCAGGAAATACTATTGAATGAATATTCTCACCCTCTATACTGTCTGCTCGCTATGGGCCGGGAATGTGTCAGTTATATTGTTATAGTGTTCTTTCCTAAGCACTTAGTACAGTGCTCTGCACCCAATAAGTGCTCCATAAATATGATTGGCTGACAAGCAGAATCCCTCATGTCTCAGCCCTGTATTTTTATGTACCATTTTAATCTACTATTTTTATCTATCTCTAAGGGGTACAAGGCCTGATAGGGAGCCTGATGATGGACGGCCCTTGGTCCAGTCAGGAGAACCTGTGCAAGGGAATTGACTGGAGTGCTACTCCTCTTCGGGCCTGGGTGTCAGAAGATCATGGGTTCTAATCCTGGCACCGCCACTTGTCTGCTCGGTGGCCCTGGGCAAGTCACTTCACTTCATGGTAGTGGAGAGAGCATGGCCCTAGGAGTCAGAAAGTTCATGAGTTCTAATCCTGGCTTCGCCACCTGTCTGCTGTGTGGCTGTGGACAAGTCACTTAACTTCTCTGTGCCTCAGTTACCTCATCTCTAAAATGGGGATTTAGACTGTGAGCTCCATGTGAGACAGGGACTGTGTCCAACCCAATTTGCTTGTATCCACCCCAGTGCTTAGTACAATGTCTGGCACAGAGTAAGCCCTTAGCAAAAAACACAATTATTTATTATTTTCTGTATCTCAGTTGCCTCATCTCTAAAATGGGGATTGAGACTGTGAGCCCCACATGGGACAATGACTGTGTCCGACTCGATTTGCTTATATCCACCCCAGCATGGCAAGACCACGGGCTTGGGAGTCAGAGGACGTGGGTTCTAATCCCAGCTCTACCACTTGTCTGTTGTGTGACCTCGGGCCAGCCACTTAACTTTTCCGTGCCCCAGTTGCCTCATCTGTAAAATGGAGATTCAGACCATGAGCCCCACACTGGACAACCTGATTACCTTGTATCTAACCCACCACTTAGAACAAGTGTCTGGCACATAGTGAGCACTTAACAATTACTGTAATTATTATTATTATAGGGCCTGGCACATAGTAAGCACTTAACAAATACCACAGTTATTATTATTATTTTATTCTGTTTGGGCCCAGCAAGTGGCATCGAGCCAAGCAGCTCTGCTTTCTCCAGGCTGCTGCACTGAACACTTGGGTGTCAGACCCCTGTGTTGCCCAAGCCCGCCCCAGCCTCCCGTGATATAAAGAACCAGCAGCCTCTGCTCCTCTGGTTGACTGTGCCACAGAACGCCCAGCTCTCCTTGCACTGGCAAGTCGACTGCTTCACATCTATCTACACGATCAGCTGGGCTCTCCCTTCTTATGTTCTGTAGAAGCATGGGCAGAGCCTGAATGAAACTGGGTGGAGAAGTGACTGGCCTAGGAGAGGGCTGGGAGTGGTGCAGAAAGGGCAAGTGTCCAGTAAGTGACATTACCCAGAGGGAGAAGGGCATGGGGGAGCCAGGCTGGGGGAGAGAGGAAGGAGAAGGAGAGGGTGCAAGATGGAGACAGCTGAGCTCCTCCTGGAGGCTGGTGTTAAGAGAAGTTAAGGAGCAGGGGAATACAGTACCCCAAGGAGGTGGTGGAAGAGAAGAGTGTAAATTATAAAAGCAAAGGGGGGTGTGCACTAGAGAGAAAAGAATGAGGAATGTTTCCTAGGTCGTAGCTAGTTAGGGTATTTTCTGTCATCTGGAAGTCTTTACTGAAAAAGATGTAATTTTTAAAATGGTACTAACTGCAGGAGCAGATACAGGATACTCAGATTGGATAGAGTCCCTGTCCTATACAGGAAATGCAATCTAAGAGGTAAGGCGGAACATGTATTCCCATTTTGCAGATGAGAAAACTGGAATGCAGAGAATCTGTGACTTGCATAAGATCATATAGCTGTCAAATGAGCTCTGGTCACCCCACTCCCTGTCTCATGTACTTTATATTATTATTATTATTATTTAGGTATTTGTTAAGTGTTTACTTTGTGTCTAGCACCATTTAAGTGCTGGAGTAGATGCAAGTTAATCAGCTTGGACATAGTCCCTGTCCCACATGGGTCTCACTTTCTTAGTAGCGGGGAGAACAGGTATTTAATCCCCATTTTATAGTTGACGAAACAGAGGCACAGTAGTTACGGGACTTGCCCAAGTTCACACCGCCAGTAATTGGCAAAGGCAGAATTCAACCCCAGCTCCCCCGGCTCCCAGGCCCATGCTTTTTTCAGTGGCCTCTTGTCGAAAACAGTGTCCTTCTGAGAGGGGAGAGAGCGTTCTCTCTACTTTTAGCAAAGAGAACAGCCAGGGCTCTGCCTACTCAAGGACAGGCAAAATGAAGTTAGGGAGGAATTATTTTGAGTTCCTTTTTGGGTTGTGCAATTTCCTTTTACAATTGGTGTAATACTCTAAAATGGAATTCTGAATTAGAGCCAAGGATTGACCGGGAGTTCCTCACTTTATAGCTCTAACCCGAGTTATTGGAGGGGGTGGGGAAGGGAGAGAAGCGTATTTGCCTGAAGGATTGCCTGGAAATCATAGAGCGAAGCTGGTTTTAGAGAGAGAAAGCGGACTGGAAAGCAGGGTTTACTAGCCAGTTGAATTGCCGGCCCACCTGATCGTTAAAGACTGGGCTCCCGGATGCCATCGAGTTAGTAGGAAGAGAGGCTTTGCGAGAGGAATGTATCTTCTCCTTCCCTTCCACCCCACCAAGTCTACCACTGTCCACACCTGAGGCCACAAAGTAGTGAAAATCTTGGGACAACATCTCCAATATGACCTGTGGACAGGATGATAACATTAATGATGGTATTCATTAAGCGCTTACTATATGTCAAGCACTCTTTTTAGTCTCAGGGTAGATGCAACCTAATCAGGTTGAACACAGTCCCAGCCCTACATGGGGCTCACTGTCTTAATCCCCATTTTACAGAAGAGGTCACTGAGAAGTGACTTGCCCTAGGTCACAAAGCAACCAAATGGCAGAGCTTGGAATTGTACACTCAAAGCGCTTAGTCCAGTGCTCTGAACATAGTAAGCGCTCAATGAATATATTGAATGAATGAATTAGAACCCAGGTCCTTCTGACTCCCAGGCCCGTGCTCTATCCACTAGGCCATGCTGGTGCTCCAATGAGGATCAGGTCAACTCGCCCATCCTGGGACTCCCCAAGGCAGATCTAATATCTTTTTCAGAAATTGGGCGAGCAGATGTTTCAGGCTGGTTTCTGTGTTGCAGTGGAAGGACTAATGATATCCATGAGGCTTAATATTGCTTTAATGCAACTTTACAGCCAGGCCCTAGGCTTAGGCTACCCTACCAAAGTCCCACCAGGGCTTTCCTCCCATGATCCTAGAAATATTAAAAAGGATGGAAGTGGGATTCTGGTACCAGCCCCACTGACTCAGGGCCTGAAAACTCCTGGATGGGTCCAAAACAAAGTCAGGTTTTGGAGAAATAAGAGTTTGAATGTAAATAGAACCTCCTCTCCGCCCCCTCTCCCCAGCAGCTGTGTTGGGCATCATCTCTGCTGCCCAAATGAAGCCAAGTTAAGAAATTAACCGAGTAAATCAGAGAACACCCAGGTCAATCCTGTTGTACTCCCTGGACAGTAGGGGAGTCTGGGAGATTCAGGAGATTATCTCTCCCCTCCCTGCCCACTCTGGGCCAGAAATGCCCCGTAGGTAGAAACGTGGCTTTGATCGTAAGGCCCAAGCTACGGGAGTTGAAACAATCCTCACCTATTCAATTAGATATATGTTTAGTAGAGTGCTCTGCACATAGTAAGCGCTCAGTAAATACCATCGATTGTTACGTGCACTATGCTTCGACACCTAGTAATCTGTCTTGTCTTACGCCGTCGAGTGGTTTCCGACCCACGGCGACTCCATGGATACCTCTCTCCGGGAACGCCCCACCTCCATCTGCAGTTGTTCTGGTAGTGGATCCGCAGAGTTTTCTTGGTAAAAATACGGAAGTGGTATTTCTTCTTCCGCCTTCTTCCACGCTGTAAACTTGAGTCTCCTTGACAAGCTCCCCTACCGCCGCTGCCCAGGACAGGTGAGTTTTGACTTGTAGTGGATTGCCTTCCACTTGCTAGCCACTGCCCGAGCTGGGAATGGAATGGCCAGGCCTCTGCTTGACTCTCCTTCCCGTAGCCGAACCTGGTAGAGGACTGGAAACTCTCCAGGTTTTCATCTCTCAAGGGGACCTGGTAACTGCAGTGTGACCCCCGCACTGCCAGTTGAGTGTCCAGGCTGCCGTGACCATGTAAACCAAATCTTGATTAAGGCAATCAGTAATATTTATTGAGTGCTTACTGTGTGCAGAGCATGATACGATACAGCTGGTAGTATTGGTATTTGTTAAGCGCTTACTATATGCAGAGCACTGTTCTAAGCACTGGGGTATACAGGGTAATCAGGTTGTCCCATGTGAGGCTCACAGTTAATCCCCATTTTACAGATGAGGTAACTGAGGCACAGAGAAGTTAAGTGACTTGCCCATAGTCACAGAGCTGACAAGTGGCAGAGCCGGGAATCGAACCCATGACCTCTGACTCCGAAGCCCAGGCTCTTTCCACTGAGCCACGCTGCTTCCCTAGCTGGTAGACGCTTTCCTTAGCTGCTTCCTTAGCTGGTAGACGCTATCCTTGTCCCCAAGACTCCTCCAGTGTATTGATTTTAAATAGTGTGCTCTGCTTGTGGGCAAATCATCCCACCAGAAGAGTGGAAAGAACCTTCCTCGAGGAGAGGGTAATTTCAGAGTGCTTAGAAAGAAAAACACACACCCCATCTGTGCAGGGATCATTTCACCATTAGTTTATTCACTGCTGTTAATTTTCCTGTAGTGCCCACTAGTGAAAGAAAATGAAATGTCACATTATGAGTCTTTTTTGGGGGGGAAAAATCCTTTAAAATCCTTTAAAATCTTTGCCTCCAAGTAGACCAGAAAACCCATATAAAATTCAAACTATGATAGACGTGGTTGTTTTAAAAGTTGATTTTCACAACCAAGATACCTTATCCAGGCTGATTCTGGTCCTGCTTTGAACAAGCATATCCTGAGGTCAGATTTTGTGTGAGCTCCAAGGGAAACTGTATTCTGGCTTTAGATTTACAAAAATGACTAAGTTTCTAGGTTGGGTTGAAATGAGGTGGTGACTCATAAACCGTAAATAAACAGGGAGGAATTGTAACCTCAGGGTGTGCCAAACTAAATCAAAGGCAGTTTCACAAGTACAACCAAGGCCAGACTGAGGACTGGCCTATCTTTCTAACCCGTGGACACTTTTGATGTAGAAAATAGCATTTTATGGTCTGCGTAATGATGGACACTTAGTGAATTCTGGGGAAAAAAACAGTTATTAAAAGTAGCATGAATTATTTAGTGAATTAAAAAGTCACCTAGAATAAGACTACCCGAATGGTTAGGAAATTGTTCCAAGCGATCAACCGAGGTAAAGTTTCTATTGAAAAGCAACCACCGACCTTTTTAATCTGCATTACTGGGCAGCACCATTCATTCATTCAATCATATTTATTGAGTGCTTACTGTGGGCAGGGCATTGTACTAAGCACTTGGGAGAGTACAAGAGAACAGTGAACCGACACATTCCCTGCCCACAGCGAGCTCCCAGTTTAGAGGGGAAGACAGAGATTAATATAAATAAATTTTACAGATCTGTACATAAGTGCTAGAGATATTAAAGGTTTTTCAGTGATATTTGTCATTAGTGGTGTGACCAATTTTGTGGAATACTATTTATATATTAATTAAGGGGGGGGTATGACAGTAAGTACTGCTTGCCTGTTCATGTCTTTCTTTCCCTCTGAATCCTTTCAATTAGCTCCTAGAGCTGGAAAGGAAGTGGAGAGGTCATCTGGTCTAGTGCCCTGCTTCTAACCCCGTAAATGGGTAAAATGTCAAGAGGATATGGTTGCCTAATCTTCTTTGACGTTTGGCTTCCAATCTCTGGAGACATGGAGAAGCAGCGTGGCTTCGAGGATAGTGTGTGGACCCGGGAATCAGAAGAACCTGGGTTCTAATCCTGGATCCTCCATTTGTCTGCTGTCTGACCTCGGGCAAGTCGCTTCACTTTTTTGGGCCTCATTTACTTCAGATAAAATGAGGATTGAGAGTGTGAGGTCCATGTGGGACAGGGACTGTGTCCCACCTGATTAGCTTGTATCTACCCCAATGCTTAGAACAGTGCTTGGCACAGAGTAATGCTTAACAAGAACTATTATTATCACTATTATTATTATTCTCTGTTCAGCATTCTAACTATAACAATTCTTCATAAAGTTTCCGATAGTTGCTCCACCATTTTCCAACCTTTTGCGCTTCCAAATTCTCCATCTCCCCTGAACCTACGTTCAACTCCAGCTCTCTGGGCTTTCGTTTTAAGAATTATATCGTGTATAAACAGAAGCCTTTAAAGTCCAATTCCCAAGTTCAAAGGAACCACCCAGTTCAAGGCCAACCTCTTTACTGCCCGTATTAAATAGTTTACTGTACCATGGGAAATTACGCCTATCCAATCGAGGCATGGTTCCAAAACCCCCCAGAGAAGGAGTCACCTGCTCCCCTGAGTGATGTCTGCCCATGAAACTGCCCATCTTAACTTGTTCAAGTCCTCTCTAAACCCATCAGCGGCGCGGCGTGCTAACTGATACCGGCCAAGGCCTGACCCATCCCTTTACCGCATCTAGATTTGCACGTATTCGCTCCTGAACCCAGGAATTGATCATCAGTGTCATACAGATGACCCAGACCCACGGTACCTCCGGCACGGAACATGCTAGGCAGGTTTCAGTTGGGTGTTCATCAGAACTTTTGGCAGGTGAGTAGACTCTGAGGAAAGTTGTAAATGTGTTTAAAAGAAAACGCAAGAGAGGAGGTTGGGCTCTGTCGGAGGACCCCGTTACCTAGTAAGCAGCGTGGCGTAGTGCACAGAGCACAGGCCTGGGAGTCAGAGACGGTCATGGGTTCTAATCCCAGCCCTGCCACTTTGCTGTGTGATCTTGGGCAAACAGCTTCACTTCTCTGGGCCTCAGTTACCTCCTCCCTGAATTGGGGATTGAGATTGTGAGCCCCTCGTGGGACCCGGACTGTGTTCAATCTGATTTTCTTGTATCCGCCCCAGCGCTTAGAACAGAGCCTGGCACATAGTAAGTGCTTAACAAATATTATTATTTGTTTATTATTTATAAGTGGTAGTTGTAGTACCGTAGAGTGGTGTTTTACAATGCTTAGAACAGTGCCTGGCACATAGTAATTGCTTAACAGATACCAGAATTATTACTATTATTAATATGTGACAGGAGTACATGAGAGAAGGGGCGATTCAGGGGGAGGGAGAGAACAAATTTGGGGGAGAGGGACGAGGGCGACAAAGATGGTTGAAAGGAAGGAGGAGGTGATAATAATCATGGTGTTTGTTAAGCACTTACTATGTGCCAGGCACTGTACTAAGTGCAGCGTGGCTCAGTGGAAAGAGCACGGGCTTTGGAGTCAGGGCTCATGAGTTCGAATCCCAGCTCTGCCACTTGTCGGCTGTGTGACTGTGGGCAAGTCACTTAACTTCTCTGGGCCTCAGTTCCCTCATCTGTAAAATGGGGATTAAGACTGTGAGCCCCACGTGGGACAACCTGATTCCCCTATGTCTACCCCAGCGCTTAGAACAGTGCTCGGCACATAGTAAGCGCTTAACAAATACCAACATTATTATTATTATTATTAGATACAGGCAAATCAGGTTGGACTCAGCCCTTGTCCCATGTGGGGCTCACGGTCCCAGTGCCCATTTTACCGATGAGGTAGCTGAGGCACAGAGAAGTAAAGTGACCTGCCCAAGGTCATGCAGCAGACCAGGGGAGGAGCCCAGGATTAGAACTCAGGTCCTTCTGGCTCCCAGGCCCACGCTTTATCCACTAGGGCTCGCTGCTTCTTGTTCCTCAGGAAATGTTCCTAGGTGCTTCAGTGGAGTTGAATGATGTCTCCAAAGAGCTTTGGCATTTTATGCAAGCTGTAAGCTTCTTGTGGGCAGGGAATCTGCCTGTTATATTGTAGCCTCCCAAGAGCTTAGTTCAGTCCTCTGCACATGATAAGTGTTAGATAAATATGATTGACTGACTGATTTTATGCCATCAAGTCTCTCCCCCTCCCCCTCAGTTCCCTTTCAGTCTTTGCCACGCTAGATTCCAGGATGAGAGTGGGTTTCATATCTGAATATGGACCCCGGTATGGATCATCGAAGCAGTTGAACTCTTGAGCTCTTTTGGAGGGAAAAAAAAACACCCTAATATGAAACCAAGAAACTAATAACGATTTGCATTAAAAGAGGAAATTCTGTGGTGTTGCCCTGACCGTGGTATCGGTGGGGCCTGAGCTGCTTCAAAGTCCCCAGTGCTACAGGCTGTAATTGTAAATACTCTTCCAATTGGATTAAAATGTTTAATACATGTAAGCAACAGCCAGTACCCTAGGAGGTCTCAGACTTTAATTAGACCCAGCAGGGCTTGTAATTAAACCCTGTAATCTCATAAATCTAGAGCAGTGGACTAAGTGTGACAAACTCAGTCCCATTCTGAGCCCCAGGGGTCTGTGACTGAACAAAGAAACTGAACCCAGGGTTTCACTGCACCCAGGAAAGGAGACACACTATTCTTCAGGGACCGAGACAGCGTCCAGCAAACCCCTGATACCTTCTCTCTGTGCCTTGATCTCGCCTGTCTCGCTGCTGACCCCTCACCCAAGTCCTGCCTCTGGCCCGGAATGCCCTTCCTCCTCCTATCCAACAGACGATGACTCTCCCCACCTTCAAAGCCTTATTAAAAGCCCATCTCCTCCACGTGGCCTTCCCTAAGCCCCCCTTTCCTCTTCTCCCACTCCCTCTGTGCCACCCTGACTCGCTTCCTTTATTGATTCTCCCCCCTCCCAGCTCCACAGCACTTATGTATATATCTGTCATGTATTGATTTATGTATATTAATGTCTGTCTCGCCTTCTAGACTATGAGCTCATTGTGGGCAGTGAATGTGTCTGTTTATTGTCTCCCAAGCGTTTAGTGCAGGGCTTTGCACCCTGCAAGTGCTCCATAAATATCCTTGAATGAAGGAATGAATTAATGAATGAAACTGTGTTCTCTGCCTCAGTTTCTCCCCAGGTGTGTGCTGTCAGCGAAGGCAGCCCTCACCACCCTCCCGCTTTATACTGGTGCCGGGTGTGGGTCACGATGATATCGATCAGTCGTATTTATTGAGCGCTTACTGTGGGGGGGGGCACTGTACTAAATGCTTAGTATCTGTAAAACACTTTGAGGTACTTGGATTAAAGGTGTGGCATCCATCCAGAGCATTATTTAAGAGACCACAATAAAGCCTCCTAGCCATTCCTGTCCAACTAGAAATTTTAACAGGAGGTAAACTGAACTCATTATTAAACCAGCAGAAGTCCCACAGTCTCAGGGTTCTCTCTGTAACCCAACAATTCCCTTCCCTCCCTTCTTCACCAATTACTTGGGAAAGTATGATGATAATAATAATAATAATGGTATTTGTTAAGCGCTTACTATGTGCCAAGCACTGTTCTAAGTGCTGGGGTAGATACAAAGTAATCGGGTTGTCCCACGTGGGGCTCACAGTCCTAATCCCCATTTTAAGATGAGGAAACCGAGGCACAGAGAAGTTAAATGACTTGCCCAAGAACTGATATGTGGAGGAGCCGGGATTAGAACCCACGACCTCTGACTCCCAAGCCTGGGCTCTTCCCACTACGCCACGCTGCTTCTCTATGATAACAGAGTTCCCTGCCCACAACAAGCTTACAGTCCAGAGGGGTAGAGAGACACTAATAGAAATAAATTAGAGGTATACACATAAGTGCTGTGGGGCTGAGGGCAGGACGAATAAAGGGTGAAAATCCAAGCGTAAGGGCGACGCAGAAGGGAGTCGGGGGAGAGGAAATGGAGGCTCACTGTGGAGGAGGACTCACCAACTTGCATTTTGGAGCAGCTATTGTGATTGTTTTGGAATGGTAATAATGTTGGTATTTGTTCAGCGCTTACTATGTGCCGAGCACTGTTCTAAGCGCTGGGGTAGACACAGGGAAATCAGGTTGTCCCATGTGGGGCTCACAGTCTTCATCCCCATTTTACAGATGAGGGAACTGAGGCACCGAGAAGTGAAGTGACTTGCCCACAGTCACACAGCTGCCTAGTGGCCGAGCCGGGATTCGAACCCATGACCTCTGACTCCAAAGCCCGTGCTCTTTCCACTAAGCCACGCTGCTTCTCTCCACTGAATGTCGCTTCACTGCAGTCCATGACAGACCAGTCAACACGGTGGCTAATAACAATAATAGTCAACTGTGTCATTTGTTAAAAGTTTACTATGTGCCAGACATTGTACTAAGTGCTGGGATGAGTACAAGCAAATCAGGTTGTCCTGCACGGCCTCACAGACTTAATCACCATTTAGCAGATGAGATAACTGAGGCACAGAGAAGTGACTTGTCCCAGGTCACACAGCTGACAAGTGGCAGAGCTGGGATTAGACCCCAGGTCCTCAGAGAAGTGACTTGTCCCAGGTCACACAGCTGACAAGTGGCAGAGCTGGGATTAGACCCCAGGTCCTTCCGACTTCCAGACCCGGGCTCTATCCCGTAGACCATGCCTGCCTCGGCGGTGCCCCGCCCCAAAGGAGCGGAGGGGTGGGTGGCTCCACCTTCCATCTGAGTAGCTGCTGAAAGGAGAGCCAACCGCTCAGACCCTGAACCACCCATCGCTTGCCGTCAGCCTCTCATCGCTCCAAAGGCGCCAAGGTCTGATCTTATCGAGCGCTGCATACATAGTCAGCCAAGAAAAGACTAGAGCCAGGATGCAGCAAGGGGATGAATGAATGAATGAATAGGTATTCAATAGAAGCGTGAGGCTCAGTGGAAAGAGCCCAGGCTTGGGAGCCAGAGGTCATGGGTTTGGATCCCGGCTCTGCCACTTGTCAGCTGTGTGACTGTGGGCAAGTCACTTAACTTCTCTGGGCCTCAGTTACCTCATCTATAAAATGGGGATTAACTGTAAGCCTCACGTGGGACAACCTGATTACCCTATATCTAACCCAGAGCTTAGAACAGTGCTCTGCACATAGTAAGCGGTTAACAAATACCAACATTATTATGTCTACCAATGACAATTCACAGATGAGGTCCCCGAGTCACAGAGAAGTGAAGTGACTTGCCCAGGGTCACACAGCAGACAAGTGGAGGAGCCGGGATTTGAACCCAGGCCCTTCCACTCGTGCTCCAGCCACTAGGCCACACTGCTACTCACAGTAATAATAGCTGAAATTTATTTTTCAATCGTCCAAAACAACTTCCAAAATCATTCTTTTTTTTTTCTTTTTGCTTTTCAACATCCTTATGGGGTTAATCACCATTTTGCAGAAGAAGAAACTGAGGCACCGAAGGAAGGTCACACAACAGGTCAGTGCTTCCTTCTTTAAGTCTCAGTTGTTATACCAAAGACTGCGTCCAAGTGGTTATAAAATGAATCGGGTCCCTCAGACGTTTCAGCCCGATCTCCCCCTGCTGCGAAAACAGAAGATGGCATCTCAAACTGGAAAAGGATTTGGCTGTTTCTCTCTCGGGGGCGTTTAATAGGCGAAATTTGAAGCCAAAACATTCCTGAGCTGCGTTGGCCGGGAATCGAACCCGGGTCAACTGCTTGGAAGGCAGCTATGCTCACCACTATACCACCAACGCCGGCCTTGGGGAGTGGTGTGGGGAGCCCGGGGAAATGAAAGGTTGAGCGTGGATGACTCGTAAAGCTCACGAACTGAGCCCGTCCGTCCCAGCAGACGGATGGGAGAAATAGAGAGTCCTCAGATTCATTCTCTCTCCTCCTCTCCCTCCCTCCTCTGTCTCTTTCCTCTCTCTCCTC
Organism: Ornithorhynchus anatinus; assembly: GCF_004115215.2. NCBI lineage: Eukaryota > Metazoa > Chordata > Mammalia > Monotremata > Ornithorhynchidae > Ornithorhynchus > Ornithorhynchus anatinus. The sequence continues at coordinate 41,350,549 of NC_041733.1, forward strand.
CCGCCTTCCAGGGAGAGGAAAGCAACCCCATGCTAGCGTGGCTTAGTGGAAAGAGCCTGGGCTTGGGAGTCAGAGGTTGTGGGTTCTGATCCTGGCTCTGCCATTTGTCTGCTGTGTGACCTTGGGCAAGTCACTTAACTTCTCTGTACCTCAGTTGCCTCATCTGTAAAAATGGGGATTAAAAAAATGTGAGCCCCACGTGGGACAATTTGATGATCCTGTATCTACCCCAGCGCTTAGAACAGTGCCCTGCATATAGTAAGTGCTTAACAAATACCATCATTATTATTATGATTATTATTTCTTGTTTGCCCTCCTGTGTCAGGAACTCCATAATAATAATAATAATAATGTTGGTATTTGTTAAGCGCTTACTATGTGCAGATCACTGTTCTAAGCGCTGGGGTAGACACAGGGGAATCAGGTTGTCCCACGTGGGGCTCACAGTCTTAATCCCCATTTTACAGATGAGGTAACTGAGGCGCAGAGAAGTTAAGTGACTTGACCACAGTCATGTGGGTCCAGTGGGAACGAGTCAGTGTGTGACCCTCGTGTCGTGCGTGAGACCCTCTGTGTGTCAGTGGACAACACCACGTGGGTGAATCTGGGACTGATTTTGTGTGTGTTTGTGTGTGTGTGAGAGAGAGAGAAAGAGTGCTGCCTTAGGTACTCTGGTAGCCCCGCTCTCGGTCCCCTCTGGGACTCAGAAAACCCGGGTCCCCAGCTCTGCTTTGCAAATAAGGGAATGTTAAGTGGAGCTATGACGTCCACGATGAAGCTTTCTGACCACCTAAGGGAATTTCTCAAGGTGTTCAGGTTTAGCAGGAATCCCGAAAGATAGTTGACTACCGTGGGAGGTAAAGAGCCCAGAGCCTGCCGAAGCAATCACCTGCTGGGTTATGCTCTGGCACGGCTCCGTCCCAACTGAAGTCACTTTGGCATTAAACAGGTCCTGAGCAATTGATCATATTTACTGAGCGCTTAACGCGTGCAGAGCATCGTAGTCGACGCCTGGGAATGTACAACGCAACAATATAACAGACATATTTTCTGCCCGCGACGAGCTTACAGTCTAGAGGATGAGCTCCAAGTCTAGAGCACCCAAAAGTCAGTGTGTCCCTGAAAATATACAGCACCCCTTCGCCCCTACACTCTCTATGCCTCAGCGGGAAAGTGATTGACGGGGACAAGAGAGTTTGACCGATGCTCTGCTAAAGACTAAAAGCTCATTGTGGGCAGGGAATGTGTGTGTTTCTTGTTTCACTGTACTCCCCCAAGCACTTAATTCAGTACTCGCCTCCCAGTAAACGCTCAGTAAGTAGGATTGAATGACCGATTAACTGACCACACCCCAGTCGACGGATCCGTGCAAGTTCTCGGTCCTGGATCCGACTGAGACTGAGGCTTGTTGGTTGTTCTCGATAAGAGATTCCATCCGTTTACTTATCCATTCAGTCGTATTTATTGAGCACTTACTGTGTGCAGAGCACTGTACTAAGCGCTTGGGAGAGTACAGTGCACCAATAAGCAGACATATTCCGTGCCCACCATGAGCTTACAGTCTAGAAGCGGGGAGACAGACACTAATAGAAATAAATAAATGACAGATATGTACATAAGTGCTCTGGGGCTGGGGAGGGGGATGAATGAGAGGAGCAAGCCAGGGTGATGCAGAAGTGAGTGGGAGAAGAGGAAATGAAGAACTTAGTCTGGGAAGGCCTCTTGGAGGAGATGCACCTTCAATAAGGTTTAAAAAGAGGGGGAGAATAATTGTCCGTCAGATTTTATCATCAGGCACTGTGACTCTTTGGTGATCTTCCATCATGCTGGCCTTCCCTGCCTCCCGGCAAAACGTTCCCAATTTCCCTTTCCAGCTCGCAGACTCTCAGTTTCCTCAATCAATCAATGGGATTTATTGAGTGCTTACCGTGTGCAGAGCACCGTACCAAACATCTGGGAGAGTAGAGTAGGTAGACGCAATCCATGGTCTAAAGGAGCTTACTACAGTCAGGTTGAGGAGACACCTCCTTTCCCCATGGCCCTGTTGGCATTGTGGTTGGTGGCGGAGACAGTGGGCAGATGTATTGGGCTGCTTTCTGGGCTTTAAGACACCAGACTCGGGAGGAAAGGAATCCCTAGTCCTGGGTTAGAGAATGCTTCCCCGAAAACCCCCAGAGAAGCAGTGTTGCTTAGTGGCTAGAGCACCGGCCTGGGAGTCAGAAAGCCCTGGATTCCAATCCCACCTCCGCCAGTCGTCTGCTGCGTGACCTTGGGCAAGTCACCTCACTTTTCTGTGCCTCAGTGACATCTGTAAAAAGGGGATTAAAGCTGTGAGCCCCATGTGGGACACAGACTGCGTCCAACTGATTGTTTTGTATCGACCCCAGCACTTCGTACAGTACCTGGAACTTAGGAAGCACTTAACAAATTCCATAAAAAAATCCCTCAAAGCACTGAGAATTCCCTAACCTTTTTTTAAATGGAAAAATATGCATAAAACAGGAATTACGATCCTTAAAAGATTAGCATTCCTGCAATGTTCTGCCAAAATAGAACGATTCAGGAAATGAGTCTCTTCCAAATCAAGAACGATAGCATGAGATGGACCAGATCACCCCAAGTATTATGTGTCTTTCTGTCTGGAATGGAGCGGCTTTGAAAGCTGCATTAACTCTTCCATTCGATCAGGGTGCCAGTTAACATACTGTAATAACACTGTATTTCTAGTGTGCCTGAAAGTATCTCGAGTTAAATTGCTCTTGTATTGTACTTGCCCAAATGCTTGGCACAGTGCTCCACCCACAGTAACCGCTTGATAAGTAGCTCTGATGGATCGATCAGCTATGTCATGCTGACAGCTCAGCTGCTGACTGATCGGTGCCTGGCACATAGTAAGTGCTTAACAAATGCCGTTAAATAAAAAGAAATAAATAAACGTTGTGATGAACCCTCACATCAACATGGAAGGAACCGATCAGGCCCACGAGGAGAAGTTGCCCCTCTCCTGGGGAAGAGAAGCCCTCATCGGGTCACAGGCCAAACTCAGGTCAGTTTAGGTCAAAAGCAGCAGGTGAGAAGTGGCATGGCCTAGGGGATAGAGCTCGGGCCTGGGAGTCAGAAGGACCTGAGTTCTAATTCTGGCTCCACCACTTCTCTGCTGGGTGCCCTAGGCAAGTCACTTAACTTCTATGGGCCTCAGTTACCTCATCTGTAAAATGGGGATTAAGGCTGTGAGCCCCTCGTGGGACAGGGACTGTGTCTAACCCAATTTGCTTGTATCCCCCCCAGCGCTCAGTACAGCGCCTGGCACATAATAAGCGCTTAACAAATACCACAAAAAAAGGTATCTTTCCGGCATTAACTTTTAGGCCACTAAGGTGCTATACTATTTAGTAAAATATACTACTGGTTGACAGATCCCCTTGGAGCCAAAGGACAATTCAACACTTAGAGTTACTGTCCACCTAATGATATCTGAAGTCCATGCTCCTGCACAGTAATAATTATTATAACTATAATAATGATAATAGTATCATTTGTTAAGGGAGAACAAGCTATTTTTCAATCTATCCCTCCTTCATAGCGGGGATTTTACCTACTAATTATGTTGTACTCTCCCAGGTGCTTAGTACAGAGTCCTGTACAGAGTAAGCACTCAGTAAGTTTTTCCTGTTGGTAGATTCTTGAATAGCCCATCCCTGTATGACAGACCGAGGTGTTCTTTTAAGGAGAGGAATGGTGGGATTTCGTTTTGCCCACTAGCTTTTGAATCCGAGTTATGTGGGTGCACGGTAATAGTTCAATAATAACACAACCAAGTGCCTAAGTTTTAATTTATGAGACTGTGTTACAGGCCAGCGTGGAGGTCAGTTTTTTAGTTTCTCCCACCAATGCCCAAGGGCTATTTCTCCCTGTGGAGTTTCTATCCAAGCATCCGGAACAGTCCTCGCAAATCATTTAGTGCTGGAATGGTGAAATCTAACCAGGTTTAACCTCTAGTGCCTAGGGAACAAGGCCCAAACTGTTCTGTCTTTATGATCCTGAATGGTGGCGTGCTCACTGGAGCAGCCTGCTCTAATGTCTCCCCGCCGACAGCTTTCATGTAGCAACTCCTGAGCTTTGCCCGAACTCCGCCGTTCCCCGGCTCGTCACCACGTCAGCCCCCGCAGCCCTCCTTTGCTGGTAGGTTGGTGCGCAAAACCTCTGGCCTGGGTTTAATTCCCAAATGACGCTGCTTTTCAGCAGACATTCGTCCTCTTAGGAAACGTGGAGGGACACAGCTGAAACCCATTAAGCTTTTGGACCAGTTCAGACCTGTGGTTTATCTTCAAAACCGCAACGCCATGGTCCTCCTTTAGTTGAAAAACAAAGACGTGAAGGGGGAAGGAAAGGATGGCTTTAATGGAAATGAAATGGAAAGTAATTCCTCATATCCAATAGACAATGACTCTCCCTGCTTCCAAAGCCTTATTAAAGGCCCATCTCCTCCAAGAGGCCTTCCCTGACTAAGCTCTCCTTTCCTCTTCTCTCGCTCCCTTTTGCGTCACCCCGACTTGCTCCCTTTATTCATCCCCCCTCGCAGCCCCACCGCACTTACGTACATATCTCTCATTTATTTATCTTTATATAAATGTCTGTCTTGGCCCTCTAGACTGCAAGCTCACTGTGGGCAGGGAAGGTGTCTATTGTTATAGCCTATTCTCCCAAGCGCTTAGTACAATGCTTCGACACAGTAAGTGCTCAATAAATATGATTGAATGAATAAAATGAATGAATGAGAGCCCTGGAAAGAAAACTCTTGACAAGGGAGATATTTCCAACCTAATCCACAGGATTCAGGCGTGCCTAGGGAAATCCTTTTAGTCTCTTTTCTGTCCGGTAACGCAGCTGGCCGTGGTCAACCACATCTGAGCTGTTTGCCAACAAGACATGATTTGAGCCAAGACCCAGGATGGGAAGTCCTGTGGATGGAGCCTCCGACCGTAAAAAACAGGGCGGGCATAGCCAGGACTGAAAGCACATTATTAGAACATACCTGGCATAACAAAGTCTTCTAGCTATGTGCGAGCGAAGTCCACCAAATTGGCAGGTTTGTGATAGTCATCAGATTTTATCCTTGGATGAGCACTAGGCCAAAGGGAACTGATCGCCGTGTTTTTTAAGACTGGATTTTTAAAGTGAGGCTACATCACCCGGAAGACGAGTAGTCCTTTCCTATTGCGGAAAAAGGTTTGATGTTGCTTGGGTGGCTTAGCGGGTAGACCTCTGGCCTGGGAGTCAGAAGGACTCCCACATTCTAATCCTGGCTCTGTCACTTGTCTGCTATGTGACCTTGGGCGAGTCGCTTCACTTTTCCAAGCCTCAGTTACCTGGTCTGTAAAATGGTAATAAAGACTATGAGCCCCTCGTGGGACCTTCTGATTACCTTGTATCTACCCCAGCACTTAGAACTGTGGTCGACACATAGTAAGCACTTAACAAATACCATTATCAGTATTATTATCTTCTCCACCCACTTTAGTCGGCTCTTTTCAGACTTCAGGTCTGAATCTGTCCCCCATATGAGACTTTCTAGATGGTTCTTCCATTAGAGGCCTGCACCACAGTGAGGGAGAAGATAATAATAATAGTGGTACTTGATGAGCGCTTATTCTGTGCCAAGCACTGTTCTAAGCACTGGGGTAGATACAAGTCAATCAGGTTGGATACAGTCCCTCTCCCACCCGGGGCTAACAGTTTTAATCCCTGTTTTACAAATGAGGTAACTGAGGCACAGAGAAGTGGAGTGACTTGCCCAAGGTCAGACAGCAGACAAGTGGCAGAGCTGGGATTAGAACCCAGGTCCTTCCGACTCCCAGGCCCTTGCTCTACTCACTAGACCACGCTGCTTCTCTAGAAGATTCATTCATTCATTCACAAGGTACTAAGCCGCTGGCATCAGAGTGTCCGCTCTGTGCACTAAGGTGTGCAAGGTACTAAGCCCTTGCTGGAGTACAAAATAAAAATAAATAGACATATTCCCTGCCCAAAACAAGGAGGCATTTGCCAAATAAATACCCCAATGTGAGGCGGTAAGGTAGACTCTCCTGAGGAGATGGGCATTTGCTCATTCAGGGGTCTGAAAATGATCATGTTGATTTAGTGGCATCTTTCCAGCTATTTTCCTTTAAAAATCAGTCTCCATCAAACAACTTGTGTGTTGTGTGACCTTGAGCAAGTCACTTAACTTCTCTGGGCCTCAGTGACCTAATCTCTAACATAGGAATTAAGACTGTGAGCCCCATGTGGGACGGAAACTGTGTCCAACACGATTAGCCTGTATGTATCCCAGTGCTCAGTACAGTGCCTGGCACATAGTACGTGCTTAAAAAATACCATAAAAAACCAAAAAAACTGTTTTGGTCATCCTGGCCTTTCTAAGTCTGGTATTTCCTTAGTTAAACCCACGAGTTCATGTGATCTCTGTATATCCCTCACCAAGCAACCCGAGTCTAAAATTGTAAGCGATTTGGAGACATTTTAAGATGAAATCCAAACATTCTGCCTCATGTGACTTGCTTCTCTCTAAACAAACATATTTGATCTGATTTGCCTGTTCTCCTAATGGAAAGGCACGGTTGGAAATATTAGGTCTTGCTTCTGAGAATCGATGCCAGGCAAATGTTCTGTTCACCTGTGTTTTCTCTGGTATTTTCACAGCTCAAATTTTGAAGGATTTATCTATTAAGACTGTCAGTCGATCAGTGTCAGTCTTTGCTATTTATTGAGAGCTTACTGTGTGCAGAGCACTGTACTAAATGCTTGGAAGAGTATAAGGCAACAGAATAGAGCTGGAATCAGACATTAATATAGAAAAATAAATTACGGATATGTACAAAAGGGCTGTGGGGTTGAAGGTGAGGTGGATATCAAGTGCATAAAGGGTACGGATCTAAAAGCAGAGGCAATACAGAAGGGAGAAGAAGAGGAGAAAAAAGGATTTAATTGGGGGCAGACCTTTTGGAGGAGATGCGATTTTAATAAGGCTTTGAAAGTGGGGAGAATGGTGGTGGAGGGGGACGAAGGCGTTCCAGGTCGAGGGAGGATGTGGCGGAAGGCGGCGGTGACATAGTTGAGATCGCGGCACTGTGAATGACCTGACCCTAGAAGAGTGAAGCGTGTTGGCCGGGAGGTGGTACGAAATCAGTGAGAGAAGGTAGGATGAGGCGAGCCGATTGAGTATTTTAGAGCCGGGCTCAAATCAGCGAAGCAGAATTGCGTACAGAGAGGAAAGGGTGGATTTTAGCGATGCCGTGAAGGTAGAACCGACAAAGTTCGGTGATAGATTGAATATGTGGGTCAAGTGAGAGAGATGATTTGAGTGTGATGATGAGGTCATGGGCTTGTGAGATAGAGAGGATAGAGGTGTGGTCTACGGTTATGGGAGAGACACTGGGAGGGCAGGATTTGGTGGGGGAGATAAGTTCTGTTTTGGACACATTTAGTTTGAGGCGTCGGGAGCACTTCCAGGTAGAAACGTAGTGAAGTCAGGAGGAAATACGAAGGAAAGACGTCAGGACTGGAGAGGCAAATCTGGGAATTGTTCATCGCAGGATGGTAGTCGAAGCCTCGGGAGTGAGAGGGAGCGGGTGTAGATAGAGGATAGAAGAGGACCCAGAAGTGAGCCTTGAGGGACGCCCCCCACCCCCGGCCGTCAGAATGTGGGAGGCAGAGAAGGAGCCTGAGAAAGAGGCTGAGGATTATCCTGGTGTTGGTAATCAATGTTATTGATAATAATAATGGTATTTGTGAAACACTACATGTCAAGCACAGTTCCTTGTGCTGGGGTAGATACAAGGTAATCAGGTCCCTGTCAACATGGGGCTCACAATCTTAATCCCCATTTTACAGACGAAATAACTGAGGACCAGAGAAGTTAAGGAACTTGCCCAAGGTCACATAACAGACAAGTAAGCTCCAGCCTTTAAGCTCGCTGTGGGCAGGGAATATGTCCGTTGACTGTTACATTGCTCTCTCCTGGGTTTTTAGTAGAGCGCTCTGCACACAGTAAGTGCTCAATAAATACGACTGACAGACGGATGGAATCCGGATTAGAACCCAGACCCTCTGACTTCCCGCCCCGGGTCCTTTCCACTGGGCCAAGCCGCTCCTCTCTGGGTGCTTATCAGCCCCGCACCAACTCAAAATCACGTCCTCATCACTCTGTTCCCCTTCGGGGTGGATGGTGCCCGGAGGGTTGGGAGGCAGGATGAAGAATTGGGAAAACTCGAGTGGCCACTGGATTTCTTTGGGCTTTCCGAAGGCTCACGTTTTATTTCCACTGACCACCAGAGGGCTCCTCAGTCCACCCAGAGCCATTAGAGCGTCACTTCATTCATTCATTCAATCGTATTTATTGAGCGCTCACTATGTGCAGAGCACTGCACTAAGCGCTTGGAATACATACTTCAGTAAGCCGCAGATGGTCCCGCTTTTGGGTCTGCCCCATCCTTTCCAATATCAACCTCATCAGGGTTTATAATAATATCGATGGCATTCGTTAAGCGCTTACTACGCGCCAAGCCCTGTTTTAAGCGCTGGGATAGATACAAGGCTATCAGGTTGACCCACTTGGGGCTCACAGGCTCGATCCCCGTTTTACAGATGAGATCACTGAGGCCCAGAGAAGTGAAGTGGCTTGCCCATAGTCACACAGCTGACAAGTGGCAAAGTCGGGACTGGAATCCACGACCTCTGACTCCCAAGCCCGGGCTCTTTCCACTGAGTCACGATGCTCCTTCTAACAGTGCTTTGCATATAGTAAGTGCGTAACAAATGCCATCATCATTATTATTATTATTATTACCGAGGGCAGGGGCGGTCTTGGTTTCCCCTCCTCTGCACCATCACGTCCCTAGAAGAGGCCTCCAGTTTGGGGGAACTGGACAGGTTCAGACTGGGCCAGGCTTACCCCGGGACCCTGCCCAATCTGGGGCTCTCGAGGGGAGCCCCAAACTCCTTCCTCCTCCATAATCTCTAGCCTCTGGGAATTGGGCTTGGTCACCTCAGGTCCTGGGGTGCCCCAGCCCCCCTCTCCTGCAGGGGTGGTTGGAGGAGTGGGAATGAGGGTCTTGTGTGTGAACCCCACAGAGTGGACACTCTGATGCCAGCGGCCTCCTGACCCTTCGGGGAATGGCCACGCCTGGCTGATTTTCAGATTAGGCAGAGAAACATGGAACCCATCTCTCCCCAGCCTTGGCAGGCTGCATTTCCACAAGCCCAGGGCAAATAATAATAATAATTATAGTATTTGTTAGACCCTTACTACGTGACAGGAACTGTACCAAGCAGGACACAAGGAAATCGGCTGGGATGCAGTCTCCGTCGCATGCGGGGCTCACAGTCTCGATCCCCATTTTACAGAGGAGGTAAATGAGGCACAGAGAAGTGAAGTGACTTGCCCAAAGTCACACAGCAGATTATGTTGTGATAGATAGAGTCCCCCAGGGTGAAAGCTGCTCCCTGAGAGTCAATTTGGCAATTCATTCATTCATTCAGTTGTATTTACTGAGCACTTATTGTGTGCAAAGCACTGTATTAAGTGCTTGGGAGACTACACTATAACAATAAACAGACACATTCCCTGCCCACAGTGAGCTCACAGTCTAGAGGGGGGAACGGACATTAATATAAATAAATTACAGGTATATAATAATAATGGTATTTGTTAAGTGCTTAGTACATGCGAAGCACTGTTCTAAGCACTGGGGGAGATACAGGTAATCAGGTTGTCCCAAGTGGGGCTCACAGTCTTCATCCCCATTTTACAGATGAGGTAACTGAGGCACAGAGGAGTCAAGTGACTTGCCCAAAGTTGCACAGCTGAAAAGTGGCAGAGCTGCGATTAGAACCCGTGACCTCTGACTCCCAAGGCCGGGCTCTTGCCACTGAGCCACACTGTTTCGAGTGCTTATATCCGTAAGTGCCGTGGAGCCGGGCGGAAGGATGAATGACGGGAGCTAGTCAGGGCCACCCAGGGGACCACTCGAACGCATGGCAGCTTACCACATCTCAGAGACAGGAAGAAGCTTGGTCAGCATCCCAATCAGTCAATCAATCGTATTTATTGAGCATTTACTGCATGCAGAACAACGTACTAAGCACTTGGGAGAGAACAACAGAATTGGTAGACATGTTCCCTGCTCACAGTCTAGAGGGGGAGACAAACCTTAATATAAATGAGTAAATTACAGATATGTCCATAAGTGCTGTGGGGCCGAGGGAGGAATAAAGGGAGCAAATCAGGGCAACGCAGAGGGGAGTGGAAAAAGAGGAAAGGAGGGCTTAGTCAGGGAAGGCCTCTTGGAGGAGATGTGCCTTCAATAGGCTTTGAAGGAGGGGAGAGTAGTTGTCTGTCGGATATGAAAAGAGAGGATGTGGGGAAGAGGTCAGCAGAGAGAGAGGCAAAATCGAAATATATTGAGTAGGTTGCCATTAGAGGAGCGAAGTGTGCAGCCTGAATTGTAGTAGGAGAGCGGCGAGGGTGAGGTAGGAGGGAGCAAGGGGAATGACGGCTTTAAAGCCGAGGGAAAGGAGCTTCTCTTCGATATGGAAGAGGGTGGGCAGTCACTGGAGGTTCTAGAGAAGCAGCATGGCTCAGTGGAAAGAGCCCGGGCTTGGGAATCAGAGGTCAGGGGTTCGAATTCCGGCTCTGCCACTTGTCAGCTGGGTGACTGGGGGAAAGTCCCTTCATTTCTCTGTGCCTTAGTTACCTCATCTGTAAAATGGGGATTAAGACTGTGAGTCTCACGAGGGACAACCTGATTACCTTGTATCTACCCCAGTGCTTAAAACAGTGCTCTGCACATAGTAACCACTTAAATACCAACATTATTATTATTATTATTATTATTATTATTATCAATACAGTATGTTTTTGTAGAAAAATGATCCGAGCTGCCAAAGTGAAGTTTGGACTGGAGTAGGGAGAGACAGGAGGTGGGGAGGTAAGCAAGGAGGCTGCTACAGTAATGGAGGTGGGATAGGATAACCTAAGTCGTTCCCTAGGGCCATCTGGATTGTCATGTGACTCACACATGTATACACACGCGTCTGCCCTCCTTTTTCAATTCACATGAGGCATCACCTTACCTTGCCTATTTTTTCCACATGAGTCAGTCAAAAAGAATTTATCAGGCATCCATGGAGAGTTCAGCACTCTATAAGGCAGTTGAAGGGTATGTTAGAGGATCATTAAGGAGCTGTTGTGTAACACGACGGGCAGAATCGTCGCATACACAATCAACCTCCAGAACTGAAATGGGAACAGCAATTACAAGAGTAAGCTGATGAGGGTAGGGTCTGCAGATGCCATAGAAATTCCCTAACAATTACTACTAATAATAAGCGACAGTCCAGCATCGGTCTCCGCTGCCCACGTCAGCCAGGCTGCCTGCTGAACGTCTCAGATGATATTTTGGTTAGAGACCGAACGACCGATGGCCCAGCCCCACCCAGAACCGGAACCCAGAGCCTTGATCTTTCTATTGGGCCAAGGGCAAGACTGACATCAGTAAGCTCCTTGAGGGCAGGGAGCGGGTCTGCCAACTGTATTGTACCCCCCCAAGAGCGTAGTCCAGTGCTCTGCACAGAGTAAGCACTCAATAGTCATATTTATTGAGCGCTTACTGTGTGCAGAGCACGGTACTAAGAGCTTGGGAGAGTCCAATATAATAACAGACACATTCCCTGCCCATAGTGAACTTATGGTCTAGAGGGGAGATAGACATTAATATTAATCAAGAAATTACCGGTATGTACGTAAGTGCTGTGGGACTGGGAAGGGGGGTTGAATAAAGGGAGCAAGTCAGGGCAACGTAGAAAACTATAGAGCACTTTATGATTGAGTATTTTTTAAAATGCTATCTGTGGCGTGCTTACTATGTAGCAGACACAGTACTGAGCACTGGGGTAAATAGAAGTTGATACAAGTCCATGTCCCACCTAGGACTGATAGGCTTAATATCCGCTTTGCAGATAAGGTCACTGAGACCCTGAGAAGTTAAGGTGAGGTGGGAGAAAAGCAGGGAGGTGAGAGGATGACCCTTGAGGTTCCTTCCAGAAGCAGCATGGCCTAGTGGATAGAGCACAGGCCTAGGAGTCAGAAGGTCATGGGTTCTAATCCCGACTCCATCATTTCTCTGCTCTGTGACCATGGGAAAGTCACTTCACTTCTCTGGGCCTCAGTTTCTTCCTCTATAACTTGGGGTTTGAGACTGCGAGCCCCACATGGGACAGGGACCATGCCCAGCTTGATTTGCTTGCATCCACCCCAAGCGTTTAGAACAGTGCCTGGCACATAGTAAGCCCTTAATAAATACCACGATTATTATTGTTGTTGGTATTATTATTATTATTATCATCATCACCATTATTAATCCAGCTTTCAGACTCTCTGATCAGGTGACCTTCAGAGAGCACTTAAGCAGAATACAAGAAGCTGTTTTTTCTGAATAAGCCGCAACAGTGTCTGGCACGTAGTAAGGACTTAACAAATACCACAGTTATTATTGTTGTTGATATTATTATCATCACCATTATTAATCCAGCTCTCACTCTCTGATCAGGTGACCTTCAGAGAGCATCTGAGCAGAATTCAAGAAGCTGTTTTTTCTGAATAAGCCGCCGCCACGGCCCAATGGGCGGAAGGATCGGAGGCTTAGATCAGTTTTGGACCTGAAACAAAATCCAGGGCCCGTGTCTCCTCAGAATTAATCCCTGTGGCGTTTAAATCAACAACTGAGGCCTTCTCTGAAGCGGGACTCTAAAGGGGCTGATTAGCATTCCTATGGTCTGATTGAATTTCAGCTCCCACAGCTGGGTGACCTAGGTTAGCTGGCAGGTGGGAGTCTTGACTTCTGGACTTCCTGCCAGGGGGTCACTCTGAGCCTCTCTCTGTCAGTCAGTGGAACAACTATCTGCCTTTTGGCCCTCGCCCCGGAGCCCGGGAAGGTTCAAGGAATCCGTTGGCTCCTCGGGGAGGGAAAGTGTTTAATCCCTCAGGCGACAGTTACCCTAGCATTCTATTCCAGCCGGCAGACCTCCTATTTTTTTTAAGTGGTATTTTTAAGCACTTACTATGTGCCAAGCACTGTTCCAAGCACTGTGCTTCGAACGATGCTTCTAAAAAGTGTTCTACGCACTGTTTTGTATCTACAAGCGGTAGATACAAGACAATCAGGTTGGACACAGTCCCTATCCCACAGGGGGCTCCTAATCTTAATCCCCATTTTACGGATGAGGGAACGGAGGCACAGAGAAGTGAAGTGATTTGCCCAAGGTCAAACAACAGACAAGTGACGGAGTCAGGCTTAGAACCCAGGTCCTTCCGACTCCCAGGCCCGTGCTCCGGTTTGGAGAGAGCATTTTGGAGGCATCTGTTGGTTCGTTCAGTCACATTTAGTGAGTACTTACTGTGTGCAAAGCATGATACTAAGCACTTGGGAGAGTAAACAGACACATTCCCCACCCACAACAAATTTACAGTCTAGGTTCGTGGTGGGGGAGAAGGATGACGAGGCCCGTATCCCCGATCCCTAAGGGGGCTGGCCATATTTCTGGATTTTCGGTCCGGACCCCTGCTCATCCTCCCGAAATTGATGAGGCCATTCCGATTCCAGCTTTCTTTTTTTTTTTTTTTTTTAGTATTTGTTAAGCACGTACTATGAGTCTAATACTATTCTAAGTATTGGTGTAGGTCCAAGCTAATTAGGTCAGAAAGCTGCCAAACCTCTGACACATTTTGGGGTTGGCATTTTGAACCTACTTGAGAAGCAGCAGTTGTCCCCCATTTCTCACAGTTTGCAACCATTTTTCGTGGCCCAGAACATGCCAGGCACCCGTTGTCTCCGAAACTCTTGATTTTTCCTTCTCCTCAGTTCTGATCTTACCCATTTCACAGCCTCTCCTAAGCGTGAAGTACGCCATCAGAGTTTCTCTTCTCAGTGCTTTGCGAAATACCTCGTTTGGTTTGTTTTCCCTCCTGCTTTTTCAGAGCCCCCCCGACATCACCACAGTAGCCAGCATCTAGAAGAGCGCCACGTCCCCCGCCGGCCCTGCCCGGATGACCCTCTTTGTCTTCCCCGCGTCACCTTCTCCGCTGTCATGCCACCGCTTGCCCCACCTCCTGCTCAGCTCTCTTTCAACCCGACCCAGATGGCTGCCAGAGTAGGTGGTGTGGGTGGTGCCTGTGACGCTGGTTTTCGGTCATGCCAAGCAGTGGCACGGCCGGTCTCCCGCCACAACATCCCGGGGCATTTTAGGAGGGTTCTCTGCTCGCTGCTTCCCCCCAACCATACTGCCGGTTTGAACGCACCCAAGGCAGGGGAGCCGTCCCACCTATAGGTTGCCTCTGAGAAGAGAGAGCCACCATCTTGGCATGATCCTTCCATGGGGGTGCTGCCAGCCGGCCTTTCAGGTGAGAGAGGAAGGAGCGGGGTGCTTCTGCAAGGGTTTGGGCGGGGGTGGGGTGGGTACGGAGAGGAGGACATGGATAGAAGTGTGGAGAATTTGGAAGACAAACGAGGGAATGGAATCCTGCCCCCCAAGTTTTTGCCAACGCTTCTCTTCTGCATCGCCCTCTCCTCTTTCCCCTCCCAGCCTCACGATCCCTATGCACATATCTGTTATTTTGTTGATTTGCGTCCGTGTCTGTCCCCCACCTCTAGACTGTAAGCTCGTTGTGGGAATGCATCTGTTTATTGTTGCATTGTACTCTCCCAGGCGGTTGGTACAGTGCTCTGCACACAGTAAGTGCTCAATACGGCCGATTGAATGAATGAAGTCCCTTCAAACTTGTCCCCGAGTCTCAGCACGTTCACCTCTTTAGCCAGAGGGCGAGGGAGTGGTAGGGAGATTCATGTCACATCTAGGTCAGTCAATCAACCAAATGGTATTTATTGAGCTCTTGCTGGTGTGCTGAGTGCTGTAATAATAACTGTGGAAGCTGTTGAGCGCTTACTATGTGCTGGGCACTGTACTGAGCACTGGGGTAGATACAAGGTTGAGCACTTAATATGTGCCGGGCACTGTACTGACCACTGGAGTAGATACAAGGTTGAGCGCTTACTATGTGCTGGGCACTGTACTGACCACTGGAGACGATACGAGGTAATTGGATTGGACACACACATAGGGCTCAAAGTCTTAATCCGCCACTTGTCAGCTGTGTGACTTTGGGCCAGTCACTTCACTTCTCTGTGCCTCAGTTCCCTCATCTGTAAAATGGGGATTAAGACTGTGACCCCCACATGGGACAACCTGATTACCTTGTATCCCCACCCCCCAGCACTTAGAACAGTGCTTGGCACATAGTAAATGCTTAACAAATACCATCATCATTTTATTATTATTATTGTTATTAATCCCCATTTTCCAGATGAGGGAACTGAGGCACAGAGAAGTGAAGTAACTTGCCAAAGGGCACGTAGCAGGCAGAGTCCGGCTTAGAACCCAGGTCCTTCTGACTCCCAGGCCCGTGCTCCTTCCACTGGAGCATGGCACGTGCCCTGTACTAAGCGCTGGGGAGAGAACAGTACAACAGAGTTGGCAGACTTGTTCCTTGCCCACAAGGAGCTTCTAGTCTAGAGGGGACAGAAGGTGTGAAGTCACATCTCCGAGTCTGTCCCTAGGAGTTGCGGAACACAGAGCAGAAGGCCTTGGGTCTTAGGTGTGTCACAATGGGTCCATTGCAGTGGGTTTTTTTTCTCAGACAAAGTAGTCCTGGAACAGTGGATAATAATAATAATTATGACTACGTGCAGGGCACTGTTCTAAGCGCTGGGGTAGATACAGGGTAATCAGATTGTCCTACGTGGGGCTCACATTTTTTAATCCCCATTTTTACAGATGAGGTATCTGAGGCCCAGAGAAGTGAAGTGACTTGCCCAAAGTCACACAGTAGACAAGTGGCGGAGTCGGGATTAGAACCCACGACCTCTGACTCCCAAGCCCGGGCTCTTTCCACTAAGCCATGCTGCTTCTCTGGGTACTCAGACCTGTATCTGGTTTCACTGTAGGGGTGGAAGTTACCTCAGAAATATTGATCACAGAGACCAGAACTGGGAACTGGGAGGCTGTTCGGGGGTTGAGAGGGTAAGCTCGTTGTGGGCAGGGAATGTGTCTGTTATATGGTTGTGCTGTACTCTCCCAAGTGCTTAGTAGAATTCTCTGCACACAGGAAGTGCTCAATCAATACAATTGATTGATTAATCGATTGGATGTCCCCCGAAACATCTCTCTCCCATCATCTGTTCCATATTCTAGGTACTTGGTCTTCTTCCCCGTATATGCGGGTGTCTAAGTGCGTTTGTGTATGGATGTGTGTGTGTCTGTGTGATACCTGAACTCTGTTCTCTGAAGCTTCTACAGGAATAAAAGCTATCTATCCCTGCTCGCGTTCGAATATGGGAATAACTCATAAACGAGTGTGGGTATTTGCGTGTCAGCGTGTGGATGTCTATACCAATCTCTCAGGAGATTTTTCTTCAAAGAAAAACCGCAAAAGCAAAAATAGAGCAGAAATAGGGCCTTTTGGGGGCCTCACTTCCCAGAGAATCGTTCACCGTTTCCACCAGGGTCACCTGTCAATCTTGTCTAGTTTCTTCCGGTCCCGATAGCTGACTCCACTGGGCAGGGCATGGGGCAGAGTGGAGGGGGGTTCCATCGGAGGGTCTGAGGACTGCCTGCAGGGAGGTGGGGAGGACAGTTGCCAAAGTTGAGTAAACCCGGTTGTGGCCCAGGGAGGCAGTCTGACCTAGTAGAAAGAGCATGCTTCTGGAAATCAAGAGATCCGGGTCCCAGTTTGGTCCCGGGCTTGCTGTGGGACCTGGAAATGTTTACATCTCAAGTAGTCAATATAAATAATGGAGGACACTTACAACAGCGAGTGCTAAGGAGGGTGTAAATAAGTTGCTAAGAGTCGGCTGAAGGGACCATATGGCTCAGGGTGCGAGGTGATCGATGGGGGAAAGTTGCTGGGGGGAGAGGGGTTGGGATTCCGGGAGGGATTGAATGTGGAGAGAGCTGCGGTGTGTCTGATGTGGGAGGGAGGGAGATCCACACAGGGGAGACAGCAGAAGCGAGGGGTTGGAGGCTTTGAGAGCGAGGCATAGCTGGAGAGGTAGATTGGGAAGAACAAAGGCAGCGGGTTGGGGAATAGCAGGTGAAGAGAGCAGGGAGGTCAGGCGGGATGAGCTGGCGGCGAGCCTCGAAGCCAAGGGGGTGGAGGACTTGCCTGAAGCCAGCAAGGGTTTGAGAAGAGGAGAGATGTGGGCCAAGCAATGCTGCAGGAAGCTGATCAGAAGCAGCATGGCGGAGTGGAGTCAGAAGGGCATGGGTTCTAATCCTGGCTCCACCACTTGTCTGCTGTGGGAACTTGGTTAGGTCATTTGGCTTCTCTGTAAAATAGGGGTGGAGATGTGACCTCATCTGTAAAATGGGGGTGGAGACTGAGCCCCAAATGGGACAAGGACTTTGTCCGACTTGATTTACTTGTATCCACCCCAGCGCTCGGTACAGTGCCTGGCACAGAGTAAGTGCTTAACAAATACCATACAGTGCTGTTAAGTGTTTGGTGAGCAACTGCCAGGGCTAGCCAAGTTAATCCTAGAACCTGTGGAATTCCCTGTCACCTGCACCCTTCCTCTTCACCACACATACACTCTCCCGCCTTCCCTGCAACTGACCCCCTCGCCCCCAGCTGCCTCTACAACCGCCATTATTCCTATATATATATATTTATATTTTTTATGGTACTTGTTAAGCATTTTACTATGTTCCAGGCACTGTTCTAAACTCTGGGGTAGATACAAGGTGACCAGGTTGGGAAGAGTCCATGTTCCGCATGGGGCTCACAGGCTTAACCCCCATTTTATGAATAAAGGACCTGAGGCCCAGAGAAGTGAAGTGACTTGTCCAAGGTCACACAGCAGACAAGCGGCGGAGCCGGGATTAAAACCCAGTTCCTTCTGACCCCCAGACCTGGGCTCTGTCCACAAGGCCACGCTGCTCCTCTGTTCAAGGGTCACTTCCGTAGTTCATCCGCTCTGGCCAGGCCCGCACACGTGGCTTGGGGAATTCATCAGCCGGAGAGTAGGGTGCCCCTTGTAGCCCGAGGAGTCTTTGCAACAGTTCCTATCTGGACCTTTCCACGAAGCCTTTCCTCATCGGAGCGGCAGCCAACGTGGGAGCGGTTTCGCAGTCACCCAGCTGCTGGCGTCAGGGCCTTACCAAATCTGACCTGAGGCAGAAGTGACGGTCGGTCGGGTGACTTCACCTTGCTCCCAGAGAGAGACACCGTCGCCTAGGCCCTACTCCGACGCTCCTCTGGCCTCACTAGTTGTGCAGAGAACAGCTGTATTTTTGCTGTTGCTCCGTGTGTGTGTTTTTCATTCCTTGGCTTTGGCTTTCCCTCGGTTTTGACAAGAAAGTGGAAAAGACTCCTCCTAAACTGTCACTGAGCCACTCGGAGAAGCCTACTCAACCCTGGCTTACCAGATGGGCGAGGACACCGTGGCGTTTGCTGCTTATAATAGCAGTTATGGAATTTAAGTGCCTGACGCTGTACGAAGCACTGGGGAAATCAGGTCGGACACAGACCCTGTCCCACGTGAGGCTCACAGTCTAAGTGGAAGAGAGGAGAGAGATCCCCATTTTACAGGTGAGGAAACTGAGGCACATATTATCTATTACCCGTGGTCACACATCAGGCAAGCGACAGAGCCAGGATTAGCTTTCAGGTCCTCTGACGGTCATACCTCTGCCCTTTCTACAAGGCCCGGCCCAGATGTCAATTCTGGGGCCGTAGACTCCACCAGTTCTCCTAACTAATTGGTCGGATTAATTGAGCGCTTACTGGGTGCAAAGCATTGTGTACTAAGCGCTTGGGAGAGTACGAAATAACCACAAACAGACACATTCCCTGTCCACAACGAGCTTTCACAAGGCCTGGCCGCTGGGCAAAGGGGCACTGGGCGAGAGGGTATGGTTGCAAGCCATCGCCACTACTGCACAAACAATTTGAGCGCTCTTAAGCAGTGTGGCTCAGTGGAAAGAGCCCGGGCTTGGGAGTCAGAGATCATGGGTTCAAATCCCGGCTCTGCCACTTGTCAGCTGTGTGACTGTGGGCAAGTCACTTCACTTCTCTGGGCCTCAGTTCCCTCATCTGTAAAATGGGGATTAACTGTGAGCCTCACGTGGGACAAGCTGATGACCCTGTATCTCCCCCAGTGCTTAGAACAGTGCTCTGCACATAGTAAGCGCTTAACAAATACCAACATTATTATTATTATTATTAAAATGTGGATGAAGACTGTGAGCCATACGTGGGACAAGCTGATTACCTTGTATCTACCCCAGCGCTTAGAACAGTGCTTGGCACATAGTAAACGCTTAACAAATACCACAGTTATCATTAGTGTTATCAATAAATCGATCAGTGGTATTTATTGAGCACCTATTACGTGCAGAGCACTGTCCTAAGCGCCTGGGGGAGTACAATACAACAGAATTAGCAGACACGATCCCTGTCCGTAACCAGCCTCCCGTTGATCCGATTGATAGATTTGACATCCTTTTCTCCTCTCAATCAATGCTCCCCCACACGGGCAAAGGGTCGGAAAGCCATGTGGCTTAGTGGATAGAGCACAGGCCTGGGAGGCAGAAGGACCTGGGTACTAAACCCGCTCTGCCACACATCTGCTGTGTGACCTGGGGCAGGTCCCCTCACTTCTCTGGGCCTCAGTGACCTCATCTGTAAAATGGGGATGAAGACTGTGAGCCCCACGTGGGACAACCTGATTACACTGTATCTACCCCAGCGCTTGGAACAGTGCTTGGTACATAGTAATTGCTTAACGAGTAACATATTATTAGTATTATTACTTAAGGGAGCCCTTCTGAATTACCCCGGGGCAAAAGTGTGCAAGAGATTCTCTCTGCAATACACACACTAGCGAATTCAGCCCCACCCTCCCCATCACCTTCGAACCGAAGGAAAAACCCCTTTCTCCACTAAGTCCTGCTGGTCCTCCCCAGTTGTCTCACCCAGTGCCTCCCCTCAGGGCAGTGGGGCAAGGGATGCCCCGGTGGCATTCCACCATCCGCCCCGGGGCAGTTCTCCGCACCCAGTAGGCATTCAGAGAGTGCCACCGATAACGCCTGCGACGACGAGGCCACGAGCCCTGAGGGGGCGGGGTGTCACACTTGCCACCCGGCTGTCTCCGTGGAACTCAAGAGCGACACGAGATTAACTGTGAGAGGGGCCGAGGGTGGAGATCCCGCCGAGAATGTCGGAGGCGGAGGGATTTCCACCACATGGCTCGATGAGTCAGCAGTGAGGCTGGGGCCGAACTGCGGGGCTTCTTATAATGGCATCGCAACGGTGGCATTTATTAAGCGCTCACTCTGTGCCAAGCATTGCCGTAGGTTTGAGATAATCAGGTCGGGCATAGTCCATCCCAGCTGGGGCTCACGGTGTCTGAGGGGGGGCAGGCATCTTGCCCCCCCTTTTACAGGTAGGGAAGTTGAGGCACGGACAAGTCAAGCAAGCCAGCAGGCCAGCAGCAGAGCTGGGATTAGAATCACGGTCTCCCGACTCCCAGACCCGAACCTGGGCCCTTCACACTAGGCCTCATTACTTTGTGGGACTTGGCTCCACTATCTTACAGCCTGTAAGCGGGGAGGCGGCACCTCTGGTCACTGACTTCCTGCCGTCCCTAGTAGGGCTCAGATTTCCGTCAAATATTTCTCATCGACACTCTCGGAATACACGGGCAGCTGCCCCCAGATTCAAATCACAGAGCCACAAGGGAAAATTTTCTCACGCCCAAATGAGGAAGGGATCCTCGGTCGCATTGTCAGGCTTATCGTGCACTCGTGGATCGAATCTCACCACCAGCGACATCGTCTTTGAACTGTAAAGGGCAGAGATGAGGGATATATACAATCGGTCAGTCAATCGATTGTATTTCGTATAGCGCTTATTCTGGGCAGAGGACCGTACTATAGTGCTTGGAGAGTACTCTATCACAATATTATCGAGTTGGTGGACACATTCCCTGCCCAAAACAAGCTTATATTCTAGAGGCGGAAGCTTACAGGTCGGACACAGTCTTTGTTCCACGTGGGACTTGCAGTCTTAATCCCTGTTCTTCAGAAGAGGGAACAGGGGCCCAGAAAAGTGAAGTAATTTGCCCAAAGTCCCACAGCAGACAAATGGCGGAGCTGGGATCGGAACCCAGGTCTTTCTGACGCCCGGCCCGTGCTCTCTCCGCTAAGCCAAGCCGCTTCTCTCCATCGCTCAGAGCAGTGTTTGACACATAGTAAGCACTTAACAAATGCCGGGAAGAAACAAAGTAACAAGGGGTTAAGGGAGGTGGAACCCAGTGGGAAAGTGGGACTGAAGGTTTCAGTGTCAGTTTACTTTAGGCAAGGTTTCTCATTAAAAGGTTATGGAGTCAAAGCTGGCTCTGTCTGCCGGGAGGGAAGGGGCGGCCTCCTGGGGCAGCTCCGTGTAATTCCAGCCCCAGGGAACACTCCCACCTGGTGCAGGTGACTCTGGAGTGAGCACATAGTTTCTCTCCCAGGGAACAATACCGTTCTGGTGCCTGGCTGAGGCAGGGCCCCCTCCCTGCTGGCCCTCGTTAGACCCGCTGGTGGCCAGACTCGGGGAGGGTGGTGTCTTCATCGGACGCCGGGGGACGGCGAGCATTGCCAAGCATCACCGCCTCACGCCAGGCCTGGGTACAGCAATGCGGCCTAGTGGATGGAGCGCGGGTTTGGGAGTCAGAAGGCCATGGGTTCCAATCCCGGCTCCACCACTTATCTGCTGTGTGACTCATTGTGTGCACAGCACAGCACTAAGCGCTTGGGAGGCTGTCCTGGATGGGACTCCCAATCTAAGGAGGAGAACAGGTATTGAGTCCCCATTTGACCGACAAAGAAGCTGAGACACAGAGAAAGATCACCCAGCAGGCACGTGGCAGAGCCAAGATTAGAAGCCAGACCTCCAGATCCTCAGACCTGTTGCACTTTCCATCAGGCTACACTGCTTCTCTGGATCAGCTGACAGGGCTGAAGGAGCTGGGAAACACTTATTACCCCTCCCCAGGGCCTGAACTGCCGATCCAGATCTGCCCTCCCCGCCAGCTCATCCCCTTGCCTCCAGCTCCTGCCCCTCATATCCCCAGCTATGGGCCTCCTCTCTCAGCTCCACCCTCCAGGAAGTCAGCTCAGTCCCTTATTGACAAGAGAGTGGACAAACAATATCAAATGTTCCCCTACACCCAAGCTAATCCCCCTGCAAAAAGTCTTGAAAAGTGAAGTCATATAGTACGTTAGCTGGCTCCGGTCTCTTTAGGATGTTGGCAGAATGTTTCCCTTTCTGAGACATTAAGCCGAGGAGGGCCAGGAGGGATCCCTAAATGCTTTAGAAAAGGAAGTGGTTATCTGATTCACGTCCATTTGCGATCCAGCTTTCTTCCCCAGGGCTCTCTGTTGTTTGGTGGGTTTTTTTAATGGCATTTGTTAAGTGCTTACTACGTGCCAGGCACTGTTCTAAGCACACTACGTGCCAGACACTGTTCTAAGCACTAGCTTAGATACAAGATAATCAGGCTGGACACATGGGGCTCACAGTCTTAATCCCCGTTTTCCAGATGAGGTAACCGAGGCCTAAAGAAGCGAAGTGACTTTCCCGAGCTCACATAGCAGACAGGTGGCGGAGCCGGGATTAGAACCCAGGTTCTTCTGACCCCGAGGCCGTGCTCTAACCACTAGACCATGCTGTTTCCCTACTTATGGAGCTATTTAACAAATATTATTATTATTATTATTATTTTTATCCTGACAGATGTTCAGCCCTAAGTCCCTGACAGGACCTGTTAGGGTAAAATAATTTCCCCTGGCCATTTCCCTTTCTTCTCTGAACCAGCTCAAGTCAAGAAAGATGTTTGATGCTCCTAAAAGGGAGAATTAAGCACTGCTAGAGGCCACTTCCAACCTGTCAGGATTGTTTTTTTACCATGAAAATCTCCTTTCCTCTCATTGCCTAATTCCAGGGGGTTTTCTTCAGGATTGGTAGAGCAGGAAGGCTGCAGGTGGCAGAGTCTGGGAGCAGTGTGAGTGGTGACTTTTTGACCTCAGAGGAGAACAGGCCCTCCTTGGAGCTATTGACCCTTTTTTATGTTATTTGTTAAGCACTTACTATGTGTTAAACATTGTTCTAAGCACTGGGGTAGGTTCAATTTAATTGGGTCAGACACTGCCCCTGTCCTGCCTGGGGCTCATAGTCTAAGTAGGAGGGAGAACAGGTACTGAATCCCCATTTTGCAGGTGAGGGAACTGAGATGCCGAAAAGTTGTGACTTGCCCAAGGTCACACAGCGAGCAATTGGCAGAGCTGGGATTAGAAGCTAGGTCCCCTGATTCCCAGGCCCCCCCACCTTCTTTCCTTTAGACCATGCTGCTTCTTGAATCTTTTGTACTGCGAGAGACATCTTTTGTATGCATATCAGCTTTTTGCCTTTTAAAGCCCTTGCAGAATTTCCTGTGCTAAGGTCCTTTCAATCTTTATTAGATTTACTAATCTGGAAGCATTGCGGGACTAGACCATCCAGCCAAAAGAAATGTCAGCCTCACAAACCTTCCACACACCGACTGTTCTGGGAGGCAGAATAACCAGCGGTGCCTTCAAAAGCCACCCACATCCATTCTCCTCCTGTTTTGATTACAAACCGTCATATAATGATTCCGCAGATTCATTCCGGGCAAAGTGAAGAGCAGTTATCAGATATAATTATGGCAGGGAGAGAATCCATTAAGAATACCGGACAAGGTTGTCCACAATACCCTCCTCATCCATAAATGCCTTCTCGTTGGCCAAATAATAGCATCGTGCAGAATGGAGCTAATCCGAGATAATGTGGGAAAATTATTCAAACCTCAGATGTTGTGAAAACAGATCTCTTGCCTTCCTGAGGAAGAGGACTGGACAACGATTTCAATAACAGCTATTACCTGTAAAAACCCTCGGTTTCTTCCAATTTCAAGTTCAACTAGACTAGTCCCCACCAAAGTCTCAAAGAAGACTGAACCCTGATGTGTAATAATCATTATGCCATTATGATAATCAGGCTAGACACAGTCCCTTTTTAGGCTAAGATGCATAAAATGACCCTCCAGGCCTCTCCATGGTGCCTTGGCTGCAAGAGAAGCAGTGCGGCCTAATGGAAAGTGCACGAGCCTCAGGTTCTGATCCTGGCTCTGCCCCTCCTCTGCTGTGTGACCTTGGGTGAGTCACAAACTTCTCTGTGCCTCAGTTCCCTCATCCGTAAAATGGGGTTCAGGATTGTGAGCTCCACGTGGGACCTGGACTGTGTCCAATCTGATGACCTTGTATTTAGGCACTAAACTCTGCTCCTCCTGACAGAGGAGGATGAACAAGAAAAGAAGCCTGCATTAGATTGTACTCCCCCTCTAGACTGTAAGCTCTTGTGGGCGGAGAATGTGTCTGCTGTTCTAGTGTACTTTCCCAGGCGCTTAGTACAGTGCTCTGCACAGAGTAAGCTCTCGATAAATGTGACTGCCTGACTGACGTACACCAGAGATGGGAGAATCGATCCTTGCCCACAGGAACTTTCAGTCTGGAGGGGGAGATGGACACAGTCCATGCAGGTGAATGATTCGTTCCCCCCAAGGACAGGGGGCCCCAGATCCTCTTTTAAAGCTCTCCAAGAATAACGATCCCACAGCGTCTCTCCGTCTACCCTGTTCCAGTGTTTCTCACTACCCTGACTGAGAGGCAGTGCTCTCTCATCTCCCGGCTGAACACCCTATTGTTATCCGGCCAGCTCCTGGTCACAAACAGACTTGTTTCACTCCAGCTATTAAATTGCTGTTTTCTCATACAATGGCACTTGTCCGTGTATAGCCAAGCCCTCAAGTATCTCAGAAGACTTGACAAGCAGTCACTTAATTCCCTAGTCCCCCCGGACGGGGTGAAGAAAGAGCAGCAAGGGCAGGCTAGTAATGAACCTTCACAGCCAGTTGCTGACAGAACTCAGGCTACAGCTCTATAATTAACTCCAGGCCTTCTGGATAATAATAATAATAATAGTGGTATTTATTAGGTGTTTACTATGTACCAGGATCTGTTTTAAGCTCTGGGGTAGATACCAGATAATTTGGGTTGGACACAGTCCCTGTCCCACAGAGGGCTCACAGTCTTAATCCCCATTTTACAGATGAGGTAACCGAGGCATAAAGAAGCAAAATGACTTGCCCAGGGTCACACAGAAGACAAGTGGTGGAGCGGGGATTAGAACCTGGGTCCTTCTGACTCCCAGGCCCGGGATCTATCCACTTGGCCATGCTGCACAAGGGCCTTGTGATTCCTGGGCCCTTCTTGCCCTTGACAGACAGCGTGGCCTAGTAGAAACAGCACGGGCCCGGGAGTAAGAGGACCTGGGTTCTAATCCCGGCTTCACCACCTGTCTGCTGTGTGACCTTGGACAAGTCACTTCTCGGGGCCTCAGTCCCCTCATCTGTAATACAGGGATTCCATACCTGTTCACCCTCCTACTTAGGTCGTGAGCCCTGTGTAGGACAAGGGCCTGTGTCTGACCTGATTGTCCTGTATCTTCCCCAGTGCTTAGAACAGTGCTTGACACATAGTAAGTGCTTAACAAATCCCACTGTTATTGTTATCATTCTTGCTTGGGGAAGCAGCCTGACTGTGAATGACCCAAACCCTTCCAGACTGGATTTGTGCTGGCAGAAGGCGTGGTAGTTGAGGACATCAAGCTGAGAAAACACTTATCCTGTAGTAATTAATGGAGCTAAGGGAAAGTTTCAATTTGGAAGCTAGAAGCAGGAGAGGTAATTTGTTAAAGTCTCAGATCTCATTTCTCCCATTTGGCACTGATTTCACGGGCTCTAAATGAAGGATTAATTACGTTGGTTCATGTGCCGTTCATCGTTATGGGCAGGGAACACATCTGTTAATTCTGTTGTATTGTTCCCTTGATACGCTCCCAATTGCTTAGTGCAGTGCTCTGCACACGGTAAGTGCTCAGTAATTTCCAGTGATTGATTGATTGAGGCATAGTTACTTTGCCCATCTACCAAAGGCTTTTCTGGGAGCTGGGACTGCAACTTTGGTTTCTCTGCTTTCTGAAACTCTAATTTGTTTTTTTTAATGGTATTTGCTTTACACACAGTTAGGCCTTAGTATAAATACGACTGAATGAATTTGCTAAGCACATACTATGTGGCAGACACTATTCTAAGTGCTGGAGTAGATACAAGGTAATCAGGTTGGACACAATCCATGTCCTACATGGGGCTCACAGTCTTAATTCTCCTTTTACGGATGAGATCGCTCCGGCCCAGAGAAGTGAAGTGACCTGCCCAAGGTCACACAGCAGACAAGTGGTGGAGCGGAATTAGAACCCAGGTCCTTCCAACGGCCAGGCCTTAAGCCACAAGGCCACGCTGCTCTAATTTTTGAGGCTCGTCGTGGGGAGGGAATGTGTCTACCAACTCTGTTGCATTGTACTCTCCCAAGCATATAGTACAGGGCTCTGCATTCATTCAATCGTATTTATTGAGCGTTTACTGCGTGCAGAGCACTGTTCTAAGCGCTTGGGAGAGTATAGTACAACAATAAACAGACACATTCCCTGCCCACAATGTGCTTACAGTCTAGAGGACACGGTGAGTGCTCAATAAACACCGCTGGTTGATGAAGAGTTTTATACAGTTTTTCTCTGGGAGGAACTGGTTTCCTGTCATTTCGTCATTAAGATGTATGAGATCTTACATTGACCCTGAATTTCTATAGCATCATTCACGCCAAGAGTTCAGAGAGGTTTGCTCATTGGTCCGCACAACATCTTTGTGACTGAAATGAGGCAGAGTCTTTCCATACCTAGCTCCCGGAGAGGTTCAGGCACCGGCCCAGGGTTACACGGCTCCTCAGTAGTGGAGCAGAGCCTAGAACGTCCCACATGCTTCCTTTTTCCGCTCGTAAAATGAGGGCCAAGGCCCTAAATGGCAGAGATAGGAGGAAGCAACAGAGGCTTGTTAACAAGAGGGACGAAGGGATCGACATCTGATTGGGGGCCCTGGTGGTCAACCTCCCACCTGACCCCAGGGGCAGAGACCATGACTAATAATAATAATAATAATAATAGTACCTGTGGTATTATTAAGTGTTTACTACGTGCCAGGCACCAGACTAACTGCTGGAGTGGATTCAAGCAAATCGGGTTGGACACAATCCCCACGCTGGGGCTCCCAGTCTTAATCCCCATTTTACAGATGAGGTCACTGCGGCCCAGAGAAGTGAAGTGACTTATCCGAAGTCACACAGCAGACAAGTGGTGAAGCCAGGATTAGAACCGAGGCCCTTCTGATTCCCAGGCCCGGACTCTACCCACTTAGGCAACGCTGCATCCTGTGTATTCTCTCCCAGCACTTAGTACTGTGTCCTGCACTCGAAGAAGTGATTAATGAATACTATGACTTCGTAAATATGATCACTACTACAATTAGTTATTCATTCATTCAATCGTATTTATTGAGCGCTTACTATGTGCAGAGCACTTAGGCGTCCATGGACTAGAGGAGCATTCAGCTGGGATGTCTGGAAGGTGGAGAAGCTCTTCCAGGAAGCCCGCCCAGACTGTAAGCCCTCTGGGGGAAGGGAACATGACTACTAACTCTGTCACGTTATAGTCTCCCAGGCACTAAGTACAGTGCTCTGCTCAAAGTAAAGCGCTTAATAAATACCACGGAGTGAACCCCATCTTACTCTGGTGACTCCTGATGCCCGATAGCACCTGGGGTATCCCTCTCCATTTTCTGGGGTTTGTTCAACAGACTGTGCCTCTCTGACTTGCTCCCTTTATTCGTCCTCCCTCCTAGGCCCACGGTACTTATGTACATATCCGTAATTTATTTATTTCTATTAATGTCTGTCTCCCCCTCTAGGCTGTAAGCTTGTTGTGGGCAGAGATTGCGTCTGTTACACTGTCCTCTCCCAAGCGCTTAGAACAGTGCTCTGCGCACAGTAAGCTTTCACTAAATACAATTTACTGACTGGAAGCAGTTTGAGGGCAAGAGCCTCCTCTCGCTGCCTACTTCAGGGCCCTGCGCCCAGAATGTAAGCTTGTCGTGGGCAGGGAATGTGCCCGTTTACTGTTGTACTCTCCCAAGCGCTTAGCACAGTGCTCTGCCCACAGTAAGGACTCCATAAATACAACCGTATGAGCGAAAGGGAGGACTAAATTCGTATCAGAGAATGACCCAGTGACCAACTGACAGTCGAGAGGCCCTTGGAAAACGTGGAAGAGGGATTAAAGGGTGAGGTTCAAAACGATACCACGATCCCTGCCAAGTGGAGAGGAGTGGCCTCATGAGCGCTGGCCTCATAAATCCCAGGAGCTCAGAGTTGGCCGGGAGCTGAGACAGCGATGCCGAGACCAGCAGGAAGGTGGAGTGGCGGGCGGGGTGGACCGAGTGATTGGGTTTCGCCTCCGTCTCCGCTCACGATGCATCGGGCCTGGGTCCGAGGTCTGGATCGCGGTCGGGCAGACCAGGGGACGACCCCGGGCCCCTGGGCGACTGGGGGATCAAACGGCCCAACTGAGAAAATGTGGCACCCAGGACCGGCTCTCCGCTAACCCCTGGGACCCGACATTAACATTAATGTTGGTATTTGTTAAGCACTTACTATGTGCAGAGCACTGTTCTAAGCGCTGGGGTAGATTTACAGGTTGTCCCATGTGAGGCTCACAATCTTCATCCCCATTTTACAGATGAGGTCACTGAGGCACAGAGAAGTAAAGTGACTTGCCCACAGTCACCCAGCTGACAGGTGGTGAAGCAGGATTCAAACCCATGACCTCTGACTCCCAAGCCCATTTCTCCATCCTTCCCCTTAATTGGGGCGAGACTAGCACTCATCACTACCCTTTGTCTTGTAAGCCTCTGTCGATTCGGTGTCCTCCTGAGGCCAGGCTGGGCAGCGGGCTGGGTCAACTCAAGGGAGAGTGAGAGGCCGGAGGGCTCCAGTGTTGTGCAGAGAGGAAAGCCCAGCGTCCCCTCTGAGGGAGGAAAATACCCTCCAGAGAGGTTTCATCCATCGGTGAGGGTTTACCGAAAGTTGGGGAGGATTCCATGGAGCACACTCAAGGAACAAGGGAGCTCAAACCCTGCCTAGCCAATGTCTTTGTTTTTCATTTAACTCTTGAAAAGCATCCCTGCCTCAGAGGAAGGGAGGACGTCCTCCGACATCTGGCCGTCCGGAGGCGGGGACGGATGCGTCCTCTGCTTCCCGCTTCGTCCGCTGTCACTGTGTTGGTCCTGCACGTGCAACACCAGTCACAGAGCTTAGTACACGTATAGATCTGTAATTTTATTTGCTTGCATCGATGTCTGTCTCCCCCCTTCTAAACTGTGAGCCCGATGAGGGCAGGGAACATCACCATTTATTGTTGATGGTACTTTCCCAAGCGCTTAGTACAGGGCTCTGCACACAGTCAGTGCTCAATAAATACGATTAAGTGATTACAGAAGCATCTAGAGTGTTTCTCCCGGGGGGCCCCTGGGTCCCCTCTTTCCCAGAGCCACTGCATATTACCCCATTACCCTATTTATTTTATTGAGGTATACATCCCCTTAATTCTATTTATCATGATTATGTTGTCTTGTTTTTGCCCGTTTGTCTCCCCCGATTAGACCATTAGCCCGTCATTGGGCAGGGATGGTCTCTAACTGTTGCCGAATTGTCCATTCCAAACGCTTAGTACAGTGCTCTGCACATAGTAAGCGCTCAATAAATACTATTGAATGAATGACTCCCCCTTCCAGGGCTCTTGTAACCCGAAAGCCACGTCCAGCTGCCGTTTTAAAATTCCATACCACGGCTGCCCCCCAGGTTTGCACTCTGAGGGGGTACCATCATTCATTCAATCATTAATTCAATAGTATTTATTGAGCGCTTACTACGTGCAGCGCACTGTACTAAGCGCTTGGAATGTACAGTTTGGCAACAGACAGAGACAATCCCTGCCCATCGACGGGCTTCCAGTCCAGAGCCCTCATCAAGATGGCAACCACCCATGGCGTGATCCTCACTCACATGCCCACCGCTGAGCGTTGTCTTTTTTTTTCTTTTTCAGTGATTCTCCGGCCCCGTCATCCCCCGCCCCAGCCATCCCCCGCCCCAGCTGCCTCCTGAAATAAGGGGCTCTGTGACCAGGTTCGTGTTTTAAAATCCTGAATGAGGTGCTGCAAGATCTAGGTGGGTTGGTGGGGGCGATTAAATGGTGCCGGGGAGGGGAGGTGGAGGGGGGAAGCACTAGGAAAATTTACTCAGGTAATTACCTGGTAATCAGATGGGACACAGTCCCTGTCCCATGTGGGGCTTGCAGGGGGAGGGTGACCAGATGTTGAGTCTCCATCAGCGTGGTGTAGTGGCTAGAGCAGGAGCCCGGGAGTCAGAAGGTCATGGGTTCGAATCCCCGCTCCACCGCTTGTCTGCCGGGTGACCTTGGGCAAGTCGCTTCACTTCTCCTTCTCTGGGCCTTAGTTACCTCATCTGTAAAAAATGGGGATTACGAGTGCAAGCCCAATGTGAGGCAGGGACTGTGTCCCCAACCTGACTAGCTTGTACCTACCCCGGCACTTAGAACAGTGCTTGGCCCACAGTAAGCGCTTAACAAGTACCATCTCACAGAAGGCAAAACGGGCACCGAGAAATTGCCCAAGGCCCCACAGCAGGCAGCTGGTAGAGCTGGGACTTTTCTGTGCCTCACCTACCTCATTTATGAGCTGCACGTGGGACCACCTGTTTACTTTGCGTGTACCCCAGAGCTTAGAACAGTGCTTGGCACATAGTAAGCACTCAACAAATATCATCATTATAATTATTGTTAGAAATGAAGTGAATTGCCCAAGCTGGGACACCTCTACCCCTCAGTCACCTCCCCTTGTGAGCCCCACCTGATTACTACGCATCTACCCCAGCGTTTTGAACAGCGCTTGGCACATGGTACGTGCTCAACAAATCCCAGCGTCATTACTATTATTGTTAGAAATGAAGTGAATTGTGGTAGAGCTGGGACATCTCTGTGCCTCAGTTACTTCCGTGCCTCAGAGAAGCAGCGGGGCTCAGTGGAAAGAGCCCGGGCTTGGGAGTCAGAGGTCATGGGTTCGAATCCCCGCTCTGCCACTTGTCAGCTGTGGGGCTGTGGACAAGTCACTTCACTTCTCTGGGCCTCAGTTCCCTCATCTGTCAAATGGGGATTAAACTGTGAGCCTCCCGTAGGACCACCTGATGACCCGGTATCTCCCCCAGCGCTTAGAACAGTGCTCTGCACAGAGTAAGCGCTTAACAAATACCAACATTATTATTATTATTATTACCTCATCTGTGAGCCCCACCTCTTTACCCAGTATCTCCCCCAGCGCTCAGCAGATAGTAATAGCTCAATAAATACAAGTGAATGAATGAATGAATGAATGGCCTCTCTCTCTCTCGCCCCGCCCCCACGCGGGGCGCGAGGGCGTGGCCCGGGCGCGCGCCGGGCGGGGCGCGAGGGTGTGGCCGTAGGGCGCGCGGCGCGTCCGGAGCGCGCGCGCGTGGGGAGGGGCGGGGCGGGGCGGAGCCGCGCAGGCGCGCTGGGGGACGTGGGGGGGGAGGAGGAGGAGGAGGCGAGTGGGCGCGCGCGGGCGCGCGCGGGGCCGGCGGGAGCAGGGAGGCCGCCCGGCGCGTGCGTGCGCGAGGAGAGAGAGAGAGCGGGAGGGCGAGGGGAGCACC
This sequence comes from Ornithorhynchus anatinus, assembly GCF_004115215.2. Lineage (NCBI taxonomy): Eukaryota > Metazoa > Chordata > Mammalia > Monotremata > Ornithorhynchidae > Ornithorhynchus > Ornithorhynchus anatinus. The sequence continues at coordinate 41,382,409 of NC_041733.1, forward strand.
AGGACCAGCAGCCTGCAGGGGTAGGGGGCTGCCTTTCCTTCATCCATTCCTCCCTTTCTTTCCTCCTCCTTCCTCCCTTCCTTCCCTCCCCCCTTCCTTCCCTCCCCCCTTCCTTCCCCCCCTCCCCCGCCTCCCTCCATCTTCCCCTGTCCCTCCCCCCTCCCCGCCCCCCGTGCTCGGACGCTGAATGAGCGTTGTGTTTTTGTGCTCCTCTTTTTCTCTCTCCCCCCCCGCAGGCTTATCGGGCCTTGGCCTGCGCCCTCCCCCCCCCCCCCCCCGCAGCAGCAGGTGGGAGAAGGACCCAGCGGCTCCCAGGACCTCCCATGTAGCTGCCCGGCTTTGTCCCTGCCCCTGGACGGTCCTGCCCTCAACTGTCCTCCCCCCGGACTGACCTGCTCCTCCCTGCTCCTGCCCCCCGGACTGTCCTGCCCCTGGACTGTCCTGCTCCTGCCCGTTCCTGCCCCTGGACTGGCCTGTCCCTAACCCTGTCCTGCCCCTGGACTCTCCTGCCCGCTCCTGCCCCTGGACGTTCCTGCCCCTGAACTGTCCTGCCCCGGACTGACCTGGTCCTCCCTGCTCCTGCCCCCGGACTGTCCTGCACCTGGACTGTCCTACCCCCGCCCGGTCCCGTCCTGCCGTCGGACGTCGTCTGTTGGGCCTCCGTCCCACGTGCCGTGGCCCCGGCCCGGGCCCGTGAAGGACACCCCCCACAGCCCGCCGCCCCCCACCCATCCACCGCCCCCCACCTCGGAAGGCATGTCTCGTTACAACCTCACCAGCCTCCTGGACTGGCTGTACGGGGGCGTGGACCCTCGCTTCGCCGGCAACGGGGGCCCCGACTGCGCCGCCTTCCTGCCCTGGCAGCAGCGGCTGCTGGAGAGCGTGGTGGTCCTGGCCCTGGCCCTGCTGGAGATCCGGGTGGCCCTGCGGCACATCCTGAGGCGGGAGCCCCCCGAGGATGGCCGGCGGACCCGAGCCGACCCGCCCGCCCTGCCCCGTCCAGCTCAGGAGGAGAGCCCGGCCAAGAACCTGCTGCTGGTGGCCCTGTGCCTCACTTTCGGCGTGGAGGTGGGCTTCAAGTTCGCCACCAAGACCGTCATCTACCTGCTCAACCCCTGCCACCTGGTCACCATGATGCACGTGAGTCTGCCGGTCCCGGGACCCTTGGGGCCGGCCCTTCCGTTGCCCTAACGTCCTGCTTAATGTGTGCGCCGCCCCCCCCGGCTCAACGGGCTGGGCATCGAAACCACAGGGGGCTGGGTCATTCGGTCACGTTGATTGAGCCCTTACGGTGTACAGAGCACTGTACTAAGCGAGCACCGCGAGCTCCCAGTCTCGGTGAAAGGCCGGGGGGGCCTCTCAGATACCTGGTTGCGGCTGCTGGGGCGTTAGCCTTTCCCACACCGTTCCCACCACCGTCACCCTGCGAGGCAGCACCGGGCCAGAGATCTCCCAATTGTGAAGAGGGATCTGATAGGATCAGTCAGTCCTGTGTATTGAGCGCTTACTGTGGGCAGAGCACTGGCCTAGGCGCTTGGAACAGCACAGTAGAACAGAGTAGGTAGACGCGTTCCCTGTGCGCGACAGGCTAGAGGGCTGCCCGGAAATCCTGAGTGAGCCGGGGCGTCCCGGGCTTCTGTTGGCCGTCCCTTACGATTTTCAGGACCGGGGCGTCCCGGGCTTCTGTTGGCCGTCCCTTACGATTTTCAGGACGATAGACTGTCCTGCAGTTGGTTCTGGAGCAGCTGAACTGGTCGCCCTAACCCATCCGACCCTCCCGCTGCCCCTGCTTGAACCTCTGCATTTGGGCCAGACCCTGCTTCATTTTGATCCCCCCAATGTTGTGTATTTTTTATTCGGCGAGCATATTTTATTCGGAGACGACTGTACAGAGTAGGATTGTCAGCCTCTCTTCTCCACCCGGACAGTCTCCGAGCAAGGAGGAGGTGTGGTCGCTAAGGGAGGGCGCCATGGCGGCCAAGTTTTCAACAGAAGGTCATATGGGTCGGTCTGTCTGTAGACAATTGCCGTCGGTGGGCCAGAGAAGTTCTGCTGTCCGGAAGGGACATTTTTACGGGGTCCAGGGTCCCTCCTCTGAGGACGGGGCAACTGTTGATTCCTGACCCCTCCCCCGGGGGCTTGGGCAGCCGCCTGGAACGCCAGAGGGAAATATATCCCCCGCCTTGGGGACTGGAGACCCCTAATTTCCTCATTTTGTCCCTTTCCCCGGGAAGCGCCTGCATGGGTTTCCCCGTAATCGCTCCCGTGATTGGAATTTGGCCTCTGTGTCCGAGCTCCGTGCGTCGTGGCCCTTATCATCTGGATGTACCAACGGGGTGCTGACCTCTTGGCAAGTGCTGGGCAGAGCAAGGCCTGGAGCTGGCTCAGGGTGTGGAGCTCAGTGTCAGTCAAGTGTCGATAACAGATAGCTAGTGAGTGGCTGCTGGATGCGGAGTGCTCGTCTGGGGGCCTGGTTTAGTGGCTAGAGCAACAGGCCTGGGAGTCAGAAGGACCTGGGTTCTCATCCCGGCTCGACCGCTTGTCTGCTGTGTGACCTTGGATGAGTCATTTCACTCCTCTGGGCCTCAGTGGCCTCATCTCTAAAATGGGGATTAAGACTGTGGGTCCTCTGTGGGACGGGGACTGCGTCCAACCCGATTACCTTTTATCTACCCCAGTGCTTAGTAAAGTGCCTGGCACGTGGGAAGCGCTTTCGGATGAGGGGTGAGGGGGTTCATTAGGGAAGAACTCCCAGAGGGAGTGACCTTTTTTAGGAGGAGCAGGATGGATGTGGTTTAAAACCAAAAAACCGAGGGGGGAATGGCATCGGAAGAGTGGAGAGTGAGGGCCGGGGAAGTCTGCTCATGGGGAACAAGGGCGAGGCAGATGGATAGATAGGGCATCTTGAACTTGAATTCACTTTGGGATCCCAGTACACCGGAGCTCAGAAAGCCGTAGCTCGGCCTCCCCGAGCCCTGGCGGCTACACAACATTTTTCAGGGTAGGGCCAAGAGGAGGACTGCCTCCCTCTCTCTCCTCACCCTGGATGGAGTGACATTCTGATCCAATGAAAATCCAGTGGAGGGTGGTGTGTGTGTATCGGGGGGGACGAGGTAAAAGAGAGATTCATCTCTTTGGATTATAAGACAGCAGGCCACGGGGTGGTGATGGAGTGTGTTTTTGTAATTCATCCGTACCTCCGTAGTCTTCACTAGAAGCCTCGTGGCTTTTTCCGTGCTTTCAAGATCGCTCCGCACGACTCTGGGCAGGGGAGGTCGACCGCCCTTCCCCTTTTATAGGCTGGGAATGCAAGACGAGTTTGGAACCGTGTAACCAACGCAGCATCAGCAGCAGCGAGAGTAATGGAGCGGGGTCGAAGCCGGCAGGAAGACCCTCGCTCCCTGCCTGCCACCCCCATCCCCCCAAGCAGCGTCCAGCTTGATGGGGTTGATGAGCAGACATCGGGTCCCCACTGGAAATCGGCTCCGAATGCTAGAGTGTAAGCTCTCCGTGGGCAGGGATCTATTGTGCGGTAGAATCCCAGGTGATTAGTACTGTGCCCGACGCCTGGCACTAATAACCGGCACTGACCGGTCGATAACAGATCCTCGCAGGACCCACTGAGGCAAACTTGGGGCTGGTAACCAGACCCCCAGCCCCCCACTGCCGCGGTCGGAGGGCCAGAGCTGTGGGAGAGCGCCACGCTCGCTGACATGACCATCCCCGGGATGAGGTGTCGAAGCTTGGGGTGCAGGCGAGGGCCGGCCGGCTCTCTGGGGGTCTGGGGTGGGGGGGTCTGGCAGCTGGTTCAGCGACCGGTGCGGGGAGCACGGTCAGGACGCCCGTCTGGAAGTGATGCTGTCGGCAGCAAGACTGGCCTCACATCTGTTTCTTTGGAGCCAGACCTTTCGCGCCTATTTCTTTCTCCCTCATGAATGGACTTTCTGTGAACGAGAGGAAATAGTGGGTCTCCGCTGCTGCTGTTGCTGCAGCGGGGCCGCCCGGGTCAGTGATTTTTTTCCCTCCGTCCTGTGGGAGGTGCCGATCGGGGGGTGCCCTCCCGGTATTGATTCTCGGGGCGAGCGGCCAGACAACGAGAACCCGACGGAGGGAACGGGCTTGAGCCGAACGTGGGGTCCGCGGTCCACCCCTCTGGGGTGAGGGGGTAGAGAAGGCGACAGGGAGCAGTGTCTTTCTAGGCCGGGACACCTTCACCCCCTCGTCGTCTTGTTTGCGGAAACCCGGCCAACTCTCTCCTCCAGAGAGGGCAGGCAGCCAAGTCTTAGAGACGTGTGGCTGGCTGCCCTCTGTTCGCCGCAGCCTCCCCGCCTCTTCTCGTTGGGGTGGGGGCGGTCGGGGTGGCGGGCTCTCTTCGGGTGGGATCAGGGCGGGGCCGCGGGCCAAGGCAGGCAGACCCTGGTGGTACCCAGGGGCAGGCAGGCCTCCCCGGGAGCTTAGATTTCCCAGAGCCGACTTCTCAGCGGCTTGCTTCTACCTTGGGATTATTGAGACGCACACGGGCATCGAGTAGAGGGAGCAAAGCCACACCAGTAAGGAAGGTGGGAATTACTCAGCGGCCTTTTTAAGGAATCAACCCCAGCTGCCGCGTACCTAGAAACGGAGGCGCGAGCGTGATCTTTTCAGCTGCCGAGATTTTCGACTCGGTTTCGGCGGACGTGATGACCCGTGATAGTGCTAGAGGAGATGGGATGGACCCGTGGCCTGGAACGCAACTTTTCATATGCACGAGTTTCTCTGGGTGGGAGGATCGGATGGGGGGTGGGGGATGACACGGTACATGTGAAACCTCTTCTGCCTGGGTACACGCAGAAAAGAGATTAAGTACTAACTGAACTGACACAGTCGGGCTACGCCCGAGCAGTCACTCATATTTATCACCGTATGCAGAGCACTATACTAAGCGCATGGAATAATACAGTATAACAATAAATAGACATATTCCCTACCTACAGCGAGTTTACGGTTACTTCCCGGGCGGCCCTGGAGACGAGAGAGATGTTGGGAGCTGGGAAGAATGACGGAATAGCTTCAGCCCTCCTGATGGTCCCGCCCGGGAGACCAAGGGCTGGTCAGTGAGGACCATTCCCATTTCGCAGAAGGGGACAACAGAGCTCTGGGGACAGTACCCTAATAAAAAATAAATATAGTGTTTAAGTACTTACTATGCATCAGGCACTGTAGTGAGCGCTGGGGTGCATGCAGGCAAATAGGGTTGGAGGCAGTCCCAGTCCCACGTGGGGCTCACAGTCTCGATCCCCATTTTGCAGATGAGGTCACTGAGGCCCAGTGAAGTGACTCTCCCAAGGTCACACGACAGATGAGTATCGGAACCGGAACTAGAACCCATGACCTGACTTCCAGGCCCGTGCTCTACCCACTAGGCCACGCTGCTTTTCGAAGGTCACTAGCAAGTTGGTGGCTGAGCTGGCATTCTCCATTTCCAGGCTGGGTCTTCTGGGCAGCCGGGCACCCCTCACGCGTTATTTGATGGGACTCTCGGGAATGAAAGCCTATGGATTCAGGGCGGAGGAATGAGTTGGTAGCCGTTGGCCCCGTGGTCCCCGAAAAGACCATCTCGTGTTCTCCCAGAGAGCCTGGCAAATGGGGTTTATCCCCCCTAACAACAAGTATGACTCTTATAATAATTATATTGTAATTTAATACATTGTTAATATTATTCTGTCTGGATGAGGTTGGAAAACACCCCCCCTGGTTCAGTGTGGGTCTTTGGGTCAGAGAAAGACCGTGAGCCAATTAGCGAATACTCTGTATTACCCTGGACAGAGGCCTGCCCTAAGCACTTGGATTTAGTAGACATGTACCCTGTTCTCAAGGAGGTGACAGTCTAGTGGGGGAGACAGAAACAAAAATAAATTACAGATGGGAGAAAGGAAGGAGAGAGGAGATGTCCATAAGTTGGTGCTCTAGGAATCAGACACATACACAAACACCCAGGTGGTGCGGAAGTGTTGAGCAGAGCACTGTACTAAGTGGTTGGGAGAGTACAATGCAGCAGAATTAGCAGACGCGTTCCCTGCCCGCATAACAAGTTTACAATTACTCCCTGGGTGTCATTGGAGACGAGAGGTGTTGGGAGCTGGGAAAAAGGCGGAATGTCGGTTGAAGAGCTTTTACCTGGGGAAATGAGACGATAAGACGGGGAAGGCCCTCCCGGAGGAGCTGTGATTTCAGGAGGGCTTTGCAGTACCTGTGGATTTGGGTTTGAAGCGGGTGGGAGTCCTGGGCAGGGGGGAGGTGGCAAGCTTCTGGCGGCGACGGTAGAGAAGAGAACGACGCCCAGCGAGTAGGTTGGCTGGAGAGGAACAAAGGGCGAGGAGGGTGTCGTGGAAGAAGAGTGGATACATAGGAGGGAGAGAGCTGAGGAAGGGCCTCGAAGCTCAGCCGTCAGAAACTTCTTTTTGGTGCGAAGACGAATGGGTGACCGTTGAAAGTGTTTGGCGAATGAGGTGATGTGGGCAGACCGTTTTAGAAAATGATCGGGGCAGCGGAGGAGGGAGCGGAAGGGAGATTGGCAGGAGAGAGACCAGCGAGGCGGAAGCAGTAGTCCAGATGGGCTACGACCTAATGGTTGGGGCAATGTTGGGGGCCATTTAGAGGGAGAAGAAGGGGCAGATCCAGGAAATGAGGCCAAGGATGCTACTCCCGACTGGAGCAACTCGGTTACCCGGAGATCCCTGGGACATCCAACCACAAGAGTCGAAAGGGCCGGGGTGGGGGGACAGATGTGCTCCCCAGTAGCCCTTTTTATTCAGGAATGTATCCAACTCTTCCTTGGAGCTTGATGGTTTCTGACTTCAGAACTTTCTGGGTCCCAGATTTCCTCATGCTTTCCACCGGCTCCTTACAGTGTGAAAAGCCTGCAGAGGGGCTCGGGAAGTATCCGTGGATGATGCCGATGATCACTGAGGATCTGATGTAGGAAAAACCCAAAGGACCCATGAAGTCATTAGTCTTCTCTTCCGGCTTCAGACCCGACGCCTCTCCACTCCCCATCTGCTGTCTGTAACTCCAGGGTCTGCAGGCGGGGGTTGCGACAGGCACCCAGCCGTCTGCCGATGGCATTTAGCAGATGGTCTGGCTCCTGAGACCTTGGGGGGGTGGGGACGGTAGAGGGGAGAACAACGACCTCGCCCCTCCCACCCCCAGAAAACCCCCGTGTTGGGGGTCCTGGTCATCCCAGGAGGCTAGAGAGGTCATTAATGGGCTCCCCTCAGCTTCCCGGGTCGCTCAAGGATCGTGACTTCTGATCCCAGCTCAGGGAACATTCAGGCTCCAGGGTGTGGAAAGGGAGATACAGTCAATTCCCCAATTACAATGGCAATAGGGTCCTCGAAGAACCTCCTGTTATGGGAGGAGGGGGGGAATTGCGCTATAATAATCACACCTTGATCAATATCGTGTGATGGGGGCCACCGTTTTGGGTAATAATAATCAGTAATAATAATCACAGTATTCCTTATGATATTTGTTAAGCCTTTACTTCATGCCAGGCACTATTCTGGGTCTGGGGTAGATACAAACTAATCAGGTTGGACACAGTCCCTGTCCCACATGGGGCTCATAATATTGCAGATGAGGTAAGTGAGGGAACAGAGAAGTATAGTGACTTCCTCCAGATCACCCAACGGACAAGTAGCGGATCTGGGACTAGAACCCGGGTTCTTCTGACTCCCAGGCCGGTGTTCTATCCACTAGACCGCTGTCTTCTGCGAGCCAGTAACACTAGTAAGCACTGGGGCGGATACAAGACAATCAAGTTTGACCCAGGCCCTGCCCCGCATGGGGACCACAGTGTAAGATGGAGGGAGAACAGCTATCGAATCCCCCTTTTACAGCTGAGAAAACTGAGGCACAGAGAAGTGAGGGCTCTTGCCTCAGGTTGCGCTGCAAGCAGATGGTAGAACCAAGATCAGAACCCAGGCCTTTTGTCTCCCAGGCCTGGGCTCTTTCCACCAGGTCACACACATTTATTTGAACTCACCCGTGGATCGCATTTGTCCAGAAAGGGGTGTGCTGTAGAAGGAACTTCCCTTGTTCTTCAGGACTGGCCTGCCAGACTGTTCAAGGAAAACTGGTGTTAAAGGGGAACTGACTTATGGCGGCGGGAGGGGGGAGGTGAGAATAAGTTACTTCCCTCACGTCTCCTTAGAGGTGTGACTTCCTATTCTCCTGAACCTCCCTCCCACTGCACCCTTATCGTCATCATCATCACTAAATTTATTGAGCACTTACAATGGGCAGACCGCTGTTGAAAGTAGTTGGAGCAATTACAAGAAAATAAAGTGAGGTTTCATCCCTACCCTGTTAAGGACTGGCGAACTAAGCTGGGGAGGGCCAGACATGCCCCAAGAAGAAGAAAATTCCCACAGCGAAAGCAGGCTAAAACTCAACCCTCTAACATAACACAGCACAATAGGCAAGTTGAACGGTGCAGCATGGAAAGAATCCCGACCTGGAAGTCAGGAGACCAGAGTTCTAATTCCAGCTCTGCCACTTGCCTGCTGGGTGACCTGGGGCAAGTCACTTACCTCGATGGTGCCTCGGTTTCCTCATCCCTGAAATGGGGATTCAGTGCCTCTCCTCCTTCCTCCCTAGGCTGTGAGCTCTAAGGGGTACAGGGACAGTGTCCCCCCGAGATGATCTTGTGTGTGCCTCGGGCATTTTGTAAGATCCTTGGCACATAGCAAATATCACACTTTGTATTATAATTTTTAGTTGTAATTAATCATACCTATCGAGCACCTACTATGTGCAAAGCATGATACAACAGACTTAGGAGACACGGTCCCTGCCCACACAACAAGCTTACTGTCTGGAGGGGGGAGACAGACATTAATATGAATAAATAATTTTTAATCCATAATTTAAAGATAGGTTCCTAAGTGCTGGGGGGTTGGGAGCCGGGGCGAATATCAGATGTCCAAAGGTCACAGATCGAAGTGCGTGGACGACGCAGAAGGGAGAGGGAGCCGGGGAAAAGAGGGCTTCGTCGGGGAAGGCCTCGTGGCGGAGATGTGACCCTAGTAATGCTCGGAAGGTTGGCAGGATGGTGGTCTGGCATATACGGAGTGGGGAGGGAGTTCCTGGCTAAGGGGAGATGATGGGAAAGGGGTCAGCAGCGAGATAGATGAGATCGGGGTCCAGTGAGTAACCCGGCGCTAAAGGAGTTGGAGTGTTTGAGTTGGGCTGTTTTAGGAGCTTAGTGAGGTGAGGTAGGATGGGGTGAACTGATTGCTTTAAAGTCAAGGGTGAGGCGTTTCTGTTGGATGGGCGACCACCAGAGGTTCTCGAGAAACAGGGAGACGTGAACTGAATGCCCTCGCATCGTGGGTTGGGAATGCGCCTACCAACTCTGTCATATTGTACTCCCCGACCGCTCAGTACGGTGCTCTGCACACTGTAACCGCTCAGTAAATGTGATAGATTGATAGTAGCTTGGGCAGTTTCAAGCTGCTTGCCCATCCTTCCCTGCTGAGGGGCTGGGGTTTCATTCCTTCCCCGTCAAAGAGAGAGGCTGCCCTGGACCAGAAAATGGTGTACCCTCTAGGGGAGTGCTTAGTAAGGTAGCTACAGGATAAGCAGATTGGACACAGTCCCTGTCCCCTAAGGAGGACACAGGCAACTGAGGCACAGGAAAGTTAAGCATTCCCCAGCAGGCAAGTGGGAGAGCCGGCATTTGAACCCAAGTTGCCTGATAGCTTGTGCTCCCTCCTTTTGGCCTCATTGCTTCTCCCTCCGCTTCTTCCAAACAGATCAAGATTCACTCCTCAGCGAAGCCTTCCCACATTATCTCCAGCATCCAGACATTCTAGTGACAGCCACCCCGGCCCCAGTCCTTCAATCCTGAAATACTCGGGAGGTGCTTGTACAGCTTAATCCATTGTACATCCCTTTCCGCCCCTTGTTTTCATTGGTAGGGGAATGCTAATGATGATGATATAATGGTATTTGTTAAGCGCTCGCTACGTGTCAGGCGCTGTAACTAAGTGCTGGGGCGGATACGAGCCAGTCAGGTTGAACACAGTTCCCTGTCCCACATGGGGCTCACAGTCTTAGTCCCCATTTTACAGTTGAGGTAACCGAGGTCCAGAGAAGTGAAGCCACTTGCCCAAGGTCACCCAGCAGACAAGTGGCAGAGCCAGGATTAGGACCCATGAGCTTCTGACTCCCAGGCCTGCGCTCTATCCACTAAACTGTGCTGCTTCTCAGGAAATACACACATCTATATGTGTGTGTGTATTCATATTTGTCCTGCCAACCCCATTGGATTGTAATATTTTCATTCCTCCATTACTATGGAAAATGCTTAGTCAAGGACTCTTTGGGCTCCAGCAACATTATCGACCCCCCGGTGGATGCGATTTGTTTTTGGTTTTTCTTGTCTTGCTCCTCTGGAGGCTCTGCCCGCCTTCCTAGAAGGCTGTGGGCATTGATCCAGGGTACCTCGTGCCCATTAAGCAAACCTCTCTGACCATCCTTTGAAATAGCCAAAGGAAAGAGTATAAATCTCTGCCCTGGCTCATGGACCTTTTAGTTCGATTTGCATCACAAAGAGCTCATCACCAGAACCGCCGTCTGCCCCTGCTGGATCTCTCCCTGCCCAGGCTGAACAGCCAGCTTTCATTTGTCAGGAAATTGCGCCTCCAAGATCTTCATGTCTCTCTTTTTCTCTCTCTCGATGGGCCTCCCCTTCCCCTGCTCCTTAGCTCTTTCAATAGAAAATATATTAATAAGAGCCAAAAAGACTTCGCCAGCTAGTGACTCACTGCTCATCTCTGCCTCACCCCTGGAGGGAGGGAGGGAGGGAGGACCCGACGTTCCCCTGTGGGGAGTGCGCTCTCCTGGCCTCCGACTAAATTATGAGAAGCGGAAAGAGCCAGATGTCACCAGTCCTTGTGGGTGTCCTCTCTTGCACATTCCTGTTGTTCGGTTATTGAATAACAGGAAGTGGACAGGTTATAAAGGTCTGTGGGAAAAGGGAGCCGCGAACCCGGGGACCTCAGATGCTCACGTTTTGCAGGGTCGGCTTCTGACGTTTGGGCGTTCCCGAGGCTGGAAAAAAACCTACTACCCCTCCCTGCCCCGATGCACACCCACACCCACGACATTGCTGGTCATCACACCGGATGTGACAGTGTCAGGCCCAAGTCTGACCGAACCCTCCGGCAGCTAGAATGTTTTCTGGAGGTACACCTACCCCACCCCCCCAGGCTCCAAAGCCATTGTGTTTCCTTGGTTCCTGCTAACACAGGAGGAGAGAGGCTGGGGGTGGTTCAAATTTTCCACAGTTCATTCATTCATTCAATAGTATTTATTGAGCGCTTACTATGTGCAGAACACTGTACTAAGCGCTTGGAATGAACAAGTCGGCAACAGATAGAGACAGTCCCTGCCGTTTGACGGGCTTACAGTCTAATAGGGGGAGACAGACAGACAAGAACAATGGCAATAAATTGCCATCCCTTTCTGACTGATTTTCCAGAGGCAGCTCCCCCAACCCCCTGAAGCTGGGGAAGGTGTAGCATTCCCTCAGAATGGCGGCTTGTCCCTCTCACCCTGACCTGCCAGGGTCTGGGGGATGCTGGTGGGAGAGCTGGGGTTTGATGTGTGTGGTAGGGAAGAAAGCAGGCCGGGCTCTTTGAAGCGGGAAGGGGCCCTGATCCGGAGGAAAGGAGGATGAGGGTAACCTGCGGAGGTTCCCCACCCTAGTGGGAATGAGACCCGGTCCCTGCTCTTGAGGAAGGGGAGAAGCCGGAGACACAAACATAAATAAAGATACGGACACAGTAAGATAGCTGGAACCCACAGCAGTAGCAGTATAAACAAACAGATGTCTCTAGGCGAGTAGATGTGTGTAGATGTCTAAGGGTGAAGTGAGAGCTGGCCTTTTTTCTCATAGACAATATTACTGATGTGAAATCTCAGCCGCTTGTTTGAGCGTGGCTTAAAAGACCAAGGTGCAGCCAGCTGTCCATCCGAGATTGTATGAAGACAGCTCCTAGCCGTGCTGGCCACTTGGGCCCATTTAGGGCTAGTATCTGTTTTGGAGCCTGCCTCTCTGCGGCCTAATGTTTGAGAAACCTCCGCTCAAGGAGAACCGCTCTTCTCCCGATCTCTGCCTGTCAGGCTACCTTAAACCCCAGCGGTCTGTTGCGATACCACAGGGTTGGGACTTGGCTTTATCACCAATGTGCATTCTCCCCTCCCCCAACTCCAGAATGTATGTGGATGTGGGGCTCTTCTCCTGTTGGGTATCCCGCTGTCATCCGACTGTCCGCTCTCTGGACAGGCCATTCCCTTTGGGATTGTGTTCGGGTTTCCACTGGAAGTGATTTGAGTTTAAGGGACTGAAGGGGAAGGTAGGAAACATTTATACTTGCAGCATTTATAGCCCGGAAATTCCATTTCTCCGAATCGCCTGGGAATGAGAGTCAATCAGCAAATTGGGCAGAGCCTCTTACATTCAGGAGAGGGAGCCTTGTTTGTGTTTTGCTATGTCTCTCTTTCTCCTTCTGTCTCCTTACTTGCACTGCTAGCCTGGCTGAAGGCTTTGCTGCGTACTAACCTCTGAGTAGACGTATTCAGAACTTCGTGTATCGAAGCAAGTTCGGCGTTTTTTTTCAGGAAGGTTATAGGGCACCCAGTTCTCCCATTAGAATGGGGATTGCGGGTTTCTAGAACCCCTTGCCGAGAGAAGTCTGTTTGATAGCTCTCATCCCGGAACTGTTTTGCTACTCCATGTGGGTTCTGTATCCAGCTCATTGTCCGAAGACCCTTCCTTAACCCTGCCGTCCGCTCGATCTCTCCTCTCCTACCGAGGTCCTCAGACAGGTCATTAGAGTCGGAGTCCTCAGGCCAGCCCATGATGAGCGGGGTCATTAGAATTGGAATTGAAACCGCCCTGTTCGCCTCAAACCTGACCCTGAACATCCAACCAAAGAAAACGTATCATTTTCCTCCTTAACCGTTCACGAAGGTGATGCACTCTAGGCTGGTCGTAGCGCCTAGCTTGAACTGGAATGATTCTGGGAGGTCTTCCTGGCGGAAGCCGGTTTTAAAATTTCAAAGGAGAAAAGTTGGTTAGAAAGGCTTAGGGGGTCTGGGAGCAGAAGCAGAGAAGATGAGCTGGGCCAGAGCTGGAAGTGAAGGCTGGGAGACCACTGACCAGCAGATAGCTTGTTTGTAGAAATGATCAGTCGGTCATTTTTATTGAGTGCTTACTCTACTAGGCACTAGGGAGCACAGAGCACAACATTATAACAGACACTTTCCCTGCTCACGCTTTGTTTGGGCAGGAGCCCCCTCAGTGAGGGGGCAGAGCCATGTTTGAGGCAGCTTGAAGAAGCACCTCCACCCCCTCCCGCCGCCCCAGCTAACTCTTGTCTGCAGCTCTCTTGGCTTCAGAGCGGCAAAGGATTTTGAGCAGAAAGAACCCAGTGAAGGCCAACCCTGCTGTTTCGAATGTGGATTTTACATGCCCGAGGAACTGGGAGCTGGTCAGATCTCATACGTTCACTGAATTTCTGTCCCATGTCACCCCTCCGCTCCCAGCTTCCGTTCTTCCCTCCCGTGGTATGTGGTATGTGGTAAATGCGCATTATGTGCTAAGAAGTGTACCGAGCTCTAGGGTGGATATAGAAAATCAGGTCAGACACAATCCCTGTCCCATATGGTGCTCCCAACCTAGATAGAGAGAACAGGTGTTGAATCCCCATTTTACATAGGAAATTGAGGCACAAAGAAGTAAAGTAACTTGTCCGAGGTCACCCAGCAGGCAGGTGGCGGAGAACCCGGCTCCTTTGACTCCCAGGCCCATGCTTTTTTCTCTAGGCCATTATGCCCCCTGTCTCTGAGACCAATATTATTAAGTAATTTCTATTTCTCTCTCTTTCTCTCTCACACACACACACAGCCACACCCACCACCATCTCTTCCTGTCATCTCCCTATGTCATCTCCTACCTGAGGCTGCCCTTGCCTAAAAGTAAGGCAGGCCCGACCGGTTGGTAGGTTGTGCGTCCAGAAGGGCTCTGAGCGGGAGCTGTCAGGTGCTGATTGAATCCGGCTCAGAGCCAGACGGTACGTTCAGTTCCTGTCATTTGGTCTCCCGGTGCTCTGGGTAAACCCCTTTGAGGGGCTCTGTGCGGAGGACTAGCAGAGTCCTCCGGGACATGGAGGTGGAGACAAAGGATGGGGGACGGAGTGGGGAGCCCTGCCATTTATTTGTCAGTCCCACGTTCCACCCGAGTCGCCCTTTGGTATGTAAGGCCCGCGGCCAAAACTCTTCGTTGGGCCCAGATTTGCGTATGTTTCTCTGGGGCCTGGCAACTCAGTCATCCAGACGGGTGGCCTGTCGGTGCCAGCCAAGGACAGGGAGCCGCTCCCCATGACCCTCAAAGCCCCCGCAGCAGTGTGTTACTGGGGGCTCTGCCAGGAGAGGGGCGTGGGAATGGGGCAGAAGGAAAATCAATCAACCGGGGGCCCAGTCCGGCTTCGGCTCGGCTTTCGGGGGAGAATTGGATTTTTACATCAGTTTTTCCCAGAAGCACTCACCATATCCTCCTCGAGACCAAGCCCGTTAGGAACGGGGGCACTGGGGCCATAATAGGGGTGGGGTTTTGGGGTTGTGGCGGAGCCCCCTTCTTTTCCCAGATGTCTGAGAGGAGGAGGACTGGGAATGGAGAAGAGACACTGCGTGGTTGGGAGGAGGAGAGGCGGGAGAGGAATGAGTCTAAGTAATGGCTCTCCAGTCCGTACTGCCATGCCGGGGGTGGGCAGCTGGGTGCTCAGGTGGTAACGAGAGGCAGGCTGGGGCTCTAGACCCAGATTGGGAAACAGCAAGTCCTGGCACTAAGGCAGCAGGGGACGGGCTGCCAGAGTCAGAACTGAGCGAGCATCTCCTAGGCTCCGGGGGGCAGGGGAGAGAGAGGAGAGAGCGTCCCCAGATCTGTCTGCGGCCTCTGAACCTGATCCCCTCTTAGCTGCTCAAGGGATTTAGGTGGAGGGGCAGAAACCCCAGACCCCTGAGCTGAGAGGTCTGGACAACCATCCACTCCCCGTCTGCATCGGCAAAGTAGGTGCACTGGAAGGAGATGAACTCCCTGTGAAGGATCGCAGTGGAAAGCTCAGCTCTCTGTCTGGCCCAGCCGGGGATTTAAGACTGTGAACCCCATGTGGGACGTGGACTGTGTGTGATCTGATTAGCTGGTATCTACCCCAGTGCATAGTCCAGTGGCTGGCATGTATTAGGGATTTAACAATGTCATAAAAAAAGTGCTCCTCAAAATAGTAATAACCAAGGAGGGGAGTGCCAGGCCTGCTGCTGCCCCAGAGGCTGAGCGAAGTGCAGAGGGGAGGGGGCGTGAAAGAGCGTTGGAGTGAGTGAGTCGGGGACTCCAGGACCTTTAGCAGGGCAGGCATCCAGGGACTCGGTCTGATGTGCTGGGTGACTTGGGTTACATCACCTAACCTCTCCGGGGCTCAGATTCCCCATCTGCAGAACGGGAGAATTACATTAGATAACTATCCCTCTTTCTCTGCCAACGGTATTGCAAATCGCTTCCCTCGGGGAGGAGGATAAATGTAACCCGGGAGGGGCTGGGGGCAGTATTAAAAGACTTTTCCTGAGGTCCCTCTAACAGTCACCTGGTCAGAGCTGGGCGTGGATGTCTTAAGCTGCCATCCGCTCCGTCCCAGGCTGTGGCCGTAACCTTCCTGTCTCCCTGGCCCAAGCCAGGGGGTGGGGTGACTCTTCAACTCCCCTAACCCCATGTGAAATTAGGAGTCACTCAGACCAGGGCTCCGTAGAACCAGTCTGAGCCTACATGCATCCCCCTCAGAAGGAAAACAAAACTAGTCTATAGAAAATAGGCTAGAGCAGCGAAGGTCATTGATAAAGCCGGGGAGAGTATTTTGTGGAGGCTGGAACAGAGCTGTCATCAGAGCTGTCATCTCTGCACCATTATTTCTTCGGTTTTTCATCTTCTTCCTCTAAAAGTTTCACCTCAAACCAGCCATGCTTGGCCATGCAGAACAATTCAGAGAGGCTGTCTACAACCTATTCCCTTAAGAACTCCAATATGTTGATCTGCAGAAGCATGACTTCTCCATCTGTGTGTCTCAGTTTTTGATGTATTCTCCTGTGTGTGTGTGTGTGTGTGTGTGTGTGTGTACACTCTCTCTGATTTTTTTCTCCCCCACCACACCCAAGACTGCTAATGGTAATTATTGCCAAAAAAGATAATTCTGGTATTTATTAAGCTATGTGCAGTTAGTTTTGGGGCTGCCCAGATCCAGAGGGAAAAGTTAGGGCTACTTAATCACAATCAATCAATCAGGGTATTTTTACTGTGTTCAGAGCAATGTATTAAGTACTCGGGCAAGTTGGTTTGGCTTTATCGTGATGTTTAGGGGAATTGGAACAGAAAAAAATGTCTCCAGAAAGGGTCTGACTGTCCTGTTTAGGTCCAGCGAAAGGGGGTTTCCTCTCCATTTGGGCCCCAGACTGCAATCTTGTGGAAGAGAAAAATCTCTTCCATGATAGGATCAGGGAACAGATGTAATTTATTTGTGTCTATCTCCTCTGCTAAATTATAAAATCCCTGAGGGTAGGCATCATGTTTTCTAACTTGATTGTACCCTCCCAGGTGCGTAGTACAGTGCTCTGCATACCAGTTGCTCAGTAAATGCTACTGATTGATTGATAGGGTGGCCATCCAGCATTTGAAAAAAAATTGATGGTCGTAAAATGCTTATTCTGTGTTAAATGCTAGGGAAGATGAGACCCAGTCCATCTCACACCCCCGGCTCACGGTGTCAGAGGGAAGCACCCCCCCAAATGCACATGATGCTAGCTGGGGTGACGCCGGGATGCAGCAAAATGTAATGGCATCTTCAGGGACAAGTTTCAGAATCCCGCTGGACCCTAGAGCATTTCTCTGGGGACACCTTGCCCCCGGTTCTACCCCCACCGCCCCAAAGCTGTCATATTCCCTTGCCAGTCCCTGTGAACAGAGGTGTCACTTCCAAAGCAGGATTTGGAGCCGGAGCTGAGGCGGAAAGAGACTGGGGACCTAAAATTCCAAATCCAGACTGTCAGTACAAAAATTGGTTGACTAGCCAGTCACAGCAGAGGTGCCAACTATCAATTAATTGTATTTCTTGTGTACTTACTGTGTGCGGAGCACTGTACTAAGCACATGGGAGAGTGCTGTATAACAGAGTCGGTGGTCACGTCCCCTTCCCACATGAACTTACAGTCCAGAGGGGAAAATAGACATTAAAATGAATAAATTATAGATAAGTACGTAAGGGCTGTGGGTGAATAAAGGGTTGCAAATTCAAGGGGAAGGGTGACACAGAAGGAAGTGAGAGAAGAGGAAATGAGGGCCTAATCAGGGAAGGCCTCTTGGAGGAGATGTGCCCTCAATAAGGGCCCGAAGGTGGGGATATAGTCATCTGTTGGATATGGAGTGGGAGGGCTTTCCAGGACACAGGCAGGACGGGGGCGAGAGGTCGAAGGCGAGGTAGACGAGATCAAGGTACAGGAAGTAGGTTGGCATTAGAGGAGCAAAGTGTACGGGCTGGGTTGTAGTTGGGAAAACAGCGAGGTAAGGTAGGAGGTGATTGAGTGCTTAAAAGCTGATGGTAAGGAGTTTCTGTTCGATGCAGAGTCGGATGGGCAACCGCTACAGGTTCTTGAGGAACGGGGGTGTGCGGACTGATCGTTTCTTTAGAAAAATGATCCGGGCAGCAGGGTGAAGTACGGACTGGAGTGGGGAGAGACAGGAGGCAGGGAGGTCAGATGCTTAAAGATTAATAAATAATCTACTACTACTATCACTAAAGGGGCCTCTGGCCAATCGACATCAAACGGCAGAAGAACAGAGGCAGAGAGGGGCCAAGAGAAGCTGCTTGGATCGGCAGCAGAGGAATTGCGCCTCACAGATCTTCCTGTTTTCTCTCTCAGATTTCCCCGAGCCGGCGATCTCCACTTCTCCCCTCCCCGCCCTTGCTTGATGGAGCCTTTTAGCTCAGAAGCAGCTCAGAGAGTTGGAAGCCTGCCTCGCTCTGTGTGTCACTCCAAGGGCTTCCCTCTCCCTCCTTCAACCAGGCTGCCCGAGTTCCTCAAAGCCAGGCACCCCGCCTAGGTTCTCTTAGAAAAGGGGTTTGCAGATCGCGGCCTGGCCCACCTCAGGACTTCTTTTCCCCCCGCCGACCGGTTGGTTTCTGGTAAATGAAATCTCCGTTCCCTTTCCCCCCCACTCTCGCCCTCTGTTTCAGTGTGACCCTGGGGAGAGAGATGGGGGTCACACTTGTTTAATCATTTTAAGTTGAACCGAGAGCTCAGTAAATTCTGCCCTCACCGACGGACTACGGTTCCTGTAAGAAATGCCCCAGAAGAGAAGGAACCCACCTGATGTCCCGAGATGACTAACAGTCAACAACAGCACATCGGCAGGACCAGGAGGGCACAGATTACTGGCTCACTTTACTCAGTTGCACAGACCACCGGGCTTTGGCCAGTAGAGGAAAGATCACTGCCCCTTTTTATTCCCTTCAACACCTCCCACCCCTTCCTGGCTTCTCCCTGAAAGTGGGCTTTCTCACCTCTGAAAGCCCCGTGGGTGGTCTCCAGAGTTCTTGAGGGAAGTCCACATATTTAAGGCCATACCCTGGTTGAGAGTCTGCACCGTCCTTGCAGAAGGTCATGGCCTAGGGGAAAGAGCACAGGCCTGGGAGTCAGAGGACCTGCTGTGTGACCTTGGGCACGTCTTGTCTTCTCTGTACCTCAGTTTCCTCATCTTTAAAATGGAGATTAAGACTGTGAGCCCCACATGGGATATAGACAGTATCCAACCTTGTATCTACCCCTGCGCTTAGTAAGGTGCTTGGCACATAGCCCTGCACAAATACTGTAAAACAAACAAAAAAAAGGGTGTGGCCCTTTCAGCTAATGTGACCTCCCTCCTTGAAGAGAACTTGTATCTGATCGCCTGGAGAATAGAGGGGGAGTTTTCCGATCCCTCTGATATTGCTGTTTTCAGTACTTTTTCTGGAGATGATGGCATTATCTCTTCTTGTTGCAGTCCTCTTGTCCTTTTCTGCTGCATCAGTGACTGCCCTGGTCCCATCATCCTGCCTTTTGTGCTTATTCACTTCCCTGCTGCTGCTCATAACTGCCCCACCCGTCCTCCTCCTCCTTACATTATGCCCCAGCCTTCCACATATTGTGTGTGTGTATCTACATTTAATATGTGTCTATTAATATGTTTTCTATATAGATACATATATGTGTACACACACACACAGATATGATGAGGCTAGGAATATCTGTCCCTCTCACTCCCTTCTGCATCGCCCTGGCACTTGGATTTTCACCCTTATCCACCCCTCCCTCAGCCCCACAGCACTTATGTACAATTCTGTAATTTATCTCTAATAATGTCTGCCTCCTCCTCTAGACTATAAGCTCGCTGTGGGCAGGGAACGTATCTACCAATTCTTTTACAATATGCTATCCCAAGCTCTTAGTACAGTGTTCTGCAGACAGTAAACACTCGATAGATACCATTTATTGATTGATTGAAGGACAAAATGAAAGGTAATGTGACATTGCTTTGGAAGACTGAAACTGCTGCAGAGATGCCTTGCTTCAGTAGAAAGCAGAATGAACGGTTCATTTTGGAGCACAATAAGTTATTCCTGAAGTTGCGGGAGCCCATCCTTAGACCCAGACCTAATAGGTTGGGGTTGGTAGAAAGAGTTTGGGAGGAAGGTTTAGGGAAGGAGTTGCCTTTATCTCGATTGAGCTGGTTTAGTCATCTTCCTTATACCATATACTTCCTGCAGTCAGCTCTGAACCACAGCAAAGTGATACCCTTTTGTGGAAGGTGACCATTTTCTCTGGTTGTCCCCGTTCTTAGTTTCAGACTGCTTAGGCTGGGTGCAGCACTTCCCGGGCATGGAGGTGGCTTTGGGATCGCACTTATCCGTCGTCCTCCTTTTGTAAACAGAAATTCCGGGCTTTCTGGCCACAGATCTGGGGCAGGGACCTTGGCGATTTCCTGGGGCAGGCTAGCTGAGGGTGGCATCATTCTCTACCTCACCCCGTCCCCTAGCAGAAGTGAGTCCTCTGCATCCAGAGTACACACCAAGCACTGAGAGGAAGAGACACCAATCAGTCATATTTATCGAGCACTTAGAGTGTTCAGAGCGTTGTATTAAACGCTTGGAAGAATAAGGGGAAGAAGCGTGGCCTAGCGGATAGAGCACAGCCCTGGGAGTCAGAAGGACCTGGATTCTATTCCTGACTCTGCCACTCGAACGTTGTGTGACCTTGGGCAAGTTACTTCACTTCTCTGGTCCCCAGTTGTCTCATCTGGAAAATGGGGATTAAAACTGGGTGCCCCATATGGGATAGGGATGGTGTCCAATCTGATTAGTTTGTATCTATCCCAGCGCTTAGAGTAGTGCTTGACACATAGTAAGCGCTTAACAAATACCATTGTTATCATTAGAATATAACAGACGTGGTAGTCATATTCCCTGCCCATAATGAGCTTACAGTCTACAGGGCATGTCCTTAATAAAATCACATCTCCTTCCAAGAGGCCTTCCCTGTTTCCCCTACTCCCTCTCCCTTCTGGATCGCTCTTGCACTTGGGTATATTCACCCCACCTTCAGCCCCACAGTACTTACCTTAAATATCTGTCATTTATACGTATTAATGTTTTTCTCTCCTTTTAGGCTGTTAGTTCCTTGTGGACAGGAAATGTGTCTATCAACTCTATCGTATTGCACAGTGCCATGCTCATAGTAAGTGCGTAGTGAATACGATTCATTGAGGGAAATGACTCTCTAACACAGGGGAGTAGAAGGGCAAATTGGAGAACCTACAAGTAGTTATAAAGTGCAAGTTGATCAGTTAAACCTTGTTTACTGAGGGCAAAGCACTATACTAAAAGCTTGGGAGAGTACAATATAACAGGGACTTTTCCATCCTGCAGTGATATTATGGTCTAGTGTGATGGAAGCCTTAAAGATGTCATAGTGCAGAGTGTGGAAATGTGTGTACAGATCTCCCTGGGGGCTCAATGGGGACCCGAGGAGCTGAACTGTTCGGAGAACCCGTAGCAGGCAGAGCTGGAGCTCCCTCCCTTCTCAAATCAAAGGCAAGCTACCTTTCCATCCCCAGGGAAGAATTGCAGGCATCACCTCTATTTCCTGGCCCCCTCTCTCCGGTCCCTCTGGGGCAGTGGGTACCGGTCTCCACCTGGGAGCCAGAAATAGGCTGCTGGGTGGTAAAAATAATTGTGGTATTTATTAAGTACTTAGTATGTGCCAGGCCCTGTGGTAAGAACTAGGGGAGATGCAAGATAATCAGGTTGAACATAGCTCCCGTCCCCGTTTCCCCAGTTTGGACTGTAAGAACCTCTTTGTTAGGGGACGTGACTCCCAAGGGCTTAGTACAGTGTTTTTACACCCAGTAAGTGGTCAATAAATGCCACTGATTGAATAATTAAAGAATTGATTGGCCCCCTGCCAGTGAACTCTTGTGGGACCCAGGCTAAACCCAGAAACTCAGGAAGGAAACTTTCAAACTAGCCACTCTCCGGCTCCCGCTGGGTTCCATCTCTATGGCAACTTCCAGGGCAGGGCAGTGCCCGGAGGGATGTGGTTCCCAACAGCCTGACTGAAAGGAAGTGGGCTGTAACACACTAGAAGAGTGCAGAGAAAGCACTTTCCACCTCCAACAAAGAGGGGTTAAGGGACCAAACCTCATCCCCTTGCCTTGAAAGGGAGCAGAGACCAGAAAGGGGGAAAGCAAACCTCTCCTCCCCCTGCAGCTTTGGGACCATCTCTACCTCTAATAATAATAACTGTGGTATTTGTTAAGCGCTCACTGTGTGCCTTGCACTGTGCTAAGCGCTGGGGTAGATACAAGCAAATCGGGTTGGACACAGCCCCCTATCCCACATGGGGCTCACAGACTCTTTCCCCATTTTGCAGATGAGGTAACTCAGGCATAGAGAAGTGAAGCGACTTGCCCAAGGTCACACAGCAGAACCCATGACCTTCTGACTCCCAGGCCCATGCTCTATCCACTATGCCATGCTGCTTCTCACAGTGAAGGGTTCTGTTCATTAGTATCTTCATTGTCGTATTTATTGAGCACTTAACTTTGTGCAGAGCACAATACTAAGCGCTTGGGAGAATACAATAGACACATTCCCTGCCCACAACAGGCTTACATTCTGGGGGGAGAGGCAGACATCAATACAAATAAATAAATGACAGATGGGTCCATAAGTGCTGTGGGGCTGGGAGAGGGGCAAAGAATAAAAGGAGCAAGTCAGGGGGAAGCAGAAGGGAGTGGGAAAAGAGGAAAGGAGGGGCTTAGGCTGGGAAAGCCACTTCAGTAAGAACTGGAAGGGTGGAGGGGGAGTAATTATCTGTTGGATTTGAGAAGGGAGGGCGTTCCAAGCCAGAGGCAAGACGTGGGCCAGGGGTTGGCGGCAAGACAGGCCTTGAATATACCCCAGTGCTTAGTACTGTCCCTGGCACAGAGAAAGAGCTTAACAAGTACCATAAAGGAAAACCAAAAACCAAACCAAATACAAAAGCCCCCAAATTGAGGATGGCGGCCTGTGCGAGTGGACCTGGCGAGTGGCCGTGGGGCTGGGAAAAGAGCAGCAGTGCTGTCCACCCTCCTTATATATTGGGACAAATGGCCTTGCTCCAGCGGGATCCTGGGCTGCTGCTGGGCAGCATCCTCGAGCCGGACTCGACCGCAAATGGCGAGACCGAATCGACGGCAATGGATGGATTGGAACGGCAATGGATGGATTGGAATGCAGTCGGGCTAGCAGCTCTGAGGCAGCGCCCGTGGCCGCACAGTTTCATCGGACGGATGGGCGGGCGGGCCGGGTGACCAGTTTGGGAGCAGGTCGGTTACCCCAGCAGCCAACGGCGGTGAACTTACAGGGGCCCTCACAAACAGGGAGGACAGGCAGTGAATAGTATTGACTGAGCACTTCCTGTGTGCAGAGCACTGTACTAAGCGTTTGGGAGAGGGCACTACTCAGTCACCATCCCTGCCATCCGGGACATTTCAGTCTAGCCGGGGAGGCAGTCATTGATATAAATTCTAGGCTTCTTGTAGATTTTAAGCTCTTCGTGGGCAGGGAGACTGTTTATTGTTCTGTTGTACTCTCCCAAGTGCTTAGTACAGTGCTCTGCACACAGTAAGCTCTCAATAAATACAATCGACTGACTGACTGGAAGCAACTCAGTAGCCAGCTAGGTATGTGTAAGTGCTGTGAAGCTGGTGATATGAGAAGCAAGAGTTGAGGGTGTTTGGACTAGCTCTCTCCCTCCTACCCATCCTCTCTCATCTCCCACTATGCTACAACCCAACCCACATACTCCACTCCTTTAACGCCAGCCTACTCACTGTACCTCTATCTCATCTCACCTTCGATGCCTTGCTAATAACCTCCCCCTGGCCCGGGTCTCTGTTCCCCGCTTCGTATCTGACAGGCCGCTGCTCTCCCCATGTTCTGAAATCACATTTAAATCCCCTCTGAAATCACATCTCCAAGACGCCTTCCCCAACTACCCTCTCGGTTCTCCATCCTAAATGCCCTTCCTTCTGTGCCACCGTGTACCCTTTGGTCTGTACTCCTTGAACACTGTCGCACACCCCACCTTCAGTCTCACAGCTCTTAGTTACATCTCTTTATTCCCCTATCTGTAATTTATTTGAGCGTCAGTCTCCGCCGCTACACCGTAAGCTCCTTGAGGGCCTGGGTCATGCCTACTAACTCTGTTGATTGTACTCTCCAAGCTGCTTAGCACGGGGCTCTTGCCCACAATAAATGCCCAGTCCATGCCATCGGTTGATTATGAGCGCGATGTGATCTCTATCTGTTGCCGAATTGTACATTCCAAGTGCTTAGTACAGTGCTCTGCACAGAGTAAGTGCTCAGTAAATACTATTCAGTGAATGAATGATAGGGAAGGGAAAATAGGATGGGGGAGAGGAGAGATGAGTAAGGGAGTCGGGAGAAGGTGTCATTTTAGTAGGGCTCTGAAGATGGGGAGAGCTGTGGTCTGTCAGATGGGAAGAGGGAGGGAGTTCCAGGCAGAAGGGCGGGTGTGAGCAAGGAGTTGATGGTGAGAAAGAGGAGAGCAGAGTTGGACAGAGCAGACATTTTCAAAGCACAGGTGAAGCAGCTTGGCCTAGTGAAAAGGGCACCCGCCTGGCAAGACCTTGGTTCTAGTCCTGGCTCTGCCCCTTCTCTGCTGTGGGACCTTGGGTAAATCACTTAACTTCTCTGTGCCTCATGTGCAAAGTGGGGATTGAGACTATGAGCCCTCTGTGGGACAGGGACTGTGTTTGACCTGATGATCCTGTATCTACCCCAGTGCTTAGTACAGTGCCTGGCATATAGTAAGCCCTTAACAAATACCACTTAAAAAAAAAAAAAGCCCAGTCTCAAACAGGATGACAGAGCAGCGGACTGTTGGGTCGGGGCTAGGAAGGGGGGCATAGGGACAGGCGGACCAGCTGGGAGTGTGCCAACCCCCCCGAGCCTCCCTCTCCCAATGCCCCTGTGAAGCTTTGTTTAGCTGGAACCGGGAGGGGCGAATGGAAGAATCACAGACAATAGCAGGTGTTTCAGCCCGCAGATGCAGGTGCACAACAAAATGACAATGTTCACATTTGGAGTGCAGAAGGGACTGTGGGTTGTGTGTCCGCCTTTTCATTCGACACCTGTGAATAAGCATATATAAAATTCTCACACACCGATACCCTAGGGACCGTGTTACGATAAAAAAAGAAACAGACCGTTCTACCAGGGGAAAAAAGGCAAACATAAAGCCAACAAAACCCCACTGTCCCAAATCATTCACAAGCCCCTAGTTGTTCACAAGACCTCAGTGGTGACGGTCCTGAGCTCTTATGGGTATTTTTTTTCGGCCTCGTTTTTGTAAGTTCAATTACTCGTTGTGCTCTCTTGTCCTGATAGAGTTAAACTGCCGCTCCTACTATCTGTAGGTAATTTTCATCTCCCCGGTTAGACTGTGAGGTCGTTGAGGGCAGGAAATGGTGGGTCTTGCTTCTGGTAATCTCTCCCAAATGCTACCACGGTATAAATAGGACCAACCGATTGGCAGATCAAAGTAGGTGAACGTGACACATTAGTTCATGTCAGGGATATGGATCTTGGGCTGACTGATTTTTAATCGACATTCGAGCCGGCTGCGGAGGTAAACCCAAGCAGGAAACCCAATGTGTTTGAATCTGCATAGTTGCAGGGAAACATATCTGGGGTGAATATTCTGAGAGCAGCTTGTCAGCGGGAGGAAGGTGAAGGAAGTTAGACAGCAATCTAGCAGGAACATTAAGCAACCAAAGAAGCGTCGTGTGGCTTGGGGCCAAGCCTGGGAGAGGCCTCTCTGCCGAGAGCAGAGAGTTCAGTTCTTCCAGGAGGCTTGTGGAAGGGGCGGAGTCGGGAAGGTCACCACCTGGGATGACTCGCTGGCCGACAAGGAGCAATAGATGGGGAAGGAAACCAAAAAGGGGCCCCAGAAAGCTGAGGAACAGAGATTAAGAAGGAACAGAAGCTGGGTGGGGGCCGCGGAGCAGTGGGGAAAGGTTGGGACCAACTAGGAAGAAGCAGCGCGGCCTGGTGGGAAGAACACGGGCCTGGGAATCGGGAGACCTGGGTTCTAATCCCGGCTCCTCCACTTGCCCGCTGTGGGACCTTGGGTTTAAGTCATCGCATCACTTCTCTGTGCCTTAGTTTCCTCCTCTGCAAAAGTGGGATTCGAGACCCCGTTGTCCCACTTACACTGGGTGCCTGGTGAGGGGCCAGGGCCGTGGCCGACGTGACTGTCTTGTATCAGCTACTCCAGCCCCCGGTACAGTGTTTGAGACATGCTTAGCACCTAACAAACACCAGCACCCTGATTGTTCATAGTGATAGAAGAAGTGGCTTTACTCGGCGTGCAGTGGGTTGCAAGGGGAGAAGGTGGGGAGGATGAGCTGCTGTAATTTGGGCAAAGGGAATGAAATGTGTTTAGCCCGAGGAGGAGGAAAGTTCCCTAATGTGAAGGGCCAGTTCTCTGTTGTTGCTAGATAGGCAGTCCATTGCTGGGTTTCATGCAGACCACACCTCATCTCACTATTCTTCTAATCCAACCCAGCCCACACACTTGGCTCCTCTAATGCCAACCTTCTCACTCTACCTCAGTCTCGTCTATCTCACCGCCAACCTCTCACCCACGTCCCGCCTCTGGCCTGGAACGCTCTCCCTCCTTATTTCCCACAGATAATTACCCTTCCTCCTTTCAAAGCCTTGCACATAGTAAACGCTTAACAAATACCAACATTATTATTGTTATTACTGAAGGCCCATCTCCTCCAAGAGGCCCTCCCCGACTAAGCCCTCCTTTCCTCTTTTCCCTCTCCTTTTTGCGTTGCCCTGACTTGCTCTCTTTATCACCCCTCCTTCCAGCCCCACGGCACTTATGCACATATCTGTCATTTATATTAATGTCTGTACTCTGCACACTGTAAGCACTCAATATGTATTATTGATTGGACTAATCAAACACACGAGGAAGGCCTTGTATCTGTACTAAAAGCCTCCATTTGAAAGTGGCAGGTCCCCCAGAAGCACTGAGGCCTAATGAAAATAGCTCCAGGGGACCTGGATTTTAATCCTGAGCCTGCCACATGCCTGCCATGTGACCTTGGACGAGTCACTTCCCTTCTCTGGACCTCAGTTTCCTCATCTATAAAATGGGGATTCATTATCTGTTCTCCTTCCTACTTAGACTGTGAACCCTACGTGGGATCAGAGACTGTGTCCCATCTGATTATCTGGTATCTGCCCCAATACCCAGTACAGCACTTGTCCCATAACAAGCACTTAACAAGTACCACGACAGTAGTAGCTGTAATTATTGTTATCATCTTCGGGCTTTGAGAAGCATTTGGCTTAGCAGACAGGTTGAAGCGGGTGGCCTTGAGGCCCTTGTTTTGTCTCTTTCACTTTGAATCAACCGATCGGTGGTATTTATTAAGCCCCTACTAGGTATAAAACACCATTCTGTGTTTGGAAAAGTACAGCAGAAGCAAAATAGATGTTTCCTGTCAACAGGGAGTGGGGCGGGGTGGGAAGAGATGGACATACAAAATGGTTTTCAGATAATGGGGGTAGGAGGAAGAACCAAGACGGAATAGGTGGTAAAGTAGATCAGTTAGGATGAAATGTCAGAGTAAATAATTGGAAGTATACTTGAATAGGCATGTGTGTGTGCATATTTACACATATATGTATATGTATATATACAAATATATAAGTGCTGAGGATACCTATAAACACCTAAGATATAAGAATGGCTGATGGATTAGTTCAACTTGGTGTGTTAGGGCTTAATCAGAGAAAACTTCTTGGAGGAGGTCAGATTTTAGGAGGACTTTGAAGATGAGAAG
Source organism: Ornithorhynchus anatinus (assembly GCF_004115215.2). Lineage (NCBI taxonomy): Eukaryota > Metazoa > Chordata > Mammalia > Monotremata > Ornithorhynchidae > Ornithorhynchus > Ornithorhynchus anatinus. Next base: position 41,409,959 of record NC_041733.1, read on the forward strand.
ACTGCTGTCTGGGTTCATAGAGAAGCAGCGTGGCTTAGTGGAAAGAGCACGGGCTTGGGAGTCAGAGGTTGTGGGTTCTGATCCCGGCTCCGCCACTTATCAGCTGTGTGACTTTGGGCAAGTCACTTAACTTCTCCATGCCTCAGTTACCTCATCTGTAAAATGGGGTTTAAGACTGTGATCCCCACATGGGACAACCTGATTACCTTGTATCTACCCCAGTGCTTAGAACAGTGCTTGGTATATAGTAAGCCCTTAACAATACCATAATAATTATTATTATTATATACAGGAGCCGGGGAAGGGAGTTCCAGGTCAGGGGAACAGTCCAAGCAGGAAGATGGAGACAGGAGAATGGATCCCAGTCGGGTGTGCTTGGGCAGAGAGAAGAGCGTGAGCTGGGGAGCAGTGGGTATAGAGAGCAGATATGTGAGGTGGAGAGCACGAGCCCTAAAGCCAACCGAGGAGTCTTGGTTGGACGTAGAGCAGGCGGGCAACCGGTGATGACAGTCCAGCGCTTCTAGAAACAGCGACATTTCAGTCGTACAAGGAGGAGGAAATAAAGCGTGTGGCTGCTAACTTTTCCCCAGATCCTGAGGAGGACAATCCAGGGTCCTCCATTCCAGACGGGAGAGCAGAATGCTTTTGCTTTGCCAGGATGGCTCTGACCTGTTTCTTCCCTCAAATTCCATCAATTCTGCCAGTCAACTCTCCAGCTCCCACAGTCAAGTATCTGTACCCAGGGGTGCTCGGCCAGTCAGAACGAGCCGCATCTCTTCCGTTCGCCGGAGGAGTTCCTAGATGCTTTAGGAAGACGATCTCGAAGAAGACCGAAAAAGCCCGGCGCCCGATGTAGTAAGCCGTCTCAAGATGAGGCGGAGGATAATGACCAGTTTTTAGTCGACAGAGCCGTTGTCTGCTGAAACAAAGCCTGGATTGAACTATTTTGGAGAGTGGGAAGTGTATCGCCATGACAACAAATGACTTGTATTTGATTCAGAGGAAAGAGAGCAGTGGGGCTTAATGGTTCAAAAAGCCCCTTGAGAACAATCATCCGGCACTCTACGCATAGTAAATGCAAAGCCCTCGGTAAGAGATTGGCTGGAGATTGGCTGCCTTCCAACATAATGTATTGGTGGTCCTCTAGGTGGTCCTTTGGCCCCTCTAAGGAGCGTGGACCTAATGGGCCGGAACTGGCCAAAGGGACTAGAACCGGCCAGCGCTGCAGGTAACCTGCATAAAGATGCACTCCCGTGGACCTGATGCCGCTTTAATTACTTGAGCCCTAATTCTGGGGATGACTGAAAAAGCACCTCTTTATTAGTCCATCTGGAGCCTGCCTCTTTTTTTTTTTTTAATGGTACTTATTAAGCACTGACTTGGGGCCAAGCACTATGCTAAATACTGGACTAGACCCAAGACAATCAGGCTTGGCCCAAGTCCCTGACCCACCAGTTTTGGGCAGTCTTATTGTTCCTTAGGAAGAGCCTAGGTTGATAGTGATTTTTTGATTTTGAAAAGAAGTACCTGTTCCCGGATCATTTCCGCACAAACAGGTTCCTGCCTAGAGTAATGAAAACTGCACTTGGGGTTGGGGGTGGGGAGGCATCTGATAGGGAGAAAGCGGAGTTAAGTCAAGTAGGAGATTTTGGAGAAGTGTAGGGATGGAGAGGAGGGAAGCTTCCGGCTGAGACCTGGAGATGGAAGGATCGTTCTGCCCCCAGGGAACCTTAGACCAAGGGGTGTGAAACTGCTCCACGCCCCCTCCCCGCCCCACATCTGCTGGATTTGGGCCTCCCTGAGGCTGAGGTTTCCATTAATGTCTGTCTCCCCCTCTAGACAGTAAGCTTCTTATGGGCGGGGACTATGTCTGCTGATTCTGTTGTATCGAACTCTCCCTAGTGCCTAGGTCAGTGCTCTGTACATAGTAAGTGCTCGATAAATACCACTGATTGATAGATACCCGTCGAGGCGGAGGGCACCAATGTAATGGGTGAGAAGAAGAGGAGCAAAGTTTGAATGCATCATCTTAGGGGTTCCCGCAGGGCAATATGAACTGGAAAATGCCCCAGGAAAGTCTCCCTGAAGCCCGTTGAGGGCAGGGAAGGCGTCTACCAATCTGTCATGTTGTACCCTCCCCAGCGCTTAGTTCAGTGTTCTGCACACAGTAAGCACTCAGTAAATACTACTGATGGATTGATTGGACTTCCCGTTAAGGGCCCTAGCGGGGTTAAGGGCCCTAGCGGGAAGGCCCAAGGTAGAGCCGGGCCTGGGCCTCAAAGGAGGATGATAGCCTCCAGCCATTCCATCTCAGGCATTCCCCATCCCCCAGTTGCAGCCCCACTTTCCCAGGGAATCTAGCCTGTCCGGGGTCCCTGGGCTTTTCCACCTTGTTTCTGCTTCCGTTTTGAAAACCGGTTGCCCTTGGGCTTCGTCTCTTGTCATAGTGATCAGTGGGTTAGGAAGGCCGATCCATCGAGCCACTAGGTAACTGGTCAATATGGAGGTTCTGGAGGGGGTGGAGCGAGGCGGCTCTGGCCGGCAGGGCACCAGGCGGAGTTCTAGTTCCAAGTTCCGTAGGAATGGTTTGGGCTGATTGCCCAGCCTCTAAACCCCTCCAGCCCCTGCTTTGGACCTCAGTTTCCTCTCTCTCCCTCTCATTAATGGGCATACTATGAGGATTCAGTCCAGCCCCTAAAGCAGCCAGTGGTATTCAGGGGGGCCGCCCTGAGAGCCTAAACTGCGAGGTGCAGTGTACGGTACCAAAAAAACGTGGCCACCTTGTGACAGAACTGAAAGGGCCAGAAGTAAACAAGATGAATGTTGAAAACACACAGAGATTCCTGCTGCTCATTGTTGGGGGTGGCCGAGTCCTCAGATTTCCACTCCGGCCTCCCTCGGTTTGCTTTGGCGGTGGAGGTTCCTGAAACAGTGAGCTCAAAGTGTGGTGAAGAAGGGGGCTTTCGGGGTGCAGATTGGGTCCCGGCTGCAGCTCTAAGGGGCGGCACAGGGGCAACTGGACGACTGCAGTCCTGCTGCACCATCTGCCCGATCACCCGGCCTGGTTGGAATTGTTTCCAAGGGGACATCTGTGGAAAATGAGATTTTGGCACCGGGCTGCTCTGGACTGGGATTCCATGGTGGGTGTGGGAGAGGAAATTAAGGGCGGGAGGAGGGATAGAGGGTGTGTGTGTTTTGCCCAAGAGCAGCCTTGGTCCCAAAGTAGTGCCAGCCCCCGCCAAGGGGCCAGAGTTGCAGGAATGCCGGGTGGCACAATCTCCCCACCGCCAGCGGAGCACCGGGGGCCAAGTTAGACTACACCCCTGTGGTCTTCCGGTCAGCAGATCGGGTCCTCTGGCCACCTTGGGTGGTGCCTCCGGCCCATTCCAGGTTCCAAGAGGAGCCCAGGACTCATGGGGAGCCACCATGTATGGTACGGTCGAGTTCTACTCGCCCCCCCGTCCCAAGACCCAAGACAGACCTCCTCAGAACTGGGCCCGGCCCACAGGGCCCTCATCTCTTTCCTGCCAACCCCACCTCCCCACCAGCACAGCACTGGAGAGTGAGGCTCCTGAATCAATCAATCGTATTTATTGAGCGCTTACTTTGTGTGGAGCACTGTATTAAGCATTTGGGAGAGGGCAGTAGAGCAGTCTAACAGATCCATTCCCTTCCCACTATGAGCCGGGAACCCAGTCCGGCAGGCCAATGCAGAAGAACCAGCTTGGAGATTTGTTTCCCCTTCCCGCCCTTCTCCCTGTGGCTTGGACACATCCCGGCAAAGGGCCCCCTGTGTAGCCACGGCGACAGGGCAACCGGCCGCATCTTAGTCGGCTAGCGGAGGGGTGCTGGCCTCTGCCGGGAGGCGAGGGGAATCCCCGTTGATTCCCGGTATCTGTGGGAGCGGTGCCCCTGCCCCCGACCAGCTGCTGGCTTGGAGCTTTCTCCCTGCTGGCTGCTCGTTTTCTTCCGGGGCCAGAGACGGTGAGCAAGACATTTAATAATAGTAACAATAATAATAATAATAACAATGATAATTATGGCCTCTGTTAAGTGCTTACTGTGTGCCAGATACAAGCTAGTCAGGTTGGCTACCGTCCTCTCCCACATGGGGCTCATAGTCTTAATCCCCGTTTTACAGATAAAGGAACTGAGACCCAGAGAAGTGAAACGACTTGCCCAAGGGCACCCAGCAGACAAGTGGCGAAGCTGGGATTCGAACCCAGCTCCTCCTGACTCCCAGGCCCATGCTCCATCATGCTGACCTCAAAGGTTTGGGGGGGAGGGGGTTCAGAACACCCTAACACCTTCCTCCACCCCAGTGTTAAATTTCTTGCCCCATCCTCAAGGTGTGGTGTCCTTGGGAAAGGCTAAGGATCGATCCTAATCCCAAAGAGACTCCCTCCAGATCCCACCTCCAAAACTCAGTGAGCAGCTGAGGGCCTCTCCCTGACCCTCAAAATTGCCTGAGGAGACAACTCGGCCGCCTCATCCTCGTGGGGTCGCCAGCCCAGTGGCTGACCAGAGTTCCCTCGTGGAAAGAGGGTCCCGGCCCTCAGCAGTGTCGGCTCTCGGCTCGTTACGCTGGACGGTCTGGTCTTCAGCCATTCTGTCCCCTGCCGGGCTGCCCCGGTCAACTATCCTCCGTCTGAGCGCCCCGACTTCCTGTGCCTCGGCTCCTGTGGCTGACACTTGTGATGGGCTTGGGGGAGGCCTGGGAGGGGAACGTAGCGGTTCTGGGGGGAACCCTCAAGTCCGCTGCCTCAGACCAACTCCCACCAGGTGGGGCAGAGGTCGTCGTCGAGTTGTGATGCCCATCCGACATACATACGCACGACGTCGTGGAGGCCTGATGCTCACTTGTTCCCAACCCCAGCCCACCGCCCTTAGTTCTTGTGACGGTGCTTAAAATAATCACGGTACTTGTTAAGTGCTTACTATGTGCCAAGCACTGTTCTAAGCCCTGGGATAGTTACAGGAGAATCAGATTGGACACAGTCCCCGACCCACATGAGGCTCACACTCTTAAACCCCATTAGACAGACGAGGTAACCAAGGCCCCAAGAAGTGACGTGACTTGCCCAAAGTCACACAGACATGGGGCGGAGCTGGGATTAGAACCCAGGTCCTTCTCACTCCCAGGCCCGTGCTCTATCCACTTTGTCAAGGTCAGGTTGTCATGGGTCTGGTTGTCTCGTCTTAATCCTCATTTTCCAGATGAGGTAATGGAGACCCATAGAAGTTAAGTGACTTGTCCAGGGTCACACAGCAGACGAGTGATGGAGCCGCGATTAGAACCCATGTCCTCTGACTCCCAAGCCCCGTGCTCTTTCCACTAAGTCACGCTGCTTCTCTGGGACAGGCACTGTGATCGACCCGATCGGGTTACATCTATCCCACCGCTTAGTACCTCGTAACTAGTAAGCGCTTAACAAATACTATAACAATATCAGTAATGTGATCATTGTTATTGTTTTTATTAAAGGCAGGGGGTGGGCAGCTCCAGGGCTCTTTCTGCCTTAGAGCAGGATGAGTGATTACAGTCAGGCCGAGCAGTTCAGTTCAGACAGCGGTCATGTGCTTTCCTTTCAGGAAACCAATGACCTCGAAACCTTACTGACCTTAGTCTTCCACATTGGGGACCCCCCTAGGCACCCCGGGCACTGGCCAACAAAGGAAAGCATCCGAGGAACCCCTGGAAATCCCAGCCGGGGACAAGGGGGAAACGATGAGCTTCCTGGAGCCTGGTGCTCACTGCAGGGACCCTGACTCCAGCAGCCCAGGGAGGAGCTTTTTCCCCTTCTAGCTTTCCAAGTCGGGATGTTACCGGAACCGGGAAGTCTTACAGAATTTGTCCCGGTCCAGATTGGCCAGGAAGAGTTCACTTCCTCCTCCTCCCGCCCCCTCCTCCCTGAAGCCTCCGCACTTCCTCTGCCGACCTCCAGTCGGTCTGTGCCTTTAAATATGGCTTGATGTCACTGCGGTTTGTGCCCTTGTACATTTGTGTACATTTGTATATTTGGGATCGCTCTGCTTCCCCATGTAGGTTGTAAATCCCTCAGAGCCCTTCCTCTTGGACTCCTCTCACCCTGCACCTAATGGGGGGCTCAGGACAGACTTCTGCTTGGCTGCTTCCGGGCTTACCCAGAGTTACCCCCAAGACCACCTGAGTGAGATTACCTTACCCCTCGGGTGGCTCCTCCGCCTGGTCCTGATCACGGCAGCCAGCATTCATTCAGTCGTATTTATCGAGCGCTTACCGTGAGCAGAGCACTGTACTAAGAGAACAATAAACAGACCCATTCCCTGCGCACAACAGACTAAGAGCAGAGCAGTTAGCAGACAAGTTGCCTCGGGTAAGCAACAGGGGAACACTGGCAATGGAGAGGAGCAGGATCCTCTTTGATCGACTGGCTAGGTGCCATCGAGCAAGCCTTTCTATCGCCTCAGTCTAGCTCCGTCCTTCCCCCTCCCCACCATCTTCTGGCTTTCCGTCTCCATGGTGGTGCCTTCTTTGAGGCCAAGGAGAATTCTGTAAGCAGCGCCTTCCTCCTACGAAGCCCTCGGATTTACCCCTCCTCAGTGAACTCTGAAGTCCCTCATTCATTCATTCATTCATTCATTCATTCATTCAATTGTATTTACTGAGCGTTTACTGTGTGCCGAGCACTGTACTAAGCGCTTGGACAGTACAATTCAGCGACAACCCCCGGAGTCCGATTCCTGGGAGCTGCACTGCAGAGCATGGGTCTAATTAGCAGAGCCGTGGGGCTTCCCCTGCCTTTCCGCTGAGGCGTTCGGGCCGTCCCTAGAGCAGCAGCCCGAGATCCACGGGCTCGTCCCCTGCCTGTAATTCAGAAAGCGACCACCCCCTGCCCTGTGCCGCCCCGGTGAGGGAGGAGGGGATGCCCCTCTGCTTCCGGCCAACTGAAATGTTTGGCACTTCCTGCTTTTCGGAGCAGGTTTCCTTCAGAGGAAGGGTGGAGAGGAACGATACGACATCGGAGCCGGCACCCGCCAGGCCAGAGAGCCTATGCTCATTCCTTCCGGGCCTTTCAGTGCACAGTCTCATAGTCTCGTGTCAGTCCGGGAAACTGCGAGGGGACCGATTTACTGTTACTGAATCCCCGGGGGCAAAATGGTGATGACCCGAAAGAAAACTCTGTTCTAGGGTGTTACAAAATTCAACTCACTGGCACAAGGGCCCCAGGAGCCACCTGGCGAGATTGCCCGCCTCTTTGCCTCCGTGGGGTGATGGTTTCAGATCCCCGCGAAGGTCGGATCGGATTGGAGAGCGCAGGTGGTTCTTGCCGGTCTAAGGGCCCTGGCCGGCGGGAGGAAGGGACTTGGAGAGGGCCTGGTTCTTCCTGCCGGTCTCTCCCCAGTCTGCCGGCTCCTTCGCTCCTCGTATGGGATAATAATGTTGGTATCTGTTAAGCACTTACTATGTGCCGAGCACTGTTCTAAGCGCTAGGGTAGACACAGGGGAATCAAGTTGTCCCACGTGGGGCTCACAGTCTTAATCCACATTTTACAGATGAGGTAACTGAGGCACAGAGAAGTTAAGTGACTTGCCCGAAGTCACACAGCTGACAAGTGGCCGAGCCGGGATGGGGGTTGCTGGCTCGGAGACTGCCGGTACAGGCGGCTATTGGTACCCTGTCAGCACCCGTGCTGCCTTCATGTGCCGGATGGCGAGCCTTGAGTGCCGATTCCATTTTACAGCTGAGAAGATTTCTCCTCCCGCGTCACCCTGACTTGCTTACTTTATTCATCCCCCCACTCCCAGCCCCACAGCACTTATGTACATATCTGTAATTTATTTATTTATAGTAGTGTCTGTCTCCCCCGCCGCCACCGGACCGTAAGCTTATTGCGGACAGGGAATATGTCTGTTTGTTGTTATAATATATTCTCCCAAGCGCTTAGGACAGGGCTCTGCACACAGAAAGTGCTCAGTAAATACAGCTGACTGACTTGGGTGACTGGAGATAAGTACCTCTCCTCCAAGGGGGCCACTCTGCCCCCTCTTTCCCTTGTTCCGTCCCCTGGATTTTTTTGCCCCTTAAACAGGGTGGCCTTTGGGATGTCCTCTTTCCCCTAGGGCCACCCACATTATTCAGCGTGTGGGTTCCAGTGCTTAGAACAGTGCTTGGCACCAAGTAAGCGCTTAACAAATACCATCATTATTATTCTTTAGTGGGGAGAGAGATGGTAGGGGAGACTGATCTCCACCCAGTTCTCCTAACCCCCCGGGGGTAGCATATTCATGACACTCTCACCGTGGTGTGGAGGGTGTCCAACGCCCTGTTGCACACGCCCGGACTGTGTTTTCCAACAGCATGACGCCCTGGACCTGTCCGGGCTCATAGTGTTGGGTGAACATTGCCCAATCCCCCGACGTCCCAGCGGAAACGCAGCAGGAAAACGGGCATTACAGCAGCCCTGAGTGTATTTCGGTTCTGCCTCTGTCTGCCTCCGTACTTTCCAGGTGACTGGCCGCCTGCCCTTCCTGGGAACCCTTGGCTGGGCTCGTTTCACCCCGTAGAGATAGAGCGGTCTAGGGCGGGACTGGAATCTTAGAAGGGCAGTGTCTATTAGGTAGCCGCCTAGCCCACTTGGCATGGACTGTAAACCCATTGGGGGCGGGGAATGTGTCTCTGAACTGTACTGTGCCAAGCCCTTAGTAGGGTACCCGGCACACTATAAGCGCTCAATAAATACGAGTGAATGAATGAATGGTCTAAACCGAGTCCCAGGACTGCAGAGTCTGAGCTCGGCTCGGTCTAACCGGGACCAGGCAGGGATTCGGTCCTCACTTCTGGAAGGGCAGAACCCTCTGTTTGCCCATTCGTGGTTGCCCCAAGGTGTTGCTGCGACGTGGAGTTTGAGTAGCCCGCTGGGGAGGCCAGGCACCCATGAATCTCTCAGGCATCCGATCAGTGGTATTTATCACATGCTTATTGTGTGCTGAGCACTGTACTGAGCACTTGGGAGAGCACAAGAGAGTTGGCGGCCCCAACCCCTACCCTCAAGGAGCTTAGATGCACTGTATATATGTAGCACCGGGAGTCCATGCCTGGCCAGTTCAGCTGGTCCAACGAGCCCTCAGCCGACTTGAGTTCACAGAGGGTTCTCCTGTGAGGTCCTGTCTCCTGGCCTGCCTGTCAGATGATCTTTCTAAAAAGTCTACTTTTCCAAATTCCCAGTGTGTTCTCTGGTTGTGCCTCTCCCTCACTGGGTGCCTTGTCCGAGCAAAGGTCAGAATGGGCGGTATTATTGCTCTATAGTAGCACGGTCTTGAAAATAAGGACAAAATGTACCAGCCCACAGATTTGGTACTGGCCTGGTATGTGACTCAAATGACGAAATGAGTGAAATTGGCATTGTCTTCCATCGGCCTGGCGTGAATCTGAAAAATTAAGCAAATAGGCATTTCTAAGGCAGCCTTAGCATCTTTTGGGGAGGGGGAGGGAGAGGTGATGGGAAAGAGGGGTCAGCAGGCGGAGAGACACTTTCATTATTGTTCTAGAAGAAATAATCCCAGCCCCTCGATGTCTCTCTTTACCTCCCTGTTGGTTTTGAGACCCATACCCTGCTGTACTTTCTCTTCATTGCCTTGGCTCTTGCTGTCCCAGTAGATCTTGACAGTCCTTGTCGGTTGTCAGTGTTTCTTGCCTCACGGAGCACTGTAGTGGCCCCAAGAAGCCCCGTGGCCCAGTGGAAAGGGCCCAGATCTGGTAGCCAGGGAACCAGGGTTCCAATCCCGGCTTTGCCACTTGCCTTCTGGGTCACTTTGGTCAAGTCACTTCTCTTCTCTGGGCCTCAGTTTCCTCCTCCTTAGAAAGTAGGGATGAAGTACCTGCTCTCCCTCCTCCCCCTTAGACCATATGTACCACATGGGGGATGGGGACTGTGTCCAGTCTCCTGTCTCCCCTGGGGCTTAGTACAGTCTCTAGACTGTAAACTCGTTGTGGGCAGGAAATGTGTCTGCCAACTTTGTTATATTGTACTCTCCCAAGTGCTTAGTACAGTACTCTACACAGAGTAAAATGCTCGGTAAATACTATTGATCGATTGATTGGCACGTATTAAGCTCTTAACTGACACGACAGTTATTAGTATCATCATTTTATATGGGTTTTATTGTCTGTATGGCTCACAGGGCTTCCTTGTGAGGTGATGATGAGCAGTTTTTAGAGTCAAGTCGTCGGAAAGGGAAGGGGAGTTGAGCACACCTCAGAAGATCCAAAGTCATGGACTTGGTCCTGGTCATTCCTGGCCAAAGCAGCGGCCTTTGTTCTGCTGCGGCTGCCTCTCCAGAAAATGAACCACCTGGAGAACGAATCATCCTGCTGATCAGTTATTGCTGAGGGTTGACATCCCCGCTCTCAGCGGCTACCACTTAGAGGGATTTGGAGGAGGAGGAAGAGGGCAGAACCAGAAGGTTGGTGAGGTGGGGGGGTGGCGACCAGACCAGTAGGCATGACTGGGGGGCCAGGGCGATCCTGGCTAGAGGAGAGTAGGAATGGCGCGGCTGCGGCGTGTCCCTCAGGGTAAATGCGGGGAAGCAGCGTGGCCTAGATGGAAAGATCACGGGCTTTTGAGTCTGAGGTCCTGGGTTTTAATCCTGCCTCTGCCAATTGCTTGCTGTGGGACCGTGGGGAAATCACTTGACTTCTCTGTGCCTCAGTTGCCTAAACTGTACAGTGGGGTTTCAATACCTGGTTCTTTCCCTACTTAGACCGGTGAGTCCCATGCAGGACAGGGACTGTGTGTGATCTAATTAACATGTACCTATCCCAGTGCTTAGAACAGTGTTTGACACTCAGTAAGCTTCTAACAAATACCTCAGTTACTATTATTATGCAGGGGGCTTGTGGCAAGATGGCTCTAGGGGACTGACAAACTTTGCCAGGTGCTTCGGGGGTGACCAATCCCAGTTCTGAAGCACATCTTGATAGACCCTGTGGTGATGGGGAACTAACCCCAGAGCTTTAAAACACTCGACCCCCTCGCCCCCTCCTGCCTCACCTCACTGATCTCTTATGACAACCCAGTCCGCTAACTTCACTCCCCTAACGCCAATCTAATCACTGCACCTCGATCTCATCTGTCTTGCTGCCAAATGTCCCGCTCACGTCCTGCCTCTGGACTGGTGGTCTCTCCCCTTTCATACCTGGTGGACCACTACTGTCCCTTCCTTCAAACCCTTATTAAAATCACATCCTCCAAGAGGCCTTCCCACACTAAGCCCTCATTTCCTCTACTCCCTCTCCCTTCCACATTGTGCTCACACTTGGATTTGTATGCTTTATTCACCCCACCCTCAGCCCCATAGAACTTACCTACATAGCCATAATTTATTTTAATGTCACTCTCCCCCTCTAGGTTTATAAGCTCACTGTGGGCAGGGAACATGTCTCCCAACTATGCATTGTACTCTGCCAAGCACTTAGCATGCAGTGCTCTGCCTCCGTTAAGCACGTGATACATAACCTGATGGATTGATTTAAGGATTCTCTCTGGAATATCTTCCCATTAGTATGAAGGAATGGGGTATGAAGGAAGTGGGGTTGGGAGGACGGGGGATGGGGGACCTGGTCCGATGAGTGGGATCGTTGAGCTTGGGTGGTGACACTCTCCAGGAAGCTTTCAGGCCCTGCCAGACTTGAGTTAAGTAAGTAAAAGCTCTGGGTTCTGAGCCTTTGACTTCTCCCTTGTTCCTGCTGTTTCTGCTGCTGGCCAGTTGCTACTTAGAACTGGGTCTGGGGGAGTCACGACCCCCAGGCACCATTTGGCAGGTCACCTCGCTAAACTAGTGGCCATGTCTGTATCCTTACAATAATACTAATATTAATAATTGTGGTAAGGAAGTGCTTACTAAGTGCCAGGCATGTTACTAAGCACGGGGGTAGATACAAGCTAATTGGGTTGGACACTGTCCCTGTCTCACATGGGGCTCACAATCTTAATCCCCATTTTATAAATGAAGGAATTGAGGCCCAGAGATGATGATAATAATGATGGTATTTGTTAAGCGCTTACTATGTGCCAGGGGCTGTTGATGGTATTTGTTAAGTGCTTATTATGTGCCAAACACTATTCTAAGCGCTGGGGTAGATACAGTGTAATCAGGTTGTGCCACGTGGGGCTGACAGTCTTAATCTCCATTTTACAGATGAGGTAACTGAGGCACAGGGAAGTTAAGTGACTTGCCCAAAGTCACATAGCTGATAAGTGTCAGAGCCGGGATTAGAACCCATGACTTCTGACTCCTAGGCCTGTGCTCTTTTCAAAATGCTGTGGGGCCGGGAGATGTGAAGTGACTTGCCCACGGTCACACAGCAGACAAGTGGCAGAGACAGGATTTAGAACCCAGGTCCTTATGACTCCCAGGTCTGGTCTCTATCCACCAGGCCATGCTGCTCCACTTTTTGCCCAAAGAAGGGAACGGCTGGGTGTATCTAAAGTTCTTTTGGAAAGACCAAGGGAGTCTTTGTGGAGTCCTTGTGATTGGAGTTTGCTGAGACCATTCTCTGCTCAGTGGAAAACTGAGTTTGGGAGACAAGGTCAGGAGACCTGGCTTCTAGTTCTGCTGCAGTTACTGGTGCAGCCCCGAGGAGGGCAAATCACTTGAGCCTTCTCTGGGTCTCGGTTTCCTCATTTGTAAAAAGGCCATCACGATACTTGGTCTCTTCCTAGCTCACTGCTGTTTTGAAGACACACTGAGATAATTGAGGCCAGAGGGTTTTGGAGAAATAAAAAGCCCTCCACAGTTCAAGGTGATATTACCCTGATGATTTTTTCGGTGTTTTCTCGACTTGGAGGGGAAGGTAGTAAGTGTAGATTTGTTGCGGAGGCTTCTCCCTGTCCTTGAGAGGCCGCCGCTAAATATAACCTTCCCCATCGAAGCCAGGTTATTGAATTTCTGTGGCAACACAGACATCCGTTTTTACTTAATTGTCGAGTGGGAGTGATTAGTTGAGGTGCTGTGATGGGGTGTGGGAGCACAGTAATCGGTTTTAACCTAATGAGGATTGAGTGGGAATGGTAAGTGAGGGGCTGTGCTGGAATTACGCAGCTAATGGAGGTTCGGGATGACTCGTGAGACTCCCATTTGAGCCCTGGAGAGTCTTAGGAAGGGCTAGGTGAGTCTCTATGGCCTACTGGATAGAGCACGGAGTGGGTTCCAATTCCGGCTCTGCCACTTGGCTGCTGGGTGACCTTAAGCACGTCATTTAACTTCTCTGTGCCTCAGTTACCTCATCTGTAAAATGGAGATTGAGACAGGGAGCCCTATGTGGGACAGGGACTGTGCCCAATCCAACTATCTTGTATCTACCCCAGTGCTTAGTACAGTGCCAGGCACACAGTAAACTAACAAATACCTTAATTATGATTTTTATAATTGTTAGCCCTTTGGGTTTGGAGCTGTCATGGAAAACCCGCCCTGTGGAGCGGAAGGTATCGGACAGGGGACTGTTGTTGGGGACTGGAGGATGAAAATGTCGCATATAAAATCAGTCTGGGAGTTCCCGGTCAAGGCAGTGGCTCCACTTCGGAGCCGGGAGGAAAGAAGGGTTTGAGACGATGGGTGGTTTAGTGTTCTCGGTTCAGTTCTCAGGTTAATGTCCACCCTCCAATAATGCGGGTGTCCTAGCTGGAGACTTTACCAGAGCACCCCTCGACTGTGGTTTATGTGGCCCCGAAGCAGGCGTGGAGCGGTCCCTGCTCAGGTCCGGCATATACCGGGTCTGCTTTGCCTCAAGTCCCCACCAAGACCCCTGCTTTTATCTGATCAGGAAGGTTTATCCGGCCACACCTCAGGGCCCGACTGTGTGATCCTTCTCCTTTTTTCATATGGAGGTCTGACTGGGGTGGAATCTCCCCAGAATGTGGCCCTCCCCCCCCCCCCCCGACCTCCGCTTTGCTGCCCCCATGAAGACTGTAAGATTCTTTGATGGAAGAAAAACTGAGGCTGGAGTATTCTTTTAGAATCTAGAGTCCGGCTAGGGCAACCTGGCAAACCAGTTACGGCCTCTCTTTCTACCCCGTTCCTACCCCTTTCCTAAGTGCCACCCCCCATCCCCGACTTCTCCTGTTCCCCTGTGTCTCAGGCCCAGCGTCTGGCGGTAAGTCACCCGCTCACGAGTCCCCCTAACCCCAGATGGAGCCCCACGAAGGCAGCCAAAAAGAGCATGGAAAAAAAGAGTCAAAGGAAATCCCATTGTTTTACTCCCACTACCTGATGTTCTTTAGACCTGATGACTGTGTTCTTTCAGACTGGGATATGTTGGCCAGGGAAGAGTTCCTTTCTTGCGTATTTGCAGGGGCAGTTTAACTCTGCCCTGGTGGACCCGAGGCATTCAATCCTCAGCGCTCAAATTCAGCAGGCAAAGTTGCCTTAGAGGAGGTTTAAGAAGGCCACTTTCCCATTCGGGTCAGGACGGGCGGGCGTTTCAGGGAGCTGCCGGATCCACAGACCGTGGAGCCCCCCAAGGCAGCTCAAAGTCTCTTTCACGCACACCAGGCTGGTGGAAAGCACTGAGGTAGATACAAGGTAATCGGGTTGGACACAGACCCTGGTCCCATGTGAGGCTCACAGTCTTAATCCCCATTTTCCAGGTGAAGTAACTGAAGCCCAGAGAAGTGAAGGGACTTGCCCAAGGTCGCACAGCAGACAAGTGGCAGAGCTGGGATTAGAACCCATGACCTTCTGACTCCCGGGCCCGTGGTCTATCCACTAAGCCGTGCTGCTTCCAGCCATGGTGGAAACCAGTCAGCTCCTTGAGGGTGGGCCCGGGGTCTGCCTACCTCATGATTATATTCTCCCAAGCGCGGAGTACAGTGCTCTGCACATAGTAAGTGCTCAGTAAATAACACTGATTGAATACCACCTCTGGGGTGACTTTTCCCCTCCACCCCCCAACCCTTCCCCCACTTCATGCTGCTTGGCAACCAGGACCTGGGCCTTTGGGGAAACAGTGGCTGGGAGGAAAAACGGGTTTAGCAACTGCCTCTTTAAACCCTGCTGGGTGGAAGTTCTATTAATCTGATGGAAGGATTTATGTTTCCATTTCTCCTCTGGGCCGAGAATGGGCAGTGGCTCATACAGTTGGGAGGGGCTGTGCCGGGAAGTGCTAACTGGAGGATGGGGAAGCTGGACCCACCGCGTGGGGATGTGTGGAGTGGATTACCTCGCACCTTCTCCTTCCTCCCCCCTTTTTGTCTGTTTCTCTCCCATCCCTTCTGGTGTCTGAGCCCACGGGATCTCCCTCTTTGTGCTCCCGTCTGGTTGCCTTGGTAACCGGCTCCTCCAGCCTGCGATTTTTTGAGGCGGGTATCGGGCCTTGGGGAGAGGATTAAACGGCGGCACTCATCCGAGGTTGGAAAACGGCTAACTCAGTGGTAGGATCAGTGCCCGCAAGGGCACACCCAGCCCTATCCAGGTCGAGCTCCTCTAGAGCAGCTGGTCAAGAAATTGCCCAGAGTCTGGAGGTCAGAGGCCCTGAGTTCTAGTCCCGGCTGTGCCATTTACCTGCTGCGTGACCTTAGGCGAAGCATTTAATTTCTCTGGGCCTCAGTTCCCTCACCTGCCGAATGGGGATTCCGTCCCTGTTCTCCCTCCTCCTTAGTCTGGGAGCCCGATGTGGGACCCTATGATCTTAAATCTACCCTGGAGCTCAGTACACTGTATGGCCAGTTAGAGAGGGAGAATGAGGCTCAGCACCTTCCTGTACAGTGCTCCTGGGTGAGAGGGGACAAATATGCATGCCCAAGCCCAAGAGAGGAGTGACCGAGGCATTGGATGTAGAGAAATAATTCCACTTGAGCTTTCTGGAGGAGCACTGAAATGGATGAGGTGATGAGAGGCAGGCGGAGTCAGAGAAGGCTTTCTGGAGGAGGCGAGCAGATCCGTTCAGCTCTCACCGCCCCCCCGCCCAGGGCATGATTCAGGGTGGCTTCTACGGGTGAGCGTGAGAGGCAGCTACCTTGGGGCCCATGTCCGGGGGTGGGGTGGAGGGTAGACAATCAGAAGCTCTCACAACTCTGTCAAATCTTTGCACCCGGGACTTTTGAAACAGGGACAGTTTGAGATCTGCTCACTGCGAAGACGAACACTGTGCCTGATGGCCTCGATCCACAGGTGCTTATTTTTAGTATAGTCTTGACATAGGATTGGGTGGGCTTACATACATGGCATGACATGACTTTAGACTGTAAGTTCATCCTGGGCTGGGAACGTGACTACCAATTCTATTACGCTGTCCTCTCCCAAGTGCTTAGTACAGTGCTCTGCACACAGAAAGAGCTCAAGAAATACCATTGATTGATGTAGGACATCACTAAGTTACACCCTGTGTCCAGGATAGCGAGTGCCAGGGTGGCCACTCTTAGGAGGGGTGGCCAGTTTTCCCCACCCCCCCCCACTGGGGAGATGATAATGATAAAAAAAAAATTGTGGTATTTAAGTGCTTATTATATTCCAGGTAGTGAAATAAGCTCTAGGGTAGATTCAAGCAAAGTGGGTTGGACACAGTCACTGTCCCACGTGGTGCTCACAGTCTTAACCCATTTTACAGATGGGATCATTGAGACCCAAAGAAGTGAAACGACTTGCCCCCAGTCACACACAACAGATGAGTGGATGAGCCGGGACTAGAACCCAGATCCTTCTGTCTGCCAGGCCCGAGCTCTCTCCACTAGGCCACAGTGGGATAAAATGATTGAAATTGACCTAGTTATTGTGAGATCATGTGCAAACTGCATGGACCGAGAAGATGAGACCCTCATCAGGGGTCCACTTAATAATAATAACTGTGGTATTTAAGTGCTTACTATGTGTTAAGCGCTGGGGTAGGTTTGGACCCAGTCCCTGGCCCACATGGGACTCACAGTCTCAATCCCCATTTTACAGATGAGGTAACTGAGGCCCAGAGTCGTGAAGTGACTTTCCTGAGGTCACACAGCAAACGCATGGCCGAGTCAGGATTAGAACCCATGACCTTCTAGGGTCATTATCCAGAGGGCTCTGCATCGCCTCTCCTCATCAAAGAGGGGAACTCTGGTCCTGGTGGGTGGTCAATCATGCGCTTACCATATGTGCAGAGCACTGTACTAAGTGCTTGGAAGAGGACAGTGTAGTTACACACTATTCTGGATAGAGAAGCAGCGTGGCTCAGTGGAAAAGAGCCTGGGCTTGGGAGTCAGAGTTCATGGGTTTGAATCCCGGCTCTGCCACTTGTCAGCTGTGTGACTGTGGGCAAGTCACTTAACTTCTCTGTGCCTCAGTTACCTCATCTGTAAAATGGGGATGAACTGTGAGCCTCACGTGGGACAACCTGATTCCCCTGTATCTACCTCAGCGCTTAGAACAGTGCTCTGCACGTAGTAAGCGCTTAACAAATACCAACATTATTATTATTACATTACTATAACTGTTTCCAGTCGGGTGACGGCTGGACCCAGAGGAGGAGAGGAAGCAGGGTTAGGAGCCAGACCACCCCACCGAGGGAAGATTATCTCCTCTGTTCTGGGCTCTGGGAGGTTGAGGTCTCCCTCTTGTCCCCCCAGCCTCTCCTGACAAACATGCTCACTTCTTCCTTCTCTGGTTTCAGATCTTCCTCCTGGCCTGTCCTCCCTGCCGGAGTGCAGCCGTCCTTTTCAGGTAAGAGGAAAAACGACGTTTGGATTTGTGCTTTAAAACAATCCGCAGAGAAGCCCTCCTGGCTCCCTCCTGCGTGGTCCCTGGTGTGGTGTATCCTCCCCACCCCCAAGCCCGGTGGCCTCAGTCTTCCCATCCGGCCCCTTCTCTGGGCTGCTCACACAGAGCCTGCCTGCCCCGGGGCAGGGAAGGTCAATCCAGCAATCAGATTGCATTTACCGACAGTTTAGGAGAGTACAATATAACAATATAAGGTGAAGACAGGGTTGGAGGGAGAGTCCCTCCTGACTTTCCCCTGGCCATTCCCCGGCCTCTCCTGCCCCAGCAACTCTTGACCCTTCCCAGATCTCAGTGGGCTTACTGGTCCCCAGAGGCAATCCTTTGCTGCGGTCTTTTGTTTTAATGAGGTTTAATGAAGACTACAAGTTTTAAGGATGCTGTAGAGGAGGAGGGAACCCCCGATAAACAGAGCACCTAGTCAATCAATTGTATTTATTGAGCACTTATGTATAGAGCACTGTTCTAAGCGCTTGGGAGAGTGCAGTATAACAGAGTTCATAGACAAGTTCCCTGCTACAACGAGCTTGCAGTGCAGAGGGGAAGGCATACATTAATATTAATGCATAAATTATGGTTACATACATAGGTGCTGTGGGGCCTGGGGGGAGGGGGCGGTGAATAAAGGGAACAAATCCATGTGCAAGGGGAAGGGAGTGGGAGATAAGGAAGTGAGGGAAGGCCTCTTGAAGGAAGTGGGCCTCATATAGGGCTCTGAAGGTGCTCCATGTGCAAGGGGAAGGGAGTGGGAGATAAGGAAGTGAGGGAAGGCCTCTTGAAGGAAGTGGGCCGCTCTGAAGGTGCGGAGAGTGATGTGAAGAGGGAAGGGCGTTCCAGGCCAGAGGCGGGACACCAGCGAGAGGTCGGCTGTGAGATAGACGAGATCGAGGTGCAGTGAGTAGGTTGGCCCAGACCAGGCCTCGAGCCTCTGAAAAGCCGTTTGTCCCGAGAGCCCCTCCCAGCTCAAGGTTTTTATCTGAGCTGCCAACAAGGAGCCGATTTCCTGGGCTCCACTTCTAGGGGAGATACTGGCAGAGAATGACCTGGCCCATAAGAAACAGCATAGCTTAGTGGATAGTGCATGGGCCTGGAAGTCAGAAGGCCCTGGGTTCTAATCCTGGATCCACCACTCGTCTGCTGGGTGACCTTGGGCAAGTAATAATAATAATAAATGTGGTATTTGTTAAGCACGTAGCATATGGTGGGCACTATTCTCAGCACTGGGGTGGATTCAAGATAGTCAGGTTGGACACAGTCTCTGTCCCACATAGGGTTTACAGTCTTAATCCCCATTTTACGGAGGCACAGAGAAATTAAGTGACTTGTCCACTTCACTTCTCTGTGCCTCAGTTACCTCATCTGTAAAATGGGAGATTAATGCTATGAACCCCATGTGGGACAAGGACTGTGTCCAGCCTAATTTGTCCATATCTACCCCAGCAGTTAGTACAGTGCCTAGCACATAGCACTTAATAATTACCATTAAAAAAAAAAAAGACAAAGGCCGGGATCATGGTTGACTGCTGAAAGTAAATGATGCTCCCTTTGCCACCTTGGGCACGAGTTCTTTAGTGACTGAGAGACATTCCCAGTTAATATGGAGGAAATGGATTTCTGGCTGTTCCCTAAGGCGTGATTTTGTTGTATGCATAAGTGTCTCCAAGTCCCGTAAATCTCAGGGTTTGCATTCACCAGCTATTGATTGAGACTGATCTACCATCAGTCAGTCATATTTATTGAGCACTTACTGTGTGCAGTGCACTGTACTGAGCTCCTGGGAGAGCGCAATATAACAGTTGGTAGACACATCCCCTGTTCACAAAGAGTAAACAGTTGAGAGGGAGAGTGAGTCAGTCAGTGCTTGCCACGTGGAGAGCACGGTACTAAGCACTTGGGAGAGTAGAATACAACAATAAACAAGACACACTCCTTGCCTACAATGAGCTTTTCATTCACTCATTAATTCAATAGTATTTATTGAGCACTTACTATGTGCAGAACACTATACTAAGCGCCTGGAATGGACAATTCGGCAACAGAAAGAGACAATCCCTGCCCAGTAATGGGCTCACAGTCTAAACGGGGGAGACGGACAGCAAAGCAAAACAGAACAAAACAAGACAACATCAGCAAGATAAATAGAATCATGGAGATATACAAATCATGGAGATATACATGGAGCTTACTGTGGAGAGGGAGAGACAGAGGGTAAAATACATTACGGATTTGGACGTAAGTGCTCTGGGGCTGAGAGTGGGGTGACTAGCAGTTGCTTAATGCCAGCAACCCAGTGGGACCCATTGTTGCTAATCTCCTTCTAGGCCTAGGCTGGGTCGGACTCAGAGTGTCAGATTCAATCAGTCGGTCAGTCAGTGGTATTGAGTGTTTGCCGTGTGCAGGGCAGTGTACTAAGCTCCTGGAAGAGTACAGCACAACAATATAACGGACACGCTCCCCTGCCCACGATTCCATGTGAAGCAGGAGCCCAGGCTTCCCCGATTTGAGGGTGGGAGTAGTCCTGGGGTGTGTGGGCGGCGGTGGGCGGGCAGGAGGGGGTGTCTGAGCAGTGTGAGGAGCTGGGAGCGGTGCAGTCAGTCCTTGGGATGACCGGACCCCTCTGATCTGGGATGGAGCTGGCCGTGTTCCCCTCAGTCAGGGGCAGTGAGAGCCGTTGCCCCCCACGGGCCCCGGCGGTTCCCTGCTCAGGGCTGGCTTGACACCTGGCTGCCTCCAGCCAGGGAAACACTGGCCGCCACCTTCTCCTGGGGCCTAGGGCGTCATCGCCATGTTAATAATAATAGTAATAATAATAATGTTGGTATTTGTTAAGCGCTTACTATGTGCCGAGCACTTTTCTAAGCGCTGGGGTAGATACAGGGGAATCAGGTTGTCCCACGTGGGGCTCACAGTCTTAATCCCCATTTTACAGATGAGGTAACTGAGGCACAGAGAAGTTAAGTGACTTGCCCAAAGTCACACAGCTGACAAGTGGCTGAGCCGGGATGCGTGCCGCGTAACAGACTGTAATGACGTCAGGTGGAAAGCTGGCCGAGCCCCTGACCCTGGGACGTTTCTCCGGGGGGACCCCGGACCCAACCCCAGAGCTTGACTGCTCCAGAGCCATCGCATTCTCCCCCGCCCCCCGCCATGTCTCTGTTAACTCAGGGGCCGGCGTGGACTTGGGCTGGATCGTCTTAAATATGTCACTCTCTCTGCCCCCTCTGCCGTTGTGCCCTTGCCCCCATCATGCCAGGCCCCTGCCCCTGCCGACGTGGCATCCACATGCCATGTCCACCTCCCTCTGGTGTCGTGCTCCCGCCGTGCCTCACCACCATCCCATCAGGCTTTGTGCCCTGTGGCGGTTACCGCCCTCGCGTAGCGTCTGGAGGCGGCCCCGCACCCGGCACAGTTGGCAGGGAAACTTGGCAGGGCTTCCTGGTGGAGCCCCGGGGCCTCTGGCCGACCTCAGCCTCTTAAGGCTAAGCTGGTGGATGCGAACGGGAGCTTCCTTTCTTGAGGGAGGAGAGGGGCCTCCCAGCAGGCCGATTCCTTCGATTCAGTGGGTCGGGACGATTTGCTCCGAGAGAAGCTTTTCCAGCAGTTGGCGTGGAGGGGCAGTGAGGAGAATCCTAGAGGATACTGGGAAATGATTGGGAGCCATACCCCCCGTCTGCCCTTGGGAGCTGTGACCCCAGAGCTCTGCTTTGCAAGGAATGCTACTTGTACTGCTAGAGAAGCAGCGTGGCTCAGTGGAAAGAGCCCGGGCTGGGGAGTCGGACGTCATGGGTTCAAATCCCGGCTCCTCCGCTTGTCAGCTGTGTGACTTTGGGCACACGGTTCACTTCTCTGCGCCTCAGTGACCTCATCTGTAAAATGGGGATTAAGACTGTGAACCCCACATGGGACAACCTGATCACCTTGTATCCTGCCCAGCGCTTAGAACAGTGCTTTGCACATAGTAAGCGCTTAACAAATGCCATCATTATTATTATTATTATTACTGCTGAGTGAGAAGCAGAGCGACTTAGTGGATAGAGCACAGACATAGGCGTCAGAAGGACCTGGATTCTAATCCCAACTCCACCACTGGTCTGCTGTGTGACCCTGGGCAAGTCATTTCACTTCTCTGTGCCTCAGTTACCTTATCTGTAAAATGGGGATTAAGACAGTGGGCCCCATGTGGTACGGGCAGTGTGTTCCACCTGAGTAGCTTGCATATACCCCAGTGCCTGACACATAGTAAGCGCCTAACAAAATACTGTTTTTTTAAAAAAAATACTTCCTGGGAAAGTTCTTGATCCAGGCACCCACCAAAGGTCAAACCTGTCACGTTTGCAGAGGTCAAAGTAATCTTTTTGTGTGCTTTAGGCAAATGTTGGGTCTCTTTAAGATAAGGGTTGTTTCCTGTTAAATGTTTGCTAAACCACTGCAAGAGGTGTTAGTTCCCGCTCTGGATCGATCAGCTGCCCAAGGGCTTCCAGGAGTGCAGCTGGAGGGCCATTCTAATCCTGCTGCAAGAAGTTGAAAACCCCTCATCTCCAAAACCCCTCATCTCCAGGTCCCAGCCCCAAAGAGTTAGGGTCTTTTTGTGGACCTGGCACGGGGACCGAGGCCAGAGGGAGGTGACGGTGGGGGAGCAGAGGCCATTTCCCAGGTTGGGGCCCCTGTCACAGAAGCCACCAAGGACAGATGTGCCCGACGGGCTCAGCCAGCCTCCAGCAGCCTAGGGGCTTGGCGGCTTCTACCCTCGAGAACCTCCTCTCCCCCTCAGGTGCGTCCCTGGTCCCAGGATGGTCTGATGTTCATGCGGTGTCCAGTCTGGCCCTGAGTCCCCTCCTGTCCTACTCCAGAAAGGTGCCCTTAAGCCAAGAGCTATAGAAAGGCAACTCCGCCTGTCAAAACTGCCTTTGTCCCCTCGCCCTACACCTTGGGCTTGTTGCAAAGCCAGCGTCTCCTTGGAAACTGCATTGCGCTCGCTGCCTCTGATGCGGGGGAGAAATGGGGAGAGGAGGAGAGAGAGAGAGATGGCCCACGACCTCCAAACTTTCAAATCAATCGTATTTGTTGAGCGCTTACTGTGTCAAGAGCACTGTAGAAAGCTCTTGGGTAGGCACAATGTAACAGAGTTGGTAGACACATTTCCTGCCCACAGTGAGCGTGCAATATGGAGGGAGAGACAGACATTAGTATAAAACAAGAAATTATGGATATGGACATAACTGTTATAGGGCCGAGGGTGGTGTGAATAAAGGGAGCAAATCAGGGTGATGAAGAGGGGAGTGGGAGAAAAATGAGGGCTCAGTCAGGGAAGGCCTCTTGGAGGAGATGGGCTCTCAGTGAGGCTTCGTGTTTAAGGTCACTTTTTGCTCATGTCAGAGTCGGTCAGTTGTATTTGTTGAGCACTTTCCATGTGTAGAGCACTGTAGTAAGCGCTTGGGAGAATACAATCTAACAGTATAACTGACCTATTCCCTGCCCACAACGAACTCACAGTCTAGAGTCCAGCAAAGCCAACAGGAGCCTCCTAGCCCACTGAGACTTGGCCAGTTGACTGTCGGGAAGAGATCAGGGTCTAGGGGCCACTCCCCTTAGTCCCTGACGTGAACCTGGGAGGTCCTGGGACCTTAGGTGGGCTGCCCAGTTCCAGCTGTTGAGGGCTACGACCCTGGGAATTTGTGGAAGATGTGGTGAAGGCCATCTCTGGAGAGCTCTGCAACAGGGAGTGTCAAAGGAACAAGGCAGTGAAGAGTGAATTCTTTTTTTCCCCCCTCACGGGGCAGCCTCGTCTGCCAAGCACCGGCTGCATTCATTCATTCAATAGTATTTATTGAGCGCTTATGTGCAGAGCACTGTACTAAGCGCTTGAAATGTACAAATCGGTAACAGATAGAAACAGTCCCTGCCCTTGGACGGGCTTAGCCGAACAGCCTCCCATTCAGCCCAAGAGAATGCAGCCACTGCAACCACAGGTACTTCTTGAACGCTGCTGCCAGTTGGGTTATGGAGGGAGGTTGGAGAGGACTCAGAGTCCGCACCCAGAGCCCGGCTCAGGGGCTGACTGGCAGACCTCCCAAAGGAAGTGCTCGCCCCTCCATGGGCCAGGCTCAGCCCTTGGGCAAGCACTCCTCTTTCCGCCTCTGCCGGAAGCCCCGAGGTTTTGGGCAGCTGCCCCGTTTGCCCAGTGATTAAAGCGGCTTTGAAGAAGCCTCCTTTTCCCACCCGAATCTCCTTGGGGCAAGAAGGCCAGTGGCCACCTTTAATCGTGCTGGCAAATCCCTGCCAACCACCTGCCTTCCCTGCCCCCTGAGGGCTGCAGCCCAAGCCGGAGAACCGGAGTTCAGTGAAACCTCGTTAAATCAGCCCCCGCCTAAATGGCCTTTTGATTAGCGTGGTATTTATCCTCTGCACCTTCCAGTTTTCCCTCTGCAGATGCCAGAGTAAGCCAGGTCTTAGTCTTCTATAGGCTATCCTGGGACAGCATTGGGGTTAACAAAGCTGCAAGGAAATAATGCAAAAGTAGCCCGATTGTTGGGCTGGATTGTTGGAGAAGGTGTAGGAGAGAGGCCTCTACCTCAGGGGGCAAGTGGAAGAAGCACGGGACCCAATGTCAGGAGACTTAACCGCTCTGTGCCTCAGTTTCCTCATCTGTAAAATGGGGAGAAGATACCGCCTCTCCCTCCCTCTTTGACTGAGCCATATGTGGGACAGAAATGTTGTTCAGTCTGATCGTAGTGTGTGGGACCCAAGGCTTGGCACATAGTAAGCGCATAATACATTATCGTCAGCCAATCAACGATACTTATTGAGTGCTTACTATGTACCGAACATTGTACTAAGCACTTGGGCGAGTACAACACAACAGAGTTAGCAGATGCTTTCCCTGCCCAAAATGACTTTACAGTCTAGAGGGGCAAGTGGACATTAAAATAAATAAGCAATTTACAACATATAATTTCAGAGATAAGTGTCGAGAGGTGTTAAGGTGATTAACATTAGAAGTAAAGCACTTCCTGTCATCCCTACTGCCTTGGAGAGATTTAAAGAGACAGCGGGAGAAAGAGGTAGGCCAATTAGGCCAATAGAGACAATGGGATGGGGCTAAGCTTAGGACTCAGGGAAGATGGACACCCACCAGACTGTAATAAAGGGACATTTAAAAAAGAATTCAATCACGTCCCTCCCCTGCTCCCTAAATCCAACTGAGTGAGATTTTATCTGTAGGTACCAGATGTACTGACAAACACTTCATCTCACCTTTCGACACCTTCTCGCCTAGGTCTGGCTGTCTCACACTCACTCCCACACATAAAAGTCCCCGAGGGCCTGTGCTGAACCTCCGCTGCTTTCCAGGGTGGGTGGAGGGAGGGGAGACTGGGCAACCAGTGCATGTTTAGGGAACTGTTATCTGGTGGCTGTGGGTCTCTGAACCGGGAAGTGGGAAACCACCAGCTGCTGCAATTGGAGTTACACTCTCCCTGCGGAAGGAGCCTGATGTTTGTGCTTTTTCTGCATTCCGGGGAGAGATAGCATCTGGGCCACCCTCTCAGCTCTTTCCCCTCAGTGAAGCTGCAAGTGGTCAGAAGAGGCTCGCCCGAAAGGGTGGAGTCCTGCCCGTCACCTGGCCCCAAGCCGGGCCCCGGGGCTATAGCCCTTGGCTCCTGCTGCCCACCAAGGAGCGGCACTGTGCACGGTCCAGTGGACGGCTCAGTGCCCACATGCCAGTTCCCCTGGTCAGCAGACCACAGCTCCACCAGCCCACGGCAGCCGGAGGTGGTGTGGGCTGTCAGCTTTTTGTTCTCGCTGGGTCTGACCGGGCCCGTGGTTGGTTTCTGTTGCGGCCGGGCCTGGGGAAGCAGCGTGGCCGAGTGGCTAGAGCAGGGGCCTGGAAGGCAGAACGACCTGGGTTCTAATCCCAGCTCCAGCACTTGTCTAATGTGTGACCTCAGGCAAGTCACTTCTTGGGCAACTCTGAGCCTCAGTTACCTCATCCGTAAAATGGGGATTAAGATTGTAAGCCCCAAATGGGGCAGGGACTGTGTCATTCATTCAGTTCATTCAGTCGTGTTCATTGAGCGCTTACTGTGTGCAGTGTACTGTATTTAAAAAGAAAAAGTTGGTATTTGTTAATTGCTTACTATCTGCCGAGCACCGTTCTAAGCGCTGGGGTAGATACAAGGTCATCAGGTTGTCCCACATGGGGCTCACAGTCTTCATCCCCATTTTACAGAGGAGGTAACTGAGGCCCAGAGAAGTTAAGTGACTTGCCCAAGGTCACACGGCTGACAAGTGGCGGAGCTGGGATTAGAACCCATGACCTCTGACCCCTAAGCCTGGGGCTCTTTCCACTGAGCCACACTGCTTCTCTAAGTGCTTGGGAGGGTTAAATATAACAATAAACGGAGACATTCCCCGTCCACAATGAGTTTACAGTCCAGAGGGATGAGAATCTACCCCAGCACTAAGAACCATGCTTGATACATAGTAAGCGCTTAACAAATACCATCATTTTTATCATTAGTCTGGGCCCCCAGGACTTGGTCAGCTTGGGCCCTCTAGGTCCTCAGCCCTTGGTTCTGGTGGGTCTGTGTGGCTCAGGGCTCTCTACCACCCCTTTCCCTCCCCCCTCCTCATCTCCCCCTGCCCCAGCCTGAGAAGGGACCTGGGGTTCGCTTTCTGGGAGGGGGTGGCATGGGTGCACCTCCCCAAGAGTAGATCCTGTCCACACCAGGCTGGTCTTGCCTTGCCTGCCCCGGCTCTTCCTTTGCCCCCTACCTCTGGGTTGCAGGCATCCCCCAAGGCTCGGTTCTGAGTTGCACGGTCGCTTCCTTGGGAAACACATCCACTCCTGTGGCTTTAACTACTGCCTCTATGCGGATGTCTCCCAAATCAACTTTGCTAGCCCTGACCTCCCTTCTTCTCTGTAATCTCCCATTTCCCCCTGTCTCCAGGACCTCTCTCTCTCCGAGGTTGTCCCACATGCCCCTCAAGCACAGTATGTTCAAAACAGAACTCCTCATCTTCCTTCCCATACCTTCTCCACCTAACTTTTGCCGTCATAAGCGAAACCACTGCCATCTCTCTAGCCTGTAAAATTAGCATTTTCCTTGATTCTTCCCTTTCTTTCCACCCCCCCCCCCCCATCTCCAGTCTGTCCTCAAACCCTGACAGTTCCTCATCTTCCACTTTCCCAGGATCCGTTCCTCCCTCTCCACGCAGACGGCCACCCCCTGGATCCTGGCGTGTGTCGTGTCCCAGCCTGGCTACTGCCTCTCAGTCCCTCCCCTGTCCTGTCCATATTTCACTCTGCTGCCAGGATCAGTCTTCTACAGGGATGTTCCACCCAAGTCTCCCCAAAAACCCGGTTCCCTCCTCATCAAGCAGAAACTTGTGGTGCCAGCTTTGTGAGTTTGTGAGTTCTCTTCCTCTTATTCACCTCCTGGTTCACCATCTTCACTCCTCCGAAGTCTCACACGTCCTCCAGGAGGCCTTCCTTGATTGATTTCAGTTCTCCCCCCTCCTTCCTATCTCTTCAACTTCCACTGCAGCACTTCAGAACCCCTGTAGCATTTCTGTACATATCTACTCTCTGATCCCTCCTATTTGAAATCTACTTCGGCGTCTGGGTCTGGCCTACTCGACTGTAAACTCCTTGTAGGTGGGGATCAGTGATTAATGTGGTGCCCTACAGGCAGTCGATACTCAACGGAAGCTGGTAATTGACTTTCGTGACTTAAAAATTGGCCTTGTGAAAAATAGCAAAGGTCTCAGCGGTCCAGCTTTTCCCCTACTGAAGGCACCCAGCTAGTAGAAAGCTCCCCCCCCCCCCCATTTTTAGCCCCTTAGTAAATGTTCCGGGTCCTGCACGACACCCCACATATCAGAAATCTCCCCAACAGCTTTTCCCCAAGGATTTGGGCTCCTATTTTGGCCTGGGGCCTCCCCAGCGTTAACAGTAGATGGGACTGCCCAGCGGGGATGAGTGTTGCAAAGAGAATTTTTAAAGTCACCGATGCCAGTAGTCCAGCCTACACAGCCCACAGACTGAGCAGCAAACAAGCCGAAACAAACGTCAGCGGAATTTGGGCCTCCTCTCCCTCTCTCCTCTCCCTTCCCTACAAGCCTGTCCCCAGGGTTGGTGTGAGTGCAGATGCAGCTCGTGCCAATTCCGAATCGCATTTTCCTCCCAGGCCTGGGTGCTGAGAGAATTTTCTTCCCTTTTAGGTTGCAGATGCACATGCTGAACGGGGCTCTCCTGGCGCTGCTGTTTCCTGTGGTGAATACCCGCCTGGTAAGTGATGGGTGGCCGCCACCTCCCTCCCCCGACCACCGGAAGGGCGTTTCGATCTGTGCGGTCCCAAGCGGACTTTTCACTGGTCCCGGAGCTTGTGGACTGTCGCTACCACTCTGTGCTTTCTGAGCGGCGGGATCTGGCAAGGGGAGATTAGACACGGAAGAGGGTAACGCCCGGTTCCTGAGGGCCTGCCGGGGATGCGGCACCGGGAGAGGTACCTCGGGGCCGGAAGTGGCAGGAGAGTGAGCCGTGACAGCATCTTGATCCCCATCGGGACTCCTGCCCCCTCCCAGCAGCTTCTCGGGGAGTGCTTCTTGTGGTCTGAGCTTTCATTCTGCCCAGCCAGCCGACGGGCTGAGAGCTGGGGAGGGACAGCCCTGTTGTTTGGCACAGAGAAGGTAAACTCTGGCTGTTTCCCAGAGGCCCCTGTTCAGGGCTGCAAGGCGAGAAGTCGATCTGAGAGCTGGGTTCTTCACCGCTGCTGCCGCCTCCACCCCCCTTCCCCACCCATTAGTGGTCCTAGACTGGAAGAGGCATTGATAGAGAAGTGCTGAGTTCCCGAATGGAAGGAAGCAATGGGAGGGCAGGAGCTGACTGAGTGCCTTAAAGCCAGTGGTCAGGAGTGCAGGAGGACCTGCGAATGCTACTTAGCCACTCTGGGGAGGAAGCCGGCCTGGAAACTAGCCAGTGGTTGACAGTCTTTGCAGTTTAGCAACTGCAGTCTTGTGATCCTGCCCTGAGAGGTGGAGGACGCGCCGATAGGTAAAAATTGTCTGGCCCAAACAGATTGGTGTTTTTTGGGTGTTTTTTTTTACTATTATAATTATTATTATTACATTTGTTAAGCATTTACTATGTGTCAAGCACTGTATTAGATACAGAATAATGAGGCCAGATACAGTGCCTCTCCCACAAGGGGAGCAGAGTCTAAGCAGAAGGAAGAATAGGTACTGAATTTTACGGATGAGGAAACTGAGGCACAGGAAGTAAGTGACTCAAAGTTAACACGGCCGGCCTGTGTCCCCTGACTCCCAGGCCTGGGCTCTCTCCACTAGGGTCCACTGCTCTAGGTATCTGCAGTATAATCGAGCGCAATTCTTCCTTCTGCTTTTTTTCACCCTCACACTGGGAGCGGAAGGTAGGAAAGACTGACCAGGCTTTCCAGTTGGCCCCATTTTAGGAAAAAGGAAAAGGAGTCTCAGAAAGAAGTTAAGTCCCAGCCCGGGGTCTCACATGGTCAGCCTGGAGGAGCAGAGCTGGGAGTAGAACTCTGCTCCTCCCCCCGCCCCACCGACGTCCCTCATCTCCCATGTCACCTCCTCCCTATTGGTGATGGGCCCTCCACAAGCACCCCTCCGCCCCAAGAAGGTGTAATGGGGCGTGGCTCTCTGTGGAGCACAGATTTCAGAAACATCTCATTCCTTCAGTGTCGTGTTTATTGAGTACTTTGTGCCAAGCACTGTATTAAACGCTTGGGAGGTTACAGTACAAGAATGAACAGACACATTCCCTACCCTCAACGAGTTTGCATTCACCGAGGGCCAGCGTCTGGGGAAGGGGCCCATTTGGGAGGAAGCTGTGGAATGGACAGTTCAGTGGGGCCTCGTTAGCATCTTGTCAGGCTGTTTGCCTTTAGAAATTGGTAGGAGGGAGGGAGTGTGCAGAGGGCTGCCTTTATCTCCAGTTAGAGGGTGACATGACCTAGCTGATTACCAGCTTAATTCTGGGGGCTGCCCTCCTAAGGCCCAAGACCCTTTCTGGGGTGGGCAGCATTGAATTCTTCAGTGGCACTGTGGGATTGAAGACCCAGCTGGAACCCATCTGGGTTCTAAGGAGCCCCACCCCTGACCGGTTTCCCTGAACCTGTCTGAGTGTTCTGGATCTTTACCTCCCAGTTGCAGTGGCCCTGGAGTAAGGAGAAGGCAAAGGGATTTAGGTTTCCCCAACCCCTGGGCTTGCTCCCTGCCCGCTGGGCGGGAGAGTGAGCCAGACCCCGCTCCTTCCAGCATTGTCCCTTTCCCTGGCCATGGAAGCCTCCTGATTGTGTCAAAGACCTGTCCCACTCCCTGTCACTCTCCCCTCTGCAGGTATGATCACTCTCTGACCTGTCCTGTCAGGAGCATGGGCTGGTCTGATCTGGCCCTGCTCATTTCTTTTAGGTTAATGATGATAATAATTATGACATTCATTAAACATTTACTAGAAGCGGAATATTGAGATCAAAAGCAGACCCTGTCACCTGCGGGGCTCATAAGACATGGGTGTGATGGGCAGGGCGAGGCATTTTATCCCCATTTTACAGATGAGGAAACTGAGACCCAGAGAGGATGTTAGAAGCAGCATGGCCTAGTGGATAGAGCACGGGCCTGGGTATCAGAAGGACCTAGGTTCTTATCCTGGCTTCACTTGTCTGCTGTGTGAACTCGGGCAAGTCACTTAACTTCTCTGTGCCTCAGTGACTCATCTGTAAAGTGGGGATTAAGGCTGTGTGCCCCACTTGGGGCGGGGGCTGTATCCAACCCGATTAGCGTGTATCTAGCCCAGTGCTTAGTCCAGTGCCTGGCACATAGTAAGTGTTAACAAATATTAAAAAAAAATGACTAGGACCTGATCACTCATAGCTGGTCAGAGGATGAGACCCCTAGTCTCTTGACTCACAGTTTCATCCTCTTGCCACTAGGCCAGCCTGCTTTCTGCGCTTTTGGTCATGACTTTTACCTCATTTTTTGGATTTCAGTGGGACAAAGCAGAATGAGGTTCTTAGCTCTTTACCTTCCCTCTCCCCTTTGCTTTTTGCTTGGCCCTCCAGAGTGCAGCTGGGAGTCATCAGGCCCGTGTTGTCCTGTACTTTATTACTGGCTGGATTGTCACCTCTTCTAACAAACCTAGACCAAAACCTCTTTGTGGGCAGGGAATGTGCCTGTTTGTTGTTAGTAGTGCTTAGTACCGTGCTCTACACCCAGGAAGCACTCAATAAATACGATTGATTGAATGAATGAATGAATGAATGAATGAATGAAAGAAAGTTTGGTTGGGTGAGGTCTCGTGTTAGGGGATAAGGGGAGTTGGGGAAGTGGAATCCTGGACCTGGAAAGGACCTCATGGTTTACCTGGTCCTGTCCCCCGCCTCCAAGCAGGTAGACACTCACGTCCAAGGTGACTCTGAGTGGATCTCCAGGAAAGAGGAGTCCACATGCTTTCATTCATTCAGCTGTATTTATTGAGCACTGACTGTGTGCAGAGCACTGTAGTAAGCGCATCGGAGAGTAGAATACAACAATAAACAGACTCATTCCCTGCCCACGACGATCTTACAATCTAGAATGTGAGGAGGCAGACCTTAGTATAAATAAATAAATTACAGATTTGTACGTAAATGCTGTGGGGCTGGGAGGAGGGGAAGAACAAAGGGAGTAGATCAGGGCGATGCAGAAGGGAGAGGGAGAAGAGGAAAAGGGGTTTAGGGATGGCATCTTGAGGATCTTGAAGGCATCTTTCAATCTGAAATGGGGGAGAGTAATCATCTGTTGAGGAGCGAGGGCGCTCCAGGCCAGAGGCGGGATGTGGGCGAGGGGTTGGCGGTGAGGTAGACGAGATGGAGGCCCAGTGAGAGGGTTGGCATCAGAGGAGCAGAGTGTGCGGACTGGGTTGTAGTAGGAGAGACATGAGGCGGGATAGGAGGGGACAAGGGGATGGAGTGCGCCTGGGGGTTGGGCCCTGGTAATTGTGTGCTGCTGGACTCGTCTCCATTTCCCCTTCCTCCCTCTGCTCCAGGCCAGCTGCTCTCTCTGCTTATCATTTTAGAAGGTGGCAACCTCAGGCTAGGACTTAGCTCAGGGCAGGGCTGAGTGTGAGTGTGTGTGTTTTGGTGGGGGCTGGTTTTCCCATTTGGGATGAACCAGGTCCTGTGCTTCTATCCTATCTTCATCCCCCCGTTCTGCTGCCGCTTCTCTGCTCCAAAGTACATGTTGCCTCTCTGTGCCAGCCAGGTTCACCAATGTTTCTCGTGGTGCCCAGGAGTTTGCTCATCATAGCTGGGGCTGGGGCGGAATGAGCCCCAGAGCGGTATGATCTCAGGTCTCCAATTAGAACGGCAGCTGCCTGTTTTAACACCAAACAGTGTTGCGGGGACTGAAAATTCAGTGAGGAGACCATTAGCAGCCCCATTTCCCAGCCGGCACCTGCTGAGTGGAAGGGGGAGGGGGTGCAGGGCAGAGGTGCACCTGGCTTGCTGAGGGCCCAGGGAGATCTCTGAAGAGGCCAGGGGACTTGTGAAGCAAAAGAAGGGAGGTGTCGCTGGGGTTCTGCTCTGAACCTCCAGCCTCCGAGACGGCAAGGAAACGGAGACTGTAGGTGATGGTGAGGAGGGAGAGGCGAGGGGTGACACCATCGTCCCAGCCTTTCCGGGCCTGGCCGCTGAGCCCATTATCCCGCAGAGCCCCGGAATGGGCCGGTAGGTCGGGAGGGTGGCCAGGGCCAAAACTGGTCCAGGGAAGTGGCACCCCCACCCCTCAGCACACCTCTCCCCGCCGTGAGGCTGTGCTGGAATGAGCCTCTGGGCCCTTTGTCGTTCTGGGGCTGTGGTTTTGGGGATGGGGGGGTAGCCCGGAGGCTGAAGGGCAGGTGCAGACCAGCAGTCTCGGGGGAGGTAGTGAGGGTGGAAATAATAATAGTGCCAGGCACTGTACTAAACCTGGGGTGGATATAAGCAAATGGAGTTGGGCACAGTCTGTCCCCCGTGTGGGGCTCCCAGTCTCAATCCCCATTTTGCAGATGAGGTAACTGAGGCCCAGAGAAGTGACTTGCCCAAGTCACACAGCAGGCAAGTGGCAAAACTGGGATTAGAACCCACAACCTTCTGACTCCCAGTTCCGCGCTCGAGCCACCACGCCACGCCGATTGTTCCTTGGGCCGTTGCCCGTGTCATTTGGGCACATTCTGACCGCCCGGAAGTTCCTCCTCTCTTGGCCGATGGGCAGGGAGAGCTCACATTCGGAGTCTAGTCCTGCGTCGGCTCCTCGGGCCGGGCCAGCCGGACCGCACCCGCCGCCGGCTGGGGGAGGGAAGGTGGACCGGCTCATCTGGGAGAGAGAGATTACCCCCCTCTCGGAGACTTGCCCAAATGGTTTCCCGAGGCGGTTGCTGTTGGAGAGCCACACGCGCCGCTCAGCAGCCGTCCTCGCCCTGCAGCTGGGCCCCGTCACCCTCGGGACCTCGGCCAGGAACCGGGGTCTGTCCTGGTACAGCCCAGCAGGCCGGGAGCCCCGGGGCTGGGCCTGAAACCCGAGGGAGACACCCGTTCACCTCAGGGGCTAGAGGGCCTGGGCTGGCAGGGCTGCACCCACAGAAGCCCTGGGACCTGAGATGCTCAGGGAAGGGGGCACCCATCAGGCCCTAAAATGGGAGTGCTATGCCACTTTTCCCACGTGTTGCTGCTGTTGGAATTGCCCTGCCTTCTGCCCAGACGGTGGCACCAATCTTTGTTTCCCCTCCACCTGGCCAACTGAAGTCCAACAGTGTAATGTTAGAGCCTGGAGGTGTAGGTCCCAAAGGGCCTTCTGGGCGTTCCCGGGCCCCAGACCCTGGCTGTTCTTGGTCTTGGGCAGGCCGGGGGCAGGTGGGGAGGGAGAGACAGCGTAGCCCCCGCCGAGTTCCCGGGGAGAGGGGCGGCGGGGTCGGGAATGGGGAGACCTCTCCTGACTCGGGCTTGGGTCCGCCCGATCGGGGAGAGTAGCCGAGGCAGCCGCCCAAGTCCCCAAAGAATAATAATTAGGGTACTTGTTAGGTGCTTACTATGTGCCAAGCACTGTTCTAAGCACTCCCGTCCCCGGTGCCGGCTGGGGTTCGGGAAGGTTCTCGGCCTCCTTCCGTTGTGGACGGGACTCGACCGGGGCTTCCGAGGAAGTCTACGCTGAGTCCCCTGCAGAGAGCGAGGACGGGAGACTGGGAGGATAGCGGAGATGTGAGCCCATTGCGGGCTGGGGATTGTGAAACTCCCAAGCCTCTGGGCCTGGAACAGATCTGAGATCAGGGCCCCGGGGCTCCCCACGGCCCTGCCTCCACCCCCCCCCCCCCAGCCTTCACACGGAGGTCAGCATCCAGCTGCTGCCCCATTGTTTCCTGGGCCAAAAGTAGGGACACCCCATCCTGGGCTCTCCCAGCGTCTGGCTCCCGGCCCCGAGCTGGGACTGTGGGGACACCGCGCAGCTGAGGCCCAGGACAAACAGCATCTTTGATGGGCCGGGAAGGCCGGGTTACTCCCTCAGGGAGCCCCCGCCGCCACCCAACAACCCCCACTCTGTTCTCCGGAGGGCCTTGCGTGACAGGCCGCGGAGACCCCCCCCCCCCGCCCCGGCCAGCTTCGGCCCCGAGCTCCCAGCCCCCTCCCAGCCTCTTCTCCGCCCCGGCCTGCCCACAGCAGAGCGCACGGAGGGCTGGGGTCGGCGTGCAGGGGTGGAGGAGGAGGTGGCAGGGTGTTGGTAGTGTGCTTGCTGGAATTGTGGTATGGGTCAGATCTCTGCTCTGGTTGGACTCTAAATCGCAGATTTCATTCCCTTGATGAATGAGCTGGGCACCGTAGCAGGAGCCCCAGGCTGGGAGCCCAGATCCCTGAGTTGTCCCCTAAGCCCCACCACACAATCACGCGCTCACTCACTGTGTCCGTGGGCCAGTTGCCTACCCTCTCTGGGCCGTTTTTGCCTGAATCAATCGATGGATGGTATTTATTGAGCACGTACCATGTGCAGAGCACTGTACTAAGTGCTGGGGAGAGTACAGGCAACCGACCCATTCCCTGCACGGAGACGTAGCCAGTCCACTGCAGTCAATCCGAGGGGGTGACGTCGTTACCATTAATGACGTTGTCCTCTCCCAAGCGCTTAGCGCACACAGTAAGCACTCGGTAGATGCGATTATTGAGTTGACTGATTGAGCCCCAGTTTCGTGCTGCCTCGGAGCTGAGGAAGGTCGGGGCTTAGGCCCAGAGATGGCCGGGGGGGAGGAGGCTGGAAGACCCCGGGGTCGGCCCCCCTGCCCGTGGGCCGTGCTGCGGGCGGGCCCGGGGTGGCTGTCGTTAGTGAGTGATCTTGTTGGGTTTCTGTGTTCCGCTTGCCCTCAGGTAAGTTTCCTCTCCAAGTCCCAGGCCTGTGCCTTGGGTCCCATCCCCTGACCGCCCCAGGCTTCTGGCAGCAGGCTGCCCCCCCGCCCGCCCACCCTGTGAGGGCTGTGCCCAACCAGAGGCCCTTGGCGGGAAACTGTCTGTTCAGGGGCCAGGACGGGCTTCGGGCCCAGGCGGCTGCGGGGTGGCTTTGTGCCTGGGGGCACCACGCGCCCTTTCAGCTCTTTTCCAGCTTAGTGGCGCGGGGCTCGTGAGGCTGCCGCTAACACCGTCGGTCAGCTCACTGGACCTGCCCCTCCCTGCTCCCCGGGCATGGGGGGAGGCGGAAGGGAAGGAGGCAGAGACCCCTCCAACCGTTCCGTGTCGGCGTTAACTGGGCGGTATCCTCGGAGGCCAATCTCCCTCGAGCGCTTCCGGCCTCAGAAGGGCGCAAAGCACAGCTCTGCTGCGGGACGGATTCCTGTGGGGGTTTTGGGAACCTTCCTTAGGGAAGGTTTTCGGTCAGTATTTTCGAGCTGCGGTTGAACCGGTTCTGTGTGCGGTGGCCTGGGGGCAGTCAGCTGGCCACACTAATAATGTTGGTATTGGTTAAGCGCTTACTATGTGCCGAGCACTGTTCTAAGCGCAGGGGTAGATACAGGGTAATTCAGGTTGTCCCACGTGAGGCGCACAGTTAATCCCCATTTTACAGATGAGGTAACTGAGGCACAGAGAAGTTAAGTGACTTGCCCACAGTCACACAGCTGACAAGTGGCAGAGCCGGGATTCGAACTCATGACCTCTGACTGAACAGTTTCTTCCCCAATCCTCACTCTCTCCCCACTTCTCTCCCTTAGCTGCCGTTTGAGTTGGAGGTTTACTACATCCAGCATGTGATGCTCTACGTGGTGCCCGTCTACCTGCTGCGCCAAGGAGGTAAGGCGGCCTCTCCTCCCTGGCCCCCGGCTGGAGGGGCTCCTCCCCCTCCCCCGAGCCCTCCCAACCAAGGAGGTGAGAGAGGGAGTGCTGCCCAGGATGCAGCAACCAATCAGTGGCATACATTGAGCACGGACTGTGTGCAGAGTGCTCTGTTAAGTACTTAGGAGAGTCCAAGTACTTAGGAGAGTCCAACGCGGCAGAGTTGGTCGACACATGCCCGGGACCACGTATCCCCGGGCAGGGACTCTCCCCTACCCCGACTTCCTCTCGCCAGGGGCCTGCGGCCAAGTCCTTTGTCGGCGGCAGAGCCTACCTTATGGACGGGGATAGGGGTCGGGGAGACGTGGAGCCGAGCACCCTCCACTGGAGGGTTATGGGTAGGACCTGAGGCCAGGGCCTTGGTGGCGAGGATGCAAAGCCTCTCCGGAGCAGGAAGGAGTGGGATTCGAAGGGGTGGAAGTGCAAAATGAGCGCCCGGCGCTCAGAACTGCTGCCGTCAGGTGCCGGCTTGGACTCTTGCTGGGATATTTGGGAACGGTCGGTTTAGTGGCGGTGGGAGAGGAAGCCTTGGCCAGACCCCGGCCTTCCCTGCGCCCCTTGGGCAGAGGCAGGGGGTCGCCGGCCTGGTAGGCTGGGATCTTGGACTCTGTGGAAGTGGAGTGCAGGCTGGCAGGTGCGTGAGAATTCCGGGGTCTGGTCCCTGCCGGAGCTTGGGGGAGCCAGTTGCAGTGTCAGGGCGTGGTCTGGGGAAATGGGGTTGGGGGGACCTCTGTTACAGTAGATGCCTCCCCCTGTAAGTGGCCAGGATCCCACTTTCTCACCACCCCGGGGCCCCCAGCCGGGCACGGGCGCCCCCATCAGCAAACCCATCCGCGGGTGATGGCGCTCTATGCCGGGGCTTCCTCAGAGGGCTTGACCGAAGCCCCAAGGGTTGTCCTGAGCCTGGTGGGAGAGCAGTCAGCCGTCGCTCATCCTGAGCTCCCGGGGCCTAGTCTTCAGGACACACCTCCTGCGGTCTCTGACCTCCCCCATGCTCTCCCAAAGCTTCCTCTCTGCGCTCTGATCTCTGATATCAACTCGTGGTTATCTGCTGCCCCCTGTTGTGGGCCGGGCTCCCCTGCTTCCGTGCAGACAGGCCTTTCCCACTGGGCTTGGGAATCCAGGGGCCCTGCGCGCTCCCCCGAACAGCCTCAGGGTCCTCCTCCTGCTGGACTCTCCCGAGTGCTCTGCCCACTGCTTTGCTTTCGGCGATCCCATTGCCCGTACTAACCTGGGAGTTTCCATCCCCCTTTCCACCCTGTCTTTCTTCTCCCTCCCCCTCTCCCCATACTACACCTTGAGTCGCCGGCACCAATCAGTTATATTTACTGAGCACTTGCTGCGTGCGGAGCCCTGTACTAAGCGTTCGGGAGAGTTCACGGTGCAACAGAGTTGGTAGACATGTTCCCTGCCCACAGTGAGCTTACAGGCATTAGGCAGAATGGACAGGTGAACGTGCCCTGCCCTCCCAGGTTCTCCTCCTTGGCATTGAGCAGGAGGGAAAGGAAGAGCAGAAGGAGTAGGTGGGTGAAGCCATCTAGTCCCTGGACTCTGAGCCACCGGGTACTGGAGGATCTGTGTATGTGTACGGGCAAGAGGGAGAGCTATTCCCCATGGAGGCTCAGCCCTGCACCTCCGGGCTTCTTGTCTGAGGGCTCGTGCCCGCCCTCAACTGATGGCCGCCTCACGGGTGGATGGCAGATGGCTTGCGGTGGTGCTGGGGGGGGGCCTCTAATAATCATAATTATTATTCTGATTATTATTATGGTACTTGTTAAGCGCTTACTACGTGCCAGGCACTGTTCTAAATGCTGGAAGAGGTACAGGTTCATCAGGGTGGACACAATCCCGGTCCCACATGGGGCTCACGGTCTTGATCCCCATTTCCCAGATGAGGTAGCTGAGGCAGAGAGAAGTTAAGTGATTTACCCAGGGTCACACAGCAGACTGGTGATGAAGCGGGGATTAGAGCCCAGGCCCTTGTGGGCTCTGTCCACCAAGCCACACTGCTTCTCTTGAAGAGTTGACTTCGGGATTGCTTCCTCCCTTTCCGCTCCTTCGTCACAGTCAATCCACGGAAAGCATCTTCTCGGCAGGAGAATGACTCTATGCCCCCTTCGGTCCTTACTGAACGTCAGTAGCCCTCTGGCTCTCTGGAGAATGGGGGGATATCTCCCTTCGTTCCTGGGCCCCGTGTCTCAGGGTGCAGTGTCTGACACCCCGGGCGGGCTAAGAGGTCTGGGCTAGTTGTGGCCTTTTCAGCCCGGCTTCAGCTGAACCAGCCGGTTCAGGGGCCTGGGCCTCCCTTCTTGGTCAGATGCACATCCGTGTTGTGGGCGGGGAACGTGTCTGTTATATTGTTTTGCGGCAATAATAATAACTGTGGCATTTGTTTAGCACTTACTATCTAACAGGCGCTGTACTAAGCACTGGGGTGCCTGCAAGCACCTGGGATTGGACACAGTCCCTGTCCCACCTGGAGTTCGCAGTCTCAGTCCCCATTTTACTGATGAGATAACCAAGGCCCAGAGAAGTGAAGCGACTTGGCCAGGGTCATGCAGCCGACAGGTGGCAGAGCTGGGATTAGAACTCGTGACTCTCTGACTCCCAGGTCTCTCAAGCTCTTAGTACAGTGCTCTGCACACAGTAAGCACTCGATAAATACAGTTGACTGACTAGGTGGTGGTTGTCATCGGGGCCTTAGAGCAGTTGTGTGTGGGACGCACTAGGGGGCTCTCCCGTTTTGGGGAAGTGGAGGAGCGCTCGCTGCCGATTGCTGGTGGCTATCTGGGTTCTGGCCCCAGCACTGTGCCATCCATCCTGCCCCATGGCCCCAGGCCACTCACCCCATTCATTCATTCAGTCGTATTTATTGAGCGCTTACTATGTGCAGAGCGCTTAGAATGGACAAATTGGCAACAGATAGAGACAATCCTTGCCCAGTGACGGGCTCACAGTCTAATCGGGGGAGACAGATGGACAAAAACAAGACAACATAATCACGGTAAATAGAATCAAGGGGATGGACACCTCATCAACAAAATACTTAGGGTAATAAAAATATATACAAATGAGCACAGTGTTGAGGGGAGGGGAAGGGAGACGGGGAGGAGCACAGGGAAGGGAGGGGAAATGTGTGTGTTGTGGGGGCTAGGGGCGTAGGGGAGGGGGACTGGGTTGCAGTAAGAAAGAGGACAGAGCAAAGCTAAATTTACCACCCTGGGGGACAGGGAGGAAGGAGGTGTGCACCACAGTGATGAGAGACTTAGGAGAAGGAGGAGGGCATTTAGGAAGAAAGGCAGGTAAATTACATTTCAGACACAATAGGTTTAAGGTGTCAAAAGGACTTCCAGGTGCAGCTGACCCAAAGAGAGAAGGAAATATGAGACTGAAGAACAAGCGGGGGAGATAATAAATAATAACAATGATGGTATTTGTTAAGCGCTTACTATGTGCCAAGCACTGTTCTACCCCTAAGTGCTGGGGTATATACAAGGTACAAGGTAATCGGGTTGTCCCACCCGGGGCTCACAGTCTTCATCCCCATTTTACACATGAGGTAACTGAGGTGCAGAGAAGTTAAGTGGTTTACCCAAGGTTACACAGCAGACAAGTGACTGAGCAGGGATTATAACTTCACTTCTCCAAACTTCCAAAAGCCACGGCCACGGTCTGCCCTACCTCACCCCGGTCTGGGACAGGGAGGGCTGAGGTCCTCGTGCCGCTGGACCTGTTGTTGATGACGATGGTATTTTCTAAGCGCTTACTCTGTGTCAAGCACTGTTGTAAGCGCTGGGGTAGATACAAGGTAATCGGGTTGTCCCATGTGGGGCTCACAGTCTCAATCCCCATTTTACAGACGAGGTAACGGAGGCTCAGGGAAGTGAAGTGACTTGCCCCCAAGTCACACAGCCAATAAGTGGTGGAGCCAGAATTAGAACCCACGACTTGTGGCTCCCAGGCCCAGGCTCTTTCCACTAAGCCGTCCTTGCGGAGCCCCACGGGCACGTCAGAAAGGCAGCGGGGCAGAGGTGAGGAGGCTGTGGGGTGAAGAGCACGGGCTCCCAGCCACACCGTCCGGAGCCCTCGTTAGCCTAGGGATAGAGAGCGCTCATCCACTTATTGTTGTATTTTGTATTTATTGTCGTAGTGTGCTTTTTCTAAGTGTTTAGTACAGTGCTCTGCACACAGTAAGCACTCAGTAAATGCCACTGAATGAAGGGATGAAATGGTTAGAAGATGATCCACGCGGCTGACTCTTGTCCTTTGCTTTCCAACAGGAGCCTACACCCCCGAGCCCCTGTCCAATTTCCGCTGGGCCCTCTTGTCGACCGGCCTGATGTTCTTCTACCACTTCAGCGTCTTGCAGATCTTGGGTCTGGTGAGCGAGCGAGGGGCGGGCACCGGCGGCTCCGAGCCAGCGGACCGAGGCCAGGGGGGGCGGACGGGTCCCGGGTGGTCTCGACTTCCCCGCCAGGGCCGTCAGAGCCAGGGCTGCCCCCTCTTCGAATCTGAACTCGACCGGGCGGGGCGAAAGAGGATGGGGAGGAGGAGGAAGGAAGAAGAGGGGGAGGAGAAGGAAGCCGAAGGTAATGGGCCACCCGGTCCCCTTGCCCTGTGGTGGCCAGCTGTCGCCACCGTGGTTCTGGGACTCCGGCCCCCACAGATCCACCAGCCGCCCAGGTGAGCGGAGCGTGGCTGGCGGGCATGAGGAACCCCTCGTTCCCGGCCTAGGTGCCTGGTGACCCTCGTCCCCGTCATCGCCGTCATCGCCCTCCTGCCACTGCCCACGGGGGTCGGGTGGAGCCCACCTCTCGGCTTCAGCTCCGGTCCCCTCCTGGGGCACGCAAGCTTGGACAGGGTGCTCTGCCCCAAGAGCTGCCCGCCTCGGCACCAGCCTCAAAGGGCCAGTCGCTTCTCCGGCTCCCCCGGGGTGGGTCAGTCGGTCAGAGCGCGCCCCGGGACCCGTTGAGGCAGACTCTTGTCTTTCCTGGCCCCAAACCGGATGATTTCCAGGGTGCTGGGCGGCCCCAGGCCTCAGCCCGTCGGTCGGCCGACCGATGCCGTGGGTGACCATGCTGAATTTAACCTGGAGGGAGCGGCTGGCACGGGGCACGGGGGACAGCCCTCCTGGCGCTTCCCCCGCCCGGGGAGGGGAGAGACCGGTCGGCTCTCGCGGTATCCCCAGGGTGCTGAGAGACGAGACGGGAGGGCCCGGCTCCGTGCGGAGCCCAGCTAAAGGCCAAAGCCCATGGCCGGGCTTTGGGCAGGAGCTCAAAGATCGAGGTCAGGTTTGACCCTGGATAGGGAGCAGGGACGGAGGTCTGAGGGCCTGCCCTCCCCCCCCCCCCCAGGGCAGAAAGGCTGCAGGAGGTGGCCGGGGGAGCTGAAGGGAGGTGCCAGGGCCAGGCGGTCAAAGGTCTCCCTGCCGTTGCAGGTCACGGAGGTGAATCTGAACAACATGCTCTGCCCCGCTGTCTCGGACCCCTTCTACGGCCCCTGGTACCGGGTTTGGGCCTCGGGCCACCAGACCCTGATGACCCTGACCCACGGGAAGCTGGTCATCCTCCTCTTCTACACGGCCGGGCCCGTGACCAAGCACCTGGCCGACTCGCTCCGACTGCCCGCCAAGAAAGTAGACTGAGGGAGGGACTGGTCATCGTCGTCGTGGCCGCCCGCCCGCCCCCGGGGGAAGGGCCGGTGCCTGGGGAAACCATCTCACGGGAGGGAGAGTAGCTTGTTCGATGCCTCTCCCTCCCACCCCTTCTTCTCTCCCACCAGACCGTCCCCCTTCCCGGTCGGCCCTCCGGGCCCTCCGGTGGCCTCCGTCTTCTCCCCCTCGCCCTCTGCCGTCTTTCTCACTGGTCACAGGGGAAGATCAGTGGCCTTAGCAGAGGTGGGGGCCTGAGACAGGAGGGGCCAGGGCCTCTCGGACCCTGAGGGTTAGTGGCCTGGGACAAACTCGGCGTAGCTGCTTTTACCGTCGGGGCCGTGGGCGCCCCCCACTCCTCACTGCCAGGGATGCAGGCCCCAGCCGGGGCCCCTCCACCCTCAGCTCTGCGCTCTCCCCTCTGCCAGCGGGAGACCCCTGCCCCGCCTGCCCCCAGCTTCAGGTTTCAGCGTGGGAGCGGGCAATGACTTCCTGTTCCAGGTGTGTCAGAGGGTGGGATGGTCAGAGGGGCGGATGGTCGGAGGAGGGTGGGGGCAGGTTCTTGTTTTTGCCACGGTGCCGGTGTCGGAGGGTTGGATGTTCCGCGGCACGGGGGAGGCGTTGCGGAAGAGGGAAGATGGGGCCTCAGAGGACGGTGGCTACTTCTGGGAATCTCTGTGGAGGACAGGAGTCTGGGCCAGAGCCATGTCATCAGTAGGGTCGTGTGCTCACCTCGCCGCCACCGGAGGTCTTGGGGGCCTCGGTGGGCGGAGGGGTAGGGGCTGTGGTGGGGCTTCCCGAGCCAGGTCCTGCGCCCCGCTAGGAGTCGTTCATCGGTTGGGAGGGCTGGCTGCCCACCACCCCGCCCGCTTTTGTCTCACCCCAGGGCTTCCTGTGAGAGGCATGCCAGGACAGAAGTGGGCAAGCGTCCCTCGCGGCCCGGGGCCCGGTCCGGCAGGCCGTGTGAGGACAGGGCGTGGGGTCTTGGGGGTCAGGAGGAGCGGCGATTCATTCGGCGCCACTCACGATCCCAGGGAGGGGCATCGGTCAGCCTGCTGGTCCAGGGGCGGCTGGGCCGGCCTCAGGCCGCCTGGGTGACCGGATGGGCCATCCCCGGCAGCCGAGTTTGGGGGTTAGGGCTCGGTCTCAGTCCGGTCCGTGGGGTGAGGCTGGGTGGAGAGGGCCTTTCTCTCGCCACCTCCCGCTTGCCACCTTCCGAGGCCTTGGAGTAGCCCCTCGGGTCGCTACGCGAGCCGGGGTCACGCTGGGGCAACGGTGCCTCTTGCGGCGATCTCTTTCTCCTCGTCTCTCCTCTCCCCTCCCCTCCGGGAAAGGGCTCAGGCCCATTGACTTGTCCCCAGATGGGGGGATGTCCGGTTGCTTGCTGAGAGCTCGGCCCTCTGCTTCCTCGTTGCCCCCGTTCCATCCTGCCTCCACGTCACTGCCAAGTGCTCCTGGACTTCCCTCACCTGCCCCCTCCACCTTCTGTGTTGCCACTTTGTGCCTCGCGTCTACCTGGGGACCTGGTGAAGGGCTGACACCTCCGCCTTCCTTCCCGCTTCCCTTCCCGCTTCCCTCCTCCTCCCTTCCTGGGCTTTGGTGAGAGAGCCGGGCCGGGCCGCGAGGGGCCGGGAGCCTGCCCTTTCCAGGGTCGGCCACGGGCTGCAGAGACAGGGTGCACGGTGGCACCGGCAGCTCGGCAACCGCCCCCTCTCTCCCGCCCCCAGCCGGTCCTACTGCTTGAGGATGGCCCCACCTCCCCCAGCCTTGTCCACGGTGGCCAGAGGGCCACGGGCCCCAGTGGGCCCGAGCCCCTGGACCGTTGGGTGTACAGTGCCTCGGTTCAGCCACTCCCACCTCCCTTTGCTGCAACCTCGGTCAAAGTTGGGGTACTTAAGGGCCATCTCTGGTCTTCTAGTGTTGAGTAAAGCCTCACTCCTTCCCCTCAAGGAAAGGCATGGGCTGATCCCCGGGCCTGGCGTCCCGCCCGGGTGAGTTTGGTCCCCGGTGGGACCCGGGTTGGTCCATCCACCCCTCTGGGGGCTGTCATCACACCGGTGAAACTTTCCGCGTGTGGGGGGAGGAAAGGCGGAGGTTTTCGAGTCCCAGAGCACGCGGCCAGGCTGCCCGCAGGAACCTGGCCCGGCACCGGCTGAGCGAGCCCCTGGGGGTGCCACAGGAGTGTTGTGTGT
Source organism: Ornithorhynchus anatinus (assembly GCF_004115215.2). Taxonomy (NCBI): domain Eukaryota; kingdom Metazoa; phylum Chordata; class Mammalia; order Monotremata; family Ornithorhynchidae; genus Ornithorhynchus; species Ornithorhynchus anatinus. The sequence goes on from NC_041733.1 coordinate 41,453,891, forward strand.
GTGTGTGTGTGTGTGTGTGTGTGTGTGTGTGTCGGTGGGGGAGGGGCAGGGAGGCCAACAGACAGACACGATATGGCCGCCGGTGTTTCCGTCCTGCTGCCCACTGTTTCTGGGGGGCAGGTTTGGCAAAGTCCCGCTTCTCCCCCGGATCTCTTACCGTTCATTCCTTCCTTCCCCGTATGCCCGTTGCGATGCCCGACTGTTGAGAACGGGGTGGGCCTCGCCAGCCTCCTGCCCTCCCTCCCACCCCCGGCCTGGGACCACTAAAAGCTACCCGGAGGAAAGGGTCCATGGGACCCACCCTCCCACCACCCCCAGATCCCGGCCGCGGAGCGGGGGGCCTCCGCCCGCCACTGTGTCTGCAGCTCACGGTTGTGGGTCTTTTGTACGGTGTTTTTGACTTTGTAAACCTTTTGGATGTGCTCAAGTTGTTTTTCAGGTCACATTTGCCAATAAAGAGTCATTTATGTAAACGGAGTTGCCTGGTGGGATGGCTGCGGGGGACTCAGCTTGGACGTTCCCTGGCCATGGGGGGCTCCGCGCTGGCGGAGACGTTTCTGCATTAGACGCTTAGGAGTGGGACCGGGCTCTGGGGCCGCAGGCATCGCCCCCACCCTGAGAGCCGGCCACTTTCCTCTCCCTGCGCCCACGCCACGGGCCCTCGCCAGGAACCCGGGCCCGGCAGGCAGGAGACTTGGGTTCTTCCCCCGGCTTTGCCTCTGCTCGCTGTGTGACCCTAGGTAAGTCATCTCACCAAGCGAGGTAATAATAATAATAATAATAATAATAATAATGGTGGTGGTATTTGTTAAGCACTTACTATGTGCAAATCACAGTTTTAAGCACTGGGGGCAAACAAGGTGATCAGGTTGTCCCACGTGGGGCTCACAGTCTTCACCCCCATTTTACAGATGAGAGAACTGAAGCGCAGATAAGTTAAGTGATTTGCCCAAAGTCTCACAGCTGGCAAGCGGCGGAGCTGGGATTCGAACCCACTACCTCTGACTCCCAAGCCCGGGCTCTTTCCACTGAGCCACGCTGCTTCTCTGAAACCCCGGGGGCTGTTTGGCATTCAGGGAGGGCAGCCTAGGAGGCCACCAGGCACCACCCCCATCCCTGGCCCAGGTCTAGGGCCAGGGTGGTGGAGCGGGCGACCTTGTGCCCCCAGATTTTGGGCTCTGCCCCCACCCCCTTATCCCCCAAGTAGTTGCCGGGGGATGGGATCTAGATTAGGGGGGTTCCCCGGGGGGAGGAGTGTCCTTCCCTGCCCCGACTGGTGGTATTTTTTTGAGCTCCCTCTGAGGGCACTAATCCCATTCAGGGAGGAGGCGAGTTTGAGGACAGTGAGGGTGGGGACGGTCCAAGCCCCCCGACCCCGGGGCTCAGTTAAGCACGCGCTGAGCCGGCAGTGGCCTGTTACAGGGTGGTTGGCTTTTGCCTGCTAGGGCAGACTCGCCGAGCACGTTTATGTGCCGGGGTGTTCTCCAGGCCCACGGCCAAGCCCGTCCCCATCCCACAACTCACCGCTCTCTCACAACCCTAGACCCCGGCCCCTGGGGCAACCTGATCGTTTTCACTTGTGCTGTTTGTTAAGCGCTCACTCTGTGCCAAGCAACTTACTCCGCACTGGAGGTGGTAAAGGTCTAGCAGATAAAGGTCCACATGAGGCTCACGGTCAAAGCAGGAGAGGAAATGGGTGTCGAACCTCCATTCTGCAAAAAGAGTTACTGTGGCTTTCTCGAAGCATTAAGAATGGGTCGGGCATCTGGCTGAGGTGAGATGATTCGGTCCGTCCCATCTCTCTGTCCTACGTGGGGGACCTCGGTCTGAGGGAGAGAGAAAGCAGGGAATCTTCCCTCCATTTTACAGGTGGGGAAACTAAGGCACGGAAGTTAAATGACTTGGCCAAGGCCACACGCAGCAGGCAAGTGGCGTGAGCGGGGCTATACCCAAGTCCCGTGCTCTGTATCTCCAAACTCGTTGGGTTTCAAGGGCGGGCCGGGCCCGAGACGCGGTTGGAGTCCGTGGCACCATCCTATCCCCCGTTGTTGGGTAGGGATTGTCTGTTGCCTAATTGTACTTTCCAAGTGCCGGGTAGAGTGCTCTGCACACATTAAGTGCTCGATAAATACGATCGAAAGAACGAATGAATCCCGGTCCCCCCCTCGCCAGCCGTCCCGGAAAGCTGGTGAGGAGCAGCAGGGTGAGCAGCCTCCCTATTAGTACCCCGATTAAAGCCACCTTGGGACAGTGAGTTTAAGGAGGTGGCCTATTTGGATCACGGGGCTTTATACTTAGCCTGCCTCCGGTCAAGCTGACGAGACAGCTTAGTGGGCAGGGGGCCGGGAGAGCGAAGTGGCAGGTCGGTGGGCACCCCGCCTCTGTCCAGATTGAGCAGCGCGCCCTGGCCGGGTCCGGGCCTCGGGCCAAGGGGCAGAGTGGCCCACTCCTGCTGCTCCACCCATGCTCGGCGCGGGGGCTGCGCTTTTGGCTTGCAAGACCCGTAGTCCGCCGGGGCAGGGAGGAACCTGAGATGCTCGGCATCCGTGATACAGACACGGGAAGGGCCCCGGGGGCCCACAGGTTCGAGGACCCCTGCCCTCCGCCAGTGTGGGGGATCAGCGGCTGAGGGCAGTTCCTCCCTCTGCACTGGGCACGGGCACCCCCCACTGCCCTCCACAGCCCTGGGGGTGGACCTTGCCCGGAGAGTGGAGCGGATTGGACGGGGGCCGAGCCCCGGGCCCGGATCCCCATCTCAGCAGGACCGCTCTCCCCGGGGCCGGCTGAGGCAGACTGCAGGTGGGGCCCCCCGGGCCCACCTCTTCCTCCTCAGCTATCGATTAAAGCTGTGAGTTTTAAAGAACAAAAGTCAGCCCTCACTTTTTTTTTTTCTCATATCAGGAGTTCCCTCCTCTAAGTGCAGAATAGCGATGACTGGTGTCCCCGCTGAAGGATTTTCACCCCATCGTAACGGTAGCAGCCTCCACCTGGTGTGGGGAGCGGGCATCTGTGGTTGATGGTCCTCCTGGAGAGGTAAATACTGAAGTCAAGTCCACGTTAGTGGGCCAGCCCCCTCCCCCCTGTGCTGCCGTGAGAGGTCACAGGTTCTAATCCCACCCTGACTGGCCGAACTAGACAGCTTAAAAAATGGGAGCGAAAGAGTGAATGGAAATGGTTGCTTTGTAGTCAGCTCCACCCCTGGAAGGGGACAACTCAGTCAACAGCCTTCCTGTTGGGGGGTGGGCATGAGCGAGCTTTCCAAATGACCCTACCATCCTGCCCGTGTGTTAGGACGGTCCTTACGGGCTCTCGCGGCACAAGTGATCGAGCGTGGGGCGGCCGGTTGCGAGAGGTAAAGGTGCTGGCTGTTGAGGGTTCTAATCCCAGCTCTGCTGAAAGAAAGAAGAGGTGCGTGAGAGGGATTTTTTCCAAAGATATACACTCATTCTCTTCACTTTGAAACTCTTCAGTTGAGTTTCCGTTCCCCCGGAGAAGAAAAAAACCACCACACCCTTACCCTCATCCTTCTCCAGATGTGAGGTGGAGAACGATCCATCTCCACCTTCTGGAAAGGGAACCCAGCCACGTGGTGGGGCACGACCCGTCTGATGGTTGGCACCCTGCCCCCCCACCCCCGCACTCCCCGAAAGAAACAGCACCAATGATCACGGAGGACTCTCTGTGATATTTTATTGGGTAAATGATTTCAAATAACAATAGTGTTAAAACTACTACAATGTCTTTCCACAGCCATATCTCACAGACCCACAGATAACACACACCCCCCCCTTAATTTTTTTTGGCTTTTTGCTCATAATGTTGGTTGTTTTTTTTAAAGCCCCTACTCATCCTATTAAACTGCCCATTTCAACAGTTTCTTCACACTGATAGAGATTCAATGTGGAAGGAGGGAGGATCTGGTTTTGGAATGGAGGGGGGTTTCAGGTAATCTGTGATGTCATTATTGTAATCAAGGTACTAAGAAAGAAGGAAACAGAGGAGCCTCCGAGCTACTCCAGGTAGCCCTTGCCCCTGCTGGGTATTAACTCCACCGCATCACCGATATAACTCATTCTGCTGGTGACTAATGCAAAGGATTTTTTTTTAAACGTATAAAACACTAAAATAACTTAGAAACTGGATCCAAATAGTTCCAAAAGAATCAACTTTGATATACAAAAACAGTCATATAGGTTGTTACAAAAGTTTTGTTTTCTCAGTGCGTTTAATGTACCAGCGCGGTCACTGGGTCCAGAGCAAAGTAAGAGGTTTTCCTTTTTTTGGTTTTTTTTTGTTTTTTGTTTTTTTGGTTGGGTTTTTTTTTTTGTTGCTTTTCCTTAACAGTAATAAAAAAACGAGGAAAACATACCTTCGTATATAAAGAATCATTGCTGGTTTTAAGAATAAATGTAACGAGGAAACCCTGAAATCTCAGAGGCACACGGGCGGGCTTCCATCGGCTTAAAAAAATAAAAGGAAAAGTCACCAGTTGATTTCGATGGAGGATGCGCTCCAACTCCTCCGATCGATTTAAATTCAATTAACAGCACTAGCAAAAAAACCAGTTAGAAACTGTACAAAAATCAACAAGTTTAACACATGTAGTCCTGCAAGGTTTTCCTAAGGGCCGGAAGGCGGGCCTTTAATAAAGGAGCAGCATTTGGGCATGGCTGGAGGCGTCTTTGGTTTGATCTGACAAACACGAGAGATGTCATCTACTCCAGATAACGACGTCAAAAAAAACACCCGCACGTTTGTAGACAAGGGAAAGAGGCCAAGGTACAGACTCGGGGAGGAGAGGGCCACTAGATTGTATCCATATGATTGTAAACGGCCCTGGGGTTTGGCCGGGGAGCCCCCAGAGCGAAAGCCTCCGACAACGGGGATCGTCTCCCTCGGGGGGGGGGGGTCGGCCGCTGCCCACCCGACCGGGGCAACCGGGTACTTCTGCGGGGCGGAGAGAGGGGAGGGAGGGAGTCCGCGCCTTCCAGTTGCATTTTCGTAAGGGGGCAAAAAAAGAAAATCCACCTAAACACACCCAAGGGTCCGGCTCTGTAAACGTTGTGCTGCTCAAACCGAGTTCAAGTATTTCCTTCGGAGCTGTTTTAGGTTAAAGCGATCAACCGAGCATTCTTCCGACTCGAGCCGCACCGGTGAAGCATGCAGCCGATGTACGGATAACGACCCCCCCCACACCCCCCCCGGCTCTCGGGATGCCAACCTGACTTCAAACCCGTGCTGCCTCTCGCCATGTCCGACAAAAGTGGATTCCAGCCACATCGGTATCAGCCTTTTAATCAACGGTACAGGTAAATCGCGGAAGTCTGGAGGGCCCAGCCACCACCGCCCTCCCCTGCTCACCACACCCGCACCGGCACCCACGCCGTTCAGTCTCTCCCCTACCCTTTCTGTTTCATGGCTGTTTTGTAGTCAACGGCTACTGAGAGAGAGAGAGAGGAGAGAGGAGGAACAACAGTGCACCGTGCAGTCTGTTGTGTACAAAAGGGGACAGAAGATCCTTCTCCCTTCCCCTCCCCTCCATGCCACGGTGGGGGGTATTGCCGACCTCCGTCCTCTGAAGCCTGCAGGATGGTTATTTCATCAGTATATCATTATTACACCGGTAAGAAAATTCCATATAACATCTGCATATATCGAGGATTTAAAAAAATCTGATATGATTTTAGAGTCCGCATGACCAGTCACGTGACCTGCTCCAGGTTGATTAGCACCTTTAGAGAGAGATATGTATATATATATATATATACCTGCATCTACATATATAGACACACACACACATATAGATGCACATATATATGTATATATATATATATATATATGTATATATAGAGAGAGAGAATAAATCTTTTCATAAAAAACTTTTAACAAATGAGCCCAGCCGGTAGGCCGAGCACACTGGAACGAGATGATGGGTTTCGCGACAAGTGAGAAAAATTTTTTTTTTTTTTGCAGCAGACAGACATTATTTAGCTTTGTGCTCAGTTTCCCTATAAGGGCAAGAAAATTTCTTTTCTTTTTTTTTTCTTTCCATCGGGTCGCCACTTACCACGCCCCGAAAGGCGAGTCCGCTTTCCAGATGGCTCTCAGCGAGGAAAGGCTGGGACCCGAGGGCCGGCGGGAGGGGGCGGGGCCCAAGCCTAGGGCTTTGCCTGGCCGCACAGGAAGGGCCCTGAGCTGTCAGCTCGTTAATTAAGGCATCACGACCGAAAGCAAATAGCGGGTGCTGTGGATGAAGGAACACCGAAAACCTTCCACAAACCACACCATGACGCCCTAGGCTTGGCTTCCCTCCAGAAGGCGGGCGGCAGCGGTTCCGCCGGTTACCGTCTGAAGTATCGGTGCCCGTTTTTAGAATTCGGAACTAGCAGCCTGCCGCCTGTCCCGTCAACTGGGTAGTTTATTAATGATCTAAGCCTCAACTGCACCCACTGTTTCCCTGGACTGTAAATTTGGTGGTCTGCCTCCATCCCTCACGGTCACTAGGTCCTTCGGTTTCCTGCCCGACCCAACTCATCTCCATTTCCCTCGGCTGCCCCTAGGCCCCCCCCACCCCCACTTCCCCTAATCAGGGTTACTCAAAACACATCGTAAACCTTGAATACTTCCCCATCTCCATTAATTACAGCTGAAAAAATAAAAATCTTTGCCACACAGTGAATGAGTTTCTACCACTATCTGTAGTGTAGAAAAAAGGGATACAAACCACCTATTTCATAAGTATTTATAAAAACTCCAGTCCCGCCCCCTATACCAGGTGAAAATATCTGAAACCCTGGCAACACAAATCCTATGTTTCACCAGATGATCATTACTATTTCTTAAAACGGCAGTTACTCTCCATCCCTGCCGATCATGACCCGATGCTTCCTAAAATCTCCACGCTTCGATGAAAAGGATACACCTACAGAGAAAACAGTCTCTTTCTGGCTGTGTGCGCAGAAACACCATCGTCTCCGTTAAAGAGAAACCTCAGAGGAGTCAGGGAACGGTATAAGCTATGACCGTTTCTCTTTCTGAAACAATACGTGGCTACCAAACACGTTTCTCCAAATGGCCCTTTTTCCTATTTTTTCCCCTAGCATTCCACTCAAGTCACACTCCTTTCCCAGTCAAAGGCACTAAATTCTACGTCTGCTCTCTTCCTAGTAGTCAGTGCTCTCCAAAATGATTCCTACAGCATATCTGAAAAGGAGTCGTTTTCCTTTACCTGCGGGTTTTTTTAGCATGAAGATCAAGTCTGTGAACAGACTAGGGAAGACTCCGGCTCACCCAGCCGCTTCGGAAGGCAAACAGATTCCTGGCGATCCTTGACCGACTCCGTTCACAGGCACGGGTCGTCCCGTCACGGATCCTGGATGGGTCGGCTGCAGGACTTTTTCTTTTCACGGGAGGGATGAAGCCCTGCGTATAGTACTAAAGAAGGCCCATCCCAAACAAAATTCAGGGCATGATTTAACTCCCTGACCTGGATACGTAACACTCCCTGTCCCCTAAAATTCGACAAGCACATGTATCCTTCAGAAAAATCCAATCCCTAATTCCAATCTTAAAAACCTCTAAACTTTTCCTTCCATCCACAGTCCCACAAAATCTTGATCGATATAATGAAGTAAATCACATTTAAAAAAAAATGAGGGTGATTATATATGCTGCAAAAAAAAAAAAAAAGTGGGAGGGGGCTGGGAATCAAGGGACCTAAAAACCCTAAAGAATTATGGGATCTTCATAATTTTCATCTCCGTTGCCATGGTGCACTATGCCAATTAAAAGGAGAAGTCCCTTCCACCGTGGCAACGGAAACTATCATCATAAAATGGTACAGTAATAGAGATAGCTAGACCACGAAGGGGCAGGGTCTCCCGGGAAGAGGTCTACAGAGGGGTCAGGGGGCTGGTCATGCGGCTCAGTGTCAGGAATAATGGTTGTACGGGGGGAGGGGGTGTCCGATGCCATTCTGAAAGTGATGATGCTGACGGTGGGCCAGGTACTCAGCGTAGCTCATGGTCATCTTCTCACTACGGTACCTGCGGGGAAGGCAGCGGAGAGAAGACAGCCCCGTTATAAAAGGGGTACCCCAGCGGGAGCCTGGCCCGCCTCCTCCAGGAAGCCCCTCCCCAAAACCCCATCCCATCCTCCGACGGTCCCTCCCCTGACACGATCCGTGACTGACATCACCTCTTAACCAATCTATCTCGACCTATCCATCCCACCTCCCCCGGGAAGACGGGAGCGATTCTGGGAGCGATTTTGAACCAGGGGCGGGGTGTGTGCGCGGTATGGCCTCGAAGGCTCGCGGAGGGAGGAGGCATGGAGGGAAGGGGGGAGGGAAACCAAAGTTACTCACTGGGGCTTCTCCTTCACTGCGAGAGAGCGTCCCGAGCGGGCACCAGGGCTGGCCCAAGCTGCGCCCGTCACCCGGCCCCACGGCCCCATCGGGGCCGAGCTCGCCCACCTTCCCTGGGTGCCCAACGAATGAATGCTTGTCGACCGACAAGGAAGAGGAGGGCCTTCGGCTGACCCCGTGAGGCGAGTCTTCCGAAGGAGGGTCCCTCCCCGCTGGCGACAAGGGGCTGGAGCCCGGAGTCCCCGGCCCCGTGCAATCCCCAATCCTAATGTGTCGGTTGCCCGGCCCGGGCTGCCCGCTCCGGTCGGTCTGACGGCCGGCACTCCCACAGCCCCGCTAAGCTCCTCTGTGAGAGGAAGCCCCGGCCGCCCGGAGACGGTGGCATTTGTTAAGCGCTTACTATATGCCACACTGTACTAAGCGCTGGGGTGGTTACCGGCAAATTGAGTTCAACACAGTCCCTGTCCCACGTGGGGCTCGATGCCCATTTTACAGATGAGGTAACTAAGGCACAGAGAAGTGAAGTGACTTGCCCAAGGTCACACAGCAGAGAAGTGGCAGAGCTGGGATTAGAACCCACGGCCGTCTTCCAGGCCCGGACTCTAGCCACTTAGCCACACCGCTTCTCCATCCCTCCTAAACCCCCACCCTGATAAAGCCAATGTGACTCCGGGCGGGCCTGGGCCGGGCCCAGTCACATGGCAGGATCGTCCCAGTCCACTTCCTCAGCAGAGCCACGAGACCGTTTCACGTTGCCCACAGAGGCAGTAACGTTTCTCGTTGAATCGGGAGGATCCTGCTTTTGCCATCTCACTCGCCGCCCTTTAAGGAGGTCTCCTAGAACTCCGTCCTGACCACTCGAGTCGATCGTGAGTCAGGCAACTAAAACTGCTAGGTACGTGGTTGGGGCGCGGGGCAGTTAAACCGAGGCACAGAGAATGCAGGTATTTTCTTAAAAATGGTAGGATTTTTGTCTGCCTTGTGGAGACCCTATAGCCAGCATGCTGAAGGCCAGGTAAAGGGCCAACGGATTCTGGAAGCTTGCTCGGCCAGGGAGGAGGCTGCCGCTTTCTCGTTCCTATTTAGACCAAGAGCCCCCTGTGGGATGGGAACTGTGTCCGACCTGGTTAACCTGTATCTACCCCACGGCTTACAGTGGTGCTCGACACACAGAAAACACATCACCATTATTATGATTATTCTTATTACTGTCATTTCCCTATCCCTTCCTCCCCCTCTGCCAGGCCAGAGGGAGAAAATGCCACTTGGGGAATCCCCGCCAGCCTCTTCCACCCCATTTGGTCTGATGGTCTGCCCGTCCTTGGTAACTAGGTCTGGTTCGTCACGGTGGACGGTATTTTGGGGGGTAGTTTGAGAAAGCATGATTTCTGTCATCATCCAATTTAGCACTGCCACTTTTCTTTGGGTCCAATGTGTGGGCAAGAGAGCCCCGTGGCCAGTCAAGTCAGGGGACAATCGAGTCCCGGTGGTCTCCTTCCTTCCAAGTGGCCGCATGGTGCATTTTTCACACATTATTAAGCGGTCACCAATCTAAAAGTTTGAGGCCCTAAAGCAAGCCGCTGTGGACAGAGAACCCTTCCCGCTAGGATCTGGAAAGAGGAGTCGGGGATTGTCTATGGGAGTGAGGAAGGAAATGCATCTTCGTATTTGGAGACCATACCGAAACAAAAGTCGACACACCCCTCCGTTCCCCGCTCCATACACACACCCACACATGCGCGAAGGCCCACCCCCACCCCACCATGTACCTGGTCAGTTTTATGGTTTTCCTGAATTCATTAGTAATCGGAGCCTTGTATCCTCCTTTCCTCAATAACGAATCGATGGTCTGAATGTGGTCCCATCCTATCGAGAGCCAACCAAATGAAATGTCACTCAAAGCGCGTAAAAGGACGGACTCGGTCTCAATATAGACAATAATACTCCCTGGCTTTAAAGACTACCCAGTGCCACCCTAGTACCCTTACGCAATTTTGGGGGTCTGGGCCGAAATACTTAAAAGGCTTCATCCCATTTCAAGGGCTGGGGGGGCAAACACCTCGAGTCTATGTTCTGCTCCAGGCACAGCCCCGTAACTGTGACCTTTCCCCCGTTAACTCTGAAGGATAGCCTCCAAAGGCACATCTGGAAAAAGAAGACTGTTTATAGAGAGCCTGTAGCCCCTGAGCTGCATCCGAGAAAAAAGATCTGAACCGAAGACCTGAACCTTATTCTCTGTGATGATGATCAATGCAAGAGGAAAGTCGGGAAATGCCGGTAAATTTGCTCTCCCCCGGAAGGCAGAACCTGGGTGGAGGGAGGAAGCCCAAATATTATCATGGCTCAAGAAAGCCTGAGTGCGTGTGCGTTTGTGTGTGTTTGGGGGTCGGGGGGAGAAGGAGCAAGGCTCCCCACTCCCTGCATGGGTCTCCGTGCCGTTACTAATAGGGTCTTTTGTCCGTTCATCAAAGACACGGGTTTCAGAGCTATCGGGGCCTTTCCCACCATCTCTCCGGGGAACCGTTCACATCATCTCACAGATACGCAGCAGAGTCGAGACTTTCCTCTTTCTTAAAGGAACTACCCAGCATATGCTGAGTGACTTCTGGGGACTCCACAGTCCCGGGCCCGATTCCCTTTAGAAGGGTGGGGACGGCTCGTTTGATGGGATCGGGTGGTGCGAAGCCACCAATCACCACCAGCAGGTTCTTCCACACGGTCCAAGCACCCGAATGCATATACGCCCTTCGAATTAACGGCAGGCTCGAGCGATTTACCTTTTAACAGATATAGCCATTCATGCCGCTATCTTAAACACAAACTCTTTTAGTCGATATTAAAGACAAAAATAAACGAGATAGCTGTTTTCCCTGAGAGCCTGGGTAAAAGGTATAGACGTGGAAGCGTATTTAGACACACACGCACACACACACACTTGGCTCAGAGGACACCGCAATAGCTGATATGGCAAAGAGTCACAGGGATAAAGAATACGGCATGGGAATTTTGTCATGGCTGGAAAAGACAAGCGTCAGCAGGTTGCCCGAGCGAACCGTGTCGCCCCACAAGCTAGCGAACATTACGACTCCGAGTCTGGGGTCTTTTTTTGCCATTTTTTGGGGGGGGACTGGGCCACGGACGGGCCTGGGTTGTTCTATGTGCCACAGCCAAGCTTCTCGGAAAGAACGGAGAGGTACGGAAGAGCAAAATGACCCCAGCGAGATCTTCCCCCAGGTTGAAAGCCAAGTCTTTTTTAAACGAAAGGGGTAGGAGAGAGCAGGAGCCATTTCAGAGAGAGGAGAGAGAATGGCAGATTTACAGAAAATCAGGGGGTGGCTTCCACTGGTCGGTCACACCCCAGAGCGGTGGCAGAGGAGGAGACGCCGCCTCGGGCTGATGTGATGGCCCGACCCGGACATGTTCTCCCCATCTCTAGGGAGGGCCGCCCTGTTCTTCCATTTCCACCGTGCGTGCCACCTTCAGTGGCGACCAACAGATCCGCCTTTGGGACATCTGCCTAATGAACATGGAACGGGGCGTATTTTATAGATAAGAATCGATCCTTACAATTGAATACTGGTCCATCATCTGACATCAGCGCAAGGTCAAATATTGCATTTTAGGTTTCTATGTACGTGTAAATTCTTCACCAGATCATATGAAATAAAGCGCAACAATGACCTTGCTCCTTTGCAACCTCCGGGAGGTAGGTGGCGGTGCGTTTTGATCCTTTTTCATTGATGAATTCTATTCTAATGCCATGTACACCCACCTGAAAGAAATTGGCAGTTTCATTAGTATATTCTGTCTTTAGCAAAGAAAAGAAAAAAATAAACCGTTTCACAGTTACCTCCCAGGGTGTGCGCTTAATCGGCTTCTCTCATCTGGGGAAAACAGTTTTGGGTTTTTCCCCTTCCCGCAGAGCTCTGAGTTGGATATTGGTAAATCGACACCAGAACGGGGCCTTGGAGACTGAAATCGGCCAGATGCCGACCGTACCCTGCCAGGCCGGCGGCTGAAGGGACCTCTTCCCTCCCAGCCTGCCTGTCTGCCCGCTCCGAGAAGCCCCCACCTGCTTTGGGCAGAGTGTGGGCCGGTGGGGCCGGAGGCCCGAGTCTCACTGCCATTCCCAGATCCCGGCAGGTCCGGGACCCGACCACTCAAAACACTCAACTATGCACTTCAACGGGGGCATCGGATTGGCAGCCACAGGCTTCAAACCCGAGACTCCCGGGTGAAACCTCCCCCCCTTTCGGGACCAGTCCTCTGAGTCATCTGCCCCTGAAGCAGCAGGCCATAGTGGATAAGAGCCGGGGCCTTGGAGTCAGAAGGTCATGGGTTCTAATCCCACCTCCGCTCCTTGTCTGCTGTGGGACCTTGGGCAAGTCACTTCACTTCTCTGGGCCCCAGTTACCTCATTTGTAAAAAATTTTTTTAAAAATGGAGATTAAGACTGTGAGCTGAATGTGGGACAGGGACTGTGTCCAACCTGGTTAACTTGTATCTTCCCTACTGCTTAGAACAGTGCTTGGAAAATAGTATGCACTTAATAATGATTATCGTAGTTATTAAGTGCGTACTATTTTCCAAGCACTGTTCTTAGCTATTATTTGGCTCCTGGGACCCAGACTCTTTCGAACTAAGTCCCTGATTTACTCGCCTTTACTGTAAAGACCTTTAAAATAAGAGGATCTTTAAAGTAAGAGGAACTAAAAGATACAGTCCACAGCAGACACCATCAGCCCCCAGGGATTACAGGTTAATTTTTTTTTAAGTAGGTGTTTAAGCGTTTACTATGCGCTACGCACTGTTCTAAACCCTGGGGTAGATAGGAGTTAATCAGGTTGGACACAGTCTCTGTCCCACATGGGGCTCAGTCTAAACTGGAGGGATTTAATCCTCATTTTCCAGATGAGGTAACCAAGGCCCAGAGAAGTTAAGGGACTTGCCCAAGGTCACAGAGCGAGCAAGCAGCACAGCCAGGATTAGAACCTAGGTCCTCTTGACTCCCAGACTCGGGCTCTTTCCAACCGGGCCTCCCTGCTTCTCTATGCACTCGAATGACAAATGCGAAGGGCCATCGAACGCCTTCCAACACATTCCAAAAACGGGATTCTACAAAACGGTCCCCACAGGAAAGTGTGAGAAACAGCTCTGACTACCACCAGCCAGTCTAGGTAGGGCAAAGGGCGCTAAGTTCACCTCAAGACACTAGGGCAAAATGTCCGGCCAATTTTAGAAAAATAAGCCACTGTGGCATTTACCTTTTACCCATCAAATAAATGCTGGATTGTGCACTCCCATGGACTACTTACACAATTCTGGGGCTAAGAAAGGGTAAAAGTGTACTTTAGAATTAAGGACCACAAAACCTATATTTACAGATCATTCACTTGTAATGTGAGTTGTTTAAAAAAAATACTTCATCTCTTGCTGCTCTGCCCCAGCTTCAGCTTGCTTTACATACTGCTCTAGCATGGCCTAGTGGAAAGACTCTGGGCCACATCTCCCATGTGACCTTGGGCAAGTCACTTCACTTCTCTGTGCCTCAGTTCCCTCAAAAATGGGGAGTCAGTCCCTGTTGTTCCTCCTACTTAGACTGTGAGTCCCATGTGGACCTGATGATCTTGTCTCTACTCCAGCACTTAATACAGCGCTTGGCACATAGTAAGTGCTTAACAAATACTATTGTTATTACTAATTCATTCGGTTAGTTGTATTTATTGAGCGCTTACTGCGTGCAGAGCACCGTACTAAGCACTTGGGAAGTACGGTTCTGGAACAAATAGAGACAATCCCTGCCCACAAGGGGTTCGGAGTCTAGAACTGTTACTATTATTCTGGGAAGGCTTTCTACAGACTTGCCCTGGGCTGATAAATCTGACCCAACTTCACTTCTGCGGGGAGTTGGGGCAGAGACAATATGTGAACGTCACCACAGGAGGGCTCCTGAAACTCCTAATTACATCTGGCCCCAGCACCACGCTTTGTGTCCTGTGTGCTAGGGAGGGGGTTACACTTACGGCCGTCTTAGGGCATACCGCATCTGTTAAGAAATGCCTCGCCATCGAAATCCTGGCTCATTCTTTGCCCCACATCGGGCGGCAGGCGCAACCGAGAGCTGAGCCCAGAAGGGGCCTCTTTACAGATGCAGAGTTAGGAGAGACCATCTCCCAGGCTCTGGGCTTTGAGAAGGTCGGGAATTTCACCTCTTCAAAACCTCTGTCAAATACCTTCCTTACCCAATCGGGACTACGTTCATGGCTTTTAAGTCTTCCCGGTGTCCCTACAATCACAAATAAAAGCTACTACAGTTGGGCAGGAACCCTAAATCCCCCCCACTCCATACTGTTTGCAGAATCAACTGGGCTTGTTTTCTGGTGGATCCCTAACTCAATATTAACTGACTTTTAGTCTAGTGGAATGGGGGAGTGACTGTTCTTTAAAAATCTGATTTGGCTCTTAGCAACTGTTAAGTAACATGATTCTCCTTATCAGTAGGAGGAGGAAGGAAACCAGCCAGTAATCAGAATCTCATGCAAGGTAAAGGCAAGAGGGCGGGGCTGGGGGCTGGAAAAGGAGCAGATGTATGAAGGAAGGCCATGCCACATATCCAAACTGGAATACGCAGTTTGCCCTCAGATTCACTTCTCATTGTTTTATGAGGGCAGGTGTTAAACTTCAAAATAAAACCATTAAGAGAGGAGCAGCATGGGGTAGTGGATAGAGAACAGGCCTGGGAGTCAGAAGGTCATGGGTTCTAATCCCAGCTCTGCCCCCAGTCTGCTGTGCAACCTTGGGCAAGCCACTTTTACTCCTCTGTGCCTCAATTACCTCATCTGAAAAATGGTGTCGGAGACCGTGAGTCCTATGTGGGACAGGGACTGTGTCCAACCCGATTTGCCTGTATCCATCCCAGTGCTTAGTACAGTGCCTGGCACAGAGTAAGTGCTTCACAAATACCATAATTATTATTACTGTTAATCAGGACTCTCTTGAGGCACACAACTCTAAATACAACTTCCTTGAGAGCCTGCCAAAAGATAAGAGGCTTTTTTTTCATTCAAAAGCTAAGCAGAACTATAAATAAAATGGGCAGGGAATGTGTCCTAGTACAGTGCTCTGCACATAGTATGCGCTCAATAAATGACTGATTGAATGAATGAACAAAATCTGAGGAAAACCCAAGATAAGACATCCAGATAAAATAATGTGGAATCAGAGAGGCTGAACTTACGTGTGCTGAGATCAATTTAGAAGGAATGATTTCCAGAGTTCTGGACTAGAAACAAGTTCGGGGTTACTTTGAACTATTGCCTACCTGATTTTTAAAGTACTTTATGATCTATAGTTTTCCCAAGGTTTGAATGATTAAAATCATTAACATTTCACAGTGCCTGACTATTTAAAACGATCAGTTCACTCCTAGGGTTTAAAAGGTAATTTAAAAAATATTCCGAGGCCGACAGTTCAGTTCGTGGATCATCAAGGCCTGTTCCTGTCTCCTCCTGCTACCTAACTTTCTGATTTTCTATAGACCGTTTAATAATAATGTTGATATTTGTTAAGCGCTTACTATGTGCTGAGCACTGTTCTAAGTGCTGGGGTAGATACTGGGTAATCAGGTTGTCCCTCATTAGGCTCACAGTCTTAATCCCCATTTTACAGATGAGGTAACTGAGGCCCCGAGAAGTCAAGTGACTTGCCCAAAGTCACACAGCTGACAGATGGCAGAGTCAGAATTAGAACCCATGATGTCTGACTCCTAAGCCCGTGCTCTTTCCACTGAGCCATGCTGCTTCTCGGAAGCTCTGATTTAGAGAGCAGACTCCTGTCTGAGTTAGAACTCAGTTCAGTCTGCCTTGCTTCTAGTCAGTAGCTTTGGAACAATATCTGGAGGGGGACAAAAAAAGGGCATCTTTGATCTTAAATGATGTTTTCGGCCCAGTGGCAAGAGCCGCAGGCCGGGAGTAAGGAGATCTGGGTTATAGTCTGGGCTCTGCCACTTGCCCTTGTTATCACCTCGGGCAAGTCACTTCACTTCTCTGGGGCTCCGTTTCTTCGGCTGTAAAATGGGTACTTCCTACTCTCCCTCCCCTTCAGACCGTGGGCCCCTTTAGGCCATTTTTTCAGTCTTACAGTCTTAGAAATCAGAGAAGATATTTTAGAACCATTAAGGCTTTGAGAGCCAAAGCAGAATAACTGTTCTGTTTCTTTTCTGCTTTTACTCAAGAGGAACATAGGGTGGCTTTCCTTCCAGTGCCTAACTGGGGAAGTTTGTAGGGATTGAGATGAAACGTACATCCACAATTCATAAAAGGTAAGGGAAATGACACTCCTCACACAAACCCACCCCCTATAACAGCTACTTACAAACTGTTCTTTGCTCTCCAAAAAAAAGAGACTCAGAAGTTCCTTCTGGAGCTTACTATTTGAGGGTGGCTGTCAGTGTGTCCCCGTCAGTGAGGGAAACCCAAGCCCCCAACCGCCTCTGCCTCTCCATGATCACCCTGAGATTGCTGGGTCGTTCAGTCTCCATGGCCCGATTCTCGGCCGAAGGACCAATTAGCGCCAAAGATGTTCACCTCTGCTCGCCAGGAACCCCAGACTGCCAATTTATTTCACATGGGCCACTCACTGAACAGGAATCTATCTGATGGTCTCTCCTTTTAACCAACCCTCTTCGCTGGACTAGTCAAACACATGGTGGCTAGGCAAGAAAGGCCACTTTAGGCAATATCTGAAACATCCATTCATCCGCCCATCCCTCATCCCTGACCTTAAAAGAACAAACAAACAAACAAACGAAAAAACACGGGCAAAATTTGAACAGAGAACAGCCAACAAAGAGGACTTTTCAATAGGCCAGGGAGAAGGACAAGCACGCTCACCAAATGCTGGGATCCAAGTCAATTTCCAGTCCTCTCGTTTTGTACAGTAGAGAGTGGAACTAAAAAAACTGCTTAATACCAATTGTCGCAAGAGTTTAGGGTGCATCTCTCTGAAAACTCGACGTTCTTTATTTTCTATCGGAAATTTAATCAATTTGGAATCACATAGGACGAGCTGCTTCAGGATAAAACACCTGGTACATATTCAGAGTTCTTACAAATGATTCCTATTGTTTTGACAAGGGAATGAGGAAGGAATAACGATGGAAGGAAAGAAAGGAAGCAGTTTAGGTTTGCCTTGCAGAGTCATTAAAAAGCTTTCCTCTGCCGAGCACATTTGGCCTGTAAGATTTAAGTGGGCTCAGTCAGAAAATTTAGTATCATTATCTTGGTTTTGTTCGGACTAGCCGTGTGTTAAATGTAATTGCCTTTGTGGTGTCTCCCTGGATATACATTTCAGATACCTGACTCAATATTAAGACCTGCCAGGGATCCAGGGTGGAATATCCCTTTCAGTTTAAGGATTTCACATACAAGCAGAATATCTTCCAAAGGAGAATTTGGGGCTCTGCATTAGGAAGAATCCTGTAGCCCAGCATGTTTTGCCAGGTCAATTTCAAGAAAATGCCCCCTGATGAAGGCCCTCTATTGAGACTTGAGATAACGCTTTCTCGGAACCAAGATCAAACAAGAACTTTTTGACAGAAGAGGGTGAAGACAAACAGGCAAACTGCCCTGGGGAGGGCTCCGGCTGTGACGGTAGTAGAGAAGGATGCTGAAAAAATCTCCCCTGCGTGGGGTGAGGAAGTGGGGGATTTGGCTGGAGAAAGAGATGAGAATGGGCTGAAAAAGCGGCTTCTCTCTGCAAAACTACTTGAGACTAAAGGCTTATGGCTTTCTAAGCCCCGCTCCTGGAGGTTATTAAGAGAGGGAGAAGTTGGGGTTGTTCGAAGGTACACCCCTATCTCCAGAGTCACCCTTACACTACCCGTTTTGTCACCCCTGGAGCAGACGGATGGCTGAACTGGTGGTTTTCTTTGCTCTTTTGGGCCTGCCTCTCCGCCAGTCTTCTCATACATTAAGTGCTTATCGTAAATGTATTCTATCTACAGAGTTTCAGGAAGCAAAGAGCCACTCTTCCTCACTGCCTGAGAGTTCCTGAAGGAGACTGCTGCAACCTCTCTTTTAGCACAGTGAGGGTTGTGGTCGGGGGGAGAAGGGGATATGATATGCCAAGGAGTGAGTTCTTGAATGCACAGTGGAAACTTAAAGACAGAAACTCCGACCCCTGGAAATTACCGTGAAAACCCTTTGATGGATTTCCGGGAAAAGCCTGACCTTGGTGAAAGCCACCTAGGAATCTAAGAAGGGACAAGGTAGTAAATCTAGGAGCAATCGATCAATTAGATGAGGGAAAAGTCAAATATAAAGGCTCAGAACCTGCTTCATAATGTCATGATGGTGTCTCCCTAACTACCTGGGCATATTTGGGGGCATTTAATTTAAGAACAGTTAGAAAAAGAAAGTTCCTTTAAAAGGGAAAGAAAGCATCAATTTGGAAAAAAAAATCACATGAGACCAAAAGACCATAAAGCAGTGCCAAGCAATAGTCCACTCAGCCCTGAATTCTCCCCTCAGCCCTGAATTCTACTGCCAATGGAGACAAAAATGAGGCTACTTGGGGAAACGGTGTGTTTGCCAGTGACTCCACAGTCTGGGTAAGGGATGGGTCATCTAAAATCCCAAACTTCTCCTTTGAATCACCTTTTCAAGACTCTAGCCAAACCCTTCTCTAACCTCCTAACATCCCTAACTTTTCCCTCTCATTCTGCCAACTATACCTCCTAAAAACCTCTCTCCAAACGCCACTTCCCAACTTCACAATATTTAGTGGTTATCAAACTTGTGAAAAAAAATCTTCCTTTGGGTTGGGGAGAACCTGTCAACCTTTTGGTCAATAGTTACCCCACCAAGTCTGGAGGCTGCGGGGTGGAGTGAGAAACCTTTCTGTGTTTTTCCCTTCCCCACCTGTCAGGGTTTTGTACCTATCATCAAGATTCTTTCTGCCTTGGCTTCTCTAACCTTGGCCAGATGTCCCCAGAAGGGAGCTGATCTGGCCTCTGATTCTTGTGGCTGTCTCTTTTGAAACAGCTTCTCTCTCCGTCTCTACTCCGGCCACTCTGGGATCCAGTGACAGAATTGCACTTTGGATTACAGGCGTGGGTGAATTCATGTTTTCACATGATGCAGATCTCTGCTTTCTATGTCCTTCCTGATCCCGGCCAAGAGTTTACTCTCCCTTGAGGAGAAGTCACCACTGAAAAATCACCCTCTTCAGCTGGAAAGAAACCTAGAAATGAGACTTGTCTGCCTCAGAGCCCAGAACACACTCCTTAGTCAGGTCTTCAAATATCATCACTGCAAGCTGCCTGGATCTGTACTTAGGAAATAGTCTGACTAGTCTCGGTAAATTGACAAATGAGCTCCACCACAATCCGGGGGCGGACACCTACATCGCATCCTAAATTCTGCTCCCAGCATTGATGCTCATTTGTCTCAACTTGAAAATGAACAGCTAAAAAGCTGATCTTGGGTCAAGTACGATCCACATTTCTGAACGTTTGATAAAATTTCTGGACATGTAACTGAAATGCAGATGGCAAACTCCCAGCGATAAAGGGAAAGCACAGGTATCGGGCTCTCTAGTTTCACGGATCCCTGAAAATCACTTTGGGAATAGCTTAAAATAATGAAGTGACTTTTCTGATAGCAAATTTACTCTTAGAGAGTACCTTTAGTTACTTCATTAAGTTAGGAAAAATAAGTGTTTATAATGGAAGTGTGCTGGCC
Source organism: Ornithorhynchus anatinus (assembly GCF_004115215.2). Taxonomy (NCBI): domain Eukaryota; kingdom Metazoa; phylum Chordata; class Mammalia; order Monotremata; family Ornithorhynchidae; genus Ornithorhynchus; species Ornithorhynchus anatinus. The sequence continues at coordinate 41,473,997 of NC_041733.1, forward strand.
CACTCTTGGAAACAAAGTTGTAGCTCTTTTGCTTAATAGGAAATTCCACACAATAGGGGGCACCTGTCAAATAATTTAGAAAACTTTAATTACCTTTTGCATTTCCATGCCTTGCACTAGAAGTGGCAATCTGTCTCAAAACTGACAGGCAGGAGACTTGGAACACCAAACTGCTAAAACTGGATAATCCAGTATCAGTGGCTGCCCCTTGTCACGTACGGTCGGTCACCCGAGCCTGGTCACACAACGGCTGTCATTTCAAGTGCACTTTTTCATCATCGACTCCTGGTGACAAACATCCTTAACTGTACATTTCACAATGTTGAACAAAACCATGGAATTTCTCCCTAACCACAGTCAGTCCAATGTCAGACAAAACTGAGCTGGCAGAAAGAGCAAAGACGGCAAACCAGGATGATCAGGGGAATGAATCAGCTTTGGCATGAAGACAGACTGAATAGACTAGGGCTTTTTGGTCTGGAAAGATGAAAGAGGAAGATGCCATCAACGAGAGTTTCAAAATGCTCAAGGGTGTGGAACAGGACGAACGAGGAACTGTTGTTCCTCAGGACTTGGAGGGACCCTGAAGTGGGGGAGGAGAAAACAAAAAAAGGGATTCACCGCTGCCCCGAAAGTCACAGTCATGGGATTCATTTCTACGAGAGTTGGCAGGCAGAAAAGGCCAACAGGTTCAGAAAGTGTCGGGATAAATTCACGGGGAGGGAAAGATTCGATGTGGCTTTTTAAAGGATTTGGGGGAGGAGGGAGGCAAAAAGCTAGGGTGTGACTATTAGAGGGAAAAATTTAGGGATGTTGAAGGTGAATCATCACACTCTTCCTCCAAACACCTTCTGTTGCCAGGCGGAGACAGAACCCCGGCTGACTCAGTGTGGCCCAGATTCAATCCTGGTAATGAATGACTGGTCCCCATCAGGCCGCTTCACCCCATCAAGTGGCCTCACCAAAAATAGCTCTAATTGTGGGGTGCCTGGAAGAAGAAGAGTGCTACGGGGGTCCGAAGACAGCAATGAGATCCATTCCAGAGAGTCCAAGGGCAGGAGGGAGGGAGGAGGGGAACCCCTGGAGATTCAAATAGTGCAAACGAAGGAACCGGGGAGGAGGGACATTTCCCTCCCAGAAGTCACATCGCTAAGCCTCAAGGCCCAGAAAAGGAGAAACGATAGAACAAAAAAATCGCACTAAGGATAGCCCTGGGGTCTGAGCTCTGGTTGGTCTTAAAACATGCTAACTATCCGAGTGAAAGACACTTGAATTCTGAAGAAAATCTGTCACACAGTCTGTTCTTAAAGAGGGGAAGACATACACCTATTAGATCAAATCATCTGCATGTTCGAAAAGGTTCTTGAATCTTTTGGACCAGGGCCGATCCTCTGTATTATAGTTTTTCAAATGAGCTTTAACAGTTCATCACCAATGGGTCACGAGGAGTTAAGAGACAGGGTCAATTTGGGTTTAGGGACTGTCTTGATGGCAGCTCCCAGGGCAAAGCCAACGGTGCTCAGTTTTTGAGGTCGAGGGCCTCCTGAAACGGGGAACGGTCCAAATCACCAGAAAAGGCCTTGTCATGAGAACGGAAAGCCAGTCTAGAATCGAGCCAATCTGTTGAGCACACTACGATTGACCCTTCTTGGCAAATTTGACACTGCTAAATGGCTACCTCGCTTCGGCGGAAGATTTGGAAACCACCGACATAGCCCTGTCCCGGCAGCACTCGAACATCTTAAGGCTAATTATTTAGCTGCTGGGGGATCTGAGCCTCTCAATCCTTTTCTCCACCAACAGACTCCTTTCCTCCCCACCCTTATGGTCACCCCAAAGCTTGTCAGCAGGAAGCCACAGGAAAACGCTGAGAAATAACATTGTGGTTTAGGAGTGGGGTAAAGTTTGGCAGGAGAGAAGGTTGAGGCTAACGATTAAAACGAGGCCTTGGATTTTTAACCATCAAAATAATCAAATGGTGGCCGAAAGATGATATCTTCTGGCCAGGGCTCTCTCTGGTTCCACCCTTTTCTAAGTGAAAAGATTTCTGAGGCCTTACCTCCCAATCCAAGTAATCGCAGACATCTTCGAAGTTAGTGAGCAGAGACACTGAGCAAAAGAGCCGTGGCAGTTCGTCCCTTGTCATCGGGGGGAAGCGGCTATCTTTAAGGGCACTGTGGAGACAAAACAGATTTTAAAAGTACCACTGCGTATGTCTCATGTTGAACATTTAAATGCAGAATTTATTCTAAAAAGACAAGAGATCATCAATTGTGAGGCGCCTGAGTGACTGCTAATGGTCACATGACTTTTGGGCCTAAGAGTAATATATGGACTTTTTAAAGTCATCTCTCCTCCCCTCCCTGCTTAAAGAGATTCTGCTTGCAGACTTCTTGGCTGGCCAACTCCGATGGCCTCTTTGATTGTAAATAGTGACAGATTAATTACATTTCCCGGGCAGTCACTTCCACGGATTTCCTCGTTAATGAGGAAATCAGATGATACTTGCTATGACATTATAGGGCACATTTGGGAGTTGGTCCAGTGGGACTAGCTTACTAGAACAAGGAAGGATTTCTGAATTCGTTTTGGGGGAAAAAAAATATATGTCATGCTAGGAAAACAGAGGTTCATGTGGTGCCAGCCAGTTGCAAGAGCAGAGCACAAAAAGAGTCTGGTGAAAGATTTAATTTGGATCTGTTCAAACAAAGGAAGTCAATTTGTTCAAACAAAGGAAGCTATTGACTCAAGTACACTAAGATCTCGGGAGAAAAACAAAACATTCATGCAGTTTACAAACATTTTAAGATGCATCTCAGAACTGGTAAACTTCACGAAGCTGGGGCTATCTTGGGAAACAGAAGAAGTAACACAGAACAATAAGCCTCTCTCTTCTGTGGTCCTGAAACTAGTGTCAAATTCTGGGGTGCGTGGTATAAAAGTCATAGGCTTTAGACCATAATCTTTCTTCCTGCCAGAATGGGAGAGTAACTTCAACTCTGTCTTTTTAATCTCCAAAAAGGCACTTTGGTAAACCCTAAACCAGACACACCCCTGAAATCTCATTACACAAAAGCTTCCAGCACCATTCATCTGTCACTGGGTAAGAATGATCCCAACTTCAGGCCTGGGTGGCAGAAACCTCAACATTGCTATAACAGACCCGGAATGACTAAACCCCAGGAATGACTGCCCCTGGAAATAGTTCTATATCCCTCCCTTCTTTGCTGACTTCCTCCTCATTTGCTCCACTTTTTGGATTCATTCATTCCCCACACCCATCTCTCACTTTCAAGAATTCACTGCAGGAGGAATGTTCATTCCATCCTGTGCACAACTACGCTGAAACTGTTTCTGCCGAGAGAGGGGCCAGGATCGACAAGGGAAAGGCTAGTAAGTAAAGGTACCTTATTCACTTGGCTATAATTGCCGCACTTTATCCATGATTTTGGAAACATTCAAGCAGAGGTGGGGCTGCAAGTGGGGTCAGATGAGAATTGGGTCTAGCAATAAGGGAAGGAGGAGAAAAAGGGAAAGAAGAAAAATAGGAGGAAGGGAGGGGACTAGGAAGGTAGAAGACACTTGAAACAACATCTCCTACTTGAACTGCACTCTCCCAGATGCTGCAAACCCCATGAACTACCATGTCCCTCACTCTGCTGTATTGGTCAGTTCTTCCCTCATCCAAGGCAGGCTTTAGAAAGGTATGACTCCTAGTCACCCACCATCCTGGTGCAAGCTGTTCTCACTGCATGCAGTTATGTGGCACGAAAAATAATTTTTTAATTTCCCCCTCAAAAAATGGGGTAAGGGCAATTATGGGGAGCAGACAATTCTGCAAGTAAATGCGGTAAAATTCCACACTCGGCAAACTATGGCTAACTTGAAATTTAGTGACTTTATTTACCAGCCTTTGGGGCCTGGGTTCATTTGCAAATTAACCATGTATTTTCATAATCATTTACCACAGAAAGGTGAGGAAAGAGAGAGAGCGGGAAGAAGAGTCTTCCACACAGGACAGAAGAACAAAGTGGGGACAAGGGGATTTCCATTTGTCCTTCCTAAACAAAGAACATCTTTAAGACAATATGCAATGTTATTCATTCATTCAATAGTATTTACTGAGCGCTTACAATATGCAAAACACTGTTACCAAGTGCTTGGGAGAGTACAATCATTCTCTTCCCACAAGTTTACAGTCTAGAGGAGGAGACAGACATTAATATAAATAAATACATTACAGGTAAGTAAATGTGACTGCATGTCAAACTCCAAAGGTTCTCTTGTCTCAAGCTACGATAGTGCTCAATCCCTTGTGGATTGAAAAAGAGCCCTAAATAATACCCAGTTAGGTAATACCAAAATTAAATTGAGCTGGCTTTATGGCAGGAGAATTAGAAAACAGGTCCATCATCAGGGAGATATTTCCCTTTTAGGCAAGGCCTTTCTTTTCAGCATACTCATTCCTGAGCCAAGGACTTTTCATTATACTAAACAGCACCAAAAAATCCTAATAGGTGAACAGCTCTCATTGTCATCATTGCAAGAGTAATGGGAAAAGATGACAGAAGGTCTCGTTCAGCATAGTTGTGTAACTCTGAAGGAAAGGGATGTTACCTTGGTTGTGACTATCAGAAGAACAGGGAGCAGAGATTAGGCAGAGCCAGAATACCTGACTTACAGTGAAACTCTTTCTACAGTTGTAAAAAGATTTTTAACAGACCCAATGGCTTTAGCTATGCATTTAATTAGCATCTAAAGGGCACATTCCACACCAGCACAGGACCTGCAAATGTGAATCACGAATCAAATGGAATGGGCTGCCTTCATTCAGCTAAGGAAATGGGAAACCCCTTTCTTATTTCCACTGCTGTCTAACCATAAGCTAGTCTATTCTCCAGTGCAAAGGATAGATGAGAAAGACCTGAATAAACAATTATATCCCAAATGGGTGCACTCCCAAGAATCTCCTTAACTCAGAAAAATTAAGATCCCAGCAACCCTCCATTTATGTTTCAAGTTAGGATGAATGGCACTAAATTTACACCATTTCAGCTTTACAAAACACCGGTTTCAACTTTACGACGCTGGTCTCCTTTATGGGGCACTGACTCTGGGGGTGGGATGGTGGTTGGGGAGGTGAGGATGATGGGTTGGACCGGCGGGAACCACAGAGGAACAGGGAACGAATTAAGAAGCCGTGAGGGTGGGAGAAATGGGGGAGAAAGTTTGAAGAGCAAAGAAGCGGGTCGGGGGAGAGCACGGGAGGCCAGAGACAGTGAGGTGGGCTACTTGATCACAGGCAGAGCCAACAGAGAATCGTCATAAGGTCACTTTACTTTCAGTGACGTAACAGTCGGCTGGCTACCTTGTCATGGACCCTCACAGGCTCAATATAAAATCATTCATGGGGCTATGATACCCATCTACTAGGGAGCAACTACGCATTCTCAATCATTTGGGTAACAAAATGCTTCACAAAATGCTATTGTGAAGCAGCATGGTCGAGTGGACAGAGAGCATGGGTCTGGGAGTCCTAAGGACCTGGGTTCTAATTCCGGCTCTGCCATCTGTCTGCCATGTGACCTTGAGCAAGTCACCTCACTTCTCTGTGCCTCAGCTTCCTAACCTATAAAATGGGGATCAAAATTGTGAGCCCCAGACGGGACAGCAACTGCACTCAACCTGATTAGCTTGTATCTATCCCAGTGCTTTGTACGCTGCCTGGCATATAGTAAGTGCTTAACAAATCAACTACCAATTAATAACATTGTTCCTATGGAGTGCCTGGACATTAAGGAAAAGGGCAAAAAACTTAAACTCTGCACTGGAATATGAAGAAGTTCAAGTAACGCTGGGTCTGGAAACTCTGGACAAGAGGTAGGTGAAAAGGAATCAGGCGTGAAATACTTCTAAACTCATTATAACAATACATTTGCATTTTAGCAGAGATTATTTGAAGTAATCAACCCCCTCACCTTGCCTGACCACCTCAATCATCTAACCAAAAAGATTCCAATTACCAGGCAATCAGTTTTCAGGATAAGTGGAGACTAATTAAAACTGACCAGCAAATCCTTCCTTGAACAGGCTGGAAAATAACCAGTTGAACACAAAGGCTGAGGCAAAAGCAATTTCTTTTTATGGGGGTCACTGTAACCTACGGTTTCCAAATCCAGCTGTTTAAAGGGCGCTTCTGCAGTGACTGCCAGGCCCTGCTCTTCAGTCCTGAGGCTTTTTATGGCGACTCTGAATCTTCAAGCCCCCTGGATGGGATACCTCACTGATTATTCCGTGAATAACCACTAAAGTGAAGAGATACATCTTTGAGAGAGACCTATGCTACTGGTTGTGCGGTTCTGCCACAACACGTTTTGGACCAAAGAGGAGAGGAGAATCAGAGAGAGCCCTTCGGAACATGGGCAACTGTGGGACATGAGGTGCGGAGCTGCGACTGAACGCCCGCGGGTCGCATCGATGCGTCCGGTAATGGGTGTTCTGGGGTTCCGCAATGACGCTGCCCCCGGACGACCGGACAACTGGGTCCCAAGTCTTAATGCCAGATTGAACGAGTTTCCCTTTCACATGGTGAGGTCCTGGCACACCAAACTCAGACAGTAGGGCTGAGGCAGTTTTCAATGTTCAGTGATGCCTTCAAATCAGTGTTTCCCCAGTAAACACCTAATAACATGGACAGAAGGAAGCAGCATGACCTAGTGGATAGAGCACGGGTTTGGGAGTCAGAAGGATTCCCAGCTCCACTACTTGTTTGCTGTGTGATCTTGGACAGGTCACTTAACTTCTCTCTTCCTCAGTTACCTCACCTGTAGAAAATGGGGATTAAGATGGCGAACCCCACAAGGGACATGGACTGTGTCCAACCTGATTAGCTTGTATCTTCCTCAGCGCTTAATACCGCACTGGGCACATAATAAGCCCTTAACAAATACCATAAAAAAGAAGACGAGCTTCCAAGCTAAGGGAGTTGGAAATGCAATCGTGTGACTGATTAGTAGGTAAGGAGAGAGGCTTACAAGATGGGAAATTATGAGAAGGGCTTCAAAATTTGCTTTGGCAGATGAACGACAATAAAATTGGAAGCTGTAGACAGAAAGTCTGCAATAAACAACGTGGTTAGTTTGTAAGTGCATAATAATACCTTATAGGAGTTCCAGAGTGGCTCTCCCTAAGAACTTTAAATGTTTTACTGACATCATTTAATGAGTCCCTCCACCAATCCTGAAGCACAGGTAGATCTTATGATCCTTTTACAGATGTGGAGCCTGGCCTGAAGATGAAGAGATTTGTGAAAGATCAGAAGCAGACTAGGGAATAATTAAAAAAAAATAATAATCACTTCAAACTCTTGAGGGCAGGGACTGCAGTGACTCATCAAGAGCTATCTTGGGCCCCTGTCTTATTGTTTATTGATTTTACCCACTGATGGATTCACTACCTTTTTTTCAAGAACCACCATTTCCTAAAACAGACTCGGAAACCTCGAAGCAAACGCCAAAAAATTCCCAAGTTCACAAAGGAGTTTTTGGGAATGGGGGTCATGAGGAGCAAGTTGGGATAGGCCAAGGATGGAAAGATGCTCTGATGATAAGAAATACCGATAACCACTGGAAGACCAGCAGAAGCAGCCTTGGTGTAAAAGTACAAAATGTGTCTAGGAAAACTTAATTGGGCACCAAAAGTGAATTGGCAGAGACCATCCGGGAATCACTGAGAACAGAATGGCTGTGCTGGCTGAGCCGGAAGGCTGGTGTTTAAAATCATTTTCCAGAGGAATGTACAAAATGCAAACTTGAGCCTTAAGTCTCTTCAGGCTACACAGTCCTTTACCCTAGTGATACAGAAAGGTGGATGTGAGAGGCCAAAAGTCGAGGTTTCCATATAAGAGGTCAAAATAATTTTAAATGACTAGCTTTTCTGGTCAGATCCTTTGCAAGAGGATATGGCTTACTTGCTAGGCAAAAGGATATCAATTTTATTTTACTTAAAGCAGAAAGAATTAATCCTGATGGAAGACTGGTTTAAAGATATCCCTCCCACTTAGATTATGGGATTGAATCATGATTACAATATGAGAATGTGTTATCTAAGACTATTAAACAGAAATGGATATCTAAGGGGATGGGTGTGACAAGAAAATTCCAGATTCATATCGCTCCAGCCCCATCACCAAGCACAAACATAGACATATACACACACACACCCCCCTACAAAAACTCACACTCAAAAATAAACAGGTGGAGAAGAAAAGTTTGCTTACTGGCAAATAAAGAAATAGTTGAGTAGAAATTTCTGTTTTATCTAAAACCGTAAAGTTCTGAGGCAGATGGACTGTAAAATACTTTAGATATAAAATACTAGTGATCTGTAATATTTAATTTCAAAATAGTATATCAAACTGATTTAAACCACTATTTCATATTATCATTATCCTTAGGTTGTGTCTACAAAATACATACAACACTGTTTAAACAAGAGTAACTGAATGGAGAACAAAACTCAGTCTTGAACACTGGAAGCAGGTGCACTAATTCACAATTTTATATTTAGTACAAAATTGGGTAAAACATAAAATGATTCCTCCTCTTAGGTTCTGGGGCTTTTAATTCTAATTCCTGCTGAAGTACTATGGAAGGGAAGTATGCTAGTTTGCAAAAGTAGAAAGAAAATAATAATGATAGTATTAGTTAAGCATTTCCTATGGGTCAAACACTGTGCTAAGTGCTGGGAAGCAATGGTACTTATTGACTGTTTACTGCGTGCCGAGCACTGTACTAAGCACTTGGGAGAGTACCGTAGACGTGACAAACATGATAGAGTTGATAGACACATTCCAATCGGAGCAGAAACAGCCCCTGTTCCAAAAATTTAAGGGGTCAGGAGAAAAGGCAATGATCTCCATTTCACAGATGAGGAAACTGAGGCAACAGAGCACTGAAGTGATTTGCGCAAGTTATCAGGGCAGGCAGGTGGCAGAGCTGGGATTAGAACCCAGGTCTCTTGACTCCCCATCCTGGGTTCTTTCCACCAGACCATGCTGGTTAACTACGTAGCTTAGTGGAAAGAGCACAGTCTTGGAAGTCAGGGGTTGTGGGTTCTAATCCCTGCTCCACCACTTATCTGCTGTGTGACTTAGGGCAAGTCACTTAACTTCTCTGAGCTTCAGTTACCTCACCTGTAAAATGGGGATGAAGACTGTGAGCCCCAAGTGGGACAACCTGATTACCTTGTATGTACCCCACCGCTTAGAACAATGCTTGGCACAGAGTAAGCACTTAACAACATACTATTATTATTACTGCTATTATCATTATTACTACATATCAGGCTTGTCACTCATCTCCCTGCCTGCAGCCTCTCTCTTCTAATTCATATTTCACTTTGCTAAAAAGAACATTTTTCTAAAATGTCACTCTGCACATGTCTCTTTACATCCCAGAAACCTTCAAAGGTTTCCCATTCCTCTCCATCTCAAGTAGGAACACCAGATCAGTGGTAGTCTATCGGCCATATCCCTCTTATTTATCCACCCTCTTCTTTCACTACCCTGCAGCTCCCACTCTTTGTTCCCCCCTAACTCACCTTCCCACGGTGCCTCATTCTGAATCTCGTGACTCTGACTCCTTGTTTGCGCTCTTCACCCCTGCTGAGGGCTCTATCTACCTTCTAAAATGCCAGACCACAGTGCTCCTTATCTTCAATTTTTTCAGTAATCCCCGCCCAGAAGGGTTTTCTCGATTAATTCATCTTTCTGCAATTAATTCTGTACCCATGGATTTACATGGTCTATTTAAGCAGTCATCTGTTCATCTCTCCATCTTCCCGTTTTTTTTCCTTTCAGTTGCAAATCACGCTGGGCCTCCCTCCCACATTGAGCACATGGAATATGCCTTTTACCTCTACGGTGTATTCGTCCAAGCGCTGAGCACACAGTACTCTGCAAACAGTAAATACTATCCATTTTGGGGAAATTCACTCTGCCTATAACCACTTTATCCTTTGGATAAAGATAGCATCTGTGGATATTAATCTTTATATCACTCCATGTCACCCCACTCCTCCAGAATCTCCAGTGGCTGCCCATACACTTTTGCACCAAAAAGAAACCACTGCCTTTAAAGCACTCCATCAGCTCAACCCCTCCTACCTTAACTCTTTTTTTCCTCCGGTATTTGTTCGGCATTTACTATGTGCCAGGCATACTTAGCTCTGGGGTACATGCAAGCTAATCATGTTAGAAACAGTCCACGTCCCACATGGGACTCAAAGTCTTAATTCCCATTTTATAGATGAGGTAACTGAGGCACAGAGAAGTTAAGTGATTTGCCCAGAGTCACCCGGCAGACAAGTGGCGGAACCAGGATTAGTACCCAGGTGCACCTGATTCCCAGGCCCATGATCTATCCACTAGGCCACACTGCTTTACATTTTTTCCTTCACTCCTCTACTACCAGCTTGTTCACTGTTCCCTGATCGTATCCATCTCGCAGCCGACCCCTTTCCCACATCCTCGCCCTGGCCTGGCACTTCCTCCCCCTCCATATATGCTAGAGCACCACCCTCCCCTCCTTCACAGCCACCAAAAACAACCATTTTACTATACTAACGCGAGGGAATCCACCTTTGAGAGAGACCTGGGTTACTAGTTGTGCAGTTCCGCCAGAACACGTTTTGGACTGAACAGCACAGGAGAATCTGAGAGAGCCCTTTGGATCATGAAGCTTTTCAGAACTTGGAGGTAAAAGTTGGAAAGTTTAAGAAGGGAGCTGGAAGAACCCAAAGGTGTTTTTTTTAAAGTAAAATATTTTCAGATTTGATGTTCTTTTTTCAATTTGGTATGGTGGGATAATAATTTGTATTACACTTCAATATCAGGGGCTGTACCCCTAAAAACACATTTAGCCATACAGATGTCTAAAGAAAAAAATTCTAGATGTGCAATTTGTGCAATAAAAGTTCCCTACTAAATGAGGCAATACTAAAAGCAGCATCATTTAAAATCAGGATACAGTCTCCTACAACTAAAAGGTGGAAAGTCTGGTTTTACTGGTTTTGACAAACGAATGAACTACACCAGTCAAGCCTTTAGAATTTCAGATGCAAAACAAGAGTATCCCCATAAAAACTCAAGGTACTGAATTAGAGAAAACATCCACATGACTCAACAAAGCACTCAGGACTGGGAGGAGGAGAATAAGCCAGCCTATGTAGCTCAAATACGTTATTTCAATCATTTCCCCAAGCTCTCTCCAGACTCATTTACACATGGGAAGATTGATTAGGAACACTTCAGTCTGTTACAAGAAGCTCCATTCAACTGAACCGGAAGGTGACTGTCTGTTTTGTAATTAGCACCTGTCCTAACTGGGATTGGGGTCTTAGAGAATTAAATTTCCCACATTTTTCAGTTTCTATTCTCCGGGACTAAATTAAGAATTTGGGGAGCAATAGCTCTTGTACAACTCCCAATCTTTTAGGGCCAGAGAGAAAAAAGGCCAAAATGCCCAAATGAAAATAAATTTTAAGAAGACATTTATGAATATACAAGAGTCCCTCCCTCTTTTGGATCTTCTATAAAAGTCTCGGGCAGATCCAATGCTTAACAGTAAACCAAATTTTAATGACGACTGCTGAATGAGAAGGATCCAAACTGAACTGCAGGAATGTGAACTTGATCGTAGGTCTGTTCTTAGTTGACAATCCTTAGCTGACATGTATTCCTATCAGAAGCCATCACTTATCAGCTAAGACATTTTCTGGCAGGAAGACATAAAAACCCAGTACCAAAGGGCTGGCCTGCTGAATGACCATCTATGATGGACAGCCGTAATAATACCAGTGGGGCACATACCGGTAGAAGTGATGAAAATTCATTTTTATTAGTTGTTACTACCACTGTCGGCTCTACCGGCTCCACTTCCTGTAGAGCATAATAATAATAATTGTCGGATTTACTAAGCGCTTACTATGTGCCAGGCACTGTACTAAGCTCCGGGGTGGACACAAGCAAATCGGTTGGACAGTCCCTGTCCTGCCTGGGGATCACAGTCTTAATACCTATTTACAGATGAGGGAACTGAGGCCCAGAGAAGTGACGTGACTTGCTCAAGGCCAAACAGCAGACATGTGGTGGAGCGGGGATTAGAACCCATGACCTTCTGACTCCCAGGCCCGGGCTCCATCCACTACACCACATTGCTACCCATAATGAGCGTGGCTGTCGCCACAAACCAAAGGAAAAACTTGGGGCACAAAATGGAGCCCCTCACTGGAAATGACGGAGAGTGTCAGTCCAGTGGAGAGGTCTCTGGGGCCAGGACCTGTGCAAAAGGAACTGATTCTAATACTAGAGGTTTGCACAGTGCCACTCACACTCTCTCTCTCATCTGTGCCAGGCATGTTCCCGCTGGGGCAATGGGACTAACGAATGAGGAGGTGGGTCAGGAGTCACTCTGGTGCAGCCCAGGGGTCACAGCCTAATGCTGAGAGTTAACGTGACAGACAGGCCGGTAGGCAGTTGCCAGGGTAGGCATCTTGGTAGCCACCTTGGTATTCTCCAACCACAGTGGCCAGCTATTTCTCAGGATTTCTGATGAATCTGCCCACTGCATGAGATGCCTATGTGGTTCCTGAGTTGGAAACTGCACTACTAATGGTAAATCAACCAATGGGAATAAAAATAATAATAATGTCGGTATTTGTTTAGCGCTTACTAAGTGCCGAGCACTGTTCTAAGTGCTGGGGTAGATACAGGGCAATCAGGTTGCCCCACGTGAGGCTCACAGTCTACATTTTACAGATGAGGTAGCTGAGGCACCGAGAAGTTAAGTGACTTGCCCAAAGTCACACAGCTGACAGGTGGCGGAGCCGGGGTTAGAACCCATGATATCTGACTCTAAGCCCACGCTCTTTCCACTGAGCCACGCCACTTCTCTGGTATTTCCTGAGAGCTTAGTTTGCGCAGAGCACTGTACTCCACTGCAGGCATTCCTCTCCTTCTGGATGCTTTCCCCTCCTCCCACCCACTAGACGGAATGTGTTAAAGCGTTTACTATGTGCCGAGCACTGTGGTAAGCCCTGGGGTAGATAGAAAGTACTCAGATGGGTCACGGTACCTGACTGATGTGGGGGCTTGTGCCTCTTATGGGAAAGGCTCCTGGTTATGCAATCGAATCTGAACACGAAGGACAACTGCAAGTATAGAAACTGCATGATAAAAAACCTGATTTTGTAGGACGATGGAAGAAAACTATCAGCTCAACAAACTATCCACCTGTAAGTATCTTGATAGAATTCCTCTAGGATTGCAGAGGAGAGCAGTATATTGAATACCCACTGTGTGCCAGGCACTCTACTAACCATTTAGAAAGCGTAAAACAAGTCCCCTGCCCACAGAAGTTCACACTTCAATGGGGCCGAGTGGCCATTTTAATGGGGGAAGGCAGCTAGGAAGGTGTCACAAGTGGACTGGTCCAAAAACAATGATCGCACAAGAAAATAAAGGAAGATATCTGTGCTCAAGTAGTACTGATCACGTGCCTATTTATATGAAAAGGCACCTGGTTCTTGAGTTACCTGCGGTGATAATTGTGATATTCGCTATGCACTTACTACGGGCCAAGCACTGTACAAAGGAGCGCTCCGCATGGAGTAGGCACTTAGTAAATAACATTATTAAATTAATATAATTTCTAGTGGAGGCTGAGGAAATCCTGTTCAAGGAGCCTTTGGTAAGAGAGACTGGAAGGCTGGTGAGAATCTTCTTGTTGAGCTAGGGAGAAACCCAGGTGTGAGGAAGCAGAAGGTGATCCAGAAAGTTGCCTAAAAGAGGGCTAGCAACCCACAGTAATGATAGTAGTAATAAAATATTTTTTAAGGATTAACTCTGCACTGCACTATGTGCTGGGGTAGATAAAAAATCATTAGGTTCAACACAGTCCCTGTCCCACATGGGTTTCACAACCTAAGTGAGAGGACAGCAAGTACTGAAGATCCATTTTATAGACTGAGAAACTGAGGCACAAAGCAGCTCAGTGATTTGCCCAAGATCGCAGGGCAGGCCAAGTGACAGTGCCTGGATTAAAACCCAGGTCCTCGGACTTCCACGGATGGGGTCTTTCCAGTAGGCCACACTGCTTCTTGAGTGAGTCTCTTAGCTAGACGTTGCCTTTCCTTCCTGGCTGTTTTGCAGAATGGTTAGAAACTCCTGATGCGTGGACAGGAATTTATGATTACCAAGCAAGGCATGCATTATACTCATTTGGAAAATGATAAGCTTGTTTTCAAAATAGTTTTTGTGTGTCTGCGTGTCAAGTACACCAGAACCTCCATTTTCCAAATCTTGATCATTCTGGGTTCAACGGCTCTTGGTCCAGTATTTGTTTTTGAGGAAACAAGCAGCCCCGGGCCCTTGAGCAAGATCAGTTCGATTGGGAGCTTCCTTCCATACAGCAGAATGGATTTCTCTAGCAGTCGAACAAGAAATATTCCCCATGGCTCTGGGACAGCAGTGAGGAAGTCCGTGTCACCTTTGTGAGAACCTTCAAGTCTCCTCAACTACTTCGGGAACTCAAAGACTCTAGCCGTTGGATTTCAGAAAACGGTCAGATAGTTAAAAGACCTCTTAAATGCCTTTCTAGATTATCAGGATTATCGACTGCCTAAAATATGCTCAAACCTAAGCAGTTCAAATACTTGAGGCCCTTCAGAATTGGGAGACTTGGGAAGGCTTTTTTTTTTTTTTAACATGTAAGACAAATTCTCTCAGCGGTTACAGATCATTTCTATGGAATATACAGTGAAAAGACCTGTGTTCGACAAATGAGTCTACAAAACTTTGATTCCCAACTACCCTAACAAATGCAATTCCATCTTTCACTCACACTCCTCTTTCCCAAAAGGTTTTGGCTGATTTGAGAGAGACAGCTTGGCCTAGTGGAAAAAGCACAGGCCTACTCAAGAGACCTGGGTTCTAATTCCAACTCCTCCGCTTGTCTGCTCTATGACCATGGGCAAGTTACTTTGCTTCTTGGTGCCTCAGTTTCCCTATCTGTAAAAATGGGGGTAAGATACCTGCTTTCCTTTCTCCCTCAGTCTGTGAGTCTTATGTGGTATTGGGATATATTTTCCCAGAACTCAGTACAGTGCTTGGCACATAGTCAACACCTACTAAATACCACAAAAATAAAATACAATTCTGGGAAGAACAAAGTACGATACAAAAATACATTTATATTCAAGGAGCAATTAACAATTATCCCAAATTAACTGTCAGGAAGATTGTTCTTTTCATTTTATGGCACTTATTATTCAGCACAAATCTCCCATCACTGAAATTTGCTTCCTGAGAGGAAGCAGAGAATTTTGGATGGAACACTGATGCTTCCAGCCTAAGGCACTGAAACACCCAAGGGGCACTTCCTAGCCACTGTGAGAATTAGATCCAATATTTGGGAAAACGTCAGATTTTAGGGAAATAAAAGTTTTCTAGTGATTGGACTTTCTGAAAATCCATCTAAAGAGAGAAACACTTTGGGGCCTCCAGTATCTTTAAAGCCTTCTTGGGGGAAAAAAAATGTGTTTCCTAAAAACCTCCTCATTCCTAGTGACCCACAGGTTCAAGGATCAATGCCTTTTCAGTTGGTATTCAGCAATAGGACTCGATTAATCCCGCGGCCAGTACCAGGCCACAAAACTAAGAGACAGTGCCTCATCTATGTTTTTTCCACCCTTTCCTCTCCACACTGATCCAAGCATTTCTCCTAATTCCATTCATCCATTCATTCAATCGTATTTATTGAGCACTTACTGTGTGCAAATCCTGCCTTGACTACTCTATTAGGCTCTTTGCTGACCTCCTGTCTCTCCCCACTCCAGTCCAGACTTCATTCTTCACACCAGATCACTTTTCTATAGAAAGTCAGTCCATCTTTCTCTACTCAAGAAGCTGCAGGGGTTGTCCATCCACCTCGGCATCAGAGAGAAATTCTTTACCATAGGCTTTAAAGCAATCACCTTCCCCCCTCCTATCTCACCTCTCTGATTCTCTACTCCAACCAGCCTGCTCACTGCATTCCTCTAATGCCAACCTACTCACTATACTTCAATCTTGTCTATCTTGCTGCCAACCTCTCACCCGCATCCTGCCTCTGGCCTGAACGTCCTCCCTCTTCACCCCCACCTTCGAAGCCTTACTGAAGGCACATCTCCTTCAAGGGACCTTCCCTAAGCCCTCATTTCCTCTTCTCCCACTTGGATTTGCTCCCCTTATTCACCGCTCCCTCTGCCCCATGACATTTATGTAATTTATTTATTAATATTGTCTGGCTTCCTCTCCAGGCTGTAAGCTTGTTGTGGGCAGAGAACGTAGCTACCACTTCTCACTTGTTACGCCCTTACTATGGGCCAAAAACTGCACTAAGTGCTGGGATAGATACAAGATAATCAGAAGGGGATGAAAGAGGGCTAAGAAACATAGCCTCCCAGGGGCTCAGCAACTTATGGATATTCTGTGTGATAGAAAAGGCGCCACTGAGGTGAAATTCGCCTTTAGCTGACATATGGCTAAAAAGGCCAATGCAGTACGCACAGGTCTGACCACAATGCACACACAAAGACTGACCTTTGTGCTGTCGTGTTTGTTGCTCAGGAATACACAAATATTTCTATGGACCTAATGTTGGGGGAGAGTAATGGGAAGGATCGGGGGTGGCTACGAAGAGAATTAATGGTATTGGGAAAACAAGAGTGGAGTCAGTGTAGATTTTGTGGGCTGTGAAAAAAAAATTGGCTTGATGGCCTTTTGAATTGATCAGGCAGGCAGGAATAAACAACCTCTTTCACAACAATGCAATTCATTCTTCTTAACGCTCTCCACTTTCATCACTACCACTTACTGAGAGGGCCAAACCATCTATTTTAAAGCCAAAAAATCCTCCATGCATTCCAAAGTTCTTTTCCACTCATCACTGCCATTGCTAGTATATCCTGCCCTCCCCCCATTCCAAATTCTGCAATCGCTCAATTTTGAAAGTCTTTCTACTTGATGAACTCAAACTATCTTTCTACTTGATGAACTCAAACTAGCTATCTTCACAGGACGATATCCGTCCCAATGAATCACACAAGAAGCAAAAACTACCACGTGAGGAGAGGTCTTTTGGAAAACCAATGAACATCCAGCATAACCTGGAAATTAAAAATGAGGAAATTAAAAACGAGGAAATTAAAAATGATGGAAAATCGAGAATGAGGATGAAGAGTCAGAGGCGTAAGCTCCAAAGCCTCTCTTCCTTCGCTTTAGCCCAATTCAACACTAGCTGGTGGTCCATATGGGGCCGGGGCCAAGGCCAGGATTTACTGGCCGTGGAACTGCTGGAATGCTGAGACAGCCTGAACTGGCCACAGTAGCCATGCAGCCTGATGGTCAGAGGCAGGAGGGGTGACAGAGATGGACACTGACACTGGAGAAGATGAAGGCGTCTCCCATCGGGAATCCCGGAACGGCCTTTGTTCTGAGACTTCAAACCTGAAGCCTCTGCTGCCTCTCGTTCCCTCCTACTTGGGCGCAAAATGCAGCCAACAATAACCACAAAAGCCGTGTAGCCTAATGGATAGAGTATGGACCCAGGAGTCAGAAGGACCTGCGTTCCAATCCTGGCTCCACCACGTGTCTGATGTGTGACCCTGGGCAAGTCACCTCACCTCTCTGTGCCTCAGTGACCTCATCTGTAAAATGGGGATTAAGACTGTGAGCTCTGCGTGGGACAGGGACTGTGTTCAACCTTACAAACTTGTATCTACTCCAACGCTTAGTACAGTGACTGGCGCATGGTAAGCACTTAAATATTTTTTAAAAAAATAGGCAGGCAAGGGAGCAAAAGGTTGCAAATTGCATTGGAAAGCTTTTAAGTTTCCCTAATCCTTATCTAATAATAATGTTGGTATTTGTTAAGCGCTTACTATGTGCCGAGCACTGTTCTAAGCGCTGGGTAGACATAGGGGAAGCAGGTTGTCCCACGTGGGGCTCACAGTCTTAATCCCCATTTTACAGATGAGGGAACTGAGGCACAGAGAAGTTAAGTGACTTGCCCACAGTCACACAGCCAAGTGGCTTATCTACTTATCTACTTTAATGCCTGTCTCCCCCTGAAGACTGTAAGGTCTTTGTGGGCAGGGATCGATCACACCTACCAACTTGGTTATAGCGTACTTTCCCAAGTGCTTAGCCTAGGGCTCAGCTCCTAGCAAGTGCACAATAAATTCCACTGACTGGCAGACCGATTAATCTGCAGGACCCAGTGGTGGCTAAGTGACTACTGCATAGTGCTGATGTGGTGCCATGACCCGGCAGGTGACTGCCACAGTAGCTGCTGTGGTCATCACCTATATCAATCGATCAATGAGCCATATTTATGGAGCACTTACTGCATACAAAGCTACTAAGTGCTCGGAAGAGTACAATATAGCAATCTAATAGACACATTCCCTGCCCACAATAAGCTTACAGTCTAGAAGGGAAGAGAGACATAAATATAATTAAATTATGGATATAGATGCTAAGTGCTGTGGGGTTAAGGGAGGGGTGGAAAAAAGGAGCAAATCCAAGTTCAGAGGTGTAAACTCAAGGTCTCTCTTCCTTTGCATTAGTCAGACGGGGTTTGTTTTTGGTTTTCCCCCAAGTACGTCTGCTAAGCTTGTCCACCTCACAAATGCCCTAAGTGGTATTTTTGGACAAAACCCTTCAGCACCAATGGCAGAGCCGCAGCAGGCAGAACCGGGACTAGGACCCGGGTCTCCCGAAAACCAGAAAAGTGCTCTTTCCACTTGGACCAAAGGCAGGACTAGCAGGGCTGAAGAGGACGCCGAGGATCTTGTCTGGAGCAGGGAGGAAAGAGGATTCCCTTCTAAGTACTGCATTTAATTGCTCAGTGTAACCCTCTTACTGTTGCTGCATTTGGTTTATTTTTTTGGTGTCTCACTGTTAACGTTCTATGTGTCCATCCAGCTCGTTGTGGGCTGTGTAAACTTGGCCAAGTCACTTAACTTCTCTGTGCCTCAGTTTCCCCACCTGTAAAATGGGGAATAAATATCCGTTTTCCCTCCCATTTAGACTGTGAGCCCTATACGGGAGAGGGATGGGGTAGATTTGTACCTACCCCAGTGCTTAGAATTGTGTCTGACACCAAATAAGTGCTTAATAAATACCATATTAAAAAAAAAAAAAGACACACATCGTGCTGTGAGTCTTCGTGGAAGCAAGCCTGGGAGGAAGGCTTAACATTTGGGTGATTTAATTGACGTGTGCCTCCATGAAGCTTAAGGGATGTACCAATATTTTATAATGAAAAATAACTTTCAGATAGCCTGCCCATGTTAGACAGACTAACGAAATATGAATCTGCCTGGTGAAATATTTTGTGATCACTTCTCTAATAATAATAATGATTGTATTTTATTAAGCGTTTACTATGTGCCAAGCATTGTTCTAAGACCTGGGGAAGATACAAAGTAATCAGGTTGTTCCACATGGGGCTCACAGTCTTAATCCCCATTTTGCATATAATTGGGGCACAGAGGTGCCCAAAGTCACACAGCTGACAAGTGGTGGAGCCAGGATCAGAACCCATGACTTCTGCCTCCCAAACCCATGCCCATGCTCTTTCCACTAAACCACGCTGATTTACCCGTTGTATATTTGCCGACGGTTGGATATGGGGTTATTTTCCTTAATGAAGGACACTATCCTAGCTCTATTAAGCACGCAGTTCGGTGCTCGGCACAACATGGGTGCTCAGAGTATCTGTGTCTGTTGAATTGCCTAAGATCTTAGACTTGGGGCCACTTGCTCTTCCATCCACAACTGG
Source organism: Ornithorhynchus anatinus (assembly GCF_004115215.2). Taxonomy (NCBI): domain Eukaryota; kingdom Metazoa; phylum Chordata; class Mammalia; order Monotremata; family Ornithorhynchidae; genus Ornithorhynchus; species Ornithorhynchus anatinus. Next base: position 41,493,880 of record NC_041733.1, read on the forward strand.
AACGGGTTTTAGTAAATTACTTCGGGTGGGCAGCCCAGTTTAGTTCAACTCAGTCTGCTGCAGTCAAAAACTGTTCGCCCCACCCTTTTTTTTTTTTTTTTTAAACAACTACAGAAACCAGTTTAAATGTTACCATCCAACCCACAGTCAGAGTTAGAGTCTTGTCTTTTTCTCCAAATGATTTCTTCCCATTTTTAGTAAAAACACTTTAAGTCATGAAGTCATAAATAAGTTCCTTATCAGATTCTAAGTGTGTGGGGGTATTTACGTTCTGGGAACATCCCTAGTAAACTGAGCATTTAAGATTTTTCAGTCACAGAAGGCTTCGGAAAGTCTCAATAAACACATACCAATGGCCCCTGAAATTTGTTGGGTCTAAAGGAAATTGGATAGAAAAATCTAAATAAAATGTAATGTCCTCTCTCTCCTCTCTAGTCTGTTTGGATTTCACGATAATAGATGCTTCTGAAAGAATTCTGAGTTAAGCTGGTTAAAGGCAGATTTGGTCAAGCAGCTCTGGGGCAGGGCTCTGGCCTACTGAAAAGAGCCCGGGCCTGGGAGTCAGAATACCTACCTTCTCTAGACTAAGCTCGTTGTGGGCAGGGAATCTGTCTATGAACTCTATTGTACTGTACCCTTCCAAGAACTTAATACACTACTCTGCACACAGTACGCGCTCAATAAATACCACTCACTGACTGATTCTGATCCCAGCTCTGCCACTTGCCTGCTGTGTGATCCTGGACCAGTTACTCAACTTCTCTGGGCCTCGGTTTCCTAATATAGAAGATGGAGATTCTCTACCTGATCTCCCTCCTTCTTAGACTGGGAGCCCTTAGAGGGGGACCGTGTCCAATCTGTATACATTGTATCCTCCCCAGGGCTTTCTACAGTGCTTGGCGCAGTGGGGAAGCAGCGTGGCTTAGTGATTAGAGCATGAGTCTGGGAGACAGAAGGACCTAGGTCTTAATCCCGGCTCCACCACATCAGCTGTTCGACCCTGGGCAAGTCACTTCACTTCTATGGGCCTTAGTTACCTCATCTCTTAAATGAGGATTAAGATTTGGGAGCCCTACGTGGGACAGGGACGGTTTCCAACCTGTTTAACTTGTATCTACCCTAGTGGCTAGGACAGTGCTTGGCACATAGTAAGAGCTTAACAAGTACCATTATTATTGTTATTATTATTTGTAATAGTAGTAAGCATTTAACAAACACTACAGTAGGAAGAGGAGGGGATGTCTTGAAAGGGTTGACTTTGGAACTTTAATCTTCCCTCAGCCTTTATGTACAAATGTCTGTATTCATGTATTTACCTCTATGTACTAAGTTAGGCTGTAGCATCCTGCTGTGCTTGTCCTGCTTCAAACTTGTTCTCCTTCTGGCTTTCACTTGTTATAAATAAATTTTTCTCCATCTCCCCCTTTAAAATGTTAACTCTTTGAGGGCGCGGAATACATCTTACTAGTGCTGTCCTCTTCTGAGCAATCAATAAGTGCTCAATCAATGGCACAGATTGATTAAATGGTAAATCTATGGGTAGGGTCGGTGCCAATTGAATATTCTTCATTCGGATACAATGCAGGCTCTTAGTCTGCCCTCTGGGTGGAGTGTCTGTCGACAAAATTGGGGATACTTTTCCGACAGGGCAGCGAGGCTCAGAGTGAGTAGTACAACTCAAGCTTTCCGTAAACTGCCCATGGTAGCTCCTCAAAATCGCTAAAGCTCGCTTATAGCTCTTGCTTTTCTTGGAACAAAAATTCAAGCAAAGTTTAAAAAGTATCAAGAAAATTCCTGTGAGCTTTACCTAGAGGTGAACATTTCTGAGGGGAAGCAGACCTGTGGCGCAATGAGCCTTGAGGGAGCTGTGCATTTAGGCCACGTGAATCGGACAGTGTATGATCAGAGGCGCTCAGTAGAGTTTTCTGCACACAGTAAGCATTCCATAAATACCGCTGATTAACAAATACCATTGACTGAAGTGTGGTATTCACACTTTACATTAAAAGGGTTATCCACTCAATTCACATGACTCTTGGGTATGCTTACTTTCTTAGAACTGTCAGGTGTTTGTTCTCAAATCACATCATATAATGTGCACTCAGTGTGCCTTTCCAGTGCCTGCAATCCAATCTTCGTGTTTTTTTGTGTGTGTTTTTTTAGAAATAGCACTGTAGTCAGGCTGTGTTAAAAGAGCCTGGTGCTCGTGTAGAAATTGGGAAGATAAGACTACCAGGGTAAAGAGTAAGAGACCCTGGCACCAAACTGTCTCAAGGCTACAAAAGAAATGAGGAGAGGAAGGCAACAAGAAAGATCATCAGGAAGGAATTTCAAAAAAAAGAAAAAGACACCAGCAGTTCTGGCTGGTAATTGAAATGGGATAAACTGCAGGGAGATACCACAGAGCCTAATGTGTGTGCCAGTGAGCTTTGGCAAGCTAGTGAAGAGGGATGAAGTCTCCCGTCAGCAACAGTGGAGGAGCCTAGGTTGGCAGGAATGTAGCTCCGGGGGAATAAAATCCAAATCACGACTACTTGATGATGGACTCCGAGCTAGACGTCATCGCTTAGGGAAGATCTCAGAATCAATGTTGACTGCCCTTTTAAATGTCTGCTGTCCTTTTAAAAGAACCTCTTCATATCTGACAGAGGATCACTAATCCCACCTTCAAATTGAAGAGCACATGTCCTCTTCTCTCTCCCCCTTCTGCATCGCCCTCCTATTTGAATTTGCACCTTTTCTTCATCCCACCCTCAACCCCACAGCACTTACCTATAGCCATAATTTATTTATATGAACACCTGTCTCCCCTCACCTAGACTGCAAGTTTCTTGTGGATAGGAGACGTGTCTACCAACCCTGTTGTACTGTATTCTCCCAAGCACACAGCACACTGCTCTGTACCCAGTAAGTGTTTTCAATAAATCCCACTGACTGATTGATGATGGGAGACAGCAGTCAAAATAACCAGTCAAATGACAGACATAGTGACATGAACATCACAACTTTTTGAAGGGCTTAGTGTCGCCACCCTACAAGACCATGGAAACGCTCATACCTGTAAAACTGAGTCCAGTTCTACTCTTTGGAAACAGGCCTGGAAAAAGGCAGCTGCGATAATCAGGGGAATGAAGACGCTTCTTATGAAGATAAGCTCTTCAGGGCTTCTAAGGTCAGGACTCTTCAATCAGTGGTATTTACTGAGCACTGACTATGTGCAGAGTCCTACATTAAGTGCCCAGTGCAGTCTGGGATGACATGGGCTGAAAGAGGAGAAGATTATATAGAGTTCTGAAGGCTGTGGATAGGGCACATGTGAACAGGTCATTTATCAAAATCCCAATAACAGGTAAAAACGGCCCGCAGGGACGCCTGAATGCGGCAGGGGCAAACGAACAAAAAGATTCACTTCTTCACACATATGGAATTTGCTCCCCCAGGAAGCTGTGCCGGCAGGAAACTGTGGAAGGTTCAAGAGGGGTTTGGCTCACACTTTCAGCGTGTCCCCCAACTTCTGTTTTTTCTTCACGTTTCCCAAGTGAGCCCGTTCCTTGCCATTAAAAAAGCCCCCACCCTGAGAACGAGGAAAGTTGTTGCAGACCCCTCCCCATCTTCCTCCTCCTGCTGCCAGGGGTAAGAGCAGGAGATGCCACTTGGGCTCCAGCTCTGCCCCTTTAATAATTATGGTACTTGTTAAGTCACTTGCGATGTGCCACGCATTGTTCTAAGTGCTGGGATGGCTCCAAGTTAATCAGGTTGGACACAAGGCCTGTCCTACATTGGGTTCACAGTCTAAGTAGGAGGGAGAAAGACTGAATGCCTAGTTCTTCAGATGAGGGAACTGAGGCCTAGAGAAGTGGAGTGACTTGCCCACGGTCAAGCAGCAAACTTGCGGCAGAGCCGGGATTAGAACCCGGGTCCTCTGACTCCCAGGCCTGTGCTCTTTCCATTGAAGCAGGCTATTTCTTTACGGCTCTCAGGGGCAAGGGAGGCTACCAACAGATAGGGTAAAGCCAGTGGTTTCACCTCATCCACTCCTATCCCAAAAGGACAACCACCCCACCTGGAATGTCTGGCTTTCAGAACACCAGTCTGACCCGGGGTGGCGGGTTCGAGTTCTCTTTAGATGCCCCAACAAAGACCATGACTGTGGCTGCTGGTTCCTAACAGCATTTAGTACAGTGTTTTGGACACGGTAAGCGCTTAATAAATATGTTTGCATGAATGAATGAATGAATGCTGTAAGCAAGTGGGAAAAGGCCTGACATAGGCTTCCGTCTTAGGCTTTTGACATAACCCTGACGTTTGTTTACGTGGCGGAGGGGGTTGAGAGATACTGTTACACTTCACCCTTCTTACTGCATGGACTACTTAATCCTCACTGTAGGTCACTGAGCCTTGGCAACAGAACGAGAGACACTTGCCTAGTTCATCCATCTGATGCTCTTGTGAAACCACTGCATTAGCCAAACGGAGCTGGAGGTGGCAGGGGAGAAGGGACCCAGTGGGAGGAAAGTCAAGTAGGCATTCCAGATTCCGAGCCAAGCAGGGCTTCCACGCCTCCACTGTCATGCCGGCTCCCCACCCAAGGTATTTCGGGAACACATAGTTCTAGAAATGCATTCGACTTGTCAGGCAGGGTTACTGGATCTACTGGCCCCAGAAACACCAGGGGCAAAATCTGCTCTCCGCCCAACCTGAGTCTTCAACCACCCTGGACGTGACTCAAATGGTATAACAAGCCTCGTGAGAGTCAGCCGGCCCTCTATAAAGCACCAGCGGCTTTAAAGTGTTCATTCACCTTGCTCCCTCCTACCTTACCTCGCTACTCTCCTGCTACAACTCAATCCACTCACTTCACTTTTCTAATGCCAGCCTACTCATTGTACCTTGATCTCGTCTATCTTGCCACTGAATTCTCACCCCTATCCTGCCTCTGGCCTGGAACACCCTTCATTTTCATATCTGACAATTACTCTCCCCACCTTCAGAGCCTTACTGAAGACACATTCCCTCCAAGAAGACTTGCATGTCTAAGCCCTCACTTCCTCTTTTCCCGCTCCCACCCTGCGTCACCCTGACTTGCTCCCTTTATTCATTACCCCCCTCCAGGCCCACAGCACTTATGTACATAACCATAATTTATTTATTTATATCAATGTCTCTCTAGACTATAAGCTCACTGTGGGCAGGGAATGTGCCCGTTATACTGTGGTGCGGTGCTCTCCCAAGTGCTTAATACAGTGTCCTGCAGTAAATGCTCAATAAATATCAATCGATTGGTACACCAGTAGTCAGGAAAACTACTGAAAACTGGGTTTAATTTCTGGTTTCACTACTGATTTGCCGTCTGAACTTAGGAAGTACTTGGTCTCATTATCTGAATAAAAGAGGCAATAGCTACTTCAACAGGAAGTTTTGAAGTTATAGATTTACAACAAAATACCAACTTCTTTGAAGCTCTACAAAAGAAACATCCAGTTCCTTCAGAAACCTTATTTATGCAAAAGTAAATACGTTAAAAATGTTTCCTCTGGCCAGTCTGTTTTGAGAATAACTTCCCAGGTTCACTTAAGTGAGAGAAGCCTTTTTGTTCTCCAAAAAAATCATAAATCCGAAATGAAGAATGACCTCAGAATTTCATTTGCCTTCAGATTTTTTTCACCATAAAAGAGAAACTAGAGTCGAAACTAATGACCACAAAATCACTGGCACCACCAGAGGAGCTTCTGAAAGAAAAACCCAGAGCACTAAAACCAAGTCCTTTCAAAATAATCAATCAAAAATACTTATTGAGCACTTTTGTGTACTTGGAAGAGCACACTAGAATAAGCAGACAAGCTATATCCAACCTCAAGGAGTTTACAATCTAGCAGGAGAGACAGGCAGTAAAAGAAAGTACAGATAAGATGAAGTAAATAATGGAGCTTAAAGATAAGTACTTAGGTACTGCTGAAGTGGCTGGCGGTGGGGAGGGGGGAATAGAGTAGGGAAGTGGGAAGTGCACAAGTGAATAGGTGATGAGAATATGCCATAATGAGAGTGGGGGGGTGGGTTATAAAGTGGGGAGATTCTAAATTAATCAGGGAAGGCATCCTGGAGGAGGTGTGGTTCTGTAGAGGGGGAGATCAGTGGTCTGCCAGATGTGAAGGGAGAAGGAGTCTCAGGCAGGGGGAGAAAAGAGGGATGGATCCAGCCATTGTGGATTAATGCTCTACAACAATTTGTGTGCGAGGAGGGGAAAAGTGTTAAAAAAAAGTTACCTTTTTTGGAGAGCATTACGGATCTAGAGAAGGACTTCAAACCCCTACAGATCAGAACACAAATGGAGAACTGTGAGGTGACGTTTTGGATCTTGACTGGCTATCACTAATTTAAATTGTGGGCTCCTTGAGGGCTAGAACCTGTGTCTATCACCCCTGTATTCTTTTCATGAGTTTAGTATAGTGCTTTGCACAAGTGTTTAATAAAAACTATCATTACTCCTACTAAAATGATGTTACTCTCAGTATCAGATATTCAGGTGTTTTAAAAGATGGTTTACTTAATTTAGAACAGGAACTATTCCCCAGATTTTATCTGCCACCAATACCACCAGTATTTCCATTGACTTTCAGAATAGTCTGTCCTCTAATTCAACTTTAAGTAAACTCATTCTACTTCTGCCTCACAGCCATGCCTAAAGTCTGAGTTGAAGACATTTCAGGATTCAAAGGGAAATTAATCACATAAACCTCCCAGAAACCCTGAAAGCTTATTTTGGTTAATACCATCTCTATACCAACAAAATTTCCGCAAAAGTGAGAGTGCACACTAAACAATAAAACACTCCCTGCACAAACGGAATATTTTCAAGGCATCTAGAAAGCTCCCAGAAGAATGAACATAAAGAGATAACTCTGGCATTTGGAACCGGAAAAAAAAAATTCCTGTATTTTGGCACTTGCCTTGATCTTCAAGTACAGTATTTTGAATTGTTCATTTATTTAAACTATTCAAAAGCTTCCCAACATTTTCCTGTCATGCCTTTACAGTCCCTCCCCACAAAAGGCATACTTGGTTAGAGAGGAGACCTGGAATTGTTTGTTGATCTGGAATTCTGCAACTTAATTTTTTTCTCCTCAGAGTTTTCTGCCAGATTACCTTTTCTTCTATCCTTGGCTTTCTATTCTATCAAGGGGTCAGGCAAAATAAATAAATTCACCTGTGAGTTGCGGTTTCCATCACTTTTTGCTACACTTTTGAGCGTGAGGTACACGCTATTCCCAAAATTACATTCTTAAGAAAAGTTTAAAATATATTGTTACTGACTGAGTGCTTGGGCATGTGCAAGTGTTGGGGCAGAAACTAAATAACCTGTTTCCGACCTGATCATCTCCTACACACACCAAAGGTTAAATGCAATGCTTGGCACAGTATGTGCTTAACACACACTGCTATTATTATTACTACTATTATTATTATTACCACCACATCATTCTTCGTGCCTGCCCCCAACAGGGCTCCCAATATAAGGGTAATAGAGCAGGCACTTTAACCCTATTGTAAAGATGACGAAATTGAGGCCCCTTGCCTGAAGTCACAGAGCAGACCACCACCTGAATTCCCTCAAAATGATCTCAATTATAAGCATTGAACCTTTTTTTATAAATTGTGAAAAATCTAAAAATTAAAATTGACATCCAATTTTCATTTCATAAAGACTGAAGGTGGCAAATATATACCAAATTCAACTAGATGCAATTTTTTAAATGGCATTTGTTAATAATAATAATAATAATAATGATAATAATGGTATTTGTTAAGCGCTTAGTATGTGCTAAGCACTGTTCTAAGCACTGGGGTAGATACAAGGTAATGAGGTTGTCCCAGATGGGGCTCACAGTCATAATCCCTATTTTATAGAGGAGATAACTGAGGCACAAAGAAGTGAAGTGACTTACCCAAAGTCACACAGCTGACAAGTGGAGAAGCCGGGATTAGAACCCATGACCTCTGACTCCCAGGTCCATGCTCTTTCCACTGAGCCATGCTGCTTCCCAAGTTAAGTGCTTACTATGTGCCAAGCACTGCAATAAGCACTGAAGATACAAGCTAATCAGGCTGGATGCATTTCATGTTCCACATGAGGTTTTCAGTCTCAATCCCCATTTTACAGAAGAGGTAACTGAGACACAGAGAAGTGAAGTGAAAATCAGGGTTTATAATAGAACTCAATCTTTAAATACAGCTGTGTTGTTATTGCTGGGTGTTTAGGAAAAATATTAAATTGCAGCTTTCAACGAGGCTTTGAAAATGGTAACAATTCTAAGTTGGAATTATTTTGAGATCATAATTATGTTTTACGTGGAACAGCAAATGTACTGAAACTTGCAGTAGTGGAAATTCTATTTTTAAAGGGGGATCTTTTACAGTATAACCAACTGTAGAACTTCAAGCAATAAACCATTAAGAAAGTTTCTTACACAGAACACAAAAAAGGAACATTAATCTCACTAATGAGAAGCAGGCAAGGGGAATTTCATTTCTTTTAAAAATGAAACTTCTTAAATACTGTAATACTGAACCATTCTTCTCTGCTGTGGCTGAGCTTTATTAATAATAACAGCAACAATAATAATAATAATGGTATTTGTTAAGAACTTACTTGTCAAGCACTATTCTTAGCACTGGGCTAGACACACGGTAATCAGGTTGGACAGAGTCCCTGTCCCCTGTTGAAGGGAGAGGGATTTAATCTCCATTTTACAGATGAAGTAACTGAGGCACAGAGAAGTTAAAAAAAAAGATGGCATCGGCTAAGCGCTTACTATGTGCAAAGCACTGTTCTAAACGCTGGGGGAGATACAAGGTCATCATGTTGTCCCACGTGGGGCTCACAGTCTTCAAGTTAAGTGACTTGTCCAAGGTCACACAGCAGACAGTGATGGAGCTGGGGAAGCCGTGATCTTTCCACTAGACTACCCTGCTTCTCTGACATATTTTCTATTGACCTATGGAGAAAACTTTACTCTGATGGTCTTCTGAGATTAACTGATCATAATTTGAGGGGATTGCATTGTAGGCAATTTTTAAAGACAATGAAACCTGTGTTTAAAAGAACATCTGCTTGCACTCAAATCTTCTTTTACCAGGTGTTTTACTGATTTTACAGATTGCTATCTCATGGCTAGAAAATCTAATACTTTTGAACAAATCGGACCCCAAAGGCAACAAATGCCCGCAGTTTCTTTTTTACACCTTGAGAAAATGAGATGCAAACCATTCTTTGGGTTGGTCTAAAATACAATCTTTTCTAATCTAACCAACTCTGTTTAAACCACCCTTGAAATGACTCCTTCTGGCCCTTATAGCGTCAGTCCACTACAAGGGTAAAATGAAGTCGTTACTTGAACACTTCAAATGGATATTAATAGCAAAAAATTACAGCAGAAACTCCTTGTCATCAACTTCCAAGGAACTCAGTGAGCGATCTCCTGCCTACCTATCCTCTCTTCTTTCCCAAACCCAGCCTGCACGCTTCCCTCCTCTAATGCCAACCTACTTACTGTGCTCAATCTCGTCACCCTCGCCATTGATGATCTGTTCACTCCCTCCCTCCCCTTCCATATCTAACAGACCACCACACTCCCCATTTCAAAGCCCTTCTGAAATGGCATCTCCTCCAGGAAGCATTCCCTAATTAACCTCTCACCTCCCTTCCCTGTGCGCCCTCTCTTCTGCATCACCTAAGAACATGTGTTCGTAACCCTTGAACACTTTGATATTTACCCAATGCCCATCCCCAGAGCGCTTCTGTATATATCCTTATACTCAGTTACTTCCCACAGCCGTAATTTATTTTATTCTTGTCTCCTCACTAAATGTAAGCTCCCTGTGGGCATGTCTACCAAGTCTACTGTGTTGTCCTCTCCCAAATGCTAAGTACAGTGCCCTATACATAGTAAGTGCTCAATAAATACCACTGATTGATTGACTGAAAAAGGACACCTCCACCTGTGGGGTGCAGGTTTGATATTTTAATGACAGCTCCCCATCGTAAAGTGTTTTGTTATTTTTAAAAGGCACTGCAAGAAGCTCTGCGTATTCTTTCAATTTAATCTAATACTCTTGGGGGATGGGCACCTGAAAGGTGATGTTTGGATTTATGACAGTGAGTCATTAAGAGCTGAAAAGAATTCTTATTTTTCATTCTCTTATTAAAATCAACTTCATTTTGTATAGTTAGAATTGACTGATTGGCTCCAGGAAACAAGACACAGTTTCTTTATAACCTCTCTCTCTCTGGCATCCCGTTCTAGCAATAAAGGGGGAAGGGAGTAGAGGACAAAAGAAAGGGCCTTAATTTAGTATTTACGCCTGACCTGACATCAAATAAAACCGACAGAGTAAAGGGCTGCAAAGGGCTAGAAATACAGAAACATAGAGGGGACACAACTGAACCAAGAAGGCTGATAACTAGTGGGAAATAGGTTGAAGAGAAACTTAAAACAGTGCAGGCAAGTCACAAAAACAGGAAAATTGTTTCCCTCAAAATATCAGTGGGTTTCTTATTTTATTCTGATTACAAAATATTTAAATACCTTAAAGTCCTTTTTTAAATAGAAATAAACCCCACTAGCTGAAATTGGGGTGAATGACTGTAGACTCTAAACTGGACACTCACTGTCTGCTAACTCTGTTGCAATGTACTCTACCAAACACTTAGCACACAGTAACGACTCAATACCATTAATTGATAAAAATGAATATTCTGCCACCTTAATTCCTCCAAACTTTATATAGATTTTGTTTTCTTCACTTTCTATGGCAGTCAGTAGTAATTATTGAGCACCTACCGTGTACAGAGCTCTGTATTAAGCGCTTGAGCGAACACAGAAGAATTAGGAAACTTGTTCCCCATCTTCAACAAGCTTGCCAATTCAGACACAACCTCTTCTGGATCTGGTCTAAGCCCTTCTGTTAATGCAGCTTGAAGAGCTTAAGCTGGCTCTAAATTTCTCTTAAATTTTTTTAAGAGAAGGACTGCTATCATATCAAACCTGAATGTTCTAGCAACTGCAGAAATAGTTTGGGACCTACAAGTCCTGGATGCATGGCCCATCTATGCTACATAACTATATAATCTTGATCTAGGCCTCAGTCCCTAATATGGGCCTGAGACTCGCCGAGTGAAAATAGCCTCGGCTAGTAAAATGCCTGGAAATCCTAAATTGATCTGGGATACACGGGCAAAATGGCAACCTCCAGACTCTAAGCTCACTGAGGGCAAAGAATGTGTCTGTTTCTTGTTGTGTTGTACTGGGAATTTCTTTCTGTATTAGTCAAAAAACTTTGAATATAAAATCAACAGAAATGTTTCATGAAGAGATGAAAGTTTCTGGTTTGCACATCACTGAGGCATGAATCTTCTCTACTCCCCCCAAAAAATAAAATCTGTGAAATGTAGTCATGTAACCCAACCCAACTGGCAGCAACAGGTGGGGCGATGTAGCAGCTGCTTCCTGAGATGATGTCATGTGGGGGCCCTCTAAAACCGAGTAACCCCAGGCCCCCAGGGCGGGAGAGGCAGGATAATCCCGTCCAGCTACAGCCAGGAGGATGATGGATGGGAGTGGGGTGGGTGGTGCTGCCAGGCAGGATAAGGGACTGGGCATTTAAACCCATGTGGTTCACAGCCAGCAAGCTGTTTACGTAGACTTAAATGGTAGGACTTTGGACACCAAATGCTCTGACGTTTCATTTTAAACGGCTCTTCTGCACAAAAAGGTTGCCAAGCCTTGTTTTAAAGTACTGTGCACTGCTTCTGTTTAAATAAGGTGCAAGACTTCATTCCTTTATCATAGCCTCGGAGTTTAGTACACAACTGGGCAGTATTTGTTATAATAATGATAATAATAATAATGGTTAAAGTGAAAAACTTTAAACAGTCTTGTAAAAAGTACAAAATCCTGGCCTAATTTCTTTCTAGAAGGGGCATAGTTAGCAAAATTGAAAGAATCAGCATTCTTAATTGCTCGGAGAGTTTTTCGTTTGGAGGAGGTGGACAGGTAATTAATTGCAAGACCTTTCCAGGTGTGCTTTTCTGGGTCCGCCTATCGCAGAAAGATTTAACATCCAGTTCTGATAGTGGCTGAAACTTTCGATAACGCAATTTAGCAACAAGTTCTTCATTCGTAAGATTTAACTAATAATAATTGTGGTAATTGGTAAGCGTTTACTGTGTGCCAGACACTGTACTAAGTGCCGGGGTGGATATAAAGCAAATCAGGTTTGACGCATGGGGCTCATGGTCTTATTCCACTACTAATGCTAGATCATGGACACATAAAAAAACACTTCATGCATGGTTTTCCTGCGACAGAAAAACTAAGGGCAGAAGGATGGGAAGACATCCTAACTAAAACCTGTACGTACAGACTCTTTGGGGGAAAATTACTGAGAATTTTTGCACTGTCAAAGACTAATGATTCTTCCAGGCAAGTCAGTAGTCTAGGAAGGGTCTTTTACTCTTAAATGAAAAGACTGAAGGAGACAGAATTCACTACTACCAAAGAGATGGTCCAACTGGGAATGTTGCATTGTAACGATGGACAGACATATGGGAAACCACTCTCAAGCGAACGTGGAACGGTCAGGCCGGCGACCCAGCTAGACAACATTATATATAGTTTCATTCTTATCCTGTTTTACACTTTGTTCTCTCTGCTGTTTTATGGCATTTGGTGACTTCAATTTATGAACAGCAAAGATCTAAGAGTGGTGCCATTAACTGCTGATTGATTTTGGTGATTACCAAAAATACACTTTCACTCACACAAACACATATACTCATATGCGCAACAGCTGCCGGAATTTTTAATGCTTGAGAAAAAGCTGGGCGGTTTTAAAAAATTTTTCTGGATACAAATTAGGATAACTTAAATCTAAGCAGTGAAAAATCTTTAAAGATCTTAAGGTTGGAGCAAATGAGTTACTGTCACTATTATTAGTATTACTGAGGACAGTTTTTGATTACACTTTCTTTCTCCAGTTCCTTCTCCAGGTTTATTTTAATCTTTGATGCAATTTAACTAAAATGAATCCTCAAGACTCTTTTTTCAGTAGTCCTTCACATATTCAGAAACTGATTCTCTCTGTAAATCGCTTCAACATTTCCCAAAACATTTTTTTTTCAAGACAGCTATATTATCAACTATATGACTGAATAGATCAAGCAGTCACATCTTGCTTATTAAAAAGAAAACAGACCATTACACAGTGATCAATATTCTGCATTGCCAACTTTGGCTCCTAAATAATGGGTAAAAATGAAAATCTGACTGAAGACCTTGTAGCTTGATGCAAAAGAACAACTTTGCATTTACTCTGAGTTTGTCAGCTGTGCGACTGTGGGCAAGTCACTTAACTTCTCTGTGCCTCAGTTACCTCGTCTGTAAAATGGGGATTAAGATTGTGAGCCTCACGTGGGACCTGATGACCCTGTATCTACCCCAGCGCTTGGAACAGTGCTCTGCATATAGTAAGCGCTTAACAAATACCAACATTATTATTATTATTATTTTGGGTGAAACAAAGATCGGCTAACCAAATAGTAGGCTAGAAAGACTTCTCTGCTGTCACTGCACTTCTCTGTGCCTCAGTTACCTCATCTGTAAAATGGGGGTTAAGACTGTGAGTCTCATGTGTGACACGGACTGTGTCCAACTTGATTAGCCTGTACCTACCCAAGCGCTTAGTACACTGCGAGGCACATAGTAAGCACTTAACAAATACCATTTAAAAAAAAAATAATACCAACAGAAAGGGTCTGTCCAGGCTAGGGGATGAGCCTGAATCCATCTGGGTTCGGCTTTCTGCATCTTGTCCCCAGCAGAACATAGTGGCTCAGCAGGGATGGGTCTTGAGGTCACTTGTGAGCAAATACTAAAAGTGATCATCTGATATGTCTTCTTAACTCCTTTGATGAATCACCAATTAAGACTAAAATTGGTTAGAACACACCAGAAAGAAAACATTCAACATGTTTATGGGGCCCTAGACTGCTTTTCTACTGAGAGGCGTGCTTATTAAAAATGAATATCACTTACTCTGAGTGAACAGAGATCTAGATGTTCAGGAGAATACCATTTTAAAAATAATATTATCCTGGTGTTTTTCATGTTTCCCTATTGCCCATTTGGGAGATGGAAAGCAAATCACCACTTTCAAGAAAAATGTAGTCTGCACTATAGTTCAATGAAGAGTGCCCTACGAGAGCATAAATATCAAATGTTAAAATGAAAATCACAAGGTGAAGTCATTTAGAATAATGGGACAAAGTAACCTTTAAAGACAAAGGTTCATTCATGAACCCCAAAGAACACTGAAAGTTTAACCTCAAAGTGTTCCTATCTTTTCAGTCTAGCGGTGTCAGTTTCGAGTTACGTTCCCATTCTGTTTCTGGGAATGCCATGTCAGCTCGGGGGGTTCTGAAATGAAGATTCTGCAGGCCCAAGCCAATGGGGAAAACAACTGTCTATAGGCAAGAGGCAACAACACGAGAGGGTGTGCGTTCGTTAGACATTGGTGGACACATACCTGGAGAGGGCTGACGCTTAAGGCATAGAAGGAGTGTCTCAACACACATTGGTTGACTGACGAATACAGACCCTGGAGTGTTACTGCGCTTCTAAAATATTTAAATATTTAGAGAGTCAGTTGAAATGCATTTTGGTAGAACTTTCAAAAGCAGCCCCCTTTTAAAACCATACACGTTTAAGAAAACACGATTAATTTGAGAACGCTGGGTTTACAAACCTGGGAGGTGGGCACACAGGCATCCTTCCAGCTTCCAAGTACTTAAGAAGTTGCTTCAGCCGAAATCCGGTGTGATCTGGGAACGGCTGCCACTTCTAACTGCGATACGTTATTGGAGGTGGAGAAGTGGGAAAGGAGGGCTGCCAGGGAGTTCTTCGGGGTGCTCTGAGTCCAGAGTCCCCACTGCGGACGTCCTCCGTTGCCACTAGTACTTTCAGGGCTGTCGGCACCCAACTTGGGCTGCCCTTCCCATTGCCGCTTCAAAAGATTTCTTCTAATATCCCGGCTGCTCTCTTCTACAGAAAAAGGGAGGGGGGGGTTCTTTTCAAATGGATGGCGGGTTAAGGGGGCTGCTGGTAAATGAGCAGCTTTGCTTCTTCCTTTCTCTAGTTTGTTCCCTCTGAATTCTAGGGGCTCTCGCAAAGACCTGTGCGGGATCGAGGGGACGGTCCGGCAGCACTCACCCCTGACCTCGCAGCAGGCTTCCAATGCATTTAAAGGGCTTGCTGGCAAGTGCTCCAAACTAACTGGCCAGAGGCGTCACCCCTGTAGAGGGTCTGAGCTATCTGGGGGGTCTGCCGTTACCACTCAACGTCCGGCAGTGTCAGAAGGGCAGAGGAGCAGCAGAGGTCATCTGCTCGCCGATGGGGAAACCTCAGGCTGAAGGCAGCCCTACCAACCAGAAGACCTCCTCCCTCTCTCCCTCCCTCAGTGACGAAGCAACAGCTTTCACAGACACGGCCCTGCGAATCACTAAGTCCAGAAAGGGAAATGGGAGCTAAAGGCGACAGCCTCCTTATTTATTAAAGCTTCTGAAGACTGATTCTGTGACTTTCCTCTCTTCTCCCCAACCTCTGGGAGCGACGGGAAGAGCCAGCATTTGAAAGCAGAAGGAAAAAATGGGAGTTAAAAGAATAAAATACAGAGGACATTCCCAATCTCTTTTAACAGAGGGGGTCTGGCGTTCTAATAAATGTCTTGAAGGGTATTCCAACCTATTTCCATGGGTTACAATCAAGTCATCCAAACGACCGCAAGCAGAGATCTAAAAGACGGTGCACCATCTCCCTGATGTTTTATCTTTTTATAGATGCTGGAAATGGTGAAGGGCCCTGAAAATCTGTTACCACAAGTTTCATTCTAACGCTATAGCAATAATTCCATAGACTATATACTTTCTGAAAGCAACGCCATACTCTGTGCCCTTGCCAACAAAATTCCAAATAATTAATACTTTGTACCCTGGTGTTTTCAATTGCTTTTTTTTTTTCCAGGATGGTCTAAGAGATGACAAAAATAACAATTCAGCCTGTCTGTTACACAGGCAGTCCTCAGACTTACGACACAAATGGTTCCTGAAAAACTGTTTTAGGCCATAGCCTAGTTAGGAAGCAATTTCCCCATGGGAACAAAGGAATGAACATATGGGTGGCTTGGTTCCTTTCCAAAATGACCCGGAATTGACTACTCAATTATAGATCAGTAATAGAGCTAGCGGATTTACATCAAGGCAGAGAGGCTCCGTGGTGACGGCGGCTAGCTTTCACTTCGTTGGAAGTAAAAGTGGACTTGTCCGTCATCCCCAGGGACCACTTGGAGATTGGGTAATCCTCACCCACTGTCACTCCTGTCTGGACTCCCAGCCATTCCCGTCCCACCTCTTTCCCCACCCTGACTTTAAACTTCTCACATTCCTCTCTCTCAGTGTGCTTTTTTTTTCCTTGTTTCCCCACGACATTCATCTGCCCTCAACGTCCACGGCTCAGGGCGAGAGCCACAAAGGTCAGTGGAGTAAAAGTCAAAACCAATGTCTTGTCAAGCTGAAACACAAGTGCTAATTCAGGCAGGTGGTAAAGGCATTTCTCAATTCCAAATGTCTTAAGTTGAGGGCTGCCGGTTTTAAGTTGTTGTTTCTTTATATTTCCCGGAATTTAAGGACGCTAAAGCAGGGCACTGCCATTATTAAAGAGGATGTGAGAAAAACTCTTAATAGCTCTAAAAAGTGGGTACCTGGTGAAGGAGATAGTGAGTAAAAGAAAGGGAGGTGGAATTGAAATTCTCTAGTTTTTAACTTCAGGGTATCAAAGACCGCGATATAATTAGAAAAAAACCCCTGCAGAAATGCCTCTCTCCTAGATATCCATCCCTTTTTGAGGTAGCCCTAGCATCCCATTATTACTTTCACAGTACTGCTTCCCAATTTTACGGAGATGCCTGAAAACATTTTCTCAAACTCAGAGAGTGAACACAAATCAATCATAAACCGAACAGCTATGTAAGAAGCCCAACAATCAAATATTTAAGTCCTTTAAACACCACATTTGTTCCCCGGGGTAAAGCTTACATTTCTAGCAGATGCAAAATAGATATGAGAAAATTGATATTGATGAATAGGGACACGACCTCTTATCTTTGCCATAAATTCCCTCAGATCACTAGGATATCGTTTATCTCAACTGGAGAATTTTCCAGCCCTGAAAGGACCCCACATTTTCCACCTTCAATTTAGCAGAATCAGTTCCAGAGCTTACTTTGAAAATGTTTCTTGACTGTTCGGATAAAAGCACCATATTTCAAAATACAAATTCTATTATTTTAGAATCCCATTACTACGATAATTATTTTACTCAACATTTATATTCTGAAATTTCACCCCACTGTTCAAGATGACACACCATCTAATTCTGCTCACTGAAAAAAAGCAGAGCAAGAGCAGTAATTCTCAGAAAAGGGGGCAAGGCCCAAAATGAAGTGACACAGATATGAATTATCTATAACAGGTAAAATGAGAAGGGATTGTAAATCATAATTTTCAAGTCCCTTCATTTTTCAAAAGTCACTTGGTAACCCAACTTCCTGCTGGCGACCTAAAAATCTTTTTAGCTTCCTTGCAGCCAAATTTTTGAAGTTTGGGTTTTTTTTTAATTCACAAGTTCATTTCTGCGTTTGAAATGTATGTCTCTCATCACATTTTGGGTAGTGCTAAGGGCTTATAAATAAATCACAATGTAGGCCCAAAAGCCCAGAAACTTTTTTTTTTTGGGCCCAAGGAACTTTTTTAACGTTTTCTGCTGCGTGGAGGGGAGGAGTTAGGCAAGCAGAGGGTTGCAACTTTTCTCAAAGTGAAGTACAGATAGGCTAAACTGAGTATTTTGGTTAAATGCTTAAATGCAATAATTCCAATTGCAAGATATTACCAAATGGGGTCAACGAACCAAGAGGTTAGTGTAGAGTTCAGGTGGGAGCAGAATACAAGAACGGGAGCTAAATCTCAGTGTGGGCCTAAAATCCATAGGCAAGCCATTGCCTAGTCGACTTTTGGTTGCTTTCAATTCCTTACCTATCACTCACTGGTGGCCTGATCCACCAAAGGACACTGGACTGGACCCTCTCTAATGTGACCGGGAGCAGACAGTTGATAGCCCTAGGGGTGGATTGTGTAATCATACAGTAAGCGCTCAATAAATACCACTGAGTGACTTGCTGACTGATGTGATAAAGAACACAGGCGATAACACAGAAAGAACTCGGTCCTAGCATCATTCCAGGGATCAAGCCAACCGGTTAACTCCCCGGCCCTGCCCCATGGCTCACAACGTTCTTTCCCGCACACAACTCCCTCTCCATTCAAATTCACCGAGACACACTATTCCCCGTCTGCTGAGCCCCGAGACGAGTTGCCGCCTCGGAGACACACTCTATAATGCCCCAGCTGGCTCAGCATTCATGTACGTGTCTAATTATCTAGTTGTTCCAATTTTTTCATTGCTTTTTTTTTTTTTACCTAATGGTCCTGGTGTCCGTTAATCTCTCCCCCGTTAGACTGGAAGTCCTTAAGAGCAGGGTCTGTGTCTCTGACTTCTAGCATACATTCCCAAGCACCTGCATACAAGAAGGGCTTGATGAAAGCTATTGCTGATGAAGACCGCCACTAAGAAAATGAATGGCTCCCTAACAGTGACCAAAAGACAGATCATGCCCTAAAGCTTACACCCAATGTGGAATGAATTTTCCAGGACCTGGCTTCCCTTGATCTTCTAGTACAGTTGCCCCCTTCTAGACTGGAAGCCGCTCGTGGGAAGGGATCGTACCTACCATCTCACCTGGATTGGTGTTTAGCACTGTGCTCTACATAAAGTAAGAGCTCAATAAATACCACTGATTGACTGATTACTAAGAAACAAAGCTATAACTGGATTCTACCATTATGCCCATGACTATAGAGGTGAGGCTGTAGACTGTAAGCTCATTTTGGGCAGGGAACTTATCTGTTAACTCTGTTGTGCTGTGCTCTCCCAAGTGCTTAGTACAGTGCTCTGCACATGGTAAGCGCTCAATAAATACCACTGACTGACTGAGCTGTGTTACAAATTCAACTAACTCTAGATTACTACAGGGCTGACTTCACACTTGGGGGGTTATTTACGGCCTGAATTTCTCTTCTCTCCTCTCTTCCTGCCCATGCCTCTGTACAGAATCATATAACCCCCACCCTCTGCCCAACCCAATACCCAAAGGTGATGGGGAAGGAAGGTTAAAGCCACTCACTAAAATAAGGGTTTTCACTTTTTTGAGGATTGAGTCAAACCCTCGCTACCCCATCACCATGAACTGCCATGCGACAGATTCCACTCCCCACCTCAACTGCCCCACATCCCCCACACTCAGCTCCCAACCCATCCCCAGTTATAAGACTCAAAGTTTTACAGCAAGCAATCTTTATCGGTCTTTGTGTGTCCAAATGTTCCAGTTGAAAGCCCGGGACCTACTCCACCACAGATGCTTGCGCAAAGACCTGAGCATTACGGAAAATGAAGAGTGACATGAAATGGTGTATAATATTTGTATATCCACTGACTTTAACTGTGAAAGTTTCAGATCGCCTGCCAGAGTGGCTCAACAACAGCCTGCTTTGGTGTCTTCAGAATGAGCTACACTGATCACGGTGAGAAGACCAAAGTGTGTCAGATTCTCTATTCATTACAGTAATCACCCTCCATTCATTTCCATAATCAGGGTTACTTGATCTTACCATCAAGATCATAATTAAACTGACAGGCGACCTTTGTTTTTTTAAGGAGGGCATGGGTAGAAAGGGTCATGGTGTTTTGAGGTCAAAAGACAATCGGGGCTTGGTGGGGCCACAAAATAATCAACCCCAAGAAACAAAAGATGAGGGCAGACTTGCTTTCAATTTTCTTGGTTATTCTTTCTTTACAAAGCATCTTAGACACAGAAACATTTCAAAGCAAAGATGGATTTCAACATGTTCTGTTCCGCTATATCTATAAATTTCACTGAAAAATCCACTTCAGGCAAAATTGAGTTTATCACAGTATATCAGCCTTCTAATTACCTCAAAGGAACCTGACCGATCTAATATTCCATGTCATGATCATGAGTGATTAGAAAAGAAATCCAGCCTTCGATTCAAAATTTATTTTTAGAATTGAGACCATCGGGTATACCACTGTGCCGACACCCTGCTCCATGGAGAAAAGAACGAACCTCAGTTATCAGCGTCTCTTGAGAAAGTGGTCCCAGCAGTAGCTACGAGCTTCTGAATGAAGTTCATATCTCAGCCTGCAGCTGAAAAAGTGAGTGTCAGGAGGTCTCTGCACCATGAAGAGGGTTAGAGGAAAGGAAGGCTAGGCACATTGCTCTTTATAACAAAAAAGAGAGTACACCTAATTCACTAATCAGGAGATTTCAACATAAACCATCAGGCTGAATTTATGCAAGAAAGAGACCTCTATCTTGCTGGGTAATTTAGCAGCCAATTCCTTGGGAGTCTTGTCCTTTTTTTTTTCTGAGAATGAGAGAGTGTTTCTCATTTTTTGAGCGTGCTTTGCCTTGCTCCCTCTTAAATATTCTAAAACCATCATACACTCAGCTCCACCATAATGTGCTTTCACTCTATGTTTTGGCTGGAATGTCATTTAAAGAGTTAGGGAACATTTGTCAATGCAAGCCTGTTTGGATAGAGCCGGCCGTGGTGTCAGAATTCACGGTCCTTGCGTGTGCAGGCATGCGCTCGGCCCAGGGACAGATGGGCACTACAGCAGGTGTTCCCCTTTATGAGTTTTTTCTGTGAGAATGTAAAGCGACCCCCACATTTCAGAAGGGGCTGTGGCCTAGGAAAAAAAGAGGGCAGGGCCTGGGAGTCAGAAGACCCAGTTTCCAGTTCTGGCTCCACCACTCCATGTCTCTGTGTCTTGGTTTCCTTGCCATAAAATGGGGATCCAACACCTATTCTTCCCTCCCTTTAAGACCACAAGCTCCCTGGGTACAGGACCGTATCCAAGCTGATTATCTTGGATCTAACCCAGTGCTTAGCATGGTGCTGGGCACATAGTTAGAGCTTATCATAAATATCACCATCACTGACTGGATGCACGTAGTCACCAGCCACACAACTTATTCCACTCCTGTTTCATTTTCAGAAAAAAGATGCACAATTCTGGCACTTAGCCCAACTGCCTGACTGCTGGTAGATCACTTAACTTCATCTATACAAAAAGGACATTTAGGATTGGAAGAGCATTTTAAAAATTATGGATGAAAGGGGGTTTGTGTATAGCAAATACATTTCTCCTTCAAGCAGAGGTCCTGAGCACTAATCAGTAGTACCTACTGATCACCTTTTGTGTGCGAGGCACTGTGCTAAGTGCTTGGGAGAGTACAGCAGAGTTGAGACCTGATCCTGCTCTTGAGGACTTTACAATCAATCCAGGGAGCGAGGACCTTAAGTTTGCTGCTAAAACCTAATCAACTCCCTAGCCATTATTCTGTGTTCTCCTGTTTGTCCTCTACTCTGCCAGAACTTTCTCCATATCTATTTCTCTGCTTCAACCTCTATCATTCATTCAATCGTATTTATTGAGTGCTTACTGTGTGCAGAGCACTATACTAAGTGCTTGGAGAGTACAATTCTAGCACTGGAACTTACACTAATCCATTGTTTTAGTCATTAGTATATTGCGGTAAAAATATACATCACTTTGGAAGTTAGCTTTAAGTGACTAATACGCTATAAACAGTCATGGCACTGTTTTCTGAAAAGGGTTAAGCACTCAGAGAAAGGAAAGGAACATGTAAGAACCCAAGTGAACACCAAAAAGGCAAATTACATGTTAGCTAATCAGACTTATGGGCCAAGAATCACCAACTAATTAACAAAACTCTCCCTCTCTCCTACCTACCTTGCCCCAAAATAGCCATTTCTTTCAATTTTTTTGTCCCCCTAACCATCTGGGTCAAACTGCATGGTTTCCTATTTATGGGGGTTTGAGTTTGGATGACCAGACTTCAATAACTGTCGATGTAATTGGTTTCCATTTCTCTTTTTTTTGATGGAGATGCAAAATCAATATTATTTTTCAAATTTTAAATTGATGTATTTTATCAGGGGGGCATTCTTTCCTTTATACAATTACCAATATGATTTTTCCTAACCACCTAAGTCTGTATAACTCTTTTTTATTACACTTTCAGGGGTTTAAAGACTGTGCCAAAATCTTACTCTTACTGCTGACAAGAATTTGTGAACAACTGCCTCTGAACTGTTAAGGCAACCTGCTTTTGCGCTTAGTAAATGCTCCTGTTGGAACTGCAAAAACAATGTAATTTTCTATCATCAGAGTTACATTTTGTTTACATGTATAAGGTGGGGCATGCAATCCTGAATCTAGGTCACTGTTTAATTTTACCTATTTTATATATTCGAGGAGAAGGAAAGTTTGCAAAACGTTTGGGATAGGTGAGTATAACTGTGGTTTTTGAAATAATCTTCTGCCCACTACTCAGGGGAGATGTCAAAAGTAGGTCAAAATCCTAAAACTTTAAAACCAACAGCACAATACCCCCCTTCACTCCTTCTAAAAACTTAACTCCTGTTTTCACGTGAAATAACAGGATTCAAATCAACAAAGAAGACGAGGCAAAATATGCACTTGTAAAAATGTGTTATGTTGGATTTTCGGCAAGTTGCACATTATGGCGAGGAAAAAGGTACCGAAATGAATTGGAAGAGCCACAAGCTATAATGAGAAAACAAGAGATCAAAACTTGGGCCAAGATTTTTAAGCTGGTCCACTGAACAACTGATCCAGAGTCGCTTTGTGACCTGCCTGGAGAAGGACAGGGCAGTTTCTTTAGAAACTTGGATTTAGGAACCAGACTCATTCACCTGGCAAGATGGGTCTCATTCTTCCCTCACAATTTAGGCAACTTCCACCAGTGAGAATTTATGAAGTGTAAAAATGCTGGGTTACCACATCCCACCCATACTCCCCGCCTGTCATGCATGAATAAGGGGCCTTGTCTTCCCAAGGGTCCAATTTTGACCTGGCGGACGCTCTAGGATTATTTTGGCAGCACAAACACCGCAACCATGCCCCGCTCACCACCCTCAAACAAGCCGAAGGAAGGCCACCGGCAGAACCGTGATAAAAACTAGCCCACTAGGGCTCCAAAATGTTAGACCACCATCTCCAACTAAAAGGAATCTAGCTCAGCCAGGCTGAGATAACCACCTCCAAAAGGGCTTTGTTTCTTTCATCTGCTACGTTCTGAGGCCACTTTGGGTGGCCTCTTATTTTGGGCCATGAACTCCGGAGACTCAGAAGATGGTGATTTACCTAAATTAGCTCTGTTCGAACCCACCTACCCCTGGTCATTCTTTCTAGGTTTAAACATTCCGCTGAGATTGTGATCTAATGAAACTGTTAGGCTGCTGGGAGGGAATGTTCATTCTGAAAGGAGAATCCTTAAAATAATAATAATAATTATGGTATTTATTAAGCGCTTACTATGTGTCAAGCACCATTCTAAGCGCTGGGGGAGATACGAGGTAATCGGGTTGTCCCACGTGGGGCTCACACTTTTAATCCCCATTTTACAGATGAGGGAACTGAGGCACAGAGAGGTTAAGTGGCTTGCCCAAGGTCACACAGCAGATAAGTGGCGGAGGCGGGATTAGAACCCAAGACCTCTGACTCCCAAACCTGTGTTCTTACCACTAAGCCACGCTGCTGAGTAGAACTGAGTAGAAAAGATCATTAAATTAATGCTTCAGTGATTTTTTGCATTTGATCTTTTTCGTGATAAAAGAACTCATATGCTGCAGTATTTCAATATCCGCGCATCAGTTGTGCTTCAAAACCCACAGTACATTTTGTGATTTACTGAGCACTTTATAGGTACTACCAAATCTTTCCAACTTCATCTCTGATCTCAGTGGCTCTTCTTTTAAGAAGTTGAAGTCCTAACTTGAATCTGCAATTTAAAATATATGTATAAAATTACATATGCAAGGGTAATATTCTTTCAGTCACTGCAGTTACAAACTACATTCTTAGTCCTGGGCGTGTATATTCCAGAATTAAACTGGGCCATTCTAAATTTGCAAGAATGTAGAAGACCGAAAAAACTATGAGACAAATTCCTAGGGGAGGCCTATGGCCTATAAATCACTAGGAATAACTAGGAATGTGGGGCACTGACATCAAAATAGAGTAGGAACACAAGTTGCCATATTTACTTAAATTCCTAAACTGAATCTGCAAAGCACCTTTTCTCCTATAAGCCTAAAGCGGGTTTTTATAGATATAGATATATATGGAGCTCATATATGGTTAACCCAAATGAACAGATGAAGAAAGCGAAAGAGAAGCGAAATACCCCAAGTAAGTCAGCTAGTGAGATTATTCCCTCCTTTAACAGTCCTGGGTCCAAACTGCCTACTTGTTATCTCTATAAATTGAATGGGAGAATAATCACCCTACAATATTAATAGTAACAGGAAAGCCCATCACCTGTTGCCTTGGGTGAATTACTTTGAAGCCAGAGATCTGCTGGAAATCTCAACTTGAACAGAACAGCAGATGGCACAGCAGCTACCCAGACTATCAGCAACCAAGCGCGGGGTCTTTTGACTCTCCCGAGGCACTCGTTAGCTTGCCATTGTGTAAGATGAAATAAACTAATGCTCCTGAGAGGCACAGTGGGTGAACAGCAGCTACAAATGATCATGCTTTTACAAGGCAGAATTATTTCCTTCAAGTTCAAAAGCCTGGCCCTCAACTAGAAGTACAGGATCTAAACTGGGAGGCTAAAGCTATTCCGAATTGAAGACTCTGAAGGGAGGAGGGGAGGATGTCAGCTGCCACTAAGAGGAAAAAACTTTGGCCCTCCGGGGGGAAAAAAAAAAAGGCACCTGGTCTTTTGATCCCAAGTTTGAACATCGAATGGCAATTGTCCACCGGAAGGAGGGACCCAGATTTGCTCCCACTACTAGGCCCGAGTAGGTAAGGTGAGCGGATCGCAATTCAAGAGTGCTGCCTGACTGTGGAACAACAACCCCAAAGGTGGGTCAAGCGCAGACAAAAGTAAAAGTGTCTAGGGTTTCGGGGTTTCGAACGTTAGCCAACCCTCGACGGCAAGGAAGCTACAAAATATCGGCTTTATGCTTCTGCTTTCCTGAGATGTGAAGGAAGAAAGAGAGATTATGAAAATGGACCTGTACCTGGTAAGTGTGTACTCCCTGAGTCCTGAATGCAGGTTCATGGCAGAAAAAGTACCTATGCATCCACGCAATCGTTTATCTCGACCAATCTTCCACGTTACAAATAGTGGGCTGTAAAGGAGACAGAAGACACAGGTTACCTAATTTACAGTGGACTCTCCCATTCTAAATGTCAGCGGGCCTCGACCAGGTCGGGAAGACTGCATGACCAGGAACTTGTGCCGAGGGATTCATTAGCGTGCTAGTGTCTGTCCTGGTAGCATTCCCGCTCTCTCTTCCTTGCCAGCCGAGTTCCTACTGGGCCGTGGAGGGTAACAGGCAAATAGGCGGGCAGGGGTGTAAGACACTGTTCAACTCCAGCACGAATTACATGTACCGAGTCCACTCAGGGCACCAAGGTGCTGATGCTCCTGGCATTTGACTCTTGGTACCATCACACCACAGACCAATTACAGACTCTAACTTTCTTGAGGCGAAGGATCGTCTCTACCGACTCTATTGCACCATGCTCGCCAAGTGCTTATTACAGGGCTCTGCACACAGTGGGCCCTCAAAGAATACCACCAATTGACAGGCACTTGGGTGAGTAGAACAGAGTCGGCAGACTTGATCCCTGCACTCGAGGCCAGCAGGTGGTTGCCAGGATAGCCACTCTGGTAGCCATGCGGTTAGTTATTTTCCACACTCCTGCTGAATCTTCCACCATGCAAGCCCCCAAGGTGGTTCTTTGGGGTAGATACAAGGTAATCAGGTTGTCCCGCATGGGGCTCACAATCTTAATCTCCATTTTACAGATGACTACTGCACCACTGGTGGCCGAGGCTGAGCAGCCCCCACCCTACCCCCAACATATGAGGTTTCTTCATAGCTCCCTTTTTCCCTCACAACAGTGAGATGTGGGTTGGACTCTGAGGGAATTCATTTTCAGTATTCTTGGGGGGTAGGGACGGGGGAGGGATTCAATCTGTGCTGCTAGAAGTGACCAAGTGATGCACTGAGATCAGAAACTGAGTGGGACGGGGACCGCGTCCGAACTCATTAACCTGCATCTAGCCCAGTGCTTAATACTGTGCTTGGCACATAGTAATTCTTACTACCACTTATAAACCATATCACAGATTAAACTTCCTAGACACCCCCCGGCATAAAATGGATGACCTGCTTTAAATGGAAATGCCACAAATGCACAGAAATTAACCTTTAATCACCGGTTATACCCAAAACTCATTCTTGCTTCCATTTGGAATTTTGCAACTTGATCCCCTCAACCTCTAATACGCCTAATATGGTGTTTGACACCCAATAAGTGCTCAGTTAATACCATGGATTGATTGGACTCAGCAGAGCAAACCTGCAATCCAAAGCAAAATTTAAAACCTGAGTTCCTTTCTAGTATATATAGTAAAAGCCAACTATGAGCAAAGCACGGTATGGAATATACAGTGATTATCCCATTCGTTCATTCATTCAATCCTATTTACTGAGTGCTTACTATGTGCAGAGGACTGTACTAAGAGGTTGGGAGAGTACGATACAACAATAAACAGAGACATTCCCTGCCCACAATGATTATAACACTGGTTTTAGTTATCTTTCCCAAAAGCACTACTGAATTTCAGTACCAGTATTTCTTACAGTGCTCTTGCACTTTGAGATGATGCTTTGATTTTACAAAAAGTGCAAAGCTTAGACACCTCCCTTGTCCTCAACCAAGGCTCTTCTCCTGTTCTCCTCTTGCTCTGCACTTCCTCTCTCAAGGATTCAGATGGCTTCGCCTATGCAGATAACTCTCAAATCTACCTCTCCAGCCCTGACCTCTACTCTAACCTGCAATCCCGGGTGTCCTCTTGCCTCCATGATACCTCCATTTGGATGTCCCGCTGACATCTGAAAATTTCTCATCTTTCCTCCTAAACACATTCCCCTTCCTAACTTTTCCCTCCCAGTGGAAAACACCTCGTCCCCCAGGTCCCAGAATCCGGCAACCTATGGTGTCACCCTCAACTCGTTTTTCCTCATTTTTCGCATTCAATTTACTGCCAATCCCTGCCAGTTCTTCCTACACAATATCAACTGGATTCAGCCCTTCCTCTGGGGAAAAAGCTCTTCTCAGATCGCAAAGTTAATAAATACTCCCCACATGCTAAGTGCTGGGGTGAGTACGAGGTTATGAGGGGCTCAAAATCTATTTCACCCCCATTTTATAGATGAGGAAGTTGAGCCCCAAGAGGTTAAGGAACTTGCTGCCAAAAGTTACCAGAAGACCAAGGGCTGCGGTGAGACTCAGGTGCAGTCTCCGAGCTCCTAAACCTGTGCTCTTTCCAATAGGCCAGGTTGCTCCTCACCTGTCTTCCTGCCCCTAGACTCTCCCCACTTCATTCATTCAATCATATTCATTGTGTGCAGAGCACTGTAATAAACGCTTCGGAGAGTACAATACAACAATACAACAAGCAGTCCATACTACATGATGCTGCACGGATTGCCTTCTTGAACTGGTCAGCAAAGGCTCACTGGAGATTTTGATCACTTACTCTAATTTTGATTACCTAAACTATTCCTGGCTTTCTTTAGGGCTCTGGCAATAAATAAGTGTATGTTGCTGCCCTGGGATGTTCATTAACATCCTGACACTGTTCCACAATGGCACGGTTGGGTGTTCTCCATAATCTGATCTGTTTTCCATAACTAACTGGGTAAAGCAGGGTGTTAATGGGACCTGGATTTTTCAGATGTTAAAAAAAAAGTTTGTAATTTTGGCTTCCTTTTTTTTTAAAGGTGAAATTAGGTTTTAACTTTGTTAAATGTAAAAAAAATAAAATAAAAGGTCAGGTTCCATGGATTCTTACAAAGGAATCTGCAAAAAGGATGGCAATAGTATTATTTACTGGCTGAGAAGATGATGGCAGGGGCAGTTTTGGGGCTTTAATACATCCTTCCTCCCAATATCATGAACACCTTCAGAGAAGCATTCATTCATTCATCCATTCAATTGTATTTATTGAGCACTTACGAGGTGCAGAGCACTGTACTGAGCACTTGGAAAGTACAATTCACCAATAAAGAGAGACAATCCCTGCCCACAATGGTCTTATAGTCTAGATGGGGGGAGACAGACAACAAAACAAGTAAACAGGCATCAATATCAGTACAAATAGAGTTATATATATACACATCAAAACACTTAAACAGGCATTAATATAAACAGAATTATAGCTATGTACATATATTCACAAGTGTTGTTGGAGGGGTAGAGAGAGCAAAGGGAGTGAGTCGGGGCGATGGGGAGGGGAGAGAGAGCTGAGGAAAAGGGGGGCTTAGTCTGGGAAGGCCTCTTGGAGGTGAGTCGTCAGTAGGGCTTTGAAGGGGGGGGAGTGTGATTGGCAGATAGAGAAGGAAGGGCATTCCAGGCCAGAGGTAGGACGTGGACTAGGGGACGATGGCGGGACAGGCGAGAACGAGGCCAGTGAGGAGGTGAGCGGCAGAGAAGCAGAGTGTACGGGCTGGACTGGAGGAGGAGAGAAGGGAGGTGAGGTAGGAGGAGGCAAAGGGATGGAGAGCTCTGAAGCCAAGAAGGAGGAGTTTTTGCTTCATGCTAAGGTTGATAAGCAACCACCGGAGATTTTTGAGGAAGGGGAGGTGACATGCCCAGAATTATTATATAGAAAGGCAGGGCCTAGTGGACAGAACATAGGGCTGGGAGACAGAAGGACCTGGGTTCTAATCCCAGCTGTGCTGTTTTCTGGGTGACCCTGGGCAGGTCATTGAACTTCTCTGTGCCTCAAATACCTCATCTATAAAATGGGAACTGTGAGCCCCATGTGGGACAGGGACTGCATCCAACCTAATTAGCTTGTACCTACCCCAGTGCTTGGAACAGTGCCTGGCACAGAGTGAGTACAAACAAAAACCTAAGAAATAAAATATTTTTCAATGAAGTAAAAGCTGACTCTCAATGTTCTTTCCCTCAAACACATGGGCCAGGAGCCTAAGTAGATCCATATCCTATCATAATTGGGAATGAGTCACGAAGTATTTCTTCCCTACGTCAACTAGAAAACGTTTGCATGCAGCTTATTATCTGTTACAATCCAGAATGGATTCCCCCAAATGATTTCTAAAAGTGGCCGAGTTTTTAAAAAGGAATCTAAATAGCAAGTTGACCAAAGTAATTTTGCTGAAAACATGTCGCATTGTTTTCAATAAGAATACAACACTTTACTTAGTTCCTCACAAAAACCAGTCGTATTTTTTTTAGTGGTATTTGTTAAGGGCTCACTATGTGCCAGGCACTGTACTACGTGCTGGGGTAGATACAACCTAATAACATTGGACCCGGTCCATGTCTCATGTGGGGCTCACAGTCTTAACCTCCATTTTATAGATGAGGTGATTGGAGCCCGGAGAAGTTAAGGGACTTGGCCACCGTCACACAGCAGACGAGTGTCAGAGCAGGCATTAGAACCCAGGTCCTCTGACTCCCACTGTATTGTCAGTTTCACACCTGGATGTATTTTTTAGTTGAAAAACATTTTTGTGAAGACTGAAGGGGTACAGTGACCGACTGGACAAACAAAAAGAAAAGAGTGAAAAACATTTTTTCAAACAATTCAGGTCCTGCAACCACGTGCATTACGTATTTCCGCTGTGCAAGACAGGGACGATGGAAAGTAACTTCTGAAAGCGCCTCTATTTCCTAGGATGCCAAACCGATGTTCACAGATAAAACTTAAGCTCACTAATGAATACGTGATGTTTGACTCATATGTTTGTGCTTACAGAAATTTTAATTTTCTTTGTCAAACCTCCTCCAGGGAGTGAGAAAAATTAATGCTATGGGAATATGTGCCTTGACTGAACAACGTGGGCATGTGCAGAGTTGTGCTAAAACATATTTAGACAGCAGTCACACAGAAATGGAAGAATCTCAACGAAATAGGGATGCAAAGTATCACCATTCTTAACATGCTATGTGTGTCCAAAAACTCCAAAATGAAAAAAAAGAATTTCATCAACCCACTCTTCTGGGATAAAGGTACGTGCAGGGAACTAAAACTGCCAGAAGAATAATGACATTTTCTTTCAACCCATCACATAAAAATGCTAGTTGAAACCATAGGCCAGAGAGATCAAAGGAACTCTTTCTTCCACAATGTGGCTTGTGGAAAGACCCAGGGGACTGAAAGTCAAAGGACCTGGGTTCTAATCCTGGCTCTACCAATTGCTTGCTTTATGACCTTGGACAAGTCACTCAACTTCTCTGTGCCTCAGTGTCCTCAACTGTAAAATGGGGATTCAATATCTGTATTCTTTCCTACTTAGACTGTGAGCTCCATGTGGGATAGGGATTGTGTCCGACCTAATTAACCTGCACCTACCCCAGCGCTTAGAATTGTGTTTGACAAAGTAAGCGCTTAACAAATACCATAAAATACCATCAAAAGATGCTACTTCTCCCTCAACTCCAAAGCATACACCATTTTCCAAAGCACAGAAATAAATTACCAATGAGCCTCGAGGACACAAACACCTTGGTTCACACTAGTTGGAAGCAAGGAACGTGACTAAACCAGAGCACAAAAAGGACTTGACAAAATAAGGTTCCTGTCCAATCTCCAAGTGGCACCCACCTTGGCTTTTCCATTCAGATGTCACTGGACCTTTAAATGATTCAACCTGAGGTAAAAGAATCTATCCCTGAGTTTTGAAAGGACAAGTTTACTTGAGCAACTGTGGAATTATAATCATGATCCCTCTACATCAAACCCAACCCTTTTTGCAGACTCCATAAATAATAATAACAATAATTATAATGTTGGCATTTATTAAGCGCTTACTATGTGTAGAGCACCGTTCTAAGTGCTGGGGGAGAAACAGGGTCATCAGGTTGTCCCACGTGGGGCTCACAGTTCATCCCCATTTTACAGA
Organism: Ornithorhynchus anatinus; assembly: GCF_004115215.2. NCBI lineage: Eukaryota > Metazoa > Chordata > Mammalia > Monotremata > Ornithorhynchidae > Ornithorhynchus > Ornithorhynchus anatinus. The sequence goes on from NC_041733.1 coordinate 41,525,132, forward strand.
TGAGGTAACTGAGGCACAGAGAAGTGAAGAGACTTGCCCACAGTCACACAGCCAACAAGTGGCAGAGCTGGGATTTGAACCAATGACCTCTGACTCCCAAGTCCGGGCTCTTTCCACTGAACCACACTGCTTCTAAATATTAGGGGATTAGTGCTCAATAAATGAGTGAAAGAGGGGGGAAAGACCTCTAAATAAATTACAGATACCAATCAATTCATCCACGGTATTTACTGAGCACCTGTGTGCAGAGCACGATTCTAGGCACTTGGAACCATACGCTACAACCAAGTTGGTGGACGTGTTCCCTGCCTACAATGAGCTTAGAGTCTAGACAGGGATGCAGGCTCTATTAGAAATAAATTGAGGATGTACAGAGTGCTGTGGGGCTGAGGGAAGGTTGAACATCAAGGCCTTAAAGGGTGCAAACCGAACTGCAAGAGCAACGCCGAAGGGAGTGGGAGAGGAGGAAATAAGGCGACAGCCTCTTGGAGGAGATGTGACTTTAACAGGGCTTTGAAGGTGGAGAGAGTAAACATCGATTGGATAGGAAGGTGGAGGGAGTTCCAGGACAGCGGAAGGACATGGACAAAACTGCGGTACAGTGAAGAGGTTGGCACTAGAGGAGAGAAACGGGTGGCTTGGGTTGTAGGAGGAAATCAGTGAGGTAAGATAGAAGGGTGCAAGGTGGACTGAGTGCTTTAAAGCCAAAGGTAGAGAGCTTCTGTTTGGTGCAGAGGTGGGTGGGCCACCATGGAGGTTCTTGTGGAATGGGGAAACATGGACTGAACGTTTTATTAGAAAAATGTTCCGAGCAGCAGAGTGATGTGTAGACTGGAGTGGGGAGAGATGGAAGGCAGGGAGGGCAGCAAGGAGGCAGATACAAGTAGTCAAGGTGGGATATTTTAAGTGCTTGAATCGGAGCGTAGCAGCTTGGATGGCGAGGAAAGGACATATTCCAGCAGTGTTGTGAAGGTACAACCGACAGAATTCAGTGATAGATTGGATATGTGGGTTGAATGAAAAAGATCAGTCGAGGATATCGCCAAAGCTACTTAGAGGCTGCTGATGGTGCTGCTGTCTACAGTGAAAGGAGAGTCACAGGGAGGATGGGGTTTGGGTGGGAAGATAAGGAGTTCTGTTTTGGACCCGTTAAACTCAAGGTGTCAATGGGACATACAAGTAGAGATGTCCTGAATGCCAGAGGAAATGTGAGGCTGCAGAGGAGGAGAGATCGGGGCTGGAGTTGGAGATTTGGGAATCATCTACGAGGAGAAGGCAGTTGAAGTCGTAGGAGCGAAGGATTTCTCCGAGGGAGTGGGCGTAGATGGAGAATAGAAGGGGGCTCAGTTACCTAGCATATGTTACCAGCTTTTCATTGCAAAACACACTGTAAGCCACATAGCCACGTTTGCGGCTCATAGAAGCAGCAAGACGTAGTGGCTGGGGCATGGGCTTGATAGAAGGTGATGGGTTCTAATCTCGGCTCCACCACTTGTCTAGGTGACCTTGGGCAAGTCACTTTACTTCTCTGGGCCTCAGTTACCTCATCTGGAAAATGGGGATTGAGACTGTGTGCCCCACGTGGGACTGTATCCGACCCAACTTGCTTGTATCCACCCCAGTGCTTAGTACAGTGCCTGGTACATAGTACATAATTCTTATTATTATTATGAGCCACAGATTGGCAGACAACCTTAAGAGCCCACCAAAATTTAAAAAAAACAACCCACTTATATATCAAGGGGGCCTGGCTTGGTCTTTACTTTTCCTTATCTTTGCTTTCTGACTTACATTTGGCTGTTTCAAAGTTATTAACTACACATTTTCCCTTCTGGATAGTCTGTTATTGATTTAACACCTTTAGTAACATGTGCAATGACTTCATCTAATATAACCAATAGATCTTCATTTTAGGAAGGATCTTTCAAAGAGCTTCAAAATTTGGATTCCTGGTTGGCTTTGGCCATTATAATATTAGGTAAATTTAATTCTATCCAAAGTATACTATCCCTCTTCCATATTCTTTTACGAGACCCACAAAATCTCCTAATTAGCTGACCCTAATTTCACTTTTACCTGGAAGTCCACTAATTAGATTTCCAATTTGATGTTTCTCTTCCAGCTAACTTGCTTATTAAGACAGGATGACATTACTCCAATTGCCTGGCTTTGGCTGGGGTTAGAGAGCTACAGACTGGGGAAGCCTTGGAGGAGTAAGAAAGAATCAAAGAACTGGGGACTGGAACAGAACAGAGACGTGTGGGTAGAGGGAAACAGAAATTTACATCAGAGTTGGAGAAAACCCACATGCCCACAGTGGGCATGAAGGCTGTGGCAGGAGCATCATCATCATCAATGGTATTTATTGAGCACCTACTGTAGGTAGGGCACTCTACTGAGCACTCGAGAGAGTACCGTACAACAGAGTTGGTAGACACGTTCACTGATAATGACGACGATGGTATTGGTTGAGGGCCATGGGCCACGCCCTCTGCCAAGCACTGGGGTAGACACAAGATAATCCGGGTTGGACAAAGTCCCTGTCCCCCATGGGGCTCGCAGTATAATTGGGAGGGAGAAGCGGTACCAAATCTCCATTTCGCAGATGTGGAAAGTGAGGCACAGAGAAGTGAAGTGACTTCCTCAAGGTCATAGCAGTTTTTATTCCTGGGTGCTTCACCCACTCCCTTCTTGCTGGCCTTCTCGGTGCTCACGGTTTGAGCAGAAGCTCCACAAGAAGAGAACCTCCGGCAAAGGAGCCAATAAAAAAACATAGTAGCCCCTGCCCTGGCCTCCTTAGCCACCACGGCAAAAAGCTGGAGATAGCCCTGGTTCTGCCTTGAGCTTTCTTTCTTATTTTCACTTTCTTTCTTATTTTCACTACTTGTCCTTGGGTTGCATTTTACTGTTTCTTCCCTCCTCATTTGTCTGTCTCCAGTCTCTCCTCACTTCTACCCTCAGGCTGTGAGTCCCAGAGGGGTAGGGACCACGCCTAATTCCCACCTGTGTAGTCTCTCCCAGTGCTTCGCACAGTGCTCTGCCATCAGTATAGCACTAAATACTTTTAGTACTTTAAAATTTGGGGGCAGTAGAACCTGATGGGATTTCTTTTTGGCTCCAGTCCCATGCTCCTGCTGGGTGCCCAGCAGAGGTGAGCATTCCAGGGGGCCAAAAGGACAAGAACAACTTGCTATTCTTGCCCATTCCTGCCAAGGCTTTCCCACCGCTTGGTGAGTTCTCCAGCATTCTCACCTCTCTTTTTTTATGGCATTCGTTAAGCGCTTTCTTTGTGTCAAACACTGTTCTAAGCGCCGGGGTGGGTCCGAGTTAATTAGGTCGGATACAGCCCCGTCCCACCCGGGGTTCACAATCTAAGTAGGAGGAAGAACCGGTATCCTTACATTTTACAGTTGAGGAAACTGAGGCCCAGAGAAGTGAAGTGACAGGGCAAGCAATTGGCAGAGCCGGGATTAGTACCCAGGTCTTCATGACTCCAGGCCAGGGGTCTTTCCACTAAGCCATGCTGCTTCTTCAGGAAGCCAGAAAAAGTGGAGGAGCCGTGGCAGGAGGAAGTAACATCAGAGGCTTCACCTTCACCTTCCTCTTGGGCATGTTCCCTGTTTTCCATTCCTTGTCATACGCACTCTGTACTAGCGAAGATCCCAGGAGGTAGAGAGGTATGGAGAGACAGAGAAAATCAGAGAGAGACAGAAAATCAGAGCGAGAGGAAGAGAATCAAGAGATGTCACACAAAAATGTCTAATAATAGTGATATTCACTGGCCCTTATAAGCTAAATGCCAGAGTAGATAAGATTATCAGACTGTGAAACTTGTGCTGGACAGGGACAATGCCCAATCTATTTTCTCCATATTTTATTATGATATTTCTTAAGTGCTTACTACAGGTTAAACCCCAGGGCAAGTCCAACACAATTAGGTCAGACAGAGTTCCCGCTCCCCAGGGGACTCACAACCGCAGAGGTTTTGAAGAGCTGCTCTGTTATCCACATTTTACAAAGAAAGAAACTGAGGCCCAGGGACTTTCAGTGACTTGCCCCAGGTCACACACCACACCAGGGCCAGAGCAGGGGTTATAACCTGGGTCCTCCTGACTCCCAGCCCCTTGCTCTTTCCTCTAGGCCACATGGTCTCCTAGGGACTGATCATCTCCAGGCCCTATCTTTAAACCAAAAATCAGCAGAGATTTCAGATTGCCACCAAGATCTGTAACAAAGAACATACAAAAACGAGGCTAAAAAAGTCATCTGGTCGGTCTTTTCTATTGCCTGTATCCAAAATTGAGAGTTGAGCGGAAAGATGGCAGAAAGAACCCTTCTGGAATTTATGCCCTTTCACTTTCAAATTCTTGGAGAGGTTTCTTCTGGAGAACAAAAGATTTGACATTTCTCAAACCAACACAACACTGATTTTCCCTGGCTAGGGGACTGACTGGCAACTTATCATGGTTCCACTTGGCAATTAAAAGCTATTTTCCAGACGAGGTGGGGACACGGTTGGTCTCTTGCGGCCCCACATGTCAGGCAAGGCTCCGAAAAGTCACATCACTAGGCAGAGCTTTGGAAGGCAGGGCTACCAGAGTTGTCAGTGTCCTGTGACAGCCCATATATTTATTTTTACATTATGGCATTTGCTAAGCGCTTACTATGAGTCAGGGACTGTACATCATCATCTCCCCCGATTAGACTGTAAGCCTGTCAAACGGCAGGGACTGTCTCTATCTGTTGCCGACTTGTTCATCCCAAGCGCTTAGTACAGTGCTCTGCACATAGTAAGCGCTCAATAAATACTATTGAATGAATGAATGAATACACCAAGCACTGGGGTAGATACAAAATAATCAGGTTGGACACAGTCCCTGTCCCACATGGGGCTCACAGTCTTAATCCCTGCAACGGACCCTGTAGAGTCTTAAAGTCATAATTAACTACTCAGAAAGGTCCAAGGGAAAGAGCACAAGACGGGATCATGAGGGCAAGTCCTGTCCTGGCTACATCCTGACTACCAATTTACCTGATAGGTGATCTGGAGCACGACACTTAAGCTCTATGTGCCTCAGTTTCTTTATCTGTAAAATGAGGGTAAAATATCCCTTTCCCTCCTCTTAGTCTAGGAGTCCCTATGAGCCCCAAGACTGGAGCAGTGACCCATCCGATTACCTTATTTCTAGCCCAGTGCTTGGCACATGTTAAGGACTTAATAAATGCCATTTTAAAAAAATCAATGATGGCTTAGGAAGGATAATTTCCCTGCCAACATGCGAAGACAGGGTCCATGTTCCAAACCTTAATGAAATCTACCTCACGGCCAGAACCATGAAAAATAGCAAATGTCACAGATGTGCTGGTATTCTACTGATCTTTCCCGAGTGCTTATTACAGGACATTGCATCCAGTAAGTGCTCAGAGAGGGGATGTTAAGCTTCATTGTCCGCATGGGCTCTTCCTAAGGAACATGGAAGAAATGCCATTATTATCACCTCCTTTGAGAAGAAATGAGAGGGAACTGACTGGGGAAACACATGAGGGATCTTAACTGCTTTCTGTTGCTGGTCAGACCCTAACCTACAGTTCTCCTGGCCTGATTTCTGAAGAAGACTGTTAATCACAAGCTGTCACAGAACGGATGGTAAGCAGATTAGGAAAAATTCACGGAATGACAATGAGACCTCTGACTGTGTTCACAGACCTCACGAAAGGAATTAACACCACCAACAGATCTAGGCTTTGGCAACTACTTCCAAAGTTTGGCCGCTCTCAGCAGTTTATAAAAATCTTCAGACTATTCCCTCATGATATATGTTCAGTCGCTTAAGAGTTGTGAGGGAAGAGAAAGGCCTATCAGGCCCTCCCTCTCACTGTTTATGGAACAGAGTGGGGTTGCTGTGCTGGCGGTGCGGCCTAGTGGATAGAGAAGAGGCCTGGGAGTCGGAAGGATCCGGGTTCTAATCCCAGCTCTCCCATCTGTCTGCTGTGTGGCCTGGGGCAAGTCACTTTACTTCCCTGTGGCTCAGTTCCCTCATCTGTAAAATGGAGATGAAGCGTATGGGCCCCACATGAGACAGTGGACTGTGCCCAACTTGATTCTACTCCAGTGCTTAGAACAGTGCCTGGCACATAGTAAGTGCATAACAAATGCCACAATTATTATTATTAGGCCCTATCTTATTCAACCTAATCTTCTATGCAGTCCTGCTCTGGAATGCCACCAAGAATCTGGAAGCAGGGGTGAGAATAAAAACTCTGAGCTTCTGGCAAGCGTTCTGCAGACTGGAGGAGCATCATCAAAAGCCCTTGAATCACTCGCACAAGAGGACCGCTTATATGCAGATGGCGGTGTTCTGAAGCACCCGAATGAGACGATACGCAAATGATCGGGAACCAACGTCTCCAAGTCGGCCAAGCGTTATGGCTCGACAAGTACTCTGAAGAGGGCTGAGGTAACGTACCGCCTCGCTCCTGGTGAACTGTAAACACCACCGAGGATCTCCTTCACCAACAGAGAGTTGAGTGCTGTCGATTTTGTTACCTGGACACGCAGTCAATGAAGCAAGCATTAAAATTGAAAGGTTGAAAACAGAATCTAGAAAGCCAATATAGTCTTTGGGAGAGCAGCGTAGCCCAGAGGAAAGAGCATGGGGCTGGATGTCAGAAGCCCCTGGGTTTCAATCCTGACTCTGCCTCTTGCCTGCTGTGTGGCCTTGGGCAAATCACTTCTTCTCTCTGGGCCTCAGTACCCTCCTCCTGTGACTGTGAGCCCCATGTGGGACAGGGATAGTCCAATCTGACTACCCTGTATCTACTGCAGTGCTTAACAGAGTGCTTGGCGTATAGTAAATGCTTAACAAATACAATTTTTTAAAAAAAGGATGGTCCAGCAAGCCACCAAGATTCGGGCTAAGCTGAAATAATTTAAGGCTATTGTAGTGTTCAACTATAGCCTTGAAAACTCAATTTACTGTGTATGGATGCCATATCTCAATTCAAAGGCAGTTCGCCCACCACTAACCTTACATAAAATATTAGGCTTCAACACATTAGTACATGTAATGAGGACCATGAATGCAATCAGACCACCAGCCCCCAAACAATCTTCACTACATAACTCTTTGATGGGCCATGTTTCTCCACTCCTCAAGAAACTCCAGTGATTGACCATCCACCTCCGCATCAAAGAAAAGCTCCTCACCGTTGGTTTTAAAGCGGTCCATCACCTTGCCCACTCCTACCTCACCTATCTCCTACTACAACCCTGTCCTCACCCTCTGCTCCTCTAATGCTAACCTTCTCATTGTTATCTCCATCTCAACTATCTCGCTGCCGACCACTTGCCCACATCCTGCCTCTGGCCTGGAATGTCCTCCCTTCTCAGATCCAACAGACAATTGCTCTCTCCCCCTTCAGAGCCTTAATGAAGGCACATCTCCACCACGAGACCTTCCCTAAGCCCTCCTTTCCTCTTCTCCCTCTCCCTTTGGCATCGCCCAACTTGCTCCCTTTATTCATCCCCACTCCCAGTCCCATGGGCACTTATATACATATCTGTAATTTATTTATATTAATATCTGCCTCCCCCTTTGGACTGTAAGCCCGCTGTGGGCAGGGAATGTGTCTATTATTGTAATAACCTTCCAAGCACTTAGTTCAAAGCTCTGCACACAATAAGCACTCAATGAACATGAATGAATGAAATGTAAAAAAAAATGGACCACCACAGGATACCAAATAGCTGCTTGTGAGAGAACTGAAATGGAATTAACTGTAAACAGGATGGGCAGAAGAAACATTTTAAAGACCTGACAGCAAAAGCAGCCCAGGGGGACAGTTAGGAGACAGCAACTTAGCCCGCAGAAACCAGAAATGGGGTCTTGGAGTAGAGGCTTTGGGAAGACAGCGATACCACAAAGAGACAAAACAGGATAACAAATGCATGGATGCACAGTACAAGGCAATCTTGGCAGACGCATGTGGCAGAAGGGACTGATCAATTGCAAATTATCCTCATCAGCCAAACCCTTGCAAACCAATAAAAGACTATCACAACTGTACCACAAATCCCAAAGGGGAGAAGCCATATTACACGATCAGAGTCAAAAGAGGACAGAAAACTGTTACTCACAGGACTAAAAGGAGTGGGAAGTACTAATGAAAGCTTTCGATGCTGCTGCTCATCTTTCTTGATAAAATAAATTTTCCTCAGAAACACCACGCTTTTTCATTCCTGGCTCAGTCAGTCCGTCCATCATATTTATTGAGTGCTTACTGTGTGCGGAGCACGGTGCCAAGCACTTGGGAGAGCAGACGACAACAGACCCATTCCCTGCCCACAATGAGCTTGCAGTTCAGTAATAGGGCCTTTCAAACAGCTTGAGATTTAAAACTGTCATTTCTCCAAATTGCAAATACCTTTCGGAGCTTCAGGATTTAGCCGGGTAAAGGAACGCCCTCCCTCGTCATATCCAGACAATCACTCTCTCCACCTTCAAAGCCTTCCTGAAGCACATCTCCTCCAAGCCCTTGTCTCCTCTTCTCCCACTCCCTTCTGCATTAGACTAGCACCTGGATTTGCTCCCTTTATCCACCCCTCCCTGAGCCCCACAGCAATTATGTCCATATACATTATTAATTTCTGTTGTCTTTCTTCCCCTCTAGCCTGTAACGTAAAATGTATCTGTTATATTGTTAGATTTTACTCTTCCAAGAGCTTAATACAGTGCCCCACATCCAGTAATCACTCAATAAATTCAACTAACCTTGCTGTGGGCAGGGAACATGTCTACCAACTGTTACATTGTACTCTCCCAAGCACTTAGCACAGAGCTCTGCACACGGTAAGTACTCACGAAATATGATCGTTTGATTGGGAGAGCTACCATCTCACGAAGTATTTTTTAACAATTTCACGAGCATGAAATTACCTCTGCCCTTGCTGTTCACCGAGTAGGATCCGTACGCATGTCAATTGATCGACGGTAGCTTTTCGGTGCTTACTGTGTGCAGGACACTGTACTAAGCGCTTGGGAGAGGACAATACAGTAGAGTTGGCAGACACGATCGCTGCCTACAAAGAGCTTCTTGCAGACCCTGATCGTCTACAGGAGGAAGACTTCACACAAGAGACCATGGACGCAATAATGAATTGCAGCTGCAAGGATCATTTGATTTCCCGAGTTTAGAAGAGAACTGGCTTTGCTGCTAGTTTCCTAAACTGTGGGGGAGGTGCCCTCGATCACTGTATTATTTGTGAAGCGTTTACGAGGTGCTGGATGCTCTGCTAAACACAGGTGGACACAGGTCCCTGTCCACACAAGATTATCAGGTTGGACACAGTCCCTGTCCCACATGAGGCTAAGGATCTAAGTAGGAAGGAGAGGATGTACTATGTCCATATTTTACAGCGGAGGAAACTGAGGCATATAGAAGTTAAGTCACTTGCCCAATGGTCATCCGGTAGGCAAGTAGGGCAGCCAGGATAAGAATCCAGATCCTCTGGCTCTCTGGCCTGGGGCTCTTTAGTGTGTCATGCTCTCATTTACCTCCTGCCTATTTCCATGGAAAAGAGTCTGTTTGAAGAGATCAGTATAAGCTTTGAAGAGATCAGCACAAACGACAATACACTCATCATTCCCTACTACTAATAGTGGTTCTCCCGTGTTAATGTATTGCTCCATAAACAAGCCATGAATTTGATTAAAGTGGGCATAGCTCACTTCATATCATTATGGCCCTCAAGGGCCCGGGGAACATAAAGTCAATGAGTCAGAATTCACGCGATCAAGGCCATCAAGTATTAATATGCAGATGTATGGAATGATTTGTTGTTTTTCTGCTTTTCTAGAAAGCTAATTACATTTTTGAATCGTGTATCGAGAAAATGTACACAACGGAAAAAACGCGAGAGTTCTACAAGCAGGATTTGTATGCTCTTACTTGACCTGGAAATGCAAAAACATAATTATCCAGCGCTGTTCTGGGACTGTGTGTGTCCAGTAGGTGCATTTTTTAATTCAGTACTTGAGTAAATACTCTTCAAATCTCTAGGAGCTCTATGGTATGATAGGAATATAGGCAGGGTGAGGCATTAAATTCTACATCCAAAGATGACTCACCGATCGATTCTGTTTCCACCTACATGGTGTCCAGAGACCCAAGTTTTACTGTAATTTGTATAAGAAAATTTTTATTCGTGTTAGCAGAGCTGAAGCAATCAGGAAGTACGTAAAAGTCATGGCCAAGGTCGACATCCCGAAACCCCTCAGTGTCCCTGCTCCCACTCCCCTCTGTGGCCAAAAACTAAAGGCCAATGAAGCAACTTCCCACCCTAGCAACGTCTCCCTGTTCCCTTATTGCTGCAATATAGACCTGCCAAAGAGAAGAGATACTTTATTTTCCAATACAACAGTTACCACCTGGGAATAAAACCATGTCTGAGAATTCTAGCAGAGCAAGCTTATTAGGTAAATAGCTCTAAGGAAAATTCTGCAAATGATAAAATATTTTGCACTTTTAAATGGGACTTATCTAACTTTCTGTGGTATTTAAAAATTTGCAATCCCAACCTCCTGCAAATTCCACAAATGAGAGCAACATCACAGTTGCTTCCTTTCCTCCTTATTGGGAAAAATGCTGTTTAGGAAAGGTATGCTCCATGATTCATGAGGCCATTATTAATTGATGGCATTTATTGAGCACTATGTGCAGAGTGTTTACTGAACTTGGTGCTTGGGAGAGTACAACGGAATTGGTAGACACGTTCCACGTCCTCAACATGCTTACAGTCTGGGGGGAAAGGAGTCACTATACACGTTTGCATCACACATGAAGAATCCTATGAGAAAAAGAGTGGGAACAATGTGGAGCTGTGGAAAGTGCATAGGCCTGGGAATCTAAAGACCTGAGTTCTAATCCTGCCTCTGCTGGTTGCCAGCTGTATCCTTGGGTAAGTCATAATTTCTTTATGCCTCACTTTCCTCATTTGTAAAATGAGGATCAAATACCTGTTCTCCCTATTAATATTTAATAATCACAATGGTATTTAAGTGCTTATTCTGTGCCAAGCACTGTTCTAAGCGCTAGGGTAGATATGAGGCAATCAGGTTGCCCCAGGTGGGGCTCACAATCTTAATCCCTATTGTCTAGATGAGATAACTGAGGCACAGAGAAATCAAGTGGCTTGCCCAAGGTCACAGAGCAGATAAGTGGCAGAGCCAGGATTAGAACCCATGTCCTCTGACTCTCAAGCCCCTGCTCTTCCGCAAAGCCATGCTGGGTGAGCCCAGTGTGGGATGGGGACCATGTCTGACCTGATTTTCTTTTACCTATCCCAGGGCTTGTAATGGTTCTTGACATGTAGTAAGCACTTAAAAAAATCCACAAAGGTGATGATGATAAAAACAATAATAATAATAATAATAATAATAATAATAAACACCAAAAATTTATTGTGGCTATCTCAAGATGCACTTGTGCAAAAAGGGCTTTAGGCATACTTTTTTTAAAGGAAAACATAATTATCTGAACTAAAAAATTATATTTCAGTATAAATTTTGACTTATCTAAAATAAATGCTCAAACATTTTAAATATACACCTTACAGGTAGTGCTCTTTTACAGTTATTTAAAATGTTAGAAGAATCATGAAAAGAGAAAACAGTAATGGAAACCTGTTTTCAAAAATCTTCAAAAGACTGCATATGAATTTTTTCATGTTACTTTACCAACAAAAAGAACAATGCCTAAATAAATGTTAAGAAGATCCTATGTACACAGCAATTTGTAAGAGGGAGGAAAGTTTTCATCATAATGTACGAAATCAGGTCCTAGATCAAGAAAGCCACGACTGTGAGATAATTCTACAAGCCAAACAAATGTTTCCTTTCTAGTTCCCATTTTAGGGTGTGTAAATCCAATCTAGTACATTTACAATCTAATGTTTAGCTGTGATGAAAAAAACGCGGGAAAAATAACCACAATATTATGCATTGTTCAACCAATTAATGAAAAAAATTAGAAGTAAACTAGCATTTCTGTTTCACACTTCTAAACACACTGAAAAAATACATCAGGGACAAGAATTTAAGAAACGGCACAAAGGGCACTCGGGAAGAGCACTGTGAGATGTCTTGCTTGACATCCATCTTCATGGAAGAGAGGTATCTTCTAGGATCCACAGTTTAACTCATAATCACCTTATTGCTCAAGGATCTCTTTCTTCTGCATTCTTAATATCCTTAACTTTTCCCCTTTAAAAAGCCTAGACTTTCCCTTCCAAACGCCCACTACCATAGATGGTGACTGTATCTAAACCTTTTTTGAACCAATTTAAGTTTTCCGGTTACACTACTTGAGAGGAGAAGTAAAACCTGGAAACAGAGACTTTGCTTTAACCTTAAAAAGCCTAGGCATTCAGGACAATTTTCCACGTAACCTAACTAATCCTGGCTCCTCTCCCTCGTCACCCCAGCAAGTCTGCTTCGTTCCCCTCCGCCAACTTACTCACCACACTCCATTTTCATCTCTCTCGCCACCAACCTCTTGCTCATTCCCTCCCACATGCCTTGAACTCCCTTCTCCTTCAATGACCACTCATCTTCCAGGGAATCAGTTCTTCTCCAGGGAAAAGCATGGCCCTAATGGACAGAGCATGGGCCTGGGAGTCAGAAGTCCTGGGTTCTAATCCCCCTCCACCATGCAGCTGCCGTGAAACCTTGGACAAGTTATTTCACTTCCCTGTGCCTTGGTTCCCTCATCTTCAAAATGTTTCCCCTCGTATTTAGACTGCGAGCCCCATGGGGGACCTGATTATCTTGTCTCTCTCCCAATGCTTATTACTGTGCTTGCCACATAGTGCATGCTTAACAAATACCGCTAATATTATAACGAGGCCTTCCCTGATTAATTTCTCATCTTCATGCCCACTTCCCCACCCAAATGTCATTTCTGCATCATCAAAGCATTTACACCTTTCTGTTGTACTTTGTACGTATCCATATATTCTTGGTGCTTCCTTCTATCCGAAATTAATTTTAGTGTCTGTCTTCCAGGCTAGATGGAAAGGTCCTTGAAGGCAGGGATCATATCTACTAACTCTACTGTACTCTCTCAAGAGCAACAACTAATTACTCTTCAAACTCTTGGAACTCCAAGATTGAATTTACAACACCAAGGAAAATTAAACATCATCTATCTCATGTCCTCTATCAGCCCAAGAAGATCACCTGTGGTCAATCTATTTTATTTCATTTTTTAATTCAATGGAAGGCCATGTGAAGCACAGAGGACTGCAGGGGTCTCTGGGAAGGGCGGAAAAGGGGAGAGAAGACCTTGAAACCAAAAACCTTCAGAACTTGAAACAGCATGGCCCATTGGAAAGAGCCTGGACCTGGGAGTTAGAGGACCTGGGTTCTAATCTGGTTTGTTTCCTTGCAACTGCCTGCTGTATGACCTTGGGCAACTGACTTCTCTGTGCCTCAGTTTTGTCATCTGTGAAATGGGCTTTTTAACACGTCCTCCCTCCTACTTTGACTGTAGCCCCATATGGGGCAGGGAGTGTGTCCACTGCGATTAATTTATATATAGCCCAGCACGTAGCACAGTGCTTGACTCGTAGTAAGTGCTTAACAAATGCCATTATCGTTATTTTTATTAGAACCAAGTGAAATACATGAATTCCAACAGTTCAATTGTTCAATATTTCAAGGCTGAAATGTAGTTTTCCATCTAATGAGAGGAATTAATACTAGAAGAAATTCAGCAAAACAAATCAATCAATGGCCAATATTTATTGGGTACTTACTGTGTTCAGATCAATGTAATCACTCAATGGTATTTACTGAGCACTTACTATGTGCAGAACACTGTCCTGAGCACGAGGGAGAGTACGACACAGCATAATCAGCAGACACGTTCCCTTCCCATAATGAGCTTACAGTCTAGATGGGGAGACGGACTTTAATATGAATAATTTACAAGACGTAATTTAAAGAAATATAAGTGAATGCTTGGGAAAGGTCAATGTAGTACGACTGGAAAACAGACTTTAAAATAAAATTATACTTAGGGGAAATGGCAGAATATAGAGAACACAAATGCTGTGGGGGTGAGGTGACTATCACAGTATTAAGAGGGTACAGGCCCGAATGCATGAGCGATGCAAAAGGGAGGGCAAAATGGGCGAGGAATGAGGTGTTATCTCCCATTCCAGACTGTAAACTTGTGGGGTTTGGGGTGTTTTTTTTTAAATGGTATTTGTTAAGTGCTTAATGAGGCCCAGAGAAGTGACATGACTTGCTTAAGGTCACACAAATGGCAGAGACGGGATTAGAACCCAGGTCCTTCTGACTCCCTGGTCCATACTGTCTCTATTAGCCCACAACGCTTCTCACTGTGGGGCAGGGAATGTGTCTAACTTCTCTGCTGCATTGTAATGATAATAGTAATTGTGGTATTTGTTAAGCGCTTACTATGTGCCAGGCACTGTACTAAGCCTTGTATCCTCCCAAGCGATTAGTACAGTGCTCTGTACTGGGTTCCTGGCACATAGTAAGCCTTCCAACAATACCGCTGATTATGATGATTAGACTAGGAGGCTGCCGCTGTAGGGAAAGGGGGTGTGAACCCAAAAGAGGTGACCCCCAAACCTGCCCCTCTGTAGCCACTGCTGACAGCAGGGGAAAGCCGCACCTAGAGCATCACGCTTGGCAGGGTGCTGTTAAGGACAGGAGGCCAAAGCCAGCACTGGATTTCCCCTGGAGTATGTTCCTATCCCTACACTCGCTGTGGAAGGTTTATTTTTCTTCGGAGACCGTCAGCCAGTCTAGACTAGAAATGAGAGCAGGACAAAAAAAAAAGACAGAAGATATTTATTCCCACAGCAGCCAAGATAATAGAATGTAGAGAGGAAACATTTGGAACTTTGAAAAAGAAAGCAATTCACAAAATGCTTTCTCTGTGCCCATGTTTGTACACGATGTCTCCTTTAAAATAATAAAGTCTTCTGGAGTAGGGGAAGTGTCTATCTTTATGCTGGGCCTAGCGCCCAGTTGGCTGGATTTGTTAATCTGTGCTATTTTTAAAAGAACAGATTTTTTATTTTTGCCAGACTACCTAGCATTTTAGGGCATTTGCCCCATCTACCAAGAAATAGGAATAGAGCCACAAACGCAATTCCCGAATGTCACTGGCAGAACCCGGAGCAGAGGCGGCAATTCTGAGCCTTACAGACTGCGCGGGAAGGTCGGAAACATCACTTTCTGAAAATTAAGAGGGATGTCCAGAACCTAGGAACCAGCCATCTCGGATGGACTTGAAGGAATCTCTTTTGTTCTGTCAATTTTGGAATGGGAGGAGCCATATGATCTCTTTGAAGCCCAAACTGCTGGGATCTACAGCGAGTCTAATTGAAACCCGACGACTCTTGGGAAATGTGCTTTCTTCCAAGGTTTTGGTTTCATTGTTTTGGTCTCCTGAGCCTTAAATGTAGATCTGTAAAAGTGCGCGTATTGGAAAAGCATGACAGGTTTGCAGTGTTTACTTTTTCTGAGCCACGTTGATGCAATAAGAGGACGACGAAGATGATGGCGATGGAGTGCTTCCCCGGGGGGTCCAGGGTGATAAATGAACTCCCAGGTCCAAAATGAACAACAGAGCTACATTTTGATGCCCCATTTCCACTCAAGCAGCATCCAATAAAGGCAGGGGACGGCCCACTGAGAAAGAGTGTGGGCAAATGAGAGGGGCAGGAATGGGGTCAACAGCAGATTTACCCCTTCCCCCAGATCCAATCCTGTGCTAGGCTTTTCAATGCGCCCCAAAGCAGGAGTACGGAGGATATTTATTTATTTTTACGATGTCACCAGCTCCCTCCTTGCCCCTCCCACCCCTCAGCTCTACAGGAGGCCCCCCTTTTGGGTTCAATGAGATACCTGTATTTGAAGCGGAAGTAAAATTGGAAATTTCAACACGAGGCAAACTAAGCTACAGATGGTCAGACAATCCTAGTCTCGGGAGTACATCCTTTATACATCCAAGACTTCACAACAACTGGACCCTAAGGTATTAAACCCAATTGCTATGGTTTTAATAATAAATGTGATTTCCAGTTTCAATAATAAAAAGTCAATATGCTAAATGCGGTTTGGAAAGTCTTGCAACCCGCATGATTAAAGCCAAATAACTGACATGGGAATGGAAACTATTCAATTATTATTTGATAGTAAAAAATAAAGGCCTCAAGTGCCATTCAAAGTGTTAAGAAAACAAGCCAAACAGTAAAATTAAGGATGCTGTGAAGCAGCATGGCATAATAAACAGAGGACAGGCCTGGAAGTTAGAAGGTCATGGGTTCTAATCCTGGCTCTGCCACCTGTCTGGCCTTGTACAAGTCACTTCACTTCTCTGAGCCTCAGTTCCCTCATCTGTAAAATGGGGATTAAGACTGTGAGCCCCATGCGTGACAGGGACTGTGTCCAACCCAAATTGCATGTATTCATTCAATAGTATTATTGAGCGCTTACTATGTGCAGAGCACTGTACTAAGCACTTGGAATGAACAAGTCGGCAACAGATAGAGACGGTCCCTGCCCTATGATGGGCTTACAGTCTAATCGGGGGAGACAGACAGACGAGACCACCCCAGCGCTTAGTACAATCCTTGGCACATAGGCATTTAAGCGCTTGTGGCGCTTAACAAATGCCACAATTATTATTATTATTAAAATCAGGCAAGACACTTTCCTGCTGGGCAAACTGAATAAGAAAATGTTTTTAATATGCGATATGATTAACAAATACTTTTGGAAGTTTTCTTTTCCACAGAAATACCGCAGGCCAGTTGAACTAGAAAGGGTTACACACCTTCTGCTCCTATGCCCTCCATCCTTTTTTTTTTCTTCTCCAAACCATGAGCATCTTTAAAAATTCAGGTAGGGAAACGACCTTGGTCTTTCAGCATTTCCTGAACCTGAACTAGGTTTACCTCTGAGGATAAAAGTTAGTCATAATGTGGAAGGAGGTGTACAGGGCAGAAAACCTACAGCAATATGGCCCTTGAAGCTTCGGGGGGAAGGGCAGTGATATCTTCCAAGAACTTCATTCTGTTCATTCATTCAATCGTATTATTGAGTGCTTACTCTGTGCAGAGTACTGTACTAAGTGCTTGGGAGAGTACAATACAATAAACAGACCCATTCCCTGCCCGCACAAGCTTACAGTCTAGAGGGGGAGACAGACATTAATATAAATAAATTATAGATATGAGCATAAAGGCTGGGAGAGGGGATTAATAAAGTGAGCAAGTCAGGGCAACACAGAAGGGAGTGGGAGAAAAGGAAAGAGGAACTTAGGGAAGGCCTCTTGGAGGAGATGGGCTTTCAATAAGGCTTTGAAGGGGAGGGATAGTCATTGTCAGATGTGAGGAGGGAGGGCATTCCAGGACAGAGGCAGGAGGTGGTTGGTGACGAGAAAGACGAGCTCGAGGTACAGTGAGAAGGTTGGCATTAGAGGAGTGAAGTGTGCAGGCTGGATTGTAGTAGGAGAGTAGTGACGTGAGGCAGGAGGGGGCAACGTGATTTAGTGTGTTAAAGCCAATGGTGAGGAGTTTTTGTTTGATGTGGAGGTAGACGGGCAACCACCAGAGTTCCTTGAGGAGTGGGGAAACATGTCACAGTGGCTAAGCTTGAAGTTAGGGAATCACTGCTCCAAAAGACCTCCAGAAATTAAAATACAAGGCTTAAAGAATTAAAGCAATGACCTTTTTTTTAAAAAAAAGTCAAACGGGATAAAGCAAAACCTGAACCCTAACAAAAGTCAGGTGCCTGACACTGATCTCTTCCTTCAGAGGCAAAGTCAAAATAGCTTGCCCCTCAAATCCCTCCAGGGCTCAGTTTCCCCCACCCCTGCCAACACACAAACCTACTTATACCCCTTTTGGAGTACGTTTCCCTTCCTATCGTCTCTAGGAACCATTCAAAATCATAAAAACTATTAATATTGCATTGACAAAGAGACACTCATCCAAAGTTCTTCAAATGTTTGACAGACGTTTACAGACTCACTAATCCTCACACCACCTCCGATGTGGGTGGAATGAATTAGCAGTTCTATTTTACAGGTCACAGCATGTCAGCAATGAAGCTGAGAATAGAGCCCAGCCCAGACTTCTCAAATCCCACTCTTCCCAATGCTTCCTCTCCAGACAAAGCACACTCAAAGAGTCTGATTTCACAACGTGAGGGAGACGGAATAAAAAGCCTTAGGGTAAAGCCTTTCTGATCACGGCCTAATGGGGTACTATTTATCTCTAAAAAATGATTTTTCAGCTTAACCAAACTATTCTGCGTAATTAACTACGAAGAAAATGAAAAGGAGATTGTTGAGTTGATGGAATTGAAGCTCAGAGTTCGATTTACATTTTGCATTTCTAGGTCAATTATAATTGGTGGCAGCTGCATTAAAAATGTCTCGCAAAGAACACTATAACTGCACAATGAAAACTGATTTAGTCATAAATTGGGTTCAAAATTAAAATCAAATATGTTCCCTCGTGATTACGAATGGTTCATCTTCCCAACTGGCACGCTAAAACTTTTAGAGATTGGTGTCCATTTTGAAAAACTGGTGAGTAAAAAGGCTCACTCCCTTACTGGATCCTAGAAGTAGAATTTGAGAGAGTTGGGGATGGTTCTTCGCTTACCATCAGAGAAGCTGAGATTTGAAAAAAAACTCTCACATTACCTGTGATCCTGACGCAGCCAGCCACAGGGCAAAAGATCACTAATAGAGTCAGTTCTTCTGATCACGGGGCTTCCCTTCTTGATTAACCCTGGTATTATGTAAAACTCGCTTTATGATGCTCAGGCCATGCCCGACATGCCCCCAACAGCTTCTTCCCACACCTCGCCTCATCGCTTGCCAAGATGTGGGATTTGTCAGTACACATTCCTTAAATGCACGGTCGCGTTCCATCCTCAACGTGGAGTGGAAATGCATGCTCTGGGAGAATTGACTATTAAATGCTGACCACAAGAAAGAACTGCATCATAAGAGTCACCACAGCTGAAGCTTATAGGTATTCATTATGGCATTTTTCCTTATTTTAGGTCGCTTTAAAGTAAATTTAGATTATTTTAAAAAAACAACAAACCACTCCCCTGAATGGATTACCAAAGTCCTCCTGAATTTATTGAGAAATTACACAACCCTTCACTTTGCTTTGGCCAGGCAAAGCTGATCTCACAGAGGCCTTTGGGCCCACACACTTCTAACATCCAATCCACTGCCAAATTCATTCAATTATATTTATTGAGCGCTTACTGTGTGCAGAGCACTGGACTGGTATCCCGCATAACTTCACAGCTTTTTTGGACCCATCCTTTCCTTTCCAAACCAATTCCACAGCCAAATCTCTTGTCCAGGCCCTAGTCAAAACTCTCCGCCCTCCAATCTATCGGAAATAGCATCAGCCACTTGGACCACATACTCCTCTTCTCCAAAGCCTACCGTTGAGTGCTTCCGGACAGAGGAGCGGGGAATTGCCCCAGGGATGAGTTTCAGGAGACAGAGAGAGAGTGAGTCCCATGTAGGTTCAAGGGGGTCTGCAGGTTCCGAGCTCCCAGGAACAGGACTGAAAGTATATTGGATAAAACCGCCCCCTGTTTCAGATATTGCTAAGTCACAAAGGCTCAGTACCACACCATAGCGGGGCAGCAAGCGATTTCAAGTTCAGCAGGTTCACAACTGTATAATTGTGGTGCCTGTTAGCATTTACAACGTGTCAGGCATCGTGGCACTGGGGTAGAGGCAAGCAAATGCTAAATGCTGAGGTAGAGACAAGCAAATTGGGTTGGACAGACACCCTGTCCCACATGGGGCTCACAGTCTTAATCCCCACGTTACAGATGAGATGACAGGCACAAAAAAGTGTAGTGACCTGACCAAGGTCACACAGCAGACAAGTGGCAGAGCCGAGATTAGAACCCAGGTTCTCCAGCTCCCAGGCCCGTGCTCTTTCCATTAGGCCACTCTGCTTCTTGTGCATCTCCCACCAAAACCTGACTCCTTCACAACAGAGCAGATGGAGGCCAGGGAGGGCATCCAAGGTGCACCTATGGGGCCTTTTAGGATTTCTCTATGCCACTTGGAGTTTCACTATGCAGGGGGACTCCTGGCAGCAAATTCCAGTCCCTCGGGCAGGACGGGGAGGAAGGAAGAATAAAAACAAGGGAAAAACCCCAAACCACCCATTCTCAGAATGAAGGATGCCTTAGCCTATGCTCCTGTTATTTTAGTTACACCCCGTCCACTTCTGTCTCCATGGCTGACTTCCTTGTGTCCTAGAATCTGAGAGAGACACTGCAGCTTCATAAAAAGTACATGGGACTAGGAGAGATCCAGGTTCTAGTCCCAGCTCGGCTACTAGCCTGTTGTTGGACCTAAGGAGAGTCACTTAACCTTCCTGAGCCTCAGTTTCCTCTTCTGTAAAATACACGCTTACTCTATACCTTAGGTTATGAGCCCCACGAAGGGAAGGGACTCTGTTAATCTGATTATTTTACATCTACCCAAGCGCTTGGCAGAGTGCTTGGCAAATAGGTGCTAATGGAAAAATAAATAATAAATCTCAGCAGGGCCTTGACTGTATGTTCCTTTGTATGCGACCCAAAGTACTATGCACACCTCTGTGCACATATCTTTTCACCTTTATCCATAAATCATGTTTCCCAGTGTGTGTCGAGTTGCTCATGGCTGTCCCATGTTTGTGCCTATTAATGTATCACTGTGAGTCCATGTGTGCTTCACTGGGAATATTTTCCCATATAAATGTTTATATGAGAAGTATTTGTATAATTGTATATTCATTCCAATAAATATAATTAAGTTCAAATACTGCATAAACAGTTCAGATAAACACGAGATCTAGAATGGGAAAAGGCCATTCTTTAAATACATGTTCTACGTTCTATTAAGCTATTTTAACAAATCAGATATAATTAACAAATAATCCAACGATTGTTTAAAACAACCAAAAATTATTAAATCAACAAAATAAATGAGCTGTAGCAAAGTAAATTTTTGTTTCAAAAGAGAAACCTAGGCCCACATTCTCGGTATCTAATCTCTTTAATGAAGACAGAGTAATTTCTAAAAAAGCTAAATCAGCTCTTTCCTCGCAGGTAAAAGGATTTTGTAGAATTCACTGCCTCTAAAACTTAGAAATATATGAAGTAAAAGGATTTGCTTTTTGGAGTCCAAATGAGTTCCTTGATTAAAGTACTCATAACCATGCACATGTGTGTGTATATGTTTTTGTGTGTGTGTGTGTGTGTGAATATATGTACATATATCACACAATGTCATAATTATATATATATATATATATGTATATATATATATACCACACAATGTCATATACATATATATCTATATATCTAGACCATCTATATATAGATATAGATAGATATATCTAAACCTATATATCTCTATACCTACCTATCTATATATATTTATATCTATATATATATATATGACATTGTGTGATTAGAATGGATTCAGAGGAATTCTCTCCTTTTTGCCTTTGGTTATTACAAGAAAACAAATGTGCTCTTGGGGTAGTGAATGCCCAAATGGGCATTTTTGTTAGAAACACATGGGTGTATTTCAAATCTTAGTACAACTTCTGTAAAAAGAAATGTACTGGAATTATAAATGCAAACGTACTGGGACACTGAAACATGACGGGTAAATCAGTCTGTCTCAATAATCGCTGACAAAAATCTGAAATACAGCAAGAAGGCCATCTTGAGTTTTGACTCTCAATTACTGGTTGAAAGGGTGAGAAGTTTATAATATTGTGCGTACTCACTGATGGAAAAAAATATAAAGCTAGTCTTTACATAATCATTTGTTTTTGAAGAATGTGAATATGCAATCACCATTCTAAAAATGAATTTCAATTCAACATTAGCCATTGTTCAATGTGAAGAGAAACAATGCCTTGCAATCAAATTCCATTGATGTAGTGCATCACTAGATGAGCGCAACCAGAAGTCAAAGGTTTAAACTATGGGCTCTTCTACAAAGATTTAAAGAGGAATTCTGAAGAGGTAGAAGATATGTTTGGGGCGGTGGGCACCACAGAATCTGCTGGATCCCAGCTGTTCAAAGATGCTCTTCTGCTTCAGCCTCTCTTTCTCTGTTCACACAGCAACAAGCAGAAGCCACTTCTGCTCTGCCGCATCTGACTCTGCTCCCCACTCTTCCAGTGTGGTAGACTGGGATCGTGGCCTTTGGTTGGGGAAGGTGACTAACAAAATGATAACAGATGACAGTGTGGGGGCACGGGGACTTTCTGAAGTCCTTGGAGTTTTGGTGTTAAAAAGAAAAGATCGGAAAACCTCCAATCTAAACCAGATGACCTCAAAAAGCTCACCTCGGATCTGCTCTACTTATCTAAATCTATTAATCAATCGTATTTATTTACTGATTACTATGTGCACAATACTGTACTAAGCGCTTCGGGGAGTATGATATCACGGAATTGACAAAGTAACCATTTCAGTAGGGAAAAGTAGACCCTTGGTCAAGAGGGGGATCATTTCAAAAGAGCCAGCAGTGGTGAAATGGTTGATGGTTCTATTCACTACAGGGGCAGGGTGAATAGACTCTAAAGGTCCGTATCCAGAGTCCCATCCGTACTGAGCACACAAAAAGTTTGATCCTTGTGTTGTGTTGCTTGATCTCTGCAGCTATCGGTGGTATTTACTGAGCTCCGCCTGTGTGCAGAGAACTGTACTGAGTCTTTGACTGAGTACCTGGCACTTTTTCACTTTTGTCTCCTTGGTTCTCTTCCCTGCCAAAGCTTTTGCTCAAAATACCAGTAGGGCATGCTGGTTCTATGCCTGGCAATTTACTCTGTTTTCAGCGGGGCTGCAACACTGTCTGAAGCTTTGTTAGCTCCTCTAAACAGTAAACTGGTTATGGGCAGGGAACGTTCTGTACTCCCCCAAGTGCTTAGTACAGTGTTTTGCACATTGTTGTAAGAGCTCAATAAATACCACTAAGTCACAAAAACATTTTCTCCGAACTTCCTGCATTAAGAAACCTTTTTCAGCTCTCCTTCCAATAGATGCTTGGATACCCTACTGTCTCTCACTCTTCTCCCATGGTCCACCCAGTGTAGCTGTGTTGAGGTGAGCCTAACTTCCAGGCTAACAGAACTTCGTCGTTCGTGATACTGTCTTGCCATACGGTACTACGCACAGCCCATACGTGATGCTGATGGAACTGCTCAGGGAGCCGGATACACATCCCAAAGCCACAGAGCAGGTGAAACAGCGCAGCAGATCACAGTGCTAAAATCCGCCCTTTCCTCTCCATCCAAATTGCTACCCCATTAATCCAATCATTTATCCTATCCCGCCTTGATTACTCAAGAGTCCCCTTGCTGACCTCCCTGCCTCCTGTCTCTCCCACTCCAGTCCACACTTCACTCTGGTGGCCGGATCATTTTCCTACAAAAAGGTTCAGGCCATGTTTCTCCACTCCTCAAGAACCTCCAGTGGCTGTCCATCCACCTCCGCCTCAAACAGAAACTCCTCACTATTGGTATTAAAGCAGTCAGTCACCTTGCCCCCTCCTACCTCACCTCTCTATTCTACTAAAACCCAGCCCCGTACACTTTGCTCCTCCAATGCTAACCTTCTCCCTGTACCTCCATCTCATCTATCTCGCCGCCAACCTTTCGCCCACGCCCCGCCTCTGGCCTGGAACCCCCTCCCTTTTCCTATCTCCCCCGCCTCAAAGCCTTACTGAAGACACATCCCCTCCAAGTGGTCTTTCCTTACCTCTTTTTCCTCCTCCCCTCTGCATCGCCCTGACTTACTCCCTTTAATCACCAACCCCCCAACACTTAGGCACATATCTGCAACTTATCTGTTTAATGTCTGCCTCCCCCTCTAGACTGTAAGTTCGTAGCGGGCAGGGAATGTGTCTGTCCTACTGTGCTGTTGTACTCCCAAGTGCTTAGTACAGTGTCCTGCACACAGTAAGTGCTCAATAAATATGATTAATATTCATTGATTGCAGACCTTCAGTTTGGTCTGGAGTCTGATTCCGCACTGCCACTACACTCTGCTGGAAATTCTCCCGAAGGATGGGCTGGTCTTCTTCATTTGGTTTCCTACTTTCTAATCTAATAGGGCGGTTGGGGTAGGTTTGGGGTTTTTGGCCATACAACAGTCTACCCTCATCTTGTCTGTACCCCTTTGCGGAGGGAGACATTCACAATCACCATACCAATGTTTGGGGTTGTCATCGGAAAGCCGGGTGTAGTCTGTAGACCTAGCATAGAAAATTTCTGCGTCCTCGCAGTACGGGACCTCTCTGTGTCCCCAAATGGCGCACTAAATTTTGGTACGCTGTCAATCAGAAAACTCCTTGCACGCGGGGATTGCATCTACCATCTCCATAGCAAGTGCTTAGTGCACGGTAAGTGCTCGGTAAATACCACTGATTGGTTGATTGATCGACTGGAGATCAATGGATCCAAAATGTCAGAGTAGCCACTTGAAAACTGAAAACTTGTTGAATGGAAAGGCGTGATACACCTGGGGTCCAGGTGTGGAGCAACTCATGCAACTCTATCAATCACTTTGGCCGGGAGGCCTCTCGTCTCTCCGGAGATGTTTCGACACAGGTCCGTAGCTTGCCCTCTGATGATCCATTATGGACCTCTTGCCCCGGCTTTTGCTGAACACCCTGAGAGTTCCTACTTTGTGTGAACAGATTTCACTCCTGGGGTGAGAATAGAATTATTACCATCTCCTACCCTCTGCGCACTTTCCCAAGAAAAGAAGCAATGGTCCTTTGAAGATTATCTTCAATGTGTTCAAGAACTGAACCTGCCAACTTGGTTTGTTTCAAGTCTGGCCAAAAATGTAAGGAGCAGACAGTGGGTAAACCCCCCTGCTCCTGACTCCAAAACAAGACTATGGAAAGAGAGGGGAGCAGGAGAGAATGGGGAAAAGTTCACAGACAGCTCAGGTCTTTGATGTGATTCTGAACAAAAGAGGGCTTGGACTCCCCCTTTACACTCACAACCCAGCTCAGGGTCACCCCCTTGTTTGCACAATGAATGATAGAGGCGTTCGCCAGGGTACATCTGGGATTTTACCAAAGCCATACCAGTTTGGAATCCCCATTGTGGAAGGTTTATCTGAAGGATGAACTCTTCTCACTCTTCAGTGCAATTAATAATTAATTGTAGTGGCACATCTTTGTTTTGGGGGAATAACTTACCTAGGCTCTTAACCCCTTCATACTTGCCCTGCAACTCTTCCCTTCAAGCACAGAACTGTGTGGGGCAGCCGGGAGAACTTTGTACCGGCCCCCCACCCCCTCGACACTCCCTAACAACCTAGGTGTCTCTGGCTAGAGTAATACCAATCACATTTATTGAGTGCTTGCTGGAATAATAATAATGGTATCTGTTAAGCACATTTTATGTGCCAAGCATTTTTCTACGCACTGGGGTAGATACAAGATAATTGGGTTAGACACAGTCCCACTCCCACATGGGGCTCACAATCTTAATCCTCATTTTACAGATGAGGTAACTGAGGTACAGAGAAGTGAAGTGACTTGCCCAAGGTCGCAGAGCAGACAGGTAGTGAAGCGGGGATTAGAACCCACGTCCTCTGCCTTCCAAGCCCATGCTCTTTCCACTAGGCCATGCTGCTTCTCTATTGTGTGCAAAACACCGTACTAATTTGCTAGGGCGAGTACGATATAACAATATAATAGAGTTGGGAGACATGGTCCCTACCCACGATGAGCTTAAATAGCGCAGCAGCCTGATGGGAGTCCCCAATCCAGAGAGGCTTTAAAGATGCCAGGCCTGCTGGGCAGCCCTGGGAGGCTTCAATCTTGGGGCACCCCAAGGGGGCAGGGATGGGTGGAATGGAACTGGGGGGCTGAGACAGTCTAAGAAGCCATCCAGAACTCCCAAAACTGGGACATGCCCATCCTGGACCCCTTAGGTGGCTAAACTGGGGCACCTCATCAAGTTATCCTGGACTACGGGATTACTAGATGGATCTCCCACTGGTCTGCTGTGTGACCTGGTGCAAATCACCACTTCTCTGGGCCTCAGTTCCTTCATCTTAAAATGGGGATTGAGACTGTGAGTCCCACGTGGGACAAGGGACTATGTCCAACCAGATTTGCTTGGATCCACCCCAGCGCTTAGTATAGTGTGTGACACATAGTAAACACTTTACAAATACCACAGTTATTTTTATCATTCATTCATTCAATAGTATTTATTGAGCGCTTACTATGTGCAGAGCACTGTACTAAGCACTTGGAATGTACAATTTGGGCAACAGATAGAGACAGTCCCTGCCCACTGATGGGCTTACAGTCTAATCAATAATAATGATGGTATTTGTTAAGCGCTTACTATGTGCGAAGTACTGTTCTAAGCGCTGGGGGGACCACAAAGTGATCAGGTTGACCCACGTGGGGCTCACAGTCTTAATCCCCATTTTACAGATGAGGTAACTGAGGCAAAGAGAAGTTGAGCAACTTGCCCAGAGTCACACAGCTGACAAGCGGCAGAGCCGGGATTAGAACCCATGACTTCTGACTCCCAAGCCCGGGCTCTTTCCACTGAGCCACAGGAGTGGGCTGCATTTCCTGGGAATCAACTCAAAGAATGTCACTGGTGGTTGAGTGCTGCTGATTGCATACTCTATCCAGAGCTGTGGCATCTCTAGTGTGGACGCAGGCTAAACTCTTCCCCAAGTAGGGCACAACTGGGAGAAAATAGCAGACACTGGCCCAATGAGTGTTAAAGAAATTTTCCACCATAGTCTTTCTTCAAAAAAAGGAATGCCAAACTGAGATTTTAAAATGGTAATAATGAAACCATTTCCTGGTTTTCAAGCCATGTGTCACTCTGCACTGAGGGAACCCATAAAGCTAATGACATTTTGGGATTTCTTTGGTTAAAAAAAGTCTGTTGGATGCTTATTGTAATTCATTTGTTTCTATAATGTTCATTTTCAGCTAGAAATATTTATCGCTTTGAAGGAGCTGTGGAGTCTGTTTTGGCTCTGCTTCTTTGCTCTTCAGTTTATCTAGTTTAGTAAGCCTGAGACCAAATGACGGAAAAATGTTTTCCGTTGGCTTCAATTATTTTTTCTCCCCTACTCTGAGTTTATCTACATCAATATTCAATATACATTTAGAACATGTTTTTTTCCAAGAAAATACATAAAAGCCAATTTTCTATTCAGTATAAACAAGAGAATTCCCCCATGACAACTCTATCCTGAATTACATTATAAAGTGTCACTTCAGGTTTGATAACTGTCAGATTTTGCTGTTTGATTTCCACTGAACTTTTGGGACAATGGAAACTTTAAAATCATGAAGTTTACAGAATCATGGATCCTTTAACTATTTGATATGTTGGAACTGCAAATTAATTTACCCTCAAAGTGTTGGAAAGTGTTGGATTTATTCTTGAGTGTAACATCCCTATGCAAGGGTAGAAACTGAATTCTCCTGATAAACGCTCTGTGGTTTTCACAGTCCTCTTCTCCCTACAAAAGGGGAGACAAAGGCTCAGTGACAAACTGTACTAGATAGATTCACCAAAAAGAATCTTTCCTTGAAAAGGATCAGTTCGTATCTACCTACCCTATTATACTCTCCGTGTGCTTGATACAGTGCTTTACACCCAGTAAGCACTCAATACCGTGGATTAATTAATTCATATAAAAGAAAAATAGTCTATTCCTTTTTCTCAAATCCAAAAATATGAGTGAAGCAAATCAGGGACAATAGCTCCCCTTGATTTACCTTCCTTGTGCTCATCATTCCAGTAAAAATTTGAACAGAAAATATAATGGGAACATGTCTAACCGCTCTGTTGTATTGTACTCTCCCAAGCACTTACTGCACAAGTAAGTGCTCAATAGTCAGTCAATCCAATGTATTTATTGAGGGCCTAATGTGTGTAAAGGACTGTCCTAAGGCTTGGGAGAGTATAATACAAAAGACACTCTTCCTGCCCACAACAAGCCTGTAAATATCACTGATCCACTGATCAACATAATACACCTAGCTCTCATAATTTGGGGTTGCATGCTTGCCAGACCTTGTGTTAAGAAAAACTTCCACTGAAGCCCCCAGCCACTCTGACCAATACCACATGCATGCCACAGGCTTTTCTTCCGACACTACGGCACTGTATCGCAATAGGCTCACTTTGTCAGACGGAGTCGCCTTGGCCAAAATGTGTAGTGAAAGCATGCATCAAGGCAGCACTGGGTACACAGCTTCAATACCACACGTGCTCAGACTTTCTTCTCTGGGCCTCAGGACCACTGCATTCTGAACTATTGATTGCCTGGGGAATGACAGATTGCACTTCTCCATTTCTGGATGATAACCAACATGTGGGAAGAGAGAGGGCCCTGAGATGTCTGAGGCTTTGATTTGTAAATGTAAAGATGCTTTGAAAAAGCTTTGGGATCTAAGCCGCCACCTGGGGGGAAGATTTGGAGGGTTAAATCATCAAAAAAAAAAGGAAATGAAAAATGAAAAATAACAACAATGTGGAAACCCAGGCTCCCTTGCTGAGGTCTGCACTATAAGGACTGGTGGAATATAGATGGGCCTTTTCTCAAGCAATGAAATGGCACAAGTCTAGAATTCCTACTCTGTCTCGACTCGGAAGAGGCATTGATGAGTAAAATGATTTTGGCCTGAGGGCCGCTTACCCACATATGAGGAGCCTGCTGGGAGACACACACCAATGTCTTGGTGTGGGGAGAGGGTGTGGATGCTTAAGAGGCAGAAGCAATAGAGGGTGTGGATGCTTAAGAGGCAGAAGCAGTAGCCTCTCAATCTGCAGTGGCTCCTGATTTCTTTGAGGGCTGTGTGGTTTTCCAATTGACGCCCCAGATCTGGTCAGCAGGGCCTATTTTGCTCACTTCTGACCTCTAGTTACCGTTGCATTAGAAGAATAATCGTGGAAGCAAACACAGAAAAATGGATCAAATATAGGCCTGACTGCTTGGCAAGGTGTCTTCAGCGGCTTCTTTTTAGCTTGCTCTAACATATTATAAAACCGTTTCTGAATGTACCAATTTCAATAGATTCCTTCCATTGAAAAGCTTCTCCCCGAATTTCGTTTCGCTGCTAGGCAGTCCTACAAAATCAGGGATTTTATCCAGTTTGACTTCTTTCCAGGATTATCCACAATTCAAAATTACTGGATACTTTGACCTTGATGACTACTTTTGATTCATATTTTCAAGTGTAGATATATATATGCACACACACACACATATATATTCACACACACATATGAAAATGTAGTAAATGTAATATTTCTTTAAATTTTGTAAAACAGAAATTTCAGAATTAAGATTGTTTCTATATTCTGGGGCAACAGGTAAATTAGCTTTCCATTCTTATCATTTACGACGTAATAAAATAGACTAGATTTAAAATGATAACCATTCCCTCTTTATATTATCATTAGAATTGTATTTATCAGGCCCATTCTATGGGCCACAGACTGCGCTAGGGTAGATGCAAGGTAATCGGACCAGACATAGGCCCAGACACACAAGGCTCGGTCTAATGAGGGGAGAGAAACTTCACTCCCATTTTATAGCTTAGGGAAAATGAGGCACAGAGAAGTGAACTGATTTGTCCAAGGTCACAAGGCAGGTAATTGGCAGAGCTTGTTCTAGAATCCAGGTCTGCTGACTGCCAGTTCCACGCTCTTTCCATCAGGCCATGCCACCTCTCCTCCTCTAACATCATCATCCCTCTCATCATCCCAAGAACTTCCAATCATGGTTGACAATAACCCCAGTGGTGGCTTTCTTGACTGTTAGCTCTTGGAAGTCTGTCCCCTCCCAGTCATCATGCCCCACCTAAAAAACCTGCCCCACATGCTCGTTTGGCATCCCTGGATCTTTCCCCTTTTGATCCCTTTGAGAGTGTGCAGCTTTTGCATGACCCAGACTTTTTACAGGACTCAGCTCTGGAGGTGGATAGAGTCCAGGCCTGAAGACATATAATGCTGGTAGATCCAAGAGAATCATGTCCAGAAACCAAAGGTGACCAAAACAAAGAGACAGACCAAAGATAGTGACATGGGGTGGGAGACAGTTAAAGACAGTGACATTCAGGAGGCAGATGAAAAGGGAACGCGCTTATGTTATGGAAGCAGCGTGGTCTAGTGGAAAGAGTGCGGGCCTGGGGGTCGGAGGACCTGGGATTCTCATCCTGGGTTCCCATCCCGGCTCCGCCGCTTGCCTGCTGTGTGACCTGAAGCAAGTCACTTCACTTCTCGGGGTATCAGTTTTCTCATCTCTAAAATGGAGAGTCGATTCCTGTCCTTCCCCGGCTTAGACCATGAGCTTTGTGTGGGACCAGGATCTGCACCCGATGTGATTAACTCGTATTTACCCCACCATTTAGAATGGTGCTTGACATAGAGTAAATGCCCAAGAAAAGCCACAATTATCATTATTACTATTAGACTCTGCCTTCATCTAGCCCTCAAACTAACTGGAGAAAAGAAGGAAACAAGGAGTGGGATATTTGAGCACAATGGCTCAGGCTACTTCAAGATCAACCTTTACTTTTTTGAGTGCTGAAAATAGTCCCAAGCCCTCATCTTGGTTTCAGAACAACCGTCATTTCGTGGGTTACCTGGTGCTTCACCTTTTGTCAATATTGCTAAGTCTTCAGCTAA
Source organism: Ornithorhynchus anatinus (assembly GCF_004115215.2). Lineage (NCBI taxonomy): Eukaryota > Metazoa > Chordata > Mammalia > Monotremata > Ornithorhynchidae > Ornithorhynchus > Ornithorhynchus anatinus. The sequence goes on from NC_041733.1 coordinate 41,555,928, forward strand.
TACCTTCTTTACGACCACTCCTTCAATCCTGGCCTCAAGCTCCGTCTCTTCCTCATCTATGACATCTGATTCAAAATCATTTTCACTACCACTGCTTTCTTCCAATATCTGTTGTAGTTCTTCATCCAATAGTTTTCTTGCCATTGTAAAGAAAAAAATGTAATTTAGTATTACTTTTTTTTATAATGATATGGTATGCCTCTAATTACACCACATAGTAAAAGTTATGATTAAAAGCACATGGCTTGGGAAACCAAGATACTCTCCCTTGAACACAGATGGCTCAAAGACATCAAATCACGCTAACTGCTACTTAACCAATTACATTTTTCAACTAGCTGGATACTCTGATTCCTCCTAGAGACCGCAGTTGCAAAACTGTTGCTTTAGTATCACTTTGGGAATGAGGTTGGGATTTCATTTACATCGAAAACCTTAAAGACCCATTCTAACAGGGGTGGGAGTAAATCTGAACTTGGTTCTGGTTAAAAGACATCCCGGAATGACCGTCCTGGTACAAAAACGGATTTGTTGTGGCTGCTGTGGAAGACGGCCCAGCCCCGCCTCTCCCATTTCACTCAACTACCTCCCCCCATCCACTCCGCAACATCCTCTCGCCACCACTATGGCTTTCCAGTTGGAAAAATGTGTTTACCTTTACCCTTGTATATTCACAATTTCAGCCCATGCCTCAGAACCTTAGAGATATTAGCCACAGGAGAGCTAGAACTTTATTTTTTTATGGTATCTGTTAAGTGCTCACTCTATGCCAGGCACTGTTCTAAGCACTGGGGTAGATACTAGCTAATCAGCAGCAGGGCTACAGCAGGGGCCCGGGAGTCGGAAGGTCATGAGTTCTAATCCCAGCTCTGCCACTTACCTGTGTGACCTTGGGCAAGTCACTTCACTTCTCTGGGCCTCAATTCCCTCATCTGTAAAATGGGGATTGAGACTGTGAGCCCCACGTGGGACAGGGACTGTGCCAACCCGATTTGTTTGTATCCACCCCAGCGCTTAGTATAGTGACTGGCACACAGTAAGCACTTAACAAATATGGCAATTATTATTATTAGTCCCAGTCCCACAGGGGGTTCACAGTCTTAATCCCCACTTGCCATGTCTTTTATTCTAGTCTCATCATCATTGATGGTATTTATTGAGTGACTGTTTTGGCCATTGCTCTGTTCTCTGAAAGCCCCATACAGAAATAAATGGCATGGTTTGACAGTTAACATGTAATAACAATAATAACTGTTGTATCTGTCAAGCTCTTACTTTATGCCAGGCATTGTACTAAGCACTGGGGTGGATACGAGCAAATCAGGTTGGTCGCAGTCCCTGTCCCATGTGAGGTTCAGTCTTACCCCCACTTTACAGATGAGGGAACTGAGGCCCAGAGAAATGAAGTGACTTGTCCAAGGTCACACAGCAAACAAGAGGTGGATCAGAATTAGAACCCATGACCTTCTGTCTCCACTAGACCACGCTGCTTCCCTTAATGCTTATGTAGTTCCCAGTTTCTGAATGTTTGAACTGAGTGTCATTTTTTCACTACATATGCTTTCCAGATGATCAGTTCTCAAGGTCTGTCCCCAAAACAGATTATTTTGAGGAAAGTAGGACCCATCCAAACAGTCTTCAGGCCAAGATTAATGTGGAGAGGGAGATGGGGCATGTCATCGGCTTATCCCATTGATTAAAGCAACACATCTTCACAAAGGAACACGCTCTGCCCTGAAAGATGGTTTCCCAATTTGTGATTTTCCATAACTCAAAACAGTTTCCTTCCTGACTAAATAAAGAGACTGCTAAGCATAATGAACTGGCAAAATGGTAATTTTACTAAGGAAGTGGCAATTCACCATCCATTAGTTAGTGATTTCCAACTGTTTTCACTGCTAAAAGATTTAGACATCTGATTGTGGCACTGTTGGACACTGTTCAAAGAGTTAAGAAACCCAGTCCCTGACCTCTTAGAACTTAAAACCTAAGATTATCTCTGCCCTAAACAGGTACGAAGGTCAGGCTAACTCTTCGGATATCAAGAAACAGAGTTCCTAACCTTTTAGAGTTTAAAATCTAAGACCGAGATCTCCACAGTGATGTGGGCAGAAATATTATGGTGATAAAGACAAATGGACAGCCCTTGAACTACTTCCCAAATTAAATACATAAGCACAAGCAAGCAAAAGCAACGAGCAAAGTGAAGGATGAAAATTTGCAGGTTTTTTCACTCAATTTTAAATTTACACTGCCATCAAAACATGTCATCCATGCTAATTTAAAAAAAGTTTTAAAAAATGGTATTTGTTAAGCCCTTACTACGTACCAGGGACTTAACTGAGCCCTGGGGGAGATACAAGCTAATCAGGTCAGTCACAATCCCTGTTCCTCATGAGGCTCATAGCTCATCTGGAAAATGGGGATTCTGACTGAGGAACAGAGAAGTCAAGTGACTTACCCAAGGTCACAGAGCAGACAATTGGTGGAGCAGGGATTTGAACCCTTGTCCTCTGACTCCCAAGCCCATGCTCTTTCCACTAAGCCAGGCTGCTTCACTAAATGAGGGCCTCCAGGGACCCAGAAGCATAAATTGTACTGTATTGTGAAATCAATCATATTTACTGAGTGCTTACTATGCGCAGAGCACTGTACTGAGTGTATAGGAAAGCACAATACAACAACGAGAAGCAGCATGGCCTAGTGGATAGTGCAAAGGCCTGGGTTCTAGTTCTGGGTCTGCCATTTACCTGCTGTTACCTTGGGCAAGTCACTTCACTTCTCTGTGCCTCAGTTCCCTTATCTGCAAAATGGGGTTTGAGACTGGGAGCCCCACACAGGACAGGAACTCAATTTGCCTGTATCCACCCCAGGGCTTCGTACAATGCCCGGCACATTGTAAGCCCTTAAATACATTATTATTATTATTATAATATGGGTCATGGATTGTGTCCTACCTGATTATTTTGTATCCACCGCAGTGCATGGTACACAGTAAGCACTTAATAAGTATTTAAAATAGGAAAAAAGGGAAAAAGGAAAAAAAAAACAGGGCACCCTTCTGACCGAGGAATATTTCGGCCCTTCTATGAGGTGGGCAGGCCTAGCGACAATCCTGAAAAATGGTTAAGACAGGTCCTGAAGACCATAGCAGTTACCAAGGCAATTGTCTGTCTTTTGGGGAGATGCCAGCTGGCCATAATCAAACAATTGCTGGCATGTATTGATTGCTTACTGTGTGCAGAGCACTGTATTGGGAGTTTGGGAGGGAAAATTATGATAGTTGGGAATCCATAAATGAGTCCCTCTAAACCATAAATTCATTGTGGGCAGGGGATGCGTCTCTTTATTGTGTTGTATTCTCCCAAGCGTTCAGTACAGTGCCCTGCACACAGTTAGTGCTCAAAAGATACAATTGTCTGAGTCCTGCACGTAAGAAACAACAGTGTACACCGAGCAACAGACTGCACCCTATCCACCTCCTCTTACGTGGCCTTCCGTGTCCCAGCAGGAGTACGAGAGCGTGGGCAGCTAAAAGGTTAAAGGAGGACTCACAGCCTGGACCACAACAGGCACAGAAAAAATTGCCCCGGCAGGGCTGTTATGTTTAATGTTTGTGGCGCCCGGTGCTGACGTCTCTTCTACCTCCTAGCCTCTTGTTCCTTCCAAAGCTTTTGCTGAGAAAGAGCAGCTCCTTTCTTAACAGCAGTATGCCACGCTGGTCTACCAGCTTTGAACCGGGACGCAGCATTGCCTGAGACTCGGCTTTACTGTGTCCATACACATTTTCTCTGCATGACCTGCTTTTGGTTTCCCCATTTCAGCTCTCCGTACAGCAACTGTTTAGGTCCCCACATTCTCCTCCTGGGTATCACCCAATGCAGCGATGTTAAAGTGAGCTTAATTTCAATGCTAGGAGAGAGATTCCCTTCCAAAATGTCATTTATGTTGATTTAGGGCCCGTTTTTGCTTTTTGGTAGAATTGTAAAAGGCTGAAAGGTTCCATCATTCTTAAATCCAACGTTCTCCTTGTAATCCCACCCCTTTCTTCATCATAGGATCTGACATGCATGGCATCTACCTAGTAAAGGCGCTTGGTCACTTTATTAGTAAAATCAACAGAAAGCAGGCAGGAGAACCTGGGATGAAATTCACTAAAGTAGTAAAATGACAAAAGAAGGTACTTAATCAAATGCGGATATGCTAACGAGGCAAGTGATAAAAACCAGGTAAATACCAGGTCTTAGAATGTTATCTGGTTGAAAATTTGACAGGAGACCTGTCTGGGAAATGCTATAATAATTTCCAAGTACTTGGGAAAACCAAGGACCTGGAACTGGAAACTGGCTTCTCCTATAAATCTAGCTTTGGACTCTTTACACACTCTGGGCATAATTTAGTGAACTAACTTCTCTTTCTGGCTTTATTAGAGTATTTTAAGAGCGCCTCTGCCTCCAAAAGGTCAAACCCCTTGTAGGCAAAAGGCATGCACCCCATCCACACCTCAATCCACTCCATGCTTGACTGACAGGGCCAAGAGCTCGGGCCAAGAGCACAGGTGTGTAAGTCACTAGCATTAAAAGCAACTCCTTTGGTCAGGGACTAAGGCTTATCCACCATTACGGATGGGAGACTATCACTGGCAACTTACAACCGCTTGCCTGTATGGTTCTCAATGGCCAAGAGTGACTCTATAACTTCTACTGTGTTTACCGAACGGTTAGCCAAGTGTTTCACACACCGCACGAACTCAATCTTGCTGATGCAATCTGTCTTACCCCAGCGCTGGGGTAGATACGAGCTAATCAGGTTGGACGCAGTCCCCACCCTGTATGGGATTCACAGCATAAGAAGGAGGGAGAACAGGAGGACTAAGGCCCAGTGAAGTGACTTACCCAAGGTCACACAGTAGACAAGTGGCAGAGCCGGAATTAGAAGCCATGACCTTCTGACTCCCGGGCCAGTGCTCTATCCACTACACCATGCTGCTTCTCACGCAGTCCTATTTTCTAGCTGTTGTATAACACTCTATCACCACCATCCCCCTAACCAAGAGGCTCTACAATGCTAAGGGTTCTCCAGGGAAATGGTGAGTTACGTCGGTCTCACTTCTTCCTGCTGCCCCGCTGACCAGCTTCGAGGCCTGAAGGCCCGGGAGTTTCTTATTGGCGCCAATCCCTGGTTTCTACTCCAGATCTAGGTCACCCCAGGGATTCTGGAAACACCCGAGCCAGCAGACTGATTCTGTGATGCCGCCAGGAATTCTGATCCTCTTGGAAACCTTGGGCTAACCCAGAGGCCTCCAATCCCCCAAAAGACGAAACACAGAAGCTGGTAGAACGAGAAGCAGTGTGGTCTAGTGGCTAGAGCATGGGCCTGGGAGTCAGAAGGGTCTGGGTTCTAGTCCCGGCTCTGCCACTTGTCTGCTGTGTGATCTTGGGCAAGTCACTTCAACTTTTCTGTGGGCCTCAGTTACCTCATCTGTAAAATGGGGATTAAGAATGTGTGCCCAATGTGGGACACAGACTGTGTCCAACCTGACTAGCTTGTATCTGCCCCAGTGCTTAGAAAAGTGCCTGACACATAGTAAGCGCTAAAACACCATAAAATTAAAAGAAAATGACCACACCCACTCAGAGGTTCTTGTGACCAGAAGGACCAGCTCCCTGGTAGGGTGCTCCCAGACAAGAACAGGTCCCCCAAGCCCTCCACGGTCCAATGTGCATCCCGGGCTCCAGGTCCCGAAGTTTTCCAGGATCCTAGGATAAACTGCTGGTCAGGTGGGCCCTCCATTCCAGAAGAACTGACAAGCACTCGCCCCGGGGCTAAGAGGCAAGCCATGCCATCTAGAGATTTTGACTATATTAACTAAAGATCTCTTCCCGTTACATGAGATTTCTGCTTGAATTCAGACATATCTTTTACTTCCCCTGCAATTCCAAAAATGTGCTCTTCACATGGAGGGTTCACAGGAGGCAAGTTTGGCTATTGCTTTCGGGATTCGGGTTCTGGCAGGCTTCAGTTTGCTTGGCTTGGGCTTCCGGTGCTTTGACAGAGACATGTCCAAGGATTAGTCAGGGGAACTTTAGAGGGCTGGAAAAATAGGGAGGGGCGGGTATTATTAACAGCCCCATTTTACTGGTGAGAAAATTGAGGACTAGAAAGAAGTAATGTTGCCTAGAGGAAAGAAGCACAGGTTCTCATCCCATTTCCACCACTTGCCTGCTGTGTGACTTTGGTCAAGTCGCTTCACTTCTCTGTGCCTCAGTTTCCTCAACGGTAGAACCGAGATGAAACATCTGTTCTCCCTCCAATTTAGACTGCAAGCTCCAACTGGGGCAGGATTGTGTCTGACCTGATGATCTTCAAAGTACCCCATTGCTTAGTATAGTGCTTAGTACACAGAGAAGGCTTAACAAACACAACAGTCATTATTACCATTAGAGATTATGTGACTTACATGGAGTCATCCAATAAATCAGTGGCAGAACCACGACTAGGATTCTAGACCCAGGCCCCTTCCACTAGGTCACCTGTTTGCAGGATGTGACCCCGATGGAAAACGAGGGAGCCTTGAAAAGGAAAACGAACCACTTTCTTAGCCTTTCCTGGGCGTGCCGTCGGTCAGCTCACATCCTCTGGTGCTCCCCGCTTACTCAGCCTGATTCAGAACAGCCCCAGAAAAAGGCACAGAATCACCAAAAACGGTGAGGGGGTGGGGATCGGAAAGAGCAATTTAAATTGAGAATTCCTGTCACCATTCTTCAAGGAAATATATCTGCCTCCAAGACAGCAGACAAAGGACTTAAAAATCTGGATAACTTTTGGACAAGAGACAATAAAGTAGCAACCTGCATCACTCTGATAAGCTGAAAGACTAATAATTTATGAGAATATGTGCATTTTGCTCTACAGACTTTGGAGTTTGATTAAAGATGTCCCAAAATGACTTCCTGAAATATGAAATTACCTAGAGTTGATGTAGTAAAGCTCTGTCTTGAGCACCAATGAGCAGATGGAAATCGTGAAAATGTTTTTGATTATACAAGTCCAATTTCAACCATTTCTCATCTGCTAGCTCAAAGTAGTTTGAAGAAGTGTACATTCTTAGCATCTAATTGGCAATAGTTTTTTTTTTAAACCTACTCTGCTTCTGGGAAATTTACACATTTTAGAGGAAAAACAATTGAGTAGAAGGAAAAAAAAACCCAGCACTTTCCATTTCCGGCAATGATTCTACCTTGGTTTTCCAGTAGTCTCAAAGGTGTCGGCAGAAATATCTTTTCCCACTAGCACCAGGGTCCAGCTATAGTTAAATAATGGCCCAAACATAGTTGCTAGGAAAATGCAGGGCTAAATTGTTATTTCTTCGGTGGGTGGGAGAGAAAGCCAAGATAAACTTGGAGCATTTCTAATTGCTGAACTATATTTACACCTTATCCAGCTTATCAAGAATAATGCTTGACAAACAGTAAACAAATAATACACCTTCAACTAAAAATAAATGTATTTCCACTGTTGCACCTCTATGTCACTGACTGTTATTACAGATCTAGAACCCCACTGGAAACTCCCCGTTCAAGGAAAATTCTTGGGTCTCCTTCAGACACAGATGACAAAAAAATTCTTCTACTGAATTCTAGTCCTGGAGCAATAGATAAAAATGGCAGGATAGAGAGAAATTCCTCACACAACTTCTGAGCTTCCCAGCAAAATCTGTTTACAAAGAAGCCATTTTTAAGTGATCTTTACTCATTCTCATGGAAACTTCGCTACTGTTTATTAGAACTGAATATTTATCGAACACCTGCAGACTGCTAAGGGTGCTACACCACACAATCTCAAAGACCTCCATTACTGGCATTGTGTTCAGTCTGCAAAACTGAAAAATAATAATAATAATAATAATAATAATAATGTTGGTATTTGTTAAGCGCTTACTATGTGCCGAGCACTGTTCTAAGCGCTGGGGTAGACACAGGGGAATCAGGTTGTCCCAAGTGGGGCTCACAGTCTGCATCCCCATTTTACTGATGAGGTAACTGAGGCACCGAGAAGTTAAGTGACTTGCCCAAAGTCACACAGGTGACAAGTGACCGAGCCGGGATTCGAACCCATGACCTCTGACTCCAAAGCCTGTGCTCTTTCCACTGAGCCACGCTGCTTCTCTACTGACAAAGGAAATATAAAATGCACATTATGGTACATTAAGCACCTCTAGAATGAACCAATAGCATGTAACATGGGAGCACAACCAAATACAAACCAATGAGAAGCAACTTTAATGAATGAATTCATGAAAACTTGGGTGGGGATGAAAGGAATTCAGAAGAAAATGAAACCTATTAGAGAAGCCATATTTGCACTGGGTTTCTTAAAATATTAATCACGTCTTTTTTCAAGAATCTATTTTTACTTAACACTCCTGAAACTACGCTTGAAATAGACTGCATGCCAACTCAAAGGTTTAAGCACCAGTAAAGCAGCAGGACCTGGCACAAGGATGATGAACGTGGGAGTCAAGGGACTTGGGTTCCCACCAGGGGTCCATCACTTGCCTGCTTGTGGGACCCTGGGTAAGGCACTTCACTTATCTGTCAGTCGGTCACTCAGTCACCTTTATTGAGCAATTACTGTGTGCAGAGCACTGTGCTAAGCGCCTGGGAGAGTTCAATATAACAGGAAGCAGACATGTTCCCTGTCCATGACGAACTTACAGTCTAGAGGGACACCCCGTGCCTCTCAGGGGTTTTAGAACAGTACATAAAATGGATCCTACTTCTACGCAAATACAAATATTTGATACCTCTATCTGCAGGTGAATAACTTTCTACATTTGGGAGCTGTGTCCCCATATTTCACCTTTACTGCTGTCTCTGCTCTCACCTGAGTTTTTCTGTCTCTGAATCTGAAGAGAAGCAGGAAGATTTCTACTTTCCCTTCTATGTTCCCACTGCTTTCCCTAATTACCGTTCCCTGCTTTCTGGAATACCAGGAAATCCCCAGTTACTGATGCTTTGGCCAACCACAGTGCCAAACAAAAGCTCCCTATGTGAGATCAAAACTCACCTTTCCTTTGGATGGCTCTGAGTTCTGAAACGTGTAGTGGGGGGAGGAGTGTGTGTGTGTGTGCACACATTTTGGGGAGAAAGGAGGGAAAAGACAAGGAATGAGGTGTGGCTAAGCATCAATCATGAAACTGGCTACGTAAAATCCACTTTACATAAGGCTCTTAGAGCAGTTGCCTGCTGGGTTCCCACTCTATTGCTTAAAAATTAGCCACTGTACCTAGTACAGGGCCTGACACATAGTAAGCACTTAAATACCATAATAATAATAATAGTTATTATTCTGCTCTGTCAATACCAGTAGCTTGATTTAAATAAAATATCTTTCCTGCACTTTGGGGAACTGAATAAGGAGACTGGTTAAATATAGCTACAGTTAGGTTGTAGAATTCTTTTAACCAAAATTGAACTGCTAATTATAAAGACAGAAGCTAAGAAGAAAGTCTCCAACTGTTCACATGCTGTGTGGCTAGCAAAATGGTTAATGTTAAAGACGTGCCCATGACTTGGAGCTCAGCTCATCAGGTCCAATGGTGAGTCTGCACCCAGAAATACACATTGCCAACCCCATACTGCCTTCCAGAAGGATGGACGGGGCAGAAGGCATAGCACGTTACCCCAGTCCTGGCTAAGGAAAGCAGCATGGCTTAGTGGCAAGATCACAGGCTTGGGAATCCAAGGACAAGGGTTCTAATTCCGCCTACGCCACTTGTCTGTTGTGTTCCCTGGGCAACTCACTTCACTTCTCTGGGCCTCAGTTGCCTCATCTGTAAAATGGGGATTAAGACTGTGAGTCCCAGGTGGAACAGGGACTGTGGGCAACCTGATTACCTTGTATCTACCTCAGCAGTTAAAACAGTGCTTGGTATAAAGCACTTAACATATACTCTTATTATTATATTATTAATATATTCCCCTACTTATTACCTCTCTTCTTTGGAACACATGACCAAAGGAGGTTTGTGTAGTCTCTGTCACTGGAGGTCTCGAAGAGAATGCCATCTGTTTGAATATCCCTGGTCCTTTCACTTGCCTTGAAATGGCTGCTAGACTGCATGGACTCTTGGAGTTCCTTCCAGCCTCAGGAGTCAAGGATTCTCCAGGGCCATTTCCACTTCCCAAAACACACTTTTCAAAAATCCTTATTACTCTGACAGCTGAACACCATTATCTAAAGATAAATTGTACCAATGTCCAATGAAATAGGAGGTAGGAGTTGTGTCACATATGATCATGCAAGAGGTGTGATTTCAGGTTCAGAGTGGGAAAGCAGAATCCTGAGAGTCCTTAAAATGTACCTCACTCGTGCCTAAAGACACGGACCACTTCTGAAGTCAGAGTGACACCTTGAAGTAGTTCTGAGAAAGACCCTGAGCCAAAAGCAAACATCTCATTCCAGAAAACATTATCTGGATGATAACGGTGATGGTCATAATGATGACAATAATAATAATATTTAAAGGACTTGCCATGTGCCAAGCACTACACTAAGAGCTGGGGTGGATACGTGATGATCAGGTTGGACACGGTCCCTGTCCCTAACGAGGCTCCCAAAAGTGGGAGGGAGAACAGATGAGGACACTGAGGCCCAAAATGAAGAGACTCCCCCAAGGTCACCTGCAGCAGGCAAGTGGCAGGCTAGCCAGGTTGCCTGATTCCCTGGCCTGTGCCCTTTCCATTAGGCCACGCTGCTAATGTGAATGTCGTGTGAGTTCCACAGTGACTTTTGTATATAATTAAACCGGGATACTACTCATGGATTATTTCTTTTTTATTAGAAACACTAGAGACATTTGGTTATTTCCTAAATACCACTCTGTTCCTAATGGTCAGAAAAGAGAACAGCCTCCCTGGGTTTGGGATTGGCTTACAATACTTCTCTCAAAACTGAAACAGACTGATGGTCATCTGCTGGAGAGCTGGCCTCCACACATATGACCCAGTTTAGGTCTTCCTTTCCTGCATTATCAACTGGGGTCACTCCCTGGCAGATGGAACCCATGGGTAACTTATTAGACCCTGCAGGGAAGTTCAACATTTACCCCGTGAGGCTGGAGGATGCAAAAAGTTGGGAGGACAGTCAAGGTACTTCATTAGCCAGAGCCGACTGCCAGCAAAAGATGATTCCAGGAAAGCAGAGAACCTTATTTTCCTTAGCATCTAATTGGCAAAGGATTAAAGCACATGTGGGAAGCCATGAAAAAATGATGAACTACTGAAAAATATGTCACTGTCCAGCGTGACTCTTGAAAACACATTGCTTAATACAGCACGAGATGGTAGAGGAAAGATGTTCATTCAAAAGGCAGAGAATCCTACCACACTTTTAGAACCTGTGCTGGGAAAGACCACAGGGAAAGTCAATAAAGTCACTGGTTCAACATTTAGTGGCTCATATAGTACATCAGGTTGTATTACGGTTATGATTTTGTTGGGGTTTTTTAATAAAGCACTTTTTTTATTAAAAATCTAATAGGCGAGTCCAAAACCGGTGAACATGCCATCAACAAAAACGCAGGTTATAAATCTGTACTTGCAGAAACTTCAAGCATCATCAAGGAAAATTATTCCGGTCACTAAGCAGAGTAAGTGGATCTTGAGGAGGAGGGGTAGATAAGGTAACAGGAACAAGAGGTTTTCCCTTACATAAATGCCAGGAATGAGGAAAAACCTACAAAAGGGGTAATAGTATGCTATGAAGTTAGGGGCATGACAGGATACTTCTTAGTTTATACAAATACTCATCACACATTTCTAATCCTAGAAAACACAGAGGTCACCCAAATACATTTCATTATCTATCTGCCTAGGCAAAGTCCTAACAGGTTGCAATTTTCATCTTCAAAATGAAAAATGCACTGAGATTCGTCACTCTTAAAATACCACCTCACTGAATCCTGGAGACACTAATGCAATAATTCAAGAAATTTTATAAACATATGGTTACCATTTTCTGACTGGGTAGCCTAAATTCTCCAGGAAAAACATCCTAGCATAATATGGGACAGGGACTGGAGTCTGATCTGATTATCTTGCATTTAGCAGCATTCTGGTACACACTTTAACACCACAATTATTATAAAAAAAAACAAACCCTGGGCTCCAAAGGTAGACAAGAAGACCACAGACAAAGATGACCACAGAGGAAAGGGACAGTTGACTTTTCCCAGGTTATTATAAGCAGCAACTACTTGCCATAAGGTTTGATTAAACTTTACATTTCCAGAAGACAATAAACCCATATAACCCTGATCGCCAAAAATACCCCCAGACTACCTGCTGATGTCTGCCTCAGCAACCTGGGTGGAATGAACTCCAACTCAAACCCTAATAACTTTATCATCCCAGCCCTTTCTCATGTGTCTCCAGTACCTGGCTTTTAAGCTTGTTTGAACAGCTTGTTAATGATGTCACATCTCTTTTTCCATACTATTATTAACGAAAACTCACAATCCTGTTTCCAAACATGCCAGGGCAAGTTATCACTTTCATCAGCATCCACAGATGGCCTCCCCCGGTGAAAAGAGCAGTGCTGCTGGGCCTACAGTATTTGCTCCATCTCAAAAAAACCCAAAAAAAACCCCAAGATCCCCCCCCCAAAAAATCCCAAGCAAATATTTAATGTTCTTCTTTGAAAAGTTGATATTAAGAAATGGCATTTGATGCTTCAATTACAAATAATTTCCAAAAAAACTTCCTAAAATTAAATTTACTAGGACAAAGAAAAACTGTGTGCTGAGATCATGGGGCTCCATGTGGGACAGGGACTGTATCCAATATGATTCTCTTGCATTTACTCCAGTGCTTAGCTCATGGCAAGCAATTAACAAATACCCTAACAAACTTGCCATGACATGTACCTTTCATTTCAGTAAGGGACCCTCCTCCTCCCCCCACCCCATCTGTTTTCATTTTAGGGCTCTCTCTCCTAGCAGTACTGGGAGTTGGTACCAGATTTTAAAGTTAGTGGCTGGGCAATATTTCCTAACCATCCCCAATCAATGATGTTTATGTAGCACTGACAGAGTGCTAGGCCCCTTGCTAAGCATTTGGGAGAGGGGGACAGTATGCAGGCAACCCTACCTGCTCTCAAAGCATTTACAATCTAATTGGAGACTCCTGCTCTGAATTTTATCAAAGTGCTAGTCGTTAAAAGCTGGTCACTCCTTCACCATTCCATTCATTTACGGTCTGATTCGCTCGGAACCAAACATAGCCGCATTCAGAAAAATGTGTCGTTTCAAGAAGCTGCCACCCCCACGTGCTGTGGAAATGTGGACGAGTTTAAAGAGGAGGACAAGAAATGTACTGTCCAGGTGAAGACTAGGTAACTCTCCCAGGGTCTACCTGAATAATTCAACACCTCATAAAACTCAGTGGGTTCCACCCTGGAGGTGTCAGGGAATAAACAGGTGCTCTTTCCAACCTACTCTTGTGTGCAAGAGTATTGGAGTTGTTTGTTAAACATCACACCCCTCTTTCAGAATATAAATGCCTCAGAGACTAGAAAATGAACTGTAATAGACTGGGGCGGCTTAGGACACTGCTGATTTGAAGGCTCACCCCCTCCAGGAGGCCTTCCCAAACTATACCCCCCTTTTTCTCAGCTCCCCCTCCCCATCGCCCCAACTCGCTCCCTTTGCTCTACCCCCTCCCCCCCACAGCACTTGTGTATATATGTATATGTTTATATTTATTTATATAAATGATGTATACATATCTATAATTCTATTTATTTATATGATGCTATTGTTGCCTGTTTACTTGTCTTGATGCCTTTCTCCCCCCACTTCTAGACTGTGAGCCTAATGTGGGCAGGGCTTGTCTCTCTTTGTTGCTGAATTGTACTTTCCAAGCGCTTAGTACAGTGCTCTGCACACAGTAAGCACTCACTAAATACAGCCCAATGAATGAATGAATATTCAGCCAAGAACTATTTATTATTGATCTACAGTATTTGTTAAGCACTTATTAGGTGCCAGGCACTGTACTGAGCACTGGGGTAGATGCAGGATAATCAGGTTGGACACAGCCTCTGAGTCCCTGTCCCACATGGAGCTCACAATCTTAATTCCCATTTTACAAACGAGGTAACTGAGGCACAGAGAAGTTAAACGACCTGTCCCAGGTCACACAACAGAGACGTGCCGGAGCCGGAATTAGAACACGGGTCCTACTGACTTCCAGGTCAATACTCTAATCCACTAGACCACATTGCCTCTCTGCTCAGACAGCGGTATTTTTTTTTTAGCATTCACTGTATGGGGAGAGGGGGGTTACAGTAGAGTAGGGAGATATCCCTGTCCTCAAGGAATTTACAATCTACTGGACTGTAATGGTCAGACAGCAAGGGACTAGAAAAATGCTCTTTGTTTAGGGCTTTGGGAGCTGCCATATTCAAAGAACACCAACTTCACGCACTTGGGCCAAAAGTATGGATCATTACTAGAGTTTCACAGTCAAACGGAATGTTCATAAATGATATCCCAAAATTGTGAGAGACTGAAAAAAGGCCAACATTTGAAGTGTGATCTAAGGAGCATGTCAAAAGCATTTACAAAGGTTTTTGGTGAACTGGTCAAACTCCACTTTTTCCTCTTAAAGTTCAAATTACATTTGCTGTTGTCCCAAATGCACTTAAAAACGTGTGAAAACAGCACCTTCTGAAAGTGCAGTTCTCACCTGCTCTGAGGCAGTGGAGTGTGAATGCTAGAGCAACCTTTGCCAAATTCATATATATCAGTTCAAGAGGTAAACACGAGTTTGGTTTTTTCAGGCCTGTGATAGTGCACAGCCAACCTATAAGTTGGCTAGGCTTCATTAAGACAGGATGGTCAAAGACAAAACCTAAGTCAAAAATTTAGTTAAATAGAGAGTAGTACTAAATCATGTTCAGGTTTAAAAAAAAAACAAAACAAAACACACAATTTGGGGGCAAGTTTGTAATGTTAAAAACTAAAGTCAAATTAGCATATTCCCCAAAACAAAACCTTTAGGCTTTCAAAAACTTGTAAAGAAAAGTCATTTAATGAGTATGGCACCAAGCCAGCTAGGATACTGTTGTGTGTGAAACGATGCCTGAGGATGGCAATGTCTGAGGAAAAAATAAAATGCACACAGAGCATTGAAAAGTCACGCAAAAGAACACACGCATTTTGGGTTTCAAAGCTAAATAAAACGAGCAATATAAATTTATAGAATCCATTACACTTCACCGTAAGTTCCACTAACTTTTTTATGAGTTCGGCATTAAAGAGAGTCCACTTCTACCTCCCCAAATGAAGAGAATTGTTTTAGAGGACACTGGGCATTGTATTGGGAACGAACCACAACGGTCATTTGGATTAGCTGGAAAAAGGCCGCTCCTGTCAGTGTGACCTCAAAGTGGATTTTGTTCAGGCGGCTCCCCTGGCTGATCGCATGCTACGTAATCACATTAAAGCAGTTACCTCCCTTCTTGTTCTGTTCTTCTCGGCGATTTAATTTTTATCCAAACATTCGCATCAGCAGCCAAAACAATCTGAAACATCACTTTACTGGGCAACAGCCTTTCCAACCTCACCCACGAAACTGCCCAGGCAGTATTTCCCTCACTCTTTGGCTGAAAGTTTATCCTCTTAAAAAATACAGCTCCAAGACTAAGTAGTGAACGGTGATGCAAAACAACTACGACGTTCTAAAAAAAACAAAAAAACACCCAGCACAAGTGTAGGTTTTTGGTGTTTATAAAGGAAAAAAAAACCCTCGGTATTTGCTACAGACTATCAACTTATACTGGCTGGGTCTTTTTAAGGATAATGTCCATTTTTAAGCTCATCATCATTTTCAAAAACGGGAGTGCACAGACTGAATGCATGCGGACTGTCGTCCCCTGCCCCAAACTCGGTACCAAGGGGTAACCGGACTGGTAGGACCTGGGGTGAGGTGGCAAGGGGGTAAAAAGATGCAACCTACCTGTTGGAAGGAGAAGATGCCTTGGGGAGGAGGAAGGGGCCAGGAAGTCATCCCAGGGGACAGATGCATGGGGAAGCCAGCCAGCCCCTGGAGCCTCATCACCAGCTGGGCTGAAATGGCTGGGAGGGGCTTCACCCCAGTAGAGGGAATTATGAAAACGAGGAGGGCTGGGGGGACGGGTCATCTTTAGAGATCTGGGAGCTTCCTCCCTAAAAGAGGGCAGGAGGTGAAAGCAAGTGAGGACCCGGAGTCGGGGCCAGACAAGGGGTGAGGGGAAAGTAAACCCCCCAGAGAGGCTCTCTGCCCTGGAGGTGCCCCGACCCAGACCAAGGGGAAGGTGTCTCCGGCGGGCTTAAGGGGGCAACCCCGGCTGGTGTGAGGGGACATCCCTCCCCGGGCAGGTGTAAAGGGACAGCCCCCCTTCCCCCCCCAGGCAGGTGGAAGGGGACAGCCCCCCTGGCTGGTGTGAAGGGGCACCCCCTGCTCGTGTTAAGGGGTCACCCGGGGCAGCTGTGCGGCGTCATCCTCTCTGGGCTGGTGTGAGATAGACACCCTCCCCGGACAGGTGTGAAGGGTCACCCCGGGCTTGTGTGAGGGGACATCCTCTCTGGGCAGGTGTGAGGGGGATACCCACCCCGGGCAGGTGTGAGGGGGACATCCTCTCTCCAGTGTGGTGTGAGGGGTCACCCTGGGCTTGTGTTGGGGGACACCAGCCCCGGGCAGGTGTGAGGGGTCACCCTGGGTTTGTGCGAGGGGGACATCCTCTCCCTGGTGTGGTGTGAGGGGTCACCCCGGGCTTGTGTGAGGGGCCATCCTCTCCGGGCAGGTGTTAGGGAGACACCCTCCCTGGGCAGGTGTGTAGGGGGACACCCTCCCCGGGCAGGTATGTAGGGGGACACCCTCCCTGGGCAGGTGTGTAAGGGGACACCCTCCCCGGGCAGGTGTGAGGCGGACACTCTCCCTGGGTCACCCTGGGTTTGTGCAAGGGGCCATCCTCTCCCCAGTGTGGTGTGAGAGAGACACCCTCCCCGGGCAGGTGTGAGGGGTCACCCTGAGTATGTGCGAGGGACCATCCTCTCTGGGCAGGTGTGCAGGGGACACCCTCCCCAGGCAGGTGTGAGGGGTCACCCTGGGTTTGTGTTGGGGGGCATTCTACCCGGGCAGGTGTGTAGGGGTCACCCTAGATTTGTGCGAGGATGACATCCTCTCCCTGGTGTGGTATGAGGGGTCATCCCGTGCTGGTGTTGGGGGGCACTCTCCCCGGGCAGGTGTGTAGGGGTCACCCTAGATTTGTGCGAGGATGACATCCTCTCCCTGGTGTGGTATGAGGGGTCACCCCGTGCTGGTGTTGGGGGGCACTCTCCCCGGGCAGGTGTGTAGGGGTCACCCTGGATTTGTGCGAGGGGAACATCCTCTCCCTAGTGTGGTGTGAGGGGTCACCCCGGACTGGTGTTGGGGGGCACCCTCCCCGGGCAGGTGTGTAGGGGTCATCCTGGGTTTGTGCGAGAGGGACATCCTCTCCCTGGTGTAGTATGAGGGGTCACCCCGGCCTCGTGTTGGGGGGCACCCTCCCCAGGCAGGTGTGAGAGGTCACTCTGGGGGTGTGCCAGGGGCCATCCTCTCCCTGGTGCGGTGTGAGAGGGACACCCTCCCCGGGCAGGAGCGAGGGGTCACCCCGGGTTTGTGCGAGGGGGACATCCTCTCCCTAGTGTGGTGTGAGGGGTCACCCCGGACTGGTGTTGGGGGGCACCCTCCCCGGGCAGGTGTGTAGGGGTCACCCTGGATTTGTGCGAGGGGAACATCCTCTCCCTAGTGTGGTGTGAGGGGTCACCCCGGGCTGGTGTCGGGGGGCCACCCTCTCGGGGCAGGTGTGAGGGGAGGGTGTGCGCCCGTCTGTCTGTCGGTCCCCCCGTCCCTCCCCGTTGGCCGGTGCGGGCCCCGCCTACTCACTCACTAGGGCTCGTTGGTGAAGCGGGGGGTCCGGGGCTGCTGGTATCCGTAGAGGTGACAGTAGAGCACGTCGAAGCAGAAGCAGCACATCTCCGCCGACACCACCATCTTCCGCCCGCCGGGGGACGACGACGACGAGGCGGCGGCGGAGGAAGGGGAGGCCGAGGAGGAGGCGGAGGCGGCGGCGGCGGCGGCCAGGACCGTCCCCCCAACGCAGGCCGGGGGCGCGGCCAGGACAGGCCCCCCGGCCCCGCCGCAGCCCCGCGGGGGGGAGAGGGTGCAGCCTCCTCCTCCCGCCAGCCCCCCGAGCCCGTTGAGCCGGACCCCGGGGCCCCCTAGGCCCGGCTCCCCGGCCCGGGCCTGGCCGTCCCCGCTGCAGTGGGAGGAGGAGGAGGAGGAGGAGGAGGAGTTGTTGGCCGCGCCGGAGCCGGCACCGCCGGCCGCGCCGGAGGGGGGCGAGCTGGACAATTTCTGCTTCTTCACCCCACAGCAGCCCGCCGCCATCTTGGCAGCCTCTCCCCCCACGCCGCGCTTCCGACCCATGGCCAGGCGGGCCGGCGGCGGCGGGGGCGCGCGCGTCGCCGGCGGGGGCGCGCACGCCGGGGACGCCGGGGGTCGGGGGCGCGCACGTCGCGGCCTCCTCCTGCTCCTCCTCCTGCTCCTCCTCCTGCTCCTCCTCCTCCTCCTCCTTCTCCTCCTCCTTCTCCTCCTCCTCTTCCTTCTCCTCCTCCTCGCCAGGCGTCCGGTCCTCCCGCCTCCCGGCGCCGCCGGCCCTGTGGGCGACAGAGACACGGGGCCTGAGGGGTGGCCGGGGATCAAAGGGGAGGGAGAAGGAACGGTCATAATAAAAGGAATCCCAACGATGGGCTGGGTTGAGCGCTCACTAGGTGCCAGGGGCTGGGGGGGGGGGGCGTTTAAATGTGCCCAGCACTATTCTAAGCGCTGGGAGAGACAGAAGGTCAGCAGGTGGCTCCACGTGGGGCTCCCCGTCTCCAACCCCATTTTACAGATGAGGGAACTGAGGCACAGAGACTCAGTGATGGTATTTGTTAAGCACTCACTAGGTGTCAAGTACTATTCTAAGCGCTGGGGGAGACAGCAGGTCAGCAGGTGGTTCCACCGTCTCCATCCCCATTTTACAGATGAGGGAACTGAGGCACAGAGACTCAGTGATGGTATTTGTTAAGCACTCACTAGGTGTCAAGTACTATTCTAAGCGCTGGGGGAGACAGCAGGTCAGCAGGTGGTTCCACCGTCTCCATCCCCATTTTACAAATGAGGGAACGGAGGCACAGAGACTCAATGATGGTATTTGTTAAGCGCTCACTAGGTGTCAAGCACTATTCTAAGCGCTGGGGGAGACAGAAGGTCAGCAGGTGGTCCCACGTGGGGCTCACCATCTCCATCCCCATTTTACAGATGAGGGAACTGAGGCACAGACTCAGTGATGGTATTTGTTAAGCGCTTACTAGATGCCAAGCACTATTCTAAGCGCTGGGGGAGATAGAAGGTGATAAGGTTGTCCCACTGTCTCCATCCCCATTTTACAGATGAGGGAACTGAGGCACAGAGACTCATAATGATGATATTTGTAAAGCGCTTACTATGTCTCAGTTCCCTCATCTGTAAAATGGGGATTAACTGTGAGCCCCACCTGGGACAACCTGATTACTCTGTATCTACCCCAGCGCTTAGAACAATGCTCTGCACATAGTAAGCACTTAACAAATACCAACATTATTATGTGCCAACCACTATTCTAAGCGCTGGGGGAGATAGAAGGTAATCAGGTGGTCCCACGTGGGGCTCACCATCTCCATCCCCATTTTACAGATGAGGGAACTGAGGCACAGAGAATAATAATCATAATGATGGTAATTGTTTAGCGCTTACTGGGTGCCAAGCACTATTCTAAGCGCTGGGGGAGATAGAAGGTCATCAGGTGGCCCCACGTGGGGCTCACCATCTTCATCCCCATTTTACAGATGAGGGAACCGAGGCACAGAAGTTAAATGACTTGCCCAAAGTCACACAGCTGAGAAGTGACAGAGCCGGGATTAGAACCCACAACTGCTGACTCCCAAGCCCGTGCTCTTTCCACTAAGCCGCGCTGGAATCCGAGGGGGAAGGAAACGGGACTGGCTCCGACGACGGGACGGAGGGAGATGGAGAAGTAGGGCCCAAGTTGTTCGGTCATCCAGTCGTACTGTTTGAGCCCTTACTCTGTGCAGAGCACTGTAGTAAGCGCTTGGGAGAGTAAAATAGAACAACAAACAGACACCTTCCCTGCCCACACAAGCTTATATTACCAACAGATTACTAAACATCATTCATTCCATCAGTTGTACTTACTGAGGGATTACGGTGGGCAGAGCACTGTACTAAGCGCCGGAAGAATACAATGGAACAGCAAACAGACACCTTCCCTGCCCACAACGAGCTTATATTACCAACAGGTCACTAAACATCTTTCATTCATTCCATCAATTGAACTTATTGAGCGATTACTATGGGCAAAGCACTGTACTAAGAACTTGAAGGGCCAGAAAACACTCCCCCCAACACACACACACACACACACACACTCACGTGTGTGCGTGCTTCCCCATGCACCATCTGGACTTTTGGGTGAGAGTAAAGGCAGCAATGCAGCAATCAATTGATCCATTGTATTGATCAAGCACTTACTGTGTGCAAAGCACTGTACTAAGTGCTTGAAGGGTCAGCAAACACCCCTCTAACATGCACACACACTCTGCCAAAGCCACGGTCTCCTGATACTCTGAAATCCCAGCTCAGCAGAAAGAGCCCAGCCTTGGGAGTCAGAGGTCATGGGTTCGAATCCCGGCTCTGCCACTTGGCAGCTGTGTGACTATGGGCAAGTCACTTAACTTCTCTGTGCCTCAGTTACCTCATCTGTAAAATGGGGATGAAGACTATGAGCCCCACATGGGGCAACCTAATTACTCTGTATCTACCCCAGCGCTTAGAACAGTGCTCTGCACATAGTAAGCACTTAACAAATGCCAACATTAAATCCACGTGCACCATCTGGGCTTCTGGGTAAAAGCCAAGGGAACCCAATCACCAGTGAAAGTAAAGGAAAGGCAGTAATGCATCATATTGAGCGCTTACTGTGTGCAGAGCACTGGACTAAACGCTTGGGAGAGTACAGTATAGCAGTTGGTAGACACGTTCCCTGCCCACCGACAAGGCCGCCCCTTCCAAACTGGTACAGGGTCAACAGGATATTGAAATGGCCATGCCAGTGGTTTGGGGTTTGATGGGTTCTGCACAGCCTACATCAGCGTCTTTGCAAAGGTGCTGCACGCGAGGCAACCAGTCATGGGTCTCGGACCAGTGGAAGTAGGAAAATCATTGTTGTTTTTATTTATTTTGCAGGCTGAGAATCTGTAGATTCTCCGGTTGAAGTATTTTGTAGGGGGGGCAGGAAACTACACTTTCATTCTTCCCTCCTGAGGCAGTCTGCTAGCCCTGCAGGTGCGTCTCTAGACTGTGAGCACGTTGTGGGCAGGGAATGTGTCTGTTTATTGTAATGTCCTCTCCCAGGTTCTTAGTACAGGGTTCTGCACACAGTAAGAGCTCAAATACGACTGAATGAATGATTGCCCAAGGGAGATGAGGGGAATCCCACCCCACCGAGCTATTTAAAACTTGGTTGGAGAGAATGCCGGACAACACGCCCTCATTCGCCTCCCAGAAAACAAGCAGTCCCGTCCAGAGTGAAGGACCCAAGTCACTTAACGAACACACAATGGTTTACAACAGGAAGCCAGACCGAATACCATAGATGGCTACTACTGCAGGGAGAAACTGGAAAGCCAGAATGCAACCTCCCAATTTAGAATTTGGCCAGAAGACAAGCGTTTCGCCGTCCTACTCTTTTGAAAACCAGCAAGGAATCTTTAATAAAGCATCAGTTGCCATGTCCTCGATTCCACAATCCGTTTGAAAGAGGAAACCTTCAGCGCCGCCCCTGACGCTGGCTTGGGTTACTGTTACAATGGTGACCCCGAAGAGGAGGACACCACGGGCGGACCTTCTCTTTAAAGACTTCCCACTTGAACACTAACACGCCCTCGGTTAAAGGAGACGGACAAAGGCAAGCACTTCAATTGCAAGCAATCAAATTCATTATCATCGATACTCATCCACTGAGTACACGGCCCACCTCAAAGGCTCTCTGGTGAAGTACACTGCTTCTCACTGTGCCCTACAACTACCCCCACCTATTTCTCTCTGCTGAGTTTTTCTTGGGCTTGGCCCCTCTCCCACCCAAAACACAAGCCTCAAGCCCCTTCGTAATTGGGTCCAACTGTACCCCACCTGATTACCTTGTATCTCCCGGCCACTCAGTACAATGCTCAGCGTATAGTGAGTGCTTAATACCATTATTCTTCTTATCATTATTATTGTAAACCTCCATCTAGCCTGGAAAAGGCCCCCGGGATGGAAGTTGTCATATTTCGGCTTTAATATGGACAAAAATATACTCGGACACCCAAATCCAGGAGAAGAAAAAGAAATAAGGTTTTCTTACAGTCTGGGCAAGTGCAGAGTTTGGGGAAAGGGTCTCAGCTTCCAAGCCTCTAGACTCTGAAGTAGAAATGTCCAAGGTCTGACCCAGGACGTGGGCTCTGACTTCTTACTATTGCTGCACTGCAGTGTGCCAGTACAGTGCTGCAGTGTTAGAGGCCATATCCTTCACCACAAGCAAGGTGCCTTCTGCTCACTTCAGATAATTACCAGACTAAGAACACTGTCCATTTTGAACAGAGAAAGTGAACAGGTCAGTCATAAAGGTGGTAGAAGAGGACTTCCTACTGCTTAAGCTTCGCGGCCACCTGCTAATTCCTCACTCATCATAAATTATTTTGCTACCTTGAAAACGTGAAAGATGGTCTATCGGATCAAATGATATGCAAGTTACCAATACTGGGGTACGGTCGTCAGAAGTACTCAGTCCAACTTTTCTTTTTTTCTTTTGACCCAATTCCTCAAAATGATTCTGATGGTAACTTTACACTAGCTATTATTTTCTTCCCAGATGACAATGAGTATTATAATTGTGTTCTTAGTGGAGCAGAGAGAACATGTTTTATTACAGACAGCGATTCTTCAGTTTCTGGGGGCGTAGGTTTGGGTGAGGAAAGTTTCCACAGTTCAAAGGAAAAAATTGCCATTTATGTTTGAATGGTTGTTATTTTTATCCCTTCCTATTAGACTCTCTCAAATGTCAGCTTTAAAAAAAAATGATGGAATTTTGAATTATAAACCTTCACCATCATTTAATCTGTGCATATAGGTTGGTAGAGTTGAACCCCCTTTCATTCTTTGATAAATGAGCACTATAATTCCTTTTTCTTTTTTAAAGCACCCTTCCCCCTTCTTGTGCACAATACAGATTCTTCCCACACAGCCCCAACCTCGGCCCACAGGAATACTGTAGGGGTTAAGTAGCCTAAATAACCAAAGAGTTCAGGGATTACTTCTCCTGGATAAAATAATACAGCCCCTCTAGCATGAAAGAAATCAGTCTGCAGGCAAGAAAAACTTGAAAAACGAAAAAGCCTGTGAAAGTTCAACATACTTCCAAAACCTGACTTTTTTTATTAGTAGTAGTAATATAATAAGAATATAATATAATAGTAATATAATAGTATTAGTAGTAATAATAATGATCTTTTTGATATTTGTAAAGCGTTTACTATGTGCCAAGCACTATCCAAATGCTGGGGTAAATATAAGATCAGGTCCCACATGGGACTCACAGAGTAAGGAGGGACAACGGGCATTGAATCCCCATTCGGCAGATGAGGAAACGGAAGCACAGAGAACCTAAGTGACTAGTCCGACGTCACCCAGCAGGTAAGTGGCAGAGCCATGATTAGAACCCAGATCCTTTAACTCCCAAGCCCGAGTTCTTTCCTTCCATTAAGTCACACTCCTTCTTTTATAGGCTACTAATGCTTGCCTCTATCTCTTTGTACATTGGGAAAGAGTTGATGAAAATTGCAAAGTCTGGAAAAAAAATTTTATAGCGGTCATTTTTTTCTTAGGTGCAGTTTTTTTAGCATCTTGCTTCTTTCTCCTATACCTTTCTTTTCGAATATTCAAGAGAAGTTCCGCTAAACTATTGTTTGCCCTTGAAACTTTGTTTCTCCCATCCCTATGTCCAAGATAGAGAAGTAGCGTGGCTCAGTGCAAAGAGCCTGAGCTTGGGAGACAGAGGTCATGGGTTCTAATCCCTGCTCCCCCACTTGTCAGCTGTGTGACTTTGGGCAAGTCACTTCACTTAGGAGACAGTGGAAAGAGCACGGGCTTTGGAGTCAGGGCTCATGAGTTCAAATCCCAGCTCTGCCACTTGTCGGCTGTGTGACTACGGGCAAGTCACTTAACTTCTCTGTGCCTCAGTTCCCTCATCTGTAAAATGGGGATTAAGACTGTGAGCCCCACGTGGGACAACCTGATTCCCCTATGTATACCCCAGCGCTTAGAACAGTGCTCTGCACATAGTAAGCGCTTAACAAATACCAACATTATTATTATTATGAACCTCAGTTACCTCATCTGCAAAATGGCAATGAAGACTGTGAGCCCCAGGTTAATAATAATGTTGGTATTTGTTAAGCGCTTACTATGTGCCGAGCACTGTTCTAAGCGCTGGGGTAGACATACGGGAATCAGGTTGTCCCATGTGGGGCTCACAGTCTTAATCCCCATTTTACAGATGAGGGAACTGAGGCACAGAGAAGTTAAGTGACTTGCCCACAGTCACACAGCTGACAAGTGGCAGAGCTGGGATTTGAACTCATGAGCCCTGACTCCAAAGCCCATGCTCTTTCCACTGAACCACGCTGCTTCTCCCAGGTTGGACAACCTGATCTCCTTGTATCCCCCCAGTGCTTAGAACAGTGCTTTGCACATAGTAAGCACTTAACAAATACCAAAAAAAATTTTTTTTAAGATAGACCTTGGTTTGTGAGCCAATCTCAGTCCAGATTTAAGAAAGGATGATAGAATGATAGAAGGATGATAGAAGACCTTCGAGTAGCACTGCCACTATTTTGCTGAATCACAATTCATTCTCCCCTGAAAGGAAAGGTTCAGAAGACACTACTTTTCTTGAACAAGAACTTTAGGGTTTTATTTTCCTCCCGCAATAAAAATAACTTTAGGGATTTATATCCTGCAACTATGTTAATCCGAGCATTTATCCTATCCTGCCGTGACTACTATATCAGCCTCCTTGCTGACCTCCCTGCCTCCTGTCTCTCCTCGCTCCAGTCCATACTTCACTCTGCTGCCCAGATCATTTTTCGACAAAAAATGTTCAGTCCATACTTCCCCCCTTGTCAAGCACCTCCAGTGGTTGTCATCCACCTCCACAGCAAACAGAAACGCCCTACCATCGGCTTTAAAGCACGTAATCACCTTGCCCTTTCCTACCTTACCTCCCTGTTCTACTACAACCCATCCTGCATACTCCCAACCTCCTCAATATACCTCAATCTCACTTATCTCGCCACTGACCTCTCATCCACGTCCTGACTCTGGCCTGGAATGCCCTCCCTTTTCATAATCGAGAGAAAATTCCTCTTCCCACCTTCAAAGCCTTACTGAAGGCACATCCCCTGCAAAAGGCCTTTCCTGACTAAGCTCTCATTTCCTCCTTACCCATTCCCTTCTGTGTCACCCTGGCACTTGGATTTGTTCCCTTTATTCACCGGTCCCTCAGCCCCACAGCACTTAGGTACTGATCTACAATTTATTACTGTCTGTTAATTTCAGTCTCCCCCTTTAGACTTTATACCTGTTGTAGACAGGGAAGATGTCTACCAATTGTTGTGTTGCACTTTCCCAAGAGCGTAATGCTCTGCACTTAGTCAGTACTCAATAAATATGTTTGATAGAAACGGTCGCAAACCTGATTAGTATTTGTTTCCCTTTCCTTTCTGCCAGACCAGAGGAGAAAATGATGGCTTTGAAATACAGAGGTGAGGAAGCTTCTAGTCTCTAAAATACAATACTGCTAGATTTTCCACCTTGTAGGCCAGCCTAATGTTCTGCTATTTCTCCCCATACCAATGCCTATTCTCTTCCCCTACTTGGACCGTGAGCCCCATGTGGGACAGGGATTGTGACCAACCTGATTAATCTGTACCTTCCCCAGAGCTTAGAATCGTGCTTGACGTATAGTAAGCACTTAACAAATACTATAATAACTATAAGGATTACAGACCCAAGATTCTGTCTGATTTAAGGCATGGAATCAGGACAGGTTGTGTCTAAAAAATTAGGATACTTGGGGGGAAAAAATGGTGCTATTTTGACAATGTGTGAATTTAAATAATAACAGTAATTATGGTATTTGTTAAGCGCTTATTTTGTGTCAGGCACTGTGCTACGCTCTGGGGAGAATACGAGCAAATCAAGTTGGACACAGTCCCCGTTCCGTGCAGCGCTCACAGTCTTCACCCCCATTTTACAGATGAGGTAACTGAAGCCAAGCTTTGAGATTCTGTGATTTTTAAATGAACTCTTCTGCTTCCAGGACTGGATTAGGAAAGAAGCAAGTCCAGATAGAGAGGCTTTCATTCAGCTTGACCTGAAGAAATGCAAATTCTACAGTAAATGGACAGAGAAGCCTATACCCCTCCTAAGGAATTAGTCTCTTCTGTATTGTACTCTCTCAAGTACTCAGTGCAGTGCTCAGCACACAGTGAGTACTAAATAAAAAAACACTGATTGTCTCCCCCATTTCTTCCCTCCCCTCTGCGTGCAAATAGGACAACAGAACAAATTGAGTGGGCACCTTCTAGATGCAATCGGATTAAATAAAGGTATATCTGAAAGAAAAACTAGATGCCTTGTGTTTTTATATTGAGCGTAAGCAGCTGTTCAATCCTTCAGCCAGCTGAATTTCCCAACAAAGACAGTCCCTCTAAAATCCAACAGGCCCAGTTTGAAAACCCCAGCAAGGGATACACCTGGCTCTGAAGGCTCTGCCTCCTATTCTCAGAAAGTGAAACAGATGAATCGTGCTTCCAAAGTCACACCACAGAATAGAAATTAAAACCGGGGCAGAGGGCTCCTTTGGGTTTTGAAAAAAAAAAAAAGGAACCAAAAAACTTCCAAATCCTCAGCCCTGCTTCTCTGTGGAATCACAGAGGATGACTAGAAAGTGGCTCTCACCCTCCCTACCTGCAGCTCACATGATCCTTTGCACCTCTTTAAACGGAGGTTAACACTCTGGTGTGGGCCAATTTAAAGAACCATTCACGATTCTTAACAAATCACATCCAACCAATTCCTTCCAAGAGAGGGCCTTTTCTTCGACTAAGACTCTGGCAGTTCTTTAGGACTGTCTGCATCATACATAGGCAATCATTCAAAAGATGACATTTTATGAAAGATTTGATTGCTGATTTCAGAACATTCTGGGGATGACTTGTCCAGAAAGCAGGGATTATTTATACAGTAAGTGCTCACTAAATAAGACTGAATGAATTTACGTGTAAAAAACCTTTATGCGGCTTTTGCGGGTTGCTAACTGCTGAAAGTGGTTTTACGAAACAATGAGAACAAAAATTACTGGCTGGAACGTTTTTACTGATGTAATTTAACATAGTATAAAAGTACAAAACTGGATGCTTAATGATTTTATACATTCAGTCCATGTTCCCCCACTCCTCAAGAACCTCCAGTGGTTGCCCATCCACCTCTGCATCAAACTCCTTAGCTTCGGCTTTAAAGCTCTCAATCCCCTTGCCCCCTCTTACCGTACCTCGCTGCTCTCCTACTACAACCCAGCCCACACACTTTGCTCCTCTAATGCCAATCTACTCACTGTACCTCGATTTCGTCTATATCACCGCCAACTTCTTATCCATGACCTCTGACCAGAAACATCTTCCCTCTTAATATCTGACAAATGATCACTCTCCCCACCTCAAAGCCTTATTGAAGGCCCATCTCCTCCAAGAGGTCTTCCCTGACTAAGCCCTCCTTTCCTCTTCTCCCACTCCCTTCTGCATTGTGCTTGAAATTGTATTTACTCCCCTCCATTCACCCCTCCCTCGGCCCCACAGCACTTACGGAGATATCCATAATTTATTTATTTATATTAATGTCTGTCGTCCCCTTTAGACTGTAAGCTCGTTGTGGGCAGGGAACATGTTTCCCAGCTCTGTTTTACTCTCCCAAGTGCTTAGTACAGTGCTCTGCACACAGTTAGTGCTCAATAAGTATGATTGATTGATTTATACATTATCCAACAGTAATTTAATTATCCGTGGCCAAGTTAGCATCCCCAACACATTTCTGCAGTGATGCTGTCGCAAGGGAAGCAGCGTGGGCCCAGTGGAAAGACCACGGACCTGGGAGTCAGAGGAGCTGGGTTCTGATTCCAGCTCTGCCACCCGTCTGCTGTGTGACCTTGAGCAAGTCACTTCACTTCTCTATGCCTCAGTTACCTCATCTGTAAAATGGGGATTAAGACTGTGAGCCCCATGTGGGCCAGGGGTTGCATCCAACCCAATCATGTGTATCTACCCCAACACCTGGTACAGTGCTTGGCACTTGGAAGCACTTAATTCCACAATTATTATTGTTAGTACAGTCGGCCACTGCTGTAGTAATTTTTCCAGGACCATTTTTGCCAGCCGGTAACCCTGCCAGCATAGGGGCATGCCATTAATTTCTGATATCTGTCTTAATGAGTTTCACGGCTAGGAAAACACACTCCACTTCTGCAGGTCCAGGTGGAAGTACTATTAGAAGATGAGACCATGAAGCCAGAGACTTCAATCTTACCTGCGGCCACGCAGCACACGGGCAGCTGGGCTGGGACAACTAGCGTTTGGGACACCTGCCACTCTCTTCCCCGGTGCCTCCTTTGGGAAGGTAATGACCAGGACCCATAGTGAACAGATTCAGACATTCCCAAGATGGAGACTGCCCTAGCCAAAGCCACAGAGGGTACCTCCCTGGTCCTGCCCATCTCAGGCAAGCACGCAGACAGCGCCTCCCATAAGCCGTTCGTTTAATTGTATTTATTGAGCACTCACTATGTGCAGAGCACTGTACTGAGCACTTGGGCAAGTACAATAAACAGACACATTCCCTGCTCACAGTGAGCTTACAGTCTAGAACTTACCCTCTTCCCCCTCTCCTCTCAGTTCCAGGGGACAAAAGGGTTGGCCACTACAGAGCCACAACTTGGCCAGGATCCAGCTCCTGAAATGGGCAGACACCAACCCACCTCCCCCTCCCCAGGGTGAGTCTAGCCTATCTCACTGCCCGATCCCCCCAGAGTCACTCTGGAGCACAGGGGAAACTTGCCCCCTCTTACCTTAACTCACTACTTTTCTTTTAGAACCCAGCCTGCATGCTTCGTTTCTCTAGTGCTATCTTTCTCTGCCTTCATCTCGCCTGTCTCGCCTCCGACCCCTAGCCCACGTCCTGCCTCTGGCCTGGAATGGTCTTCCTCCTCAAATCTGACAATTATTCTCCACTGCTTCAAAGTCTTATTGATGGCACATCTCCTCCAAGAGGCCTTCCCAGACTAAGCCCCACTTTTCCTCATCTCCCACTCCTTTCTGCAACACCCTGACTTGCTCCCTTTGCTCTTCCTGCCTAGCCCTACCCCCAGCCCCACAGCACTTATGTACATATCTGTGATTTTATTTTTACTGATATCTGCCTCCCCCCCAAGACTGTGAGCTTGTTGTTGGCAGGGATTTTCACTGTTTATTATTGTATTGTACTTTCCCAAGTGCTTAGTGCAGTGCTCTGCACATAGAAAAGCATTTAATAAATACGATTGACTGAATGACACAGACTTCCCCTGACCCCGACTTCCTCCCCTCACACCAGTCGGGCCCTTGTGTGCACCTGAGGCCCCCCGCCTGCAGCCCCTGCCCGGCTGACAGCTCCTCTCCCCTCCATGCCAACCCCTGGAACCTGGATCTCATTCAGCACCTCGACTGCACACCACAATCCGCCTACTTATTGTCATAAACAGTGCCCCAGCAGGGCAATAGAGGAGTAGGATAGCATAGTGGATAAGAACGTGGACCTGGGAGTCAGAAGGTCATGGGTTCTAATCCTGGCTCTGCCACTTGTCTGCTGTGTGGCCTTAGGCAAAGTCACTTTACTTCTTGGTGCCTCAGTTACCTCATCTGTAAAATGGGGATCAAGACTGTGAGACCCAAGTGGGATAGGGCCTGTGTTCAATGCAATTTTCTTGTGTCCATCCACCCCAGCGCTTAGTACAATGCCTGGCACATAGTAAGCATTAACAAATACCATAATTATTATTATTATATTATACTCTCCCAAGCACCTCGTACACTGCTCTGCACATAGTAAGCACTCAGTAAATACAATTGAATGAATGAAAGTGTTTACTATGTGCCAAGCATGCTTCTCGCCATCGCCCCTTTCACAAGCCCTCTCCCTCCATAAACCCCAGACAACCATTCTCTTCATTATCAAATAATAATAATAACTGTCATATTTATTTAGCACTTACTGTGTGCCAGGCACTGTACTAATCACTGGGGTGGATACAAGCAAATTGGGTTGGACACAGTCTCTGTCCTAACTGGGGCTCACAGGCTCAAAGCCTTATAAAGATCACATCTCTTCCAAGAGGGCTTCCCCCGATGAAACTCTCTTTTTTTCAGTTCCCTCTCCCTTCTGGGTTGTCTGTACATTTTGATATGTGACCTTTGGGCCCTGGATATTCGCCCCACCCCCCAACTCCACACCACTTACATACATAGCTATAAGTTATTTATTTATATTAATGCCTGCCTCCCCCTCTACACTGTAAGCTCGAGGAGGGCAGGGAACTTGTCTGTCAACTCTGTTGTACTGTACTCTCGCAACCCCTTTCTACAGCCCTCAGCACATAGTAAGCATTCAATAAATACCTTTGATGATGAGGATAATGGTTCTAACGTTAAGGAAGATACAAGATAAGTTAATAGGGCACAGTCCCTGTCCCACAAGGAGTTCACAGTCTAGGTAGGATGGAGAATGGGGTTTTGTATCCACATTTTACAAATGAGGAAATTGAGGCAAAGAGATGTGAAGGGACTTACCCAAGGTCATGCAGCAGGCCAGTGGTGGAACCGAGAGTTGAACCCAGGTCCTCTGACTCCCAGGTCTAAATTCTTTCCATTAGGCCGTGCTGCTTCCCTTCCATTAATTAACTGGCAGCCCAGATCCAGCCTGTGGTGGGCCATATTTTGCCCCTATGGCCATAAAACACTCAAACAGTGAATTGCTCCCTCGTGTGAGATATATTAATGAATTGTTTTCTGGTCTCAAGTGCAACATTCAGTAAATTATCTTTTCCACGGCTCTAAAGAGTCTCCCTGGATCCCTAGGAGAGTTAAATTACCTCTCAAGAGTGAGCAGTACACTCTCTTCTTCTCTCATCCTCCCTAGAAGAGCAATTGCTACCCACCACCTCCCCCTTCTTCTCTCCTCCCAGCCAAGCCAGCCAAGCTGAGTGCTTCAGCCATTTTAAACAGCATGTATTCTTCTCTTGCACTCTGCGATACCTCGTCTAATTTCGGTGAACTTGTTTGCAACACACCATAGTCCAGAGATGCTCACAGTTCTTTCTGAGTGCCAAAAGAATAATATGTGTGTGAGAGGAGGGAGTCACAGAACAGTCCTGTTTCTTTTTCTTTTTTACTCAAGCCTTTGTTCCTTAAGGGTTGAAGTGTATTCTGCATCAATGTGCTGCCCATCACCTTCTTATAGATGACGGATGGACTATTTCCTTTCATTGTAATTTTTTTGTCACCAGATCAGTTGTAGCAGTAATTAAAATAGGACTTTTTAAGTGTGCAGAGCGCTGGATAAAGAGCTGGGAAAAAATCCCCAGGAGAGAGACATAGTCTCTGAATCTCCAGGGGCTCACTTCTCTTAGCAGTAGATTTCCAAAATTGTGTGCATCTGGACTTATCTTTACTCAACTTAGGGAGTCTAGAATTTAATATTTATCCACGCACAAACAGCATGGCCTAGCGGATAGAGCCATAGAGAGAGAGATACAAGCTAATCAGGCTGGACACAGTCCCTGTCCCACATAGGGCTCACAGTCTAAGCTCCCATTTTACAGATAAGAGAACTGAGGTCCAGAGAAGTTGA
Source organism: Ornithorhynchus anatinus (assembly GCF_004115215.2). NCBI lineage: Eukaryota > Metazoa > Chordata > Mammalia > Monotremata > Ornithorhynchidae > Ornithorhynchus > Ornithorhynchus anatinus. Next base: position 41,588,090 of record NC_041733.1, read on the forward strand.
TCTGCCCAAAGTCACACAGCAGACAAGTGGCTGAGTTGAGATGAGAACCCAGGACCTCTGACTCCCAGGCCTGTGTTCTTTCCACTAGGCCACACTGCTTTTCCAGTTCATTCACTCATTCATTCATCACTCATATTTATTGAGCACTTATTGTGTGCAGAGCACTCTACGCCTCTGGTTCTTTTGTGTCCAGCAGTACCATTGTCCCAAGAGTCATACGCACATAAACAATGACAGCTACTCTCCACCTGGAACTTTCTTTGGGTTCTCTCTTCAAACCCATTTGTCAGATTTGGGCACCATATGAATTAATTGTACCTTCAGAATACTCCCCCGCAGGTCTCTGGGGGTGTGATTCCAGTGTCCTGCCCCCTGCTCACACTGAACTTCCAAGTCTAGCATTTCTCTTTCCAAATGGATTTGTTCTGCTACTGCTCTCTGGATCACCTATTCTTCCAGTCTTTCCTCTGAAGTTTAAATATATCTCCCCGGTGGCCCTTCATCTCTCACCACTTCAGATGTCTGACACAGTGTGCACAGTGTTTGGAGGCCATCTTTCCATGTCCTCCTTTTCTAATGAACTGCTCTGGTAAGGTCCTGGTATCCTTTTGATATTTATTCTTCTTCTTTTGGGGAAAAAAAAGCCCCTGAATCTCCCTTCCATCTATCCTTGTTATCGCAAGGCAAAGTCTTCATTTCAAATTCAAGCCCCATAACCCTCTTTCAACCTGCTTTCTCCATCTCTGCTGTCCTTCCATGACCTCCTGTTGTCTCTGGATCTCAACAGAAACGGGGAGCAGCTGAACAACCTTCTTTTTTCTCCTCAGGGGATTGGTCTGATCATTTCTTATATTCATTCAGTGTCCTTGTTCCCTGTTTTTCCCAGTCTTCTCTCAGCTAAAACCACCATTTGGCCTCTGAGGGACAAAATATTTTTTTTTTCCTTAAAGCAATAGCGAATAGGAATGGCAAAAAGGAATGTTGCTTCATGTTTTGAAGGCACACTTCCCAAACACTGGTGCTCAGAACCCTCTAATCTGAGCTGCAAGAGAAAAGGTGGCAGGTTATTCTGAAACAATCAATGGTATTTACTGAGAGTTTACGGTATGCAGAACACTATAACAGTGCTTGAGAGAGTAGACACATTCCCTGCCCAAAGTGGACTGACAGCCTAAAGGGTGAGAAATCAACCCCCCTCATAGCATGTAGAATGGCTTCTGCTAAGCCATCTTCCCCTACCCCTTTCCATTCGCACTCATTTTTCCCAGGTCACAGGGTCTGATCGGGAAGGTCAGAGGAGCCTGCAAGCCTCCAAACTTACAATGGGCTTGGATGTTTGGAGGTTGGTCTTGGAGCTGAACAGTCATTTTTGCACCCCTGGTAAAGAGCCTGCCCACCTCCGGAACCTTCTGCCCTCCCGCCATTTCCAAGCTGGGTGGCAGGAAAGTCACAGTGAGCCTGAAAGAAGTGCTTTCAAAGCCCAAGCCCTCCTTTCCTCTACTCCCACTTCCTTCTGCATTGCCCTGACTTGCTCCCTTTATTCATCCCCCAACCCAGCCCCACAGTGCTTATATACACATCTGTAATTTATTTCCACTAATGTTTTTCTCCCCCTCTAGACTGTAAGCTAGTTGTGGGCAAGGAATGTGTCTGTTAATGTCCTCTCCCAAGTGCTTAGTACAGTCCTCTGCACAGACTAAGTGCTCGATGAATACGAGTGATTGGTTAACTGACCAATCCTGCCAGGAATGAGGCACATTCTTCTCTCCCAGCTGAGAGGTGGACCCGAAATAGGGAATGGGGGAGAAGAGCAAAAGCAAAGCGCGGCAACTACGGTTCTTGGCAAACCTGCAACCTCATCTCCATGGCTCCAGCACGTACCTGAACGATAACTAGGACGGTGCTCCAGACACTTCTCACTCGGTAATTGGACACGACCAGCATGAAGCTAGTTTTTGCTGAGATACAGAGAACAAGGTAAAATCCACCCCTTGGGCTTGGCATAATACCTGGACACAAGCTACAGCGATCTTTACATTTCTAAAAATTGTGTTGTTATTTGTTAAGTGCTTCCTATGTGCCAAGCACTGTACTAAGCTCTGAGGTAGATACAAGATAATCAGGTCCCCACATAGGGCTCCCAGTCTAATAAGTTGGAGGGAGAACAAGTATTGAATCCCTATTTTGCCCATTAGGGAACCGAGGTTCAGAGAAGTTGAATGACTGGCTCAAGGTCACACAGCTGACAAGGGGCAGAGTCAGGATCAGAACCCAGGTCCTTTAACTCCAAGGCCGGGAGTAATTGGGAGTTACCTTAGTTACAGATGAGGTAACTGAGGCACAGGGAAGTGAAGTAATAATAATAATTGTAGTGTTTGTTGAGCACTTACTATGTGCCAGATGCTGTACCAAGGGTGGCAACAAGTAAATCAGGTTGGACACAGTACCTGTCCCACATGGGGCTCACAGTCTCAATCCTCATTTTACAGAAGAGGTAACTGAGGCCCAGAGAAGTGAAGTGACTTGCCCAAGGTCACACTGCAGATAAGTGGCGGAGTTGGAATTAGGACCCATGATCTTCTGAGTCCCAGGCCTGTGCTCTATCCACTACACCATGATGCTTCTCGCAGAGCTTCTCTCAGAGCACCAAGAGCTTGGGAGAGTACACTACAACAAGAATTGGTAGACACATTCCCTGCCCAGAATGATGGTGTCTTCCCTTACATGGTTTGTACCTGCTGAAGGGCTCCTAGGGATTTATTTGTATCGGGGCCCAGAACAATGACCCAGACTCTCCCTACCCCCGGGATAACCCTAGCCCAGACCTGCACCTTGGGCCTAAGCCGAGCACCTAACCAACTTCTGGAGGTCAGAGGGCAGGGTGCTATCTGCCTCCCCATTTTCTTTTTATGGTATTCGTTAAGTGCTTACTATGTGCCAGGCTCTGTACTAAGCTCTGGGGTAGATACTTGCTCATCAGGCTGGACACAGTCCCTGTCCTATGTAGGGCTCACAGTCTTATTCCCCACTTCACAGAAGGGAACACTGAGGTATGGAGAAGTAAAATGACTTCCACAAGGTCACACAGCAGAAGCGGAATTAGAACCCAGGTCTTTCTGACTCCCAGGTCTGGGCTCTATCTACCAGGCCTCGCTGCTCCCCATTTACCCTCCAGTGTCAGTGTTTCGTGTTCCTCATCCACCTCCCAGTTCCCATTAACAGAGAGACTTGAAAAACAGGTTTGATGTTGCAGAGTGCTTTCAAGTTCCACACGTCTCACTCGTAGAAGGACAAAGTATGATTCATATTAGCTGAGACCTGGGTGAAATGTGTTTGACTTTACTAAAACTCTCTGTTCCTCCAGATTAAACTGATCCCCCTTACAGATGGTAGGCCAAGATGGGTGGAGAAGGCTTATGACAGAGTTCGATTAAAAAATAAAAACACCCACAAACGCCTCTTAAAGGGTCCTCAACAAATAAGAGTTCCAGAGCCTGAAAGTTAACAGCAAACACAAAGAAAGCAGAGCAGCCAAAAATACTTCTGGGCTGAGGCTACATGATGTGATCTCGGTAGAAAATTCACTTTAGTAAGGACCTTAATAGTCACGTTTTTCATGTAACTGTATGAGACCTGAGTTCGAGCCATATCAATCAACCAATCAATGGAATTTGAGCATTTACTAGGTGCAGAGCCCTGCACTAGACATTAATATAAATACCTTATGGAAAAATACATAAATATATACACGTTTATATATATTTACATAAAGAAGCAGCATGGCCTAGAGGATAGAGCCCGGACCTGAGAGGCAGAAGGTCATGGGTTCTAATCCCAGCTCCACCACTTGTCTGCTGTGTGACCTTGGTAAAGTCACTTTACTTCCTAGGTCTCAGTTCCCTCATCTGTCAAATGGGGATTAAGACTGAGCCTTATGTGGGACAGGGACCGTGTCTAACCCCATTATCTTGTTCTACCCCAGTGCTTAGAACAGTTCCTGACACACACTAAGCACTTAACAAATACCATTATTATTATTATTATTATTATTATTATTATTATCGTTGTTGTAAGTGTTGTGGGACTGAAGGTGGGGTAAATATTGAATGCCCAAAGAGTACATATCCAAGTGCATAAATGACGCAAAAAAGAGAGTGAATTGGGGAAAGAGGGCTTCATCAGGGAAGGCCTCTTGGAGAGATGTGACCTTAAAAAGGCTTTGAAGGCAGCGGGAGTGGTGGTCTGGTATATACGGAGGGCGAAGGAGTTCCAGACCAGAGGAGGGACACGGGAAGGGGGTTGGCGGTGAGATGGATGAGATTGGGACAGAGTGAACAAGTTGGAGCTAGAGGAGCGAAGAGCACAGGCTGGGCTGTAGTAGGAAATCAGGGAGTGAAAGCGAGCTGATTGAACACTAAGCCATTAGTGAGGAATTTTCTTATTGCGGATCTGAGTCGGACAAAAAGCAAAGCTTGCCAGAAATGAGAAACTCACATAATCAAGTGTAGAATGAAAAATGATTGTCTGTGAGATGGACAGAAGAGATGTTCCAATCAACGAATCCTATGGAACCAATTCATTGTAACCTACAGATCTATTCAAATCATTTATATTTGTCACACAACCACCAAGAACACAGGGAAGTTGTAAAAACTGGTCTTAACTAAAAAGGAAATGAAGAGCCACTAATAGATGAAACAGAAAGCTCCTGTCTTTGCTAAGGACATCCAAAAGAGGGCTGTCCCAATATTGAGAGGTCACTGGCCCCAATTAGAATCCAGCTGAAAATTTAATTTGTAATCTTTAATGCCCAAATTATCAAACATTTATTAACAAAAGCTATTTGAAGCAAGCTACAGTTTCTACTCAATGTGTTTCTTTTCTAATATCTTTCCCTAGGGCCTTTCTCTTTCTCAAAGATATCCAAGTGGATAGGACAGTGGACAACGTGGCCTAGTGGACAGAGCCCAGGCCTGGGAGTCAGAAGGACCTGAGTTCTAATTCCGGCTCTGCCGCTTGTCTGCTGAAGACCTGTTTACTTGTTTTGATGACTGTCTCCCCACTTCTAGACTGTGCGCCCAATTGTGGGCAGGAATTGTCTCTGTTGCTCAATTGTACTTTCCAAGGGCTTAGTACAATGTTCTGCACACAATAAGCGATCAATAAATGCAACTGAATGAATGAATGATCTTGGGAAATGACCTTCACTTCTCTGGGCCTCAATTATCTCATCTGTAAAATGGGGATTTAGACTGTGAGCCCCATGTGGGACAGGGACTGTTTCCGGCCAGATTACCTTATATCTACCCCAGTTCTTAGAAAGGTGCTTGGCACATAGTAAGTGTTCAACGAATATCACAATTATTATTATTATTACTTATTAATAGCCTTCATTGTCTGGCCGCTTCCTGGACAATTTACCATACCCTAGAGACAGCCCATAATCAAGGCTGCATGAAGCAGCATCTCTAAGCCCCATCCTGACGCGTAGATCTGGCTCCACTTTTTCCTTCGACCGTGCTTCCCAATTTCATTAGATTACAAATCTTTGAAAACTCGGATCTTTTCTACCAACTGTCCTGTGCTCTCCTAAGTGTTTAGAACAATAATCTGGACAGAGTAAGCACTTAGTAAATACCACTGATTAAATGTATCTGAGCACACTGGATGGTCTCCCCCACCCCACAAAGTCCCGATTCACCCTTAGATCCTAAGCCCTGCCAAGGGACAGGGACCAGGTCTAATCCCCACCTATGTAGTCTCTCCTGGAGCTTAGTACAGTAAGCACTTAATGAACGTTATTACTATTATTCCTACTAACATCACTCTGGGGCGGCTCTGTCAGGACTCAGTCTTCAGTGAAAAAGCATCTTCCCTGAATCCTTTCACCCTTTCTTCGGAGCTTATTTTGTGGGGTAATTTTCCCCTTAGTTTGCAGTCCTCATTCTTCTATAGTCACAATGTCTCACAGTAGTGTCCACAGGCTGAATTCTAAGCCACAATGGACCAGCTGTGTTAGAGAACATGTGATTTCCACGTGGCTACTGAAAGTGCTGAATTCATGGGCCTTTGCATTGTCTCCCAATCCATTATCTTCACTGGCACCCTGGCATGCTTAGGCCATAAAGATTATTTTACTATTTGCTTAGAGTAAATACTTGGATGATCACAGTTCTTCCCTTTAGATCTACCTCTGCCCTTTTTCTACCCTTAATAACGACCAGAACATCCCTCATTTGAAATGCTGAAAAACAAGTGTGCCCGATCAGCCTACGCTGGGACTCAATCTCCAATTTTTATCAAGGACCGAGAAAATTAATCGAAAAATCCAGGAAAAATTCACCCCTCTTGACTGAACAACTGCCAACTGATGTATCTATAGGTTCAAAAGGAAGGCACAGCATTTCATTTGGAAAGACCAATAATGCTGAATTAAAAGTCCCACGAGAGCATTTTTGACAACCACATGAATCACAGCAGAATCCATTATGATCTGTGCCCATAAAAAGAAAGGCAAATGAATTTGTAATGATTAGACATTTGAAATAACCCATCTAAAAATGTACAATACCTGGTGGTTATTCACCTTCAAGGTGCTGATATAAGTCGAAGGAAACGACAGCCAGGCCACAAAACTGAGGACAGGAGTCAGTAAGTGCTTGGCCATCAGACACAAAATCTCAATCGATTGTTTACCCACTTAATAAAGACTCGGGCCTGCTTTCATTGTTTTGACCTGAATGTGTTCGGGAATTATTATGACTGTAGTTTACAGGAGATGTCTGTGGATTTTAGAGTATGAAGCATAAAATAAAGGATTACCCTGGAGGACTAAGTGAGGGCTCGAGAAGTGGGTTTGAGGAGGAAAAGGGCCACTGATGTGAATAGAAAATTCAAGGACCTGTGCCTTTGACTTCTGATTCTAACCTACATTTACTAATCAAACTTGTATGGTTCTTGAGCTCCAAAATTACCTATCACAGTTTCATTTCCTTTATCTCCCACTCCCCACTCCCCTCCACCCACAAGGTTTTCATATCTGGTGTTGCTTATTGGAACTACACCCAGTCACAGTACAAGTTAGTTCTGTTTTGGATATCGCCTGGGCCTGGTTCAGGAAGATAACATCTGCTCTCCCTCCCCTCCCCATCGCCCCGACTCCCTCCCTCTGCTCTATCCCGGCCCTGCCCCACAGCACTTGTGTATCTATATACATGTTTATTATTATATTTATTTTATTAATGATGTGCATATACCTATAATTACATTTAGTAATTACCTATAATTACCTATAATTAATTAATATAATTAGTTTATATTAATGCTACTGACGCCTGATTACTTGTTTTGTTGTCTGTCTCTCCCTTTCTAGACTGTGAACCCGTTGTTGGGTAGGGGTTGTCTCTATTTGTTGTCGAATTGTACTTTCCAAGCACTTAGCATAGAGTGCTGCACACAGTAAGCGCTCAATAAATACAACTGAATGAATGAATGAACCTCGGGAAGAATCAATATGGTCTGAGCTGGTGTGGTAGGGGTGTTGGGGAGACCTAAATGCCATTTCTAGCTCATTTCAGCTGAAAATGTCCTGGTGTTTGTTAAGTGCTTACTATACGCTAGACATTGTACTAAGCACTGTGATACACACAAGCTAATCAGTTTAGACACAGTCCCTGTCTCAGAGAGCTCACAGTCTTAATCCCCATTTTAAGGATGAGGTAACCGAGGCCCTGCGAAGTGAAATGACCTGCCCAGGGTCACATGGCAGACAAGTGGCAGAGTCAGGATTAGAACCCAGGTCCTTCTGACACTCAGGCCTGTGTTCTATCCATTAAACCACACTGTCAGCTCTCCATGGGCAGGGAACATGTCTACTAATTCCGTTGGACTGTACTCTCCAAAGTGCTTAGTGCGGTGCTCTGCACACAGTAAGTGCTCAATAAATACCATTGTTTGATTGATTGCAGAGTAAGCGCTCAATAAATATCACTGAGTGATTTACTGCTTCTATGACTTATTGCCCAGGTATACAATAAGCAATGCCTGAGGACAACATGGTGCGTGTAGCTATGTCCTTCCGTGGTCCTGAAACGCCCTCCCTCCTCACCTCCGCCAAACTGATTCTCTTCCCCTCTTCAAAACCCTACTTAAAACTCACCTCCTCCGAGAGGCCTTCCCAGACTGAGCTCCTCTTCTCCCTCTACCACCCCCCGTTCACTTCTCCACAGCTTAACCCTCTTTTCCCCCCATTTCCCTCTGCTCCTCCTCCTCTCCCTTCCCATCCCCTCAGCACTGTACTGGTCCGCTCAACTATATATATTTATTACCCTATTTATTTTGTTAATGAAATGTACATCGCCTTGATTCTACTTAGTTGCCATTGTTTTTACGAGATGTTCTTCCGCTTGACTCTATTTATTGCCATTGTTCTCATCTGTCCGTCTCCCCCGATTAGACTGTAAGCCCGTCAAACAGCAGGGACTGTCTCTATCTGTTGCCGACTTGTTCATTCCAAGCGCTTAGTACAGTGCTCTGCACATAGTAAGCGCTCAATAAATACTATTGAATGAATGAATGAATGAATATTAAGGTCTCAGACATCTTCTGTTCTGTATTCATTCATTCAATCTGATCTATTGAATGCTTACTGTGTGCAGAGCACTGGGAGAGTACTAGGAGAATACTGGGAGCGCTTGGGAGAGTACAATAAAACAATCTAACAGACACATTCCCTGCGCACAGTGGGCTTACAATATAGGGAAGTAGCAAATAGGGAATTAGGGAAGCAGCATGGCTCAGTGGAAAGAGCCTGGGCTTCAGAGTCAGAGGTCATGGGTTCGACTCCTGGCTCTGCCACTTGTCAGCTGTGTGATTGTGGGCAAGTCATTTAACTTCTCTTTGCCTCAGTTCCCTCATCTGTAAAATGGGGATTAACTGTGAGCCCCCCCTGGGACAACCTGATTACCCTGTATCTACCCCAATGCTTAGAACAGTGCTCTGCACATAGTAAGCACTTAACAACTACCAACATTATTATTATAGGCCCACACTGCACCAATTCACCCTTTCTTCCACCTTGCCATGCAAACCGCTGGTCGCGGGTGAGAGAGTGTGGATGACTCCATGCAAATCATCCCCACGACTGCCAAAAGAACAAATGCGCATTTCCCACTGACAATAAGACTTAATTTGTCCTTTCTAACCATCAGTGTCTGATCAATGCTCTCGAGAACGACAAAGGGGCCAGAAAATGTGCTCTGCTGCATTTGCCTGGACAAAATGTTCAAGAGCACAAGAGGTCATGTCTCAAAGATTGTGGTGGCAGCTTCATCTTCGAACCCTCTTGTGACAAGACTGTTCAGTACCTCCTAGAGAGGCTGGGCTTCAACTAGATCTCTGTTGACCTTCAAGGCCTCCTAGGAGGACTGAAGAGATGGCAGTTGAGTGTTTTGAGGTTTTTCATGGAAAAAAACACCAATTTAAATACACTGGAACACCCTCCCTCCCCAAATCTGACAATTACTCCCCCTGCTTCAAAGCCTTATTGAAGACACATCTCCTCCAGAAGACTTTTCCTGACTAAGCCCTCCTTTCCTCTTCTCCCACTCCCTTTGGAATCACCCTGACTTGCTTTCTATATTTATCCCCACCTCCCAGCTCCACAGCACTTATTTACATATCTGTCATTTATTTATCTAATGTCCATTTCCCTCTCTAGACTCTGTCAGTTGTGGACAAGGAATCGGTCTGTTAATTGTTATATTGTACTCTCCCAGGAGCTTAATACAGTGCTCTGCACAAAATAAGTGCTCAATAAATACGATTGAATGAATGTGGTGGCATTGATCATTTGGACTCGTTCCAAATGAAACCTAATCCCTCAAACATTCTCCTAGGCTACCCAGGCAACAGCTTAGTCCACTTTTTGCCATTTTAGGTTCAAAAAAGAGCTCTCTGTGGGCAAGAAATGTTTCTGTTGTTAGACTGTACTCTCCCAAGTGGTTAGTACAGTACTTTGCTCACAGTAAGCACTCAGTAAATATGACTGAATATGAAAAAAGGGAAGGGAGGGTATTCGAGAAATAAGACAGGAGAAAAACAGCCAAAAAAGAGAACAGGAAAAAAAAGGGACCAGGCAGCACACATGGAAGAGGTGTAATGAAGAGAGGAGCTAAAATAGAGAAGGAAGGTAAAAAGCCGTGGAGGCTGCACCTTCTTTTCCTAAGCCTTAGAAGCTCTTGACAAAGTTAGCAACTTAACTCTAATATAGATCTTATCGGGTCAGAAGAGTATTGCATCTAATTTTGGTCCCCGCACTTTAAAGGAGATGTGGAGAAATTGAAGAGGGTCCAAAGAAGAGTGCCAAAAATCATTTTCTCTGCTCGCTCTCCCTTAGGAGTGACCTATGCATTTGAAATCTAAGTCCCTGCTATTTACCCCACTGTCGGCCCCACAGTACTAATGTACACACCCTTTTAGTGAAGTGACATGCCCAAGATGGCACAGCAGATGGGGGGTGAAGCCAGGATTAGATCCCAAATCCTTCTGACTCCCAGGACTGTGGTCTATTCACTAGGCCACACTCCTTCTCATAATCCAGCACTTAGTACAGTTCCTGACACATAGTAAGTAACAAATGACATAAATAGAACAGAACCCTCTTAACCACTGGTGTCTAAGGATAGCTCACTTACCCACTACCCCGAAACACATGTACACTTGCCATCATTTGACGACTGGTCTTCTCTGTCCCTTCTCCAACTTTATTATATATGATGCAACCCAGTAGTATGTAGAATTCTGGGCACAAGAGACCCACTGTTTTTTACCGTGCTAAAAACTGTCTTATTTTGTTTTCTGTGTCCTTCCAGATCACATCCGGTGTTTTGCTGGTGTTTTTGGCTGCCTCTATCATATTAGACTGATAATTTAATTTCCTCTTCCCTTTCATTTTGCCTTAATTATTCACCCTGGAGTTTGTCTCTGCCCTCTCATTATATCCTCATTGGAGATGCACAACAGCCCTCAACCCCCTCATTGTAATAACACTCTTCCTCTGTACCAAGGAAGAGGTACTTCCTTGTTATATTGTACTCTCCCAAGAGCTTAGTACAGTGCTCTGCACAAAATAAGCACTCAATAAATACGATTGAATGAATATGGTGACATTGATCATTTGGACTTGTTCAAGGGTTACTCCAATTTCAGCTTTCCCTTCAACCGGCGAAACAATGCCAACGCCTTCAACCTTGTCTCAGAGCTCTGCCTATTCAATCCTTTAATCATCCCCATCGCCGTTCTTTTCTCAACCCTCTCCAAGCACTTCATGTTATTCTGAAGTTGTGTCGCTCAGCTCAAAGAACTTGGAATCTTCAGTTCATCAAACCCTTACACTGATGCAACCCATTTATTACCATGCTTAATTGGTCTAATTAATGCCATTTTGCCAGGATCAAGAGCTCCAGCTTGAAAATGAATGAATCAGCCTCTCATTAACGCGTTGGCTGGCGACATCAAATAAAGCCCTCCAGACTGTAAACTTCTTTGGCCGGGAATGTACCTACCAACTCTGTTGTACTGCACTCTCCCCAGCTTTTAGTACAATGTTCCACGGGCACACAGTAAGTGCTTAATGAATACTATTTAATGAAAACTCAGAGCTGCTAAATCATACAACACTATAAATGATGGAAGTCAAGTCGACAGGCAATGAAAATGGCAGCAGTCTTCATCACCACCATGGTAGACAAAGGGACCTCAATCTGCTATTTTACTACTAAAGAGCAAGTCTCATTGGTTTTCAACCATAGAACACCAAATCAGAGTTGCTAATAACTCACAAAAGGGACATTTCCAACTCGCATCCTGAAAAATGGTGAGGCTCAGGATGCTAGAGGGGAAGTGTTTCATACCTCTTGAAATGTTACGTCTGTTAGTCCACTCGGACTGCCTTAAAGGTGATTTCTCCAGTACGAATAACTATCACCAAGCCTCAGTTTATACTTTTGATAGAGAAAGCTACCATTGTTGCTCTGTCTCCCTAAATGGTGGTACACCTCAATGGTCAATTGGGGATCTCGGGATCTTGTTATCTTGTCTTTCTCGCTGCCGACCTCTTGCCCACATCTTACCTCTGGCCTTGAACACCCTCCCTCTTCATATCAGGCAGATAATTGCTCTTCCTGACTTCAAAGCCTTATTGAAGGCCCATCTCCTCCAAGAAGCCCTCCCTGATTAATCCCTCCTCTCCTCCCACTTCCTTTTATGTCATCCTCCCTCCCAACACCCCAGCCCATATATATATATCTGCATATATCTGTAATTTTTTTATTTGTGTATGCTAATGCCTGTCTCCCCCTTTTGATTGTGAGCATGTGTGAGCAGGGAATGTGTCTGTTGTCCCACTGCGCTCTCCCAAGTGCTTAGTACAGTGCTCTGTACACAGTAAGTGCTCAATAAATACAATTGAATAAATGAAGCTCCTTCTAGTCTCAAACTATACCCATTTACTTGGGGAGCTCAACCACTTCCATGGCTTCAACTGCCATCTCTACATGGATGACTCTCAAATTTACCTGACTAGCCCAAACTCTCTTCTCCTCTGCCATCTTGCACTCCTCCTGCCTCCTAAACATCGCTACAAGGATGCCCCAGGGACCCCTCAAGTACAAAACTGAACTCCTGGCCTTCCCTCCCAAATTATCCCTTCCCCCCCAACTCTCCCATCACCGTTGACATCCTGTCCGTCTCTCAATCCTGCAAAACAACCAAGGAAAAGGCTTTTAAGCAGGAAATGCTCTTCAAGTTCTAGTCAAGTTCTAGCTCAAGTTCAAGTTCTACCTCTTGGAACTTTCTAAAAATCTTTCCTTTGGGCTATTAATTTTTTTTTCCTTTCAAAGGCGAGGTCCAACAAGGCCTTCTGTTGGCAGTTTGAGAAAAAGGCCTGCAAATACTTGGGAGGTTTCCCAGTTGAACATTTTCCCAAGGAAAATGGCAAAAAGGTGGTCAGCCCCACCTCTGGGAACCCGGTCACTGGTCCATTCCACGGACCGGTTCGGCCCCAGCTCTATCGAAGGGTCTGGTGATCCTACAAGCAAGGGGCTGGGCTGAGGAAATATTACAAGACTCTTTAGAAGCCCCTGTGAAAGGCAGGCATCAAGCCAGTTACTAGGTGCAAGGAAAAAGCACCAACAGCAACTGGCCTGGCTGTGTCAGCTGTCACGAGGCAGTAGACAAAACTCAGCATAGAACAATTTCAAGAAACAAAGAGGTCCTTTCAGCTGCACTTAATCAGCCAGGTAATCCTTCTCCTGACTTATATGCAAATTCTTAATTCTGGGTTAGTTCGGTGTTTATCCTTTATTAAAGCCCAGGGATGACTGCCTGTAATGGTGATGATGATGATATTTACTAAGTGCTTACTATAATAATGATAATAACAATGGTATTTGTTAAGCACTTACTATGTGTCAGACACTCTTCTAAGTGCTGGGGTAGAAAGAAGATAATCCAGTTGGACACAGTCTCTGTCCCACACAGAGCTCACAGTCTTAATCCCCATTTTCCAGATGAGGGAATCAAGGTACAGAGAAATGAAGTGACTTGCCCAAGGTGACACAACAGATAAGCGGCAGAGCCAGGGTTAGAACCCATGACCTTATGATTCTTATGGTTCCCTGGCCTGTGTTCTATCCACCAGGCCATGGATTGTGAGAGACTCAGCATGGTTTATTGGTAGTAATAAAATATCAATACTCTAGTGTTTCAGGGGTTATGCATGTAATCGGGGTGTTCCCCAATGAAGATCTTCTAGCTGTCCTCTCCATTCCCTCATTCCTGCATGAACTTCTTCCCTCACCTCCTCACATGCTGCACTAGAGAACCAAACAGCAGCATCTGACTTGGATGTTATCTAAAATCTGCATGGCCCAGTTTAATTTTCAGCAATGCAACACCTGGTGGGGAGTGGGGCAAAATGGGGGCATTGATGTGAAGTGGCCCACCAGCATTTTTTGTACCACGCCACCCAGCTGGCCAGGTGGACGTGAGTTCTAATCCCAGCTTTGCCACTTGACTGTTGGGTGACCTTGGGCAAGTCACTTCACTTCTCCATGATTCAGTTTCCTCATCCATAAAACAAGGATACAATATCTGCTGTCCCTCCTATTAAAATTTTGAGTTCTACAAGGGGAACAGGAACTGTGTCCAACCTGATAGTGTTGTAACTGCTCCACTGCTTAACACAACGGATGGCACATAGTAAGCACTGAGATATTATTAATAATAATAATTCACCTAACTCCCAGAGGTATGTTTCCTGGTGAAGCTGGACCAGCTAACCCTTCAGCAGTTTACCCCTAAAGGTGGCTCCTCTGGCCTTCGATAGCTAACATCACTGCACTGGACACTAAAGTACAAACCAAATATAAAATGAGGTCAACCTGCTCTCAGACAGCTCTATCTCTTGACCTTTAAGATAACCTTTTGGATCTATCTCTGGGGCCTTGGCAATGATTTCAGTTACTCCCCAGGGCTGTCATCTTATGATTTTGCCGGACACAGTTGGAAGTAAGTCCTCAAGCCAAGGCTATCGGCTAACCTCCGCATCAATGTCCGAGCTGCAACTCCGCATGCATAGGACAACTTCCCTGCTCCCATCTGCTATACCACCTCCTTCCTCCCTTAAATCGTAGCTCAAGGCCCACTTTCCTCTTCTCCTTCCAACCAGCAAAAACCCATGAACCACTCCTCTCTTTTCAACTCATTCATATTTGAGTGCAGGGATATCCAGGATTAGGGGAGAAGGGACGGGGAAGAGGCAAGCTTCAGAGAGCTACCGGGTCAAAAAGCCACCATTTAGTGTGTTTTCAGCCCTGACTGGGACCACTTAGGGCTTGTCAGAGTCCTAGGATGAGCAAGGTTGGAAGTCCAGCTCAAAAATCTGCGAGGGGTCAACACCCCCAGTACACCCATGAGGTCAATACATATTTACACCCGTCTCCCCGATTTGTTACCAACTCCTGGAGTGCAACGAAGAGCTTATTCTTGAACATGTGCTCCAAGCACCTAGCACAGTGCTAACACCCTCCAGGTGGATGGGGCAGAGGGGCTTCAAATTGCTATTCACTGAGAATTGAAGTCCTGAGACCTATTGTTCTTTGACTTCATTCAGAAGGCTCTAAAAGATGCTGCTTCTCCCTTAGCAGGACGATGTGACAATATATAGGCTAATTTCCCATATTTAGAAATTTACATTAATGTCTGTCACCCCCTCTAGACTGTAACCTCATGGTGGGCAGAGTACAGGTCTAAAAGCTGTTTCATTGTATTCCCTCAAGCACTTAGTACAGCACTCAGCCCAAAGTAAGTGCTCCATAAATACCACTGATGATGATGAAGGGACAACTCCCACTTTTGGCAGCTAAACATCAAACTTTTATCTTCCATATCCACTGTCCCTTTGAAAGAGCCTCTCCTTTCTGGCTACTCCAGTAGCCATCACTGGGCAGGGACTGTCTCTATCTGTTGCCGAATCGTACATTCCAAGCACTTAGTACAGTGCTCTGCACATAGTAAGCGCTCCATAAATACTATTGAATGAATGGAAACTCTGCTTATTCACGGTGGATCATCGGCTGCCTCTCTAGTCTTGGAAACCTAAGTCAGAGGGCTTAACCCATGGATGAAATGGTAGCTAGGCCGCAGGTAAGGGCAGCTGTTTTCCCACTGAAAGGGTGTAGGATTGCGGAAGGGGAATGTTCCCTAGTTTTCAGACACTCCAAGGGGATGGAGCTCCATCTAGTGTTATACGTTTAATTCCATGCCTTTTAAACTGGCGACTGCTAAACTTGGGTCTGAAAAGTCTCCTGAAAAGTAGAGGTGAGAAGAATGAGCCAAACAATCATCTCCCTCTCAGTTTCTTCCACTTCCTGAATGAATGAGGGGACCTGGGCTCTATTCCCAGCTCTGCCATTTGCCTGCTGTGATGATAATAATGATAATAATAATAATGATGGTGATGATGATGATGGCAAGCGCAGTTTGCCAGGTACTTTCCGAAGCACTGAGGTGGATACAGCAAATCGAATTGGACACAGTCCTTCAATTCCCATTTTACAGATGAGATAACTGAGGAACAGAGAAGTGAAGTGACTTACCCAAGGTCACACAGCAGACAAGCGGTGGAGTGGGGATTAGAACACATGACCTTCTGACTCCCAGGCCTGTGCTCTATCCACTAGACCATGCTGCTTCTTGGGCAAATCCCTTCATTTCTCTGTGCCTCAATTACCTCATCTGTAAAATGCGGCTTAAGACCATGGGACACAGATTGTGTCCAACCTGATTATCATGCACCTATAAAATAATCATCATCATGATGATGATGATAATAATCATATTTATTAAGCACTTACTATCTGTCAAGCACTGTACTAAGCACTGGGGTGGAAATAAGGAAATCAGGTTGGGCATCTATAACAACACTTAGTACAGTGCCTGGCCCATAGTAAGCATTTAACAAAAGTAAAAAATGTTTCTCACCACGGGTGGTCAGTTTAATGTGAAAGGCCGACTTTTAAAATGCAGGTAAGTCTAGACTGGTGTAAGCCCATTGTGGGCAGGGAAAGTGACTGTTTACTGTTGTATTTTACTCTCTCAAGCACTTAGTAGAGTGCTCTGTACACAGTAAGTGCTCAATAAATAAGACTGAATGAATGAATGATTGCTACTGTAAAGGACACAATGAAAAGGCTGACCTTGCGCTGGGCAAAGTGTACTTTCTGGGAGATTTTATTCCAGGGGAAAATTCCTCTTGTGACCCAAATATGCCCAGGGCAAAAATCACTGTATTAAGTGCTTGGGAGAGTGCAATCCAACAGAATTAGCGATACGTTCCCTGCACATAATGAGTTTAGAATCTAGAGATGAACTTACAGTCTATCCACAAGGCCACATTGCTTCTCACAGGGTGAATGTCATTTCTGGTCAAGAACTCCACGTGCGCCTGTCCTGAGTCCAACAGGCAGGGTCCAAATATCCTAAAAGACATTTATTTAGTGGCCTGTAGTGAAAGCAGTGCTTTTTCCAGAGGGAAAGAATGGAAGGAATCCCGGCTCTGCCACTCGTCTGTTGCGTGAACTTGGGCAAATCACTTCATTTATCTGTGCCTTAGTTACCTCATCTGTAAAATGGGGATTAAGACTGTGAGCCTTACGTGGGAGGGGGACTGTGTCCAACCTGATTAGCTTCTATCTACCCCCAATGCTTAGTACAGTGCCTGGCACATAGTAAGCACCTAACAAATATCATTTTTAAAAAGGTACCATGAGCACTCTTGTTCTGCCCCAATCTCTGCCCCTAAAGATGTCAC
Source organism: Ornithorhynchus anatinus (assembly GCF_004115215.2). Classification (NCBI taxonomy): domain Eukaryota; kingdom Metazoa; phylum Chordata; class Mammalia; order Monotremata; family Ornithorhynchidae; genus Ornithorhynchus; species Ornithorhynchus anatinus. The sequence continues at coordinate 41,605,461 of NC_041733.1, forward strand.
TCAGGGGATCACCAACTTTCAGAAATGCCATTCTCCACCCATCCAACTTGTTTGGCCAACTAGGTAGAGATAGTAGCTCAGCTTAATGGGGAGGACACGGTTCTGGAAGTCAGAAGACCTGGGTTCTAATCCCAGCTCTGCCACTTGTGTGCTGCATTACCTTAGGCAGGGACTGTGTCCAATATGATTAGCTTTCAGTACAGTGCTTGGCACTCAGTAAGCACTTAAATAACACAAGTGCTTAAGTGCTTAAATAACACAATAACAATAATTATTAAGTAATCCAATCCCACCAATTGATACAGCCTGATTCTGAAATTAAATGAGCAAGGTTTCCACTTGCTGATTCATTTTTCCACGTGAACAAGTAGGCATCAATGAAAACCATCAGCATTTTGTATTTTTTTTAATAAGCGTAGATTTTGCATACAAATATGGGTTTTCAAATCCAGCCAGTGACTACTCAATCACCTAGACTGTATTGATCATCTCAGAATGGTAGAGTGCAATCTCTTTGAGGGAAGAATATCTGTCACTTCTTTAGCCTGTCCTTCCTAGATGTCTATTACAGTGGACTGTATCAAGTGGGGACTCAGTAAATGCTATTGCTATTAAGTGTGTGGGCTGGGTTGTAGAAGGAGAAAAGCGAAGTGAGGTAAGAGAGGGAAAGGTGATGGAGAGCTTTAAAGCCAATGGTGAGGAGTTTTTGTTTGATATGGAGGTGGATGGGCAACTACTGGAGTTTTTTGAAGAGGGGGGTGATATGTCCTGAACGTTTTTTGTAGAAAAATGATCCAGGCAGCAGAGTGAAGCATGGACTGGAATGGGGAGAGACAGGAGGCTGGGAGGTCAGCAAGGAGGTTGCAGTAATCTGGCTTCTCCCAGATAGCTCCTTGCTAAATCCCATCCATCATTCCAAGGGCCCTGCACTTGCACATTTAGGGAAGAGATGAGAAGTAGCATGGCCTAGTGGATAGAGCACAAGCTTGGGAGTCAGAAGGACCTGGGTTCTAATCTCAACTCTGCCACTTGTCTGCTGTGTGATCTTGGGAAAGTCACTTCATTTCTCTGGGCTTCAGTTACCTCACCTGTAAAATGACGATTAAGACTGTGAGCTGGTTTAGTGGATAGAGCACAGGCCTGGGAGTCAGAATTTCTAATCCCTACCCTGGCACTTGTTTGCTGTGTGACCTTGGGCAACTCACTTCACTTCTCTGGACCTCAGTTACCTCATCTATAAAATAAAGATTGAGGCTGTGAGCCCCAAATGGGACAGGCATTGTGTCCAACCTGATTAACTTAGTGCTCAGACCAGTACTTGACACATAGAAAGTGCTTAACAAGTATCATTAATATTATTATGTGGGACACGGATGATGTCCAGGCTGATTACCTTGTATCTACTCCAGCTCTTAGTACAGTCTTAGCACACAGTAAGTGTTCAAAAAAAAAATTTAAAAAGAGAGAGAGAGATGCAGCCCTGGAAGTAGGCAACGATAGGGTTCCCACTTTTTTACCTTCAAGAGAGGCTTATTTCATTGAGATTTAGTAGTCGAGGCAATCGTGATCTCTAGGGATCTGGGGCTGGAAGGTTACTGCCTTGTGATTCTTCGCTGACAGTCCCTTGACCTGCTCGAACACCCCTTCCAGTCTTCTATTTTTGTGATCATTAAGACTTGCCACAGCCATTTGGGACACAAAACGCTATTTGCCGAACCCCATTCATGCCGGTGACAGTGGGGAGCATTCTGCCAGGGTTGATACCCACGGAAGGGACTGGTCTCCGACGTGCGGGACATCTCTACACTCTAGTGGCAGGAGGTGGCATTATCCAATATCTGGGCAATGGAAAGCAATCATCACACCCACCAAGGGTGACTCTGCGGGACAGAAACCTAATCGGAGGAATTAAGAATTAACCCGAAGTTTTCTGTGTTTGCTTGTTTTATCCGCCAAGCACTGTACTAAGTTCTGGAGTAGATACAAGTTGTAATAATAGGAATAATAGGCATTTGTTAAGCGCTTACTATGTGCCAAGCACGGGGGCAAATATAAGATGATCAGGTTGGACACAGTCCCTGTCCACATGGGGCATACAGGCTTAATCCCTTAAGTGCTAAGTGCAGTACTTTGCATTCAGTAAGCACTCAATAAATACGACTGAATGAATGAATAACCCCCATTTTATAGATGAGGTAACTGAGGCCTAGAGAAGTGAAGTGGCTTGCCCAAGGTCACACAGCAGACAAGTGGGAGAGCCAGGGTTAGAACCCAGGTCCTTCTGACTCCCAGGCCCGGGTTCTATCTACTAAGCCATACTGCTTCTCATGAAAGCTGAGAAAGGAAATTAAATCACACGCTCCCCTTTGCTCCACTCATTTTTCTTTATCATTAGTTTCCATTGCTCTTCTCACCGGTAATGGAATTAAAACTGAAGTTCTGAATTTATCATTCATTTTCACCCCAGATTTCAGGCCAAAATTAACAACAGTTGTAAAAGGCTTTCCAGAGGTTCAGTAATGTGGAAAACAAGGGACACAGGAAACCCCGAGGAGCAGCAAGGCCTAGGGGATATAGCCCAGGGCTGGGAGTCAGAAGAACCTGGGTTCTAATCCCAGATCTTCTACATGTTTGCTGCGTGACCTTGTGCAAATCATTTCACTTCTCTTGGCCTCAGTTCCCTCATCTGTTAAAGAGGGATAGAGATCGTGAATCCCATGTGAGACAGGGATTGTGTCCAACCTGATTTGCTTGTATCTACCTTAGCATTCAGTATAGTGCCTGATAGTAAGCACTTAACTAATACCATAATTATCATTATTCTTACCCACTTATTTAGTATGATTTCCTTGCCTTGCAGAGGGCTGCGGAAGTGTGGCAGCCTCACCCTTGAGACAATGCAGTAACAAGAGCACTCACCTAAAAATAATGACTGGTATTTGGTCCTTATCTTCCCACCCAAACCCTGCCCTCTTCCTGACTTTCCCATCACTGCAGACAGCACCACCATCCTTCCTTTCTCACAAGCCCATAACCTTGGCATTATCCCGGACTCCGCTCTCTCATTCAGACCCACCTTTTCAATCTATCACCAAATCCCGTCAGTTCCACCTTCACAACATCACTGAAATCTGCCCTTTCCTCTCCATTCATATTCCTACTACGTTAATAGAAGCACTCATTCACTCCTACCTTGATTACTACATCAGTTTACTTGCTGACTTCCCTGCCTCCTGAGCTGTCCATTCCAGTCCAAACTTCACTTGCTGCCCGGATCGCTTTATTACCAAAACATTCAGTCGACGTTTCTCCGCTTCTCAAGAACCTCCAGTGGTTGCCCATCCACCTCCACATCAAGCGGAAACTCCTGACCACTGGCTTTAAAGCACTCAACCACCTTGCCCACTCCTACCTTACTTTGCTGCTCTCCTACTACAACCTAACTCGTACACTTTGCTACTCAATTCTACCTCTATCTTGTCTATCTTGTTGCCATCCTCTCACCTAAATCCTGCCTCTGGCCTGGAATGCCCTCCCTCTTGATTTCCACCCCCTGCTTCAAAGCCTTACTAGAGGCACATCTCGTCCAAGAGGCCTTCCCTGATTAAACCCTCACCGCCTCTTCTCTCACTCCCTTCTGTGCTACCCTTGTACTTGGATTTGCTCCTTTTATTCATCCTTCCCTCAGCCCCACAGCACTTATGTGCACATCTGCAATTTATTTATATTAATGTCTGTCTCCCCCTCAGGACTGTACGGTTGTTGTGGACAGAGAGCGTGCCTACAGACTCTGCTGTATTGTACTCTCCCAAATGCTTAGTACAGAGCTCTGCACACAGTAAGTACTTCATTCATTCAATAGTATTTATTGAGTGCTTACTATGTGCAGAGCACTGTACTAAGTGCTTAATCCATTTGACTGTTCATCACTCACTACGTGCCAAGCAATGGACTAAATGGTGGGATATATACAAGATCATCAGTTCAGACTCAGTCCCTTCCCAACATGGGGCTCACATGCTAAGGGGGAGGGAGAATGGGCATTTCATCCTCATTTTACAGATAAGCAATCAGCGGTATCTATTACTGTGTACAAAACACTGCTCAAAACCCTTGGGAAAGTACAGTATGAGAGGAAACTGAGACCCAGAGAAGTGAAGTGACTTGCTCAAGGTCACACTACAGGCCAATGGCAGAGCCGGGATTAGAAACCAAGTCATCTGACCCCCAGGCTTGTACTCTTTTCCTCCAGGCCGCTCTGCTGCAAGGGAACTGAAGTGTTTGAGTTGGAGGTGACGCCAATCTGCGCCCTATCAGCAACCCTCTTGGATAAGCCACTGCCCTGGGGAGATGGGATGAGCACATGGAGGAGAGCAGGAAGTTGATTTTTATAGGTGGATGCAAGAAATCAGTCAATCATATTTATCGAGCGCTTAATGTGTGCCAAGCACTGTCCTAAGCACTTGGGAGAGTGCAATATAAGAGAGTCAGTAGACACGTTCCCCACCCACACTGAGCTTCCGGTCTGAAGGGGGGGACTCGGCCCAAGCCACATCAAATGAGTCACTGATACCTTTATGTGCTTGGGGGGCTAATCTGATTCGTTTCCCTAAAGCCCCTTCTCCAAGGCCCTGGGGGAGTGAGACTGAAAACAAGCTTCATTTCATCAATGAAGTCTAGCCTCCAGCCACAGAGTCGCCAGGGATTAATTTTATGCTTAATCATGATGTGGCCTGGGAGAGAGCTGGCGGCATGAATATTTTAAATGGAATCATTCTGGGAATCCCAGACTACAACGCTCTTGCTGGTCTTGCAGGCTTATGTTCATCCTGGGAAGTGCTCTCTTTCCCTTCACTTCCTTTCCACCCCAACCACACGTTCATTCAGGGTGGGATTCAGTCCAACCTGATTACTCTGTATCTACCCCAGCGCTTAGAACAGTGCTTGACACATAGTAAGCACTTAACAAATACCATAATTATTTTGTGATCTGCTCAGTGGGGAGGGGCCTGTTGTTCTTTCTAAGTGAGAACAGAGGAGCTGCTTCTCAGAGAAGTCTGGACTTTATTCATATTAATGTCTGTCTCCCTCTTTAGGACTGTAAGCTCACCATGGGCAAGGAACGTGTCTGCTAATTCTCTTCTATACTCCCAAGTGCTTAGAACAGTGCTCTGCACCTAGTAAGCACTCAATAAATGCCACTGATGGAAGAATGGGATTTATTCATTCATTCAATTGTACTTAGTGAATGCTCATTGTGTGCAGAGCTCTGTACTAAGCGCTTGGGAGAGTATAATAGATCAATAAACAGACAAGATTTCCCACAGCACAATTATAAAAGTCCCCCGGGAACAATAGTAATAATGATGATGGCATTTGTTGGAGAAGCAGTGTAGCTCAGTGGAAAGAGCACAGGCTTGGGAGTCAGAGGTCATGGGTTTGAATCCTGGCTCTGCCACTTGGCAGCTGTGTGACTGTGGGCAAACCACTTAACTTCTCTGTGCCTCAGTTACCTCAGCTGTAAAATGAGGATAAGACTGTGAGCCTCAAGTGGGACAACCTGATTACCCTGTATCTACCCCAGTGCTTAGAACAGTGCTCTGCACATAGTAAGCACTTAATAAATACCAACATTATTATTATTATTTGTTAAGCGCTGATTACGTGCCAAGCATTGTCCTAAGCGCTGGGATAGATACAAGGTAATCAGGTTGTCCCACGTGGGACTCACAGTCTTAATCCGCATTTTACAGATGAGGTAACTGTGGCAAAGAGAAGTCAAGTGACTTACCCAAAGTTACATAGCTGATGGGTGGTGGAGCCAGGATTAGAACCCACAACCTCTAACTCCAAAGCCTGTGCTCTCTCCACTAAGCCACACTCCTTCTCTTAGACTAGATGTTACAGGCTGAGAATGAAGCCTGTTTTCAGTCTCACTCCACCAGAGCTTTGGAGAAAGGGCTTTAGGGAGATGAATCAGGTTAGCACCCCAAGCACAGAATGGTACCCAGGACTCATTTGATGCGACTTGGGCCAAGGACTTTCACCCCTCTAGGTAGTGTGGTGAAAAGATCTCTGGCTAGGAGACAGAAACCTGAGTTCTGGTCTCTGGTGCTTGTTGGTCTCGCTGGGTGAGCTGAGCATGTCACCTAAGCTCTTTGGCTCTAAGTTTTTCCAAGGGAGAAGAGAACCTGACCTCCCACCCTCATAGAGATGAGGGGGAGGCAAACAGGATTCTACCTGAGATGTGCTTTAATGATAATATATGGATTTCCATACAAGTTTCAATTGGGCAGGAAGGCACAACATCAGGTTCTGAGGCCTTATTCCCATGGAAGAAGGAAAGGGGTTGGATCATTGTTTCTTGACAGGCATGGATGCGGAGGTGAGTTGTTATTTTTCCTAAATATAATGATGTTGAGGTTCATCTCATGGGTATCTATAGGGTCTTTCTTCCTAAGATCTCAAATTCCTGTCACATTTTTGCTTCACGACACCCTTGTGAGAGAGGGACAGGGACTATTATACCCATTTAATGGAATGGGGAAAGAGATTTTGAAAGGTTAAGTTGCCCAAAGTCACCCAATAAGTGATAGGACCAGGGCCAGAATCCAGGTTGAGAGAGTCCTAAGCCAAAAAAATCAGCAAATCATAGGATTTCTGTGCTATCCATCCTGAGTGTGCTTCAGATAGTGGAGAGAGAGGAAAAGAGGGATGAGAAAGAAGGGGGGAAAACCTGGGAGCTCAATGTGGGAGTGGTACTGTATCTGGCCTCATTAACTTGGATCTAGCCCCAGTACTTAATACAGTGCATGACACATAGTAGGAGCTTAATAAATACAAGAATAATAATTTTTAACAATAATATAGGTCAGAAATAGTTGTGTGATGATAATTTTTTAAATAGAGGTGTATTTACCAGGTAAGCATTTATCAGGTATCAAGCACTCTATTTCGTGCTGGTAGAGTCGTCGTAAGCAGATCGAACACAGTCCCTGCCTGACATGGGCAACCATTCATTCACTCATTCAAATATATTTATTAAGTGTTTACTGTGTGCAGAGCACTGTACTAAGCACTTGGGAAAGTACAATTCAACAATAAACAGTGGCAATCCCTGTCTACAATGAGCTCACTGTCTGGGAGGGGAGACAGGCACCGATACAAATAAAATTACAGATATATACATAAGCCTAAAAGAAAGTGTTAGCAGATGGGCACCTTGGCTCTATTTTTACAGTTGAGCTACCTGAGCCACAGGGAAATTAAATAAGTTGCCCAAGATCATACAGCAGGCAAGTGAAGAAGGATAATCACTTCACTTCTCTGCAACTCAGTTACCTCATCTGTAAAATGGGGGTTAGGATTGTGAGCCCGAAAATGGAACAGGGACTGTGTCCAACCTGATTATTTTGTAACTACCCAAGTGCTTAGAACAGTGTCTGACACATAGTAAGTGCAGAACAAATATCACACAAAAAAGAAAACAAAACAGCTAAGTTGGCATCTGGCAGCAGCTTACGGAGTTCAGCCGGGGGGGGAAGGTAAGGTGCCTTAGTCAAAACAGGATGGGAAACTTTCTGATCATCCCGCCGGTTGTTAAGCTCCAAATGGGTGTAGAATTAGTCTTAAAAGCTAGATGGCATTACACACGAAGAAGAAAACATGGTCCCTGCCCTCAAGAAGATAAGTCTAAGGGGTCAGGGGATGGAAAATAGGAAAGGAGGGGAAAAGTACATAAAAGAACCCTTCAGGAAATGAGAAATTTGACTCTAACAATATCCCAAGAAAGAAACGTTCAAAGAAAAGTTAGTGAAGCTCGTATAGTACGATCCCGAAGTTCTTGGTCTCGGGCTCCTGTGGGCATCCACCCTAACAGTTAAGGTCCTTAAACTACAGAAAGGGTTTACCGGGCAAATTGCCCTAGCCCCTAGAGGGTCAGGCTGATTCTTCTTTTTTAAAAAAAATGGTATTTGTTAAGCAATTACTCTGTGCCAGGCACACTAATAAGCACTGGGGTAGAAACAAGATATTCAGGTTGTATATAGTCCTGGTCCTACATGGGGCTCACGGTCTCAAAGGGGCGGCATGGAGTAATGGATAGAGCCTGGGCCTGGGAGTCAGAAGGTCATGGGTACTAATCCCCACTCTGCCACTTGTCTGCTTCGTCTCTGTGCCTCAGTGACCTCATCTGTAAAATGGGGCTTGAGACTGTGAGACCCACATGGGACAGGGACTGTGTTCAACCTGATTTGCTTGTAACTACCTCAGAGTTTAGTACAGTGTCTGGCACACGGTAAGCACTTAACAAATACCATAATTATTATTATTATTCCCCATTTTCCAGATGAGATAGTGGAGACACAGAGAACTGAAGTGACCTACCCTAAATCACGCAGCAGAGGAGTGGTAGAACCGGGATTAGAACCCAGGTCCTTCTGATGTCCAGGCCCGTGCCCTATCCATTAAGCCACACCACTGCTATCCACTAGGGAACAGGCTTTCATCAGGGCCATCAACATCTCCTAAAATAATAATAATTATGGTATTTGTTAAGCACTTACTATGTGCCAGGTGCTGTACTAAGCGCTGCCCAAATGTGGCCACAGTAAGAAGCGCATGCTGACCTTGTTTCCTGGGCACTTTATGCCAGCTCAGGCCCGGGAGGATCAGTCTGGCAGGGTTCCACCAAACTCATCATCTTCTCCAAGTTGCTCTGCCAGCTTATCGGTCAAACCTGACCCCGCTGCCTCTGAGGATTCAGCACTCTTGGCCTACTCTGCGTTATCTGGACCTCATTCTGAGTGCTGATATCTTTGTGGGGAAAACTCTGTTAATTCTGGTCTTCGAACCCAAGTCTGGCCCTCTCCCTCCTTCCTCCGCTTCCCATCCTTTCCCAGTCAAGCCCTCCTGATTTCTGGGCCCAAAGCCAGAAATGGGTCAATCTCATAAGCAGCTGGGCATAGTGGATGGAGCACAGGCCTGGGAGTCAAAAGGTCATGGGTTCTAATCCCTGCTCTGCCACTTGTCTGCTATGTGACCTAGGGCAAGTCACTTCTCTGGGCCTCAGTTACCTCATCTGTAAAATGAGGATTGAGAATGGGAGCCCATGTGGGACAGGCACACAGTAAGCACTTAACAAATACTACTATTATTAATGGGAATCCCAACCTAGAAGGGAAATGTAAAGGAAAAAAAAAAGATTTCAGGAAGAAAGATTTATCAGTTCATAATAATAATTGTAATTGTGGTATTCGTTTAGTGCTTACTATGTGCCAAGCACTGTACTAAGTTCTGGGGTAGATACAAGTAAATTGGGTTGGACAAAGTCCCTGTCCCACATGGGACCCACAGCTTAAATCCCCATTTTACAAAAGAGATAACTGAGACCCAGAGAAGTTAAGTGTCTTCACACAGCAGGCAAGTGGTGAAGCATGATGAAGCATGGAGAAGCAGCGTGGTGCAGTGGAAAGAGCACGGGCCTTGGAGTCAGGGCTCATGAGTTCAAATCCCAGCTCTGCCACTTGTCAGCTGTGTGACTGTGGGCAAGTCACTTAACTTCTCTGTGCCTCAGTTCCCTCATCTGTAAAATGGGGATTAAGACTGTGAGCCCCACGTGGGACAACCTGATTCCCCTGTGTTTACCCCAGCGCTTAGAACAGTGCTCTGCACATAGTAAGCGCTTAACAAATACCAACATTATTATTATTATTATGATTAGAACCCAGGTCCTTCTGCCTCCCAGGCTTGTAGCAGTAAGTGATATTCCTAGATATGTCCATTCCCCCTGGATTATACTTTGCTCTGAGGAAGAGGTAAATCAGATTATGCACCTCCAGACAGATGGATTGTTCAAACAGATTCTAACCAGGCCAAGGATGATTCTAATTCTAATGGGGTTTCCACAAACCTCTGGAGGGCTGCCTGCTTCTCAGACCAAAGCAATATGCCTGTGGAATCTGATTCACTAAATTGGATGTTGCTCCTTGATAGGTCTTGAAGGAAGCTGAATGCACTGAAAGGGTCCTGTGGGTGGGAGTCACCCTCTGCCCTGCAGTGGCCCGTGGCTGTCAGACTTGATGCCAGCCAGAAATTCCTCTGAGGCTGAATCCTCACAAAGGGTGGCAAAACTCTCCCTCTCCTCTGCCGCTAGCAATAGCAATAGCTACCAATAGCAATGGCCTTCGAGACTGGCGACTGCAAACATACTGTGCTCGGGTAGGGATGTAAACAGGCCAGAATAATGCCTTGCGATTGTCTGGGAGAAAAAGAGGCTTTGGCCAAGGACACCAGAATTGGTTTATGTCCTTCCAGAAGGACGCAGGATCTCTAGGTCCTGGAGTCCAGGTGTTTGTGTATGTTCCCTCTCCTTCTCTTCCTCTCTCTCCTACCTTCCCTCCCTTCCCTCTTCCAACCTCTGGTTTCTCTAATTAGACAGTTACCAAAGGTATTCAACTAATCCATGGGCCTCTGCCTACGAATTCCCACAGACAGCAGGCTGCGTCAGCACTGCAGGATCGCCCTATGCCCAGGTCTTTCCTAGCTACCAGTTAGCCTGTTAAGTCCCTTCTCTGCCCTTCAGCTTTTGCCATCGCTCACCCTGTGACCTTTCTGTAGAATCCAAGTGGGCTAGCGGGCAAGGAAAAAGCCACCGGGTCCCGGCATGAGGTGCCCCTTTGCCAGGGAAGCAGGCAGTTTTTTTAGTGGGTGCTTTCCTAAGGGAGAGAGAGGACTCTAGGTATCTTTTCTGGCAAGGCATCCATCCAACGCTGACTTTCTGGACCAGGGAAAGGGCAACAGGGAGATAGGGCACCCGGATGGTAGAACCAGCCCACGGAAGTAACCCAGCCGCATAACTAGCAGCCGACCCACGTGATTTTGTTTTGGCAAGCTACTAAGCTATGATCTAGACCTGAGGAATAATAGTGTGTCAATCATCGTCCCCTGAAGTACAATGGACCTGCTAAGTACCCTGGGGCATAACGCTCCAAGTCGGGCTCTAGAGGGCATTGATCATGACACAAAACCCCACAGTCAGTGGAGGAGCGGGAGGGGGAATCCAGCCCGTGAGGCTGGAGCTAGGGGCCTGAGGCTACAGTTAACCCTCTCCCCTCCCAACTCCATGCTGCCGATCGTGCACCCAGCAGCCACGGAACTAGGTACCCACGACCCAGTCGCCTCTTTCCAGGAAAGAAAAGTAGCTGCTGTAGAGGAAGGGAGTTTTAAGCCACGGGCCTAGAAATTGCTCCTTGTAAGACTGGGATGGTTTCAGAGAACCCCTGAGGGCAGATCTGGAAAAGCTGTCTTTCAGAGAGCCATGGCCAGGGGGCCACAGGGGGCTGGAGGAGGGAGGAGTCAGGAGATAGGGTGCCAAACTGGATCCAGTTAGGTGCTAAGACCCACTTCTCTAGAGCTGGGGACACTAGAGAGAGGGTAGAAGCCCCAGGGGCCCTGTCCCTCCCCCTCTAGCCCTTTCCCCATTCGCGGGAGTTGCCCCAAGGACCACCTCATGGCCTAGTGGATAGAGCATGGGCTTGGAAGCCAGTACGACCTCGCTCTAATCCCGGCTCTGCCACTTGTTTGCTGTGTGACCTTGGGCAACTCACTTCACTTCTGGGTGCCTCAGTTACCTCACCCGGAAAATGAGGATTAAAACTGTGAGCCCCGTGTGGGACACTGACTGTCCAACCCAATTACTCCAGCACTTAATACAGTGCCAGGAACATAGTAAGCACTTAAAAAATATAAGTATTATTACTACTAATAATAATACCAGTACTAGTAATAATAATTATGGTATTTGCTAAGTGAGAGAAGCAGCGTGGCTCAGTGGAAAGAGCAGATAGGCTTGGGAGTCAGAGGTCTTGGGTTCTAATCCTGGCTTTGCCACTTGTCTGCTTTGTGATCTTGGGCAAGTCACTTAACTTCTCTGGGCCTCAGTTACCTCATCCGTAAAATGAGGATTAAGACTGTGAGCCCCACGTGGGACAACCTGATTACCTTGTATCTACCTACAGCTTAGAACAGTGCTTTGCACATAGTAAGGGCTTAACAAATACCAACATTATTATTATTATTATTACATGCTAAGTATTGTACTAAGCTCTGGGTTAGATACCAGATAATTGGGATGATCAAAGTCCCTGTCCCACAAATGGCTCATGATTTTAGTAGGGAGAGACAATGGAACTTAATCGCCATTTTACAAGTGAGGTAACTTTGGCACAGAGAGGTGGCTCACTCAAGGTCACACAGCAAGCAAACAGCAGAGAGGAATTAGAACCCAAACCGTGGTTTTTCCTACACATGCTGCTTCTCCAAGCAGTAACTTAACTTTTGCTGGTCTGCTGAATCATTATTCTTCTCATCCACTTCCAACTTCACTTTCTGGCAGGCTGACTGTTGGTTTCGCGGCTCACTTTCCCCTTTTTTATTTATCCAAATCCCCAGTGGACAACTAGGGGAGAAAGCAGAACCCACTCCACTGGCTCCAGAAGGTCCTCCACCTTCTGGATGATTATGGTGGGTCTGTGTGAATAAGTAGCCACCAAACTGGAATAGTTTGTGATGTCAAAAGGATTGATGAATACGATTACACATTTGACTCTTTTGATTTGTGAGATTTTAATAGCATGTAGGATTTAATATGCAATGAGTTATTTAGTGTGAAAGGGCATCCTTCATTTCTGTTGGCATATTAACTGAAGCTAATACACCTGCAGTCACCGACGCTTCTGCTCATCTCGGGATGCCTGGTCATATGCTCTCTCTACTCAGTAGGATAATCCACTCCCACCCAAAGTTCTGCTGCCTCCAACTGCTCGCTTTAATACAGCAACACTTGATTGCCTCAGCATCCAGCAGGGTGTTCTAATGCACTGCAAATATATTTTTGCCGGTACAGTTACCTTCTGGGTGGAGCTCTTGATGATGCATTTAAATCTTCAAATTCGACTCAGAACAACCTGGTCATCCAATTACGGTTGCTAAAGAGCATTTAGTTTCAGTTAATTTGCCAACAGAAATGAAGGATGCCCTTTCACACCAAATAACTCTTTGCATATTAAATCCTGCATGCTATCAAAATCTCACAAATCAAAAATGTCAGATGTGTAATAGTACTCAACAATTCTTTTCACATCACAGACTATTCCAGTTTGGTGGCTACTTATTCACACAGACCCATCATAATCATCTTCATCAATGGTATTTATTGAGCGCCTATTGTGTGCTGAGCACTGTACTAAGTGCTTGGGAGAATACAAAACAGAGTCGATAGACACATTATGCCCACAAAGAGTTTATAGTCTAGTAAATCAATACTATTTAACGCCTACTATGTGCAGAGTAGAACTGGGAGCACAGCATACAAGATAATACTAATTATGGTATTTAAGTACTTAATGTGTCAAACACTGTACTAAGCGCTGAGGTACATGCAAGATAATCAGGCCAGACACAGTCCCTGCCCCACGTGGGGCTCACAGCCTAAGTAGGAAGGAGATCACGTATTGAATGCCCATTTTACAGATGAGGAAACTGATGCCCAGAGAAGTTAAGTAATTTGCCTCAGGTCACACAGCAGGTAAGTGGCAAAACTGGAATTAGTACCCAAGTCCCTTGACTCCCAAGCCCATGTTCTTTTCACTAGACCAACCTGCTTCTCTAAAGTGAGTAAGCTTCCTCCCTCCATGTTTGTTTTATTCTTCGACCCCCTCGTCCCTCCGACAAAAGAAGGGATTTGGGGAACTTTATTTCCCCTCTCTCAGGTTTCCTGGTTAATAAGAAGTGGAGTCAGAGCCCACAGATTCCACATGCTTTAATTTTACTGGTTTCTTTCCCAGTCCTTCACTCTCTCCAACTGGCATTTCCAGACTACTCCTGCTTGCCAAAACTTTGAACATTGAGAATGAGAGTTTCACTCCAAAGTGATGGAGAGGCAGAACCGGGCAACGGGAAGGAGGACAGGAAACAAGGTTAGCCATTTCTTTTTTCTGTTTTTTTCTTTAAGTATTCGTTGCCTGTCTTGACCCAGAAACGGGGCTTTGGGGAAGTTGGGTTCCCCTGTTCCAAATTTCTGGCAGGCGTGATGTAGAATGTGGGATTTTGATCTCTTCATTTTTTTTAACTTTGCCTGTCCAACTGTTTCATTGAGTGTTACTGCTACCTCTTTAGCCCATCTGATTCATTCATTCAATCATATTTATTAAGCTCTTACTGTGTGCAGAGCACTGTACTAAGTATTTAGATGAGGGCCCTGGGGGATACTGAGAACAGTCATCATCCCAAATAGGTAGCGTTACCTGCTGAAAGGGCCCTGGCATAGGTGTGGAGTTGGTATCCCTGGTCTGGGAATGGTGAGGCCTGATGCTTCAGAGGGAAAGGTGGTGGCAGCAACTGATTTTTGAGGGCAGTGGGATGGGGTCTCTCCACATCAGAAGGGTTGGTGTTCCCGCCAGACCGCTGCTGGGGTCTGACCTCCCTGGGCTGTCCGAAGGTATAAGTGGCTGTCAGGGGCCCCTGGCTTTCTCGAGAAAGTGGAAAAGATTCCCTGAGCTCAGATGATGGCTGCGTGGAAGTGAGAAGCAGCGTGGCCTAGTGAATAGAACAAGGGCCAGGAAGTCAGAAGGACCTGGCTTCTAATCTCAGTTCCGCCACTTGTCTACCTTGTGACCTTGGACAAGTCACTACACTTCTCTGGGCCTGTGTCCTTATCTGGAAAATGGGGATGAAGACTGTGAGCCTCATGTGGGACAGGGACTGGGTCCAACCCGATTATCTTACTTAGTACAGTCCCTGGCACACAGTAAGCACTTTAGAAATACCATAATGTTTGAATAATGAATGAGGGGGCTGATTACCTGCACAGGGTGAAGTCATTCACTTTATCCCTGTGGGGCTGGAAAGAAGCAGAAGGGGACCTGAGCTGGCCCATCCACTTCTTGCTCCCTGTGGAGGGGAGGTGTGTGGGGACAAAGAAGGCAGAAGCTGACCCCTCGCCCACATCCTTCCTCTGGTCTAGAACGCCCTCCCTCCTCAAATCTGACAATTACTCTCCCCTCCTTCAAAGCCTCATTAAGGGCACATCTACTCCAAGAGGCCTTCCCAGACTAAGCACCTCCTTTCCTCTTCTGCGTCACCTTGACTTGGTCCCTTCCCCACCCCCCAGGCCCTCCCAGCCTAACAGCACTTATGTATATATCTGTCATTTATTTGTATTGATTTTTGTCTCCCCCGTCCTAAGCTCACTGTGGTAGGGAATGTGTCTATTATTGTATTATACTCTCCCAAGTGCTTAGTACAGTGCTCTGCCTGTAGTAAGTGCTCAACAAGTATGACTGAATGAATGGGAAAACTGCCGACACCATTATTGGCCTCCCCAACACCACTCTTTCCCTGAAGGAAGCTTCATCTTCTCACGTTTCCTTGCCCTTGGATTTGTAACCTTTACTCACCTCACTCTCAGCCCCAAAGCACTTGGGAACATATCCATCATTTTATTTTAATTTGCCTGTCTCCCCTTCTAGACTGTAAGCTCTTTGTGGGCAGGGAACTTGGCTACCAACTCTGTTATACTGTACTCTCCCAGGGGTTTAGTACATTCCTCCAAGCCCTCTGATACTCACCCAAAACATAAGTTGATATTCTTATACCCTGTTGCTTCTCTTACCTGTAATTTATTTGAATGTCTATCTCCCACTAGATTGTAGGCTCCCAAATTTACTGTACTTTCGCAAACACTTCCTATAATGCTCTGCGTGGAGTAAGTGCTCAATACACACATTAAACTGATTGATTGGCTGTGAGATCCGGATAACACACAACAAAGTGTGGGAAAGTAGTCAGTTTCCTAGCATCGAAGAAGTGAGGCCCACCTTCACAAACCTATACTGGGTGGGGAGTATAGGAAGAGAAGGAGTGGCCGCAGAACACTCAAAAAACTCCTGTAAGGGAGCTGAGAGCGGGAAACCAAAATCACGGAAGGCAGAGGACAAGTTTTAAGGATGTGGTAGGACACAGTCTCAGAAGATGCCAGCAGGGAATGTGTCTACCAACTTGGTTATATTATACTGCCCAAAGCACTTATTAAAGCCCACAGTAAATGCTCAACAAATACCCATTGACTGACTGATCCCAGATGAAATCTTAGTCAGTTGCTGAGGGCAGACGAGCGTGGCATACTGCTATTGAGCGGCTCATTTTGAGCAAAAACAATGTAAAGAATGAGAGGCAAGGAGGCAAAAACAAACAAACAAAAAAAACAAGCACCAGGCATGACAAACATTAAACATTAGCACTACAATAGTAACAATAATTATGGTATCTGTTAAGCACTTAGTATGTGTCAGGTACTGTACTGAGCATGGAGGTGGATACTAGCAAATCGGGTTGGACACAGTCCCTTGTCCCATGTGGGGCTCACGGTCTCAATCCCCACTTTACAGATGAGGCAAACTGAGGCACAGAGTAGTTAAGTGGCTTGCCCAAAGTCACACAGCTGACAAGTGGCAGATCCGGGATTAGAACCCACGACCTCTGACTCCCAAGCTTATCTGCTGTGCCATGCTGCTTCTCAAAGGGATGGCTTTTTTGTGTGAACAATTTCCCATGACTGTGGGTCCCATATCAGCCTTCTCAGCCTCCCACATTTGAGGTGAACTCCAGTGTCAGGGGTGTCTTCTTCATATATGGAGAACATATATGAATATTCTCAACTTGCTAACATACTTATTTGTGTTTAACTTCCCCTACCTCAGCTCTCAACAACTGGAATATTACTTTTTTTCCTTCAGATCTTTGGGAATGGCTTGATTCTGTTAGTCTCCCCTGCTAGACTGTGTTTTTACTTAATTGTCCTCTCCAATGTACTCAGTCCAGAGCTCTGCACTTAGGAGAAATTCAATAAATACTATTGATGGATGTCAACCTTCTCTGCACACCCAAGCTTTCATGCTAATGAGGGGCCCATCTGACTCCCTTGCAGAAGTAACATCACCTAGTGGAAAGAGCCTAGGTCTGGGAATCAGAGGACCTGGGTTCTCATCCTGGCTCTGCCACTTGTCTGCTGTGTGACCTTGGGCAAGTCATTTATCTTTACCTCATTTTCTCCATCTATAAAGTGGGGATTCAATCCAGACCTCCCTCCTAGTTATACTGTAAGCCCCAAGTTGGACAGGGCAATGCCTCCAACCTGAGTCATTTATTCAGTGGCAAAAAGTACTAAGCACTTGGGAGAGTACAATATAACATCAGACACATTCCCTGCTCACAACGAGCTCACAGTCTAGATTATTATGTATGTACCCCATTGCTTAGTACAGAGCTTGGTTTGTACTTAACAAATACCATAATTTGCTTAACAAATACCAGAAAAGAAAAAGTGGGCAGTGAATCATTCATTCATTCATTCAATCGTATTTACTGAGCGCTATGTGCAGAGCACTGTACTAAGCGCTTGGGAAGTAAAAGCAGTGTGGCTCAGTGGAAAGAGTCTGGGCTTGGGAGTCAGAGGTCATGGGTTCTAATCCCAACTCCGCCGCTTGCCAGTGGTGTGACTTTGGGCAAGTCACTTAACTTCTCTGTGCCTCAGTTACCTCATCTGGAAAATGGGGATGAAGACTGTGAGCCCCGCGTGGGACAAACTGATTCCCCCAGCACTTAGAACAGTGCTCAGCACAGAGTAAGCGCTTAACAAATACCAACATTATTATTATTATTATTGTTATTATTACAATTCAGGAACAGATAGAGACAATCCCTACCAACAACAGGCTCACAGTCTAGAAGGGGGGAGACAGACAACGAAACAGAACAAGTAGGCAAAATAGATAAACAGAACCATAGAAGGCAGTGGGGGAAAAGTAGTAGTAATGAACCTGATAATCCCTGGAGTGGACATCAGTCTTCAAATAATTGAGAGTTGCTTCTGGAATGGCCAGAATGGGACTTTTTTATGGTATTTGTTAAGCGCTTATTATGCACAAGACACGGTTCTAAGCACTAGGGTAGATACAAGATAATCAGGTTGGACCTAGTCCAGGTCCCACAGGAGGCTCACAGTCATAATCCTCATTTTACAGATGATGTAACTGAGGCCTAGATAAGTGAAGTGATCATACAGCACAAGTGGTGGAACCAGGACTAGAACCCAGGTCCTTCTGACGCCCAGGCCTGGACTCTATCGACTAAGCGATGTTGCCTCTGTTTGGGGAGTAAACCCTACCAGCAGTGATGTGTCCCAGGAAAGTGTGGGGATTTCCCCCACTGAGGATTTAAGCTCCTCCTCTGACTGCCCATTATACTCCTCAATGGACCGGTCCAACCGGACTCAGCTTCTGATTCACTGGATGATGAGAGTGGGGTGTCTGCTTACAGTCAATCTCCTTCTTGGCCTCAGTTTTCCCTTCTGCTTACAGACAGATGGTGGCTCATGGGGCCCAAGAGAGCCACCTCTCAGGATGAAATCTGAGGCCTGACCACCTGTGGTCCAGTGGAGCCAAGTTAGGGTGTGGGCAGGACCCTATCCCTCCAGCAGGCCAAGGCAGGCCAGAAGCCAGTAGCCACATTTAGGACCCAGGGAAATCTGTGGCAGTTTGGAGTCAAGGGTAAGGAGCCTTCCAAGTACTTAACTCGCACAATGTTTACCACCCAAAAGAGAGGGGCCTATTCCATGGGGATTAAGTCTAGAAATAAAGGGAACAAGAAATAAAAAAGTGGGGAAGACAAAAAGGAGGAAGAAAGGAAAAGGAGGAGAAAGGTAAGAGGGTATTTTCTTCTATTGAACTCTCCCAAGTATTGCAATGAATTAAGGTCATTCTGCAGCCTTTCTCCTCTTCCTACCTGGAACCCGTGCATGTTTCAAAAAAGGAATTCCCAACTCAAGTCTGGATCCTGGATGTTCTGACCTTATGTCTCTTCTGATCCTGGCACCTGCTATTATTGTTGCTTACAGGAGTATGACAACAATGAGAATTCCTTTCTTTTTAAGGATTTCCCAAGGTCAGGAAAGGCAGTTAGATTAGAGGAACGAGGGGTGGTACTTCCTGGAGGCTGGAGAATGGATTTGACAAACTTTTGAGCTTTTTCTAATCTTAAGATTCTATAGGAGTTTATTTGGTATGCAAAAATCTTATTAATGTAAATTTGATTTAGCACAGTATTTGGCCTCCCCCTTCACATCCAATGACCTGAAAGCCTCTATCGAACCAGACAAATGACACACACATAAGATTTGCCCCTAACACTAACACTATTTCCTTCCCATGGGAAGACAGACACAGAGAGGTTTTGTGAGTTACCAAAAGCCAAAGCCACACAACCAGTTAGTGATCAAGGCAAGAGGAAACACTCTTCTACCTCATTTAAGTGACTCCTGCAGTAAAAATATTCCCCATTACCCCCGACAATCCCTATCTCATTTATTTTCTGGTATTTAAGTGCTCACTATGTGCCAGGCACTGTACTAAGCGCTGGGGTAGGTGCAAGCTAATCAGGTTGGACACAGTCCATGTCCCACATGGGGCTCATAGTCTAAATCTCCACTTGACATATGAGGTCACTAAGGCCCAGAGAAGAATATTTTTTCTATATTAAAAACATTTTAACATTCTATTAATGTATTGAGTTTCCTTTCCCTTAAGCCTCTGCCTCAAGTTTGAGGAGCCCTTCTGCCCCAACATTTTTGATTTCCTAAAAGCGGAGCCAGCAGAAAAACCGAAGGATGAAATCCTTCGGTTCTGTACCCGGTCACCCCACCGTCACCTTCAGAGGGCAGGTTACCTTCGAAAGTCTCAAGAGAAGCATCGGCTATGCGTGGCACATTTGAGCTCGTCGTGGTCAGAGGAAAAGCATCTTACAGGTAGCGGCTCGTGTCAGTAAAACGTTCCTACCTTCCTTGGTCAGTTAGGGGTGGGCCGACCGTCAGGAGGCCTCTCTGTTCAGGACTGGGCTGAGCTTTCCATTCTCTCTTTTAGAAAGAGAAAATCAGCCCCGGGGACTGCAGTTGGGCCTAAACGTTATCCAGGTACCCTGTGGCTCTTTAGGGCATAGGGAAGGGCAGAGAAGGTGACTTCTGTAGCCCAGGGACAGTCTTAAATAACTTCATGTCTCCCGAAGGCCCAGAGAGGGGGTTTGGTCTGCGTTGGTAGTGGCAGTGGCTCAACTTGGTCTCTGCGCTCAGCAAGTCAGAGGCCGCTCTCCCTCACCTGGCTAGGCATCCAAAATCCCTCTTCCCCTTGCAAGGGTTAACCATCTCGGCGGCTCTCGATTCCAAGGCTTGCTGGCAGAAGGGGAATTTCGGCGGCCTCCTGAGGGTCTCCCCATCCTGGCCGGAAGCGGGGCTTCTCCCCGGGATTGTTGGAGAGTAGCTGACCCCCACAAAGGCAGCTAAAATAAACAGGGAAGGTACAGTGCTCCTCTGTTTCCCGATCAAGGGCACCGCAGGGTGGCCATCAGCACCGAGGGGCTCCATCCATGCGATTGAAATCGGCTGTCTCGGGAGGAGGCAGCGCCAGAGATAATGGCAGCTGCAATTGTGGTTTTAAAATTCAGATGTCGATCATCCAAGAGGGGCACATTCGTCATTCAGACCTACCGCTAGGCAAGCCCCCCATTTCCCGGAGCGGGCTTTCTGGGACCCAAAAAATCGGGCTTGTGTGGCATTTGAGCCAAGCCACAGAAATGGCAATCATTTCTTCTGGCATCGGGGAGAGTCAGGACGCAGCAATAATGCAATTCAGTTTACCAAACGAAGCATGTCTGAGGGGCTGGCTGTGAACAGATGAACGTTTATAGACCTTCCAAACGGCCTTGAATGAGTGAAAAGCCAAGGTCTAACCCGAGCCTTTCAGGGGCAGACGATGATCTCTAGAATGCATCCCCTTCTTCGCCACCCTCCCGCCCCCAACACTTTCTAAAAAACAGAAAGATAGCATGAGCCGAACTACTTACGAGTGCCGAGGGGTTTTATGAAACAAAAATGGAGATCAGAGCCGAGGGCTCCCTGCCATGCCAGCAGAGCTGGTTTGGGAGACGATGGACACAGAGATAGAATGCTCAGCAAAGCTGAAAATGTGAAAAGTAAGGAGAAGAAGAAGAAGAAGGAGGAAAAAAACAACAACTCTGCCATGACCCAAGTGTCCGTGCCGCTTACCGTGCTGTCGCCGGCAGGCAAGCCTCCGCTCAGCGCCTTTAAACAGGGTAATCAGCCTCCTGGGATTTTGCTTGCAAGAGCGACTGTCCTCCGAGTCATCAGTGTAGGAAAAGACAGAAATCAAGAGAATGAAGGAAATCTTACAGGGCAGAGAGCTGCAGGTCTTTAGCATGCTCCCTGCGTTTTCCTGAGCTGCATCTGCAGTAGAGAAAATGTCCCAAAATAGCTCCCGCTGCCAATGCTGCTGAAACCTGAGAAAGAATTGCTGAATTTAAAGATCTGGGTCGCTGTGGGTGTGTGATTAAAGTGAGGGATTGCTGGCAGGAGGAATCCAGGCTACAACTGCACGCTTAGGAGTAACTTGAAAGTTCACCAGGCCACAACCCTACCTCTGCTCTGCTCGCCCTACCCCTTAACTCTTAACCCTGTCATCCAGGGGACCGGATGAGGGGAGAGAGGACAGCTCATAGGCCTTGGCGACACCTGTCCAGACCTAATGTCTATTTGGGTGAACCGAGAACAAACCGCATCCTATTTTCTCCACTGCCAACAAGCAGAGACAAGGGGTTATGCAAAGGTTTCTTTCAGATAACTCTTGGCGACCTGAGAAATTCTGAGTCCAGACAGCTGGGGGTGGGAGATGGAGAAGGGGGACTCTTTCAGTCGGCAACATCGGGAAATGTCAATTCATTAACGTCACAGAGGAACAATCACCAGCTGGAGCTCCGTGAATCACTGGGGATTGTGAAGCAATTTTTCCCCTGAGTCTTTTAAAATTTGAAGTTTCAAAATTTCAAAATTTCAAAAAACAACTTCCCAAGGGAGTGCCTGAGAATACTAGGCCATTTTGAAACTTTAAGATTGGTGATGGCGGGGAAAAGACAATGTTAAGTGCTTACTCTGTGCCATGCACTGTACTAAACACTGATGTAGGCCCCAGGTAATTGGGTCAGTCACAGTCAATGTCTCCTCTGAAGTAGGAGAGAGAACAGATTTTTAATCCCCACTTTAAAGATGAGGAAACTGAGGTCCAGAGGAGTTAAGTGACTTGCCCAAGGTCATCCAGCACAAAGTAGTGGGCCTAAATAAAAAAATTTCCAAATTACCTGAGTAGCTTGGAGTTATCAGCCCCAACTCAGGACACAAATCTTGCCATCCCTTTTGGCTGCTCTCCAGTCATCAGCCCCAGGAGCGATGGCTGTCAAAAAGATGAAAAAAAAAAGTTGGGACATTGTCAGTCCCTGTCCCATGTGGAGCTCACAGTCTTAATCCCCATTTTACAGATGAGGTAACTGAGGTACAGAGAAGTGAAGTGGCTTGCCCAAGTGCAAACTGGAGAAAAGTGGCGGAGCTGGGATGGGATTTATCTCTCACCTAACCCCTACTCTCTGAGAACTTAGAAGCTCACTGCAACTCCCAGCCCCACAGTACTGGTGGTACTTATTTGTTAAGCTCTTACTATGTGCCAAGCACTATTATAAGTGCTGCAGTAGACAGAAGGTTACCAGGTTGGACACAGTCTCTGTCCCACGTGGGGCTCACAGTCTTAATCCCCATTCTACAGATGAGGTAACTGAGGCAAAGAGAAGTGAAGTGGCTTGCCCAAGGTCATACAACAGAAAAGTGGCAGAGTTGGGATTAGAACCCAGGTCCTCTGACTCCCAGTCCCAAGCTCTATCCACTACACCATGCTGCTTCTAATGGACTTCCAACTTGGTCACTTTCTCTACATACAATTTATTTTAATGTCGGTCTCCCCATCTCAATTTAAAGCTCCTTCAGGACAGAGTTCAGGTCTACTAACTCTACTGTTCTCTTCCAAGCACAGTAGTTTTCTCTCCACAAGAGTTTTCTTGTCTTATTCTGTCGAGTCGTCTCCGACCCATAGCGACACCATGGATGTATCTCTCCCAGAATGCCCCACCTCCACCTGCAATTGTTCTGGTAGTGTCTCCATAGAGTTTTCTTGGTAAAAATACAGGCGTGGTTCCTTCCGCGTAGTCAACTTGAGTCTCCACCTCGATTCTCTCCCATGCTGCTGATGACCAGCACAGGGGAGTTTTGACTTGCAACAGAATGCCTTCCACTAGCGAGCCACTGCCCAAGCTAGGAATGGAATGAGTATGCCTCTGTTTGGCTCTCCCTCTCGTAGTCAAGATTGGTAGAGTACTGGAAACTCTCCAGGTATGACTCTGAGAGGGGACCACAAGAGTTACTGCTTAGTAACTCCACTGATCAATTGATTGAGGCCATTCAAGTTGCCACATCTTAAGGACGGAATAGAGTTGCAGGTAACACGAGAGGTCAGATGGAAAAGACCAGGTAGGACTCTTCAGTCTGACAAGGTGGAGGCTGAGGGGCATTATTCAAGTTGGCAGGATCAGTCAATCAAATAATATTTATTGAGCGCTTATTCTACCAAGCCCCTCTCAGGATGGCACCTGGAGAGTTTCCAGTACTCTACCAGTCTTGACTACAGGAGGGAGAGTCAAGCAGAGGCATAGTCATTCCATTTCTAGCATGGGCAATGGCTAGCAAGTGCAAGGCAATCTGCTGCAAGTCAAAACTCACCTGTGCTGGGCAGCAGTGGCCGGTGAGAGAGTCGAAGATGAAGACTCAAGTCTACTGAGTGAAAGAAGGCACTGGTAAACCACTTCCGTATTTTTACTAAGAAAATTCTATGGATACACTATCAGAACGATTGCAGATGGAGATGGGGAGTTCTGGAAGATGTGTGTCCCTGGTGTTGCTATGGATTGGAGATGATTCACCAGCATAAGGCAACACTCTACACAGAGCACTCAACTGTATTTCTTTAGAGAAACAGTGGGAAAGAGCACGGGCCTGGGAGTCAGAGGGCCTGGGTTCTAATCCTGGCTCTGCCACTCACCTGCTGTGTGATCTTAGGCAAGTCACTTAATTCTCTGTGCCTCTGTTCCCTCATCTGCATCATGGGGATTCAAAACCTGTTCTCCCTCCTACCCATATGGGACAAGTGGCAGAGCTGGGATTAGAACTCAGGTCCTCTGACTCCCATTCATGTGCTCATTCCACTAGGCCTCGCTGCTTCTAGTTTGTCTTGACAACAAAGAAGGCCTTGGGAAATTCTCCTGGAATAACCCCAAATCTCCCTTCCCCTCTACATTTTGACGATCCCCAGTCACTGTGCTAACAGTCCCCTGGTAAGCAGCTTGATCCAAACGCTCGGCTCTCGGGGGACTAGACCGCTCTAAAGAGGGGTCTGTGGTGGCAGTGAACTCGGTGATAGCGGCAGGCAATGTACGAGCATCAATCCCGGGCAGAGAGGGTCAGCAGCCAATGTCTGTTAAAATTGAAGCTGTTTGGGGGGAAGCGTTGCATCATTGGAATAAAAATGAGAACCAAAAGTCAGCAGTCCATGGGGAGCTTCTTTGGTATTCCCAAACTTATCTGGACAGGCCTCTTTAAACAAACACTGACTCCACATAATAATAGCATTCATGTCCAAACGACAACAAACGAAAGAGGGTTTACCAAAGGGCTCCCACCCAAACCGCTCAGTGTCAGTGGCTCTGCTTTGTCTCCAAATGCGTTTTGCAAAGCCTCTTCAGACGCCCTTCCTTAGGGTCACTTGCAAAACATTTCATATTGGCAGCGTCATTACAGGGCACAGGGAAATGCCGAAGTCGGAACAGGCCCTCTCAAACCCAACTTACTCATAAAGGGTAAAGGTTAAACTTTCTTCACCGCCTATTTTAGTTTCTCAACTAGCTGGGCTCAACTTCCCTTTCCAGAGGATTGGGCCCCAACCCAACTCAGGATCAATCTACTTCAGTCTGAGGGGAATTGAAGAGCAGTGTGGCCTAGTGGAAACAGGTGGGCCTGGGAGTCAGAGAACCCAGGTTCTAATTGCAGCTCTGTCTGTTCCATGCTGTGTGACCCTGGGCAACTCACTTCACTTCTCTGGGCCTCAATTTCCTCATCCGTCGAATGGGTATCTAATGCTCATTCTCCAACCTACTTAGACTGCGAACCCCATGTGAGACAAGGGACTGTGTCCGACCTGCTTAACTTGTATTTACCCCAGGGCTTACAACAGCAATTGCCTCATAGTAAACGCTAAGACAAAATCCACTGGCTAACATGGCTCTGAAGACACAAAGCATCATGGGGCTATTTTTTTTTCAAATGGCATTTGCTAAGCACTTACTCTGTGCCAGGCACTGTACTAAGTGCTGGGGTAGATACGAGCTAATCAGGTTGGACACAGTCCCTGTCCCACATGGGGCTTACAGTCTTAATCCCAATTTTACGGATGAGGCAAATGAGACCCAGAGAAGTCAAGTGACTTGCCCTAGGTCACACAACAGACAAGTGGCAGAGCCCGGATTAGAACTAATTAGTCTAATTATGATGTTAAGCAGGATTGCTTATAGGGGTTGAAGGTTCCAATCATTCTGAAGTTCCTATAGGGTCAGGGAATTGCCTATTTGAGTCAGAGCTCTGATAAGCAACGTTGATGTTGCTATCCTGAGGCTGGCAATCTTTAGGAACTGCTAAGATCGTGCAAGCCTACAAAGCTCACATCGATCAGTCATATTTATTGAGCACTTACTGTGTATAGGGCACTATTTAGCACTTGGAAAGGTACACCACAACAATTTCGCAGGCACATTCCCAGGCTTCCACAACTTTACAGTCTAGAGGGGGCTTACAGGCTAGACTACCTGCTTACTGTATGCCAGGCAATCTTCTAAATGTCAAATTAGACATAAGCTAATCACATTGGACACAGTCCATGTCCCACATGGGGCTCACTGTCTTAGTCCCCATTCTACAGATGACGTAACTGAGGCTCATAGGTTACGTGATTTGCCCAAGTTCACTCAACAGACAAGTGGTGGAATCAGGATTAGAACCCAGGTCCCTCTGATTCCCAGGCCCGTGCTCTATCCACTAGGCCTTGCTGCTTCTCTTCTGTTTTTCCCAGAGGCTTAGCCGAGACCCTCGTTGCACCTTTGGAAGGGAACTGGTCTGGGTGCAAGCAAGCTGAAAGCAAGCCCAAGAATCCTTGCATTTTTCCCATCTGTCAATCACTTTTAAATCACTAATTGAAAGGCAATTCTGGCCATGCTATATGGTTATTTTCTCAGGGGATGAAGGGAAAAATGGTTTCCCCTACCTACCTTGAGAGTGACCCTTGGTGAAAGCACAGACAGGGGACAGTGAATACCTTCACATCAAAGTAGTTTACTTATTTAGATTTATGTCTGTCTCCCTCCTCTAGACTGTAAGTTCATTGTGGGGCCCCATCTTCCCGGGTGCAGACCTGAGAGTGATTGATGGGGAGAGCACAGACTTGTTGTGGACAGGAATGTGTCTGTTTATTGTTATACGGTAGTCTCCCAAGCATTTAATACAGTGCTCAGCACATAGTAAGTGCTCATTAAACACAATTGATCTGTTTATTGTTATATTCTAATCTCCCAAGTGCTTAGTACAGTGCTCTGCACACAAAAAGTGCTCAGTAAATGTAACTGAATGAATGAATATCATCACGATAGTAATTTTTTTTATATTAATGCCTGTCTTCCCACTCTAGACCTTAAGCTCGCTGTGGGCAGCGAACGTGTCTACCAACTCTGTTATACTGTACTCTCCCACGTGCTTAGTAGGTTGCTCTGCTCACAGTAAGCACTCAGTAAAAGCCATTGATTGATGATAGAAATACTTTGGTTTGGCCCCTTTCGCCCTCTGCAAATCTGGCAGGATTATGCCCTGATCGTGCAGCCGGAGACCACTGGCGAGGTGGGAACTGAGGCTGGAACCCTGAGGTTCAGGGGGTTGTCTCTTTGGAGGTTCTCCTGGAACAAGCTGCCTTGTGACAGGCAGGAGTAAGACGGCTCAGACAGAATTCTAGGAAGAGTGAAAAGGAGTCCATGAAAAACAACCCAGGAATGGGAGTTGAGCTGGGACCCCTCCCAATCTGGATAAGACTGACAACCCTCTGCAGAGGGGGCTGGGGCTGTTGAAGACGAAGCATTTCAGCAAGTTAGAAGAGATAAACAGAAGCAGCATGACCTAGTGAAAAGAGCACGGGCCTGGGAGTCAGAGGACCTGGTTCTAGTCCTAGCTCTGTCACTTCTCAGCTTCTTGTTTACTTGCTTCACATCTCTGTGCCTCAGTTACCTCTTCTGTAAAATGGGAATTTTACAGGGGCTGGGTCCAACCAGATTATCTTGTATCTACTCCAGCGCTTAGTACGGTGCCTGGCACATAGTAAGTGCTTAACAAATACCATGAGTAGAAGAGTTACTCCTAGGAGGAGGCAAAGACCACCCTTGAAACCTCAAGCCTGCCCTTCACCCTGGAGACATTAATTCATGACTCTTTGCAACATTCAGTTTTATGGCAAGTGTCCCTGGCAAGATTTGAGGAGCAGGGGAGGGAAGGGGTGTTGTGTAAGTGAGGGGGATTTTCTGTGGACTTGAAAGAGCACTGATGCTATCTATCCACTAAAAAAAAATATGGTCCAAAATTCATGAGCTGAGCTGTTCTGCTGAGCGAAAGAAGAGTAGGGTTTTCGAAATGAAATCGGAGTGATTGATTATCTTCTAGTCAAGACCAAGAGCCAGTGGATTGTTTCCCTACCACCCCACCTCCAGACTGTCGCTGCCATCCAAGTCTGGTGATTAAGAAAGCTTGGAACGTTGAAATAAAGTCAAATCTGAATTCACCATTTGAAAGGGAGGGGCATAAATAGAGCTAATGAATTCAAAGGGCAGCTGTTCTATCTGAGCATGGGTCCCCCTATCCTCCACCACCAAAGTAGATATTCTTCTTATTAAACACTTAACCCAAAACAACCTTGCCCTTCTTTCAAACAACACACATGCAGTGGGAAAACATTATTTCAACACATTCTTTGGACAAAATGCTGTTGAGGAATTAAGGCTGTGAGCACCTCTTGACTCAAAAGTAAATCCTTAATAATAATAATAATAATATTGGTGTTTGTTAAGCACTTACTATGTGCCAAGCACTGTTCTAAGTGCTGGGATAGATACAAGGTTATCAGGTTGCTCCATGTGGGGCTCACAGTCTTCATCCCCATTTTGCAGATGAGGTAACTGAAGCACCGAGAAGTTAAGTGACTTGCCCAAAGTCAGACAGATGATAAAGTGGCAAGCTAGGATTAGAACCCACAACCTCTGACTCCCAAGACTGTGTTCTTTCCACTAAGCCACACTGCTTCCCGTAGGTGCAATAATGGCTTATCTTGTCTCCCTGTCTTTATTCCCCACTCCCCCAAGTGTCATTTGGGCACTTACCCTCATAGCACTTATGTCCATATCTTTAAACTCTGTTTCTTTTCCCAACCTCTAAGGTATTTTAGGAATAATAATAATAATTACGGCATTTGTTAAGAGCTTACTATGTGCCAGACACTTTATTAAGTGCTGGGGTGGGTACATATTGGGTTGGATCCAGGCCCTGTCTCACATGGGGCTCACAGTCTCAAACCCCATTCTACAGATGAGGTATCTGCAGCACAAAGAAGTGAAGTGACTTGCCCCAGGTCACACAGGAGACAAGTGCTGGAGCTGGGATTAGAACCCAAGACCTTCTGACTCCTGGTCCTGTGCTCTATCAACTACAACGTGCTGCTTCTGGCCATTCTACTAGTGTCATGCTGCTCCTCTGCTACATTGTAAGCTCCTGGAAGGCAGAGATTGTGTCTACCTACTCTCCTAAGCAGTTAGTTTAGTGCTCTGTGCAGAGTAAGCACCTGATGAATATTATTGACTGATAAGATTTAAGTGCCCCCAGGGTGCATGCACCCATCCAACTTAACACTTGCAGGACCATTTTTCTTTAGAGGTTGAGGTACTGTATCTACTCTAGTCCTTTAAAAGTGGCAGAGCCGGGATTAGAACCTGGGTCTTCTGACTCCCAGTCCAGGCGGTGCCCCACTTGGACCCTCAGTGAATACTTTTGAGGGAGGAAATGGAAGAAAATGGAAGCTGATGTCTCCACAAACAAATCAGGGTTTTTCTCAAGTGCTGATATAATTATCTACCATATTAATCCAATCACTTATCTAATTCCTACTTGATTACTATATCAGCCTCCTTGCTGACCTCCCTGCCTCCCGTCTCTCCCCACTTCAGTCCAAACTTCACTCTGCCGCCCAGATCATTTTCTACAAAAGCATTTTGGTCATGCTTCCCCACTCAAGACCCTCCAGTGGTTGCCCCTCCACCACCGCATCAAATAGAAACTCCTCACCATTGGCTCCGCCACTTGTCAGCTTGTGACTTTGGTCAAGTCCCTTAGCTTCGCTGTGCCTCAGTGACCTCATCTCTAAAATGGGGAGTAAGACTGTGAGCCCCACGTGGGACAACCTGATAACCTTGTATCTATCCCAGATCTCAGAACAGTGCTTGGCACATGTTAACTTAACACAGGAGTTAACATTAGCTTAACAAGTACTATCCTTATTATTATAAGAGAAGGAGCGTGGCTTAGTGGAAAGAGCCAGGCTTGGTAGTCAGTGGTCCTGAGTTCAAATTCCGGCTCTGCCATTTGTCAGCTGTGTGACTGGGGGCAAGTCACTTAACTTCTCTTTGCCTCAGTTCCCTCATCTGTAAAATGGGGATTAACTGTGAGCCTCATGTGGGACAACCTGATTACCCTGTATCTCCCCCAGCGCTTAGAACAGTGCTCTGCACATAGTAAGTGCTTAACAAATACCAACATTATTATATAATTTTGCGGTATTGTACTCTCTCAAGCTCTCAGTACAGTGCTCTGCACATAGTAAGCCATTGATTAACACGATTGAATGAATTGATCACCTAGGATCTAGAACAATCCAGGGGGAGTTCGTGTTAACTGTGGCAATGAATGAGTAGAGAGTTCTTCCTGAACTAGTAGTGAGTTCTCCCTTTGATGACTCCCAAATCAATGATGCTTGAGGGAGACTTGCTACAGCTGCAGTGACCGCTGGTGGGATTTTTGCCACCTGCCAGGAAGCCACTGCTTTTATCCAGGGGCATGAACATCTGGTAGCCATGGGGTTGCCCAGCTACCGGGACTGGGGCTTAAAGGGTAACTTCAAGAAGCAGGGTATCCTAGTGGAAAGAGCAAGGGCCTGGAAGTAGGAGATGTGGGTTCTAATATCAGCTCTACCTCTTTGCTGTGTAACTGCTCTGTGCCTCAGTTTCCTCATCTGTAAAATGGAGATTAAATCCTCCATTTTAGACTGTGAGCCCCATGAGGGATACTGTGCCCAACCTGTTTAGTTTGTATCCACTCCAGGGCTTAGAATAGTACTTGACACAGAGTAAGAAGTTAAATACAATAATGGTGATAATAATAATAATGATGATTATTAATAAAATTGTGCTCTCTGAAGTGGGATGTTGCTTAATGCCCCAGGCTCTTGGATGGGGTGTGAACCAAGAGGCAAAACCATAGGGGCGGCGGACTCGAAGTAGCCCCCAGCTCTGATCTTGCGAGGACACTGTCTTGTTTATGCCTTTCGCCATGTAGCCTATTCTACTGTAGAAGAAATGAGGAAATGGCATGGCTTAGTGGATGGAGCACACACCTGGGAGTCAGAAGGATCTGGCTTCTAATCCTAGCTCTGCTCTGAAATGTGGAATGTGGGGAGGTAATGTGTCTGTTATACTGTTGTGTTGTACTCCCCCAAGTGCTTAGTACAGTGCTCTGCATACAGTATTTACTGTAATTACTCATTACATTGCATACTGTATTTACTCATTCATTCATTCATTCAATAGTATTTATTGAGCGCTTACTATGTGCAGAGCACTGTACTAAGCGCTTGGGATGAACAAGTCGGCAACAGATAGAGACAGTCCCTGCCGTTTGACGGGCTTACGGTCTAATCGGGGGAGACGGACAGACAAGAACAATGGCAATAAATAGAGTCGAGGGGAAGAACATCTCGTAAAAACAATGGCAACTAAATAGAATCGAGGCGATGTACAATTCATTAACAAAATAAATAGGGTAACGAAAATATATACAGTTGAGCGGACGAGTACAGTGCTGTGGGGATGGGAAGGGAGAGGTGGAGGAGCAGAGGGAAAAGGGGAAAAAGAGGGTTAAGCTGCGGAGAGGTAAAGGGGGGATGGCAGAGGGAGTAGAGGGAGAAGAGGAGCTCAGTCTGGGAACGCCTCTTGGAGGAGGTGAGTTTTAAGTAGGCTTTTGAAGAGGGAAAGAGAATCAGTTTTGCGGAGGTGAGGAGGGAGGGCGTTCCGGGACCGCGGGAGGACGTGACCCGGGGGTCGACGGCGGGATAGGCGAGACCGAGGGACGGTGAGGAGGTGGGCGGCGGAGGAGCGGAGCGTGCGGGGTGGGTGGTAGAAAGAGAGAAGGGAGGAGAGGTAGGAAGGGGCAAGGTGATGGAGAGCCTTGAAGCCTAGAGTGAAGAGTTTTTGTTTGGAGCGGAGGTTGATAGGCAACCACTGGAGTTGTATAAGAAGGGGAGTGACATGCCCAGATCGTTTCTGCAGGAAGATGAGCCGGGCAGCGGAGTGAAGAATAGACTGGAGCGGGGCGAGAGAGGAGGAAGGGAGGTCAGAGAGAAGGCTGACACAGTAGTCTAGCCGGGATATAACGAGAGCCCGTAACAGTAAGGTAGCCGTCTGGGTGGAGAGGAAAGGGCGGATCTTGGCGATATTGTAGAGGTGAAACCGGCAGGTCTTGGTAACGGATAGGATGCGTGGGGTGAACGAGAGAGACGAGTCAAGGATGACACCGAGATTGCGGGCCCGAGAGACGGGAGGGATGGTCGTGCCATCCACGGTGATAGAGAAGTCTGGGAGAGGACCGGGTTTGGGAGGGAAGATGAGGAGCTCAGTCTTGCTCACGTTGAGTTTTAGGTGGCGGGCCGACATCCAGGTGGAGACGTCCTGGAGGCAGGAGGAGATACGATTGATTGAAATGGTAGCAGGAGTACAAGTCCCACGGGTCCAGCTAATATCGCTGCTTTAAGGCCTGGGGAGGCCACTAGGGTCCCTTCTCCTGGATAGGGACCCATCCAGAATTCTTTGAGGGTTTTATGTCCCACAGAGAGCTGCGGTTAGACCCCTGCCACAACAAATGTGCTTGGTTCTTCTCTGAAAGCCTGAACCTCAAGCAAAAAGTCCTTACTACTGGCTTCAAAGCTCTCCATCACCTTGCCCCCTCCTACTTCGCCTCTCTTCTCTCCTTCTCCAGCCCAGCCCGTACACTCCGCTTCTCTCCTGCCGCTAACCTCCTAGCTGGACCTCATTCTCGGCTGTTCCATCGACCCCTGGCCCACGTCCTGCCTCTGGCCTGGAATGCCCTCCCTCCTCAAATCTGCCAAACTAGCACACTTCCCCCCTTCATCTCCTCTGGGAAAGCTCATCTCCTCTGGGAGGCCATCCCAGACAAGGCCCCCTTTTCCTCTGTTCCTCCTTCCCTCTCCATCGCCCCGACTCCCTCCCTGTCCCACAGCACTTGTGTAATGCAGATATTTATTATTCTATTTATTTTATTAATGATATGTCTATATCTATAATCCTATTTATATTGATGCTATTGATGCCTGTCTACTTGTTTTGTTTTGTTGTCTATCTCCCCACTTTTAGAGTGTGACCCCTTTGTTGGATAGGGACTGTCTCTATTTGTTGCCGAATTGCACTTTCCAAACACTTAGTACTGTGTTGTGCACACAGTAAGCACTCAGTAAATACAACTGAATGAATTAAATGAATGAACTTCCAGGCTTGGAACCTGGCTGAGCAGGTGGCTACCAGATAAGTAGCCAAAACTTTTGTTGGGACAGGGAGGGAGGATGGAGGGAAAGGCAGACCTTCAGAACTTCCACTGTCCTGGTGCTCAGCTGGAACTTATGCTGACTGCATTCAGGAGGAAAAGAGTCCAAGGGGAGGTCTAGATTTCCCCATCTTTGCCCAAAGGGGAAGGGACTCTCCTGGCTCTCTAATCAAATCTCAGAGGTCTGACTGTTTTACACCGTTCAGTTCCCTTCCTTCTCCCCTTTGCCTCTGACCCAGCCCTAAAAGCCCTAGATCAAAAAGCCAAAACTTTAGGCACAAACTTTTTTTATGGTCCTTGTTAAGTGCTATGTGTCAAACGCTGTTCTAAGTGGTGGGGTAGATACAAGTTAATTAGGTTGAAAGTCCCTGTCGCACATGGGGCTCACAGTCTAAGTGGGAGGGAGAACAGGAGAACTGAGGCACAGAAGTTAAGTGACTTGTCCAAGGCCACACAGAAAGCAATTGGCAGAGACAGGATTAGCCCCCAGGTCCTCTGACTCCCAGGCTTGTTCTCGTTCCGCTAGGTCATGCTGCTTCTGGGCCTTTCCTGGACTCTGAAAGGCCTTGTAAGGAGTTAAAGCCCGGGACCCTGATCATCTGATTTCCCCCAAAGTGCCGCCAAGATAAAGTCCGGGTCAGGAGCAGGACAGTAAAATTAAGCAGTCTCTGAAGCTTATAATGATTTGACTGGAGTCCAGGGAGTGAGCTCTGCAGTTCAAAAAACATAAAGAATCTGAAAAGGCAGCTGATCAAAACACAGATGTCCTTGCCATTATTATTTATTATGTACGCTGGCCAAGCCTACACTTTTCACCCAACAGAAAACGCAAAAGCCACCCAGGCCCTGCCTGTGACCTTTTGGTGGAAGTGAAATTAATGCAGAGGTGCTCTGACCTCTCCTGCCCGTGTGACGCTCCTCTTGGAAAGGGGTGAGAGAATATGATTCACAGACCACGTGGAGCTTCCTCTCCTGGAGGCCGACAGATGGATGCTTAGCTGTAGTCCTTTCTGGAAGCAGGGGAATGGACTGGAAGGCTTGTCCAGCTTCTCTCCAGGGTTTTCCCAGTGAAAGGTTTCCCAGCGAGTCCACGGAACCTAACTGACGTGACCGACCACCACCAGAGAGTGTGGCTGTTGGACCATTGATGACTCCAAAGAGGCCTCCAGCTCACTGTGAGCAGGGAATGTATCTGTTTATTGTTTTATTGTACTCTCCCAAGCGCTTTATACAGTGCTCTGCACACAGTAAGTGCTCAATAAATACGATTGACCAACTCACATACGACCTCCAAGTCTGCTATTCTTTCAAAGAAGTACTGTAGTCCATGAGTCATCAAATGCTGCAAGAAAATGGAATCTGGTCTGTTCACTCTTCCCAGAACCGACCAGTCAAATCATTTAGTGAACGTTTACTGTGTGTAGAGCACTGTATTAAGCGCTCAGGAGAATGCAATACAACAGAGGTGGTGGACACAATCCCTGCCCACATTTAGCTTGCAGCCTAGAGGGGGATGAACAGCCTTGTGAATTCTTCTTACAGACCATCAAGCATTTATCCTGCAAGAGCCCTCCCAAAATTCACTGACCAGTGCCCAAATTCAACAAGCTACAGTCTCAGGTGACAGGGACTTTCTCATGGACTTTCATCTCGGACTGGATCCCGCCGTAAGCTCTAGACCATAAGCTCTTTGTGGGCAGGGAGTATATCTACCAAGTCTATTGTATTGTACTTAGCACAGTTCCCTGTACACAGTTAAATGCTCAATTAAAACCACTGATTGACTGATTGATTGCAGTAGTTCCTCCACTGAGCTTTCTGCTTTCGACATGCTCTGGGCATACCAGATCACAAAGAGCTAAACTGCTGTCAAGCACCTCCTGGACCTCTCTCTCCACACGGCGGCCGAGCAAATCCTGTGGAATTTGGGGTCCTGGGAGTCCGAAGTACCTGAGTCCTAATTCTGGCTCCACCATATGTCTACCTTGGGACCTTGGGAAAGTCCCTTCATTTCTCAGTGCCTCATTACTTCAGCTGCAAAATGGGGATTAAGATTTTAAGCCCTATATGAGACAGGGACTGTATCGAACCTGATCAGCTTGTATCTATCCTAGTTCTTAGTTCAGTGTCTGGTACATAAAAAGTGCTTAGCAAATGCCATTAAAAAATCCCACTGCCCTCTCATCGCAGGTCCCAGGGGCCCTGCTTCCAATGTGCCCCAGCCTGTGAGCATCTAAGATGGTGCAGCATACACCCCTGGGCCTCCCTCCCCCTCAGAGGGAGAATAGGTACTGAATTCCCATTTTGCAGTTGAGAAAATTGAGGCACAGAGAAGTGAAGTGACTTGCCCAAGGTCCCACAGCAGACGGGCTAGTGCAGGGACTAGAAGCCAAGTCCTCTATCAGGCCCAGGCTATTTCCAGTGCATTCAGGGACCGCGGCATCCTCCTCCTCCCCTAGTGGACCACCCCTCTACCTCCAAGGATCCCATACCGGCTCTCCTCCTGGTCACCAAGGATCGTCTGTCCTGGTCTGCCCTACCCAACACAGGCGAAGCAGAGAAAAGCAGCTGCAGCTCGGCACCACTTCCACAAAACCTTGGGAAAGCTGCAGGAGAGTGGCTACCACAGTGGTCACTGTGGCTACGGTTGTGATTGTGGACTTGGAGCCATTAGGAGCCTGAGATTCTGTTTTCCTAACCACTGTACGCTACTGATCTTTGTGCTTATCAGGGAGCCTGTCCATGTCTTTATGTCATCTAAGTGTTTTGTGTCAGCATTCCCAATGAACTGTCACCAGACCCTTCTCTCTACTTTTATTCTTTGATTGTGATTCCCCTTCCACCCTGAAGGAAGTGACTGTGTCTAATTCCCACCACTCAATAGAGCACCCTGTACACAGTAAGGACTTAATAAATACTACTACCAGTTTCTGATCCTCTCCTCTTCCAGCTCATCCTGGATCCCAGTTCTCATATCTCCAGAAGCCCTTCCCCCAGAATTCTGCCAGGGCCAGGGGCAGTCAGCTACCCTAGACTCCCACCCATTCCAAACAATCAATTAAAAGTATTTATTAAGCACTTAATTGTATGCAAAGCACTGTATTAAGCCGTCTGGGAGAGTTCAACAGAGATGGTAGACATGTTACTTGCCAACAGTGAGCTTTCCCGCACCTTAAGTCACTTAATGAGATCACAAAACAGCAACTGACAACAAACTCCCTCAGTATCTTTCATAAATAAAGGTTCTTATGACACAAAACAAGATGTTTGAGAGGATAATGCAGGCATTCTTCCTACAACCCCAGAGTTGCTTGCTGGCAAGTCTCCACAATATTCAAAAATCATGTTTTTTCAACCATTGTTTCCATGGGAAACAGCAGATCAAGGGACAGATAGTTGGAAAACAACTGAAATAGCCCAATACTTCAGTCATGAAAGATGAAAAAATGCTGGCCTGCAAAAACTTGTACCTCCCTTATTCTCTGACATTTGTCTGACATTTGTCTGACATTTGTCAGTGGTCATTAGCATGTCACAGGGGAACCAATTTGCGTTGCTTAAAACTGGTTTCTAAAAATGATGAATTTTAAATACTTGAAAGTCTCCCTTTGCAAAGCTAAGAAAGGACTGACAGCTCCCATGGCTTCAACTACGACATCTATGTGGATGATTCACAAACGTACATCTCCTTCCCTGATCTCTCTCCCTCTCTTCAGTCTCGCATTCAGTATCCTGCCTTCAAAACTTCTCTATTTGGATGTCCAGCCGTCACCTCAAACTTAACATGTTCAAAACAGAACTCCTTATTTTTCCACACAAACCCTTTCTTCCCCATAACTTTCCCAACACTGTAGACAGCATCACCATCTTTTCTGTCACCCAAACCCCTAACCTTGGTGTAATCTTTGACTCATTCAACCCATATATTCAACCTATCACTAAATCCTGTCGGTTCAATCTTCACAACATCGCTAAAATATGCCCTTTTCTCTCCAGCCAAACTGCTACTACGCTAATCCAAGCATTTATTTATCCTATCCCACCTTGATAACTGTATCAGCCTCCTTGCTGACCTCCCTGCCTCTGCTCCCCACTCCAAGCCACACTTAACTCTTCTGCTTGGGTCATTTTTCCACAAAAACACTCAGTCCACATATACCCACTCCTCAAGAACCTCCAGTGGTTGCCCATCCACCTCCATATCAAATAGAAACTCCTTACCATCTACTTTAAAGCCCTCAATTGTCTTGCCTCCTCCTTCCTCGCCTCACTACCCTCTTACTACAACCCGGCCCATACACTTTGCTCCTCTAGGGCCAACCTCTACACTGTTCCTCAATTTTTGTCTATCTCATCTCAGACCTTTCCCCCTTGTCCTGTCTCTGGTCTTGGAACACCCTCGCTTTTCATATCTGACAATTATTTCCCCTGCTTCAGAGCCTTATTGAAGGCACATCTCCCTCAAGAGGCCTTCCCTAAGCTCCCATTTCCTTTTTTCCCTCTCCCTTCTACATCACCCTGACTTGCTCCTTTAACTCACCACCACCCCACCCCCAGCCCCACAGCACTTATATATATATATATCTGTAATTTACTTATTTATATTAATGTCTGCCTTCCCACAATCTAGACTGTAAACTCTTTGTGGGCAGGAAAAGTGTCAGTTATAGTGTTGTTCTGTACTCTCCATTTGCTTAGTATAGTGATCTGCACACAGAAAGCGCTCAGTAAGTACATAAATCGATTGATGGATTGACTCCTAGACCCACGCTCTACCCTCTAAGACACACTGCTTCTCAGTTTCCCTTCTCACCTGTTCCCACCACTGTTCTCCCCATGAAGGAGTCTTGCTACCCCTTGACTGCTCATGCTGGATTGCGGAAATCTCTGTATTCCGAGGAAAGGGAGAGAAAAAACACGGCTCTAGGTTTCCCCTCATTAGCTTTCCCAAAACAGCTGGAGTGCTGTCTGTATCCTGAAGAGATTTTTCCTTTCCCTCACCCTGCAAGTGATTTCAAAATCGAACAAGACCTGCACGAAGCATTCAAATGAAGAAGTCAAGCCATCTCAAGAGGAGGAAGACGTTAGCTTGGATTAAAAGGTGTTAGTCCAACTGCTCATTATGCTAGACTAGAGGGCTAGAGGGCAGCATTGTATAACCAACAGATGAGATATTGGAGGTGAGGCCTTAATTTCCATAAAACACTTACAATTTAGGGCTACTATAGCATGGATTTTCCTATCTTAATAGTGGCTCGGTCACTGAGGAGCCCAATTACAAAATCAGTTTAATTTATTAAGATAAAAAAGGCTCAGAGAGACACTAGACTGCACCAAATTTAATTTCTGACTGCCATCTACATGATTACAAAAGAATATTTTGAATTTTAATTGCCAATAAAAATTGGATCCCACTTTCTTTGTTTCATTTGGCAAACGCGCACATGCAGGTCATTTTTCAAAATCCTTGACCGACAAAGCAGGGAAATGTACAGATTAGTTTACAGTCTTTTCCCTCACTTTTGATTTACAGAGATGAGGTGGCTATTCCTGATTAGGTCTTTTATTCCTTTCCATTATTTTGCCTCCCGGATTTTCACCTGCAATTTAGCATAGTTTGGGAAGATCTATAGAAAAATAGTTTCAAAGAATCAGCTTGGTATAATGGAAAGAGCACAAGCCTGGGAGACAGAAGACCTGGGTTCTAACCCCGGCTCGGCCACTTCTCTCCTGTGTGACCTTGGGCAAGTCACTTCACTTCTATGTGCTTCACTTTCTTCATCTATAAAACCAGGATGCAATTCTACTCCCTTCAACTTAGACCGTGAGGGACACAGACTGTGTCCAACCCAATAACCTTGTATCTATCCAAACACTTAGAGCAGAGCTTGGCACACAGTAAGCATTTAACAAATACCCTTTTAAAAAAGTAACCTCATATGTTTTAGACCATTTGCAGTGTCTTAAGGCCACCATGAGTTTCCGTAATCTTGTTCCGTAAAATAAGTGAAAATTTCAATGAAACTGTAGTAGATTCTTCATTAGACAGTTCTGCCATAAGCAATGTTTTTACAAGGCATTTTGGACTGAATGCCGTTGAGGAATTAGGGAATGTTCTTCTGACAACAGATGCTTGTCTGGATAGAAAACGATGTGGTCAGAAGGAGCTGCAGTTTGGGTCAAGGCATACTACCTTGTCATTTCTCCTTAACCAGAGGTTTTTCAAATATGCAACTCCGGCATTAGAGGGAAACTGACTGAACACCATTCCTGTTTTCATTCAACTATGGATTCTCTACAAACATTGAAAATTTCAAATCTTTCATCTAACATTAACGAAGAATGGAGAATGTTTGATAGCTTTGCCAAATTCTCTCAGTCGGAATTCCAATCTCTTTCCCCTAGGTCACCACTGCTGAAAGATGGTGGGATCTAGAAAATCTGACCAGAATACCACAAAATCCTCCCTAAAAATAATCCATAAATCTAGTAGAAGGGTCTGGGAGCTCCTCAAAGAAAAGGATCCTCGAGGAAGGAAGTGCT
Source organism: Ornithorhynchus anatinus (assembly GCF_004115215.2). Lineage (NCBI taxonomy): Eukaryota > Metazoa > Chordata > Mammalia > Monotremata > Ornithorhynchidae > Ornithorhynchus > Ornithorhynchus anatinus. The sequence goes on from NC_041733.1 coordinate 41,644,966, forward strand.
GGTGAGATGGAATGGCCAGATCAAAATCACGCAGATCTTCGAGATAATTACCTTCTCTGATACTGATTTGTAGAGTGATCCAAGAGAAGAAATATTGTGAGTAATAATAATAATAATTGTGGTATTTGTTAAGTATTTGCTATGTGCCAGGCACTATACTAAGCGCTGGGTTAGACACAAGCAAATCACTTGGACACAGTCCCTGTCCCACATGGGGCTTACAGTCTTCATCCCCATTTTACAGATGAGGTAACTGAAGCCCAAAGAAGTTAAAGTGGCTTGCCCAAGGTCACACAGCAGTCAAGTGGTGAAGCTGGGATTAGAACCCAGGTCCTTCTGACTCCCACTTCAATCCTATAGGTCCTCTCCTTTCGACTCTTCCCCAGAGGTCTCTTTGATGACAGGAAAGCCATCTTTCTGAGTTAAGTCTTCTGCTGGGGCATCTGCAGTGGATGGGGGTGTAGAGAGACAAGTGAAGAGGATCTCTTGGAGGGGATCTGAGGGAGGGAGGGGACCGGCCACCAAACGGGCTTGCAGAATGACCGAGAACTCCACATCTGGCCTTGGCTCCCACTCCACTTACCACAGCAGCTTTCCCAGGGATTGAAGCCGCTTACTTTAAAGCATTCAATCAGATCACCCCATTCTACCTCCCTTCACTAGTCTTCTACAACAGCCCAGTCTGCATACCCAGCTCCTTTAGCATCAGCTTACTCACTGTACTCCAATCTCGTCTTTTATAATAATAATAAAAATAACAATGGTATTTAAGAGCTTATTATGTGCCAGACACTGTATTAAGCACTGGAGTGGACACAAGCAAATCGGGTTGGACATGGTCCCTGTCCCACATGGGATTCACAGTCTCAATTCCCATTTCACAGATAAGGGAACCAAGGCACAGAGACATGAAGTGACTTGCCCAAGGTCCCACAGTAGACAAGTGGCAAAGCTGGAATGATCATGACCTCAAGAATCCCAGGCCCAAGTTTTAGTCACTATGCTATGCTGCTTCTCATCTCGCCACTGACCCCCTTCCCACGGCCTCCCCTAGACGGGAACTCCCTCCCTCTCCATATGCACCAGACCACTACTCTCTCCACCTTCAGAGCATTACTAAGGTCATATCTCCTCCAAGAAGCCTTTCCCTTCTAAGCCCTCTTTTCCCCACCTCCCTCTCCCTTCTGCAACTTCTCTGCACTTTCATCTGTGACCTTTGGACACTTGATATTTGCCCTACCGCCAACCCCACACCACTTATGTATATATCTTTAAATGCTATAATTCACTTATTTATTCATATCAATGTCTGTCTCCCCCTCCAGATTGTAAGCGCATTACGGTCAGGGAACTTGTCTGCTAATTCTGTTATATTGTCCTCTCCCAAGTGCTCAGTACAGTGCTCTGTACATAGTATGTGCTCAATAAATATAACTGATTGATTACTGATCCACTGGGGCCACGGCAAGGACCAATTACTAGATATGGGGAAGGCCGTTGCTACACAAGAACAGAAAGTCACCTCCCGAATACTGTTCTTTTTCTTGATGCTGCCTGAAGCAGCGATTCCTCTGAATGATGCCCCTGTAACACCACCGACTTGCCAAAGTGAGATACTCCTACACCCTTGGAGGAAACCAACAAAGAAGAGGGTGCTAAAGGAATCTGGATATTTGGGAGGAAGAGAGGTAATTCGCCAGCTGTTGCTTTCCACTGGGACCATGCAGCCTAGCTGAGCAGATCGGGCTCCCAAATTCAACAGGGGAAAGCAATTCTCTCCAAGGCGGAAATGGCGCTGAAAGGGAGATTGGGCTGCAGCAGACTTCCAACATGTGGAGCCAGAGAGACACTCTTGCTCACAGAACAACTGCTTTGTGTTATTTATTTACAGCCATTTGACTTTATAACACACAGTTTATGGGGCTGTAAAGCAGCATGAACTGTTCAGAACAGTGAGTACCATCTTCACTGCTGATGTCTTTTCTGACACTCCCGGGAGGGTAAATCATTGAGTGTCATTCTCTTTTATTTAAATCAGGGTTAGGTTAGTGACACAACTGCCCTTCTTTCTCACCACTTCTCTCTTTCCCTCCAGCAGTTCCCTCGCCCTATCCCCCTTCCCCATTTCCCCCACTTTTCTTAATGGTATTTGTTAAGTCCTTACTTTGTGGCAAGCACTGTACTGAGCGTTGGGGTAGATACAAGCTAATAAGGTTGGACACAGTCCATGTCCCACGTGGGGTTCACAATCTTTTAACCCATTTTACAGATGAGGTAGCTGAGGCACAGAGAAGTGAAGCGCCTTGCCCAAGGTCACACAGCAGACAAGTGGCAGAGCCTAAATTAGAACCCAGATCCTCTGACTCCCAGGCCCATGCTCTTTCTGTTAGGCCAACCTGCTTCCTAAACCTTGCTGACTAGAGAGCAGTGGTGAGAAAAACAGAAGTGTGGTGGGGAAGCTATGGAAGCAGGGGCTTTGGGGGACACCCCTAATTCCCCTCCTCAAGCATATTCTCCATTACTGCAACACCAGGGATCGGGGGGGGGTTCCTGGTTAGGGCTCTCCACTGGAGCCTCCACACCTTCAACCCAGACCCGTCTACTCCATCCCCACAACTCCAAGTGAATCACCACCTAAATCTTTCCAGACCAATGGGAGGGAGAGGAAAAATGGGGAAAATGGCAGAGAGGGCAGGTGAGCACTCAGAGACGTCTCATGGCCCTAAGTCAATTTTCCAAGTGCCTAACACCTCTGGCGGTCAGAAAGTGCCTTCCCAAGTCTCTTCAGGAGGAAGCAAGCAAGTATTGTTACACCCTTTCTAAGGGTGAGAAGTCTGAGGCAAAGAGGGGACAGTTTTCCTTAGTGCCTCTAGTCACTAGAAAACCCTATCTCTGAGGCGTTGCCTTATAATAATGATGGTATTTGTTAAGCGCTTATTAGGTGCCAAGCACTGCTCTAAGCACTAGAATAGATTCAAGCTAATCAGGTTACCCACATGCGGCTCACACTCTTAATCCCTGTTTTTACAGATGAGGGACCTGAGGCATAGAGAAGTTAAGTGACTTGTCCAAGGTCACACAGCAGATAAGCGGTGGAGCTGGGATTAGAATCCATGACCTCTGACTCCCAAGCCCAGTCTCTTTCCACTAAGCCATGCTGCTTCTACCTCTGTCTCCTCTAGACTATAAATTTACTATGAGTAGGGAACACATCTGCTAATTCTGTTGGATTTTACTCTCCCAAGTGCTTAGTCCAGTGCTCTGTACCTAGTAAATGCTCAATAAATACCTTTGGGGAACATTATACCCCAGCAAGGTTCAGGCTGTTACTTCTACAGGAGGCAGCAGTAGCTACCGGAGCGGCCCATGGGTTCTGCCCCATCCACAAGGTGGGGAGGATCACGTGACTTCCATGTTTTAACTTATGTGAAGCTGCTGGGATGAACTTGCAGACATTGATGGGTGCCAGGTGGGGCGAGGGTCTCTCCACCATTTAAGCAGTTCCATCATGGTCCCGGCAGGCTGCTCACTGGAGGGCTCTCCTGTCTTCCCTCAACATCTTGTGAGCTGTGGGGTTCTGAACTGTCCCTTCCCCGGGCACAGCTGGGAGCTGCAGGCCGTTTCCTCTGCAGCTCAGGCTGGGTCCAGGAGTCACACCTCCTCCATCCCGCACCCTGCCAGATTCTTCCTCTTGTAAATTACCGGGGTCTGGATTTATTTAGAAAAGGGCGCCCCGCTGCCTTGCAACCGGGCGCCTCAGAGACACCGGAGCAGAGACAAACGGTGCCAAATGAGTCTGAAACGGAGCCACGTTATGTTCTCGACTCAGCCGAGAAAGCTCAGTGAAAGCTCCTGACCAAATAGGTACATCTTAGCCACTGCTCCTTGGATGGGAGCAAGGTCCACGTTTATAGGTCTGATACCGGCCAACTTTGAGTGGTAGTTTCTGGACTAGAACAAGCACTGCCTCGAGGACTGATTCTAGGCAATTATTATTATTATTACTATTATTATTATTAGGGATCACCACAACCGTAACTCTGGAATATTTAATGGCCTGGAATATGGGAGGTGTCCCCTCTACCCATCTGGAAGATGCAGAGAATCCAGAGAGCTTCGTGTTGAGGATGTCACACAGAGGAGGTCTACACAAACCCCACAAATCCCTGCTCTCCAGGAATCCCCTTCCAGTTTCTACTCTGATCAAAGCTCTGCTTTGGGGGGCAAAAAAGGAAGAGGGAGGAAGGTCATTTTTGTTGCAGCTTCAAGGGCTTTCAGGTTCAGCACCGTGCTGTACCTCTCCTCAATCCAAATGCTACTCAGGGAAGCCAACCTGATTTTGGATGCCCCGTAAATCGATCAATCATATCTGTTGAGCGCTTACTTTACTGAGTGCTTGAGAGAGTACATTATAACAGTAAAACAGACACATTCCTTGCCAACAGTGAGCCTAGGGTCTAGAGAGGGAAGGTATTTCTAAATCCAAGAATCACGCTGTGGGTGATGTAGGGGCAGCCCGCAGCCCTACAGAGAGAGTCTACATGAGTTTAAAAGCCAAGAAGTCTGTGGTGCATGTGCTCTGATCCTTCACACGTATCGTCTCCCTCCAGCCACGCTTGAGACACAGCAAGGCCCAAGCCAATTTAGCTTCGGCTTCAAGACACGGTAGTACTGATGTATTGGAAGCAGGGAAGGTTTAAGTGGGATTAACCTAAAAAGGGACACTGAAATGTTTTGGATACCCTGAAGGAAATGCTACAGGACACAGGCTGTTTGTTTTTCTCCAGTTGGTTTGCTGTTTGTTAGCAGAAAGCAATAATTAGTTTGCAACCTAATCTTGAAGTCTATAGATCTGGCACTGTTCCGTATCAGCCAAGTTGGCCAGAATTAGAATTCCACACCGAGTGTGCTCTCTCTCTATCTCTCTCTCTCCTCTTGGATCCTACTTTTTAATTCCTTTTTAGCAGCATTACAAATATGCAAAAGATTTATGGAAACTTGGGCTTCAAATAGCATCAGTTTTGGATTCTGTTCTCTGCTCAGCAGTTATGGCTCCCTATGGATTTGGATCCATGGAGGGAAGACTGTGTCAATATTTCCATTCTTTACTTATATCTTAATGAGTTTACTAGTTGGCTTTGAAACTAGACTTTGGGCTGAAATTTAGACTATAAGGTGTCAGTTCGGGAAACAAATTAGTTTTCAGTCAACTCCAAAACAAGTCTATTTATAGATTTTTTTTAATTGAGTTACAAAATCAGTTTACCCAGCTTGAATGCTTTGGGTGTTTAAGTTTGCTTGGTTGTTTGTTTTGATACCCTCAGAGTTCCACCAAAGGTTCGGGTGGAAATTAAAAAAAAAATGAAGTAAGAAAGTTACTGAGCAGTTAGTCCTTAATCTTGTCGGCTGGCGTCTGATACCAAAATCATGTAAAGTCAGCCAGCCAACTCACATACTCAATTTGGCTGAGATCTTCCTTTAACCCAATGACTGTCTCACACCTGCCTGGTGAGGGCTGAAATTCCAATAGCCAATTACTGTACCACTGAGATTCAGTCTCAAGTCTCTTTTGGGGCCTGGTTAGCCACACTAGCCGAAGCCAATTTATCCTTATGGATGAAAAACTCGGGAATGATCCCAGAAGATTATGCCTTAACCATTAGAGGTTGAAGACACCGAGAGAAAAATCACCTAGTTTAGGCGAAGCTATCCTTAAGCTTATCCAAAGCTTCCAGGGACCAATCCTCTTTGTAAAACCTTCCAGAGCCTGCAGGAAGTGCCTTCAAATGCTGATAGCACTGAACCATGTTTGCAGGCCCAAGCCCAGTGAAGTGGGTTCTTAAAGAACACTAACCCTAGCAATTCCTCAGTCTACAGAGAGGCTAAGACATGCGAGGAAAAGGCCAAAAGCTAACTTCCATGTCTCGGGAAGAGGGATCAAGAGGGGCTGTGCTGTGGATATGCAACAAGCCCCTTTTTTTTTGTTTTAAAGCCTCCTCGGAGGCCATTTGGAGCTGTCAGTTGGGACGACCCCAGTTGTAAATGGAACAGAAAAAAACCTTGTTTCCTTTCATTTATCCTCCCCTCCTCCCCACCACCCCCGTGTAAAAGAGCTTCAGTTATTTGCATAGGTTTTCAAAAACACCACTATTTTTTGGTTTCATGACAGCAGAACAGAAAAACACTTTTAGATCTCAGTTAAAAAGAAAAAAGAAGACTGATTTTCCTGGAAACCCAATGCAACCAAAGACACAAAGTCCTGAATAAGTCCAATTAGGCTGCATTCTTGTGGTGGGAGTAACTCAAAGCAACCAAAATGAATTAACAGAAACAAGGGAAGCCAAATAAAATACTTAACGGTTGTATAGTAAGAAAGGTTTTATGATCTTGAGTGTAATTCAAGCTTTTAGGATGGAGGGAGGGGGACGGGAAATCGGCAAAATTTCAAGTAGATTACTGGTTTTCAGAAATAACTAGTGTTATTAGGAAGATAATCATCACACCAAGCACACTTACATAAGGCTTCTCATCTTTAAAGCACTTGAAAAGACCTCTGATCCATCCACGGATGAAATCTGTTCCTGACACTGGACGAACTTCTAGAGCCCAGTTCTTCGGTTGACGGACCACGCTGGTAACAGAGAGGCGGCATCCATGACAGCGAATGTCACAGGGGAGAGCTGTTGGACATTCTGCCTGTGAAAAGTCGGGAAAACACCTTTTTTCATTCATTCATTCAATCTGATTTATTACGCACTTACCATGTGCATGCACCAAAAGGCTTCTGAGAGGGAGAATGGACACAAAGAATGGAATGACACACTGATGTCATGCCAAAATCCTCTCCCTTCACTTCCCCAATCCCTCCAACTTTGTGTCATGACTTTCCTGAAGCAGGGAATCAGTCAGTGCCTCCTGATTAGGAAATGTACTTTTTTATGGTACTTAACTATGTGCCAGCCACTGCACTATTAATCACTGGGGTAGATACAAGATAATCAGGTTGGACACAATCCCTGTTCCACATGGGGCTCACCAATTATGAAGGAGAGAATAGGATTTAATCACCATTTTACAGATGAGGGAACTGAGGTACAGGGAAGTGAAGCGACTTGCTTAAAGTCACACAGCAAACAAATGGTGAAACTGGGATTAAAGCTCAGATTTTGATCTGATTAGAACCCAGACGTTCATTCTGTCAAATGTCCTGGGTTCCTTTTGGGCCACTACTGCTAATCAGGCTCATTACCCAATTACTCACTTGAGCACTCATTTATGGCATTGGTGGACTGGGGGTTGGCTATTCTTAGTACAGTGGTTCAGTGGAAAGAGCCTGGGCTTGGGAGACAGAGGTCATGGGTTCGAATCCCAGCTCTGCCACTTGTCAGCTGGGTGACTGTGGGCAAGTCACTTCACTTCTCTGGGCCTCAGTGACCTGATCTGGAAAAAGGGGATTAAGACTGTGAGCTCCATGTGGGACCACTTGATGACCCTGTATCCCCACCAGCGCTTAGAACAGTGCTCTGCACATAGTAAGCGCTTAACAAATATCAACATTATTATTATTATTGCCATCTTGTCTATGTCCAAACGCATGAAGCCTCTGGGAGGCCTGAGGGTACAGCAGATTTGGGGAAAGAACCTAGAATCTGAAGAACCACTTGATGAAGCTGGTCATTTGGAATTTAAACAGGCCGGCTCTCAAAGGTGCTGCAATTCTGTATCTTCAACTGGGAGGTTCAGGCGGTTCTGGGAGGTTCACGACCGAGAGGACCGTTGTCCCACGTGTGGAAATCCATCCATGGGACAGCTGGCCCCTCAGCTTTCGACGCACATTTGAGGCCCATTTCGGGGCCCTGCTGTTGATTTATCCCTTGCCTGTCACCCTCAAAGGTGGGAGGGGAAGAGGGAAGGGGTTACAGTTTCAAATTAGGAAATGTGTTATCCCTTCCTTGTCACCCCCAGTGGCGGAGGGGAAGAGGGAAGGGGCTACAGTTTCAAATCAGGAAATGTGTCTGTTTACTGTTATACTGTACTCTCCCAAGTGCTCTGCACACAGTAAGCGCTCAATAAATACGATGAAATGAATGAATGAAATCAACCATGCTCCCCCCAGGCAAAGGTGAGTTGGACTGGGAGGTTGATACTAATGGAGTTGAGGTTAATCAGGAGAATTCACCTTCTCTTCCCCCTAGAAATGGGTACAGATGGTTCTCCTCTAACCCAGGGATGATTTTCTTATAGAACCCCGAGAACAGAGATTAAGATTGTTAGCCCCATGTGGGACAACCTGATTACCTCGTATCTACCCCAGGGTTTAGAACAGTGTTTGGCACATAGTAAGCACTTACCAAATGCCATAATTATTATTATTATCAATGAGGAAAACTCCCACGACAATACTCAACCAGCCTGGCTCCAGTGCCAACTGTTTCTTCTGACACCATGTTGTGCCACATCCAGAATTGACCACCAGGTCTCCGAAACATGTAGTGAAAACAAACCTTCTGGGAAAACTAAGTGGGATCGGGAATCTATCCTCACCTCTACTCCATGTTGAACCACAACCCTGCTCCCAGTGGGGTTCTACTTGGTGGTCTCCCATCATTAGTAGTGTGAATTTCAGTCCCCCCGGCAGAAAGTTGAGCCTGGTATGCCAGGAATGGAGCTGTTTGTCTCTATTTTGCAGCTCTCGGCCTTCTCACAGCCCTGTTGCTAATTGTCTTGCAGACCAGCTTTTGACTTTCACAACACAAACTTGACCTGGATGTCACTGCCCATGGAGCATGATTTGTGCAAAAAAGAGAGCGAGAAAAGAACCAAGTGTTCCTTTCAGGGGATCCTCAGTGGAAAGAGAAAATGGTGGTGGGGAGGGGGGGGAGAAATAGCTTAGCCATCAAAAACCAAAAGAGAGCACTTTGGGGGGCTAAGTACAGATTTTTCCCCTGTTTCAGAAGCATACAGTAATAATAATGTTGGTACTCGTTAAGCGCTTACTATGTGCAGAGCACTGTTCTAAGAGCTGAGGTAGATACAGGGTAATCAGGTTGTCCCACATGAGGCTCACAGTCTTATTCCCCACTTTACAGATGAGATAACTGAGGCACAGAGAAGTTAAGTGAAATGCCCACAGTCACACAGCTGACAAGTGGCAGATCCAGAATTCAAACCTATGACCTCTGACCCCCAAGCCCGGGGTCTTTCCACTGAGCCACGCTGCTTCTCTATGATGGGAGTGCGTACTATACCTGCTATTTAGCTGGATTAAATGGCTGCAGTCTGAGGGAGACAATTTTGTGTTCAGTCAGGGGTCAAATCCAACATAATGATGACACAATAATAACAATTGAGATTTACTGCTGAATAAAGGAATCATTTTGATTGGAAGGGACCTCCAGATGTGACTTAGGCTAACCCTCTAGCAGGACTGAATCCTTCCTCTTCTTTCAGTAATCCACTCTGGGCTCCACTTCTTAAACCACTGGGAAGTTCTACCCAAATCTCTTGCACTGTAACCTAAGCTCATTCATTTCCTCTTACTCTAACTTTATTAGTAACAACAAAGAGGCGTATTTTCCACTGAATAACATCCGAAAGAAGTTTTTCCCCCTCACACATAAAGTTAAACATGAGAATTAAACACTCTTTTTTCCCCCTACAGGGAAGGTGAATGGAATCTGAGGCTAAGATCTCTCACGCACTCATCCATTCAGGGGAAAACCTGTCTCCACCAGGATCAGCATCGAGTGCTCTGTGTGTTAAGGAGGGTTGTGCCTTAGAAGGGAGAGAGACTGTAGACTCCTCTAGACTGTTAGCCTGCACTGGGCAGGGATTGTTTCTCTTTATTGCTGTACTGTACTTTCTGAGTGTTTAGTACAGTGCTCTGCACACAGTAAGCACTCAATAAATACAATTGAATGAAATACAATTGAATGAATGAATGAACTGACACACTGACAAGGACAGAGCCAGGGAGAGGAGCAGAACCAAGGACAAGGTGACCAGATGTCTCGATATTTCAGGATTTGCCTTGCTTCCTGCTTTATGTTCTTTGGAGCACAGTGATGTCCTGAAATATCCGACATAAATGATTCGATGCAGCACCCACCTTAGCCAATGGACTGGGCCACCTGGGAAAGGAGTGGGCCACCTGGGATGCTGGCATGCATCCCTCATCCCACGTGGTAGTGAGCTAGCCAAGAAATCAGGGGCAACCTTGGTTGATGGAAAGAAAGCAGCGGTTCCAGGTTAAAGGTCCAGGGCTCCATGGACTGAGCCTGCTGGGAGAGGCCCAGGCCTGCAGGTCTGGGGACACAACAGATCGCTCATATTTATTGAGTGCTTGCTATATGCAGAGCACTGTATTAAGTGCTTGAGAGAGTATAGTATGAGAGTTGGTAAATAAGTTCCCTGCCCACAGTGATCTTACCATCTAGAGGGGATACAAAAGCTTCAGGGTATTTAATGTCTGTCTCCCCATTTCTAGACTGTAAGCTTGTTGTGGGCAGGGAATGTGCCTGTTTATTGTTATATTGTACTCTCCCAACTGTTTGGTACCATGCTATGCAAACAACAAGTGCCCAGTAAATTCAACTGAAAAAGTGAATGAAACTGTGGCTGCTGAAGCCAGCCCATCAGGCCTGGCAGAGACATGGAGGCAGTGAAGGCAGAAGATGTAGCCTTTTCTCCCCCTTGCTCCCCTTTCCCCTTTGGTCTGCCCTTCCCCTGGCCCATTCCTGGTCCCGTTTCATATGGCACCTGCCTAAGAGGACCAGGTTCTGTTTATACACCTTTAAACTTCACTGAACAAGTCTACAAGGACATCAGGCCCAGCACATCCCACCCCTATCCTAAAGGTCTGTCCTCTGCCTCAGAGCAAGGGAAAAGAAAGCCTACAGGACTTGAGATGAGGGCCCATTTTTCTGCAGGAAAGGTCAGGGGTGGCCTTCGGTGCCTCGGATCGAGGGGGAGGTGGTCAGCATATAATGGAGATCCAAAACACAATCAGCAACCACGAAAGGAGAGAAGAGAGTTTCCTGTCAGGCTGAGGAAAGAGATGAGAATGGTTTTTAAGACCACAGAGTTACCGACACCACAGTGTTACTGTAAATCAGGTTGGACACAGTCCCTGTCCCGCATGGGGCTCAGAGTCTTAAATCCCATTTTACAGATGATGGAAATGAGCCACAGAGAAGTGAAATGACGATGAAGAGAGTGGTTGTTGGGCATATATGGTGGTGAGAGAGATGAGATCAGGGCACAGTGAGTAAGCTGGCACTAAAGGCAAAGTATGAGGCAAGGTTAGGAGACAGGTGAGGTGAAGTATGATGGGGCAAACTAATTGAGTCCTTTAAAGCCAACGGTAAGGAGTTTCTGTTTAATGTAGAGGTGGATGGGCAGCCTCTGGAGGCTCTTGAGGTGTGGGGAGACTTAGACTGAATGCTTTGGTTGAAAAATGAGCCAAACACCTCTCCAACAGTCCTGCCAAAGGGGAAAGAGGGCATGGAGATGTTGAGGAGAGGGCAGACTTTGGCTCTAGGGCTAGCATTACCCCAGACCCACTACAGTCCTTATACAGCCCAGGAAAAAACCTCTGGCCCATCCTGCCCCGATTACTGCCAACTCTAATACGACTTAGTGGAAATAATATGGGTCTGAGAGTCAGATGACCTGGATTCTCAATCAGGCTCCATCACTTGGCAGCTGGGTGACCTTGACAAGTCACTTCCTTTCTCTGTGCTTCAGTTTTTTCATCTGTAAAATGGAGATTCAATGCCCATTCTCCCTCATTCTTAGGAATAAGGCAATGGTAAACCACTTCTGTATTTTTACCAAGAAAGCTCTTGGATACCTGTGCCGGAATGAGGCGTAGGTACGATGTTCTGGAGAAAGTGGGTCCAAAGAGTCATTATGAACCGGAAATTATTCAACAGCAATCGACCTGATCTCCCTTAGACTGTGAGCCCCATGTGAGAGAGGGACTGATTATTTTGTACCTACAGTGGTTGGCCCATATTAAGTGCTTAACAAACACGATTATTATGATGACTTCCACATTTACAAAATCCCGAGGCAGATTTCAGAGGGGCTCATCAGAGGAAATTTCAAAGGTATTCCTCCAAAGAGTATCCCGAAACATATGCTACTTCAAAATTTATTAGGTCACTAGTGCCTACAGCTCTTTAGGTAGTAGGTTTCTAGCTTTCACCTCTCTGAACTGCTGCTGAACTGTTGCAAAGGGCTTGGGAAAGAACATCTTGTCCATCCCCCTTTATTCAGGCTGAGTTGCAACTACTCCACTCAAAGACAGTGACTCTTCTTTTAGTGTTTCCTTCAAGAGCTTAGTACAGTGCTCTGCAGCTAATAAGTGCTCAATAAATACTATTGAATGTTTGGAGGTCCAGAAGAACAAAACCTTCCTTTTTTCACCTGGTGCCTAGTAATAATAGACATGATTTTAAAAATAATACTAATAATTGTTTTTATTAAGCTCTTACTGTGGGCCAAGCACCATCCTAAGCACTGAGATAGATGCAAGACAACCCATATCGGACACATTCCCTGTTTCACACAGGACTCAGAGTCTAAGTGGGAGAGCAGGTATTCTATACCCAATTTACAGATGAGGAAACTGAGGCACCAAGCAGTTTAATGATTTCCCAAGGCCACTGGCAGGCGAGCAACAGAGAAGGGACTAGGATCCTGGTCTCCCATCTCTCAGTCTCTGCTCTTTCCACTACGCTGCACCACCAGATCGCCTGCACAGCCAGTCAGCCTTGGAGCAACATCAGGTAGTAGAGGCTCCCAGAACGGGGAACAAAGCAGTTTCATGACGGAGGCCTGGATATTCTGTGAAAGGTACTGGAAAACTTGACTAATCTGACCTTTTTGGTGCTGAGTAATAGAATTTTCATGGCTATTTTTGTTCTCTCCTGTTTACATTCTTGGTACCCTTTTGATTTCTCGCTCTCTGTGTGTCTCTCTCTCCTGTTTTTGTCTGGTGCTTCTGATGTATGGGCACATCTCCTCTTGTGACCTCGGCTTCTCCTCGGGGGAGGTGATCTGGTCAGTGGCAGGAGAGCCCGTCTCCTAGGAGAATGCGGGGAGAGGGCGCAGCTCTTTCCCCACCCCGGAATGTGGCTGTGATTCAGGTGGAATAATAGGCCCATGGTCACCTGGATGGTTTCCCACCTTTCCAGGATGAGGAGAAGGCAGAAGAATCCTGAGAGGACAAGGCCAAATTAGAAGGCCTTGAGATAGTGTGCTCCCCCCTCCTTTGCTGAAGCTCTTTGGATTGGTTACTGATACAGTGGAAAGACCTAGATGTAATAGGCTTATAAACTATAGTCCAGAAAGATATTTGCCATTTCTTCCAGGTTTCAAATGGAGAGGCAGCATGGCCTAGGAGACAGAAAGACCTGGGTTCTAATCCCAGCTCTGCCAATTGCTTGTTGGGTAAGCTTGGGCAAGTCATGTAACTTCTCTGTGCCTCAGCTTCCTCAGTGTACAATGGGGATACCTGTTTTCCCTTCTACTTAGACTGTGAGTCTCATGCAGGACAGGGCCTATGTCCAGCCTAATTAATTGTACCTACCCTAGAGCTTTGAACAGTGTTTGACACATATAGTATGTGCTTACCAAACACCATAAAAGTATACCAGGTTTTCTCACAAAAGCAGTGTCAAGCCTGTGCCATAAAACATGGAAGTGCAGTTTTACCCCAAAGTTTAAGTGAAATGACCTCAATGTATAAAGATGCAGAAATGCTGGGTGTGGGGAACAGTTTTCCTCTCGGGCATCCCATAAAAGGAGAACTACAAGGTTTTCCTTCAAAAGCATCCCCAAATCAGAACTACAAAGTGTATGGCATCTCAAAATGAACAATGACTCTAAAGCCTCAAATCCCCCGCCCCCCCCCCAGCCCCACAATACTTAAGTACATATCTGTCATTTATTTATATTAATGAGAGTCTCTCCCTCTAGAATAAGCTTGTTGTGGGCTGGGAATGCCTGGCTGTAGTTATATGGTACTCTCCCAGAGCTTAGTACAGTGCTCTCCACATAGTAAGCGCTTAATAAATTTGATTGACTGACGGATTTCATGCAGGGCTGGAGGCTTCACCTCTCTGTATTGCTGGGGGCCGAAATCTAAATTGGGAATTACCAACACCTCTCAGGGCTTTTGAAACAATCTCTAGAGAAAGGACACCCCTTCTCTCTGCCTGTGTGCCACACTGGGCCCCTAATTAGGTACAGGGTGTTATGGGTAGGTCACCTGAGTTGATTTATGAGTCCCGTAAAGGTTTACAACACACACAACCAAGCGACTGGACCGCCTGCTGCCCCAAGCCCTCTGTGCTCAATGATTGGCTTTTGTTCATTCTCACCGGTGATACAGGCGGAGGTGCAGTTTATTGAGGTTTACCTCTTCCCAGAGACCAGCTCCACAGGCTGAGCCACTGTTCCAATTCCAAATGGTGAATGACAACTTCTGGTTCCCCCACCTAGATGTGGCTCGGGGAGACACTGTGTCTGCACAGCAGGGGCAGACTTCACCCTGCCCGGGCCCTGGGGCAAGCTTCAAACTGAAACTCCTCAAAATTGGCTTTAAAGTAGTCAATCCCCTTGCCCCCTCCTACCTCACCTTGCTACTCTCCTACTTCAACCCAGTCCACTCATTTTGCTCCTCTAATGCTGCCCTTCTCACTGTCCCTCAATATCATCAATCTCGCCGGTGACCTCTCGCCCACATCCCATCTCTGGTCTGAAATGCCCTCCCTCTTCATGTTTGACAGACAATTATTCTTCCCTCCTTCCAGGCCTTATTGAGGGCACATCTCCTGTAAGAGATCTTACTTAAGGTTTCGCTTTTCTTCCACTCCCTTCTGAGTCACCCCAACTAGCTCCCTTGATTCATTCCCTCTTCCAGCCCCACAGTACTTATGTCCGCATCTGTAATTTATTTATATTACTGTCCGTCTCCCCCTCTAGACTGTAAGCTCATTGTGGGCAGGGAATATGTCTGTTATATTATTATATTGTACTCTCTCAAACACTGAGTTTAGTGCTCTGCTCAGAGAAAGCACTCAACAAATGACTACCTCCAACATCAGTGGCCCTTCGCTGCTGCTACAATGCTGACCTCTGTGGAGACGGGGAGAATTCCAAGTAGATAAGGGACTCCCAGGCACAGACTAATTGCCAAGCGCCTCTTCCAAATCACAATCCCAGCAGTCCAGGTGCTCCTTTGGGTGGGCTAATCTAGGGACCCCAATCTTCATGGTAATCTTCACCCCAAGGGATGTGGGAGGGCCTCCTCCCCTGAAACAGGGGGTGGGGGGAGGACTCCCTGCCCCCACCCCTTAGTGTCCTGGAGCAGTCTATCCAACTGCTCCAGTGACAATACCACCTCTGCTGAGCTTGAGTGTGCACCAGAAGAGCATTCATCCATTCATTCAATCGTATTTATTGAGCACTTACTGTGTGCAGGGCACCGTATTAAGCGCTTGGGAAGTACAATTAGGTAGAGCAGAGGCACTTCCTCTCCCGAAATAACAGTTTGGGACTGAAATGAGCAGAGGCAATATGGATCACAACACAAACTCCGGAAACTTTAGACAATAAGCTTGTTGAAGGGAGGGAATGCATCTGTTTATTGTTATATGGTACTCTCCCAAGTGCTTATCACAGTGCTCTACAAACAGTAAATGCTCAATAAATATGACTGAATGAAAAAACAATGCCAGAAATAAACACTGCTGGAATGAACTAAATTTCAGTCCAAAAGGACCTGTTCACCTAATGCTTATTAGCCAAAGTCCTATTCAGGTTAGAGTTTGCTTAAAAATCCACAGTCCAGATTCTACCTGATCGGACAGAAGATCAGTCGCACACCAAAACCACAGAGGATGAACAGCCTGTAGCCTTGTCCAGAGGCCTTACCGGTGGAAAGGTACAGGCAAGTCCTTCCTTTCTCTACCTCTCTCCTCACCCCCAGCCCTCTCTGTTATCTAGCTTTGGACTCTTTAAGCAGGCGAGAAAAGCTTGTTTAGGAGTCAGGGATCCAGTGTTTATTTGCAGCCTGGATCTGCCCCAGTTTTGAGTCCTTTCATCTGAGGATGACCCACCTTATATTCCGGCTAGTGGAATTTTCCCATAATTGCACTGAACAGCTGCATTTTGATTGTCTAACCAGGGAATAGCTGTCAACTGATAAAATACAGTCCACCCGCCTCCATGCTGAATAATGTGATCTCTGCTCAGCTCCACCACGTGAAAACGACGGTCTTTCTATCTCTGCGCATTGGAACTGTTTCAGCGGGGTGATTGTCCACCTGAGGCGACGGGGGAAGACGGCTAACCCCATTATGAACAAGCCTTTTGCCACTGTGACCCCCCTCCCACTGGGGAGAGCAAGCTGAAGGCAAGCTTGAACATCATACAACTACTTTATTTGTCTGCCCTATGAGTACACAGTTGCCAGTTACATTGTACTCTCCCAAGCACTTAGTACAGTGCTCTGCACACAGTAAGCGCTCAATAAATACGATTGACTGACTGTCTGCTGACGTCAGCACTATTCATCTTTGCTCACAAGAGCCTGGAGGATTTCACCTGCTTTATCCAAGGCACAGCTGAGCATGGGAGGCAGGCTAGAATCCAGAGAAGACCAGGCCCAAGTCTCTAGTGGGAGGCTGTGCTGGAGGGAGCCGGTGGGACATTCCTCAGTGGAATTCTGCTGCTTCCGGTAGTGGGAAAGGAAAAAGCCACTCATCAGGTGCTTGATGAAAACCAGAAGGCACAAATAAAGAGCAAACCCTTAGACAAGGAATGTTCAGAAGAGGGAAGGAGATTCTAGACTGTAAGCTCATTATGGGCAGGGAATGTGACTGCTAATTCTACTGTATTCTCCTAATCACTTAGTTTATTAGTAAATGCTCAATAAATACCACTGATTGATTGATTGAGACTCTTCCAAGCATCCCTCCACCCCGGCCACCACAAGTAGCTAGTCAGAGACCTCCAGTTGTGGCTTCTGGGGCCAAATTTGATGAGTCTTGTCTTCTCTCCCCAGTTTACCACCAGGTTTCAGACAGTAAGTCAACCATTCAAACCATTTTTTTTTGTTTGTTGGTGTTTGAACAGAGCCCCAGAATTGGATGGACATGGAGCACAACCAGAGAAGGAGGGAAAGCCAGGCTTTATAGTTATGTGCTCATTACGAAATCCAGATGAAACAGTTGGTTCTTGAGTTACTTTCCCGTAGAAGAAAACCATTCATTCTGAAGTGGGTCAGCGTAAATATTTTGCCACAAAGCTCAGACCAGTGTCGAGAGATAGCTTGGTTTAGGTCTGGGAGTCAGGAGACCATTCTTCTCAACGCCCCAGGAGGGGAAACGCCTAAACGTTTTCTTGTTGCATGAACAGGCTGCAGGCTGTGGATTCCAGCTTCAAAAATGATAAAAACGAAGGCTGACAACTTCCAAAACAGAGACCACCAGTGCTCAGTGACAGCCAGGTCTGAAGCAGCCTGAGGCAACCACATCCCACTGCCGCAGAAACCAGTCAGTACCAGGCAGCTGTAAGAGTTGGGAATGCAATCCTGGTTTCTACGGTTTGTGGGCCCAAGGAAATCCTGGAGGCAGCTCCTCCTTGGAAAACCCAGGCAGGGCCATTTGGGAGGAGGCAGCCCCTTCCTGACTTGCCTCGAGAAATAAGGGTAGCCCAAAGGTTTGAGCATCTTCCATACATCTCCAAGGGTGCCTCAAGATGTTGGAGGAATTGAGGACTCGTAGACCTGGATTCTAATCTTGGCCCCGCCCCCTGTCGACATACCTGTACATAGTTGTAATTTATTTATATTCATGTCTGGCTCTTCCTATTGACTGTAAACTCACTGTGGCCAGAGAATGTATCTGTTATATTGTACTCTCTCCCAAGCACTTAGTACAAGTGGTCTGCCCAGAGTAAGCACTCAGTAAAAATGATTGACTGACCGACAAAACCAGGGAGCTTCGCCAACAGGGGACTCATCCACTCCGAAAGAGGGGTGAAATACTAGTAGCTAATAGAAAACATCCCCTTTCAGGGTCACACCTGGAGAGTTTCCAGTACTCTACCAGTCTTGACTATGGGAGGGAGTGTCAAGCAGAGCCTACCAATTCCATTCTTAGCTTGGGCAGTGGCTAGCGAGTGGAAGGCAATTTGCTACAAGTCAAAACTCACCTGTGCTGGGCAGTGGCGGTATGGGAGAGAGTCAAGGGCAGAGACTCAAGTTGACTGCATGGAAGAAGGCAATGGTAAACCACTTCTGTATTTTTACCAAGAAAACTCTGTGGATACACCTCCAGTGCAATTGCAGAAGGGCGTTCTGGGAGAGATGTGTCCATAGAGTTGCTATGGATTGGAGACGACTCGACGGCATAAGACAAGAATAGAAGACAACACATATGACTCGAAGGCATAAGACAAGAATAGAAGACAACACATCATTCAAAACAGAAAAAGGCAGCTTAGATCATAGCAGGGTAACCCCAAATTGGGCTGGTAAAGGCACGCTATTCAAAACCAGAGTTTTGAGCTAGGAGGTCAGAGAAGACAGGCTCAAGACTTTTGAGGGCTTAATAATGCAGCAAATACTCCACAAGATGGTTAATCCACTTGAAGCTTCTCAAGAATTGACTGAATTTCCTCTAGGAGTACTGCCAGAAGAAAAGGAGAAAGGGCAAAACCTCAAACATGAAACACTGATTTCAGTCCACACTCAAGGTAGAAATGGTTAACTCTGAAGTTGTTCCCAAATGATCTACCCCAGCAAGATCAAAGCCTGCTGAAGGATTAGATGAGGGTAGGTACTGGAGAGCTTTGGAAATGAATGCACAGCTCTTGAGAGAAAGGCATATCTCAGAGACCCAACTGTTGGTTTACCGCTTCCATTCAATAGTATTTATTGAGTGCTTACTGTGTGCAGAGCACTGTACTAAGCACTTGGGAGAGTATCATACAACAATAATAAACAAATTCCCTGCCCACAATGAGATTACAGTCTAGAGTCTTGCAGGTGGTGGATTCCCCCATAAGAACCTAAATAGAGCTCTGGGCTCCCTTAGTTCAGGTGAAGAGGGCTAGAAGAACCTGTTGCTCCTTTTCAAGGATGCTCAATTCTGTCCTCCAGACTGTTTCCTTCAGAAGGATTTGGGTTCTAATCTTGGCCCCAACACATGTCTGCTGTGTGACCTTGGTCAAGTCACTTCACTTCCCTGGACCTCAGTTACGTTATCTGTAAAGTGGGGATTAAGAGTCTGAGCTCTATGTGAGACAGGGGTTATGCCCAACCTGATTAACTTGTATCTACCCCAGCATTTAGAACAGTGTTTGGCATAGAGTAAGTGCTTAACAAGTACTATTATTATTATTATTATTGTTCAGAGTGAGGCAAACATCTCAGAGGCCCAGGTTTCCTTCCCGGTCAGTATCCCACCACCTGGCACCACGTGCCAGCTTCTCTATCCGCCTGGTTCAGTGGTCCTTCTCCAGCTCTCTTTATAACCTTCCAGAGGTGCAGGATGAAAGTTGAGAACTGGACCACCAGCTCCAGAGAACAAACTTGGCTCTCTCAGACTGGATTTTTCTACTCAAGAGGCTCGCGGAATCAATCAGCTGTATTTCTTGAGCTCTTATTGTGCGTAGACAATTGTACTAAGCACTTGTGAGAGTACAACATAACATTATTACAGAGTTGGCAGACACAATTCCTGCCCACAACAAGCTTACAGTCTAGGAGGTCCTTGGACGCAGCAAACGCTAAAGGTGGGGGTGCCCTGATAAGGGGAAAAGTATTGTTATATTGTACTCTCACAAGTGCTTAGTACAGTGTTTTGCATAGAGTAAACATTCAAAAAACACGACTGAATGAATGAAGGAATTGTTGATGCACTCACTGGGGATCAGAGAAGGATTTCTGAGAGTCACCTGTGGTGCTGGAGAGAAAACAGTATGACCTTCAGAGATCTGTAAATTCTCCAGTTCCCCTGGCTAGGGCAGACACAGGCAAAATGTGCTCAGTGTGCAGCATGAAGGGCTCTCATTACACTGAGAAAGGGTTGTAGTTTGGGGCCAGGAATCCAAATTCTAGAAGAAATAGACTCCTCTACCAGAAATGCTCTCATGAGATCCTGAATGAATTAAGCATTATAGTGAGGTCCGTGTGGTTGCAGAAAGGACGAACAAGGCAAACCGCTGCCGTGGGAGACCGCTAACCCTTATGTCAACATCAGTCTCAATTTGGAAGAGCCACTTTTTTAAAAAAACATTCCGATTGCAATGAAAACTCAGGAGAGACTGGTTGGGATACTGTCAGCTGCTCGGTCGACAAATGGACACCAAATCCAGTTCCTTGAGGATTACTTCCAGAATTTCCAGAGGGCCTTTCTTCTGTTCAATTCAAAACAATTTTCCATAATTATCTCTTTTCCCTGTCCCTGGGATGATTATCCCCATTTTACAGGTGAGGAAGCGGAGCCCCAGAACTCCACCATGGTCTGCCAGCCTTCAGCCCTGTTCCTGCCGGTCCTCATTACCCACAAAAGTCCACTACATCTCCTCCAAGAGACCTTCCAAGACTAAGCCCCACTTTTCCTCATCTCCCATTCTCTTCTGAGTCACCCTGACTGGCTCCCTTTGCTCCTCTCCCCTCCCAGACCAACAGCACTTATGTACATATCTGTAACTTCATTTATTTGTATTGATGTCTGTTTCCGCCACTCTAGACTGTAAACTGGTTGTGGGCAGGGAATGTGACTGTTATTGCTGTATTGTACTCTCCCAAGTGCTTAGTACAATGCTCCACACACAGTAAGTGCTCACTAAATATGACTGAATGAATGAATGAATGACTCCAATAAGTTAATGGACAAGGAAGAGCTTTCCAGGGAGGCCTTGTTTAGAATGATCCCTATAAAAGGATACAAATTTGTGTCCTCTAGTCTTCCTGGACTATAGGATAAGTTCTGTCCCTTAAAAGAAGGGGAAAAGTGGGAGGGGTGGGGGGAAATTTAAAAAAAAATCAATAATCTGGAGGTTGAAGACTGCCCTTTGATCTGCTGTTCTCCGGGCTCATTACTCCTAGGAGAGAAACCCTGCCTGTCTCTCCCTCTCTCATCTGAGTCAATCATATTTACTGAGCGCTTACTGAGTGAACGGCACAATACCGCACTTGGGAGAGTACAATACAAGAAAAAGCAAACATTCCCTGCCCACAACCAGCTGCTCTTGTGATTTGAAAACCAAGCCAGCCTCACCCTTCAGGCCTCATGGTCGTCAGCAGAGCGTTCACTGAGCACCCACCCACTGTACTAGGCGCCAGGTCAATTGCTTCATTCAAATCCCATCCTACCCAAAAGGGAAAAAAAGAAGTCACAGCTCTTGTCCAAGACAACTGCCAGACAATTTCTTTCTTATGGGTCACTCTGGATTTCAGAAGGGAGACAAATATTTATTTGGAAATTAACTTAAAACATGGGGCAATCTAATAGATGCTGGTAAATCTGCCCCTTAAAATGTCTGTCTGGAGCAACAGGTTAAAAACTCTTTCCTGGCCTAACGTGCTCTATTTAAAGAGGCTAAAGTAAAACCTTCCAGGGCCCATTGTTTACTGTTAAAAAGGAAGGTGCTTCATTTAATCATTTTTGGGAAATCGTATGAAACCGTTTTTCCGACTTTTCTGTGAAATCCTGCTGCTCAGAGAGTCAGCACTGTTTTACAATCCCATTGCTGAAAGAGGACGTGAAGGTCCTCTCCCCACCCCCCACCCTGCCCCAGCCTCACAGAATGAAATAAAGCATGAAAAATTCATCCTTTTAAGGGCAACGCGATAAGCAGGATCATCTCTGCAGATTGCAGAGCAGCTGCCAGATTCTATAGGACGCCCAGCCCGGAGCTTGGAATATTTTAATGCAATCGGCATTTCAACACGATCCCAACCAAGAAAACTGCTAAAAGTGCTTTGGCTTCCATTCCCAACTGGCTCTGATGAGTTCCAGAGAAAGGACTGGGATCCAAATCTGAAGACCGAAAAGAAAGACGCTGTTATCTTTAACGAGAGCTTGGTCGGATGTAATAAAGGGGCCCAGTTAATTTACAGAATGTTAGCAGCTCTGCTGTTAATGAATTTATAATCAACAACATTTGATCTTCTGCGGAAGCTTTTGCCCAAACACACCCTTCTGGAGAGAATCCGGATAACTCATTTTAATAGGAATTAAGACTTTAAAGGGGTGCTGCTTTATGGAACTCCTTAGGAGCATTTTATCAGAGTGCTTTCACTCCTGTTGAGTATAATGATAAAACACCACCCAGGGGTACATATTCCCTCACTCCCTCTCCTTCCCCCACCCCACTTACAGGGCAGAGCCCACCAAATCGACATTGAGTCTTGATGCTTAGGGATAGTAAATTTCCCAGTACTAAACTTTTGAATGAATGGCAAATCCACTCCTACTAGGTTTAGCTTTGCTCTTTTCTTTACTGCATCAGGTTGCAGTTTCAGATGGTCGAAGCCCTGAGTTAGAAAGTCAGCTGGGTTGAAACTTCAGCCCTCCACTAGCTTGCTGTGTGACTTTGGGCAGGTCACTCAACCTCTCTGGGCCTCAGGGTAAACATCTTTAAAACAAGGAGGAAAAAAATCTCTGTCCCTTTCTGCCTCCCAGGAAATCTGTGAAGATGAGATACTGATGATACAGGGGACGGTGCTTTGGAAAGGATCACACGATACCAACCCACGCTCGTTGTGGGCAGGGAATATGTCTGCATGTTTTCGTACTGTACTCTCCCAAGCATTTAGTACAGTGTCTTGCACACAGTAAGCGCTCAGTAAACAGGCTCGATGAATGAACAGGGCATTTTGAGATTAAACATAGTTCTAGTTGAGGAAGCGGCACAGATCTGACTGATTTCCAAGGTCTAGGATTAGCGGAAAAGACTCCTGCTGACCCTTTCTGATTTTACAATCCCCTTTATGGCCTTGGGTTGGGCTGGAGCGCAGTTTCTCAATTAGTTTTATACTCCATCGGTTTCTAATCCCCGTTGTTAAATACCCATTTACCTCCTGACAGACAGACAGAGTAGACAGACAGCCTGGGCAGTCCACCCCAAACCGGCCTGATAAGCCTATAAAAAATGTAATAAAGAAAAGGACCTCATTATCTGGAAGCAGGGGGCTGATTGATCCGCAGGCCACACTCAGTTTATGGGCTTTTTCCTGGAAGAACAGCCTTCTCCCTGGGCTGGTTCTCTGGCCTGGGTGAAGCAGAGAGTTAAGAGAGTTTCTCATGGGGGATGGGAAGGGCAAGAGGACTCAGCCTATATTCGCTTCAGATTCTCTAAGAAAAGCCAAGAGGGAGTCACAAAGACCTGGGTTCTAATCTCAGCTCTTCTACTTGTCTGCTGTGTGACCTTGAGCAATTCACTTCACTTCTCTGGGCATCAGTTACTTCATCTATAAAATGAGGATTGAGTCTGTGAGCCCCAAGTGGGACAGGGACTATGTCCAACCTGATTTGCTCACATCCACCCCAGTGCTTAGTACAGTGCCTGGCACACAGTAAGCGCTTAACAAATACCACAATTATTATTATTACTGTTATTACTAGGCCCTGGGATAGCTAAAGAGATTGGATACAGTTCCTGTCCCACATGGGGCTCACAAACCTAACCCCCATTGTACAGATGAGGTAATGGAGGCACATAGAAGCTAAGTGACTTGCTCAAGGTCACCCAGCAGACAAGTGGCAGAGCCGGGATCAGAACCCCGGTCCTCCTGATGCCCGGGCCCGTCCTCTATCCACTAGGTCATGCTGCTTCTCATGATGCTGGTGCTGCCGGTGCTAAGACTGTCAGTTTCCAGAGTACAGGGATCAAGCCCGCTGGTTCAGCCGGGCCGCCCTCAGCCCAGCTGTGTGCTTCTGAAGGGGACCTCCACCGTGGCCTGTCATGCAAGGTACCCGAACTAAAAGTCCAGGGTGGAGGCACCTACATACAGAGGGAATTGGGCCTTTCTTCCTTCGGTTCAGACCAGCTTCTCTAGTCTAAGCGCTGGAGATGGTGTGAAGTTCTCCCTGGTATTTACCCTCTTCCCCGTGTAGTTCAACAGTGCCTCTGCTCTGTCTTCCCCTCCACACTCTACCTCATGGACTGGTCGGGACTTTTTCCAAAGCAAAGTATAAATCTTCACGTCCCCGTGCCATAAAGCAGTCTGGGAAAGGGCAGCTGCATTGGAAATGGAGTTTTCTGTTTTTAGTGACTTGACACTTGGATCCTTTCATGTTGGAACCCCAGTTTTAATTTTCTTAACATAGGCCAGGCCTGGCACATAAAGCTCCTCACTCCAGGAGTCTTTTACGATCAATTTCTTTCACGGCAAAGCTTTTGAATTTCTCTCCTGATTGACTAGCTTATTACTGCCCCAGCGAGTAGCCTCTGGCTTAGGCTTGAATTCTCCATCGGTACACCCGCGGGGTATATCTAAAGTGGCCTGGTAACCCCAGTGAACTCCAGGAATTGGTCACCAGCTTGTTTTCATTCACACCAACCAACTGAGGTGACCAAAGTCCTATGTTGGATCTTTCTAAAGTCCTTTGGTCTATCTGTCTCTCTCACCCACTCCTTTCTCTCACTACATCCCAGCTTGCACTCTTCATTCCTTTCAAGTCAACCTACTTACTGTATTCATTTCTCCCACCTATGGCCCTTTGCCCAAGTCACTCTTCCTTCCCAGAACCCCCCGTCCCTTCAAATCTACAATATCATCGCTTTACTCAATGTCAAAGCCCTTCTCAAACACAGGAGACCCTCCCTGATTAAATTCTCTCCCCCAAGTCATATCTCCCAAATGCTGCCTCAACATTTTTGCACTCAGATACTGGTAGCACTTTTCTGTTTCTATCAATTCCCACACTCTAACTTCAAGCACTTACTCGTCCATATATCCAACCTTACAATCTCTTTTTCTTCCACTCTGTAAACAGGATTGTAGGCTTCTTAAAGGCATGGAGTGCATGTCTTCTAACTATATTGTACTCTCCCAAGTGCTCAAAACAGTGCTCACACAAAACAGGTATCTCAGTAAATACTACTGATTGACTGACCCCTTTTCCACATCCTCCCTCTAGTCTGGAACTCCCTCCCTCTCTATATACACTGGACCACCACACTCCCCACCTTCAAAATATTATTAAGGTCACATCTCCTCCAAGAGGCCTTCCCTAGTTAAGCCCTCTTTTCCCAGGCTCCTTCTCTTTTCTGCATCATCTATGCACTTAGACCTGTGACCTTTGGGCATTTGACATCTGCCCCACCCTCAACCCCACAGGACACACATATATATCTTTAAAGTATATATTATAAGCTATGTATGTTAATATCTGTCTCCCCCTCTAGACTGTAAGCTCATTCATTCAATAGTATTTATTTATTGAGCGCTTACTATGTGCAGAGCACTGTACTAAGCGCTTGGAATGTACAAATGGGTCATTGTAGGCAGGGAATGTGGACATCAATTCTGTTCTGTTGTACTCTCCCATGTGCTTGGCACAGTGCTCTACACATAGAAAGCACTCAATAAATACAGTTGATTAATTGGAGTAGCACCCCATCCACAGAGATCCTCAATAAATTAATGGTATTTATTGAGCTCTTACTTTATGCAGAGCACTGTGCTCAGCGCTTGAGAAAGTACAGTATAACAGAGGTGTAGACACGTTTCCTGCCAACAACAAGCTTATCTCAAGTAATAATTTCATTGTTTTTGCATTTGAAGAGGAAATGTAGGGAAATTTTAGAGAGCACAGGCTCTTTCTTTACAACTTCTCTACAACATACCCTTTCTCTCCCTACAACCCATCTCCATGCTGTTTTTTCCTTTTTTTAAAAAATGGTATTTGTTAAGCCCTTACTATTTGCCACGCACTGTACTAAGCATGGAACAGCTACAAGATAATCAGAATCAAGATGGCCTAGTGGAAGGAACAGGGGGCTGGGAGTCTTAAGGCCCTGCGTTTTAGTCCCAGCTCCACCACTTATCTGCTGTGTCCAACCTGATTAGCTTGTATCTACCCTACATTTAGTTCAGTAGCTGGCACATAGTAATCGCTTAAGAAATACTTTTAAAAAACCCCAAGAAATCAGTCCATGTCCCACATGGGGCTCAGTCTTCATCCCCATTTTACAGACGAGGTAATAAGCACAGAGAAGTTAAGTGACTTGCCCAGGGTCACCAAGCAGACAAGTGGCAGAGCCAGGATTAGAACCCAGATCTTCAGACCCTCCATTCGTTTCCCTGGGTCATGCGGCTTCTCTAGTGCTGTTTCAAGCACTTGTCATTCATTCATTTATTCAATCCTATTTATTGAGCACTTACTGTGTGCAAAGCACTGTACTAAGTGCTTGGAAAGTACAATTCAGCAACAGATACAGACTATCCCTACCCAACAACGGGCTCATAGTCATCCCACTTCAGCTACAGCACCCACCTCCTCAGTTACCTCCCTGCCTCTTCAAACCAATTTTCACTCTGCTGCCCAAGTGATTTTTCTCAAAAATGATTTTGTGCTCCTCTTCCCACCCTTCAACTACTTCCAGGAGCTGACCATCGCTGCATCAAGCAGAAACTCCTCATCATAAGCTTTAAGGCTCTCAATTGGCTCCCTCTCTCACCTCTATATATTCTCATCCCTCTACAACTACGACCCAGCTTGCATGTGTCATTCCTCTCGAGCCATCCTACTTAATGGGCTTCATTTTCAACTCTCTAATAAGCTCTTTGTGGGCAGGGAACATGTCTGCTAACTCAACTGCATTGTACTCTCCCAGGTGCTTAGTTCAGGGCTCTGCACATAGTAAATGCTTAATAAACACCATTTATCACTAAACATCCGATCTCTTGGTCACTCCCTCCTTCCAGGAATTTCCTCCCCCTTCTCATCTCACCGGACCGTGACTCTCACCATCTTTAAAGCCCTTCTGAAATCACATCTCCTTTAGGAGATTCATCTCTCTATTGTCACTTTAACACTTTGGTGTCACCCTTGTTTCCTCATTCACTAAGCACTGGGGTATTCACCCTTTCTTTTTTCTTTCTTTCTTGGTATTTGTTAAGCGCTTATTTAAGCACTTAGTACGTGCCAGGCACTGTACTGAGCTCTGGGATAGTTACAGGCTCTTTAGGTTGGACACAGTCCATATCCCACATGGGGTTCACAGTCTCATTTTACATCCCATCCCTTTCCCCAGTAGCATTATACAGCTATATCATTTTAGCTTTTAACTCCCCTGCTAGACTGAAAGCTTCTTGAGAGCAGGGATCACAGCTACTGTTTGACCCTCCCAAGTGCTTCATGTAGGACTCTTCACAGAGTAAGAGCCTAATGAGTATTGAGTGATAAGATACTACTAGTAAAAAGCACTATTATGGATCGTTGCACTCTCCCAAGTCCTTAGTACAGTTCTCTGCACAGAGTAAGCACTCAATAAATACGACTGAATGAATGAATTTTTTTAAAAAATGAATAAATAAATGGAGTCTGTAAATCAGTACAGACAAATTTGCCTGTGCTGGTCACTGGGAATGACAGACCTGGGGGTGTTGGAAATAAATGCACTGTAAATGTCCAGGTCACTTTTCAGGAGGGCTTTAAATAATTATGGCATTTGTTATGTGCTTACTCTGTGCCAGGGACTGTACTAAGCGCTGAAGATGGGGGAGGGTGTGGCTTGGAGGATTTAAACCAGGGAAGAAATTTTAGGGAGGAGGTAGCATATAAGCAGGGGGTCAGAGACTGGAAGGTTGAGAGTGAGGCACAGTAAGCCAGGCAGGAGCAGAGAGTGAGAGCTGGGGAAGAGCTCAGTGGGAGAAGAGAGTGAATTTTTAAAGGAGTCTTGAAGAGAGAGCCTTGAAGCTACTGGGCAGGTGCTGAGTATCCAAAGGAGCAGAAGGGAGATTTAAGCGGGGGAATGTTCCAGTATCACAGCTACTAGCTTAGAGGAGTGAACAATCCACTCTCACCACCTTCAGACATGCTAGCAGAAGGAAATCTGCTAGCAGAAACTGAACAGATATTCTCTCTTCCCAGAGGAAGAACAGAAGGTGGGGGTGAACCAGGTGGCCCCAACATCCCACTGGAAGAAAGGTGATTAACCCGCTCCCTCGCTCTGCTACTTTCAGACAGTGTGGCCCCTTCCGGTCTTGCAGGAAGCAGAGGCAGAGGCTGATGATGACCTGGACTGTGGAATAGAAGTACAAATGGAGAAAACTGGCTCACTGGCCCCGGAAGTCTACACCCTGCTGAGGGTTTTGCCTAAATTTAAAACAACAGCAGTCTCTGGTATCTTCCAAGAAAACAGATTGGAATCAGAGTTGGATGGTGGGGAGAGGGGGTGGGGAGCAGAGGAGGGAGTGAGAAAAATCAAATTACGAGCCCCTTCTTCTATAATCTGCATTAGAGATTCCCTGGACCACAGAAGGGCTGTGGTCTTCCAATTTCTCTGACTCCTCCGCTCTGCCAGGGAAAACAATCTGTGCAGTATTTTCCTCTGGGAGAGGCACGCTTCATGGACGGAACCGGTTTCACGGTTTGGTCAGGTGCCCTGGGCGGGTGCAGAGTCTCTTAGCCACACTAGCGCAGGGGATTGCCCATGGTGGCAAAAGAAACCTGGGATCTGGGCAATGCTGGGCTAGGCTCAGTTTAACTGGTTCCCAGGGGGCCAGGGGGCTTGACTTGTGTAGCTGTCCTGAACTGGCGAGGGGCAAAACCAACCCTCAGATGCCATGGGCCTAAAATCCCACCTTATGACCCTTCTCTAGAGTGCTCAAAGGAAACTGAGTGGCCTAGTGGCTAGAGCACAGGCCAGGGAGTAAGAAGGACCTGGGTTCTAATCCTGGATCTGCCACTTGTCTGCTGTATGACCTTGGGCAATTCACTTCACTTTTCTGGGCCTCAGTTATCTAGACTGTAAGCCCGTCATTGGGCAGGGATTGTCTCCATCTGTTGCCGAATTATACATTCCAAGCGCTTAGTACAGTACTCTGCACATAGTAAGCGCTCAATAAATACTATTGAATGAATGAATGAATAAAATGGGGATTAAGACTGTGAACCCCATGTGGGACAAGGACTGTGTCCAACCTGTTCAACCTATCTACCCTACTGCTTAGTACAGTGCTAGCATAGAGTAAGCACTTTAAGATCACTAAAAAAAGACTAAAAGGAGAAATCTACTTTTCCCTCACAGTGGAGTGGACATCCCTGGCCTTGAGAAAGGACGAGGCCTAAACCAGCTTTACAGGTGGCTATTCAGCTCCTACCAGCCCACCTAGAAGCACACTCACCTGCTGAAAATCTTACTAGCCAGTCCCTGCTTACCATCTACCACACTATCCTGGGCCCTGTCTTTTCTAAGCCTCACACCGAGGGGCCAAATCCTCTTTCTGAGTGTGGCAATTGAAAAAAAGAGCAGCACTCCTAGGAGACAGCCAGTGGAAGGGGAGGAATTGGGGCAGACAGGTCTTGAGGAGTCAACCAATTATTATTATTTCCATGAATTTGTTATGCTTTTACTATGTGCCAAGAATTGTTTTAAGCACTGGGGTAAACACGAGTCACCAAATCAGAAAGGCTCGATGGTGGATCGTTTTGGCCCCGCTCGGAAGCCCAGTCTGATCTGGAACAGGAGAGGGTGGGACTATATTAATTCATTCATTCGTATCTATTGAGTGCTTACTGTATGCAAAGCACTGTACTAAGCACTTGGAAGAGTACATCGTAACAGTAAACAGATACATTCCCGGCTCACAGTGAGCTTATATCCTAAAGAACCAAAGGGGCAAGAACTACCATTTTAAATCAACTACTGGTAATCCTCTGGGGACACCCACCTTTCCTGCTCCTAGGCTCCTTCCCAGTACTCCCCCCAAGCCTCCATCTCTTGGGATTACCCCATCCCCTCCTTCAGTCACTTCTCCACGACTGTGTTCTCGGCTGCCATCCCACTCATGCTCTTATCCTCACCCCGAGGCGTCCCTGGAAGAAAAAGCACCCAGACGAATTCAGGGCCAGATGGTCTCCCCGTATGAAGGCGTAAGAGCTGGAAGCTTGAGGGGGATGAAGAGGTAATTGGGGCAGCAGAAATTCCTCTACTTCCAGGTGTGGCACTCCTGTTTGGTTCCGTGTTCTAAGCCAGAAAGACATCATCTGGAACCACAAGAGGTGTCAGCAGCAAACCCTGGACTGTTATGATCACCCAGATCCCTGTGCCTTGGGACAACCCTGTCCTCACCCCTAAGTCACAAGGCCTCATGGCCCCACGGGACAAGATCTGTTGCCGCTGTGTCCAACATCGACTGTTTTGTTCAACCAATCAGTTATATTTCTTGAGTGTTTACTGTGTGCAGAGCACTCTAAGCGCTTGGGAGAGTACTTATTTATGTATATTAATGTCTGTCTCCCCTTCTAGACTATGAGCTCGTGATGGGCAGGGAATATGTCTGTTTCTTGTTGTATTGTACTCTCCCAAGCGCTTAGTACAGTGCTTTGCACTAAGTAAGCACTCAATAAATATGACTGAATGAATGAAGTACAATGTAACAATATAACAGACACACTCCCAGCCCACAATGAGTTTGCAGTCTAGAGCCTAGCCCCTCAACCCTGGAGAATAGTAGTCGGCACACCTTAACTAAGCTGCTGTCGACAGAGACCTCCGCGTCAGCCTTAAAGAGCTCCAGGGATGGGGATTCCACTGCAAAGAGAATTTGTTCACCTCGGATGCCTTGGGTTTCCGGGCCCTGGTTCCTGGTGGGATGGGAACTGCAAGGGCAACTCTCTTGCGTGAGCGAGAAGAGAGGCGCTCCCTTGGCCTAGGCCCGCAGGCAAGAGATGTGGATTTTACAGAGAACGGAATGTCCGGAGGGGCCCGTCCGCAGGCCAAGCCCATGCCTTCTCCCTTGCACCCTAATCCTAGCCCCCGCCTTCTAAACTAGATGGCAAAGAGAATCAGGAATGCAACCTCTCCAACTCCAAAATGCGGTTAATCCAGTCAATGGCTCAATGTCAAGACTGAAAACCCTTATTACTGACTGGTGCCCTTTGCAGGCTGCCTTGTTTACATCGCAGTACAAACTACATTAAGAAGTCAATGGCTGGTGGAGCTGAGCTTGAGAACACAAAGACAGGAGGGCTGGGAGACCGCAACTTCCAACACGAAAGGCTCCACAGATCAGTAGGTTATTTTCAGTGCACCGAAAGCGAGGATTAGAACAAAACAATTTAACAAAGCCCTTGGACACTAACCCCCTTAGCCCTTTTCAACAGCACTTATGTGCTTATCCTTCTTCTCCGTTCTTTCCCCTATCTGCAATTAATTTTAATGTCGGTCTCCCCACTTAGAATATAAGTTCCTCAAGGGCAGGGGTCATGTCTTCCAATTTACTGATTGATTGATTGATTGATTGTTTGCCTGATATCTTTCATTTCAAAGCAGAAAGTCATGGCTTGGACACAATCAGGACATAATAAAGGGCCTGAAAGAAGGGATATGACCAGAATATCTCAGAGGACACTGGGCTCTGGGTTTAACCTCGCCTCCCCCACAGAAGTAAACTCATTTCTAGACTGTAAACTCACTGTGGACTGGAAATGTGCCTATTTGTTGCTATAGTGTACTCTCCCAAGCATTTAGTACAGTGCTTTGCACACAGTGAGCACTCAATAAATACAATTAAATGAATTCATTCAATCGTATTTATTGAGAGTTTAATGTGTGCAAAGCACTGTACTAAGCACTTGGAAAGCACAAGAATAATAATGATGGTATTTATTAAGCGCTTACTATGTGTCAAACACTGTTCTAAGCGCTGGGTGGGGGGGGATACAAGGTAATCAGGTTGTCCTGCACAGGACTCACAGTCTTAATCCCCATTTTAGAGATGAGGTAACTGAGGCCCAGAGAAGTTAAGTGACCGGCCCAAAGTCACACAGCAGACAAGTGGCAGAGCAGGGATTAGAACCCATGACCTCTGACTCCCAAGCCCGGGCTCTTTCCACTGAGCCACGCTGCTTCTACTATCACTACTATTACTCTGGACTGGGCTCTGGCAATCAATCATTTGTATTTATTGAGTGTTTACTGTGTTTACTGTGTGCAGAGCACTGTAGTAAGGGCTTGGGAGAGCACCTCCTACCCCAGGGCTAGTCAACAGAGAAGAGGTGCTTGGGGTTGGTTGGGAGGCTACCTTGTTTTGAGACAGGGCCACAGGCTAAATGATGTCTATCTTCCAGAACTTAGAGCCAAGGAGTTAGGAAGAAATAGAGAAGGGAAAGGGGAAAAACAACATTCCTGTGCAAGATGGCTTTAGCCAAAATGCTAACAATTAATAACAGTCCTCAAGAACTACTATATGAGTAAGGCCACTAGGCCAAGCTGCTTCTCACTGTTGTTTTGCCCTCAACAGAAGTACATTCAACCCGCCCAAGACGACTTTCTCCCAACCCCAAGCCACATTTTAGAGCAAGTTGTTAATGCCTGTCCTTTTGAAATCTCAAAGTTCTGCTCTGAGAGGAAAGAGGCACAATAACCACAAGGCTAAGCCAATAAACCCCCAGGACCTTCCTGCCTGGGGCCCAAAGACACCGACAAGACATTAATTTATCTCCTGATAATTTAGATCATGTCAACTACGCTGACAGTGTAGTCATTCTAGGCAGCATAGTTTGGCCGCATTTCCTCTGTGCTCACAGGACAAGGATATCGGTGTTACTGTCAAGAATAAAGTCTAGTGTTCCAAAATTAAGATGGTCTTACCTCCGTCAAGTTGAGAGAGATGGGCCTGGAAAACGCAGCTTTAAGATTTGAAGTCGGCAGCCCCTAGAACAATAGGGTAAAGAATTCAGTTGGACGGCATGAAAAGCAACTGCTTATAGATGCCCACTGAGAGAACCAGTCAACTCAGCCCACATAGACTCCCAGGACCCAATTTTAATACTGTGAGCGACAGTCAAGAATTCCCAAGGGAAGTTGCTTCCAGAGGTCAGGAAGTCCAGCCCCCTGGCTGAGGGCAGAGCTACCCTTAAACAGCTTGGGCAGGGGAACAACTCATTCCTTCCCCCCTGGATTTCTTCTGTGACCCTCCCCACCTCCCTGGATCTGCTCTGAGTTAGAGTTGAAGGTGGGAGGAGGTGAGGGTTCAATCGTCCAATCAGTGATATTTATTGAGTGCTTACTAGAGCTTACTATGTACTATGGACGTACTATGTACTATGGGCAGTGCTTACTAGGTACAGAGCACTATACTAGATGCTTAGGAGAGTACAATGCAACAGAATGATCAGACATGTTCCCTGCCCATAACGAGCTTACAGTCTAGAGGGGGGGACAGACTTCAATACAAATAATTTATAATATTTAACTTAAAAATACGTACATAAGTCCTATAGGGTTGTAGTCAATCATATTTATTGAGTGCTTATTTTGAGCAAAGAACTATATT
Source organism: Ornithorhynchus anatinus (assembly GCF_004115215.2). Classification (NCBI taxonomy): domain Eukaryota; kingdom Metazoa; phylum Chordata; class Mammalia; order Monotremata; family Ornithorhynchidae; genus Ornithorhynchus; species Ornithorhynchus anatinus. Next base: position 41,678,501 of record NC_041733.1, read on the forward strand.
AAGCACTTGGGAGAGTACAACATAACAAGAAACAGACACATTCCCTGCCCGCAAGGAGCGGTGTGAATAGCAAGCAGGGTGAGGGCGCTGGGGTGACCAACAGGGACCCGACAATAAAGAGATGGACCAGGGATACACAAGGTTTTTTCCTAGCCTCAGACCCAAGGGTCTAGTTAAGCCAGCCAAACTCCACACTTTTCAGGTTAGAAGTTGGGCCCATTTTTTCCAGTGTTCTAAAAAAAAATCTGTCAGTCAGTCCATGGAGCAGTAATCAGAATGAGAACACTGCACAGCTAAGCCAGACTTGCAAATTACCACTGGCCTGAGGCCAGCTGTGATTTAGACCTGAGGAGTTCCAAAGGTTTCTTTTATTTGCTTTGCTTTCCCTTTAGCATCTGATATATTCCTTGTATACAACTTGCATCAATATGATGTATTCAGAGGATAACTATTACCGTACGGGCAAACTAAAGGGGTGGCCAGTATATGACTTTTTTTTGGAATGGTATTTGTTAAGCACTTGTCATGTGCCAGGCACTGTACTAAGCACTGGGGTAAATACAAGCGAATCAGGTTGGACACAGTCCATGTGCCACATGGGGGTCACAGTCTTAATCCCCATTTTACAGAGGACAGAACTGAGGCACAGAAAATTCATGTGACTTTCCCAAGGTCACCCAGCAGACAAGTGGTTCCTTCTGACTCCCAGGCCCATGTTCTAACCACACACCTTCCCAAAGAGGTGTATTTGTCAAAGAAGTGCCCTTCAGTCACCGTCAAAATACCCCCAGCTCCAACACCAGCTGTAGGCCGCCCACCATTCATCTGGGGAGAGGAATCCTGAAGGGGAAAGAGGCTGGGAGAGAAGGAGACAGGTGGGGAGATCATTATCGTCCTTTCCCCATTCCCACCTCTCTGGGTGCTGCTGTTGACAGTTGCCCCGTACAAGAGCCACCTTAGACCATAAGCTCGTTGTGGGCAGGGAATGTGTCTCTCCCAAGTGTTTAATACAGTGCTCTGCACACAGTAGATGCTCGACAAATATGATTGAATGAATTTAATGAATTGACGTTGGGGCTAGGGATACCATGCGCACCAACCGTAGATGTTATTCTGAGCATAGAGTGGTTCCACCACTGGTAGCTTGAAAGAGCAAGGGGACTAGAAAGGGAGTCAGAGAGGTAGCAACCTCTGCTTAAATGTCTCTCCGCAAAGATATGGCAACCTTCCCTTTTTCTTTTCTGGGAAAACCAGATCGGATCCGAGATCCTCAGGGGCGGCTTTCACAAAGGTGCAAATCTGAACGCAAAGAGGAGCAGAAAATCCTCGGGAAACATCCCAAGAAAGGAAGCCAGTCAGCCTCGCTTCCAAGCTGTCGAGCTCCTCGCTGACTTATGGCATTCATCCTCCTTGATAGAAACTCAGAATCATCAAATGTTATTCTGTCCCGCTCCGCAGCAGAGCAACAGCAGGAAACACCTGGAGGATGGCTTGGAAATGCAGGGGTTGGACAGATATTGGGTTACCTTCTCCTTCGAGCTGCAGAGACAGCCCTGATTCCACTCCACCATCTGGAAGCATCAGGCTGCACGTGCTACTCGACAGAACGATATTGCACCATGGGTCTGGTTTCTGCCCAAGGCCTTCCCCACCCGGAGACCCTTCAACTCATTTGGCAGTCAAAGTAATATACCCGCTGCCTTCACTTCCTCCCCACCGACTCTTCTTGACCGACTACCATTAGCTTTTCTCCCCATCCCTCCCCTGAGACCACACTCTCCGAAGTTTCCCATGACCTCCTCATAGCCAAGTCCAATGGGCTGTACTCCCTCCTAAATCTCGTTGATCACTTGACCACCTGTGATACCGTGAACAGCCCCCTTCTCCTCGGAATGTTCTCGGACCTTGGTTGGGCTGACTCATCAGCCCCCTATTTTTCCCTCTGATTGCTCCTGATTCTGTTTTGGGTTTCTCTTCCACCTCCCATTCCCTAACTACAGGGACCCAACAAGGTTCTATTCTGTGTCCCTTGGCCTTTTCCTTCTACACTCACTTTCTCAGGGAATTCATCCACTCGTTGCTTCAACTAACACCTCTATATGGATGACTTCCAAATTTACCTCTCAATCACATTAATTGAGGCAACCACTGAAGGTTCTTGTGTATTCATTCATTCATTCACCCAATAATATTTATTGAGCGCTTTTTGTCGTAAAGTACCATACTAAGAGCTTGGGAGAGTACAAAAGAATGATAAACAGGCACAATTCCTGCCCACAAAGAGAGCAGAATGGGAGGATGTAAGCAGAATGACATTTTAGGGAAATGATCTGGGCAGTGGAGTGAAGTATGGACTGGAGAAGAGAGAAACTGGTGGCCAATGATTCAGTGAGGAGTTGGATGCAAGCATTCAAATCGGGATATGGCAAAGAAGGGGTGGATTCTGGAAATGCTGTGGAGGAACCACTGATGGGATTTGGCGATACACTGAATGTGGGGATTGAAGGAGGTGGCAGAGTCAGGGATAATGCCAAGGTTAGGGGACAGATGGTGGTGTAATCAATGGAGATGGGAAAATTAGATGGAAGAGAGGGGAATAACAAGTAATAATAATGATGACATTTGTTCAGCGCATACTTTGTGCCGAGCACTTTTCTAAGCACTGGGATAGATACAAGGTTATCAGGTTGTCCCACGTGGGGCTCAAAGTCTTAATCCCCATTTTACAGATGAGGTAACTGAGGCACAGAGAAGTTGTGACTCCCCCAAAGTCACACAGCTGACAAGTGACGGAGCCGGGATTAGAACCCATGACCTCTGACTCCCAAGCCCGTGCTCTTTGCACCAAGCCATGTTTACTATGTGCCAAACTTTAGTCTAAGATATGAGATAATCAGATTGGACACAGTCCTTGTCCCACAAGGGACTCCTCAGCTCACACTGAAAAGCTTTATGGCTTCCTGTGTTTCTCACTGACAATGGGTTTCAAAGTTCTCCCTCAACTTGGCCTATTTTATTTATTTGTTCTCTTTACCAGCTATTCCTTGACCAGACTGCTTGGCTCCTCCCAAGCCACCTTCTAGGAGTGCCTTACTCTTGAATCTTCTGCTTCTGTCCTCTGCCTTGATATTCCTTCCCTTGCCAGACCAGCTTTCCCCACATTCAAAATCCTCTTCAATCAATGTTATTTACTGAAAACTTACTAAGCACTTGGGAGAATATTATACAAAGGTCAGCAGACATGCTCCCTGCCCACAACATCCTTACAGTTTAGAGGGACAGACATTAATATAATAACAAAGATATGTTAAAATCCCATTGCCTTCAGGAACCCTTCCGCGACTCGTTTCCCAACATCTGCTGCCGTATAAATTCATTAGTCAACATCAGTACTCAGGAAATTCCTTCTGCCCACCCTCAACACTCTTTATGTGTTTAATTGTCCATTCAATTATTTATCTACTTCTGTAAATATTTTTAAGATTCTCTTTATTTTTAAGCTTCTCTCTCCCACTAGAGTCTAAGCTCCTTTTGGGGCAGGGCAGTGGCAGAAGGGTTGAAGCTCATCTTTTTCCTCAGAACAGCTGAGGGGAAGCCAGAGTCGAAAGAGTACAGACTTGGGAGTCGGAGGACCTGGGTTCTAATTCCAGCTCTGCCATTTGACTGCCATGCGATCCTAGGCAAGTCACTTAACTTCTTTGGACCTCAGTTTCTTCATCTGAAAAATGGACACTAAATAATAGTTCTCCACTCCTTTGGACAGTGAGCTCTGTGTAGGTCGTGTCTGCTCTGGGTATATTTTATCTGCCCCCATGCTTGAAACATAATAACCATTTAACAAGAATCACTATTATTAGTAAAAAATAATAATGTCTCTTGGAAGGTTAATTAAAAAAAGTCAATGCTGTGGGTTTTCCAGAACTTGGGACAAGGAATAGGCTTAGGCAGAGGTTTTCCAACTTTTATACCCTGAGAATAATAATAATTATGGCACTCCTCTAAGTTAATCAGGTTGGACCATCCCAGTCTCACATGGGGCTCACAATATAAATAGAAGGGAGGACAGGTTTTGAATCACCATTTTACAGGTGAGAAAACTGAAGCACGGAGAAATTAAGAGACTTGCCCAAGGTCACAGAGCAGAGCAGGGAGTAGAATCCAAATCCTCTGACTCCCAGGCCTGTGCTCTTTCCACTAGGCCAGGCTGCTTTATATACTGAGTAGAGGCCAGCAGACTCACTAACTAAATCCTGGGGGATGAAATTTCATTTGGAGGATGAAGAGATCTTACCCTGGGGGACTTGGGACAAAGCAGAACAGGTTTATGCTGCATCTGACCAAGGAGCTGAGTGATTCATTCATTCATTCAAGAGTATTTATTGAGCGCTTACTCTGTGTAGAGCACTGCACTAAGCGCTTGGGAAGTACAATTCAGCAGCAGATAGAGACAATCCCTGCCACAGCGGGCTCACAGTCTAAAAGATTGTGATTGTATCCCCACCTAACTGGGGGTCAGGAGACTAGGCTTCTAGTTCCCTTCTGCCTCTGGCTTGCTGTGTGACTTTGGGGAAATCACTTAACCTCTCTGGGCCTCGGTTCTTCATCTTCAAAACTGGGTAAGATAGCTTGGGAGCCTGGTGTTGGAGAGACACTGCAGCCATTCTGCTAAACTTATATGTTCCCTGGTGCATAACACATAGCAGGCATTTAATATTATCATTATTAATCTAATTATAATATTTATTAAAAATGAAGGCATACTGGCCTTGGGTCATGACGACAGGGGAATTGACAATATTTGGTTGAAGTTTATACAATCCTGAAAGGAGTAGACAGAGTGAAACTGGGATTGTAGTTCAAGAAATCCCAAACCAGTATGACTGTGGAGGGGAGGGTGGAGGGGTGGAACCACTGAGGTTTAAAGGTGGTAGGTTCAAAATAAATCAAAGAAAACACTTGACCCATTAGGCTGAAAACATACGGAATTCATTCCCTCAGGAAGTTGTGCAAGCAGAAAATACCAGTAGGTTCAAGAGCGGTTTGGATCAATTCATGGCCATGTGATCCAGAATGGGTCACTGGAGGGAATGTCAGGGAGGGAAATGATTCAGCTTTAATCACAAGGATAGTGTCAAAGGGGGTAAAGGGTAATCCCAGACCAGGAGCTCCTTCAAGTATCCTGTTGGCCTCGTTGGAGACTGAATCCTGGGCTGATGGTCCAATGGGGTGACCCAGTAATGGCAATATACATGGTTTCTGAATCTAGGGATATCCTTCACCCAGAGAGCTAGTCCAGTATCCTAGAACATCCATTCTTTCTCTTCATATTTTTGGGTGGAGGAAGAGGTGACATAGGATAAATGTAACATCTAGTCTATTCAAAAGCAAGGGGATCAAGGTTGGGTTTAAAAACAAAGTGGGGAGAAATGAGAAAGGAGCAGCTCTGTGGACACTTCATATCTGGGCAATTTGGTGTTCAGCTGGATGGAGTCCATGGGTAGTTTTTCCCATTTTTAATCATTTTTGTTTAAAACTGTGAATTAAGCTGCATGATTCATGTACTGCCTGTGTTGAAATATTCAAGTTGCTTCTATAGAGCAGTGATTGCCAGGGTACCCAGTGGCTTTCACGGCATTTTGGTTTTGATCATCATTTTCGTTGGTCATTCCTCAAAGCGTCCTCTGTGATACAGGTCAGTTGGAAACAGAGGCTCAGAGAGGAGAAAGGGACTTGCAAAAGGTCACACAGTAAAACAGAGACAGGATCAGAACATGAGGGCTGACACCAGACCTGGAGCTCTTTCTAAATAGCCCTCAAGTATGCAAAATAAAGTAGACCCACAAATGTTTTTTAAAAAACCCCTGAATTCCTGCAAAAGTGTTGTTTTGCTTCAGTCATATACCAACAGACTTTCTCCTCCTAGGAATCCTCCACATCATTAGGCTAATAAAACGTAACCTTTCGCCTACCCCACTTACCCGGTTTCCCCCACAATTCCCAAAAAGATCAAAAAAAGGAGCGTGCATTAAATTTCTTTTCCACTGTCCAATTTTTTGTGGGAGTCAAATAGGATTCTTTTTGTGTCTGGGACAATAGTTGCAATTATTATCCTAAATGTGATGCACCCTCTTGTACTGGAAGAGGAATACCAGCCTGGAATACAACCCTCGTCCCAACTCACCTCAGTCCATTGTTTTTTCTTGGCAGCTATGTGAGGGTAGAGGAGTTGTCGATGGGTTATGCAAACTACATTTCTGAATCTCTACTTCCCCCCTTCCTGACAGCTATCATAGGTCCTAGCTGAGGGGAGAAGTCAAGGTAGTGGTGCAGTAGCGGAAGGTTGGTGTTAATGGTGGCATGGATCCATTCACTCCCTCTCTACAAAATGGGTTGGGAGGCCCCCCTGGTCATTCCCTCAGTAATTCCACGGATGCCAGGAAGCAAGGCACTTGATAGCATCCTTAGCACTTCATCTGCCAAACTAAAGTAGGGAATGGCATCTCCCAAGTTCTTAGAGGCTTTGGGGAGAAAAATAAAGAATTTTTCAAAGAAGTGGCTACTCTTTCTGCACCTGCTTCCCTCAGTCCTCTGGGAGGACTATATGGTTTCCTTCTTCACTGTGGGAGAGGGATTCTGGATGAGACTTAAGCCTCTAGGGGATAGAAAAAAGGTGATTTTCAAACTACAATTTTTATTTATGAAGCAATCCACCAACACCCACTTCCTTGTGGGGTTTAATGGCAATAAGCAAGAACAAGCCGTTATTCAGAGTGTTCTACTTGCCCCAGGAAGGAATGTAGAGGATTCTGATCTTGCCACAGAGTTCCAGCAGCTGAAATATTTTTTAAACTGGAGCCTGAACTTTTTGTGTCAGAGTTTCTCAATTTTGATTAAAATAACAACAACAGAGTCCAGACAATCAAAATTTCAAGCTAGCATTTATGGACCTCATGCTTATGCTGTTTGTACATGCAGCTATTATAAACTGCTCTCTAGAGCTATTTAAAATATATACCACAGAGCAAAGACAGCCTGGGGACTGACTAAGCTTTGTCTTGTTACAGGTCTGAAGATGTTTGCGAGCCATACGGGTGATCTTGAAGCCAACTGAATTGAATCTAGTGGCAAAGCCATCTCCGACTCTGCTTGAACACTTTTTTTAAGTGGGCCCTCCTACTGTTGCTTGATTACTAGCAGTTAGCCCAGGGAGGAATGGAGAATCTACTTCCAGAGACTCTCTCTCAAACCACATCAGCTGCATCTACTTCAAATCGGGGAAAAAAATTAAATCCACTAACTTCCCTTCCACACATTGTTTTCCTTCCTTTTGTAGATATGGCTCTAGTTCATGAGAAAATGAATTCTAGAAATAAAATAGCTGCTGCAGGTGCCTGATTCTCCTTAAGGTTTTATCATATTTGATGAAATGGAGACTGTGGCTCGGAAATAACACCACTCTGGGGGATCTGTGTGCTCTGAATTGGACCGTTACAACGCCCCCCCCCCCCCATTGAGTTTAAACCGGCAATGCTCTTGTTGCAACACGGCTCCTGAGACCCACACAGAATCTATTTAAGGGAATCAATCTCCCTTCACCAGAAAACAAATGTTTCCTAAATGGTACAGGAGCAGAAATGTCTGGGGGAAAGAGGTGCATCCATCATCCAAACTCCCCATTCCTTTCTGGATCACTTTTTATCTGGTGACTTTACCTCATCGGTTCTCTTTTTGAACTGTTAGGCAGGTTACAGGCAATTTAGGATCAGTTGTTTGCTCTGCCTGGAGGCTAGATACTAGAGCTGAGGCACTTAAACCCCTCCTTTCAGAAGAGCTGGCTTCTTGTGGTTTTAGAGGGGTCTTCAAGTAGTAAGGGGGAAAGCTTTTATCGAAGAGCCTGCAATGTGCTAAGCACTGTATTCAGCCCTGGATGGGAGAGATTCATTCCTTTGCATAAACCGGAAGAGCCTAGATCTAGCTTGGCCCCATCCCTGACAAGGGGAATTAAGACACTGGAGATAACCAGGTTAGAACAAAAGTTCCTACTGGGCAGGGAACGTATCTACCAACTCTGTTGTATTGTTCTCTCCCAAGTGCCTAGTACAGTGCTCTGCACACAGCACTCAGTAAATACCACTGATTAACTGGTTGATTGACTGTGCAAGTCTCCCAAAGAGCCGGGGATGAGAGGCACAGATCCTAACCCCCTACAAGCTATCAGACTAAAAATAAGGTTGGGGGTCAGGTGGAGGGTGACATAAAAGGAACACTGAAACAAAAATATGAAGGACGATGGTTGGAGACTGTGAGCTTGTGGGCAGGGAATGTGTGTGCTGATTGTTAATATTGTAGTCTCCCAAGTGCTCAGTACAGTTCTTTGCATACAGTAAGCACTCAATAAATTTGAATGAATGAACAATGGACAAGAGTATGAAGACACTCTGAGCATGTTCCACAGCCTCTGGCTCCTCAAGGAAAGTCCACCACCACCTCCGATGAAAGGCCACAGCTGCTCAATAGCCTGCCTTAGCAGTGTGAGAGAATTTAGCATGGGAAGTGAAGAATAAATGGTCAGTTCTGACAGTATGATTTAATAGGGCAGGGCCAGGGGAGTTTAGCAGCGGTGCAGTCCAGTAAACAAGGCTCCCACGGCTGAATTCCTGGCTCTGTCTCGGGGCAGACGAGAGGAGAGATTCAGTGAATCGTGTAAACTAGAAGAGCCTAGATCTAGCTCAGCATGAACCCTGGCACAGGGGATTAGGACCCAGGGACAACTGGTTTGGACAAGCCTTCTAAGACCATTTCTTTTCCCGGTTCTAACACGCTGTGGAACCTGGGACCCGAGATGATTAATTCTCCTTCTGGATATGGACATGAGTGTTGTGGGGTTGAGGGAGGGGAGAATAAAGGGAATGCATCAGGGTGACATAGAAACGAGTGGCAGAAGAGGAAATGAGGGCTTAGTTGGGGAAGACCTCTTGGAGGAAGTGTGCCTTTAATAAGCCTTTGAAGGTGTTAGAACATTTCTTTTCCCGGTTCTGACAAGCTGTGGAACATGGGGGCCGGGATGACTAATTCTGTTTCTAGGATTCAGTTCCCCCCAGCGTGGCTCAGTGGAAAGAGCACGGGCTTTGGAGTCAGAGGTCATGAGTTCGAATCCCAGCTCTGCCACTTGTCAGCTGTGTGACTGTGGGCAAGTCACTTAACTTCTCTGTGCCTCAGTTCCCTCATCTGTAAAATGGGGATTAAGACTGTGAGCCCCACGTGGGACAACCTGATTCCCCTATGTCTACCCCAGCGCTTAGAACAGTGCTCGGCACATAGTAAGCACTTAACAAATACCAACATTATTCCCCCCGTGAGATGATCAAGAGCTACTTCTTCACCCTCTTCACTCCTACACTTTATCCCAACAAGGGTATGGTGAAGTGGAATTAGGCCTAGGGATTTTGAGCCCAGCAAATAACAATGATAGTATTACGTAGCCCATTGTCTAAACAAGCCCCATGCAAGCGCTCAATATTTTGTTCTTCTTACCGTTTCCTCTATATGTGAATCATTTTGTATGTTTGTCTTTCCCATGTAATTGTACCCTTCTTTTGAGCAGGGAATGGCTATTTTGCTGCTTTTGTACTTTCCCCAAGTGCATAGTAGAGTGCAGTGCAATCAGTAGGTGTTCAATAACTACTACTACTCTGCAGAGACTGTTTCCGGTCAATTACTTTCAATAACTATTGTGCTGGGGGACTCTAAGGTTTCTCCTGACTCTTTTCTCCTGCTGGTTCATCTTTTTAGCCGTTTATGCCGTTCAGAGACTTGACAGAGTCCTCAGAGAGGCACCGGGAACTAAAAACATTCCTGCAGTTTAAGCAAATCCTCACTTCAATTGCCTAGGTTGCCCACCAGGCCTCCAACCCAGATCAGTTAAGGTAACCAGAAAGTTTAGGTACTTTTAGAAGCAGCGTGGCTCAGTGGAAAGAGCCCGAGCTTGGGAGTCACAGGTCATGGATTCTAATCCCAGCTCTGCCACTTGTCAGCTGTGTGACTTTGGGTTCTCTGTGCCTCACTTACCTCATCTGTAAAATGGGGACCCCATTTGGTACAACCTGATTATCTTGTAACCCCCCCCCCCCAGGGCTTAGAACAGTGCTTGCACATAGTAAGCACTTAACAAATGCCATTATTATTATTGTGGGATTTTTGAGGCCTTATCATTGAATATTTTGGTTTTTTCCAAATGCTTCTGGAGCATTAACGATCAATCTCCTGCCTCTTCCCTAAAGAGGTCTATATTGTTGCGGACCACCTCAAGATGGTGATGGTGAAGCCAGCCTCAAGCCCAAGTCACAGGACCTGCGCCACGTGAACTGTAAAATGCCTGCGCCATTACCTGTGCCATTCAGACTGTAAAATGGCCACGCCACGTGAAACTCCTTTACCATGCGCCACTTCGGACCTCGTGCGCCACTCTCGTGCGGGCCGGTCCGGTGTCATGGGATCATGAAAGTGCTTCCTGATGGCTACTGTTACTATGTGTGCCTAGCCCCGATTGGTGCCTTGTGCCAGCGGGGGATTCCGCTGTACCAATAAAGCTGGCAGGGCGGCCCAGGATCGGGGCGCTGCAGTCACTCGTACCCCACCGGGGTGAACAGGCCGCTCGCCACTTTCCTACTGTCCTGTTCTTTGACCCGTTCTCTCGGAGTCTTTTGTCTCTTCATTGACTGAACGGACCCTTCCTAATTTGCCTAATTTTTGTCGATAACAGTTTTGATGACCACAAAGGGACCCTGTCATGTTGATTGACTAATTGCGCATGAGGGAACGTGGGATGGTGAGTTATCCCCGCTCTGACAAAACCCTACTAGGGACACTGGAAAGAGCACGGGCTTTGGAGTATGAGGTCATGGGTTCGAACCCCGGCTCTACCACTTGTCAGCTGTGTGACTTTGGGCAAGTCACTTAACTTCTCGGTGCCTCAGTTACCTCATCTGTAAAATGGGGATTAAGACTGTGAGCCCCACGTGGGACAACCTGATTCCCCTGTGTCTACCCCAGCGCTTAGAACAGTGCTCGGCACATAGTAAGCGCTTAACAAATACCAACATTATTATTATTATTATTAAAAAGCACAGTAACTGATAAGCCCAGACCCCGCTTTTAGGGAAGCCCTGGTAGTCCTTCGGTGGGGAGGCTCCTAAATTTAAATTTTGGTGAACGTCGAGGTTTGAGGGCCTGGGTGTAAGCGCTTAGCAAATACCAACATTATTATTATTATTATTATGGGTGTACGTTGGGAAAACTCCTGTGCAAGTGGAGTCGAGGAGGGTCGCGGACCCTGGCCGACATTGAATACTGAGAGCCCCAGTGTGGCAGTCCAGTGGGACTGTCCAAGAGTCCTCATCGGTAGGGCTGTCTGGACAAAATGGGGAGTAGTCACCCCGAGCCGGATTGCTGTGTTACCTGTGTTTTGGAATCATGGACGACGGGTTGCCTTCCCCAGAAGAAAAAAAGGATCAGAGAGATTTTAAAAAAAAAAGGAGCGACCAAGGCGAAACTAATTTGGTGCTGCCCGGACTGGGAACGTTTAACCGATGAAAAGGGTCTTTACTTTTGGGCAGGGGAGGTATTTTTGACCCTTCGGCCCTCGAATCGCTTCTTACCTTTCTCCCCCCTCGTAACTTTCCTCAAGGCCCGCCGCTGCTCTTCTGGGTCTCCCGGGTCTCCTGTCTCTTGGACCCTCGGGCCCGAATTTTCCACGTGGAGCGTGTTGTGGCGTGGCCTTGTCTCGGATCCTCGGGATGGACCCGGTTATCCGTTCGATTAATGACCAGAACGAGTCGGGTGGCTGTGAGAGGGCTATGTACACTGGCTGCTGCGGTGTGCTCGCCCCCCGTGCTGCCGCTCGCCTCAGGCGCCCCGGCCTTGTTCCGGGAATGGTGGGACTGGCTGCTCGACTCCTGGGGGTATGGACTTATTCTCTTTTGTCTTTCCTTTTCTTTTCCTTGCTGTGAAGGAAACCTCTGAACCCGGGAATGGTGGGACTGGCTGCCCAGATCCTGGGGGCATGGACCTCTTATCTTTTGTCTTTTCTTTACTGTGTAATCGCAGCCTCTGCATTTCGTGGTGAGATTAAGATGGGTCTAAAGAGAACTCATCTGGCATTCCACCTTCCCACCGTGCCCAAAGTTTCTTTCCTATAAACGAACCACTGTTGATGGGGCTATTAATTCAAAATTGTCATTAAAAAGCCTTGGGGAGGGGGGAGGAAAAAAAAGGGCAAAACAAATCACCAGCTTTACAGGGGTTTTGAGGATAAAAGTTCCTTTCAATTCAGGAACTACCCGTTGGTTCACCTTTCTTTGTTGCAAATAGGCATTGATCTCAGGAAAAATTGCAGAAAAAATATATTTCTATTAACTAATCTTCTCATTATTGGGAAGATAAGAAAACAGGTATTTGACCTATGAGTAAAGGTTCTTTTCCAATGGGTTTAGGTACCAGGCAACACTTTATAAGGTAGATATTCCTCGTTCCCCTTTCGCCTAACTTGGTGGAGGGTAAATATGCTCAAAGGAAAGTGACTTAATTTTTCTTCTTAATAACTTGGAGGGAAAATATGTAAAAATTTGAAATATTCACAAGGATTTTAGAACCAAAATTTGTACATGATCCTTGCCTTTTGAATTCATCCTGACATTCCCCTGGAGTAAGTCTCATTAAAAGAAGGATGCTTTGGGATCCAGAAAATATATATAAAAAAAGACAGTCAGATGTTGTAAATTTAAAGAACAATTATGTGCTTAATAACAAAACTAGCAGAATTTAATGTGTATTTTTGTAATAGGTATTCCAATGGTAGTAGTTGACGGCATAGAGCCTTGGTTTTGTCTAATTTTTTTTTTCTCATACCATTGTTAAAATACTTGTAACTATAACTGTAATGCTGGAAGTTTGGTTTTGGTTTTTTTGTAGGTTCAATTCAGATGCCAAATGGAATTTTATCCTAAACAATGGGAATAAGAAAAGTATATGGGATTTTTAAATGTACATAGGTCTGATAAGCCAATCTAGGAAACCAGTGGGGTGAAATTGGAATTGCAGAATCTTATCATTTGACCTTCCTCTGAACCAAACTAATTGAATGTAAATGTTCCAAACTTTATAACCTTGGAAGTACTGGAGTTGATTGAAATTTTATAGCTTTTTAAAGGTGCAGTTTCTTCAAGTTGTTTGCATAGCAAAATGTTCACTGAGCTTTGACAAACATGTTTATTCAGGAAGAGGTTGGGAACTGTCTTTAGTGGAATATTCACACTATGTTTTACTATGGGTACTGTCTTTAGTGGAATATGCATTTGCATTACTGTAAGTTTGCAATGTATAGTCTTGCCACAGAGCGTTTAGTTTAATCTAAACAAAGTTCATGTGGTGGTAGAAAAATTCTTGAAATGCAAAGCTGGACAATTCTTGAAAGGCAAAGATGGGTATCTTAACCTGCAGTACTTTGTAGTTGTACAAAAAGCTGTTTGGGAAGAAAGGTTTGGAAATTTTCACGTGTGTGGGTATGCTGTCTGATAAGTTGGGTTCAGCAATTCTGTCTTTGAGGCGGGGTAGGGTATTCCATTGTTCTTTGGGGAGCGGTAGGTTTCTGTTGCTCCTGGATCCCTGTACTCGGCCTTCTCACCAAGCCCTTTTATGCCCTTCTGACAGCCGGGACCCTAGAGCCCCTCCCGTGGGATACCGAGACCCGGCGAGCTTTTGATCCTTTATGTTCTGCATTAGGAACTGCCCCTGCCCCTGGGCTCCCTGATTATCCAAAACCTTTCCATCTGTTCGTCCATGAGCGAGTTGGGATGGCGCGTGGGGTCCTCTGCCAGTACCTCGGCCCTTCCCTTCGTCCGGTGGCATACTATTCCCTGCAATTGGATCCTGTTATTCAGGGCCAGGTCCCCTGTATTTGTTGCATTGCAGCCGCCCGTAATATCCTTGATTGCGCCCAGGACTTGCTTCTGGGGCACCGGGTCATCATACACGCCTCGCACGACGTTGTAGCCCTTCTTCATTCACGGGCCACACAGGCATTATCTGCCGCCCGTATGACTCATTACGAGCTCACCTTGATTGGTAACCCCACTGTCACTGTGGAGCGCTGGTATCATGAAAGTGCTTACTGATTGGTTACTATGTGTGCCTAGCCCCATTTGGGTGCCCTGTGCCAGCGGTGGGTTCCGCCGTACCAATAAAGCTGGCAGGGCGGCCCGGGATCGGGATGCTGCAATCACTTGTACCCTACCGGGGCGAACGGGCCGCTCGCCACTTTCCTACTGTCCTGTTCTTTGACCCATTCTCGGAGTCTTTCGTCTCTTGATCAACTAAACGAACCCTTCCTAATTTGTCTAATTTTTGTCGATAACGATATGAGGAATCCCATTACAAGGCGGGGGCATGGAGTGACACAGAATGAGTAAGGAAATGACAGAATGATAACCAAGTCATAATTGCTACCACACCAACTCCCTATTGGATCTCAATCCTCTCAGGCTAGCGAGACAGGAGACCCAGGCTAGCAGATGGGGCCCAGCTCAGGATCGCAAGTAGGTCGGAGTTTACCAGTGCTGCCGGATGATGCCCAGCTATTCTGGTAGCTACTTCAGGAAGCCTAAGAAGAGCAGGGTTGGAGAGAGGTGTGGGACATCCAAGCACCCAGAGAGCAGGCTGGCTCCTGCCCAGCACGGTTTGGAAGGAGGCACCCCCTGGGTTCTGTGACTTGCCCGAATGAAGCTTCTAGCCAATTCTGAGTTATCTGCCTACCTTTGCTTAGGTTCCTGGTCTCCATCTGTTGGTTTTTTCACCCCCAGATGCACTTCAGCTAATGCAAGGTCTGGTACTCCATTCATTCCCTTCTGCTCTAAGGAGCTGGCCCTGATCAAGGATGGATCCAAGGACGTAGTTATAACAGTGGCTCAAGCGAGGTGCGGTGATAGGAGCAGTGTGGCCAAGTGGATAGAGCACGGGCCTGGGAGCCAGAAGCACCTGGGTTCTAATCCCGACTCTGCCACTTGTCTATTGAGTGACCTTGGGGAAGTCATTTCACTTCTCTGTGTCTCAGTTACCTCATCTGTAAAGTGGGGATTAAGACTGTGAGCCTCAAGAGGGACAACCTGATTACCCTGTATCTACCCCAGTGCTTAGAACAGTGTTCGGCACATAGTAAGCGCTTAACAAATACCAACATCATCATTATTATTATTATTATGGTGCTCTGCAAACTGTAAGCATTCATTAAATACAATCCATTGACTGATTGTCAATGGATTGTCAATTTTTCTTCCCGTTCCCAGTGAGGTATAGAGTTGGTGCTGGTCTCTCTCCCCATTACACTGTCAGCTCCTAGCAGGCAGGGACTCTAGTTGTTTCCCTGATAATACTCTCCTGAGTGCCTACTCTACTAAACTCTGCTTGTTTGCATTTCCCATTTTGGCCCGAATGCTATTCTGGAACTAGGAAAGATTCATCTGCCAATAGGAGGTTGTTTGTTTAGGGTGCCCTTTGGTATTGGAAGAATCAGTTCCTTCACAGTGCTCAGCATGACTTTTTCTCAATGTAGGGTTTGCAAGAACCAAACTGCATGTTATAAGGGCATATGTAAGTGCTCTGCACACAGTAGACACTCAAATCAATCCAGATGAAAGGATGACCCCGATAAAGAGTTCCTATTTAAAACTTATATTTTGATGCAGTTTTGAAGAGTTTGCTGCATGGACTCTTTCTGGAACACAATCTTTTCCCTCCCTGATTACAAAAGGTGGAATAGAGGAAAAACAAGGGGTGGATTGTGTAGATTTTCCACCATAAACCACAGCCCTTTCTCCACTTGCAGATGCCAGGCACCATTAAATGATAAACCCATATTACATAATTGCTTCATGTGCTCTTAATTATATTTAAAATATTAAAAAATCTGGGTCACCACATTTAGCAGAAGAAAGCTAAGGCCCGGTGGGTGCTTCATTCTTAGGAATCGAAAGTGAATTATTACAAGAGAATGGGTGGAAGGAGAGGCATTATAGGAGGGTGGGACGAAGATAGATGACAGGGAAAAATGAATCGGACAACTAAGCTTACCCCCTCCGCTCTGCTCTCAAACCAAGAGTACATGGATTAAGTCTGGACTCTTGCAAGTTGGAGCAGGCCTGAGAGACCGGGGCCAGGAAAGAAAGTGGAGTTTCCTAATAATGGTGCAACAGGGACAAGCAAAAATAAGAAGAGAAGGTGAATACATTACCTCCCTCACTTGCAGGTGTGTTTCCACAGACACTTGTCTCCCGTGTGTAAGCCATCTATCAGAAAAGTACTTAATTCCCAGGTTTATCACCTTCTGCCTGGGTTTCCCAGGGAGGGCCACCACCATTTCTCCAGCTAGTGCATAGGTCTGCTAAATGGGCCCCGGGCAGGCATAATGGAGCCGGAGGAAGGGAGGTGATGGATGATCTGGAGTAGTAGGCTGGAGAGGACGGATTGAAGATTCTCCTCCCTGTGAGGCCCACTGAGTCCAGGCAGATCTCGGGACCAGAAAGAGGGTTATTGCGATGACCAGTGCTAATTCCCCCCACCTGGTCCAACAGCTCTTCAAGATTTTTCTGGGGGTTGAGCAGAAAGAGACCCAGAAAAACCCTTCCAAACCTAGACTTTTCCATGTGGTTTAGTTAGCCCGGCCAAGTGAATGCTCACAGTCTATCAGCATAATTGCTGTTTGTCTGCCCCAGTTATTTTTAGACCACAGTGGAAACGTTGTTGGGACAAAAGGAAACATAAATCACATCCGCGCCAGTTTTCCATATGGTCCTTGTGGTCCTGCCCATCGCTGAGCTCTGCCAACGCCTCCTCTCTCCCCACCACCAAGCCCAGTGGTGCTCCCCATCTCAGGGACAGGCTAGACCTGAGCCCCCATCTGCTCTGGAACTCAGCCTCAGGTGTAGCAGTGTTCCTCCCACCAGGAGGAGTCCAGGGACCCTAATCTTGGTCAAGTAAACGGTCTTTCCCCCGGAGACCTATAGGCCAGGGCCGTTCTGCGTCCTGGGGGGTGTAATGTTAGGTGAAAACACTTGCCTGGGATTTACGTCCAAGCGCTGAGGGAGACCTGCGGGAAGTGTTCGACTTACTTTGGTACTATTTCTAATAATAATAATGATGGCATTTGTTAATAATTATGGTATTTGTTAAGCGCTTACTCTGTGCCAGATACTGTAGTAAGCACTGGGGTGGATACAAGCAAATCAGGTTGAACACAGGTGGGAAATGCCTGTACCATGTGGGGCTCACAGTCTCAATCCCCATTTTCCAGATGAGGTAACTGAGGCACAGAGAAGTAAAATGACTTGCCCAAGCCCACACAGCAGCCTAGAGGTGGAGCCAGGATTTGAAGCCATGATCTTCTGACTCCCAGGCCTGGGCTTTATCCACTGTGCCACTTATAATGGGCCAAGCACTGGGTAAAGTGCTAGGAATTCCAAAATAACCAACTCAGACACAGTCCCTGTCCCAAATGGGGCTCGCAGTCAGGGAGAGAAGGGAGTGCATCTCCATTTTACAGATGAAGAAACCAAGGTTCAGACAGGTCAAGTGACTTGCCCAAGATCACACATCAGGCATGTGGCAGGACTAGAACCCGCATCTTCTGACTCCCAGGTCAGGGCTCTGGCCTGACCACCAGACCAAACTGCCTCCCTTGAAGGTGGCACAACTTAATTTTTCTCTACCAACTACCAACCTCCCTTCTGGGATTCCTGATTCGCTCCCTTCATTCACTCTTGCCTCACCCCACAGCACTTATGTACAGATCTGTAATTTATATTAACGTCTGCCTCCCTCTCTAGATTCCCAGCTCACTGTGGGCAGGAAACATTTCTACCACTGTATTGTACTGTTCCATTGTATTCTACCGTTGTATTGTACTCTCCTCAGCTCTTAGTAAAGTGCACTGCACACAGAAAGTGATCAATAAATACAATTGATTGATAGGTTGGCTCAAAGAGACAGCAGACCCTCAGCAACCCATCCCTCAGAGTCCAGAACTGGGGAAGTTATGAAAAGATGGCCAGGCCAATGGAACAGTTGGGAAAACACTCCTCCAGGCTCACCATCTCTTTATAGCGATTCTCTCAAAGAGCATGCACTTCTTTCCTTGTTTTAATTAAAGACCCCTCTCCCCACCCCATCCACCCCCCTAGGTCAAGCTCCTATTTATTGCTGAGTCATCCAATCAGCTCTAATTGGCCCCGTTTAGGTTGTCTCTTTCCTGGAGGGCCTTCACTCCCGAGTTGCCAGAATGTCTCAACATCCTTGGAAATTTCTCCTCAGAGTTTCCGTAATTCCAAAGTATCACGTAGGTTGTAGATCTGACTTCAAATGCCCACTGACCTTTTCTTTGAACAAAACAACAAGACCAAAAGCATCCTTCTTCCCATCATGTTTCATTCCAGGCGTCTCTGCCTCACCCTCTTCCTCCTCCCTATGTACCCGTTGCCCCGGGCTCTGGTTTAATATCTGTTCTTTTCCGACCAGACATAGCTTATTTATGCCTTCATTAGAGATTCAGGGGCTAAAAGCACTCTTCGCCTGTGTCTTCTCCACTCAAACCAAGTAGATTGCATCTTCTCTGTGAAAACCAAGTAGCCTATAGATGAGTAATTCCAGAAGAGGTGAGTTTGGGGACTTGATTATCCTGGGTCTACCCTAGTGTAAGCTCACAGCAAGCAGTTCGCTCATTATTACTAAACAACCTGGCCTTAATTTTCAGCTTTGGCTGGCTGGTGGAAACCCTTTCTACAACCTCCCTTCTAGGGGTAAGGAGATTCAGAGAGAGTGTGGCCAGGCTTGCTTTATGGCCCTGGAGAAGCCAGGTCATTCAACATTCTCTGCTGATGGCCTTAGCTGAAACTTGGCCCTAATTATTAGCTTGTATCTAGCCCAGCACTTAGAACAGTGCCTGGCACATAGTAAATGCTTAACAATTACCATGATTATCATTATTATTATTATTATTATGCTGTTGGGTTTCTGTTGAATACATTTAGGTGTTTATTTGCCTACTGCTATCTTTAGTGTCCTATCTCCCTCATTAGAGAAGCAGCATGGGTTAGTGGATAGAGCACGGTCTAGGAGTCAGAAGAATTTGGGTTCTAATCCCAGCTCTACCATTTACTTGCTGTGTGTTCTCAACCTGGCTCTGCCGCATCTTCTGTGTGACCTTGGCCAGTCACTTCACTTCTCTGTGCCTCAGTTTCCTCATATGTGAGCCCCACATAGGACAGGGACTGTGTCCAATCTATCTTGTATCTACCCTAGTTCAGTGCCTGGCACATGATAAGCACTTAACAAACAACATTTTAAAAATGCTGTCACTTAGTTGGTGCGTCAACAGACTACCATGTGAATTGCTTGCTGGGTGACCTTGAGCAAGTCACTTAACTTCTCTGTGCCTCAGTTTCCTTATGGGGGTTCAATACCTATTCCCCTTCCCACTTCAACTATGAGTCCCATTTAGGAGAGGGACTGTGTCCAATCTGATTATTTTATATCTACCCAAATGCTTAGAACACTGCTTGACACATATTAAGCCCTTAATAAATACTATAATTATAATAATAGCACCTTGGGTCACCCAGCCTGAAGAACTCTGGCCTGTAATCCTATGGATGTTGTGCAAGAAGAAAAAACATGGCCACTAAAACTGTTTGCAGCCCAATTTATTGTTATTCTTATGGTATTTGTAAAACACTTTGTGCCAGGCACTGTACTAAACACTGGGGTGGATTCAAGCAAATTGGACTGGACACAGTCCCTGTCCCATGTGGGGCTCACAGTCTCAATCTCCATTTTACAGATGAGGTAACTGAAGCCCAGAGAAATGAAGTGATTTGTCCAAGGTCACAAAGAAGGCAAGTGGCAGAGCTGGATTGATAAACCATGCCCTTCTGACTCCCAGGCCCGTCCACGAGGCCATGGTGCTTCTCTAATGACGGAGACAGGACAGCCTAAAGATAGCAACAGGCAAATAAACACCTAAATATATTCAACTGAAACCCAACAGCATAATAATAATAATAACAATAATGATAATTGTGGTAATTGTTAAGCACTCTATGGGCCAGGCACTGTTCTAAGCGCTGGGGTAGATACAAACTAAGATATACAGTCCCTGCCACACATAGAACTCACAGTCTTAATCCTGTTTTACAGATGAGGGAACTGAGGCACAGGGAACTGAAGTGACTTGCCCAAGGTCACTCAGGAGACAAGGGGAGAAGGTGGGATTAGAACCTAGGTCCTTCTGGCTCCCGGGAGTCTGCTCTATCCACCAGGCCAAGCTGCTTCTGTAAAGAGAGAAACAATCCAACAATAAATGGAGATGAGATAAAATAACACCAGGGGGCCTAGACCAGGGGGTTTCAGAGAGCCCTACCTTGGGGTACTTGCCCTATTCATCCCAGCAGTCCTGTGGGCACCGAATAAATGTTTTCGGAGAGGGAAGGTGTAGCTCCAGCTAGACAGTGAGATGGGGAAGAGCACAGCTGGCCTATTTGGCAGCGGGAAGTCTCTCTCATTGGCTCCTGGCCTGGCAGAGCAGCTGCAGAACCCCATTTTCATTCCCTGGAAGAGATCGGATCCCACTAGAACGGGCTGTTCTTGGTGATTTACACCTTTCAAAGAGTCTCCTTGCGAGTGCTCTGGCAACGTGAGAAGGCCAACATCTTTCTTCATGGGTCCAAGTCTGAGCAGTTGTTCGTCCTCCATTTCCTCTTGAAACCCTCCCAGCAGAAACAGAGTGGATCCCCTTTCTTTCTGCACTATCAGTTGACTCTGCCACCCTGGACGTCTCTCCAGAGAGGTGAGGAAAAGGAGAAAGTTGAACCCAACGTTTGACTTCCAGGGATGGGGCATTCTGCTGGTTCACTGCACTCACCAACTCACCATTCCTCCATCTCGCCTATCTCACCGCTGACCTCTCACCCACATCCTGCCTCTGGCCTGGAACCCCCCTCCTTCATTATCCGACTGATGATCACTTTCCCCACCTTCAAAGCCTCATTAACAGGCTTAGTGGAAAGAGGCAGGGCTTGGGAGTCAGAGGTCGTGGGTTCTAATCCTGGCTCTGCCACTTATCAGCTGTGTGGCTTCGGGCAAGTCCCTTAACTTCTCTGTGCCTCAGTTACCTCATCTGTAAAATGGGGATTAAGACTCTGAGCCCCTCATGGGACAACCTGATTACCTTGTATCTACTCCAGTGCTCAGAACAGTGCTTGGCACGTAGTAAGAGCTTAACAAACAAATACCATCATTATTATCTCCTCCCAGAGGCCTTCCCCAACTAAGCCCTCATTTCTTCTTCTCCCACTCCCTTCTGTTGTATTGTACTCTCCCAAGCATTTAGTACAGTGTTCTGCATACAGTATGTGCTCCAAAAATATGACTGACAGGATTGATTGGTTCAGCATGTCAAGAGGCAGCAAAAACAAACAAGTGAATGATAAGCTACCCTAGAATACACAATAACCCAGCGTTACAGTAAACGCTTCCGAAAAGGTAAAACTGGCAGATATGAGGGAGAGCCTTTTCTTTTTAACCAACTTGAGTTTATTAATTTAGAAAACCATGGATTAGAGTAAGTACATAAATAAGTACCATATTTAGGCACATGTCCTGTGAGCAGAGTGAAAAGGTAATATTGCATCTCTTAGTTTAAGTGGCTCAAATGTAAAAAGGCAAAACTGCAACTGCTAAATGATGTTTTCGGTTTTGTCATCCAAAGTGTTTCTCCTACAAATAAATACACAATAAGAACCACATCCATCCTGCGGCACACACAAAGGTCAGTTCACCTTTCTCCCCAGTTCCCACAAATGACACAAATGCTGTACAGTTGCCACGTGATGATGCATCTTCTCTGATTGTTAGCTCTTGGTCCCCAGGGCCCCCTCTGGCAGAACAGGGGGAGATCTCTAGGAGCTGTCAGCCTACATCCGCTAAGGCTCAAGCTCTCCCCTTATCCTGCTGGAGGGCTTTCATGAAATGCCTGGGGTGTTAGCAAGCGTGTATTTCCAAGTCAGGTACAGACTCAGAGGGCCTCTGACCCTTGTCTCTCCCCCGGCCCCTGCCGACGCCAGCGGCAGGTAGAGTCCACCAAACAGTTCTCTGAGGCAGACTTTGAGGCAGGTTAGGAAGTCGGGTTTTTCTGAATCCTAAGCTTTTAAGGGGGTGACATCCAAATTTTGCTTCTGGCTAAGACCCCGGGAGAGGGAAATCAGTGTCCAAAGTGTTTGGAGATGAGCTGAGGGTCCAGATTCTTTCTGCCCCCACTCTAGATTGTAAGCTCATTGTGGATGGGGAACGTGTCTGTTTACTGTTAGTACAGTTCTCTGCACACTGTAAGGGCTCAATAAATATGAATGAATGAAGGAATGAATACTTTCTGGTACTTGCCTTTTATAATGGCTCACACCCTGGAGGCTCTTCCAAGTATTTGCCTACCAGGCTTGTGGAGCATGCCCACGTCCAGGCATGGGGCACAGCTGGGGTTGGATGTATTTTTGGCATGTGACTTTCTGGGGTTCCTCCCTCACAGAAAAATAAACTTGAATAGCCTCTGTTGGAGGCATCCACAGGCTAAGACCCATACAAGCCACTGGATTTAAAGTGGAAAAAAAATAAGGGGAGATAAAGAGACAGCCGCCTCATCTCATCTGGACTTTGCATAACATCTTTTTGGAGGTTAGATGCTTGCCAGTTGGCTCTATAAGCTATATCAGGAACTGGGCCTGACCCCAGTGGACGATCGTTATTCTTTAACTCATCTTTAACTTATCTTCTGGACCCACCTGGTCTATTCACCTAAGATTCTCTCATAGGTTATAGAATCTATAGATGCGGTTGTCCCTGGGAATGTGGAGTTAATGGTGAAGAGGAGAGTCTTCAGAGCCCTGGGGGTTTGGCTTGTATTGGTGAGTGTTGCTTCTCATCATGCTGGGGCAGTTTTACTACATCCCAGAGCCGGGCTTTTAGAAGGCAGCGGAGCTGGACATCTAGTGGACCAGCTGGATTCTGCACTGTAGATAGGTCTTTCCCGGGCTGGGTGCAGGATGAGGCCTAGCCTTGGAGCCCTCTTCTGCCTTCCCCATTCCAGTTCTGGGCCTTCCGGCTAAACCAAGGGCAGGTCTCACCAACCCCTTGGAAAGGAGGAGAGTCGAGCCCTTAGATCAGGATCAGAACAGCAAGTGACGGACACCTCCTGCGTTTTGCCATCCATCTGGGGACTTGACTTCCTGGGAAGTTGGGATTATTCCAGGCATATGTTTAGGTGGTAGAGCCCACCCTGGGCCTTAGGTTCTTGCTACTCAAGAGCAATTCCAGGAGGGAACCCAGAAGATGCTAGATAGGCCGGGGGATGGAGTTTGGGACTTTGGTGTAAGGTGATAAGTTTGTCACTCTTCTGGGCAATGGGGGCTGACTCTCCCAATTCCAGGTCCAACATTCATTCAGGAGCCCCAGGAATCACCACATCCTTGTGACAGGACTCAGGTCACCCCACCCCCCCAAATAAACATGGGTAGGGAAAGCAAGAGGAATTGCCCTTTCGCAGCCTCCTGGGACCTAATTGATTTGGGAAAGACTAGCTCTCACGTGGGGCTCTGCCAGCCCTCAGAGGAGAACGCCCCCAGGTACTGAAGTGTCATTCTTTCGAGAGCATCACTGTGACTGTGATTGGGAGCCCCATGTGAGACAGGGACTGTGTCCAACCCAATTCGCTTGTATCCACTCCAGTGCTCAGTAAAGTGCCTGGCACATAGTAAGCACTTAAACACCATAATTATTATTTTTTATTGGGTTGAAAAGCCCATTTCAAGCCAAGCGCCACTTCTCTGGCATGCCAATTGTGTTTGCCGAAAACTAGAGGATCTCAACCCTGGCTCTGGGTTCCCGTGCAATACATCCAGGAGGGCAAATCCACAAGGAGCCTCAATGCCTCGATTTTAGCCAGATTTGGCATTGCTGTGGTCGGTGGGGGGAGAAGGGGAAATCGCCCCGCGCTGGAGTTCTATTTATTTATCTGTAATGACCCCAGAACGTTGTGGTTTAACCCACCCACTGCATGTCGAGTCCTGATTGGGCATCCATTTTGTCTTTTGTTTGAATGGCTTTTGGGGTGAAATCATTCTGGCCTTTAGTCGGTTCTTAACCTGTAAGGGAACAGGATTCTACGAGGAACTAGAGAAGTGTGTAGCCCTGGCGGTTTTTCTTCCCTAGAACTTCCCAGACTTCTGAAGAATGTTTAATGGTCTGACAACGGACCGTTACACACAAAGCAGCAAGTTATGCTGTGCATGATGTGAATAATTACGGCGTTATAGTTTGGGCTTTTAGGGCACTGTTGACTTAAGCAAAATAAGCCTGCAGGCCAGCTGCAGATCTGAGTTTCTGTAAGTTTTCTTGCTTTTTCTCCAGCCCCTTCCCACCCCCTCCCCCACCCCATATCCCCCCTCCCATCCATTTCAGCTCCCTAACAATGTCCTTTTTCAGGCCTCTCCAGGTACAAAACCTTTACCAAGTCTTCAAGCTCTGTCCTACACACACGGCTTTCACACATCTGGCTGATCTGAGCTTCTCCCTCGGTGAATATTTTCCATTGGCCTGGAAGTCGAACACATAACATTTGGATTAGCTTCTCTGAAGTAGGATTGGGAGAGGAGACCCATCTACCCAAGTCTCTCCCTGGTTGGGTTGGCTTGCCGATAATAATAATGATAATAATAGTATTTCTTAAGCGCTTACTATGAGCCAGGCACTGTGCTGGGGTGGATACAAGCAAATCGGGCTGGATACAATCCCTGTCCCATTTGGGGCTCACAGTCTCAATTAAAGGTGAAGTAAACTGAGGCCCAGAGAAGTGAAGTGAGTTGCCCAAGATCACACAGCAGACAAGTGGCAGAGCTGGGATTAGAACCCATGACCTTCTGACAGTGGGCAGAGTGATTCCAATGCTCTTCCGTGGGGACTGATGGCTTTTGTTTGAATCCAAAGCATACACCCCAGTAACCACCAGTGGAAATCCAGGGATAATCTATTCTCGGGGATGCAGTGGTGCCAGACATCAGTTTCTCCCCAGTGTCTACCCTGGTTTACCAAACTATAACTGGATATGCGGAGAGAGGTAGAGGGATGGCTTGCCCTGCTGATTTCAAGATGATGTGACTGATGAGGCTGATGTGGGAGGGTGAGGCTGGAAAGGTGGTTAAACTGCCGACACCCTGCCTCACCGTGCCCTGGTCCAAGCTCTCTGTAGCAAGGCCAGAGAAATTCCCATCTGCTGTGGCTGGTTAGTCTTCCCTTGCGCAAGGGTGTGTCTTTGTGTCTCAGTGTCCCCAACTGTAAAATGGGGATTTAATACCTGTTTTCCCTCCTACTTAAGACTGTGAGCCCCTGTGTGGGACAGGACCGTGCCTAGACTGTGAGCGCAGACTGAGACTGTGAACCCCACGTGGAACAGGAACTGTGTCACCCCACCCCACCCCATCGCTTAGGACAGTGCCTGGCACAAAGTAAGCACTTAACAAATACCACAATCATTATTATTAAAGTATCATTTATGCCCAGTCTACCTTCGGTAGCTGAAATGCGACCCGTGATGATCTGATGGGCTTCGTGCTACTTAATGCTTTCAAAGCAGCTGAAATCCCAAACTACAGACATGGCCATTCTCTCTCTCTAGGCCTTGCACTTCTTAAGGATGGAATGGGAGAACTATTGACACTTTTCAAGTTACTTCTGCCAAAACCTTGTATTGGGGTCAAACCTCCAACATTTCAGGATTTGTAGCTCTGTACTGTTCACCCCTTCAGTTGGGGACGACTGAGCCAGCTAAGGGCTAGTGCTCTTATTATATTCACCTGGATCCTGCTGTGGGGAGGGTGAGGTGGGGGGACGGGGAGAGATTCATGTTTAGATCCAAGAGATTGCCTGAAAATTGTTCTCCTCCATTCTCCCTCCCCTCTGGGACCAATTTGGATCTGGGAGAAACCATGGGGTGGTGTGGGGTTCTGAAATCACACCCCCACCCCAGTCAGCTCTGGACCTGAAACTTGGTTATGGTGGAGGGTAAGAGGGCTTGAGGAAAAAGGGCAGTGTGGCCTAGTGGAAAGAGCCCAGGCCTGGGACTCGGAGGACCTGGGTTCTCATCTGAGCTCTGCCAGCTGCCTGTTATGGGACCTTGAGGGAGTCACTTGATTTTCCTGGGCCTCAGTTTCTTCATCTGTAAAATGGAGAGTCAATTCTTGTTCTCTCTCCTACTTAGACTGACAACCCATGAGGGACAGGGACTGTGTCCAGCCTGATTAACTTGCAGCGTTTAGGACAGTGCTCGACCCACAGTAAGAGCTTACCAAATATAATTTAATTATATTAATGTCTGTCTCGCCCTCTAGACTGTAAGTTCGTTGTGGGCAGGGAATGTGCCTTTTTATTGTTATATTGAACTTTCCCAAATGCTTAGTACAGTGTTCTGCACACAATTAAGTGCTCAATAAATACAACTGACTGACTGATAATAATGAAGCCTAGCTGTAGACTGCTGAGAGACCACCTTGGTTCCACAGACCAGCCTGGCATTCAGCAATCGGGAGTGGGTTGGCTATCTACTGAGCATTCATTTATACATTCAATTTATTCATTCATTCAACTATATTTATTGAGCGCTTACAGACCTCTTGGAAGACAGAGACTTTGAGATGCAGAATTGAAAACTGCACCAGGCACTGTAGTTGATCCTTGCATCAGCCCTACAGAGTATGATGGGGATTGTGTCCAAGCACGAGGCTTGGCGCATAGTGAGCTCTTTAAAACATGCCACTGTTCTAAACAAGGATCTCTCTACATCTCCTTCACTATGCACAATGAGAAAGAGATAGTCAGACACACCAGTGCTGCATATCTGTTAAACCCTGTGAGCTCAGAGGCCAGCTCTGTGTAGACATGAAAAAACAAACAGAATCCCCATAAAAACTGTAGGCCTAAACCCTAGAGAATGATATTAGCAACTAAGTAAAGAGAGAAAATGTAATGGCTTGTCCATGTAGGGGTGGAGAGGGGCAGGGGGAAAGAGAGAAGATCTCAGAGTCATCCCACTACTAGGAGTTGAGCCCCTTTCCCACCTCCCCCTTCCCCCCCACACCCAGTACTGACAATAATAATAATAATAATAATAATGTTGGTATTTGTTAAGTGCTTACTATGTGCAGAGCACTGTTCTAAGCGCTGGGGTAAAAACAGGGGAATCAGGTTGTCCCACGTGGGGCTCACAGTCTTAATCCCCATTTTACAGATGAGGGAACTGAGGCACCGAGAAGTGAAGTGACTTGCCCACAGTCACACAGCTGACAAGTGGCAGAGCTGGGATTCGAACTCATGAGCCCTGACTCCAAAGCCCATGCTCTTTCCACTGCGCCACTCTGCTTCTCTGATCCAGAGAAGACGATCCAGACTGAATCAGTCTGGCAGTTTTGGATCTCAGGTGAGCAGAGTCCTGTGCTTTCAGGGGGTGTGCTTGCTGACAGTCACCCAGAAAACAGGAACTGGAGGGCTGTGACTTACTCAGAGTGGTCCTGGTGATGAGCTTGAAGGGCCGGAGCCCCTCAAATGCCTTCTTGGATATTTTCTCCATAGAGAAGTGGTGCAGGACACCTGCCACAAGAGGAGAAGCAAGACAGGTTAGGCGTTGCCCCCGGGGGCACTGGCATCTCTTTCCTTGGGCCAAGGGCATCGTCTCATTATTGGGCTCTGGGTGTCATTGAGCCCGCTGACCATCAACCTTTTCTTGTTCCTGGATTATTCCTCTCCGCTGGGGCAGGAGGATGGGCGTGGAGTAGTCAACTCTCTTGACCAGGGGATCCTACTCAGTGGAAGGGGCCCAGAAAAATCAGACCCAGATTCCCCTTCCTTTTCTTTTGCCCCCAACCTCTGCCCCCAGAGAAGCAGTGGGCAGTGCCAGGACCAACGACCCAACCTTTCCATCATACCCTATCCAAATGAGTCACAGTCCTGAGGATAAGTCCCTAGGGGTGGAGAGAAGCCATTCTGTAAGTGTTTGTGCTGAAGCAATTGCCAAGGACTCTTTATCCTTTCAAGTACCCACCTTTCCTCTTATAAAAATGTTAGGGGATGGTTCTAAATTCTCAACTTCCCTGAGTATCCTTGACTGCAGCCTTCCGGGAAACCTTACAGAAACCTTGCAGATAAGCTGCCCTGTTTGACCAGCCCACCAACATTTTCTTTAGAACCAGCCCAAACTCTCCCCAAAGGTTCATCACTAGCAAAGCAAATGAAACACGTATCCTTCAGGACTCTCTGGCCGTGAACCAGGCGAACGATTAGCTATCTGATTAGGCTGGGAAATCCATCGAAAGACCCCAGCCAGGAGTCACAACCCACTCGTAGAGTCGCTCGGAGAGAGTTTAAATCCCAGTTTTAATACCAGTTTAAATGAAGCAGCTTGGCCTAGTGGATAGAGCATGGGCCTCGGAGTCACAAAGACCTGAAGCCTAATCCCGGCTCCGCCACTTATCTGCTCTGGGACCTCGGGGAAATCATGTAACTTCTCTGTGCCTCCAATACCTCATCTGTAAAATGGTGATTAAGAATCTGAGCTCTATGTGGGACAGAGACCGAGTCCAACCCCATTTGCTAAGATCTACCCCAGTGCTTAGTACAGTCCCTGGTACATAGTAAGAACATAACAAATTCCTCAGTTATTATTATTATTATTGTTATTATATCACAGTGCACTGCCCAGAAGACAAATGTCATGGAGCTCAGTTCTGCACTTTGGGCTACAGCTTTGACTTGGCCATGATGAGCTCAGCCCGCCTTCTGAGG
Organism: Ornithorhynchus anatinus; assembly: GCF_004115215.2. Taxonomy (NCBI): domain Eukaryota; kingdom Metazoa; phylum Chordata; class Mammalia; order Monotremata; family Ornithorhynchidae; genus Ornithorhynchus; species Ornithorhynchus anatinus. The sequence continues at coordinate 41,707,421 of NC_041733.1, forward strand.
GAGAAACTTAAGGAGCTCAGGTCAAAGACGAGAACAAAGCAACCATGTCCTAGCCGATGATTTCAGGCACAGAGCCCAGGGGGAGGTAGCAGTTGCCATCCTTGAGGGAAAGTGAGTATAGGCGTGGGGCAGGACTGGGAGAAGAGCGGAAACGTGGCCTAGTGGAAAGGGTAGGGTCCTGGGAGCCAGGGGACCTGGGTTCTCATCCCGGCTCTGCCAATTGCTTACTGGGTGACCTTGAGCAAGTCACTTAACTTCTCTATGATTCATTTCTCCTGTTCTCGCTCCTACTTAGAGTGAGAGCACAATTGGGACAGTGCTTAGAACTGTGTTTGATACATAGTAAGTGTTTAACAAATACCATAAAAAAAGAAAGATGACTGTTGAACTGAGATAGGAGGAAAAAATAAGAGTGTACCACCCCTTCAGCCTCAGATTAGAGGGAGTGGAGAAAACCACTCACTGTTTGCATTTTCAATCCAACCACTTTATTCTTCCAGCCTGGGAAACTCTGACCAGTGACCCGAGATCTAGTTTGGAGATCCCAACAACCATTTTGCCTCTTGAGTGGGTCCTGCTTTATAGAAGAAACCAGAAGCAGTGTGGCTTAGTGGAAAGACGCCGGGCTTCGGAGTCAGAGGACATGGGTTCTAATCCCAGCTCCGCCCTTAGCTGTGTGACTTTGGGCAAGTCACTTAACTTCTCTGGGCCTCAGTGACCTCATCTGTAAAATGGGGATTAAGAATGTGAGCCCTACATGGGACAACCTGATTACCTTTATCTACCCCAGCACTTAGAACAGTGCTCGGCACATAGTAAGCGCTTAACAAATACCATAATCATTATTACAGCGTATTTTGGTGGGGGGGGGGGTTATGTACTTTTTTAAGTCCTTTTTTTTAAGTGCTTATTATGTGCCAGGCACTGTACTAAACACTGGGGTAGATACAAGGTAATCAGGTTGGGCACAGTCTTTGTCCCATGTGGGGCTCACAGTCTTGATCTCCAGTTTTCAGATGAGGAACTGAGGCACAGAGAAGTGAAATGACTTGCCCAAGGTGACCCAGAACATAAATGGGTCAGCATTGAGAAGCAGCGTGGCTCAGTGGAAAGAGCCCGGGCTTTGGAGTCAGATGTCATGGGTTCGAATCCCGGCTCTGCCACTTGTCAGCTGTGTGACTGTGGGCAAGTCACTTCACTTCGCTGTGCCTCAGTTACCTCATCTGTAAAATGGGGATGAAGACTGTGAGCCCCACGGGGGACAACCTGATGCCCCTGTGTCTACCCCAGCGCTTAGAACAGTGCTCTGCACATAGTAAGCGCTTAACAAATACCAACAAATACCAACATTAAATGGCAGAGATGGGATGAGAACCCAGGTCCTTCTGATCCCCAGGCCCATGCTCTATCCATTAGGCTACAATGCTTCTCTATTGCAGGCATCTCTAGGGCAGTAGCACAACTAAACCCTTCCAAGGCCCAGGCCAGGGGAAGGAAACGCCAGGGGAAGGAAACCTAAAGGGACAGGGACTAGTAGGTAGGGCCTGGGCCTGGGAGTTAGAAGGACCTGAGTTACAATCTACCCCTTGCCTGCTGTGTGACATAGGGCAATTCACTCCACTTTGCTGGGCCTCAGTTACCTCATCTGTAAAATGGGGCCTAAAACTGTCAGCCCCTTGGGGACAGGGACTGTGTCTGATCTGATTATCTTGTATCTACCCCAGTGCTTAATACAGTTCCTGACACAGAGTAAGTACTTAACATCTCACCCACATCTTGCCTCTGGCCTGGGATGCCCTCCTTCCTCATATCTGACAGACAATTACCCTCTCCTGCTTCAAAGCCTTATTGAAGGCACAGCTCCTCCAAGAGACCTTCCATGAATAGGCCCTACTTTCCTCTTCTCCCAGACCTTTTTGAGTCACCCTGACTAGCTCCCTTTATTTTTCCCTTTCTCCCAGCCCCATAGCACTCATGTACATATCTGCTGTTCATTTATTTATATTAATATCTGCCTGCCCCTCTAGATTATAAGCTTGTTCTGGGCAGGGAATGTGTCTGTTTATTGTTATATTGTACTTTCCTAAGCGCTTAATACAGTGCTCTGCACACAATAAGCATTCAATAAATACAATCGACTGATTGAAATACCACAATTTTTATAATTATTATTAGTGTTGGATAAGGATAGGTTGGTGATGAAGCATTTAAAACTGCTGTTATTGTGAGGGGTGTTGAACAAAATGCACATAATGCAAGCCAATCACACAGTTCATGCCCAGAGTAACTTAGTTCACTTCATTGTGAACCCTTAGATTCACAATGAAGTGAGCTAAGTTACTCTGGGCATGAATTGTAAGCCTGGCTTCCTGCACACCAACTGCTCAAAGGTTTCATTTTGCTTGGCTCTTCTGCACGGAAAGGCTGCCGACCTATGATTAAGGCCAAGGCAGTTTCTTTGGCCAAAATTGAAGGTGAATCCTGGATTGGACCCAGGACATGAAAGAATTTGCTACTGACTCAGAGTGGGCTGAGTATAGGGGTGGGAGTGGTCATTCTGATTTTGATTCTGATCTTTCCCCAGCAAAGGATGAGAAAGCAGGGTGATCTGGCTCACCTTTTCGAATGGTCCAAACATGGAGCTCAACTTGAGGGGGCTTCTCAGTCTCCAGGGCTATTTTTCTGATGGTTTCCCCATTCTCCATGAACACTGACTCATACACGGGCAGCGTCTCTTCTCCACAGAAGTAGTCTTTGTCGTCAAAGCCCTGGCCAGGTATTTCCTCTGGGGGTGGAAAACAAAGCTTCATGGTCAGTGTCTTTGCAACAAGAACCTGTTGAATCTACCCCAGCGCTTAGTACAGTGCCTGGCCCGTAGTGAGTGCTTCACAAAAGAGGAAGAAAGGAGAAGGGAGATGAAGAAGAAGAAGAGAGAAAGAACCTGAACCCTTCTGATTCATGGTGGCTGTGGGTGCTTTTCTGAACACATCATGCTTGAGGCAAATCTAATGCTAACTACCAAATATTATTATTTTAGTGTTCATTAAGTTGCTTCCTCTAGGCTAAAACTGGGATAGACAGAAGATAATCAGGACAGGCTCATTCCCTGTCTCACATGGATAGGGACACTAACAAGTTGAAAGAACAGCATGAAGAAGCAGCATGACCTAGTGGAAGGAGCACGGATCTGGGAGTCAGAGTACTTGGTTTTCTAATCCCAGCCTCACCATATGTCTGCTGTGTGACCTTGGTCAAGTCACCTAACTTCTCTGTTCCTCAGTTACCCTGCAAAATGGGGATTAAGACTGTGAGCCCTACTTGGGACAGGGACTGTGGCCAATCCAATTATCTTGTATCTACCCCAATGCTTAATTCAGCGTTTGGCATGTAGTAAGCACTTAAATTTCATTAAACAATAAAGAGCGGGTAACTTAAGTCCATTTTACACTGAGTCATCGCTCAGCACACACCATTCCATTCCTCCAAAACCTTCAGTGCCTTCTCACTTCACTTTATATCAAACAAAATCTCCTCACAAAAGGCTTCCAGGCTTTCCACCATCTCACCCCATCTTCATATCTGTGCTCTTCACCTGTTGCTCCTGAACTCACTTATCTGCCTTTTCTTTAACTATACCTTGAAGCAGCAGGGCCTAGTGGAAATAACCCAGGCCTGGGAGTCACTGGACCTGGGTTCTAATTCCCAATCTGCCCACTGCTAACTGTGTGACCATGGGACAACCTGATTACCTTGTATCTACCCCAGTGCTTAGAACAGTGCTTGGCACAAGGTAAGTGGTTAACAAATACCATAATTATTATTACAGCGTATTTTGGTGCGGGGGGTGGTTAAATGCTAAATGCTAAATGCTAAAGTGGTTAAATAAGTCGTTTTTTTAAAAATGCTTATTATGTGCCAGGCACTGTACTAATCGCTGGGGTAGATACAAGATAATCAGGTTGCATACAGTCTCTGTCCCATGTGGGGCTCACAGTCTTAATCTCCATTTTTCAGATGCGGTAACTGAGGCACAGAGAAGTGAAGTGACTTACCCAAGGTTAGCCACCACATAAATGGCAGACTTGGGATGAGAGCCCAGGTCCTTCTGATCCCTAGGCCCATGCTCTATTCATTAGGCCACAATGCTTCTCTATTACAGGCATCTCTAGGGCAATAGCACAACTGAACCCTTCCAAGGATTGGACCAGGTGAAGGAAACCTAAAGAGACGGGGCCTAGTGGATAGGTGCCAGGGGCAGGGATTACCATTCCATTTTTGAACGTGAGGAAACAGAGGCCCAGAGAGGATTGACCAGTCAGCAGCAACACCGGGACTAGAATCAATCAACTGATAGCTGGTATTTACTGAGGGCTTACTGGGTGCAGAACACTGTACTGTTTGGGAAAGTACAATACAGTAGATTTGGTAGACACGATCCCTGCCCACAAACAAAAAAAGCAGCTCACAATCTAGTGGGTGAGACAGACATTAAAATAATAATTATTAGTATTATTTTGGTATTTGTCAAGTGCTTACTATCTGCCAGGCATTGTACTAAGCACTGGGGTGGATGCAAGCAAATCGGGTTGGATACAGTGCCTAGCCCACGTGGGGCTCACAATCTCAATCCCCATTTTACAGATGAGGTAACTGAGGCTTGGAGAAGTGAAGTGACTTGCCCAAGGCCACACAGCAGACACGTAGCAGAGATGGGATTAGTACCCATGATTTTCTGACTCCCAGGCCCATGCTCTATCCACTATGCCATGCTGTTTCTCTGTAAAATGAATTACAGGTAGGGGAAATAGCAGGGTTTAAACCTAATTACATAAGTGCTGTGGGGGTTGAGGGTAGGGTGGATATCAAGTGTTTAAAGAGTACAGGTCTTCTGCCTCCCTAGCCCAGGCCTAGAATGAATCAATCAATTAATGATATTAATTGAGAGCTTACTGGGTGCAGAGAACTGTAGTAATAATAATAATAGTTATACTTATTAAGCACTTACTGTGTGCCAAGCACTATCCTAAATGATGGGGTAGATATGAGATTATCAGGTTGGACACAGCCCCTCTCCAAAATGTAGCTCACTGTCAAGGTAGAAGGGAGGAGGATTTAATCCCCATTTTACAGATGAGGAAACCGAGGCACAGAGAAGTTAAGTGACTCGCCTGAGGTCACAGAGCCCACAAGTTGCAGAGTCTGGATTAGAACCCAGGTACTCCCTCAGGCCTGTGCTCTTTCCACTAGGTTATGCTGCTTCCCACTCGACTAAGCGGTTGGGAGAGTATAATACAGCAAAGTTGGTAGGCTCATTACCCGCTCACAGGGAGCTTACAGTCTAGAGGGGGAGAGAGGGAGGGGGTAAGTCTACTTTCTTCCTGATCTAAACCGAGTGGAGTAGAAGGCTCTAGATGTGAAAGGCAGTGTCCACAAACTCTCACGTACTTCATTTGACAAACACATCTGGATCCATACATGCTTGCCTACAGGGACTCGCCTACAGATCCTTTCTTGGACAAAAGAGAGGATCCTGATTCAAATCAAATCAAATCCCCGCGGCCAGCCACGCCGGCCAAAAAAAGACCCAGAGTTCGTTTCGTTTGTTTTTGTTTTCGTTCAGATCCTGATGCAAATCTACGTGCTGTATCCAGATCCTTTGAGGCTGTCTTCAAGGGAAATAAATGACTTTCCAGGGAAGTTAGTTCCCAGGGTGGAAAGGCGGGTGCCGGTGGAGGGCCTACAATCAAACTCGCGATTATCCAGGAGTGGACTCTGATGGAGGGGCTCATCCAGGTTTTCTGCCCCCGGCTTTTGCCTGTGTCAAATGTGGTGGGCACCCCCCTGCTCCACTCTGCTTGACCTCCCCTAGGGGGAAGTGATGGGAGTGGAGGGGCCGGGGGTGGGTTGGGAAACAAGGCTCATTCCATCACCTGGGCCCGATCCGTTCCCGATCCGAGTCATTCATAACTCATTCACTCTGTTTTATTTTTTATAGAGCACCTATTAGGTTCACAGCACGGCACTGCCTATTCGTACAAGTTCAATCAGAGTAAAGGACCCTCTCAGCTGTATGTTTACTCCTGCAACGGTAATGAGCCAGGGAAGAGAGAAGTTGAAACTTAAATTGATCTGGGGGTGGGTGGGAGGCTGATCCTAACGTCTAAATCAAGATTTTAGGGGCATCTCTCTCCATCTCCCCATAGATAACCCTGAATTCCCTGTTCCCAAATCCCCACCTCTTTCCCCATCTCCATTCTTTCAGGCACCTCACTGTGCTCTGTGCTCTGGGCTGGGACCTTTTTTAAAATACTATTACCAATAATAATAATGGTATTCGTTAAATGCTTAGTAAGTGTCAAGAACCAAACTAAGGGCCGAGGTAGATAACAAGATAACCAGCTCCTACAAGAGGCTCACGTTCCAAGTAGGAGGAAGGATAGGTATTGAATCCCCATTTTGCAGATGAGGTAACTGAGGCACAGAGATGTTAAGTGACTTCCCCAAGGCTACACAGCAGGCAAGTAAGTGGTGGGACCGGCATTAGAACCCAAGTCTTCTGATTTCCAGGCCTGGGCTCTTTCCACTAGGCCATGCTGCTTCACAAATGCCTGATTCAGGTGGTGATGTTACCTGAGTGCTCTGAGAGCCTAAAACTGCAAAGCACTGAGGCCTAGGGGAAGTTCTAATCCCACCACTTACCTGCTGTGTGACCTTGGCAAATCACTTCACTTCTCTGTTTCTCTGTTTCTTCATCTGCAAAATGGGGATTCAGTACCTCTTCTCCCTCCAGTTTAGACTGCGATCCTCCGTGTGGATTAGGGAGCGTGACTGACCTGACCCCAGGGCTTGGTGCAGAGCGTGGCACACCATAAGCACTTAACAAACACTATATGGTTATTATTATTATCATGAGCAAGTCAGCTAGTGTAAGCTTTGAAGTCTAGCATTTCAGCCCTCATGAATGGACCAACTCTCCCACAATGGGCCCGTTGTAGTTTTCCCTCTAGAATGAAAGCTTGTTGTGGACAGGGAATGTGTCTGTTTATTGTTATATTATACTCTCGGAAACACTCTGTGTGCTCTGCACACAGTAAATGCTCAATAAATACGATTGACTGACTCCCAGCAGCCAGTGCTGGGAAGCAGCGTGGCTCAGTGGAAAGAGCATGGGCTTTGGAGTCAGGGCTCATGAGTTCGAATCCCAGCTCTGCCACTTGTCGGCTGTGTGACTGTGGGCAAGTCACTTCACTTCTCTGTGCCTCAGTTCCCTCATCTGTAAAATGGGGATTAAGACTGTGAGCCCCATGTGGGACAACCTGATTCCCCTATGTCTACCCCAGCGCTTAGAACAGTGCTCGGCACATAGTAAGCGCTTAACAAATACCAACAGTGGGGATCTGACAACCAGATTCCATTACTCTGCAAGCCCTTTAAGGGCAGGGGTCATATCTATTTCTTTCATTGCCCATTCCCATCATTACAGTGCTCTGCATATAGCGGCCACTCAATAAGTGTTATTGGTGATGATTTTTCAACATATCAATCGAATTTATTAAGCACTTACTGTATGCAGAGCACATTTCAGAGAGTATAATATAACAATAAACAGACACATTCCTTGTCCACAACAAGCTTTCATTCTAGAGGGGGAGACAGATGTTAATAAATAAATAAATTACAGATATGTACATAAGAGCTGTGGGGCTGAGGGAGGGGTGAATGAAGGGAACAAATCAGAGCGACGCAGAAGGGAGTGGGAAAAGAGGAAATGAGGGTTTAGTCAGGGAAGGCTTCTTGGAGAAGATGTACCTTCAATAAGGCTTTGAAGGTGAGGTCTGTCGGATATGAAGAGGGAGGGCTTTCCAGGCCAGAGGCAAGATGGGGTGAGAGGTTGGTGGCTGGATAGATGAGATCGAGGTACAGTGAGTAGGTTGGCATTAGAGGAGGGAAGTGTGTGGGCTGGGCTGTAATACAAGAGCAGTGAAGTAAGGTAGGAATTGGCTATAAGACTGAGCGCTTTAAAGCCAATGGTAAGGAGTTTCTGTTTATGGCGGAGGTGGATGAGCCATCACTGGAGGTTCTTGAGGAGCGGGGAAACGTGGACTGAACATTTTCATAGAAAAATGATCTGGGCAGCAGAGTGAAGCATGGAGTGGAGTGGGGAGAGACAGGAGGCAGGGAGGTCAGCAGAGAGGTCGATATACTAATCAAGGTAGGGGATAGGATAAGTGCTTGGATTAACATGGCAGCAGTTTGGATGGAGAAGAAAGGTTGGATTTTTCAAGCGATTTTTTTCCCCGGGGACCCTAAGTGATAACCTTCCCGGGTGGGACTGGCTCGAAAAGCCTCCTTCCAACCCCTCCTACCCGAGGTGACCTCAAGTACACCCCCGCCTTTGTCTCATTTACCTGGACACACTTTGCAGCATTTCCCGTCGATTTTCTGGGGGTACTTGCAGGGGTGCCGGTCAGGGCAGTGGATCTTCTTACACTCCTGCTTGGTGACGTTACAGGTGCAGAGCACACACTCCATGACCCCAAAAGCCCGGAGAGTTGGGTGCCAAGATTCGCCGTGGGAGTAGGTCTTTCCATTTGAAACGCAAACTGCAACAGCATAGGAAGGTGGGAAATCAGAGGTCAGGAAACCAAGTGGTGAAAGGGGAGGGAGTGGGGGTGGTGGGCCTGACCTTTCCTGAGGCTGGATCGTCACTGGTTCACTCGTGGTCGGTTAGCTATGTCTAGTCTTCCTCTCTTCACTCTGCTTTTCTCAGAAATTCATATCTACTGGCTGTTCCATTGGATTGTAAGATCCGCAAGGGCAGGGATCAGGTAATCCTGTGAGGAGCCAGTGGACATAAATTACTGAGAAAACCAGAGTGTGATCTTGGGCAAGTCACTTCACTTCTCTGTCCCTCAATTACCTCATTTGTAAAATGGGGATTGAGACTGTAAGCCCCATGTGGGACAGGATCTGTGTCCCACCCGATTTGCTTGTATCTACCCCAGCACTTAGCACAGTGCCTGGCACACAGTAAGCGCTCCACAAATCCTATTATTATTATTGTTATTATGACTGAGGAAGCCAGAGTGAAGAGCGGACGACTAGGCGTAACTAATTGACTAAGATCAACAAGGGCAGAGGGATCGTGGATGGTGTGGTGTTGCTTGAGAAGCAGTGTGGCCTAGTGGAAAGAGCCTGGGTCTGGGAGTCAGAGGACCTGGCTTCTAAACCCACCTCCACTACTTAGCTACTGTGTGACCATGGGGAAGTCACTTCACTTCTCTGTGTCTCAGTCCCCTCATCTGTACTCAATACCTGTTCTCCTTCTTACTTGAACTGTGAGGCCTATGTGGAGCCTAATTATCTTGCATCTGCCCCAGCGCTTAATATAGTGCTTAACATATAGTAAGCGCCTAACAGATACCACCAGCATTATTGTTATTATTGCTTCTTTCCACTGCTCTGCACACAGTAGGGGCCCCAACAATTATGGTGATATTCAGAGTTCTATTGAAGCCTCCCCCATCATCTTCTCTTCTGGCAAGGGCTCATTCAAGACCATTGATTGAGAGACTGATGGGTGCCCGTGGAAAGTGGCTGATGAGAACTGGGGCTAGTGGTCCAAATCTCTTAATGCGTATTCTTCCCTGATGCCACCCATCCCTGCCCAGGCCTGAGAGTAAAAATTGTCCCCCAAGCTGGAATGGGTTGGTGGGAAGGAGCCGGTGTAGATGAGATCAGCCTAGATGGGGATGTCAGGGAATCCCAAATTTCATTCCCATCTCACTTAGGCCAGGCCACTGTTGCCAGAGTGACACAGCAGGGAGGCAATTATCTGGATTAATCAGGCCAAAAGAATTACCAGGGCCATAAGACAAAGGCAGATCTAGGGCCTAATTGATGCAAACAATCCCCTCCTCTCTTCCCTTTGACTCTGGATCCAAACCAGAGGGAGTCTATGCTGAGGCCTATGCCAGCAAGCTAGCTGGTTGACTGGGATCCCAAAATACATTTTGCTTTGAACCACTTGGATTTTTCAGGTCTTAAAAATCAGCTGTCTGTTGTCAGGCCAAAGAGGGTCTGCGTGATCTGAATTAGCTGCAGGGACAGATAGCCAGGGCCCAATCTGCGCCCTTCTAGGCCTCGCTTTCCCCAGGGAAGGGAGCCGGAAGAAGAGGAATGTCACCCAGATCCTGCACAGGAAAGGTGCAACATGCACGGAGAGCTGAGGAGCTGATGCTTCTCCTGTTGGGAAGAGGAGGGATGTTGCGGAGGCTTCCCGCCAGCCTCTTGGCCAGGGCTCCAAGCAGGAGTGTGTTTTTCATTAGTGCGCTCGTCATTTCGTCCCCGCCAGTTAGATACTGCCTCCATCTCTGCTGGACCCTCTCCGCGGACAATGTGTCGCTTGTGTCGGATTTTTCCGGGAACCCAGACGAGCGGGCGAGGAAACCATTGGCCGGGTCTCGGCATGGGGCCCCTCCTCACAGAGTCCGGAGCATGGCTTTGGCGTTTTAGGCCATGTGATGTGGGATCTGCTGGAGGGTCTGGTGCCTTCTGAGGGAGGATCTCCAAGCATCTAACCAAAGGAGTCTGCTGAGAGGAAGCCAGAACATTCTCCCATGTGCTGCTTGGAATATCTGGGAAGGTCAGGGATGACCGAGGAGAAACGCCATCCCCTAATGCAAGCAGTGGGGCTTCTTTTCCTGGAGAGTAGGAGAGATCTTGAAGGTGGAATGGGCCAGGCAAGAGAGAGCTTCTTGGGGAGCTGACTGGATTAGGTGATGCTTGATTTGAGGGCTCCCAGCTGGAGAGAGATAACCTCCACACCTCAGGTTAAATAGGGCAACAGATCTGTCCCAGAGTCCCTTGAACTCCCTGCCAACCCCAAGCTAATGGAGCAGGCTGAGATACCCTGTCACAAACTGCCCCACTGCTCCCCTTTACCAGTTGGAAGGGGGAAGTTCAGTTGAAGCAGGGGTCTACACCACTAACTGGAACCCAAAGGGGCACAAACCCTTCAGAGGGAAATGATCCTTGGCAGGACTATCCTCACCCCCCAATTCTCCAGCAAGTAGGGAAGTGATAACCCAATGGTATTCACCACAGAAAGTGACTGAAATCTCATTCCCTCTCCAGGGACAGGTTGGAAATCCAAGCTGGGCTGGCCGGAGAAGAAGGTGGAAATGGGGGTGGTCTTCCCCTGTCCCATAAGGAAGAGGGATCTCCAAATCAACTGGTTGAGGAGATTCTGCGTCCCGCTCGGCGCACACATTATTTTCTTTCAGAACATGCTTTGCAGAACTTGTTGGTCATGAGAGAGAGAACTGGAGGTGACTCCAGGGCTGAAAACGGAGTGGGGACATCTAGTTTGCTGCCAGTCCCCGCATTCAGAGAAGAATACCAGGAACCCTAAAAAAAATCGGATTTTTCCAACGAGCGGAGATAGTAAACATTTCCAATACTCCTAATATGCCATCACTTTTTAGGCTTTTTTTTTCCAAACTATGGTCCTCTTTTAAGCCTGTAACTCTCTAAAGCAATTTAATTTTTTATCTATAATCTGAAATTTGCATCTAACCAGGAACAGATGTGGCCAACTGGCTTTGGTGGAACTCACTTTACCGAGATTTATAGCAGGAGCTCTTTGTAACGTATTGTTTTTCACCAGCATTATTCCACCCTCGGTTTTAATAATTTATTAGGTTTAACCCTTTTGAAGAGAAGTTTTGGTTTTTCCCCCCTGAAAGGAAACAATTCATAGAATGGTTTCATGAACGCAATCGAGCTGAGCTCGTTCCCATGCGTCCATTGGAGAAAGTAGGAATGATTAGAAAAAAGTTTGGCAGAAGATGTAGGCCATTGATTGCTTGGCTTAATTTGTCTTGCTGCCACTCTGGGTTCAAGGAAGTTTTTACATGAAGATATGGAGCCCTATGTTTGGGGGGCGGGGTGGGGTGGAGAGGGGATTGTTGTATTCACTGCAGTCAATCACGTGAACCAGTGGGCCGCAGGCTACCGTAAACCCAATTTGCATTCTTGGTTTCCGAGTTTCCGGTTGGATTACGAATGGCTAAGGATGGGCTCCCCCATTTCCGTGCTTTTTATTATTTTCTGGAGCAAACCCATCGGGCGCTATTCTGCGGGGACCATCATGTGTAGATGCTTGAGGGGAAGCTCAACTTTGTCCCTGACATCCTACACTGTAGAGGGCCCTAGAAGGAATGTTTTCCACAGTCCTTTGGGGGGGATAAGGAAGATTTAATGGAGGACAGACCTCTGCTAACTTGTGACAAGGGGGGATGTTGGGTGTGTGTGTGTGTGAGAGAGAGAGAGATAGATTGAGAATAAATTCTGGCAGCAGAAAGCCTAGTGGGAAGCAGCACATCACCTGTCTCCCTGCTGCTTCAAGAGTTCTCGGTCTTAAGTGAATCCCAGGACGGGACATGCTAGGAGGGATGTGTGAGGAGGGAACCGATGAGTTTTCAGAGGCCCACCTGGCCCCATGCAGACTTCCCAAGTGTCTCCAAATTGCAGTCATTGTGCAAATCCAGACTGAGATCCAACGCTGGCCCAGGAGCCTGGGGGTTGGTGCCAGAGGCTCATTTTCCCAATACAGCTTTGGCTTGAGTGGAGGTGGTTTTGGATGCACCGGGAGCCTTGAAGCCCTAAGCTGTTCAGAGATGCTCAACCAAAGTGACATGTTGTAACCCAGGAGGACTGGCTGAGAGTTGCAGCAAGAAATGCGGATGGCGGGTGGGACGTGATCGGGGGACTTGGGGTGGGTGAAAGGGACTCTCTCACCCAACCCTGCCTCAACCCTGGAGCTTCTCCTTGGGAAACAGAGTCAGGCAGGAGGGGGTGGAAAGTGAAGGGTATTGCTCCCCTTCTCCCCAGGCATCATCCTCCCTCGCAGGGTTTGGATCCAGGGGGCTGGGCTCCCTCCCCTTCAGGAGTGGGGGCCGGTGCCATGCCTGCCAAGCGCTTAGAATAATGCTCTGCACACAGTAAGCACTCAATAAATACGATCGAATGAAAAAGCCGCTCCGCGTGGCCCTGCATGTCCACGGGATTTCTCCAGCTTCGTTTGGCCCACCTGACAGCTATTGCTCAGTTGGGCTCTCTGGCAGATGGAGAGGCACCCTTCAGCGTACTTTTCTGGCCCTGCTTGTCAAAAAGCCATTATCGGAAATGTTGGGCAGGGATGCGGCTTCACAGAATACAAATCTGCGTGGGTCGAATGATTTGATTTAGGGGAGGGAGCCCCCACGCGATCAGAAATCCCCAGAGGATCACTTTACCTCGTCCGTGCTTGTGCTTGTTGTTGATGACGATCTGTACGATGGTCCCCGATGCTTGTTGGGGGTCGGGCAGGGCTCCCCGGTTACTCCTGGCCCCGGGGAAACGGGACCCGCTGGCCGTCTGCCTGCTGGAGCTGGGCGGGGAGTCATAGTGAGAGCGGTGATACGAGTGCCTCTGGGGAAAGACAGGGCCGTCATCCAAAGAAGAGCTAGCAACCCACTGAGGAAAAGGCAGGCAAGGCCATCCATCTACCGCAACTAAACCTAATGGACGTCTTTTCCCCCCACCTCTTCGTTGCCTGCTCACCAGCACACAGAGATACCCTTAAGCAGTGCACGAAGACTGACTTCCGGCTAGAAGTGCAAAGAGTTTCAGGGTCTGAGAAAAAGCTTCACCCTCTTGGGAGCTGTGGTGCCTCCAGAGACCTCCCTCCTCTGTCCGCCCATCCCTCTTTCAGGGACTGATACTCATGGGAGGACTGAAAAGTGTCTGTGTGTGTGTGCGTGAGCACGCTCATACACACACAAGTATGGGAGGATGAAATGGAAGGGGTGAGATTGGCTGTTGAAACCTCAAACCCAAAAGACAAAATAGTACTTGGCAAAACAAAAACTGGAAAAAAAAAACCACCCCACCATGAAAAGCCACCCAGGAAAGCTGGAAATTATGTGAAAACGCAAACGTGGAAACAGGAAGGAACTCTTGTTGTTGTTGTTTGTATTGCTGTTATTATTATTACTGTTATTATTATATTACTGTCATTACCTGAAGAGAAACTTTCCATCCCCATCAGCATGCTAACAACATGCCAACATATATTTGGCATGAGAAGCAGGGTGGCTCAGTGGAAATAGCACAAGCTTGGGAGTCAGAAGTCGTGAGTTCTAATCCCCGCTCCGCCACTTGTCAGCTGTGTGATCTTGGGTAAGTCACTTCATTCATTTAATAGTATTTATTGAGCATTTACTATGTGCAGAGCACTGTACTAAGCACCTGGAATGTACAATTCAGCAACAGATAGAGGCAATCCCTGCCCAATGATGGGCTCACAGTCACTTAACTTCTCTGTGCCTCAGTTACCTCATCTGTAAAATGGGGATGAAGACTGTGAGCCCCCCGTGGGACAACCTGATTACCTTGTATCTACCCCAGTGCTTACAACAGTGCTTGGCACACAGTAAGCACTTAACCAATACCATAATTATCATTATTATTATATTTGCTTCCTGCCCATTTAAACCCCTGGGTATAAAAATAAAAATAATAATTTTAAGTGCTTACTATATGTCAAGCACTGTCAAGCACTGGGGTAGATTCAAGACAATCAGGTCTCACTGAGGGCTCAGAGTCAAAGTACGAGGTACTGAATCCCCATTTTGGAGATGAGAGAACTGAGGCACAGAGAAGTGAGGTGACTTGCCCTAGTTTACATAGGAGACAAGTAACAGAAGCAAAATTAGAACCCAGGTCCTCCGACTCCACCAGGGAGTAAACTTTAATCAATCAGTGGTATTTATTGAGCACTTACTGTGCACATAGGATGGTTGGGAGAGTGGTGGTCTGTCAGATATGAAAGGGAAAGAAGTACCAGATCAGAGAGAAAATGTGGGCAAGCGGTCAACGGCAGGATAGACGAGAGGAGGGTACAGGGGAACTAACTGTGCGGGTTGGGAGTGTGTGGGTTGGATCTTAACGGGAGATGAGCAAGGTAAAGTAGGAGGGGGCAAGCTGGTTGAGTGCCTTAAAGCCGATGGCAAGGAGTTTCTGTTTGTTCTGGAGATGGATGGGCAACTACTAGAAGGTTCTTGAGGAGTGGGAGATGTGGACTGAACATGTTTTTAGAAAAATGATCAGGGCAGCAGAATGAAGTATGGACTAGAAAGGGGAGAGACAGGAGGCAGGGAGGCCAGTGAGGAGGCTGATGCGGTAGTTAAAGCGGGCTAGGGTAAGTGCTCGGACCAGCATAGTAGCAGTTTGGAGGGATAGAAAAAGGTGGGTTCTAGAGATGGTGTGGATTATTAGACTCATTCATCCATTAAATGTAAATTGGTCAAATCAATCAAGCAAGAGTATTTGCTTAGTGTTTACCCTGTGCAGAGCACTGTACTAAGGACTTGGGAGAGTACAATAGAAATACTGGACATGAGCCCTATCCTTAAGAAGTTTACATCTAGCAGCGGGGGACTCTCGGTCATCAAAATAAATAATACACAGAAGAAAGCAACATGTTTCAAACATATGAACCCGAATTCTATGGGATGGGTGTTGGGGGCGAGTCACCAAGTCCTTAAGGAAAGTGGAAGCTCTGAAGTGGCACTAGGAGGTGGAAACAGGGTGGGAAGATGAGAGACTAATCAAGGGAAGACCTTCTGGAGGAGATATGACCTCCTCCGCTTGTTTGCTGTGTGGCCTTGGGCAAGCCATTTCACTCTGTGCCTCAGTTATCTCATCTGTAAAATGTGGATGAAGACTGTGAGTCCTATACGGTACAGGGACTGTGCCCAACCTGATTTGCTTGTATCCACCCCAGCACCTAGTACAGTGCCTGGCACATAGTAAGCGCTTAACAAATACCATAATTATTATTATTATTTGAAGATGGAGAGAGCAGGGCAGTGGTCTGCTGGATGTGAAGGGGAGGAAGTTCCAGGAAGAAAGGAGGGTGTGAGCAAGAAGGGGAGGCTAGAGCCTATGCAAACCATTTTGTAAATCAACAAGCTGTCACGCAAGCAGGGGGTTTCTGTGGGAAGAATTTTTGTTCACCCCCTCAACTTCTATAGCTTAGTGGATAGAGCACGGGTCTTGGAGTCATAAGGACATGGTTTCTAATCCTGGCTCTGCCGTGTGTCTGCTGCGTGACCTTGGACAAGTCATTTGGCTCCTCTGGACCTCAGTTACCTCATCTGTAAAAAGGAAATTAAGAGTGTGAACTCCATGGGGGACAGGGATTGTGTCCAACCTGATAAACTTGTATCTACCCTAGTGCTTAGAACGGTGCTTGGCACATAATAAGCACTTAACAAATATGATAATAATTATTAATGTTATCATTATTATTATTTCAATTCTTTTTCTGGTATCAGTCAGGTTCCAGAGGGGAGATGATGAGCTGTTTCATCACTGAATGAGTTTAGGGAAGTTTGAGCCAAGGGAATGCAGGGGAACGAGAAGGCCAGTCCTGATGCTGGGTTGTAAGAGATTTAGACACGAAAATGCCCAAACACAGTGCATTCCCCATATTTGGACAGCGAGTCCCAGACGGAGGGCAGTTGCTATAAAAACCTGGCCTTCAACCTGCTCCACCCCCACGCAGAGCTCACTGAGTTGGAGTGACTGTAAGGAGATGGAGATAGGGAGGAAGGAGAGGAGGCGGAGCGATAATGGCAGTAGCATTTGTTGAGCGGGGAACTGTAAAGCGACTGACAAGCTTGCTATAGTCCATGAACCCAGCCTTCCAGATTACGGGGAAACCAAAGGATCAAACCAGGAAGGAAGTGATCCCAGATAGGCATGGTAAACACACATCGGCAGGATCCAGGGCTTAAACCAAGCCCCAGTTCAGTGAGCTTAACCACCTCTCCTTCCTATGTGCTGTTGGAGTCTGGGTAAGAGAACCACCTGAAATCCTATATTAGCTTAATTTAGATGATCTACAAGCCAGGTGGACATTTTCAATTTCACTTGGCCCTCACCACACATTTTAAAAAGCACCAAATTTTTAGTAAATTGAAGGAAGAGATTTTCTTTCACCCCTAGCTTGACTTTAGGATGGGGCCCAAGTGGTCTTCCCCCTTGACCCTCCCCAAACACTGTACGACTCCTGAGTGTGCGTGGTTAAGCTTCCCAGCTTCAACCAGCCACCATCCCCCAGCTCATTCAGCATCTCAATGGCGAATCTTTGTGTATCCATTGGCTGGGGCGGAGGGAATAGTTTCTGCGTTGTGGCTGTTTTCCAAAGCAAAATGATATTTGGGCTTTGAATTTTTTTCCCCAACACCCATAGACCCCAGAGCGGACTGTGCAAAATTGTAGTTGGGAAAGAAAATCAGACTCCAAAGGAGGGGAAGGACGGGCCCTGGATACTCTCTCGGTTGAGGACCCCTCCCAAAACTGGTAACCATCACGATTTTCAGGCCTGTTCTGTTAAACAAACAATATCAGCCATGTGGCTGTTGGGCTGCAACTTGGATGATTCAGGTTCAACGGGGGCCGAACCTCGTGAGCGATGAGAAACGTGGCACTGGTGGGCGTTTTCCCGGAAAATTGCGATTCCAGAGCGATCTACTCGTTCCGCGATTGTGGGACAGCCCTCGGCCCGAGTGATGGATGAGGAATTTCTGACTGGCACAGAACCCGTCCCGGACCATGGAAAAACCACGACCCATCCTGCCTCTCTCCCAACCCCTGGCCTTCTCGCCCTGCACCCCTCCCTCCGCATTCCTCTACGGCAAAAATTATTTATTTATTTATTATTCAATTTATAAAAATGTGCCCCACGCATAAGTCTCTGGACTCCCGCACAGCAAAGGAAAATATTCATTTATAAAAATAAAGTGGAACCAGCTGGATGCTTCACTGTATCAGGCCAAGAGGCCCGATTCCAAAGACGGGCCCCGGACCCCTTTAAGAAATCACTCGGTTACCCGAGGCCCCGGCTTCTGGTCACAGGGCTCCTGATATTCCTGAGAGGCACCGGAGCACCTGGGCTATCCTCTCATCGGGCCGTCGCATGCCTCAAAGGATGCTGGGAGGAAGGGGGAAGAGATCTGTGTGCCAAAAGGAGGCAAAGAAGGCAGAAAGTAGGGGAAATGGCATTGGCCCATAAATGGCCAAAGGTCTGGCTTTGGAGGGAAGGGGACAGGCCCTGGATTTCAACACTGCCACTGAATGAGAGCAAGCAGCCCTGTACTCGGTACTTTCTGTCTTCTGCCCCTCCACCTCCATCTCCTCCTACCCCTCCCATGTCTACATGCCCTTCCATGGCTTGTCCGGACATCCCATCTCCTTCTTGACCCAGGCCACAGAGCAGTCAAAGCCTCTTCCCATTTTCAACTACATGTTCAGACTTCTGAGCAAATCCCAGTTTCTCCCTAATAAGGAGGGGGCTCTGGTTTTCCTTCCAGGGGGACAGGAAGGTGGACAGAAGAGCTAATTTCTAGGGAGGGCCCCCTAGATCTAAAGAACAGGACCATGGCACCCTCTATGGGGTCCAACAAAATGTTAGTTATTGTTGCTGCTAAAGCTTAGGGTCCACTAACAGCCTCTGAGCCTCATCCAGCTCTGATCACCAAGTTTTCATTAAAATACTCAAATTATACATGAATGTGTATAACCCTATACAGATTAACACAAGGCAAGGTGATTCAGTCAATCAATCAATTAATCAATCAATGGCATCTCTCTACTAAGTGCTTGGAAGTGGACAGGACCAAGAGACCCCCATCTACCATCTCTGTTATATTGTATTATAGTACTATATTGCCCTAAACTTACTACAGTGCCCTGCACGCAGTAAATACTCAATAAATATGATCAGTTAGTTGATTGATTCAGTTTGTGTTTGAGAAATACGCTTCTGCTCCACTGAAGCAGTGGGCGTGAGCTTCTGCTGACCGAAACCAGTTTCGACAAGCCTAGATTGTTTAGTTATCTTGCTTTCCGCACTCACTGGCGGTGTGAAGACCGCACAAGAAAGGACACTGTTTCACTATACAGTTAACAAATGAAGAAATGAGAAACTCCAAAGGGGGCTCTTTGTCTTGAATTCCAGTGACCCATCTTCAGAGGATGGTCTAGTCCATAGGAATGACAGGGGGCCCATATTAAGGGAACCAAACGACCCGGGCCTGGAGAGCCATCCTACAAAGCTCAGTGGGGTGGGGATGGATGGTGCAGGAGGGAAAGGAGGGAGGCAGGCTCCGGTTTGGGTCTGTGCAGGGTGTTCTGTGACATCTCCATACTTACTGCTTCTCTGTTGGCTGGCTGTCGGAAGACATCCCCATCAGAATGTTCCCATGACAATTCACCATCCCCTGTGTGTGCAATATCAATCAATCAATCAGTTGTATTTACTGAATGCTTACTGTGTGCAGAGCACTGTACTAAACTCTTGGGAGAGAACACAATAACAGAGTTGGTAGACTTGTTCCCTGCTCACAATGAGCTTAAGGTCTAAATCAATGGACACAGATTGGAGCAAACTGAACAGTGAAAGATAATACCCATTTGGGGGACACCTGTGGTATTTGTTAAGCACTTACTATGTGCCAAGCACTGTACTAAGCACTGAGGTAGATACAGGACAGTCAAAACAGACACAGTGCCTGTCCCAAAGGGGCTTCACAGTCTAAGGGGACTCAAAAGTGTTATCACTTATTCTATCAGCCTGTTTGGGAGTTTTGAGCAAACTGCCCAGATGCTTTCTGATGAACATAAACCAACATTTTAGGGGAAGTCCTCATATTATTTGGAACCTAAATTTCACTTCAGTTTAGGCTATTATTATGGATGGGAATGATTTTAAGAGCTCTATTCATCTTTCTTTTTAAAAAAATTCCACACCCTGCTAGTGAGAAGTTATGAAAAATCAGAAACATTAAGGTGGCACCTCAAATAGCTGTAAAGTAATTACATGTTAATGACTCCGGCATTTGATAGAAACTGAGTCACAGAATTATAGGGCTAGAAAACTATTTTACTAACAAAATTATAGGCTCAGAAAGCACCACAAATTCACCTAGGCATTAGGTCTATTGGAAAGAGCCCTGGGACAGGAACCAGAATTCTTGTCCCTCCTCTGTCTCTGATCTGATAAGTCACTTTTTTTTAAAATAGTATTGTTAAGCACTTACACTCTGCCAGGCACTGTTCTAAGCTCTGGGTAGATACAAGCTAATAAGTTTTGACACAATCTATATTTGATGTGGGTTTCACCGTCTTAATCCTCATTTTACAAATGAGGTATCTGAGGTGAGGAGAAGTTAACTGACTTGCCCAAGATCACACAGCAGACAAGTGACAGAGCCAGATTAGAACCAGATCCTTTTGACTTTAACGGTGCTCTATCCACAAGGTCATACAATGGAGGTGGTAGATAAGATCCCTGCCTACAAGGAGAAGCATCATAACCTAGTGCATAAAGAATGGGCCTGAGAGTCTGGGTTCTAATCCTGATTGCCACTTACTTGCTGTGTGAGTTGGGGCATGTCACTTCACCTCTCTGGGCTTCAGTTACCTCATCTGTAAAATGAGACTGTGTCCAACCTGATCAGCCTGTATCTATCCCAGCACTTAGTACAGTGCCTGGGATAAAAAAAAGAAGCTCAAGCTTCTGGGTCAGGATGCCAGACGAAACAGAAAAAATAATAAAAAAGGAGCTCAAGGCCCCTTCTATTGGTCCACAGAGCAAGAGAGCAGTGGAAAGAGGAATGGGACCCTAACTCCAATTCCCTTCCTTCACATTCACTAAAGTCACAAAAGAATCACATGAAGGAAGGCTGACTGAGAATCAGGGGTGCTCCCTTTTGGGAACACGCAAGGCTGACCCACTTGTCGTGCTTGACCCTGATTCACTGGGAAACTACCACCGGCCTGGAGAGAGGCCTCCTGTTCTAGCCAGAGTGAGGAGCCCTGACAGTGACTGATGATCCTGTAGTCAGGAGAAAGATCAAGACGTGATTGTAATGCGTTTTTTCACCAACCTCTGAAAGTTTTCTGGTGGACTGATTGTCAAACAACATTCATTTCACCTCACGCTCTACATGTGTTATTTATTCAATCTCCATTATTCCCCCGAGTAGCACCCTACAGGGATGGAAGAGGTTTGTCTCTCTAGCCTGGGGAGGTGAGAAGAACAAGTATTTGAACAATGGTGCCGGCCTTGGCTCTGAGCCAATGAATTCAAAACTCTGGCTGTGTTTGGCGAAGCCTGGATTTGGGTCTGGTCGTTCCCACAACGCACCCTCCCTCTCTCAAATGGGGCATTTTCCCAGCAATGGCCACTGCAGAGGAGCATTAGGGGCCAAAATTCCAAACCAGGGGAAGTCAGGTTGACGGCAGTCAGCAAGGTGTGGGTATGCAGATATTCCTGAGGGGAAAGCAAACTTTTCTACCTTTTTAAGCACCATTTTGACCTCTTTAGGGGCCTAGGACATAATTACAGAAACTCACTTGGGCATTTCTCCAGTCACAGCATCTCCCGGACCAGTCCTCTAACTTTTCCACGTCCCACAGACGTTGCTCAGCTCAGCTGAGGTAAACTACAGAGACGGTGGCATCTCCCCCCTTGGAAGTCCTTAAAAATGGGGCTGGGGACAATTTAGGTGCGGAGCTGCCTATAGGCAGGGCTTCAATGCCAGGGCTCTCAGAGGATCGATTAGACTGTAAGCCTGTCATCGGGCAGGGATTGTCTCTATCTCTTGCCGAATTGTTCATTCCAAGAACTTAGTACAGTGCTCTGCACATAGTAAGCGCTCAATAAATACTATTGAATGAATGAATGAAAGGATCTGGAAGATCCTTTGTTTGACCTGGTAGCTCACTGGAGCCAAAGGGCTTATGCAAACAGTGCCAAGCACACTGGGAAGAAGAAAGTGTTTAGGGCCCAAATGACAAATCTGTGCTAGAGAGTAGCATGCCAGGTCACCTCTGCTTGGCTTTTCCACTTGTGGAAGCAGCATAGATGCCTCTGCTGGTCTGCTCCCTCCAGTCATTCAGTCAGTCAGTAGTATTTATTGGGAACTTACTGTGTACAAAGCACTGTACTAAGCACTTGGGAGAGTACTATATAACGATATATCTGATACATTCCCTGCCCACAGTGTTCTTACAATCTAGAGGGGGAGATAGATATTAATATAAATACATAAAATTACAGACGTGTGCATGAGTGCTGTAGGCCTGTGATGGGGGCGATGAATAAAGGGAGCAAGTCAGGGTGATGCGAAAGGGAGTGGGAGAAGAGGAAAGGAAGATCTAGTCAGGGAAGGCCTCTTAGAGGAGATGCGCTTTCAATAAGGCTTTGAATATGGGGAAAGTAATCCCCCGCTGTACATGAAGAGGGAGGGTATTCCAAGCCAGAAGCAGGACGTGGGCTAGAGGACAGCAATAAGATAGATGAGATTGAGGCATAGTGAAATGGTTAACATTAGAGGACTGAAGTGTGCGGGCTGGGTTGTAGCAGGAGAGTAGTGAGATGAGGTAGGAGGGGACACAATGATTGAGTGCTTTAAAGCGGAAGGTAAGGAGTTTCTGTTTGACATGGAGGTGGATAAGCAACCACTAGAGGTTCTTGAGGAGTGAAGAAAAATGGCCTGAACATTTGGTGTAGAAAAAATGATCCAGGCAGCAGAGTGAAGTATGGGCTGGAATGGGGAAAGACATGAGGCAGGGAGGTCGGCAAAGGAGGCTGATAGAGTAATCAAGGCAGGTAGGACTCTGTAACAGCTGCCCTTGTTACCACTCCCAGGGCTTGACAGCTGCCCCATGCTCCCCTCTCTCTTCTTTCCCTGCCTCTGCTGACAGAGCAGGGACACCAAAGGGGACACAGGCAAAGCAGGAAATGGAGGAGGGAGCGTTGAAAATGGCTGATGTTGCTCTGTTGCTATCTGCAAAAAAAATCTCCCAGCAAAGCTCATTTGGGGCAGGGAATGTGTCTGTTTATCGTTATATGGTACTCTCCCAAGTGCTTAGTACAGTGCTTTGCACACACTAAGTGCTCAATAAATACGAATGAATGAATAAAAACTGAAAAAGGAAATGGGTTCCATTTCACTGTCCTCTGGGTTATTCCAAGCCACGACAATTGGTAAAGCCAATCAAAATGGGCCCGCCGATTCCCCCCACCATAAATATCTGCAATCTCTTTTCTCTCCTGCTCCCACTATTCCCTTTCCTATTCAGGCTGATTTTTATTGCCCCCTTGGAAGAAGGAACTGGCCCTTTAGTCAACCAGCTAACTTTTCATCCCCTGACTTGGGATGCGGCATACCCAGGGGTGGACAGCTGCAGCTTCCTGAGACGGTTTAATTTTTAGCAGCCATAAAGTAGGGAGTTAAAAACCCACGTCACCATATAAAGTAAAATTCTCTGCTACCACCCCGGGGAACTAAAAATAGCTGTCAGGAAGCGGAGACAATAAAACAGACAATTTGGGAGAGTTTACTCTTGTAGCCTCTCCATCTCGTCAGTGAAAAATGGGTCTTATGCTAGGTATTTCCTCCTTCAACCACGCTTGCCGATTTGGCTGGCTCGGCTGCAGTAGCCCAGGGGAACGCAAAGTGGTCTTCCTGGCCTGGAAGAGATGAAGGATGGTGGCTGTCTGTCTGTCTCTTCCTCCCAGCCCCTCCAGGCCTTCGCCTGAATGATCTGGAAAGTTACGTCAACACTCCGCTGTCTTTTGGCCTGAGCCACCTGGATTTATTCAATCAAAATACGGTCAGCAGTGTCCCCAGATTTGCCATCCCTGCCACCTTTAGGTAGGATTCCCAGCCTAGGCTTTAGCTGCTTTTCCAGTGATGAAGTCCTGCCCCTACTATCCCATTTCTTCTGGTGATCCTTCCGGCTCCTCTGACTCCCCCACTCCCGCTCTACCTACCAGCCTCGGTAATGATTTCCGTTAATGCTCCAGTCCAAGTTCACAAAGACAGTTTGTTAATTCAAGCAACGGGACACATCCACCTGTATGTTTCTTGGGGATCACTGCATTCTTTAAGACAGAAGAAGGCCGGGCCCGAGGTAAGAGTGGCATAAGCCACCCGTGAAGAGATAATTGGCCTGCAATGCATCACTGGCAATGTCTTTGTGGAGCCATATTTACGCACATCAAAAATACCTCTGGACCTTCAAGGGGGAAGCGGCATTATTGACCTTGACAAGACATCCCCAACAGAATTATTAGAATAAATCTGCTGAGCTCTGACTGCAAGCCTGAAGACGCCTCAAACAGCAGGCATGGCACGTTCCCTGCCCGGACTGTTTATCGTCTCAGTCAGGCCAGAGAAACATTCGGGACACAATGGGGAAAGGGTTAGTTCAGAGATGTTTTGGTGCGGAACTTTCTGGAGGACGCGTGTAGTGGGGACTTGAAGAAGCAGGGGAGGGGATGGTGTCACCATCTGAGGGTGCAAGAAGGCCTTTCCAGGAGGGATTTGGAAGAGGAAGAGAAGTGGAGCATTTCTGTTTGGCCTGTTCACAATACAGGGAATGGCCCATTTCCAAACTCTGCGGGACCCCCTCAAGCTTTGGCAGCTACAGTGAAATCAGAGCACTGGGGCAAATGCCATGGTTGAGGTGAACATGCCCCCGATTGATGATTTTCAGGGATGAAAAATGCCTACCCTGTCCGCCTCCTGCAAAGCTTCCTTTCTTTCCATGTGGCCAGGAAACAGTGGAATTCCTAACACAAGTCCTGGACCGAGCCAATTGGTTTTCCATGCCCTGACCCAGCCCTGGAGGGATTTCCTATTATAGAGACTCCTGTGCTTTTAAAGACTTTTGAGGGAAATCTAATGAAATTGAGTGAGCAGTCATCCCAGAGAGGCAGAACCAGCTCTGGAACTGTCACACACACCTCTTCATACCCTGCCGAGTTCCTGACTCCCAGCTGGTCTCTGATCTCTGAGCTTGGACTCTAAGGGAAAGCAGTGCTCCCATTGGGCAGGACAACTGTCTTCATCAGGAAGAAACCAATTCCTGTGGTCAAGTTAGAAGAATTGGACTTCTGAGGAAAAAAGATGCCCCTTTTCCATCTGACTCAAGCTGAGCCAGACCTCAAGTTTGGCGAGGCTCCTGAAGTACCTATGGGTCGGTCTCCCACTTGGCCAAGTGATCCATTTAGGCTGTCCAAACTATTCTCAGTTTTTGGAAGGCTAATAATTCCAAAGCCCTCTGCCTCCTTGTGTCATGTGGGCGAGTGGACGGGAAGCAGAAATGACAAACTACGGTGGGGTTTTTATGGTCTGACTAGGTTTGGGAGCAGTCCTAGAGAGTCTATCCTGATAGGATTTCCAGACAGATATTTCTCCAGGCCCCAAAAGAGTCAAGGCTTGCTTGGTCCAAACTTCCAAAGGTGAATTACTCTCTGTGTATGACATAGGAAGTCAGGAAGCAATCCTTACTCAGTCCACACTAGGCAGACCCTTACTACTACTAATAATAATAATGTTGGTATTTGTTAAGCGCTTACTATATGCAGAGCACTGTTCTAAGCGCTGGGGGAGATACAGGTAATCTGGTTGTCCCACATGAGGCTCACAGTCTTCATCCCCATTTTACAGATGAGGGAACTGAGGCACAGAGAAGTCAAGTGACTTGCCCAAAGTCACACAGCTGACAAGTGGCAGAGCCGGGGTGCTATAGTACAGTACTACTCTACTACAGTACTGTAGTACTTTAGTTTGTAGTTCTGTAGTTTACTGTACTCAAACTCTACTACAGTAGAGCTTACAGTCTTTAGACAGTAAACTCACTGTGGTCAGGGAATGTGTCTGCTTCTTGTTATATTGTACTCTCCCAAGCGCTTAGTACAGGACTCTGCACACAGTAAGTGCTCAATAAATATGATTGACTGAATGCAGGGGCCCGTATTTTTCATTTTTTTTTAGTGGTATTTGTTAAGCATTTACTGTTATACAAGTTAATCAGGTTTGACCCAGTCAGTGTCCTACATGGGGCTCACAGTCTTAATCCCCATTTTCCAGATGAGGTACCTGAGGCCCAGAGAAGTGAAGTGACTTGCTCAAGATCACACAACAGACAAGTGGCAGAGCTGGGATTAGAACCCAGGTCCTTCTGACTCCCGGGCCCGTGGCCTACTTGGCCATGCTGCTGCACTTGAGAAAAGGAGGTCCAAAAACTCATGGGCTTGAGAAAGAAAGCAGCAATCCTGACTAAAGGGAGGGGGCAAGAGGTGCCATGAGAAGAGATTAAACTAGTTGTGGCTGTTTAGCCTAGGCAAGACATGACTAAGGGCTAACTGTTTCCATTCTATTGTGGAGAGAAGCAGTGATCTTAAAAGTAGCTATGAGCTCCTGTTGAGTGTGACACACAATACTACACACTTGGGAAAGTGTAGCCCAAATAAACATTACATTCCCTGCCTACAAGGAGCATACACTAGAATGGGGAAGGCAGACATATAAAACTGAGTACGATGAAGAATGGGACTAGTAAGGAGCTTAAAGATCAGATACATAGCAGAACGAATACGCCGGGATAAAAATTCAGAATTAATTGGTGAATGGAGAACTGAATATACGTATTACTCTAAGTGCTAAGAAAGGTGTGAGAAGCAATTTGGGGGTTGATGTGACTTGGAGATCTAGGAATTAATCAGGGAAGGCGTCCTGGAGGAGGAGGGAGGACATTGTCTCGGTGACTGAGGACTGAACTAAGAAGAAATGGGCTTTAATGTCAGGGAGACTTTGGTAGACAGAACTCGCTGACTGTCAAGGTGATGAGACACCAAACAGGTTAATGACTGAGGTTGAAGGGACTCCATCCTTGATATTCTTTCATGTAAAAAAGAACAGCAATTTATCTATCCTGAATGGCCTAGGTGTTCGCCAGCCGGAAGCCGGGGGATGAACCTGATGACCCTGTGTGGTGCCTTCAGATGCTGGGGCTTCCCGACCCGGATGCAATTAGCCTCCACTGACCCCTTCCCTGCTTGCTTCTCTGCTGCTGGAAATGGATGGCACCTTCTCACCTCATTTTTGAGTCTAGCCAGGGAGCCAGGAACCACAAACCTACCACCTGCCCCTGGCTACCAGGGAGACCAGAGAGAGATCCATCAACCCAAGTGTCAGAGGCAGGGAGTGGAGGGGGAGCCCAAGCAGAGCCACAGAAATAATTACAGAGAAAAGAGGGTTTATTGACTCTAGAGGCAATAAGGGTGAGAGGAGACAGGAGCCATGGGCAAGAATGTAAAAAGCAGGTCAGTGAGTAGCTTCCACTCTGGACAAGATAAGAGGGAAAGAGTGGAAAGTACAGTGGGACAGATTTAAGTTAGACTCCCTGGCTTCCACATTTGTGCCAGATTGGATCACAGTACTGAGGGAGAGTGTGGAACCTTACTTCTCTTCTTCCCATTGTCTGGGCGGGACAGTTTTTTAGATAGTATCTGTCCAGAACTTATATTCAGAGGCTTCCCTGATTATTCAGCATTCGATCTTAGTGACTTTTGGCTCAAAAAAAAAAATTCTCATACCAGCCCTTTGATCCAGGGACAGATAGGCCTGCTGACAAGTTATGATTTGCTCATTGAGAATGTACTGCGGGACAGACCCAAATTTACAAGGGGAGGGCTTGGGGGTGGGGTGGGAGGGAGGGAAATTTCCTTTTCCCCAGCTGACTCTTAACTGTGGGACTGTAGCACAGACCTTTTTATGAAGACATCATAAGAAACAGGTGTGGGAAAATTCTCAGCCTAATTCAAGCATAAATCAAATTAGGCTATGGCTAATTCCACTCCAAACTCAGAAGGCTCTCTGCAGCCAGCATATTATTAGGGGTTTGAGCATTTGTGTGCTGCTGGCGTTAAAAGGGTAGGTCTTCCAGATAGAAATATTAATGGCATGTTCTGATGGGTTGCAGGGGAAGAAAAGTGAATTTCCCATACCTGGAGGGAATAAGTCAATCTTTAAGGGACTGTTTGTAAAAATGAAACCTTAAATTTTGACAGTGCTTTGATTTCCAAATGGCTTTCACATCAACAATCTCATTTGCCCTCCCCACCACACAAATAATCTCCAAGGCAAAGGGAATCAGATATTTTTCCTCCCAATTGACCGATGGGAAAACTGAGGCCCAGGGAGGGTAAGTGACTTGTCCAAATTCACACAACAGGTGGGTGGCTGAACTTGTCCTGAAATCAAGATCTCTTGATTCCTTGGCTGGAACTCACTCCAACAGATCACACTGCCTCTAACACCTGCATCTGAACATCTGAGTAAAAACACATCCTCATTGGCTTTAAAGCACTCAATCACCTTGCCTCCTCCTTCCTTACCTTACTACTCTCCTACTATGAGCCAACCCCCAAATTTCACTTCTTTAAAGCTAACCATTTCACTGTGCCTTGTCTTGCCACCCACCACTTGCCCACGCCCTACCTCTGCCCTCCCTCCTCAAATCTGATAGACAATTACTCTCCCCGTCTTCAAGGCCGTATTGAAGGCACATTTCCAAGAGGTCTTCCCTGACTAAGTCCTCCTTTCTTCTTCTCCTACTCCCTTCTACTTCGCTCTGACTTGTTGCCTTTATTCATCCCCTCTCCCAGCCCCATGGCACTTATGAACATATCTGTAATTTATTCATTTATATTAATGCCTGTCTCCCCCAGGCCTTCCCAGACTGAGCTCCTCTTCTCCCTCTACTCCCTCTGCCACCCCCCCTTTACCTCTCCGCAGCTAAACCCTCTTTTTCCCCTTTTCCCTCTGCTCCTCCACCTCTCCCTTCCCATCCCCACAGCACTGTACTCGTCCGCTCAACTGTATATATTTTCATTACCCTATTTATTTTGTTAATGAATTGTACATCGCCTTGATTCTATTTAGTTGCCATTGTTTTTACGAGATGTTCTTCCCCTTGACTCTATTTATTGCCATTGTTCTTGTCTGTCCATCTCCCCCGATTAGACTGTAAGCCCGTCAAACGGCAGGGACCGTCTCTATCTGTTGCCGACTTGTTCATCCCAAGCGCTTAGTACAGTGCTCTGCACATAGTAAGCGCTCAATAAATACTATTGAATGAATGAATGAACTGTAAGCTTGTTGTGGGCAGGGAATGTGTTTGTTATATTGTATGCTCCCAAGTGCTCAGAGAAGCAGCGTGGCTCAGTGGAATGAGCTCGGGCTTGGGCGTCAGAGGTCATGGGTTCTAATTCCGGCTCTGTCACTTGTCAGCTCTGTGACTTTGGGCAAGTCACTTAACTTCGCTGTGCCTCAACTACCTCATCTGGAAAATAGGGATTAAGACTGTGAGCCCCACGTGGGGCAACCTGATTACCTTATATCTACCCCAGCGCTTAGAACAGTGCTTGGCACACAGTAAGCGCTTAACAAATACCATCATTATTATTATTATTAGTCCAGTGCTTTGCACACAATAAGCACTCGATAGATATTTTTGAACGAATAATAATAGGAGAGCTATAGACCAAAGAAATCAAGAGGCACCACCGACGACTGGCGTTTCAAGAACTCCTAATTGAACAAGTCAACCCACCCACCCAAAATAACCTGGCTGAGCCTTTTTAAACATGGGTAGGCTACAAAAATTAATGTCCTCTGGCTCTGGCCACTTTCTCCCCTTCCCCCTTCACCTGTCCTTTGGCAGCTAGCCTGAGAGAACACAATGAAAGCAAGCTTCACTTAGAGAAGTCCTTTGGTTGATTGGGCCCACATAATTAAGGGCACCCCCCCCACCATGATTTCATTTCCATTAACACAGTCCAGCCCCAGAGGAGTCATGGGGAAACCCAGAATGCAGATTTCTGGGTTCAGGTGGGACGCTTACCTCGGCACACTCGGCAGCAGGAATCGGGAACTGAGACCGGAAAGGCACAGCTGAGCTTCGGGCAAGTCTTCAGACCACAGTACACATTCCCCTCCTGCCAACGAGATGCTCATTGGTGAGCAACAGTTCCCGTGGTCGATTCGATCCGCAATGGGCATCAGCAGGCTGAACTGATGTTCCTCGCTTTTCCTTCATCCTAGTTTGTAGTCATTAGCCTCTTTTAACTTTCTTGGAAAGCTATAGTAGCAGACCCCAAGGGACTTCGAGTCCCAAAGTAGGCATTTGCAGCAGAAGTTAAGCCACGAGTTGGTGGAAAGAGATGGGTCGGGAGACTTGGGTGCCAATCTCAGCTTTAGCCCTGGCCTACTGTGTGGCCTTAGGCATATCACTTAACCTCTCTGCATCCCGGTTTGCTCGGTTGTAAAATGGGGAACGATGATACAGACTTCACGGGACTGTCGTGAGTTTGAAATGAGATTAAACTCTCTAAAGGCATTTTGGGAAAATATAAGTATGATGCAATCTCCAAGAATTTTTATTGCCATCATTATTATTAGCTCCTTATGTGCACAGACCCAAGGAATTGATTAAGGATGAGGGGAAGGGCCTGCCAATACAACTCAAGAAAGGAGGTCATTCACTTGAAGGCTGTTAAAGGTCACTGTCCTGGGATTGACAGCTGTCCACATCCTCCCTTGGAGGTCGAGCTTATAGTTGGACATAGTTCTATATCCACAGTGAGGAAAGCAGCTGACCTTGAATTCAGTTTTAGAGAAATAAGATGGGGTTGGTGGTGCAGAGGGGTGTTGGGGTGGAGATGCCTCCCGAGAGATGAGGGTGGGACCCTTATCTCTGTGCCTCGATCTCTTCTATCTCTCGCCTACCACCTACCCCTCACCCACATCCTCTCTCCTCAAATCCGACAATGACTCTCCCCCACTTCAAAACTTTATTGAAGGCCCATCTCCTCCAAGAGGCCTTACCTGACTAAGCCCTCCTTTCCTCTACTCCTACTCCCTTCTGTGACACCTGACTTGTTCCCTTTGTTCTTCCCCCCTCCCAGCCCCCAGCTCTTATGCACATGTCTGTAATGAATTTATTTATATTTATATTAATGTCTGTCTTCCCTTGCAGTCCCCATATTGTATGCTTGTTGTGAGCAGGGAATGTGTCTGTTTATTGTTATATTGTACTCCCTCAAGCAATTAATAGAGTGCTCTGCACCCAGTAAACGCTCAATAAATACGATTGATTGAATGAATGAATGAGTGAATGACGGGGCTACTTACCGAACAGCTGCACTGGGCACACTGGTTGGCGTGCCGGTTTTGAAAAAGCCCTTCGGCTACGAACATCTCCCCGTGGTGATAAGTGGTGCCGTTGTACTCGCAGGACTTCCCTGTCGTCTTAGTGCTCACTGGAGACAGCGACTCCTCTGTCAGGGAAATCACCAAAGAGAAGGATGAAACTCTCCTGCCCTCCGACATCCGAGGAGCAACGGTTTATTCCAGGTGACCCTGGCACAGCCATGAACCAACTCCTCAAAAGGGGCAATGGCAGCGAGCTGAGAACGATGATTAGGCAGCAGCATGAACAGCAGTGAGGCTTAGTGGAAAGAGCCCGGGCCTGGGAGTCAGAGGACCTGGGTTCTAATCCAGGCTCTGCCACCTGCCTGCTGTGTGACCTTGGGCAAGTCACATTACTTCCTCTGTGCCTTAATAACCTTGTCTCCTTGTCTGTAAAATGTCCTCCCTCCTACTTAGTCTGTGAGCCTCATGTGGGACATAATTATCTTGTATCTACCCCAATGCTTAGAATAGTGCTTGGCAAAACCGATATCATTATTCCCGTACTCTCTCTCTCTCTCAAGCACCTAATACAGTCCTTCAGCACTCAAATACCACTGATTTATTGTATGGTACAATAGAAGAATCTAGTGCTCTTCTACTGCTCCAACTACAGTGACGTAAAATTGCAAGAACATCGTCTGACGTACATGTGAGCCTGTCATTGGGTAGGGATGGTCTCTATTGCCGAATTGTACTTTCCAAGTGCTTAATACAGTGCTCTGCACACAGTAAGAGCTCAGTAAATCTGGTTGAATGAATCAATGTCCCAGGTAGAGGGAAAATCCAGTGGTCCACAACTAGCCCACATCTCCGTTGCCCGCTTCGTTCCACCTGAGAGTGCTTTGATATATGCTAGTTGTGGGTCATGCCAATAACTGACTGTATTCTCCGTTCGGATCCCTCGTACGCATGGTGCCCGAGAAACATGAGGTGTTGGTTCCACTGCAGATGTTGGAGCAGACACTCCTTTTCCCCCTTCTAGTCTGTGAACCCATTGTGGGCAGTGATTGTCTCTCTTTGTTGCTGAATTGTACTTTCCAAGTGCTTAGTACAGTGCTCTGAACACAGTAAGCGTTCAATAATATGATTGAATGAATTTAAGCAGTCAGTTGGATTTATTGAGCACTTATGGTGTGCAAAGCACTGTAGTAAGTGTTTGGGAGAGTACAATATAACAATATAACAGGCACGTTCCCTGCCCACAATGAGCTTACAGTCTAGAGGGTCTCTGTACTTCAGTTTGCTCATCTGCAAATGAGTTTAAGAAGTTCCTGTTCTCCCTTCCCCTTAGACTGCTTACACTCTAGAGAGGAATGCAGACATAGATATAAATAAATAAATTACAGATGTATAAGTGCTGTGGTGCTGAGTGGAGTTTGAATAAAGGGAACAAGTCAGGGTAAAGCAGAAGAGATTGGAGAAAAGGAAAAGAGGACTTAGGGAAGACCTCTTGGAGGAAATGTGCTGTCAATGAGGCTTTTAAGATAGGGGGAAGAGTCATTCATTCATTCAATAGTAATTATTGAGCGCTTACTATGTGCAAAGCACTGTAGTAAGCGCTTGGAATATACAATTCGGCAACAGTCATTGCCCATCAGATATGAATACCCCGGACGGGAATACAACTGGTGCTTGCTGCCATGCTTTGGGGGTTTCATGGGGAAGGGAAACTTTCTTGTCCTACAAAATCATATTTTCTGTGGCCCCGAAATGAGCTGGCAGAGCTCTGGAATCCAAGAAATGTCTGGAATGATTTCGCCACCAAGGAATGCGGGTTGTTCGGTTGGGCACCCCACCAAAGGGGCAAGGCCGAGAGACTGCAGGATTAGGAGGGAAAATCCAACCGTAGAACTTGGAAACTTTTTTTTCTTTTGAAGGTGTTTGTTAAGTGCTTACTATGTGCCAGACACTATATTAATCACTGGGGTAGATACAGGCTAATTTATTTATTCATTTATTTATAGTCATTCAATTGTATTTATCTAGTGCTTACTGTGTGCAAAGCACTGTACTAAGCGCTTAGCACTATACTATACATATTAATGTCTGTCTTCCCCTCCTGACTGTAAGCCAACTGTGGGCAGGGAATGCGTCTGTTGACTGTAATATTGTACTCTCCCAAGCATTTGACACATAGTAGGTGCTCAGTAAATATTATTGAATGAATCAGGTTGGTCACAGTCCATGTTCCACATGGGGCTCACAGTCAATCCCCATTTGATAGATGAGGGAACTGAGGTCCAGAGAAGTGAAGAGACTTACCCAAGGTCACACAGCAGACATGTAGTGGAGAACCCAGGTCCTTCTGGCTCCCAGGCCTAGGCTCTATCCACACTGTTTTCATCACTTATTATATTGTTGTACTCTCCCCAGGGCTTAGGGCAGTGCTTTGAGCACAGTAAGTGAGCACGGTAAGTGCTCAATAAATATGACTGACTGACTGACTGATTGACTTTCCTCATATGCTTCCACTGGAGATCTGGCCGTGCAGCATCAGAATCTCCCTGAGAGCAGAGCTGGTCACTGCCCTGCAAGATGTGGGAGGAGGAGGGAGATGGAGGAAAGAGCAAAGAAAACCCAGCAGCCTCTTCTAGGGCTTCTCCGCACAGGCACACAGACAGCTTCAACATCATTCAGCATTTAACCCTCAATCCCCCAGGGAAATGGGAGAATCTAGTTAGGGCTGGCCAGCTTTTACTCCTCCCATTTCCCTGAAGCTCAACCAAATTTGTTTGATAAGATTAGAGTTCTGCTGCTGAGCAGCTGTGTGACCTTGGGTAAATCACACCCCCCCTGGACCTCAGCTTCCCAATCTGCAGAATGGGGATAAAGGAGCCACAGGCTCAACTTTCCCCTTCAAATCTAGAAGGGCACACAGGCAGGCTCACATACTTGGAATAGCCAAATCCTCGTCTAGGGCTAGTCAGCCAGTTCCTAGCACAGACTCAGCGACCACTGCAGTCCTATCACTATCTAAAACCCTGAGAAACTGGGGAGGGGAGGAGGAAAGAGAGAGGGAGACTAGGAGGAGGAAGATGATGCAGTCCCCTCCCTCACTGACCCAATCAATCAATCAACTATACTTATTAAATACTAAACACTAGGGAACCATTTTGGCATATGCAAGCTGAGTTTACAAGACAGATTCACAGACCTACATCAGATTCTACACACGTAAAAGCAGACAGCTACTAACATGCAACACAGAGAAACCTCCAGGTGTCGGCTCCTGGAGTGATATGACTGGACTCAAGGGGGTTATTCTGGGATGACCACAGACCATGTGAGCAGGCAAAAGGGCACTGAAAGAAGGAAGAAGCCCAGCTGAGCAAGAGAGGAGTGGGCAGGGCACTGAAGATAAGGGAGACAGCGGGCAAGAGACTCCAAGGCAGGAGGGTATAGGGTTGGGTGCCCTGGGCTGGCCGGTTTAGCAGGCTAGGAGAATGAGGGCTGGGATGAGGCGGGCAGGGAGGTGAAGGGGATAGTTGTCAGAGGAGATGGGATCTTATCAGGCCCATGACAGGAGGTTTGACTGACTTGACAGTGACTGAGACCCACTAGTTTTTGAGGGTGGCAGGTGCCCGCCACCCAAAAACACCTTCTCCAAGCAGCAGACCAAGAAGCTCACTCTGCAACTAAACTGGCAGACGCAACACTCCCTCCCACCGGCGGGCGGGTGCAGAGTGAGGAAAACCAGTTATCTGCCTGCCCGGCTGGAGGGAGCCAGAGACAGAGTAAGGGAGCCGAAAGCTCATACTTCAGCCCAATCCTGATTCTTTTCCTGCTCAGGCAGGAAGCGGGGACAGTCTACCTGCTGATGGATGAGGGGTGGAGCGGCCCATGGTGATTCAGATCTGCGGCAGAACTGGGTTTATTCAGTATCACTCTCAGTGGTAGTCCCGAATCAGATTTTTGAAAGGGCACCGTTTTAAAGAGGGTATGCTTCCTGGGCCTTTCTCCCCCTCTCCCCAGGAGCAACACAGGTCCCTGCCCCTCTTATTTTTATCTTAAGGATGTAGGCGTTTGGCCGGCATTTCCTGGCGATGGAGGAGCTGAGCAAGAAGGGGACGGGAGGGGGCTTATAGAGGAACGACGAATATAGAGGCAACTGCCTGCCTCTGCCCTGGTTCTGCTCCTTAAACACCCCCTCCCCAGTCGAGCTCAGGGTGTCATTGGACCCCACAATCAAGGCCTCCCACATTCCATCTGGGGAGGGGCCAAAATTCCCAGAACGGAATTACCGGAGTAGCTGGTAGTTCTGCTATTTAAACTCTCCACTCATCTCCTCCAACCAGGGCCACGAAGTGCTATTTGGCCTGGGCCTGTGAAAACCCTAGCCAGTGGCCTGCCTGCCTCTTCCCTTTCTTCTGACACAGAGTCATGCATCTCCCTTGGTTACTCATCCTGAGCGGCTCATTTTCCCTCTGGCTTCTGAACTTGCCCCTAATTGGAAGTCTTCAAATTCCCTGTTGAGAGCGCATTCTCCCGTGCACTTGAAACAAGGGGGCCTGCAGATTTGCTCTTTAATAAGGTCAGGGTCTACGCCTGGCAGGGACTGGGATCAGGCCGGGGGCATGGGGGAGGTTAATTAGCCGTCCATCTGCCATCCCTCTGACGGTCGTTTGGAGGAGTTTGGTATCCCAGCTGGGATTCTTTTCCAACAGCCTTGATGGGGCTGTCAGTCCCGGGCTTCCTGAGGTCGGGCCTGTCAGTCAAGCGAAGGCGCTTTGCAAAAGAGAGCCATGGCTTTCCCTGAGCCAGGGACCTGTGAAAGTCAGGAAATCCCATGGGAACGAAGGCAAGTGAACCACACTGGCACTGAGGCTGAAGGCTCAGCTCAATAACCTGGAACATTTTTGTTGGATCATGAAAGAGCTGGGAGATGGGGCCGGAATTAGAATTAGCCCGGAGAAGAGAAGGTTGAGGGGTGCTTTAATCGTGGATTTAGACTGTGAGCCCCATGTGGGACAGTGACTGTGTCCAACCAGACTAATTCATACCCCATTGCTTAGAACAACACTTGACACATAAAAAGCACTTAATCAATCAGTCATATTTATTGAGCACTTACTGTGTGCAGAGCACTGAACTACGTTTGGGAGAGTACAGTATAAAATATAGCAGACACATTCCCTGCCTCTACAATGAGCTTTCAATCTAGCACAATAATAACGATAATGATAATAATTACAATGGTCTCAAGTAACTGAAGGGTTATCATGTAGACTAGGGCTATCAGGGAACAGAAAAGAGACTAAAGTTAGAGCATGAGGGATTTAGGTTACAGTTCAACTCTAGGGTGAGACTAACTATCATTGTTGGAAGCAGGGGCACTGGGACATTGCCCCTATACACGCATCTCCCAATCTCAGCAACTAGAAGGGCAGCGGGGAGAAGAGGGTAAACTCCATCTTCATTCAGGTGGGAAATCCAGTAGTTTTGTGTAGTTTGTTTTTTCAGTATTTGTTAAGTGCTTACTATGTGCCAGGCACTGTTCTGAGCCCTGGGATCTTGTCTTGTCTTATGATGCCCAATTGTTTCTCACCCATGGTGACTCCATGGACACATCTCTCCAAGAATACCCCACCTCCATCTGCAGTCATTCTGGTAGTGGATCCGTAAAGTTTTCTTGGTAAAAATATGGAAGTGGTTCTTCTGTGCAGTAAACTTGAGTCTCCACCCTTGACTCTCTCCCCGTCACTGCTGCCCAGCACAGGTGAGTTTTGACTCACAGCAGATTGGTGCCTAGCATCTAACTTCTTGCTCGTACCTTCCTTTCTGCCAGGAACTCCTTCTCCCTTCACATTAGTAAACCGTGGAAAGCTGTTTATTTGACATCTGGTGAGCTGAGTGACCCGTTATCCAATCCGCGGATAATCTGGACCACAAAAAGTGAGTTTGTCTCACCCAAATGCATCTCAGTTCCCTTACTGCCTGGGGCAGCCCAACCCAGTTCTATTCGGTCATCCAGACTTTAAATTATTTGTATTAGCAATAAACTCTCTCTGGTCTTTGTCAAAGACCTGTAGTTTGGGAGGTGTGTTTGAATATTTAAGTTGGCTGCATTTGGGAGAAACTGCCACCTCAGGAAAATTAGGAATCTTAAAAGCCCATCCCCTTTGGAGACTGACTGCTTAGAAGGTGCTTTTAAACAATCTAATCCAATGCCTCAGGAGAGCCCTCAGCGTCCATCTGGAACAAGGGAGTAAGGGAGTAACTGGTCCAGGGTGGATTCTTGATACTTGTGAAAGCCATCATAACTCAAATGATGGGGAGTTTAGGGCCATGGAGAAATGGCTCTTTCTGGGAACAGTTTACGGTATCCCCTGAGAGATTTCTGATGCCCAGCGGGGCTTCAGGACATATTCTGATAGATGACAATAATCAAAGTAAAGTGTTGGGAAGATGCTTGAATTTGAAAAACCATCTGACTGGTCTCTACATCAAGCAGCAGCACAACAGGTAGTTATCCTTAGGGGTGACCCCTGGAAGTGACATCGTGAGGACTTAGGGAAGGGGAGAATATCATTCATTCTTTCCATGGTATTTATTGAATGCCTACTCTATGCAGAGCTCTGTTCTAAATGCTGGAAAAGTACAGTAGAGAACCTATCAGACCTGTTTCCTTTTTATTTATTATCATTATTACTATTATTATAATTTATGGTGAATTTAGAGAGTAGGGGCTGAGACAGGGAGTAACAGTGTCTTTTTTTAAAAAATGGTATTAAGCACTTACTATGTGCTGGGGTAGACACAAGCTATCAGGTTGGACACAGTCCCAGTCCCACATAATAATAATAATGATAGCATTTGTTAAGCGCTTACTATGTGCCAAGCACTGTTCTAAGTGCTGGGGAAGATACAAGGTAATCCGGTTGTCCCATGCAGGGCTCACAGTCTTAATCCCCATTTTACAGATGAGGTAACTGAGGCACAGAGACTTGCCCAAACTCACACAGCTGACATGGAGTTGACAGTCTTGATCCCCATTTTACAGATGAGGTAACTGAGATGCAGAGAAGTAAAGTGACTTGCCCAAGGTCACAGCAGATGTGGCAAAACTTGGATTAGAACTCAGGTCCTTTGGACCTGTACTGTATCCACTAGGCCACACTGCTTCTAAAGCTGTGACGTTACCCTCTAGGGCCTAGTTAGATGGTTTGGGGCTAGTACTATACTAGTTATTCTTGAACTCTAAGTACTTAAGCTGTACTCTAGCTTATTTACAAGCCAGGAAACTGGGAAAACTTTGAATTTCTATACTACTTTTCCTCCCTTTGGTGTCAATTGTCCTCAGAGAGTTCCTGTGAAGACAGGGGAGGGTGAGGACTTTTACTCACGGGGACCCTGACACCCAGAAAGTCTAAGGCAGATGTCTCTATAGCAGAGCTGGGACTAGAACTTTGATCTTCCTGATTTAAGCCCTTTTCCTGGGCCCTTTCTACTAATTCTCCTAGCTCTCCTTAAAGCTTTGGCCAATTTCTTTCCTAAGTTTCACCAGATTCTGTGGAACTAAGGTTAAAAGAGTCTCTAGGCCTGTTTACCTGAATGCAGTGGTGATACTATAATGTTAGCATGGTGTTGTAGGGTTTAATAAAATCTGGTTATAGAAAGAAGGCAAAAAAAAGAATGTGGCATTTAGCAATGTCTTCGAATGTCACCCCACACCCCTTAGAGGGCTGAAATGGCAAAAACATAGGTCGTTCTGCATCCTCCAGTACCAGGAAAGGGGGCCTTTCTCATGGCCATCTCCCACTGCTTGCCAATATGTGAAAGTAACATTCCTGACCTCAAAAAACCAAGTTCCCAATTGGGCTTCCTGGGAAATCCAGTCTGATGTCTGCTTGAGGTGAGATTCTTTTTGCAGTCCCTTGGCCTACCCAGGACCGTCTGGGCCTCAGGTCTGTCCCTTAAGATTTCACCATCTATCCCGACCACAGATGCCCTTCTGGCATCCAAAAGTATAGCTCGAAGGCCATGAGCTCTCAGCTGCAGGGCTCTTCACCACCACCAGCCCCACTCCCACCACCGGTAACCCCCCAGGAAGAATAGGAGAAGCCACTTTCTCAAGGGTTAAAGCAATCAAAGTACCTTTTTACAGCCCCGGCTCCTGACATCCAGCTTATGTTTCGCTGAGCCTCGTCCACAACCTCTCTGTGTTATAAACACAGAGAATATCAAAAACGGGGCTCCTCGCCATCTGTAACCCTCTATTTTCCTACTCCACCTCTCCCTCCCAGCTGTACGAGAAATGGTACGATTCATGTAATTACAGACCAGGATCCTGGGGAGAGGAGACAGTCTATTCAACATCACAGACACATGAGGAATAAAGACACACAGAGAAGCTCATCCTTCAAAATCCAAAACACAGCTGCAGGGAAATCTGAAAGGGATTTCCCAGTTTCTGGAAGACTGACCAAAGGCTAGGGGTTGGAGCCAGAGTGCTCCTGGAGGAGAAGGCTGTGAATATTCTTCAGCTATCCAGACCGTGTTTTGAAAGACCATTCCTCTCAACAGGGCTAATCTAGCATTCACACTAGAAAAACTTCAGTACCCAGACTTCATATGCCCCAAAGACATATACAGGGTGGCTTAGTTTCATCACACCAGCTGCTCCAATATTAAGGCTGCAAGAACCTGGTGTTATTTGGGATGGCGGAATTGACCCCTGGGGAAACTTTATCTTGGGGACCCACCTGGGGCCTCCCCTAAGAGTCTAGGCCCTGATCCAGCGTGATTCTGTGGGGAGGCGATACTGCTTCAATATTACTGGGGTAAAAATCAACTCAATTTTTTAGACGTCCAGGCTGGGTTCAGCCTAGTGGATCAAGGGATCTATGCTGTAAATCACACATAAATAAATGTGTGGTGTTGGAGTGTGGATAAAAATAACACTCTTGGCTCTTCCTGACATTAGAACAGGACCTACCTATCCACAATAAACCCTAGGTAAATCTGACTGACTTCCCAAACCGATTCAGCAGTCACTGGTTCGAGCCACCGATCATGAAACCACCGGTTCCCGGCAGCTCCTTTGTCTTTGCTGTCCAGCCCATCTTCACCCCATGGCTGAGCTAGGTTTTGCAGCAGGATGTCACTATCCATCAATCAATCAGTGGTATTTATTGAGCAATTACTGTGTGCAGAGGACTGTACTAAGCACTTGGGAGAGTACAATATGAGGAGTAGCATGGTCTAGTGGATACAGCATTGGCCTGGGAGTCAGAAGGGCCTTAGTTTTAATCCTGGCTCCAGCACTTGTCTGCTGTGTGACCTCGGGAAAGTCACTTTACTTCTCTGTGCCTCAGTTACCTCATCTGTAAAATGGGGATTAAGAATGTAAGACCCATGTGGGACAGTGATTGTGTCCAACCTGATTAGCTTGTATCTACCCCAACACTTAGTACAGTGTCTGGCACATAGCGCTTAACAAATACCACAATTATTATTATTATATTATAACAGAGTTGGTAGACACAGTCCATACCCACAATGAGTTTATAGTCTAGAGCCCTCAGAAGGCTTCAGGAGCCATTGTGCAAGGATTATCTGGCTTTCAGAGATCTCCTACTTCCTCTACATCCACACTGTGTGTCAGCCAACATCCCCAGTCCAAACATTACTGGGATTTGTAGACATCCTGCCGGGATGTGTCCGGAACACATAGTAGGCGGAATCTCTATAGCTCAGGGGCATGAACAGCTCCAAATGATAGATGTGTATTGGGAATTCCTGTTAAAATGCTCGGAACTCCCCTAAACCCAGATTCCCATGCAAATCAAAGAGTGAGAAGGGAAAAAAGACAAGCAGATTTGTTCCATTTCAGGCTGATTTTCATTTGCCTTCCCCTGATTTCTTTAGATTGCACCTCACTGCGCTGGCTATGAGATACCACAGATGGCTATTGGTGGCTGTGCCTTCAGGGAAGTACGAATTGTCTCAAGGAGAATTAGTGGACTGGGTGATAGCAGAATGCCTCCCCAACTCCCCCCAACAGCCACCCCTGGGGCATCAATGCAAATGAGCCCATCTGACTGAAAGAAAGGAGCTTGCTTGCCCCACTTGGCTAAGTGGTATACCTCGGGCCTGGGGAAGGGGTTGAGGGAGACGATGAGCCTAAAAGGGTAGGGTGGGGCTTGGCAGATGACTCAATAAAAAATGGCTTTCATTTCCAAAAAGAAGGGGAGGAAAAAGCCCCCAGTTATTCCCCTCCTGGCAGCAGTGTGGATGGGTAGTTGGGTCAACTCCACTAACAGGATCCAGAGTAACTCACAACCCCCAGAGGAAAGTTGCCAGAGTGGAATCAGATAAAAATAACAATAATAATAATAATAACTGTGGCATTTGTTAAGTGCTTTCTATGCATCAGGCACTGTACTAAGTACTGCTAAGTACTTACAAGCAAATCGGGTTGGACGGAGTCTTTGTCTCACATGGGCTTACAGTCTTAATCTCCGTTTTACAGTTGAGAGAACTGAGGCACGAAGAAGTTAAGTGACTTGCCCAAAGTCAGACAGCAGAGAAGTGTCAGAGCTGGGATTTGAACCCAGGTCTTTCTGACTCCCAAGGCCCCAGTTCTATCCACTAGGCCATGCCGCTTCTCGAATTTACATATTATAAATTACGTATTTATTC
Organism: Ornithorhynchus anatinus; assembly: GCF_004115215.2. NCBI lineage: Eukaryota > Metazoa > Chordata > Mammalia > Monotremata > Ornithorhynchidae > Ornithorhynchus > Ornithorhynchus anatinus. The sequence continues at coordinate 41,749,225 of NC_041733.1, forward strand.
ATATTATGTCTGACTCCCCCTCTAGACTGTAAGCTTGTTATGCGCAGAGATAAACCCCCATCCAGGCCGGCCCTTGATGGGGGCACCCAAAGATGTTAGAGATGGGGAAGGGGGTGCCTTTTTTGAGTCCCAACCCAGACCCACCCAAACACAGATGGTTTCCACCAAGTGCGGCTTTTCAAAAAAATATGTTGTTTATCCCCAAGCGCCGGCAAGAGCGACCTGAAGCTAAAGGAGATTTACAGACGATGTCAGGATGAATGAACCTGACAGTGTCCTGGGCAGGGCTCACTGGAAACTTGCTCATGTGCTTCCTCCCCGGTGATTCACCGCTGGGGGATTTCACACTCGTCGCTTCGGAGAGTTGGATGCTGGGTCGCCAGTGACCCCAGTCCCGAGCGTCAGCTCCGAGGCCTAGCTTCCCAGCTGGGTACTGGCTTTGCGGTAATGGGCGGCAACTTGTAATTCCCCGGGGTAGCTGGAATGCTAGGAATCCCGGGCTGGACTGTTCGACAAGCATGTTGGCTCTGACTCCTCTGGGCTCCAAAGACGACCCCGGGGGGGCTACATATCCTATGGGGCTACTTGGCCCGGAGAGCTCCCGGCAGACATGGAAGAACTCTTCATCCTACCTCAGAAGGCCTGAGCGCCATTGTCAGCCAGTCAATCGTATTTATTTAGCACTTACTGTGTGCAGAGCACTGTATTAAGCACTTGGGAGAGTACAATGCAACAATATAACATACATATTCCCCGCCCACAGCGAGCTTATAGTATAGAGGGGGAGACAGAGAGCCAACAGGGCCACTCCAAGACAGATGGAGGGGGAGGCTTTCTTGCCTGGACTCAGCCGGGCCATCTGGGTGCCGGCTAACTGGCCTGAACTCAGTCCCAGTTGACCCTTCATGGCCTCTGCAACAGACCTTGTGAAAATTGAGTTACCACTGACCGAAATTATTGGGGTTTGCCCAGTCTGGGGGGGTGTCCTGTGAACTGATGTTGCAGGAAAGTTTCAGGTCGGAGATGGGAGGCTGGCGACGGACCCATTTGGGCTCTGCCCCAAGGCTTCCTGCCAACTGGTCCTGGCTCAGTTAGTGGTTGCCGGTGAGATGTTCCTGCTGCTGTTAGTCATGAGGGCCAGATGACCCAGCATCTCCTGTGGCTCTCCTGGACATAACAACTTACCCAGCCTGACACATAGATTCCCCCTGCCTGTAATGATTTTAGCTTGGTGTGGGCAGGTAATGTGTCTGTTGTTATATTGTACCCTCCCAAGTGCTTAATAAAGTGTTGGCGCTCAATATATATTATTGAATGAATGAATTAATGCATTTTAATGTTACCATTCCCCTCCAGGTGACTGTTAATAGGTGCTGTCACACTGGACTAGCCACTCACTAAACTAGTCCAAAACATCCTGTTTCTCTCATAAAAAAAGACTTGGAACTTGCAGAGCAAAAACCTCACTTAATAACCGTGACAGTTTCCTAACTTAGAAGGTAGGCCTGCTGTCGTGGGTTTCTGGTCATGGGGATGCTTTGATCGCCCTGCCTTGGGCCTAGCAAAAAGTTCCCTCCCTCCTGGGTCCTCTGAACCCTCATGTAAAATTCCCTTTTAAACCTGTCATCTGAGAAATCTAGGGAACCCGGTGGCTCATGCATTTTTGAAAGCACGTTGGGGAATTTGCCTAACGAGGCACATCTATGCAGGGTCCAAGTGCAGAGGGAGAGCTTGATTGATTCCTGAATGTCACCACAGGGTTTGTTAATCTGGAGAAGCAAGAATGGCCGGAGGCTGGAGAGACAGACCAGAAGCCGGCCCTCTTTAAGGACACCTTTCTTTGTGACCTTTCCCAAGAGCCGAACCCCAGCTGGCCTTCTTTCAATGAGCCAGTCACTCTGCAGCCAGAATTTGACTTCTAAAATCACCAGCCCGGCCCCCAAACCCTGGGGTAGCTTTTGGGGGATTCCAGGCCCTCCCCGTGCATTCACACTGCACCACACGCCCTAGTTTCAAGCTGGCTTCAGCTGGGCCGGTCTCTTCTGGTCCAGAGAAGTCTCAGGGGGAGCTCTCGTCTACTTCTTCTCCTGCTCCCTCTGGAGAGTTTTCGGGGGCGGGAGAACCATGGACAAGACCGATCATCTTGAATATACGACTACACTTTGCAGTTTCCTTCCAAACCTCCTGAATGCATCATCTTTTTAGAACCTGGGCAGATTCAGAGGAGATAGGGTAGTCTCTCGGAAAGGCCTTGAATTGGTCTTGGGATGGGCAGGAGAGAAGGCTTTGAGAGAGGCTCTGGTAGGCAGATTCAGGATCCTGTTTTGTAGTTTTGAAATGAACCAAAATGAACCTATAGAGCAGTAGGCGGGCGAGGTATGGGGTGTTTTGTTTTTAATTTTGTGTTTCCAAATCAATTCCTCATGCAGGGAGCCCAGCTGCCTGCCGTCTTTCACTAATGACCCGACATGCCCAATTTCTCCCTCACTGAGTAGCATGGAGGCCTAGGCGGTCCAGCAGATGTGGCGGTGGCTGTTGTGATGCCTGCTGCCGCTGCTGCTGTGTGGGCTGGGCTGAGGCTGAAGGTTTCCCAGCCTGCCCTTGCACCCTGGGGCCATTCTGCTGCGAGGGGCCCGTCCATGATAATCCACCAATCAACAATATTTCTGACCCCAACAGCCAGGGTGGTCCACTCTGACCAGCCCCTCATCCACCATTGGACTCCACTTAACAATAATAATAATAATGGTATTTGTTAAGTGCTTATTATGTGCTAGGCACCATTCTAAGCTCTGGAATCCAGCCCCAGCCCCACAAATTGGGTTATATGCTAGACTAACCAAACCCTCTCTGTTTCTAAGCTCACTATGGGCAGGGATTGTGCCTGCTTAATGTTCTATTGTACTCTTCCAAGCGCTTAGTACAGTGCTCCACACACAGTACGTGCTCAATAAATACAACTGAATGAATTAATTAAATTTTCACCCTTTCTTCTCCTTTGTGCACCTTACTTCTCGGACTCAGCCTTTGGCCGAATGGTAACGTGGCCTACACAAAAGAGCCCAGGCCGGCAAGTCAGTAATTCTGGGTTCTAATCCCCGCTCCTCCCTTTGCCAGCTGAGTGATCTTGGCCAGGTCTACTTATCTTCTTTAGGCCTTAGTTTCCTCATATGTAAAATGGAGATTAGGTACTTGTTCTCCTCAGACTCCGAGCCCCATATGTGAGGAACTGCCTGACCTGATTGCCTTTTTAACTCCAGTGTTGAGCACAGAGCTTGGCACATACTAAGCACTTAGCAATCACCACAGTTATTATTCCCTAAACTAGCCTCTCTTGGCTGGGGGTTTTTAATGGAATTTATTAAGTGCTTACTATGCTTTAAACACTGGGGTAGTACTCTCTGATACTCAGATTTTAGCTGTTACCCACTGTTCCAATCAATCAGTCAATCCTACTTACTGCACGCTTACTGTGTGCAGAGCTCTATTCTAGGTACTTGGGAGAGTACAATACAATAGAGTTGATAGGCATGTTCTTTGCCCTCAAGGTGTTTACAAACTACAGGGGGAGATTGATTAATATAAATTAAGATATGTACATAAGAGCTGTGGGGCTGAGGGTGAGGTCAAGAAAGGATCAAATCCAAATGAAGCAGCGAGGCTTAGTGGAAAGGGCATGGGCTTGGGAGTCAGAAGTCATGGGTTCTAATCCTGGTTCCGCCACTTGTCAGCTTTGTGACTTTGGGCGAGTCACTTAACTTCTCTGTGCCTCAGTTACCTCATCTGTAAAAAGGGGATTAAGACAGTGAGCTGCATGGGAGACAACCTGATTATCTTGTATGTACTATCTTGTATCCCCCTCTTAGACTGTGAGCCCATTGTTGAGCAGGGATTGTCTCTATCTGTTGCCAAATTGTACATTCCAAGTGCTTAGTACAATGCTCTGCACACAGCAAGTGCTCAATAAATATGATCGAATGAATGAGTGAATACCCCAGCACTTAGAACAGTGCTTGGCACATAGTAAGCGCTTAAGAAATATCATCATTATTATTATTATTATTAAGCGTAAGAGTGGCATAGACAGGAGAGGGAGTAAGGGAAAACAGTGCTTAGTCAGGGAAGGCCTCTTGGATATATGATTGTAGGAGGGGCTGAGGGAGGGGAAACTGATGTTCTGTCAGATATAAAGGGGGAGGGAGTTCCAGGCCAAAGGCAGAACGAGGGTTAGGAGTTGGTAGGGAGAAAGCCGCATGGCGTCATGGGTAGAGCACGGGCCTAGGAACCAGAAGGTCATGGGTTCTAATCCTTGATCCTCCACTTGTCCGCTGTGTAAACTTGGACAGGTTGGTTCACTTCACTGTGCCTCAGTTACCTCATCTGTAAACTAGGGATCGAGACTGTGAGCCCCGTGTGGGACAGGGACTGTGTCCAGCCCATGTGCTTGAATCCATCCGAGCACTTATTACAGTGTCTGGCACATAGTAAGCGCTTAACAAATACCACAGTTATTATTATCATTATTAGGAAACACAAGATTGAGGTACAATGAGTAGGCTGGTGTTAGAGGAGCTAAGTGAATGTACTGGGATGTAGTAGAAAAACTGTGAAGTAAGATGGGGGGGCAAAATGATAGAGTAATTCAAAGCGAAAGGTAAAGAGTTTCTGTTTGAGGCAGAGGTGGAGGGGAATCACTGGACGTTCTTGAGAAGAGGAGAAACAAGGATTAAACACTTATCTGGACAGCAGAGTAAACTATGGACTGAAGTTGGGAGAGACATGAGAAGTAGCATGACCTAGTGGAAAGAGCATGGGCCTGGAAGTCAGAGGACCTGGTTTCAGACTTGTCTGCTGTGTGACCTTGGGCAGGTCACTTAGCTTTTCTATCCCTTAGTTACCTCACCTGTAAAATGGGAATTAAGACTGTGAGTCCCATGGGGGACATGGGCGGTGTCCAACCTGATTAGCTTGTACAGTGTATGGCACATAGCAAGCACTTAACAAGTATCATTAAAAAAAGAAAAAGACAGGGAGATAAGCAAGAAGGCTGGTGCAGAAGTTAAGATGGGATACGTGTTTAGATCAGTGTAGTAGTTTGGATTGAAAGGAAAGGGAGGATTTTAGCATTACTGTGAAGGTAGAACTGAAAGGATTTGGTGACTATGATTACGTTGGTTGGTGGAGAGAAATGAGTTGAGGATAAGCCAAGGTTACAGGCTTGTGAGACAGAAAGGATGATGGTGTTGTTTTCAGTTATGGGAAAGTCAGGGGGTTGTGTCGGGGAAAATGAAGAGGGGAGAGATGCAAGCACAGAAGGAATAATAAATGAATTTGGGATTTCACGCACCAGCCACTCAGAGGTTCAAAAAGAACTTGACAAAAATTATTGAGGGAATTCTCTCTACAACTGTGGGAGAAGATGCTTTTTTGATCACTTTATAATTGGGTCACTATATGTGTATATCTACACACACACACACACACACACACACACACACACACACACATATGTTTAGACTGTGAGCCCGTCATTGGGCAGGGATTGTTTCTATCTGTTGTCGAACTGTACATTCCAGGCGCTTAGAACAGTGCTCTGCACATAGTAAGCGCTCAATAACTACTATTGAATGAATGAATATATTTATATCAATATGGTATCTATCTATCCATATTTATATGTGTGCATGAATGAATGTGTGTGTATATAGCTAGATCTCAGGAAGAACCCGGGGTCCAACTATGGTCTACAGACTGGAGTTTAGGTAGTTATGGTATTGACTGTGGAAAGAAAAGCAGCATGACCTAGTGGAAGGACTCAGGCCTGGCAGTCAGAAGACCTGGGTTCTAATCCCGATTCTGTCAATTGCCTGCCGAGTGACCTTGAGCAAGTCATTTAACTTCTCTGAGCCTCAATCCTCTCATCTGCAAAGTGGAGATCCAGTATCCATTCTCGGTCTCACAGGGACAGGGATTGGGTCCGACCTGATTGTCTTGTATCTTTCCCAGCGCTGTGTACGGTGCTTGATAAATAGTAAGTGCTAAACAAATACCACCATTATTATTAAAAATCACTGCAATCACAGAAATACAATTAGGCCTCCATTATTTGCAATCACCCATTTTGTCCAAAGGCTAGTTTCCTTTAGTCCTTCCCTATCTTCTCTCTGGCCCAGAGGCTGGTAGTCATTTTTGTGGCAGTGAAGTCAGTGTGAAGAGAGAGTATCCCAATTTTAATGAAGTGACCTGCAGAAATTGGGTGAGTTGGCCAAGGGGAAAGGGTGGAGGCAAGATCAGGCCTTCCTGGCTGCCTTCTTGGGCTGCCCATGGATACTCCATCCTCCTCCTTCAGGGCGCACCCTCTGCTCTCACTAATAATAATAATAATTGCGGTGCTTTTTAACCACTTACTATGCCCCAGGCACTGTACTAAGCACTGGGGTGGATACAATCAAATTGCCTTGGACACAGTCCCTGCCCCACACGAGGCTCACAGTCTCAATCCCATTTGACAGATGAGGTAACTGAGGCCCAGAGAAGCAAAGTGACTTGCCCAAGGTCACACAGCAGACAAGTGGCAGAGGCAGGGATTAGAACCTGTGACCTTCCAACTCCCAGGCCTGTGCTCTATCTGCTACGCCACACTGCACGTAGCGGGCGGAGGGCCACACTGGGTCCGGCCTCGCCTCTGTTTACCAAATGTGTTCCTAATCAATGACAAGTTCCTGGCAGCCGGTGTGTCTCCCTGGCCGGAGAGTCTGTGCAAAGCCCAGAGCCAGATGGCCTGCTGCAGGTGCCAACACGCTACGCGCCCTGGAGATCAAAGCGCCAGGCTACTTCAGACCCAACTGGAAGACCCACTGGAGGAGACGGCCGGGCACGCAATCCCGCAGACGGCCGGGCGCCTCTGCATTGGGTGAGAGGAAAATTTAACACGATGGGAGGTCATCACCTAGATCCCCCTGCCTCCGATCAGGGCCGGGCCTAAGCTGTTCCACAGAAGAGAGTCCCTCCTGCAGTATGGTGTAGTGGATAGAGTAGAGGCCTGGAAGTCAGAAGGTGATGGGTTCTAATTCCGACTTCGCCACTTCTCTGCTGTGTGACCTTGGTCAAGTCACTTCACATCTCTGTGCCTCAGTTACTTCATCTATAAAATGGGGATTGAGACTGTGGGCCCCATCTGGGACAGAGACTCTGTCCAACCCGATTTGCTGGGAACACAGTGCCTGGCACATAGTAAGTGCTTAATAAATACCACAATTATTATTATTCTCTCCAGATAGACTCCCAAACAGACTCTGTAACCTGTTCCAGTGTTTCACTTCTTAGGCCTGCCCCAAATCCTCCCTGCTTACATCCTGTGCCAATTTCTCTGTTATATTTTTATACTGTACTCTCCCAAGTGCTTAATACAGTGCTCTGAACACAGGAAGTGCTCAATAAATACAAATGACTGACTGACTGATCAGTTGGTCAGCAGCCTTGATATGGACTGCCTTTAGCAAACTGCTCCAACGACAGTTACTTCACCTTCAGCCCTCTCGGCTCTAGATTCATCAATTTCAGTTTCTTTCACCTTACCTCAAAAGCATTGTTCTCCAGTCATAACCCTTGTTGTAACAGAACGCCTTTCTTAGTGGTGTTATCCACAGGAACCAATCTATACAGAGGCTCCATTTGGAAAAGCCATCTTCCAGCAAATGAAGAGATTCCCCTCGGGATATAATAATAATTGTGGTATTTGTTAAGCACTTACTATGTGCCAGGCAATGTACTAAGTGTGGGGGTGGATATAAGTGAATCGGGTTGGACACCGTCCCTGTCCCATGTGGGGCTCACAGTCTCAATTCCCATTTTACAGATGAGGTAACAGAGGCACAGAGAAGTGAAATGACTTGCCCAAGGTCACACAACAGACAAGTGGCGGAGAGGAATTAGAAGCCATGACCTTCTGACTCCCTTATTCAGCACCCAGGTGCGCACAGCATAGTAGTAATAATGATGGTATTTGTTAAGCGCTTACTATGTGCCCAGCGCTGGTCTAGAGCAGAGGGGGAGATAAGGAAGGAGGGAGGCAAAGGATGGAACTAAATTATGTAGTCTATTAAAAAAAAGAGTTTAGGAAGCCTGAGCCCGCAGGGTAGGCAGGGAGGTGAACAGAACTACAGGAAACAGTCACAGGAGCCCCGCGCTTTCATTCTGCAACTGCCTGCCTTTTTTTCCGCTGACTCCACCCACTAGGTTGAAATCAATCAATCCATCAATGGTATTTATTGAGCACTCACTAAGTGCAGAGTACTAAACGCTTGGGAGATGACAGTACACTAAAATAAGCAGACACGTTCCCTGCTCATAATGAGCTTACAATCAAGAGGAAACCCAGAATATCTGGACATCAACACAAGTTTACATGCCTTCCCCCTTCACTCTTCCCCTTAGACAGTAAGCTCCTCGTGGGGAGGAAGTGTGTCCCTCAGCTCGGTTATATTGTAACTCTCCCAAGTGCTTAGGCTAGTGCTCTGCACTCAGTAAAGGCTCAATAAAAACGATTGATTGACTGATTGAGGGCTGGAGAGTTTCAGGAGAAGTCACCTGAGGTTACAGGGAGCCAACTCTCTGGATCATCCAGATTCCAGGCCCTGGAATGTTTTGGGGCCTAACGTGAGTACGATGTGAGCCTGACTCGTCTCAGACAGGAACCCAGAAACCAAGGCCCCTAGAGGTTGGTGTAAACCCGGCCGGGCCTTTTAGTCAGAGCGGTCTCAATGCTGTGACGTTGACACGGCTTTCCAAAATTCCTCCATCAAAAATCCAGGGGTGGTCCAGGTTAAGCCAGGATGTACGGTCAACCCATACGACTTCGGGATCATTCTGGCTCGCTCATTATTGAACTTTCTCTAATGGAAGTTTGGTCACCTCCTTCTCTGGAGATCTGTTTGAATCCTTTTAGACCGTGAGCCCGTTGTTGGGCAGGGATTGTCTTTATCTGGTGCCGAATTGTACATTCCAAGCGCTTAGTACAGTGTTCTGCACACAGTAAGCGTTCAATAAATACGACTGAATGTATGAATCCAGTTAGTAGCTTAATAAGGAGGAGGTGCAAACCTGCCCCATGACAGGAGAATGGACCGAATGGCCGTTGGAAGCCCCTCCCAGTCTTATAGCTCTCAGAATGCTCTGGTCTCTCTGTCCAGCCTCTAACTTCTCTTGAGGAAGCTTGAGCCAGCTCCTCCTGGGAAAATCCCAAATTTGCTCTCCATGGGGATCAGGATCCATTTTCCCCTTGTAATCCTGGAAAAGCAATCTGCATACCCCGATTTCCACGGTTTAGAAAGCGCTACGGAGGTGACCTCGAAAATTGGTGGGAATTGAGGGAATTCCAGGGGTGGGGATCTGGGAGCCAGGGATCATGGGAAACAGAGGGTGCCCGGACAGCTGAATTGGGAGAAGCTCTGTCCCTGAAATAAGAGGAAAGAGGGGGGTCAGTGCAGGCAGTCTGGCACAGGGAAAGCTCGAGATCTGAGCTGGCCCAGGTCTCCTCCTCCCAGAACTTCCACAGGCAAGCACTGTTCAATCAATCAATGTTATATATTGAGTACTTACTATGTGCAGAGCACTGTACTAAGCACTTGGGAGAGTACAAAAGAACAATAAACAGACACATTCCCTGCCCACAAACAGCTTACAGTCTAGAGGAGGACACAGATTACCTTAGGTCTAAGTGACATCAGTCCTGCTGCCATTGAAATCCATTTCTTCTTTCCCCTCTGGAAATACAGCTAGGTGATCATCCTTTGGGGATACTACCCTTCTTCTGCTTTCTCACCTCTAACGCCAACTTGTCTGAGCTTGGCTTTTCTTTTTATTTCTCTTGTTTCCGGGACTGCCGGTAGTCTGTGGCACTAAATCTCCCTGCCAGGTCCATCTTCTGTTTCCCAACAAGAAGGAGTGTACTATTTTGCCAGAGCCTCCCTTCCTGGGGTCATCTGAGCTAACCTGCTGCTTGGGGAGACCCCTCACCCTCCTCATCCTCTGGATGCATGGATACCCTCTTAGCAACCTCACTCCTGGTGGGACCACCTTTCCTCCAGAACCTCCACCTCCCATAGGGAAGTCTTGTTCTTGCGAGCTGCCCATCTCTCTTTCCACCAATTCAGAAAACTCTCCCCGGACTCTGCCATTAGTAATGATAATAATGATAATTGTAGTATTTGTTAAGCGCTTACTATGTACCTGACACAGTACTAAGTGCTGGGGTGGATACAAGAAAATTGGGCGGGACACTTTGGTATTTGTTGAGCGCTCCCACATTTCCCCCTCTAGACTGTACACTCCTTGAGGGCAGGAAGCGTGTCTATCAACTCTGTTTTACTGTCCTTTCCCAAGTGCTCAGTACAGTACTCGGCACACAGTAGGTGCTCACTGTGCTAAGCCCCAGGGTAGATACAAGATAATCAGATCAGACTTATGTCCTGTCCTATTTGGGGCTCAGGGTCTATGGAGAAGAGAGAACTGATAATTAATGCCCATTTTACAGATGAGGAAAATGAGGTGCGGAGAAGCCAAATGACTTGCCCGAGGTCACCCAGCGGGCAAGTGGCAGCGTTGGTGCTAGAACCCGTATCTTCTGATTTCCAGGCCTACACGTTTTCCCCTGGGCCACACTGCTTCTCCCCATCTGCAGGCAGGACCCTCCTTTCCCACCCTGCCACAAGCCCCCGCTCCTCCTCCCAACCCTCAGGTTCACTGAGGTCCACAGGGCAACACAACACAACAACGACACAATGCAACCCAAACTCAGCACAAGCCCATAACGCAATAAATCCTGATGACGACTATGACCACAGAGCGATGTCCACTAGGAGCAGAGGGCCTGCCGCACACCTGCCGATCTAGCCGGGGGCCTCCCCACCTGCCCTGCCCACCTCCGCTTCCCATAGGATCCTCAGGGGATCCCGCGGGAAGTGAATCAACCCTGTTTTCCAAGTGGAGACGAGGTGCCTCATCCATCAGAGCAGTATCCATGACCCACGCTGTCGGTCAGTCAGTCATACTTACTGAGCGCTTACTGGGTGCAGAGCAATGTACTAAGCGCTCGGGAGAGCACAATATAATAATAGAACAGACACATACCCTGCCCGCAACGAGCTTACCATCTAGCGACGTTAATATACATAATAGGCTACAGGTATGTACAGAAGCACCGTTGGGCTGGGAGTCCCGCGAAATCCTCCACCACACAGTAGCTCCTAACAATGCCCGCATAATAACCGTACAGTCTGCAGGAGTTTCCTGTTCAGCCGGCAGGCAGGGAGATTTAATACTGTCATAAACCTGGCCGGCTCTGCTCCTATGATTTCTAATGGTCCTGAGTCATCGAGGGGCTCAGCGGGGCTGCAGGCGGAGCGCTAATTGGAGAGCACGCCCGGTGCCACGGTCCAGGTTAATCTGCCCCGTCGGCTGGGGCGGTGAGAGCCGGTCCTTGTTTCTGCAGGGAGATCTCCGAGCCAGGCTCTCCTCCCCCCTCCCGGCCCCCACCCCGACCGCTATCACTCTTATAACTATTAAAAACCAATGAAAAGCTGTCACCAGGAATTCAAGGGCTTATTACAGCCCTGAACAAGCCCCGCTGCGGCCATAAACGGTGTTTACGGGCTGGTTTGGACGGCATGAAAGCGTCCCATTGTTATCCCCGTCTGGGAATTCCCTCCCTTCGAGCCCCCAGTCCACTGGCTCCCTCTCTCCATCCTCCCGCCTCAAACTCCTCGCTCCCGTTCCTCCCGGGCAGCAGGACCAGAGAGTCAAGGGCCCCTGAGGAGCGGTGGGCTGGGTTACCTGGACACCGGGGGCAGCACAGCTGAGGGATGTGAACGGGCGTGGGGCAGTGGACACTGGGGCATCGGATGCGGCTGCAGAACACGTTCCCATTCTGGAGGAGGGGAAAAAAAATAATATTATTTGTTAAGCCCTTACCATGTGCCGGGCACGGTACTAAGCACTGGGATGGATACAAGCAAATTGGGTTGGACACGGTCCCTGTCCCACGTGGGGCTCACAGTCTCAATCTTCATTTTACAGATGAGGTAACTGAGGCCCAGAGAAATGAAGTGACTTGCCCAAGGTCACACTGCAGACAAGTGGCAGAGCCAGGATTAGAATCCATGACCACCTGACTCCCGGGCCCGTGATCTATCCACTACACCATGCTGATTCTTGGGAAAGTGATACAGCAGCAACATTCGTTTATTGATTCAATCCTGTTTATTGAGTGCTTACTCTGTGCAGAGCACTGTACTAAGCACTTGTGGAGGTGAAGAAGAGGGAGCGTCTGTGGAAACATGCAGCGGTGAAATCCAACTTAGGCCAGGTGAGTATTTTTTTTTAAATGGTATTTGTTAAGTGCTTACTATGTGCGAGGCACTACTGGGATAGATACAAGCTAACCAGGTTGGATACAGTCCCTGACCCACATGGGGCTCACAGACTTCATTCCCATTTTATAGGTGAGGGAACTGAGGCCCAGAGACGTGAAGTGACTTGCCCAGGTCACACAGCAGACAAGTGGAGGAGCCGGGATTAGAACCCAGGTCCTTCTGACTCCCAGGCTCTGTCCACTAGGCCATGCTGCTCCTCTGAGACTTGAGCCACACAAGGGCCTCATCCATATAGCCTCCTTCTCCAGTCTCCGCACCCACCAGCACTGATGCCTATAGCTAGTCTCAGAGGGTTTCTGGCCTGCGCAGTGACCTCAGGTCAAACACATCATGACAGGACAAGCATGTTGATTCTCAGAGCCCCTACAAGCAGATCCCATGGACACTGAGCTCAGAAAGACTAGGATCTTTACTCATCCATTTCTCATATCTTGAGCCTGCATAATTTTTTCATTTGTTTCCATTTCTGAGCACATGGGCTGGGCCTTATTCACACTGACCAGTGAGACTCAGAGCAAAGAAGAGGGAAAAGGAGAGGGTGGGAAAGTCAGCGCTTAGAACAGTGCTTAACACATAGTAAGCACTTAATAAATGCCATCTTTCTTATTATTCGAGTTCTGTACCTCTGAGCAAAGGCAGTTTACACAGTAAACCAACCCATAAGGCTCCAGGTAAGGGTGCCATCTCTCTCCTGCCCGGTACTTCTTGTCTTGAAATACACAGTACGTCTCCGAGGCTGTGGAAAGGAGACAGAGTGAGGATGTTAGATAATAACAATAATTACTGTGGTACTTGTTAAGTGCTTACTCTGTGTTAAGCCCTGGGGGGGGGGGGGGTACAATACAAGCAGATCATGATCCCTGACCCACAGTCCAAGGAAAACAGGTAACGAGTCTGCATTTTGCAGATGAGAAAACTGAGGAACAAAAAAGTTAGGCGACTTTTCCCAAGGCCACACAGAGCCGGTATTCCAACTCAGGTCTCCTGACTTGCAGGCCCATGCTCTTTCCTCTAGACCACACTATCTCCCTAAGATGGAATACTAGAGGCTTTGGAAAGTTTGGTCGTGCATGGTGATGTGCGTAGTAGGGTGGGAGGCATGGGAAGTGGGGGAATGAGAGGTTTGCCCAGGCCTGGAAAGTGCCCCTCCTGGGGAATCCAAACTCCACGCCCCAGCCAACAGGGACAAATAGAGCAACTCGGAAAAAACAGTCACGAGACTGTCCAAATACTATTCAGTCCACAAGTTGGGCCCCACCCTCCCTTCCAAGCCATGCCTTCCCCGCCCTCCTCTAGCCCCATCTCCTAGTAGTCCCCGTGACATCGGAAAATCCCAGCATCCTTTACAACAGATGCTCTCAGTGTTCCTCTCACCTCCGCGTAAACCAAAGTAATGGAGGGCAGAGGGAGGAGTTGAGGCAGAAAGGAATCACCATTTCTATATAGAACCATTGTCTAATTCTTTTAACTCCAGCTGTTGCCTGATTTGTATTGGGCTCTGGGTAAGGGGGAAGAAGGGTGTTCATTTTCACAGCTGCTCTTCAACTAATAATAATAACAATAATGGTAATGATAATTGTGGTTTTAAGTGCTCACTCTGTGCCAAGCTCTGTATTAAGCACTGGGGTAGATGCAATATCATCAGGTTGGATATAGTCCTTGCCTCATTTGGGGTTCACAGTCTAAGTAGAAGGAAACTGAGGCCCAGAGAAGCCAAATGACTTGCTCAAGGTCACACAGCAGGCAAGTGGCAGAGCCAGGATTAAAACCCAGGTCCTCTGACTCCCAAGCCCAGGCTCTATCCACTAGGCCGTGCTGCTTCTATCCATTCTGCATGAGGGATCCTCCAAAACAGCCTGGCCCCGCTCCATCAGGCCTGACCTCAAGGATCACCTCAATTCTCCAGCATCTTTAGCCTTGCTATTTCCCCCGCCTCCCTCAGGATTTCTAATGTTCTACACCACACAATAAAGCAGCTCATCTAGCCACATAATGCATCTGGATAATTGGTAAAGCACTGGAGTTCACCACCTCCAAAAACACCCTTTGTGATTTGCCTAGGATTGAACACAGAAAAGATTATTGGGTTCAAATTTCCATAGAGGGGCAGGAGGATCAGGATCACCCTGGGTCTTTTGCTCCACCATCCTCTCTTCCCAGACCCAATCTCAAGGTCTTCAGTGAAAGTCTCAACCACCAGCAGAGGCAGAATTGCAAATCAATGTAGTAAAAGTGGAGAATGCTGGGGAGGCGGCAAAATGAGTAGTCATCTGGAGGTCGAGACATGGGTTTGAGTTTTGCATCTTCCACCGATTTGCTGAGTGAACCCCCCACCCCAACCCATGCAAAACCCTTTCCTGCGCTATGCCTTGGTATCCCCACCTGTAAAGTAATCCATGTGGTTTTCACAGAAATGTGAAGAGAGATCAGTTGGTAGATGTGATTGCGTAGGGGCTGAGGTGGTACAAAAGAGCTGAAATGATAGTTAGAAGGATGGAACCTGGGGAGAAGAGAGAGTAACTGGGAATAGCTTTCTGGAGGAGGAGGAGTTTCATAAGGACTTTGAAGACAGGGGAAAGCTGAGGTCTGGCAGATTTGAAGGTGGAGGGAATTCCCGGCAGGACAGAAAAAGACACAGGAAGAAGGTGAGATGGGAGAAATAGAAAGTGTGCTAGTAGAGAGAGTCTTAAAGCTAATGGTCAGGAGTTTCAGGAATGTCTGATTGATACAGTGGAGAGTATATAACCACTAAAGATTTTTGAGGAGCGGGTAGGCAGGACCCAAACGACACTTTAGAAAGATGATCCGAGCAGCAGAGAGCAGTGCAAACTGATGAGGGGAATCTGGAGGCAAAGGGAACAATGAAGAGGTTGATTCAGTAGTCAAGCAGGGATCGGACAAGTGCCCGAACCGGGGAGGTGCCCATTTTGGATGGAGAAAAGAGGCGACTCTGGGAAATGGTATCGGCAGGATTGAGCGACAGACCTAATGTGAGAGTTGAAAGAGAATGAAGAATCAAGGACAGTGGCATGTATTTCAGAGACATGGAGGAGGGTAGTGTGATCAAACCAAGATGGGAAAGTTGGATGGAGGAGAGAGCTTGGGAGGGAAGATGAGAGTTCAGTGTTGGACGTATTGAATTTGAGGGGGTGGCAGGGCAACCATGTCCTGCAGGCAAGAGGAAATGCAAGATTGCTAAATCTTGCCAGTTTTTCCTCTACAACATTTCTCCTCCACCCAAACCACCGCCAACCTGATCTAAGCTCTGATAATGTCATGGTTAGTCCATTGTGTTAACTTCTCCGCTAGTCTCCTAGCTTCAATCACACTATGCAGGGATCATTTTTCTGAAGCAGTACCCAGCCCACAGTTCTACACTCCTGAGACACCTCCAACGGTTATACATGTCCCTCCTCATCAAGCAGAAACTCCTCACGTTCACTTCAAGATTCCACTAACTTTCTCCATGTTATATATAGAAAGCATAAGCCTCTTGTGGAGAGGGAGCATGTCTCTTCTTTCTGTTGTTCTTCCTCAAGTGTTTAGTGCAGTTCACAACATACCAATCCTTCTAAATATTGATTTTATATTTAAATTTTATACCATAAAAAAAAGAGTGAGGACCAGCGAGGTCTGCACACATCTAACTGGCCTTAAGAAGGCCTGATACACACACCTCCAAGACCACATAGAAGCAGGGCCTGACTGGACTCTACCTCTCCCTTTCTTTCTTTCTTTGATAGTGCTTCTTATGCGTTTACTAAGTGACAAACATTGTTCTAAGTGCTGGGATAGATACAAGTGAATTAGTTTGGACAGAGTCCCAGTCCCTGCCCCGCATGGTACTGACAATCTAAGTAAGAGAGAGAACAGAAGAAAGGCATGGGAAAGTTACGTGGCTTGCCCAAGGTCACTCAGCAAACATTTGGAAGAGCCGGGATTAAAACCCAGGTCTTCTGACTCCCAGGTCCATTGTCTTTCCAGTAGGTCATGCTGTTTTACGATGGTTCTGAAATCCCGTTTTCTCAAGAGGTCGTCCTTGATGAATGGCTCATCTCCTCCCCCTATTTCCCCACTTTTGGTCACTTCAGCACTTCCACATCACCTGGGCCTTTGGACAACTCACACCCTCCCTCCCCTATCCAGAATTTACATACAACATCTTTATACTCCTGCTCCCCTTTCTCAGAAATTTATTCTAGCCTCTGTCATCTCCACTAGATTGTAGGCTCCTTGAGGGCAGGCAACACGTCTATCATAATAATTATGGCATTCATTAAGCGCTTATCGTGTGCCAAGCACTGTTGTAAACGCTGGGGTAGATACAAGGTAATCAGGTTGGACACAGTCCCTGTCCCTCATGAGGCTGAAAATCTTAACCCCTATTTTACAGATGAGGTAACTGAAGCCCAGAGAAGTGAAGTGACTTACCCAAGGTCACAGAGCAGACACGTGGCGGAGCCGGGATTAGGACCCATGTCCAAGCCCGTGCTGTTGCTTTTTGTATACTCTCAAGCACTTAGTATGGTGCTCTCAACAGGTAAGCGCTCAGTAAATACTGTTGATTGATGTATCTTTTCTCAGAGCCTTATTTTTAGCCCTCTGGGACTTTGGCCAAGCTATGACTCCCTTGGGCAAGAGACCTCTAGAGCTGGATTCTAGCTATCCCCTTGGGAAGAGACTACATAGTCTCCCAACTCCACCTGATGGGTAGCTCACTGATGAAAAAATCATCTGGAAACTGGGCAGCCATAGTTTGATTAACCCAGAGGACTCCACAGAGGACAGGACGGCACCCAGGCATCACTTATTGAGTAAGGATTTCTTTCACCCACTGGCTGAAGTTCAGTCTGACTGGGGAAATCCGGTCAGATTGAGGGGGGCTGAGGGGTGGCCATCCTCAACCCTGACTCCTCTGCCCTGGTGACAGATCCCAAAGAGGAGAAAGATGGAAATGATCAAGACCATGAAAGTAGAACACTAGCAAGGCTCTCGTCCACAGCTGTCGCATCACACCTCTTCAGCTAAATGTTCCACCCCTCTTCCCTCTCTGTGTCTCCTTTGGGCCCCTCCGCCGCCCTGACTGTCTGCAGCACAATCTGCAGTCCAAATCCCTGACAATTCTGGGACACTTGAAACAAAATCGGGGCTAGCTCCATCCCAAAAGAAGAATCCAAAAAGAATGCTGTCAGTGTTTTCCACAAATCATCACCGCCAGACTCTCAAGACAAGGTCAGAGGGCCAATAGCTTCATCACAAGTCCAAAAGGAGAAGGGGAAGTTTCCACAAACTGCCTCTGACCATGTTATTATTGTACACACATCATCATCTAAATATTACAATAATATTTATCCTATTACAACACATAGTCAGTGGGAAGAGAGAGATGAATCTTTGCACAATCTAAGTAGGAGGGAGAATAGAAGAAAGGCATGGGGAAGTTAAGTGGCTTGCCCAAGGTCACTCAGCAAGCATTTGGAAGAGCCGGATTTAAAACCCAGGTCTTCTGACTCCCAGGCCCGTGGTCTTTCCTGTAGGTCATGCTGAAGAGGAGACACTGAAGCAAATGAATTCTGGGGTGGAAAAGTGTAATCCTGAAGACGAACTAAGCTTTAAAGAAATTCTGCAGGGTGGGGGGCAAGGAGTGAAGATAAAGAGAAAACAACTTGAATCTTGGCTCTGAGTCACAGCTTGAAGCAAGCAATGGGGCCCCCAGAGCAAACAAAAGAGGCTTGTGGAAAGAAAAAGAAGAGTGATTTTTTACTGGGGAGAGGTTTGTAGAATAGAAATAGGTCTGAAGGGGTCATCAGAAATGTTGGGTTCTAGAAATGTTGGGTTCGAAACACTGGCGCTTCTGCCAAGCTGCCTCACAGGACTTGATGATCTCTCCGCTCCAGAGGGGACTACCCATTTCTCACCACAACCAAAAAAACTAAGGAACCCAAGCTCCAGGTTTGCATTTATTCTTCAGAAGGGCCCATTTGGCATCAGCTCAGACTCCCGTCTTAAAGCATAACATCTTGAATGTCCCCAGTATCTCTCCTCCATTTAGCTAATACTAATTCTAATAACAATAATGATACTTTTTAAGCACTTACTATGTCCCAAGCACTGTTCTAAGGCTGTTCTAACTTAATCAGATTGGACCCAGTCCCTGTCCCCCATGGGGCTCACGGCCTTAAATCTCCACTTTACAGATGAGGCAACTGAGG
Source organism: Ornithorhynchus anatinus (assembly GCF_004115215.2). NCBI lineage: Eukaryota > Metazoa > Chordata > Mammalia > Monotremata > Ornithorhynchidae > Ornithorhynchus > Ornithorhynchus anatinus. The sequence goes on from NC_041733.1 coordinate 41,767,868, forward strand.
CAGGGAGAAGTGAAGTGAATTGACCAAGGTCACAGAGCTGACAGGTGGCAGATCCGGGATTAGAACCCATGTCCTTCTGACTACCAGGCCTGTGCAGTATCCGTTAGGCCTCGTTGCTTCAGGCTGAAAGGGCTTTCTAGGTACAGCTGACCCCCAAAGCTCAAGGGGCTGGTTATTCGGGTCGATGAACTGGGCCTCCTTCCTTGTTTCTTCTCCTCCTGCTTCCATCCTCTTGGTCATGAACCTGCTTCTTAGTGAACAGAGCAGGTGCCGGGGCAGGAAAAGGGCAGAGGAGATTCAAACTGGGCAGCTTTGCTCCCTGTCCAAAATTGGAAGGTGAAACTTTGGCTAAACTGAGGCTTGGGGATTAAGTGTGTATTTTAGTAGGCTGGGCTCTCTCTGGCCCCTTCACCTTAGATCATTGAACATAGACTTTATTCTTGTTGGTTATCATACCACCCCTGAAAAACAAGTGGGAGGAGAATCCAAATGACCACCAAAGTAGCAACAGGTGGTCTGCTCACAGTTCATGGCTGAGCCCCAGTGGCCCCAGATTTCCCCCTGTCCCGAGCACTCTAGGTAGGAAGGGAGGATTTGTTTTAAGATGAAGGAGTTGAACCTCGACCAAAACCACACAGAAAGATAGAGATGGATCTGGGACCGAGCCCAGGTCTCTCGCCTCCCAGCCCAATCTTCTTTCCTTTAGCCCCCAGGGGCATTTCAGTAAGACGGAGAAAGGCAAACCTGAAAGGGAATCTTCCATTTTCACACAATGCGACTTGCTTCTGCCCCTCGTCTCCTTCTTGGTCATGAGTTTCTAGGGTTGGATCTTTTAGGTTTATTGTATATGGGCTTAGGCTTCTGCCTTTATGTTTGATATTTCTGAGGTAATTCGGGTTCCATCCTTGCACCGTAAACTCCTCGAGGGCAAAAACTGACTGGTTCTTCCTCTGTCATGTCCCTCACCCCCCCTCCCACACACATACATCACAGAGTGGGCTCTGCCCTCTGGAGACCCCCTAATTACCTGTGATGACTGATCCTCAGATGGGGCTCAGTCTTCCTGAAAGATCTGTCTATGATGCCCCAGGTTGATTTGGTAGGAGAATCCATGATCCTCTTCCCTGGAATCATTTTATCCAAACCCAATCTACAGAGTGTTTTCCATCTGCCTGGCTGTATCTCTGACACTCCCATCACACTCTCCTATCTCCCAAAGTGGGACTGGACATAATAATGTTGGTATTTGTAAAGCGCTTACTATGTACAGGGCACTGTTCTAAGCGCTGGGGTAGACACAGGGTAATCAGATTGTCTCATGCGAGGCTCACAGTCTTCATTCCCATTTTACAGATGAGGTAACTGAGGCACAGAGAAGTTAAGTGACTTGCCCACAGTCACACAGCTGACAAGTGGCGGAGCTGGGATCTGAAGCCTTCAGATTTAACAATAATAACGGTGGTATTTGTTAAGCGCTTACTACGTGTCAGGAATTGTACGCAGTGCTGGGGTACTTACAAGCTAATCAGTCCCTGTCCCACATGGGGTTCCCAGTGGTAACTCCCATTTTACAGATGAGGTAACAGAGACACAGAGAAGTTGAATGACTTGCCCGAGATCACACAGCAGGCAAGTGGCAGAGTCGGTATTAGAACCCAGTACCTTCTGACTCCCAGGCCCGGGCTCTATCCACTAGGCCACACTGCTTCTCAAATGGTGTCCATCTTCCCTCTTCCACTCAATCTCCGCTCTCTACCCTGTTAACTTACTCCACCTACCAAGTCCAAATTGGAATGTTGGGAGGGGAGGGGATTTGGGGAAGGAAGATGGAGATGGGATAACGGACAACGGGAACATCGGACCGATATCAGCAACAAGAGCTCCCCAGACCCTGGTCTTACCCCAAGCAAACATGGCCCTTCTTGGCCCCCAAACACTGTCCTTTGCTGGAGGGAGGCTTTGCCAGGTTTGGCCAATTCACTCAGAATTACATAATTTGATATTTCTAACAATTCCAGTCCACAGCCTCCTTTTGATCAATAGTTCATTACCTAAGTTGGAGCTGCCAAACCCATCTCCTTTGTCCCGTATTTGCATGACTATTACGTCCTGCATGTTACGCTCCTTTGAACTTCAAAAGAGCTTCCTGGCTTCCTTGTCTACAATTTTAACTCCAACACATAATGGAGTTACAGAAAGGCCTTTTCCCCTACTAGAGGGCCTTAAACCTCCCTCTGACACTGGACAGTAACAATCCTTTAAATAAGCAACAAATGGCTCATTCATCCATTGCAAGGCACCTAAAATCCTCCGGCAGGTTTCTTTGGCTCCTTGAATCAGTCTCCCTCATTGTCAGAGCTGCTGTCTATGGAGCGTTAACTACCTCCTCCCTGTTTACCTAAGGAATGCACAGGAACTAAAATACCAAACAGTGGGATTTACTGAGTGCTTGCTGGGTGCAGAGCGCTGTACTGAGTACTTGGGAGAGTACAGTGCAGCAGAGAAGAAGCTTGGGGAGAAGCAGTGTGGCCTAGTGGATACATCGCGGACCTGGAAGTCAGAAGGACCTGGGTTCAAATCCCGGCTCCTCTACTTGTCTGCTGTGTGACCTTGGGCAAGTCACTTCACTTCTCTGGGCCTCAATTACCTCATCTGTAAAATGGGGATTAAGACTGTGAGCCCACTGTGGGACAAGGACTGTGTCCCACCCAATTGGCTTGAATCCCCAGGACTTAGTACAGTGCCTGGCGCAGAGTAAGAGCTTAACAAATATCAGTTATCAGAGTTGGTAGACATGTCCCCTGCCCACCAGGAGCTTACAGCCTAGAGGAAGAGTTGACAATCGCCTCTTCCCTTCCCTTGCCCCACTAAACTGAACCCCTTGGGGCTTGAGAATGACACAGCATTCCAGGATCACGATTATTATCTTCAGTATTATCGTATTACTTGTTAAGCATTCACTTAGATACAAATAATACAAGATACAAGTAGATAGGGTAAATACAAGTTTATCAGGCTGGACACAGTCCTTGACCCCCTTGGGGTTCAGTCTAAATAGGAGGGAGGACAGTATTTATTCCCACTTCACAGGAGAGGAAACTGAGGCTCAGAGAAGTTAAGCGACTTGCCCAAGGTCACACAGCAGGCGGAAGCAGCGTGGCCTAGTGGAAGAAGTATAGGCCTGGAATTCAGAGGTCCTGGATTCTAATCCTGGCTCTACCAAATGCTTGCTGTGTGATCTTGGGCAAGTCACTTAGCTTCTCCACGCCTCAGTTCTCCTGTTCTCCCTCCTACTTAGACTGTGAGACCCATGTGGGACAGGGACTGTGTCCAACCTAATTCACTTGTATCTAGCCCAGCTCTTTGAACAGTGTTTGACACATAGTAAGCCCTTAACAAATGTCATTAAAAAAAAATTAGCAGAGGCAAGATTAGAATCCAGGTCCTCCTACTCCCAGGCCCATGGTCTTTCCACTAGGCAACATTGCTTCTCATCAACCTCCTCCTCCCTCCATCAGGAGGCTGCCCCTCTCAGGTCTACCTTCCAAGCAGAGTCCCTGTCCCAAGGAAATCTGCATCCTCACCGAACCCTGAAAATGAGGTGGGGCCCTCAAGTCCCAGGGCAGGAGCCTGGAAGAAACAAGGTCAAGTTGCACTGAAATCCAAGCTGCAGTTGGCAAGCGAGACCCCAGAGCAACATGGGAAATGGGATCTTTGACACTGCCTGGGACAAGTCTCCAAATGGGATAGAAAACTTCCCTCAGCTCCACCTGGGTCAGTGGGTATGACATCTGGCGTGTCGTCCAGCTAACTTGATGAGGGAGGGCTTAGATTGGCAGTGTGCAGACAGTTATTTTTCCTGGGATCGTATACTCTCTTGGGGATCTCCTGATTGGCTTGAGAGCCTCCCACTTCATAACTTCTGCCCTAGTGCCCCGGGAGGAGGTGGGGGCTGGATTCCCCCATGCTCACCAAACTGGGACAGCCCTGGGGTAGCCGGACAGAGCAGGGGTTATAAAGCCTAAAATGCTAATTGGTTCATTCATTCATTCGACTGTATTTATTGAGCACTGACTGTGTGCAAAGTACTGTCCTGAGCGATGGTCAATCGGGCCAACGTTGCTATAGCAGGACTGCTGGACTGGGCTCCCAGGTGGGAAAAATGGGTTTGGGACTCCAAAGTGGCAAGTCCTGGCCCCATGGCACATTCCCCCTTCAATGCAAGGTGAGGTTTGGCCTTGATGCTACTGCTTGGGTCAGGCCTGGGCCCAATCTAGAAATTTCTCTGGGAAAATCCTCTTCCAACACTATGCCTGATCCACATGGACAAGTCAAAGAGAGGTGGCGGTCATCTGATGTGCCTTGAGAAAATGGGTACTCCCCTCACTGATGGGGAAGACTTCCTGGGAGAGAGGGCCACTGGTTGGCTGCCTGCGTGGAAGGGAGCGGAGCAGTAGCTGCTGGAATGCCCCTGAGGGGCCTTTCCCAAGGACAATGTGCCTGGGACAGTGGTCCCTTTTCCCCAGTGGTAAAAGCAGCCCTACTGGGGCTGAGGTGGGCTACCCAGGAGAGGGGCATTGGGTGGGGAATGCCTCATCCCTTCGGCTTCAGTCGGGGAAGGAGAGACCCTCGAGAGGAGCAAGGGACAGAAGAGAGAAGGGAACTTGGCAGATGAGAGGGAGGCAGACGGTCAGAGATTTCTCTCTTCTCTCTCTGTCCCATTTATTCTTCTGCCCACCCCTCCCCCACCAAACAAATTCCACGTTCATCTTCCTCAGCCCACCGTCTATCATGGATGCCCACAAAAGCAACGAAAGCAAGCAAAGTCTTCCCCCTCACCCCTCCCGGCTCCGAGCTTAGGGGGACGACGAGCTTCATGTCGGCAAAGCAATGAGATGAATGTGTAAGTGACGGGTTTCATGTGCCGTCTCGGCTCCTAACGAGAATATTTTCATAGTTCCTCTCGTGAATAAGCTCAGTGGAGCAGAGAATGCTTCTTTTGGACCCCGTCCACCCGCTGCCTCTTTTGATGCCCCCAGTGCTGGCCTGAGGAGCACAGCGCTGGCCTTTGGCTCCGGGGTGCTTCCCTTCGACAGCCCGAGAGTCCGTGGCAGGTGTCAACGCTCTGGGGGCAACGGGCCACCCGACAAGAGGCAAAAACACACGTCTCGGAAGGCTGACATCACAGTGAGCCACAGAGGGGGCGTCAGTGGCATCTCGAAATCTCTCTTAATTGTTTCTTCCTGCCTCTCTTGTCTTCCTCCCAACGTGTTAGCACATCATACGGATCACTGACTTTCTAGAAATATTCCCCAGCTTTGTTTGTGCGTTCCTTTCGATAAATGGCATAAAGTTTGCCAACGGTTCCTGTCATCTCAGTTGCCTCAAAGGATAATACATCTGAACCCAGTTCATGGGAAGGTTTTTTGGGGATGAGGCCACCTGGCTCTATTCCCCCCCACAGACCCCAATCTCTCCCTCCCCTGTTTAAGGTTTTCACAAACTGACAGCCCTCTGCCGAGGAGGCTGAAGCTCAGGAAAAGCTCCAGGTCAATAGTCAGATGCTTTGGGAATTGTATAAAGTGAAATGGGGCTCTTGAAGTTAAGAGACAGGAAAGGAAAATGGCAAAAGTGACGTTTTCAAGATGAAGTGAAAACTATATTCTACAGAGGAAAGCAACCCAGAATTTTGTTCAACCTGATGAAAAACAAGCTGAAATTCTGGAAACTCACATGGGACCCAGCAAAAGGTTTCTTTTCCTTGCCCATGTTTGGGTTAAATTTGGAATAAGAAGGGTAGATGCTCATGAAGAACATGAAACCACAGAGACCAAAGGCTATCAACAGGGACAGACCAATGGTCCATCCAGCTCAGGATTCTGTTTCTGACGAGAGCAAATCAATGCTTAGAAGAACCACGTGATTGTTGCCCAACTAAAAATCCATCCACATGGAGGATAAACCTCCTACCATCCCTTTCCCCTCTAGTAACCCAATATGGATCCCTTGCCCGAACAATTACCCAACCCCTTCTTGACCTGAGAGACAAGACTCAAACCGAGCCCCAGAACCATACTCGGTTTTTTCCAAGTGACTTACGTTTCACTTGCTCCAATGCGCTGCCATCGATGAAGAGGAGAAAGAGCAAACAGGAAAAGACGAACCTGACGTCTTCTATCTTCCAGTGCCTCCTCATCTTGGCCGAATGGAAGAGCAAGCCCAAGCGGTCGGAGGACAGAGTTTGGCGTCTGTAGGGAAGAAAACAGAAAGAGACTTGAGACAGCTCCTATGGATCCTCCCAACCTAAATGCCTCAGACCCAGAAAAGGCTAGAAATACACCCATGGCACATGGAACACTCCAGGAAAACACAACTCTGGCAACTTTCTCTCTGAAAACCGTCCTCAGAGAAAGAAAGGAAAGGAGAGAGAAAGAGAGGAAGTCAGAAAATATTGGGTTTTTTGTTTAGTTTTGATTTTTTTAATGGTATTTCTCAAATGCTTAACTGTCTGCCAAGCTCTGGGTAGATACGAGAGAATCGGGTTGGATACATTTCCTGTCCCACAGTATTAATTCCCATTTCACAGATGAGGTAACTGAAGTCCAGAGAAGTTAAATAACTTGCGCAAGGTCACACTGCAGACAAGTGGCAGAACCGGGATTAGAACCCGGATCCTCTGACTCCCAGGCCCGTGCTCTTTCCACTAAGCCAAGCTGCTTTTGTTCCCTTCCAGTTCCGGGATTCAACCCTTCCAGTCCATGAGCAGACAAGAAAGAAAATCCATCTAGTCCTCCTTCCCCAGGGAGGCAAGAGTAGGTTCTTGGGGAGATTTTCTTTGACAGAAGCAGACACAGATCGAAAGGCCGGGAGTTGAAGCACCCCTGTTTTTGGCCACAAGGAAACAGAAATAGGGACAGATACAACACTCTTGTGATTTGTCAGATGAGGGCTCAGTTCAGCTCTTAGACGACATTGACTATCTATCCTTTGGGAAACAGGCATAAATGTATCAATCCATTGCCCTGTACGCCTGTGTCCCAGTGCAATCCTCTCCAGGGTTGATCAACCATCTGACCGTTCACGTTGCTGTGGTTCAGGGTAATTCCCCCAACGGATCAGATGCAGATTCCCTTGGGAACTGAAACCCATCTCCTTCAGAACAATTAAGCACCTTTAAAACAGCCTTTCCTCTCTCAAGATGGATCTCTACAATGCTCCTGTCATGAGAGGAATTGTGAAATGGAGAAATGGATTGTTTCTGGAGGTGTGGAGGCTGGAGCGAAGACACAGTTAACATTGTATTATCGATACAAACACGGAGTCATTGCTCAGGAATCACACTTCATTTCCAAATCAACAATTACGAAGAAAAACTGCAGTCCTTTCCTTGCTTCCTTTAGTATGCGCTCGCTTGCCTAACTTTTAACTTCCCAGATAACTGAAAACTGACTGCGTCTCGTGTTCATCTCGGTCCCACCCCACCCGACCCAACCGAACCAAGTTTGAAAAGCAGTTAATTACAGAAGGGAAATGTCGGAAGCAGCACCTTCCACCTTCCAGGGTGGGGAGGTGGGTTCATCAACTCTGTACGCTGAACTCAACTGACCTCTCCAGAGAGCCAATGTCTCAGGGACGAGCATAAACTCAGACCACCCCAGGTTCTAAGGCCCCAGCCAAAATACCAAACATTAACAGGAACGTGTGTGTGTCGGAGGCGGGGGGGGGGGGGGGGGGGGGGGGGGGGCGGTTGGGGAGGGTTTGTCGGGGGCGTGAGGACTCAGGAAAAAAATAAAAGGTTGAACCCGGCGGGCGAGTTGAAAGGAATTTCAGGGGTCTGAAATGGATGGGAAGGAATTCAGGGGTGGAGTGGAGAGGCAGAGGGAGAGTAAGAAACAGCTCTCTTGGAAAGGGAAGCAAGTCCCAGCTTTTAATGCTCTCAGTGTCAAGGGAACAATTCTCTGGGAGTCAGCCGTTCCAAGCTTTCCTGAGAGAATTGAGCTTCTGGGATCTTGCCTCTGGAACCAAGGAGGAATAAATGATATCAGGAATGACTAGTGCTATCAAGCGGGCTTTGTAATATCCCTCGGCCAGCAACGGCCTCTTCACAGGACCTGAGCCAAGCGGGAGGGAAGAGTCCTCAGCTTTTTTAGGTCAGCTGCTCCGATCCTCTGAGGGCTGGGAGACCCTAAGGCAAGTAAGTGACTTCACTTCTCTGGGCCTCAGACTTCTCATCTGTAAAATGGGGATTCACTATCTACTTAGACTGTGAGCCCCAAGTGGGACAGCGACGGTGTCTGACCTGACTCTCTTGTATCTACCCCATTTCCAGCGCTTAGACAGTGCTTTGCACATAGTAAGCGCTTAACAAATACCATTATTATTATTTGGTACAGTGCTTGGCACATAGTAGGCGCTCAAATCCCACAGTTATCATTATTATTAATTATTATTACAGTGGAGCGTCACTTGGAACTGGGACTGTGTCCAGTCTGCGGAGCTTTGATCTACTCCTGCTCCTAGCACAGTGCTTGGCACATAGAAAGCACTTAACAAGGACCACAATTCCTATGGGAACCTCTCTAGTTGCCCTGGGTCTTGGGATGCCTGGGGCCAGGAAGGAAACCAGTCATACCTGAGCTGGATTTAGAGATCTCTGGAAGGAGAGGTCAAAGAGACCTATTTCCCCAAGCACTTCCAAGAGAGAGGTAGAGTTCTTCTGTCAGGTTGGAGTCAGGTTTGTCACCTTCCCTGTCAAAGCTTTCAGGGGTTTATGAAACCAAAGTTTGTTCTATAAATCATGCACGTAGGCATGCACCCACCACAATGCACACACAAATTAAGGATGGAACTTTCTCAGCATTTCTCCGTTTACTACCACTGAGCAAAGGATAACAAGTAGCACCATAATTGGAGCTGGCAAGAAAAACTGAGAAAAATTCTGCTTTCCTTGGGCCCCATTTGATGTTTCGAGCATAACTGGAGAACAATTAACCTCTTTTGGAGTTCCTGGAGCCGTGCTGGCGCGATAGGGAGAGTTCTGAAACGAATCACTTTCTGAATTTTCAGCATTTTGACTTCCAAGATGCAGAAATCTGCCTCGCTTACAGTGTGAATTTCAGTGCAGCACTACAAATGAAGACTAGCAGAGGTTTTTTCCTAACTCTTTCCTCTCCCTCTCACCCACCACAGCCCCCCTCCACCCCCCACTAGTTTATTTTTTGCCTCTCTAATTTCTCTTTGGGTTTCCAAACCTTGTCAGTATTGCAGCAGTAAATATAAGCAAGCATCACTCACCAAACACGCCGACTTTTACTCTCACAGGGAGCCAAACTGCCCTTAATTTTTCAAATTATACTTTGACCCAGTTAACTGGAGTTATTTCAACATTAACTCTCTGTCTGCTTTTCTTTGAGCCTTACTCTGGCTGCTTTATGGGTCGGTTAGAAACTTCCCGATTTTAAACGTTCCTGTCGGATTGATGACAAAACGAGAAGCACGGATCCATCCTGAACAAGTCACTTTTCTGAGGGCATTTTAAGAAGTCGAGTGGCAGAATAAGAAAGGGATCCCAGTCCCCTGTATTTAGGGAAGGAGGTGAAGTACCGAAAGATGAGCGAGCCAGGCTCTGACTGCCACGCGCTGCTTTGAGCATTCTAGCTCAGAAGGCGTCCCGACCGAATGTCACCCACTTATTTGGGAAAACTTTCTCTGGGATAGACCGCGTCCACAACATCCATCCCGAAAAAAAATGAGAAGGACGAAGAGGCAGCGTGGCTTAGTGGAAAGTCCATGGTCTTGGGAGTCAGAGGACATGGGTTCTAATCCCGGCCCCGCCACTTTCATTCACTCGTATTTATTGAGCGCCTGCTGTGTGCAGCGCACTGTACTAAGCGCTTGGAAAGTACAATACGGCCATAAAATGAGACAATTCCTGCCCACCACGGGCTGAAAGTCTAAACGGGGGAGACAGACATCAAAACAAGCTAACAGGCATCAATATAAATAAATAGAATTATATCTGCTGCATGACCCTGGGCAAACCACTTCACTTTTCTGGGCCTCAATTCCCGCAACTGTAAAATGGGGAATAAGACTGTGAGCCCCACATGCGACAATCTGATTACCTTATATCTACGTGAGCGCTTAGAACAGTGTTTGGCACATAGTAAGCCCTTAACAAATTCCGTTATTGTTATTATTATTATTATTATTAATAAGGACGGGTAGTGCCTGGCTGGCTCACTTTGCCCTTTCCTCTTAGACCAGTCTGGGGACAAATTAAACAATATTGATTATGCCCAGGACAGAAAATGAGGCGATCTCCCCGTCCCAGGGCTTCTCTTGAAGTCAAAAATGAAGCAGGGGGCTTGCTGAAAAACGAAGGCGAGACCCCCACCTTTGGCCGTAGCTTCGGCTCTAAACTCCATCCCTGTCTCAGTCCCAGATCTGGGATAAGGGAAGGGCAGTCAGGGCGTTTTACCTGGGGCCGGGAAGATGGACAGGTATCCCAGGAGTCCAGACATTCCTCCCTTCCCCGGTTACAGCGGCATCATCCATGGGCAGGACCGGTCTCTCCGGAGTGCGGAGCTCGGGCCTCGTCCGGCCTTTTTCTGCGTGCCCGCCGCCCACCCAGAGCAGGAGAATGCCACTCCTGGGAAATCCCCTCGGCTTCAAGCCCTGCCCCCTGGTTTCCCAAAGGCCCTCCCTATCCTCCCCTCCCCAGGCTCTCTTCCAGCCCCGGGGAGAGCCACTCACGGCCCCTCCTCTCCCGGGGTGAGCATTCGGGGGCTGGTGTGCGTGGCTCAGTGGAAAGAGCCCGGGCTGGGGAGTCAGAGGTCGTGGGTTCTAATCCCGGCTCCGCCGCTTGCCAGCAGGGTGACCTTGGGAAAGTCACTTCACTTCTCTGGGCCTCAGTTCCCTCATCTGTAAAATGGGGATGAAGATTGTGAGCCCCACGTGGGGCAACCTGATGACCTTGTATCTCACCCACTGCTTAGAGCAGTGCTTGGCACCTAGTAAGCACTTAACAAATACCAACATTATTATCAGTGTTATTATTACCGAGGCAAGCTGGGTAACCTGATGACCTTGTATCTCTCCCAGTGCTTAGAACAGTGCTTGGCACCTAGTAAGCACTTAACAAATACCAACATTATTATCAGTGTTATTATTACCGAGGCAAGCTGGGCAACCTGATGACCTTGTATCTCTCCCAGTGCTTAGAACAGTGCTTGGCACCTAGTAAGCGCTGAACAAATGCCAACATTATTATTACTATTGTTACCGAGGTAAGCCGGGCAACCCGATGACCTTGTATCTCCCCTAGCGCTTAGAACAGTGCTTGGCACCTAGTAAGTGCTGAACAAATACCAACATTATTATTATTACCGAGGTGGGCATGGCAAGCCGGGTGGGCGCTCCCTCCTGCTCAGAGTGTGAGCCCCATTAATTATTAATTCATTCAATGGTATTGAGGGAGCGCTGACTGTGTGCAGAGCACTGTCCTAAGCGCTGGGGATGTACAATGGGGCAGCGGAGAGAGACGACCCCTGCCCAACAACGGGCTCCGAGGCCTAAAAGCCCGGGACTTGATTGCCTTGCCCACCCCCCGACACACACGTGAGGCGCTCAGTACAGTGCCCGGCCCATTAGTGAGCGTTTCAGGGCGCTGCAGGTCAGCACCGCCCAGGCGGCGGCGGGGCAGGGAGGGCGGCAGGGTCGCGAGTTCGAATCCCCCGGTGTCCTCCGGCTGCAGCCAGGCCTTGACCCCAAGTGGCGGGGGGGGGGGCGCCGAGAGACCTTAGGCGGAGGGGGGGCTCACCGAGGAGGCGCCCCGAGAGACCCCAGGCGACGGGGGGGGGGAGGGCGAGCGCCGAGAGACCCAAGGCGGCGGGCCGAGAGACCCAAGGCGGCGGGAGCTCACTGGGGCACTCCAAGAGACCCCAGGCGGCGGGGGGTGGGGGGCGAGAGACCCCAGGCGGCGGTGGCGGTGGGGCGCGCTCCGAGAGACCCTAGGCAGCGGGCTGAGAAACCCAAGGCGGCGGGAGCTCAGTGTGGCACTCCGACAGACCCCAGGGGGTGGGGGGCGAGAGACCCCAGGCGGCGGTGGTGGTGGGGCGCGCTCCGAGAGACCTTAGGCGGCGGGCCGAGAGACCCAAGGCGGCGGGAGCTCAGTGTGGCGCTCCGAGAGACCCCAGGCGGCGAGGGGGCGAGAGACCCCAGGCGGCGGGGGGGGGGTGCGCCGAGAGACTCTAGGCATCGGGAGGGCGCCCCGAGAGACCGTAGGCGGCGGGCCGAAAGACCCCAGGCGGCGGGAGCTCAGTGTGGCGCTCCGAGAGACCCCAGGCGGCGGGGGGGCGCCGAAAGACCGCAGGCGGCGGGTCCCCGTCCCCCTGGTCCCCTCCGGCCGCTGTCGGCCATTCATTCAACAGTATTTATTGAGCGCCTACCATGTGCAGAGCACTGGACTAAGCGCTTGGAATGGACAATTTGAGAGAGGGCCGGAGGGGGCTCGGATTCCTGGGACCCCCAGCAGGACACTGCCCCGCTCCCCCCCTCCCATCCCCCCCCCCCCACCTCGACTCCCACGCCCCATCCCCCCGACCCCCCCATCCTCCTACCGGCCCGGGCCCGCCGCTCCAAACCCGGCTTATCGCCGGCCCCGCCGGGCTTCCCGATCCCGATCCCGGTCCCGATCCCGATCCCGGTCCCGGTCCCGGTCCTCCTCTGTCCCGCGGCTTCGGCCTTCTGGCCATTTCTGCCGGGGAGGCGGCCAGGGGGGCGGGGAAGGGCCGGGAATTCAAATCAGCCGTCCTGGGAATACCTGCCGGACGCGCGCGGGGGGGGGGGGGAAATTGGGAAAGGGGGGAAAACTTGGGAAGGGGAAGGATCTCCCTGCCAGTCGGGGCCCGGGGGGCGGAGGGGACGTAATAATAATAATAATGGTAGTATCTGTTAAGCTCGTACTATGTGCAGAGCACTGTTCTAAGCGCTGGGGGGGGGGATACAAGATGATCAGGTTGTCCCACGTGGGGCTCACCGTCTTGGTCCCCATTTTCATAATAATAATGTTGGTATTTGTTAAGCCCTTACTACGTGCAAAGCAGTGTTGTAAGCGCTGGGGTGGCTGCAAGACGATCAGGTTGTCCCACGTGGGCCTCACCATCTTGCTTCCCATTTTACAGAGGAGGTAACTGAGGCACAGAGAAGCGAAGTGACTTGCCCAAAGTCACACAGCTGACAAGCAGTGGAGCCGGGATTAGAACCCATGACCTCTGACTCCCAAGTGCGGGCTCTTTCCACTGAGCCACGCTGCTTCTCTAGCCACACGTGGTCTGCGGCCTGCTCCTCTTTTTTTTTTTTTTTGTTGGTATTTGTTAAGCGCTTACTATGTGCCGAGCACTGTTCTAAGCGCTGGGGTAGACATAGGGGAATCAGGTTGTCCCACGTGGGGCTCACAGTCTTAATCCCCATTTTACAGATGAGGGAACTGAGGCACAGAGAAGTTAAGTGACTTGCCCACAGTCACACAGCCGACAAGTGGCAGAGCTGGGATTCGAACTCATGAGCCCTGACTCCAAAGCCCGTGCTCTTTCCACTGAGCCACGCTGCTCCTCGGCGCTCCCCCCACTGCCCCCGGCATTGGGGGCAAATCCCTTCTACACCGTGAGCCCCTTGTTGGGCAGGACTCGTCTCCTTCTGTTACCATGCGCTTAGTACAGTGCTCTGCACATAGTAAGTACTCAATAAATGTGAATGAATGATTCCAACTGACCGTCCTGGAGCCGGAGGGTTTACCGTGCCAGGGCTAGCCGGGCCCCTCACCTTCAGCACCCGCAAACCCAACGCAAGGACCGCCCGGGCATGTGGGGTCCGCATCTTCTCTGCCCTCTGGTGCCAAGCGCTTGATACAGTGCTCTGCACACGGTAAGTGCTCAATAAATATAAATGAATGAATCCAACCGACCGTCCTGGAGCTGGAGGGTTTACCATGCCAGGGCACCGGGCCCCTCACCATCAGAACCCGCAAACCCAATGCAAGGACTGCCCAGGCATGGAGGGTCTGCATCTTCTCTGCCCTCTGGGCACCCGCCTGCGCTTTGCCAGGCCGGAAGCCCATCCCCAAAGCACAGTGAGTAGGGGATGGATGCGAGGGGCAGGGTCTGGCTTCCAGGGGTCAGGGCCGGGGGCTGGGAGGCCCGTCACTAGCAGCGTGGATGCGGGAGACGAGGTGGTGGCCTTTCTGAGGGGGAATCCCAACGAGAAAGCAAGTCCTGGACCTTTCTGACCAACCTAGTGCTAGATTAATCAATCGTCTTTATTGAGCCATTACCCGTCGTGGAGTGCTGTGCCAAGCACCGGGGAGAGAACACTGAAACAGTTGGTAGACACATTCCCAGCCCACAGTGAGCTTACAGGCTAGAACGGGAGATCTATATTGGTATAAATCAATAAATTACCAATGTGTACCCAAGTGCTGAGGGGCTGAGGGAGGGATGAATAAAGAAAGCCAGTCAGGGTGACTCAGCGGGGACTGGGAGAAGACAAAATGAGGGCTAAGTCAGGGAAGGACTCTTGGAGAAGATATGCCTTGTGGGCAGGGAATGTGTCTGTTATACTGTCATAACATGCTCTCCCAAGCGTGTACTAGAGTGTTCTGCACACCGTAAGTGCTCAATAAATACTGACTGACTTAAATACTGGCTGACTTAAATACTGACTGACTGGCTGACTTCAATAAGGCTTTAAGGGTAAAGGGAATAACCGTCTGTTGGATATGAAGAGAGAGGGCTTTCTGGGCCAGAGGCAAGATGTGGGCAAGAAGTCGGTGGCAAGATGGATGAGTTTGAGGTAAAGGGCATAGATTGACACCGCTGCTAGCTATGGTACTAATGATGATGTTAATAATGATAATAATAACATATTTGTTGAGTGCTTACTGTGCGGGGAACACTGAACTTGGGAAGGTAGAGTACAGTGGATCGCTGCCCATAAGGACCTTACAGTCTAAGAGGGAGACAGACATTGAAATAAATTCTAATTTATAAATTATAGATTCTAATCTATAGCGGATATAGGGGAGAGTATAAGGATGTGTACTTAAGTGCTGTGAGAGCTGGATGAATATCAAATGCTTAAGATATTCAGGTCCATGGGCAGACGCAGTGCAGAAGGGGGGAAAAAAAGAGGGGAAATGAAGGCTTTGCCAGGCAAGGACTCTTGAAGGAGATGTGATTTTAATAATTATTATTTAATAATAATAACAGTATCTGGTAAGTGCTACCATGCGCCAAGCACTGTCCTAAATGTTGAAGTAGATACGAGGCAAATTAGGTTGTACAGTGTCCCTGACCTCCATAGGGCTCCCAGGCTAAACAGGAGGGAGAACGGGTATTGAAGCCCCATTATACAGAAGAGGAAACTGAGGCACAGGGAAGATAAGTGACTTGCCCAAAGTCACACAGAAGGCAAGCAACAGAATCGGAATTAGTAAAGGAAATAATCCACTTGTGCATAACCAAGCCTTGACTGAACAATGACACTCCAGTTTCCTTTTGGAAAGCTCAACTGCCCACCAGACCAGGGACCTCAATTGAAAGTTTGGCTCCAGATGGTCCTGCTACTTGCTAGGTGATAGTTAGAGGTGAACTGAAGGTGAAAGCGAGTAGCAGTGTGGCCTGTTTGGTAAGAGCACAGGCCTGAGAGTCAGAAGAACCTGGGTTCTAGTCCTAGCTCCGCCACTTGTCTGCTGGGTGACCTTGGGAAAGTCGTTTCACTTCTCTGTGCTTCAGTTACCTCATCTGTAAAGTGGGGACTAAAATTGTGAGCCCCCTGTGGGACAGGGACTGTGTCCAACCCACTTATCTTGTATCTACCCCAGCCTTTAGTTCAGTGCCTTGCACATAGTAAGCACATAACAAATACCATCATTATTATTATTATTATTCTCTGGGCCTCAGTGACCTCATCTGTACAATAGGGATCAAGACTGAGTCTCATGTGAGACATGGGCTGTGTCCAACCTGATTACTTTGTATCCACCCCAGTGCTTAGAACAGTGCCTGGCTCATAGCAAGCTCTTAACAGATACCGTAAAAGAGAGAAAAAAAGAAGAAGCTCCATGATAACAGATATAATAATAATTATCGTATTTGTTAAGTGTTTACTTTGTCTTTAGTCCCTAGGTCCTTTCTTCCACCATCTTCTGCCACCCCCAGCTCCCCCTTGCAAGGAGGGTCAGGTCGAGAGGGAGGCTTGACTGGACTCCAGCTGAAGGATGGTGAGTCAGACTGGAGAGGGTTCTAATCCACCCTCTGTCCTGGGGATGGGTAGATGTCCAAGCGCTTAGTACAGTGCTCTGCATACAAGTAAGTGCTCAACAAATACGACTGAATGAATTGAGTGAATTAATGAATGAATGTCCTTGGTTGACGGACCCTTAGATGGGACCATGAAGGAAGAAAAGGACCACGTTCTCCATTCTGTAGCCCCTTTGGATTCCACATTTTCTCTGGCTCCAGTCACCCTGATATCGCTAACAAGTCGCCAAGGTGCAGGAACCTTGAGGCAGAACTTCTAGGCCACAGGTTTTGGGGTTGGTGATGTCATTAGAGGTGAATCTGGGGCGCCCTAAAGGCTGGTCTGGGGCAAAGCTCGGTGACCGACTGCTTCTTCTATTCCTCCGTTGGGGAAAGCTTTCTGGACCTTGAACTGCAATTTCAAGGAGGTGAGGGAGGTGTCCAGATGACATGGGTTGAAGCGGCTGTCCCGTTCTCTATGTGAGGGGCGGTTTGGTTGGAGGCTTGATGGGGGGAATGGCAATGGAGGGGGCTGAGGGAAACAAAATTCGGCTAGAACGGAGAGAGGGTGCTGAGGTAGCTGCCAGCAGATGAGTGGGGTGGAGACCTCTTGGGAAAAGACATCAACATTCCCATGAAAAGGAAGAAGAGCAGGCCAATCTTCCCCTTCACGTCTCATGACACCTCAGAGGTTTGCGTCGGTTTCCTGGCTGATGGCGAAGGTTTTCTCTGACTACAGCCAATACAGGTAATCAACCTGATTACCTTGTGTCTGCCCCAGGACTTAAGACAGTGCTTGGCACATAGTAAGTGCTTAACAAATACCATTATTATTATTATTATTCTAAGACGCCACCGAGCCTGACATTTTTTGAGATGAATCCCTAGGCCTTGCACATTTTGACTGACACCACGTGCTTGTGTTCAACAGTTTTCTTCTACCCTGATTCTATTTGCCCTAATTTGGGGATTGTGTGATAGCACAATGGGCTTATTATATGGGAGGAATGTTCCCTAAGTCTGTCATCGGATTGTGTCCAAATCATGAAATGAAGACATGTGTGCTAGAAGAAATAAGTGCATTGCTAACTGGTTTGAGACATCAGAGGCTTTTCTGGGTCAGGTCCCTATTTGCCCGCATCTCCGGTCATTTCATGTTCAACACTAGGTCTTTGCAGGTGTCCGGATAATAATAACAATAATGATGGTATTTGTTAAGCACTTACTACATGCCAAGCACTGTTCCAAGTGCTGGGGTGGATACAAGATAATCAGGTTGTCCCTCGTGATGCTCACAGTCTTAATCCCCTTTTTACAGATGAGGGATGAGTCCCTTCTCTAGACTGTAAGCTCCTTGTGGGCAGAGAGTGTGCCTTCCGACTCTATCATACTCTCCCAAGCGTTTAGTAGAGTGATCTTCCCACAGTAAGCGCTCAATAAATACCACTGATGATGATTCTCCACACTTGGCAGTAAAAAGCTCCAACACACTGTCCAAATAGAGAGGAACCTCAATGGCATTATTGCTCAAAAAATACCACATAGAATCTATGTCCTATCTCGCAGTTCAATCCTCTTGACATGGGCCTCGGCCTTTTTGTTCCATAACATTTAGTACAGTGGCACATAGTAAACACTCGATAAATACGATTGAATGAATTGAATAAGACGCATTTTAATGTTGAGTCAGGCTGCTTGGTCTGGAGTTTCACTTGTTGCCACCCACCTGTTCACCAGGAAGAATTCTCCCTTTGATCTGCAAGCTCACTGTGGGCAGGAAACATGTCTACCAACTCCGTTGATTTGTACACTCCCAAGCACTTACTACATACAGTGCTCTCCCTACAGTAAGCACTCAATAAATACCACTGATGATGATTCTCCCCACTTGGCAGTAAAAATCTCCAACACGTTGTTCAAGTAGAGAGGAACCAACAACATTTCTGAAAAGATTTTGCCCAACTATTTCCCCTGAGTGAAAGAAAGGTGTGAAACTCAAAATGAATGGTTTCCTCTCCTCTAAGTTGACAGTTGTGGTTTTGCTGCAGCTCTCCCATAGAATATTCTGGTCAGTTTGTCAGTCAGTCATATTTATTGAGTACTTACTGTGTGCAGAGCACTACACTAAGCCCTTTGGAGAGTACAATATAACAATATAGCAGACATATTCCCTGCCAACATAAACTTACAGTCTAGAGGGGGAGACAGACATTAATATAAGTAAATAATTTACATAGGGCCACTCGTCATATGGAATTGAGACAGATGGTGAACTTTAATGGAGATGTCTCTTCTAATATCATACTCGGGTCTCATAGCTGCTTTGGCTTCAAAGCTCTCCATCAGCTTGTCCCCTCCTACCTTACCTCCCTTCTCTCCTTTTACAGCCCAGCCCACACATTCTGCTCCTCTGCCACTAACCTCCTCACTGGACCTCATTCTCATCTGTCCTGCCGTCGACCCCTGGCCCACATCCTACCTCTGGCCTGGAATGCCCTCCCTCCTCATATCTGTCAGACTAGCTCTCTTCCCCACTTCAAAGCCCTACTGAGAACTCACCTCCTTCTGGAGGCCTTCCCAGACTGAGCCCCCCTTTTCCTCTGTTCCTCCTCCCCTCCCCATCGCCCCTACTCCCTATCCCCTTCCCTGCCCCACAGTACTCGGGTGTATTTGTACATATTTATTATTCTATTTATTTTATTAATGATGTGTATATATCTGTAATTCTGCTTATCAATGCTGATGCTACTGATGCCTGTCTACTTGTTTTGTTTTGTTGTCTGTCTCCCCCTTCTAGACTGTGAGCCCGTTGTTGGGTAGGGATTGTCTCTATCTGTTGCTGAGTACAGTTCTCTGCAAACAGTAAGCGCTCAATAAATACGATTGAATGAATGAATGAATGAATGAATGAATGCTCAGCAAAGATCCCAGCTTAGACATTGATGTCCCACTTGACAGAACCACTTCAAGCCTTGCTGATGTGGGGTTAGCTCAGAATGTGTGGAAATCTGTTTGTACCACAGAGACTTGCGCCAAGGGACAAGCAGGACACCATAAGACATAAAAATCATAGGCACTCAGAATTGAAAGGACCTTCGAGTGGTCATCTGGTCCAGCCCTCAGCTCCGACTAAGCCACCCAAGACAGACAAATGTCTCTAATCTTCTTTTTTTAAAGCTCAGTGGGGATAGAGACTCCCCAGCCCCTGAAGTTGGTTGTTCCAGAATATCTATCACCCTGACAAGTTCTTTCTCCTAGCAAAAATGCAATGGCCCAATCTCAAAAGCAAAGTCTGGGCACATGCTCCTTCGCCACCTGGACCCCTTTCCTAGCTGGGCCACTTCTCTTGCCGAAGAGACCCCGTAGGCAACAGAGGTGCCAGGGTGGGCACTGAGTCACAGAAAGTTCCTGTTGTATTCCCAGAATCCTGTGGGAGCCGATCCCCGCGGGCATTGACCGTCCTTCTGTTCAGGATTCCTCTTCTCTCAGAATCTGGATTTTCCCTCACCCAAGTCTGAGAACCTTTCAACTCCGTGCCCAAGCTGAGAAGGGGAAGAAGTTCCCAGAGCATTGTATTTATCTACAATATTAAAGAAAAACCCATAAACGAAGCTTTTACTAGATTATGGGCTCCAGCATTTGTTCCCCAAGGGACTCTTGTGAAATCTGAGACATAAACTCGAAACAATCAGACAAAGAGAAATTTCAAAATAAAGATTTTGGGATTTTTTTTAAATTCCCCATTTAAAAACCAAAATACCCCAAGGGGGGAACAAAAAGTTATCCTAGACCTTGGAGACAGCTCTGCCCACTCACCCCCTGCTCTTGCGTGTGCTTGCGTGCACACACACAAACACACACACACACACACACACATAGAGGAGCCCGGCACGTGTGCTGAACTGTGTTTTTCTGTCACTAGTGGCTCAGCTTTCCCCACTATTAATGGAACTTAGCAAAACAAGAGTTTCTTTTATACCTTCTCTCTCTGCTCCCTGCTTGCTAAATCCTAGGTGAACTTGCAGCAGTTTCCATATTCAAGGCTGTGAAATTATCAGCCTGGACTCACGCCAGTACAAACCAATTTATTGGGGTCTCGCAATTAACTGAAACCTAGAAAGCTTGATTAACTGTGGCACAGCCCAGCAGGAAGCTTGGCGAGGAAAAGAATCATCAGGTCTAAGCTCATGCAGTGTCTCCGTTCTGCATCCCAAATTTGCAAGAGCACGTAAAGAAAAGCTTTCTCTGTCGATAGAACGGTATTTCATCTACAACTTGGTAGTATACACAAAAACATAATTTATGAGTCCAGCAGAGAAAATGGTAGTTACTGGGTCTTAGCTACCTATGTAATCAGGCAGTCCCATAATAGTAGTTCTGGGGATTAATTTCATTTAATTTAATTATTATCCTTTGGGCAACTCACGCTACAGGCTCTGCTCTTTCAAAACAGCATTGACTAAATATCCCTTTGGAGATTCATCTTCCAGATGCAGTATTTCTCTGGCTTTCCTGGAACATCTTATCCCAAGAGCCAGGGAATCCAGTTTCTGAGCGAGGCTTAAAAGAAAGGACAGGCATCTCCCATCGCCTTATGCCTGGGTCTTTTATTCCCTTTCCGGGTCAGTCCATAAAAACCAGATACCACTTTGAAAGATAAAAAGGGGTGGGATGGAGGTCTTGAGCACTCCAGTCTGTCTTGGGAGGTTTGGTTCAGCGCCAAAGTTGAGAAAGTCCAATGTGATAGAAAATGTTTTGGAAGAGCCCACTCTGGTCTTGGCCAGTAAAAGTCTCTACAGCCAAGCCAGGCATAATACCAATAGCTTTGGGATGGCCTGCCCCGGGAAGGCCGGCCTGCTTCATCTTGGATACGCCCCATCTACCCCTTCTCCACCCCGGCAGGGACATGACTAGCAGGAAAGAGATTGCACAACTCAGCCCCCACACTTCGCTCCTCTAATTCTCACTGTACCTCAATCTTGTCAGTCTCACACCGACCTCTTGCCTGGAACTCCCTTCCTCCTCATTTCTGAAAATTAATTACTCTCCCCCTCTTCAAAGCCTTATTGAAAGCATAGCTCCTCCAAGAGGCCTTCCCTGGCGAAGCCTTCCTTTCCTCTTTTCCCACTCCCTTCTGTGTCACCCTGACGTGCTCCCTTTATTCATCCCCGCTTCCAGCCCCGCAGCACTTATGCACATATCTGTAATTTATTTATTTATAGTAATGTCTGTCTCCTCTTGTAGACTGTAAACTCATTGTAGGAAAGGATTGTGTGTGTGTTTATTGTCGTATTGTAATCTCCCAAGAACTTAGTACAGTGCTCTGCACACGGTAAGTGCCCAATAAATATGACTGACTAACCACTGACCCTGTAGATTCACTGAAGGTTTTTCTCTCTGGTCACCTCTCGTAGGCTATGAGCTCCCGGCAGGTAGAACGGTGTTTAATCTCTATAAGTATCCCAGACATCTTGCAATATGCTTGGCATTCTGAGGTCATCGGTAAACCCTCACTGATGGTGTTGGCAGGTACCTGCCACACCCATTTCCACCTACCCAACAAGAAAAGTGTGTAACAGCACTCTGGGCTAAATTCGTCCAATATCCTCCGGGTCCCCCACAAGGGATGAGAGCCACTGTTATTGGGAAGCCGTATGATCTGGCAGAAAGAGCCCGGCCCTGGGAATCAGAGCACCTGACTTCTCATCCCGGCTCTGCCACTTTTCTGCTGTGTGACCTTGGGCTGGTCACTTAACTTCTCTGTATCTCAATTCCCTCATCTGCAAAAAGGGGATTCAATGGCTATTCTAGCTCCTACTTAGTGAGCTCCACGTGGGACCTGATTATCTTGTATCCACCTCAGCATTAGTACAGTACTTGGCACATAGTAAGTGCTTAACAAATACCATTATTATTAATATTATCATCATCATTTGAGAGAGGGTCTGGGACTGACCTAATTATCTCGTATCTACCGCAGAGCTTAGTTCAGCGCTTGGGACCTACTAAGTGCTTAACAAATACAACAATTATTGTTATTATTATTGGCTAAGGTTCAGGTTATGTTTCCTCATGGGATGGGAAGAGCTAGAGGGGATAGATAGAAGATTAGGCTTCAGAGATGTGGATTAAGGATCCAGCTCCAGAGTGCATGGAGGAAAAAAAACATATAGCTGTCTTGCATATAAAAGAAGATGCTCCCAAGGGTAAACTTGACCTTTGAATGCCTGTGTAATGGAAAAGGCCAATATAGGATGAACAGTCCCAGCCACACTGTGTGCTCTAAAATGTTGCCTCTTGTGTCATCATGTCTGAAGCAATTGGTGCTGTTTTCTCTTCTGCCAGAGCACGGGCTTAAGAGTCAGAGGTCTGGGGTTCTAATTCCAGCCCCGCCACTTGTATGCTGTGTGATCTTGGGGAAATCACTTAACTTCTCTGTGCCTCAGTTACCTCATCTATAAAATGGGGATTAAGACTCTGAGCCCCTCATGGGACAACCTGATTACCTTTTCATCTACCCCAATGCTCAGAACAGTGCTTGGCACATAGTAAGTGCTTAACAAATACCATCATTACTGTTATTTATTATGATTAATCAATCAATCAGTGACATTTATTGCGCGCTTACTGTGTTCAGAGCACTGGGCTAAGCACTTGGGAGAATGCACAACAATGGAGTTGGTAGACACCGTCTTTCCTTACAGACTGGAGGGGAAACAGGTATGGAAATACATTCTCAGAGAAACCAGGCTTTTGAAACTTTCGCGCACAGACATCCACTCCTTTCTGGTGTGCCACTCTGGTTTGTCCTCAGTGGTTGACACCCAGGCTTTGCAGTTTTGTCTGAGGCACGGCTCACCTTCCTGAATCATCGCTCAACCCACGCATCTCTCTCCTCTCCTCAAAATCTTCCAGCGGCTCCCTGTGTCACTCCACATCAGTTGAAAGCTCCTCACAATCGGTTTTGGGGCTCTCCACCATCTGGCCCCCACTTTACCTGCCTGCTTTCTTCACCCACTCTTCCCAAACTCCCAAGCCTATCCTCTAGCTGTACCTTTCTCTCTCAACTCCCGGCCTCCATCCCCTTGCTCACAGAGCTGCTGTATTCAGATCAGGCAGGCATTCTTTATAATGAGGTTGTAAACAAAGCAACTCTGCCTTTTCATCCAGAGGAAAGAGCGGACCCAACATCAGCAGCTCCCCATATTGAAACACCCTCCTTCAGTCTTCGATCTTGCTTGATCTCTCTCAACCTGTGGGGAAAATGCTCTTTTTGAGCTTACCCAGCAGTTAGAGATAAGGGGATTAAGCACATACTCTAAACCAAGCACTGTATAAAGTGCTGGGTTAGATGCAAGATAATAAGGTCGGACATAACCTCTTGTCCACATGAGTCTCGCCGTCTAAGGAGAGAGAACAGAGGTATTTAATTCCTATTTTTACAGATGAAGAACTTGAGGCACAGAGAAGTAAGTAACTTGCCCAAGGTCACACGACAGGCTAGTGGCTGTCTTGGGATCAGAACCCAGTCCCCCTGACTCCTGGCCCTCGCTATTTCCAAGTAGATCATTTACTTTTACCTTTTTGATACCTGTAAGCTCTGGAACAGCTCTGGGGTTTGGGGGTGGAGAAATCTTGTTATGTTATCACACCTCTCGCTTCCTGATAGGTTTAGTAAATAACTAAACAGATGGCTTTTATTTTCCCCCAGGGCCAATTATTTCTCCCAAGATCTGCTGTATTCAGATCAGGCAGGCATTCTTTATAATGAGGTTGTAAACAAAGCAGCTCTGCCTTTTCATCCAGAGGAAAGAGCGGACCCAACATCAGCAGCTCCCAGTATTGAAACATCCTCCTTCAGTCTTCGATCTTGCTTGATCTCTCTCAGCCTGTGGGGAAAATGCTCTTTTCGAGCTTACCCATTTCCTGCCTGGACACTGGTGGTACCCAGGGAGTCAGCCAGAGATGAAGTTGGAGCAGAAAGAGAGGGAGAAGACTGGTTGCAGGCCGTTAATCAGGGCTGAGAGGGGATTCCCAGAGAGGGCTTGGAGGTGGGATAGTGGGTTAGTGCTCCCAAAATTATCCTATTTAAAAAAAAAATTCATATATGTTAAGCACTTACTATGTACCAGACACTATACTAAGCACTCAGGAAAATACAAACTAATCAGGTTGGACACAGCCCGCGTCCCACATGGGGCTCACAGTCTTGATCCCTATTTTACAGAAAAGGTAACTGAGGCACAGAGAAGCAAAGTGACTTGCCCAAGGTCGCACAGCCGACAAGTGCGGAGCCGGGATTAGAGACCATGTCCTTCTGACTCCCAGGCCCATGCTCTTTTCACTAGGCCATGCTGCTTCTTTTATTTTATATTCTAATTTTTCCAGGGAAATCCCTGATAACCTTAGCTCACCCCTGAGGTTTGGTTTGTCCGAAATAGACTTGGTCCAAAGAGGAAATGATTCTTTTCAGAAAATGAGTTTGGTCCCATCCTTCTCTCATCGCAGTGTGGGGATGGCTTTCTAAATGGGGAGGAATTGCTAGCCAAAGGAATGGAGCCAGTGACAGCTGTGTCTGTTGGTCTGAACAAGTGCTTGGGAATCAGAGGTCGTGGGGTCTAAGCCCGCTCTGCCACTTGTCGGCTGTGTGACTTTGGGCAGGTCACTTAGCTTCTCTGTGCCTCAGTTCCCTCATCTGTAAAATGGGGATTAAGACTGTGAGCCCCATGTGGGACAACCTGATTACCCTGTATCTACTCCAGCGCTTAGAACAGTGCCTGGCACATAGTAAGCACTTACTTACAAATACCACCATCATCATCATCATCTCACCTGTCTCTCTCTCTCTCTTTCTGTCTCTCTCACTCTCCCCTCTGTCTCTATCTCTCACTCTCATCAATCAATCAAAGTAAGTATCGGGGTCTTACTTTGTGCAGAACACTGTACTAAGCCTTTGGGAGAGGACAATACAATGGAGTTGGTAGACACGTTCCCTGCCCACAAAAGCTTACTTTTTCTGTCTCTATCTCTTTTGACCTCTCTCTTTTACTTTCTCACTCCTCTCTGTCACTCTCTCACTCTGCCTCCATCTTTATCTCTTGCTCTCTCCCTCTGTCTCTGCCTTTGGCTCTCTCTTTCTATCCTGCTCTGTTTCTGTTTTTCAAACTCTTCCTTCTTTTCTGTCTGTCTCTTGCTCTCTCTCTCTCTCTATCTCTTGTTTTCTCTGTCTCTCTTCCTCTCTATCTCTCTTGCTCTTTGTCGCTCTTGCTCTCTGTCTCTCATTCTGCCTCTTTGTCTTGATCTCTCTATCCTTGCTCTTACTCACTCTCTCTCCCTCTCTCTTTTTGCAAACATTCTGATATCCATCTATTTAGAGGTAGACAAAGAAACTCTTGTGCTTCTTTGGAATAAAGGGGATTAGGTTATATGTACCAAATCTCATTCATTCAGGTTTCCATGGCCTGGTGTTCCAGCCCTCTGACTTCATGGTTTCATATGCTCTCTGCACTGGTAAGCTCTCACTTTTTTTTAATGGTTTTGTTAAGCACTTACTATGTGCCAGGCACTGTACTAAGCACTGGGATATATACAAGCTAATCAGGCTGGACACAGTCCATGTCCCACTTGGGGCTCATGGTCTTAATCTGCATTTAACAGATAAGGTAACTGAAGCACAGAGAAGTTAAGTGATTTGCCCAAGGTCACACAGCAGACAAATTGCAGAGTGGGGATTAAAACTCAGGGCCTCTGACTCCCAGGTCCTTGCTGTTTCCACTAGACAACACTGCTTCTTTGCTTCTCCCTCTGATTTTTTGCTTCAAGCTCTGTCCTCTCTTCTTGAAGGGGTGAAGTGAGTACCCAAGTGCTTAGGTGACACAGAAGTGCTGAAGTTGCAGTTGTGGGGCAGTTAGGGTGGAGGCATGAGGGATTAATCAGGGAAGGCCTCCTGGAGGAGGTGTGATTTCACAAAGGCTTTGAAGATGAAGAGACCGGTGGTCTGCTGGACGTGAAGGGGCAGGAGGTTCCAGGAAGCAAGGGAATGTGTGAGCAAAAAGTCACTGGCAAGGGAAATGGGAAAAGACTTACTTCTGGGACAGGAAGTCAGGGAGTATGCCTTCTAATCCTGAGTTACTATATGACCTTGGACAAGAAACTTGACTTCTCTGGGCCAACATTTCTTCATCAGTAAAACAGGATCTTCTGGACTGTAGAGAAAAGCTAACGAACAAGAGAAGCAGCTTGGTCTAGTGGAGAGAGCAGGGGCCTGGGAGTAAGAAGGACCTGAGTTCTTATTCTGGATTGTCATTTGTCTGCTGCGTGGCTTTGGGAAAGTCACTTCACTTCTCTGAGCCTCAGTTACTGCATCTGTAAAATGGGAATTAAGACTGTGAGCCCCATGAGGGACAGGGACTGAGTCCAACCTGATTTACTTGTATCCACCCCAGCACTTAGTACAGAGCCTGACACATAGTAAGTGCCTAACAAATACCACAGTTATTATTAAAAAGAGCATGAGGCATTCTAGCAACAGTCGGTACGGTCACCAGAGAGTGGTAGTTGGACTACCCATGTGGATGCTGAGCTCATCATTCTTGCCATAATTTTGCCTTTTCTAAATAATCCCAAGCCAATGAAAGCAAAAGTAGCCCAGAGAGGGACCTACATTCCTTGGGGAGCAAAAACATCACTGAATTCTCCAAAGACAATTCTCAAAAGAGGATTTGCACCTTTTATTCACCCCTCCCATGGCACTTATGTACATATCAGAAATTTATTAATTTTTATGTCTGTCTCCCCCTGTAGACTGTAAACTCATTGTGGGCAGTGAACACGTCTACCGACTCTGTTATATTGTACTCTCCCAAGTGCTTAGTAGAGTACTCCATACAAAGTTAAGCACTCATTAAATACAACTGATTGATTGATCGATTGAAAGTGTAGAAAGTGGCTAGGCACAGCAGTGAAATAAGTAAGTCTCCATAGTGTTTTTGAGAGTCAGAGAGGGGTTTGAATGAAATGAGTTTTAAAATTGACAAATCAGCCTGAGAGAAGAGTTTCATTTGGCCCAGAGATCTGGCTAAGTCTGCAGTATTTTTGCAAGACAGTTTGTGCTGTGGGTTTTCTCTGGTCTGTGATCCAGCAAAGAGTCAGTAAGGCATGACCGCCCATGTCTTTCTCTGAGATCTGGTAGGATCCCTTCGTGATCTACACGCTGCTGCATGAATTCTTCTTCTCTCAATGTCAATCTGCATTTGCCTCTGCCACCCTTCATGCCTTCCTCTGGCTTTGAGACTCTCTGTACCAAGCAAACTCTTCCCAAAGCCTGGATCTCCACCATTTTAGACTAGTCTGCAACTTGCTCTCTTCATCCTTCTATTTTTTAATGGTATTTATTAAGCACTTACCATCTGTCAAACACTGTTCCAGATGCTGGGGTAGATACAATGGAAAGAGCATGGGCTTTGGAGTCAGGGGTCATAAGTTCGAATCCCAGCTCTGCCACTTGTCAGCTGTGTGACTGTGGGCAAGTCACTTAACTTCTCTGTGCCTCAGTTACCTCATCTGTAAAATGGGGATTAAGACTGTGAGCCCCACGTGGGACATCCTGATTCCCCTGTGTCTACTCCAGCGCTTAGAACAGTGCTCAGCACACAGTAGGCGCTTAACAAATACCAACATTATTATTATTATTATACAAGTTAATCAGGTCAGATATAGCCCCTGTCCCATACTGGGGTCACAGTCTAAATAAGAGGGAGAATAGGTATTTTAGCCCCATTTTACAGTTAAAGAAACTGAGCCACAGTGACTTGTCCAAGGTCACACACAACAGGCAAAATGATGCAATGGGGATGAGAACCCAGGTCCTCTAACTCCCCAGACCCACACTCTTTCCATAAGGCTGTGCTTCTTCCGCTCAAGCTAAGCCACTAACTGTACCTCACTGTTGACTCTCCTGTCTCCATCGCTTTCCTTATGCTGTCTCCCAGTCTGGAATTCCCTCCTTGCCCAAATCTGACAGACCATAGCCCTCCCTGCATTCCAAGCCCTCCTGCAATCTCACCTTCCTCAAGCAATTCTGCCCTGATTATTTTCCAATACTCCATCACCTCTCTCTGGCACTTATTTATATCCATCCTCAGCACTCCTGTATATATTTTTATTCAATTGTACATTCCTTTATTTATTTTGACTATTTGCATATCCTTTTTATGTCTATCTTCCCACTAGGGTATAAGCACTTTGTGGGCAGACAACATTCCACTTCTTCGTTTTGCCCTTTCCAATTGCTTAGTTCAGTGCAGTGGACGCTCAGTAAATGTTATCACGACTCCCTCATCTCCTGGTCCAATGGACGGTGTTATCTCACTTTGGAAGGATCCAGAGATCCAGGGATTTCTGTCCCTGGGAATGACAGCAGAAAACCCCACAAGGAGTCTTTGTGCCCATGTGGTTGCATATCCCCAAGTTTGATCGTGTGCAGTGGGACTAGGGATGTGTGAGGTTGGGTGTATCCGTGAGCCGGCTAAGCTGATGGAACTAGAAGGTGTCCAAGAAGAGGTGACAGCTCTAACGAGCCAGACCCCCTGACCAGTGCCCTAAAAGGAAGAAAATTCCCACAATGCCCTTTACTTAATTATCTGGCACAATATCTGGGGGGAGATGGATTGCTTCCTGACCCTCTGGGCAATCCACCTCTGCCTCGAAACGTGAGGTTTGCATCATCCTAACTTGGCCCGGAGCTGCCAATGTTATTATCGGTCATAAAATTATCTCGTTCTTTTTAAAACCCAGCCATGGCGTTTCCCCTTAAGGCCCCCTGCGATAGTGCATTCCGCAGGCTGGGGTCATGCTGGGTGGAGAAATAGCCTGTTTTATTTGCTTTACATTTGCCGGGTTTCCCTTCATTTCACTGAGAGACTCTCCTCCTCTGCCCCCCACCCCTCCCCGGCCCCTTCTCGGTGGCAGGATCTGGGCTAGTGGGACAGGCAAGTTTGCTCAGCCCTCTGGCTTCCTCGATTTCTCGATTTCTTGAGAATCCTGGGCTAATAATAATAATTATGGTATTTATTAAGCACTTACTATATGCCAGGCACTATACTAGGCACTGGGATGGATAAAAACAAATCAGGTTGGACACAGTCCCGGTCCCACCTGAGGCTCACAGTCTCAATCTCCATTTTACAGATGAGATGACTGAGGCACAGGGAAGTGATGTGACTTGCCCAAAGTCACACAGTAGACAAGTGGCGGAGCCAGAATTCTGACCTTCTGACTCCCAGGCCCTGCTCTATCCACTATCTCATACTGCTTCGCTTAGGAGAGGATGGTACAACAGAGTTGGTAAATGTAATCCCTGCCCATGAGTAATTTACAGATTAGAGGGGGAGACAGACCTTAAAATAAAACACTGATAGGAGAAATTGCAGAGAATGAGGATATGTATGTAATACCGTGACGCTTGAAGGTGGGGTGAATACCAAGTGCGGTGAATACCAAGTGCTTAGAGAGTACAGATCCAAGTGCATAATTATAATAATGGTATTTGTTAAGCGCTTATTATGTGCCAAGCACTGTTCTAAGCACCAGGGACAAGGTAATCAGGTTGGGTTCACAGTCTTAATCCCCGTTTTACAGATGAGGGAACTGAGGCTCAGAGAAGTGAAATGACCTGCCCAAAGTCACACAGCAGACAAATGGCGGAGCTGGGATTAGAACCCACTCCTCTGGCTCCCTAGCCTGGGCTCTTTCCACTACACCATGCAGAAGGGAGATTTGAGGAAGGGAAATGAAAACTTAGTTGAATGAACGAATGGACTGAATAACCGAGCCCAAAGTGTATTTTTAGATCTGAAAGAATCACTTGGAAAATGTCTTAGTGTAGACCTGGCCTAAATGCCCTTGACTACAAGGCCACAACTTTGCTCTCGTTATATCCCGGCTAGACTACTGTGTCAGCCTTCTCTCTGACCTCCCTTCCTCCTCTCTCGCCCCGCTCCGGTCTATTCTTCACTCCGCTGCCCGGCTCATCTTCCTGCAGAAACGATCTGGGCATGTCACTCCCCTTCTTAAACAACTCCAGTGGTTGCCTATCGACCTCCGCTCCAAACAAAAACTCCTCACTCTAGGCTTCGAGGCTCTCCATCACCTCGCCCCTTCCTACCTCTCCTCCCTTCTCTCTTTCTACCGCCCACCCCGCACGCTCCGCTCCTCTGCCGCCCACCTCCTCACCGTCCCTCGGTCTCGCCTATCCCACCGTCGACCTCTGGGTCACGTCCTCCCGCGGTCCTGGAACGCCCTCCCTCCTCACCTCCGCCAAACTGATTCTCTTTCCCTCTTCAAAACCTTACTTAAAAATCACCTCCTCCAAGAGGCGTTCCCAGACTGAGCTCCTCTTCCCCCTCTACTCCCTCTGCCATCCCCCCTTTACCTCTCCGCAGCTAAACCCTCATTTTCCCCTTTTCCCTCTGCTCCTCCACCTCTCCCTTCCCATCCCCACAGCACTGTACTCGTCTGCTCAACTGTATATATTCTCGTTACCCTATTTATTTTGTTAATGAATTGTACATCGCCTCGATTCTATTTAGTTGCCATTGTTTTTACGAGATGTTCTTCCCCTTGACGCTGTTTAGTGCCATTGTTCTCGTCTGTCCGTCTCCCCCGATTAGACTGTAATTAATCTCCCCCGATTAGACTGTCAAACGGCAGGGACCTGTCTCTATCTGTTGCCGACTTGTTCATCCCAAGCGCTTAGTACAGTGCTCTGCACATAGTAAGCGCTCAATAAATACTATTGAATGAATGAACTTTGGACACTTTTTAAAAAGTCCCTTTTGTCTAGACTGTGAGCCCGTTGTTGGGCAGGGACCGTCTCTATCTGTTGCTGAATTGTACTTACCAAGCTCTTAGCAAAGTGCTCTGCACACAGTAAGCGCTCAGTAAATACGATTGAATGAAGGAATGAATGAATGCCACCACAGCTGTTCCCTGAATCATGATTGGACAGGCCTTGCCAGCTGCTGCCTGAAGGTTCCCAGATCTATTTCCCAGGCGACCCTGTGATTGGAAACTCACCGAGGGCAGGGATCATGTCTAACTACTCTGCTGCACTGTGCTCTCCCAAACGCTTAGTCCATTGCTCTGCACACAGTAAGTGCTCAATAAATACCACTGATAGTATGTCACTCTAAGGGCTTTTCATTCATTCAATAGTATTTATTGAGCACTTACTATGTTCAGAGCACTGTACTAAGCCCTTGGAATGTACAATTCGGCAATAGATAGAGACAATTCCTGCCCAATAATGGTTTTTCCTCAAGACCTTTTCCCCACTGCCTCCCTCCTTCCTGCCTACACCCCAACAAACATGGAGGGGGAACATTGTCCTGTTTCACGTGGAGAAACTGAGGCAGGAAGCATCAAGGACTTGCTCAGAGACTCTCCACTTCAAGAGCTGTCGCTCTCAGGTGGAAGAGTGTTAGAGAGGTCATCAAGTCTGTGCCTCTAATAATTAATCATAATTTTGGTATTTTTTAAGCTCTTCCTATGTACTAGGCACTCTACTAAGCACTGGGATGGATATGAGCAAATCCAGTTGGACAGAGCCCCAGTCCCACACGGGGCCCACAGTCTCAATCCCCATTTCACAGATGAGGTAACTGAGGCCCAGGAAAGTGAAGTGACTTGCCCAACGTTACACAGCAGACAAGCGGCAGAGCCTGGTTAAATTAGATTAGTTTGATTAGATTAGAATCCATGACCTACTGATTCCCAGGCGCATGTTCTAGCTTCTACTCCATGCTACTTCCCTAGGAGGGAACTTGCCTAAGCCACACCAGGCAGATGGGTAACAAATCTATTTTTAAGTCTGCTTCCACCCTCATAAACCTGAACCAGAATCTTCCTCCTTTCAGGACTAAGAAGTCCCACCTTCTATCTAATCTAAAGCTCTTATGTTTCAGCTAAGGGCTCCCTCCTTCTCCGTCAAGGGCTTCTGCTTGGTTCCCAGTCCGAGTTCTATTCGGATAATCTCCCCTCTTCCTTATCCCGTCTGATGGCCACCTTGTGTTTTGGCCAACTTTCAATCACGTTGGCTTATCCATTTTGAATTTCATCTTGAATTTTCCTTTGAATAATTGACCTGGAGGTAGTCAGCTCGGAACAGAGGGAGTCTGTAAAGCAGAGATGTTTAGACTATTCTTAATAATAAAAGTGGAGGGCCTTTTCCATTAGCCGTGTTAATCGTATATTTGAAACCCAAAAGTCCCCAAACCCTGATTCTTCCACCCAGCGATCTGAGGTCACATGTCTGCTTTTTTCACTCAGTGAAATTATCACCGAATGATTTTTTTAGGAAACTTTAAAAGCTTTGGGGAAAATTAAGTGGTCTGAGCCCTTTGGGAATGTAATCAGACCTTTCAGGAGGACTCTTTGGGGAGGTTAAGTTTCCTGAGGAGGTTTTTTTTTTAAGAGTTTTATATTTTCACCCGTGTTGCGCTCAAGAATGTGACCTGCCCATTTCCACAGTCCTGCCAGGCATCCCTGTCTGGGGTTGCGCTGTTATTACAGTCAAGTTGTGTCTCCCTTGTGGAGCCTCAGAGCTGCTCATGACATTGATATCGTGGTTCTTAATTAAAACGTCAGACGTTTTATGTCTTCGGTAACGGTTTCGCAGGAAATGAAGTGCTGTGCCCTTCTTTGGTTACCCATCCGAAACCCAAGCTATGCATCGGATGTCTCAGGCCCTGGTGTTCTACCTTCAGTTCCTCGCCCCAGCCCGGGACCTGTCTCCGCTTGACTTCCCAAGGGTCTTCCTTCATAGAGACCTGCATTATAATAATAATAATAGCATTTGTTAAGCACTTAACTATGTGCCAGGAACTGTACTAAGCACTGGGGTAGATACAAGGTAATCTGGTGGGGCACAGTCCCTGTCATTCAATCATTAAATCGTTTAATTGTATTTATTGAGCACTTACTATGTGTAGAGCACTGTATTAAACGCTCGGGAGAGTACAATACAACAAAAATCAGACACATTCCCTGCCCACAACGAGCTCACATGGACTCTCAGTCTTAGGGAAGTAACATAGCCTTGTGGATAGAGCAAGGGCCTGGGAGTCATGAGTCATGAGTTCTAATACCCACTCCACTACTTGTCTGCTGTGTGGCCTTAGGCAAGTCATTTCACTTCTCTGTGCCTCAGTTACCTCATCTATAAAATGGAGATTAAGACTGTGAACTCTATCCAGGACATAGACTATGTCCAACCCAATTTCCTTGTATCTACTCCAGTGCTTAGTACAGTGCCTGGCACATAGTAAGTGCTTAACAAATACCAGAATTATTTTTATCATTATTAATCCCCATTTTACTGATGAGGTAACTGAGGCACAGAGAAGTGAAGTGATTTGCCCAAGGTCACAAAGCAAACAAGTGGCATAGCCGGGATTAGAACCCACATCCTCTGACTCCTGTGCCCTTGTTCTTGCCACTAGGCCATGCTCCTTTTCATAAGCCACTCTGCTCTAGAGGTCTAGCTCGACCCCCACTGCTTCACTGAGGCTCTGGGGGCCGGGGTCACTGCTGGGGATAAATTGGAGGTGAATAAGTCTTTTCAGGAGCTAAATCTGTCCTCTCTCCCCGGGTAACTTGGCAAATCCACCTAATTCCTCTCATATCACCTTGAGAAACAGCATGACTTAGTGAAAAGACCTCAGGCCTAGGAATCAGAGGACCTGGGTTCCCATCCCAGCTCTACTGCTTGCCTGCTGTGAGGCCTCATTCTCTGTGTCTCTGTTTCCTTACCTGTAAATGGGGGTGCAATCTCTGTTCTCCCTCTCCTCTAGATTGTAAGCCTCATGTGGGATAGGAACTGTGTCTGATCCGATTATTTTGTTTCTACCCTAGCTCTTAGTTCAGTCTTGACACACAGTAAGTGCTCAATAATGATTAAATAAGACATTTGGGTCTCTGAGATGGTATTGAGCCTTTTTGACTTCTTTTTTTCTCCACCCCACTCTCTTTGTACCCCTCCCTCCCCCTCATATACTAATTGTGGCATTTATTATGATTAATAATGATGATAACAATAATAATTGTGATATATGGTAAGCACTTCCCTATGTGCCAGGCTGAATTAAGCAACCACTATATGATAAGCACTGGGTAGATAAAAGATAGTCGGATACAATATCCCTTCCTCTTTTTACCTCCTTTCCTACCCCTCTAAATTGTTCCCTCCCTTTTCCTGCTTCTTCCCCCTCTGTCTTTTTCTCTTTCATCTTCTTCCTTTCCTTTCCCTGTCCTCTCTTCCTCTCATTTCTCTGTCTTCCCTACCTCCCTGCTTTACCGCCAACTGATCTGAGGGCAAACACGGGCCACTTAGGTGATGTTTTCAAGCCGAGTTGGTTCTGGAAGGGGACGATTGAGCCGAAGAGCCACTTGCTGAGGAAACTCATGCCTTTAGAAAGCCATTAGCTGGTGCTAATTCCCTCTCTGGCGGGATTTAGCTTCGCTGGGCTGACCTGGCTTAACCTGGCCTGATTTTATCAACCTGAATGGGTCATTTTCTCCACTTTGGGGAGGCAGAAAAGGCAATCACCTTGTCTCCTTAATAGAACACACCCAGGGATCAAGGAAAGAAAATGATCAGGAAAGAAAAGAGGTGAGCTTGTAGCCCCTAGCTATGTCCAGTATGGCCTAGAGATTTGCTAACCATTACCACACGAAGAGGTGGGACTTATGCCACCCTTGGTTGGTGCTCAGTAGCAACAGAATTCAGGGGGATCGTTGTCCGTCAAATGGGCAGCAGTGTGGCTTAGTGGATAGAGTGCGGCCTGGGAGTCAGAAGGACCTAGGTTCTAATCCCGGCTCCACCGCTTGTCTGCTGCCTGACCTTGGGCGGGAAGCTTCACTTCTCTGGGCCTCAGTTGCCTCATCTCTAAAATGGGGGAGTCAGACAGTGAGCCCCATGAGGGACATGGACTGTGTCCAACCTGATTAACTTGTGTCTACCCCACTGCTTAGAACAGTGCCTGGCACCTAGTAAGCACTTAACAAATACCATTAAAGAAAACTAGGTGACTGAATTGATTGGCATTGGGGTGGCCTCTGCCACAGACACAGGACACTGTAGATAACCTGTTGGGGACCTGGGGAAAGGACACATCATCATCAGTGGTATGTATTGAGCACTTACAGTGTGCTGTACTAAGTGCTTCGGAGAATACAATACCAAGAGTTGGTAGACAATGTTCTCTGCCCATATGACCCCACATGCCGGTCTCAGCTCTTTTTGGGGGCGCAACAAGGTGGTCTTAGAGGTTTCCAGCAATGGAGGCAATCCTGCTGTTCGCAACCTCAAGGCTTTAGGGACTGGTCTCCAACAAGATCAGCCAAGCTCTAGGGTAGGTACAGTACAGTCCGATCAGAAACAGTCCCCGTCCCAGCTGGGATTACGTACATAAATGAAATGACGCATCTGTAATTTATTTATTTCTCGATATTAACGTCTGTCTCCCCCTCTAAACTGTAAGCTCATTGTGGGCAGGGAATATATCTGATTATTGTTCTTTTGTACTCTTGCAAGTGCTCAGTACAGTGTGTTGCACAAAATAAGTGCTCAATAAATATCAATGAATGAATGAATGAACTTGGGGCGCAGTCTGAGGGAGAGAGAAAACAGATGTTTAATCTCCATTTGACAGACGAGGAAGTGGAGGCGCAGAGGGAGTTAAGTGACTTGCTCAAGGTATGTGGCAGAGCTAGGTTTAGGATCCTGGTCTCCTGACTCCTTTTAAAATAATATATGTATGTAGTAGTAAGCACTTAAATACTATATATATATGAATACATATACATATGCTATATATGTATATATAGCATTCATTAAGTGCTTACTATGTGTCAGCCACTGTACTAAGCCCTGGGGAAGATACAAGCTAATCAAGCTGGACACAGTCCTTGTCCCACCTGGGTCTCACAATATTAGTCCCCATTTGCCAGATGAGGTAACTGAGGCACAGAGAAGTGAAGTGACTTGTCCACGGTCCCACACCAGGTGGCTCAGTGGAAAGAGCACGGGTTTAGGAGTCAGAGGTCATGGGTTCTAATCCTGGCTCCACCTCCTGTCAGCTGGGTGACTTCACTTCTCGATGCCTCAGTCACCTCATCTGTAAAATGGGGATTAAGACTGTGAGCCTCACGTGGGACAACCTGATTACCCTGTATCTACCCCGGCGCTTAGAACAGTGCTCGGCACATAGTAAGCGCTTAACAAATACCAACATTATTATTATTACTACCAGGGAGCTGGCCGCGCTGGGATTAGAACACTGGCCTCCTGACTCCCAGGGCTGTGTTTCTTCTACCGGGATGCCCTGCCTTTCTGGAAGGTCTTTATGATTCTCCTATCCTTCCAAGGCTCTCTGCCTCTCCTGGAGTCAGCCAGGGATCACTTGATTCCAACAGGCGGGATTGTTCCCTGCTGGAATCCTGGGGGACACTGACATCCAGTGGTACTATCCTGACATGGCATCAACCTCTCCACCATCCCTCCTCCACAGCTACCTTTCCTTAGTTCAGTCAATCAATCCTATTTATTGAGCGCTTCCTGTGAGCAGAGCACTCTCTTAAGCACTTGGGCGAGTATAGCAGAACAATATGACAGGTACATTCCCCGCCCACAACGAGCTTACAGTCTAGAGAAGCAGCGTGGCTCAGTGGAAAGAGCCCGGGCTTGGGAGTCAGAGGTCATGGGTTCGAATCCCAGCTCTGCCACTTGTCAGCTGTGTGGCTGTGGGCAAGTCACTTAGTTACCTCAGTTACCTCATCTGTAAAATGGGGATTAAGACTGTGAGCCCCAAGTGGGACAACCTAATTACCCTGTATTTACCCCAGCACTTAGAACAGCACATAGTAAGCGCTTAACAAATACCAACATTATTATTATTAGAGGGGGAGGCAGACATTAATGTGTAGAAATAAATTACAGATATGGACATAAGGGGGATGAATAAAGGGAGCAATCAGGGCGACGCAGAGGGAAGTAGAAGAAGAGGGAAGGAGGGCTTAGTCAGGGAAGGCCTCTTGGAGGAGATGGGCCTTCAATAAGGCTTTGAAGAGGGGAGAGAGTAATTATTTGTTATGATTAGAGGGAAAGGGGAGCAATAAAAAAATATGTATAGGGGAATTCAACCAAGAAATATCCTCCCCATGGAAAACCTTCATAATTGAGGGAAAAGTCCACTTTGGTACCTGGATCCATGAACTACTGTGCCTTCACCTTGTACTTTTTATTTGGTTGGCACAGTTAACCTAAAAGCAGATTAACCAGAGGGCTGATGGGAAACCTCTCATCCACGGATCTCCTAGCACTGTGCAAACATGATCTCATCCACTTTACTGAAAGATGAAGACCACGAGGGACTTTGGAATTTCTTCAAGACATTTAGAAGCGGTCTGTCCCAGTGCAAAGAGTGCAGGGAGAGGAGTCAAGAAATCTGGGTTCTAATCCCACTTCTGCCACCTACCTGTTAGTTGACCTTGGGCAAGTCACTTAGCTTCTCTGTGGCTCAGTTTCCTCTTCTGTAAAATGGGGATTCAAAACCTGTTCTGCTTTCCATTAGACTGTGAGTTGCGTGAGGGATAGGGACTGTATCTGATCCAATTTTTTTCATGGTATTTGTTAAGCACTACTATGTACTAGGCAGTGTTCTAAGCACTGAGGCAGTGTTCAGTGGCAGAGCTGGGATTAGAAGCTGGTTCCTCTGACTCCCAGACTGGTGCTCTATCCATTAGACCATGCTGCCACAGAGCTACCTGGGGGCACCTGAGCACTACAGACACCCATTCCCGGCCCTAGCCAAGGTAGGGGATTCGGGAGTGACTTCTGATCTCATCGAACAGTGCCTGGCACATACTAAGTGCTTAACAAATACCATTATTATTATTATGGGATTTCATTTTCTTCTCATGTAGATGACCTTTCCATTTTTCATGGGATAGCTTTTGTCTTCTGATGACCTCTTTTACTATACCAGCAAGCCATGCAGCATTTCTGTTTCTTTACTACCATACCAAAATAACCTGTTTTATTTTTTGTTCTTTAGTATACATTTTTCTTGGGACTCTGCTTTCAACAACTACCACTCTTCTTGAATGCTCTTTTTCTTACTTAATTCTTTCAGCTTTTCACTAAGGTTTGCATTTTTTGTAGTTTCTTTTTCTCAAAATTTAGTTTGTTTGCTTTCCGCCATGCCCCCCAACAAGAATGTTCAATCTAATTGTCTTGTAATCAATATTGCATTGTTGCCTTTCCCTCCCATTCTTCCTCCACCAGCTCAGTCAGTTAATCATATTTATTGAGTACTTGCTGTGTGCACAGCACTGTACTAAATGCTTGGGAGAGTACAATATAGCAATAAACGGACACATTCCCTGCTGACAACGAGGTCTACTCCTCTTCTTAGAATCGAATCCAGAATACTCTTTTCCTTTGCAGGACCAGGTATTCCAGAAAACAGTCATTTTGTCCAGTTGGAAAACCTCACTACCACATCTTGGCCTGATGACTACTTCAGCACATATAGTTGAGGCTAATTAGAAGCTCTCCGGGCCTTAGTTTGATAACTTCCTGAATCTCACCTAACATTCCTGCTCACTTTCCTCCTCACCCTGATCAAATGATCTTGCAGCCCTACTATGTAATCTTTCTGCTTTTTTATTTTTTCATGGTATTTGTTAAGCACTTACTATGTGCCAGGCACTGTGGGGTAGATATAAAGTAATCAGGTTGGACACAGTCCATGTCCCACATGGGAATCACTGTCTTAATCCCCATTTTGCAGATGAGGTAACTGAGGCACAGAGAAGTGAAGCGACTAGCTCAAGATCACACAGCAGACAAGTGGTAGGGCAGGGATTAGAACATAGGTCCTTCTGGCTTCCATGCCCATGCTCCACTCACTAAGCCACTGTTTCTCATACATATATGAAATCTTTACACATAGGCATTCCACAGTTCTCCTTCTCTGGTGAGATTTTTTTATTCCCATCTCTCTTGTGCCTCAAACAGAGTCACTTGCCCATCCTGCTTACCCGTCCCTGCCTTTTCCTGCAGCAACGTATCCCCCTGTAGCAAAAAGTCACAAAAGTCACAACAGCCAGGCTGTCAACCCAGATTCTGGGCATTTAGTTCTATTTATTGCTACATTACTGGGGATGGCTGAGCTCCAATGTCAGGCTGCAGGGGGCTTGAGGTCACCTGTGGTCATTCTGGGTCTAAATTCAGAGTCCCAGAATTTGGCACCGTTTCCCCCACAAAGGGTCTTTAAGCTTGGAAAACTGAGTTTTCTGAATTTGCGGGAAATGGACCAGAGAGTTTTTGCTCCACATGCTATTATCCTTGTAATTTGTAGTCACGATAATAGTAAAACTAATAGAGGACATTAAGCACCCAGAGCACACTAAATGCTCTGCAGAAAGCACAAGGCCACGATCCCTGGTGTCATAGAGCGAGAATTCTAAAATGATTCTTAAAGCTCCCTCGAGTTCAGAAAATAAATTTCCTTAGTGTTCTTTTCTTTTTCAGAATGTGTGCGTGTACATAGGTGTGTGTTTGTTTCTGAACTTTTCATTTGTTAAATAGGAAGAATTAAACCGGCCCATGGCTACTTCCATGAAGGTGAGGAATAACTGGAGGATAAAAGTTTTCCAAGTGAGGAGGCTCATATGCCACTTGGTTTCTCACCAGGTTTTGGAAGAAAGTGGGTCCATCTCCCTTTAGTTCAGGGGAGATATTTCCCAGTTGTCTGTTCTTCCCTGGTGGATGCTTTTCTCTCCAAAGATGCATGCAGTCATCCTCGCTTTTTGAATCATGCTGTTTGTAGGCTTGGTCCTTCAGCCTGGGGCATCTGTCAGCACGTTGACAACTCCCAGACAGACAGCCTATCCCTTCCCATCTAATCTTTCCCCTTCTGTGTCAGTCGAGGCTGGGAAAATCCATTTCCCTTCTTGTTTCCTTGAAGGTGGGGGAAAGATTGCCATTTTCTATGAGTTATACAGTACTTTGAGGATTGATTTTTCAGGTTAAACAATATACACTTTAGAGGATGATTATTGTGAATTTTTTTTTTCAGGTAAAAAGTGGGTTGAAATTTCAGGTTTGCTCTAGCTTTTATATGTTCAAGTTCCATTCAACAGTATCTGTTTGGTGAGCGTTTCTTGAGTAATCTTACCTCTGATAATTGTTAAGCATTTACTATGTAACAGGCACTGTGGTGGATACAAGCAAATCAGGTTGGACACAGTCCCTGTCTGAATCCCCATTTTACAAATGAGGTAACAGGCACAGAAATGATGTGACTCAGATAGTATCACCTGCCCATCCTGCCTAACCATACCTGCCTTTTCCTGCAGCAACATATCCCACTGTAGCAAAAAGTCACACAGCAGACAAGTGATGGGAGTGGGATTAGAACTCAAGTCCTTCTGACTTCCAGGCCCATGCTCTAGCCACTCTGACACCCTGCTTCCCCTTTCTTAGTTGGCAGATGAACCGGATAATTAAATGAACTCCCAGTTTTTCGTTCTTGAAATAATATTTGTTAAGTGCTTACTATGTAGTATTTGTTAAGCACTTACTACGTGCCAGGCACTGTATTGAGCGCTGGGGGATATACAAGCAAATCGAGTGGGACACAGTGTCTGTCTCCTATTGAGCTCTCAGTCTCAATCCCCATTTTACAGTTGAGACACAAAGAAGTAAAGTGACTTGCCCAAGGTCACACAGCAGATGGGTAGCGGAGCCAGAATTAGAACCCATGACCTTCTGACTCCCAAGCCCATACTCTATCCACTATACCATTTGTCAAACACTGTGCTAAATTCTGGGTTAGGAACAAGTGAATTAGGCTGGACACAATCCATGTCCCTAATGGGGCTCACAGTCTAAGTTGAAGGGGGAACAGGCATCCTCATTTTACAGTTGAGGAAACTGAGACCGAGAGAAGTTAGTAAACTCACCCAAGGTCACACAGAAAGCAGTAGGGAGAGCCAGGATTAAAACCCAGGTCCTTCTGACTTCCAGGCCTGTGCTCTCTCCACTTGGCCTCGCTGCTTGACACTGCTTCTTCCTGATGGTAGCCTCTAGTAATGTTCAGACAAATTCCCTTTGGTAATAGTAGTAGTTATGAAGTGTTTACTATGTGCAGGGCACTGTACTAAGCGCTGGGAAAGAGCATACAGGTGGAAATTAGACACGGATCCTATCCCTTGAGGCCTCACCGTCTATGAATACAGATGGAAAAGAGGACTGGAGACAGACACATCAGGAGTAATGAAACATTAAAACAACATAAGGGTCAAGGACAAGTATATAATACACTGCAGTCCCAATCCAAAATTTGGTAATATCCAAATTTGGGGCAGTATTGGAACAAGAAGACCAATGACATACACACAAGAGATGAGTCAAAGTAGCTTTTTTATTTATTTGTTAATCTCTTACTATGTGTCAAACACTGTTTTAAGTGCTGGTAGATACAAATTAATTAGGTTGGACACAGTCCCTGTCCCATGTGAGGTTCACAGTCTTAATCCCCATTTTACAGATGAGAGAACTGAGGCTCAGAGAAGTTAAGTGTCTTGTCCAAGGTCACATAGCAGACAAGTGGCAGAGCCAGGATTAGAACCCAGGTCCTTCTGATTTCCAGGCTCGATCTCTATCCATTATGCCACGCTGCTTCTCAAAACTCTCCAGTGGTTGCCCATCCACCTCCGCAACAAATAGAAACTCCTTATCATCGGCTCTAAAGCAATTAATCAGCTCCCCCCCTCTTATTTTACTTCACTGATTTCCTACTGAAAACCAGTCCGCACCTGTCGCCCCTCTAATGCCAATCTGCTCAATGTACCTCAATCTTATCTATTTCATTGCTGCCTATCCCTTCTCCATGTCCTCCTGGAACTCCCTCCCCATCCATACCTGACAGGCTGCCTCTCTCCCCACCCTTAAAACCCTGCTAAAATCACAACTCCTCCAAGAGGTCTTCCCAGATTAAACCCTCACGTCCCCTATTCACCCTCTTTTCTATGTTGCTTAGATTTGTACCCCCTAACAACTTGGATATTCACCCCACTCCCACCCCAAAGCATTTTATGTGTATAGCCTTATTCTTGGCCATTTCCCCAATCTGTAATTTATTTTAATGTCCATCTCCTGTTGTAGTCTGTAAGTTATCTGTGGGCAGAGATTGTGTCTACCATTTTTGTTGTATTGTGCATTTCAGAATGCTTGTGCTCTTTACACAGTAAGTGCTCAGTAAATGCTATTGATTGACCAATCAATAGATAGACAGAGAAACACTTTCTCCAAGTTCCCCTTGCCAAGGGTAGCCCCCACCGCTGTGGGCCAAAGGGTCTGCACCCCCAGTTAAAAATACTACTAATAATAATGGCATTTTTTAAGAGCTTACGACCTGCTGAACATTGTACAGGAGTAGATACAAGATAATTAGGTCAGGTAATCTCTGTCTCACACAGGGCTCACAATCTAAGTAGGCAGGAGGACAGTTTCTTCTGAAAGCAGAAGGAAATTTGGTTGGGGTGTTAGGAGCTCAAGGCTACTAATGCTCTACTGTTAACCTTCTCCCTGTGCCTCAATCTCGCCTCTCTCACGGCTCACCCCTATGCCCATGTCCTGTCCCTGGACTGGAATGCCCTCCCTCCTCAAATCTAACAATGACTCTCCCCTTGTTCAAAGTCTTATTGAAGGCACATCTCCTCCAAGAGGCCTTACCAGACTATGCCCCTCCTTTTCTCTTCTCCCACTCCCTTCTGCATCACCCTGACTTGCTCCCTTTGTTCTTCCCTCCTCCCAGCCCTACACCACTTATGTACATATCTGTCATTTTATTTATTTGTATTGATGTCTGTCTCCCCCGCCTCTAGATTGTAAGCTGGTTGTGGGCAGGAAATGTGTCTATTTATTGTTGTATTGTACTCTCCCAAGCAGTTAGTACAGTTTCTTGCACACAGTAAGTGCTCAATAAATATGATTGAATGAATGAGTGACTAGTACCACCAGTGAAGAGCAGAGGCTTATTCTGGCCCAGGACAAGGTCAGTCCTAGGATGTTCTTCCCCTCCATCACAATCAGTCAATCAAACAATCAATTAAATTGAGAATCATCATGGCCTAGTGGATAAGAGCATGGGCCTGGGAGTCAGGACCTGGGTTCTACTCTTGAGTCTGCCTCTTGTCTGTTGTGTAATTTTGGGCAAATCACTTAACTTCTCTATGCCTCAGTTACCTTACCTGTACAATGGGGA
This sequence comes from Ornithorhynchus anatinus, assembly GCF_004115215.2. Classification (NCBI taxonomy): domain Eukaryota; kingdom Metazoa; phylum Chordata; class Mammalia; order Monotremata; family Ornithorhynchidae; genus Ornithorhynchus; species Ornithorhynchus anatinus. The sequence goes on from NC_041733.1 coordinate 41,811,498, forward strand.
CTAAGACTGAGCCCCATGTGGAACATGGACACTGTCCAACCTGATTAGCTTGAGTACACCCTTAGACTTAGAACAGTGCTTGGCTCATAGTAAGTGCTTAATAAATACCTCAAAAAAACAATCAATGGTATTTATTGAGTGCTTACTATGTGCAGAACAGTGTACTCAGTGCTTGGGAGAGTATAATATATGCCCCAGAAGTAAAATTCTCAAGTAGAAAATGACTGTGTAAAGGCAATTTGTCCACCCCCCGCCTGCACACCCCCTTCCTGCACCCCGTAGTGGTTAACCCCCAAAACATAAATAGGCCCAGTGGGGAAGAAGGCATATTTTCAAGTTTCTTCCCCTCTCAAGGTAAGGGAGGCTGACAGAGGACCTAAAGCTTCGGGGCTCAGGGGACCTAGAGGGGTTGGGGGTGACTGGGAGATGTCACTGGAGCTCAGCCTTGGGGCCGCCCCTTCCACGGCCGAGCAGCTGGCATACCTGGGTCTTGGTGGTGTGAGCCCCGTGTTGCCCTTTCCCCCAAACCAAGGACCACGCCCTATGGCAGCCTGATGCATGGGGTGGACGGACATCAGTCTGTCTGTCAATGAATCCATCAGTCAGGACATCAGCCTGTCACTCAGGCCGTTAATCAGGCCGTCAGTCCACACGAGGAGCCTCAGTGGCACGTCAGGCCCAGAAGACAAGGTAGGACAGGGAGCTTCCCAATGCCTCACAACTCCTCTCCACTCCCTGGGTCAGGGGTAGCACCCCCGAGTGGGCTGAAGTTCCGGGGGTGCATGGTGAGGTCTTGAGGGTGCAGGGGTTCCAGGCCCCCCTCCAGAGAAACGGCCTGCGCTCTCTGGCCCGCCCTGTGTGGGTTGGCTGGGTCCCCATGGATTTCTGGTCTTGAAGTTCCTCTAGACTGTAAGCTTGTTTTGGGCAGGGAATGTATCTGTTTATTATTATATTGCAGGCTGTCAAACACTCAGTCCAGGGCTTTGGTCTTACTGTGTGCAAAGCCCTGTACTAAGTGCTTAGGAGAGTGCAATATAACAGTAAACAGACACATTAGTCATTAGTCACATTAATCAATAAATATGATTAGAATGAATTTGTGAGGAAAGAATCAGCTCACGGCTGGAGAGAGAACCTTAAGATAAAGTAGGGGTCCCGGTGGTGGGGAAGATGGGAACAGGAAGTATTTTATGGTAGTTGTAAAATGCTGCTTATGTATCAAGCACTGTTCTAAGCGCTGGGGTGGTTACAAGTTTATCTAATTAGATTTTGTCTCAAAGTCTACTGGGTTCATAGGGGAGGGGGAAGTCATGTGCTGTACCCGTGGCCCAGAGCGGAGAATAAACGAGGAAAACGGTTTCATTCATTCAGTTGCATTTATTGAGAGCTTACTGTGTGCAGAACACTGTACTAAGCGCTTGGGAGAGTACACTGCAACGATAAACAGATACATAAGTCATTAGTCACATTCATCAATAAATACGATGAGAAAGGATTTGAGGGGAAATCTCGGTCCCGTGCCTGGTGCTGTCCATGCGGCTGTCACTTTTAGGTGGCCTTTGGCTGCAGGTCCTGGCCCAAAGCAGCTCGCCCCCGGACCCCCACCTCGCTTATCCCCTGCCGGTCCCTCCCTACCCCCTCTTCACCCCCCGGAGAAAAGAGGGAGGGGGGGAAGGAGGGAGAGAAGGAGAGGGGGATAAAGGTGGGGAGAAATAGGGGAGGAGGGAGGGGAGAGAAGAAGAGAGGGGGAAAGGGGATAGAGGGAGAAAGGGGGGAAATTGGGGAAGGGGGAGAAGGGGGGGAAAGGGATAGAGGGAGAAAGGGGGAGAAAGAGGGGGAGAAAGGGGAGAGGGGGAAAGGGGATAGAAGGAGAAAGGGGGGAGAAAGAGGGGGAGAGGGGAGAAGGAGAGAGGGGGAGGGGGATAGAGGGAGAGGGAGGGGAGAGAAGGAGAGAGGGGGAAAGGGATAGAGGGAGAAAGGAAGGGAGAAGGGGGGATAGAGGGAGAAAGAGGGGGAGGGAGACAGAGGGAGAAAGAGGGGGAGAAATAGGGGGCGGGGAGAAGAAGAGAGGGGGAAAGGGTATAGAGGGAGAAAGGGGGGAGAAATAGGGGAGAAGGGGAGGGGGCTAGAGAGAGAAATAATAATGTTGGCATTTGTTAAGCGCTTACTATATGCAAAGCACTGTTCTAAGCGCGGGGGGGGGGGAATACAAGGTGATCAGATGGGAGGGGAAAAAGGAGGGGGAGAAAGAGGGAGGGGGCGAGGGAGGCGGAGAAGAAGGGGGAGAAAGGGGATAGAGGGAGAAAGGGGGAGAAATAGGGGAGAAGTGGGGGCTAGAGGGAGAAAGAGGGGGAGAAAAGGGGAGGGGACGAAGAAGAGGGGGGAAGGGGATACAGGGAGAAGGGCGGAGAAATAGGGGAGAAGGGGAGGGGGCTAAAGGGAGAAAGAGGGGGAGGAGGGAGGGGAAGAAGGAGGGGGGGAAGGGGAAGAAGGGGGGAAAGGGGATAGAGGGAGGAAAGGGGGGGAGAAATAGGGAGAAGGAGAAGGGGCTAGAGGGAGAAAGAGGAGGAGGAGGGAGGGGAAGAAGGAGGGGGGAGAAAGGGGGGGGGGCGAGGCAGGAGGGGAGGGGGCGTGGGCGTGGGCAGGGTTGTCACTTCCGCCCGTGTGCAGGAACCCGGGGCCCCGGCCGCGCTGGCCAGCGCAGTCTCCCGGCCCACGACCCCCGCCCGGATCGCGGCCGAGCCCTCTCCTCCTCCTCCTGCTGCTCCTCCCGGCCCGGCCCGGCCCGGCCCGCAACCTCCGGCCTCCCACGGAACAGGTCTGTAACACCCGCGCTTCGCTAATGGCTGGGGGCAGTGGGCAGGGGACTGCCTGCCATGGACGGACACCCGCAGCTGAAACCCCGGGGGCTGGATCCCCGGGACCCCCGGGACAGGGCTGACCAGGCGCCGGGTCGCCCCCCTGGGCTCTGCCCTTCTGCACCCCGACAGGGCTTTGTGGGTGGGGGGCACACCGGGGCGGGAAAGGACCCGGCCTTGAGGCGCCCCCTCCCCATCCCTTCCCTCCCCACCCCAGGACCTGCCGCCCCTTAACATGGGAGCTTGGCCAGCAAGAGGAAGGGGGGGAGGTTGTGGCTACCAGCCTCCGTGGGGGGAAGCCCGTGGGAACCGGGGCTAAGGGCTGACCGGACCCCCAGAGACCCCCCAAGTCTCCCCTTGGGGGGTGACCGTCACGAGGCCCCCACGCCCCTGCTCTGGTCGACTTTACACTGGAGGAAGCGTCCCCCCCCCCAAACCCACATAAACCCACACAACCCCCCCTCACCCTCTCCATTAGGGCTCGTTGCACAGGTGATCCGCACACCTGGCCCACCCAACCCTCGTGCAAACCCCCCCCCCCCCCCCCCCCCCCCGCAGTCGACGCAGCTGGAGCTGATTGACAAATCATTCTTCTCTTTTCGTCTGGCTAGCGAGGATGCAGGGCCCCCTCAATCCTCCCGCATTGTGAGGCTTGCCCGAGCACTGTACTAAGTGCTTGGAATGTACAATTTCTCAGTGGGTCTGTTGAGTGTTGTATCTTCCTCTCCCACGTGCTTAGTACAGTGCCCAGCACACGGTAAGCACTCAGTAGATAAGGCTGACCGACTGACTCCCCCAGCATGTGTAGTCTGAGCAGCCAAATGCTCCATCCTCCCCGCCCGAGAGGCCGGCTTTGGTACGAGACATGCTTGAGTTGAATAAATTACTTACTTTATGCGGCTTCACCAAGGAGAGAGTCTTCCGGCTTCAAAAGTCACTCACGCTTATTGAGTGCTTACTGTGTGTGGAGCACTGTCCTAAGCACTTGGGAGAGTACAATATAATCGACACATTCCCTGCCCATAATGAGTTTACAGTCTGGGAGGAGATTGACATCAATATAAATAAATGAATTACAGATATGTATATAAGTGCTGTGGGGCTGGGTGGGGGGAGCAAGTTGGTGCAGAAGGGAGTGGGAGAAGAGGAAAGGAGGGTTTAGTCAGGAAAGGCCTCTTGGAGGAGATGGGCCTTCAATAAGGCTTTGAAGCTGGGGAGAGTCACTGTTTGTTGGATATGAGGGGAGAGAGCGTTTCAGGCCAGAGGCAGGATGCGAGCAAGGGGTTGGTGGCAAGATAGACAAAATCGAGGAACGGTGAGAAGGTTGGCATTAGAGGAGATTGAAATGTGTGGGCTGGGTTGTAGTAGCAAGGGGCAAGGTGATTGCTTTAAAAGTCAATCATATTTATTGAGTGCTTTCTGGGTGCAGAGCCCTGTGCTAAGCACTTGGGAGAGTACAGTATAACAATACACAGACACACTCCCTCACCATACCGAGCTTACAGTCTAGAAGAGGGAAAGGCAACAGTGAGGAGTTTCTCTTTGATGTGGGGGTGGATTGGCATCCACTGGAAGTTCTTGAGCAGTGGAGAAATGTGGTATGAACGTTTTTGAGAGAAGATGTGAATGGGTACAATTGGACATTTTTTAGTGTATAAGAGAGAAAAGAAACTAAGAAACAAACCCTTGGCCCTTCTCTTAGGCTGGGAACCAAGGTTTCCTGCAAACTGGGGCAAGGAAGTGTTACTAGGCTGTCCTTTCGTCATCTCATGAAATGGAAATAAAAGGGAATGTTTAGTGAACGGGTCTATTTTTGACCTCCCCGCCTCCTGTCCTGGGTGTCTGGGGTGTGAAAGGGCTTGAGAAATCAGCAAGAGTCCCAGCGTAAGTGGAGGTTGAGTGAATTTCTAGAAAGAGTAAGCCTTGGAGGACTGTAGTCAAACAGGGCTCTTGGCCCAAGGGTCTGTAATGACAGAGCCAGGCATCTAATATTGCAGTCCTTTATCCGCCTTTGGAGAGTTTTCAGTTCATTTATTAGTCTCTTGCTTTTGGAGCCAAAAGCTACAGATGTGAAGGGTAACATGGCTCCTAGCTTGTAGCGACCATATGATAGAGATTAAAGGGTCAAAATCATAATGGTAGCCCCTATCCTGATCATTCCGTTGATTGACCCCTTTTACCGTTTTTTAATCACAATTCCCTCAGTTAGTTTCCAGGTGCTCAGAGCAGGAGCTATGAGGGAGGATGGTGTGTGGTGTGCTTCAGACGACACTCTGGTAGTTGTGTCAGGAATCGTGAAAAGTCGTGCTAGATTAGCTCATCCTCTAGACTCTAAGCTCAGTGTGGGCAGGGAATGTGTCTCATATCGTCGTAGTCTCCCAAGCACTTGGTACAGGGACCTGCACGTAGTAAGCACTCAAAAAGTATGAATGAGTCTTACACATAGAGCAACTGTGAGACGTTTAGAGCCTTCACAGAATGAGTTCTGGTCCTTGTGTCGGAGAAGAAACAAGCAGATATGGATGCAGTATATGGTTACCCGTGTGGTGTTGATTGAACGGGGTGATGATTTCAGGTCAACCTCAGAAGTTCACATTTGATGTTTGTGTGGTGCATAGGTATTATGAGGGCAGAATTGACTCGATTAGAGAACCCTGGTTGAATCCGTGACACTGATGAAGTGATTAACAACCCCCCGGGGGGTGCTTGACTTGAAGAACTGAGCATTGTTGGACAATGAGTATGAGATCAAATCTTCTCTCCCTAAAGAATTGTCACGACCCTTACAGGTAGCTGTGACCCCTTAGGAGTTTTCCAGTATTTTGACTCTGGCCCCCAAAGGGGCACACAAGGTTCTCCCCCACCATGCCCCAGTGTGACTTTTACAAACCAAAATTTACCTGTTAGGGTTAATGCTGGGGTTCCAGGAGATCTGAAGGAGAAGGAGCATGGTCTAGTGGATAGAGCCCAGACCTGGAAGTCAGAGGACCTGGGTTCTAATGCCAGCTCCGCTCCTTGTGTGACCGTGGGCAAGTCGCAGCGTGGCTTAACGGAAAGAACCTGGGCTTGGGAGTCAGAAGATGTGGGTTCTAATTCTGGCTTTGCCATTCATCTGCTGTGTGACCTTGGGCAAGTCGCTTAACTTCTCTGTGCCTCAGTTACCTCATCTGTAAAATGGGGATTAGGACTGTGAGCCCCATCAACCTGATTATCTTGTATCTACCCCAGTGCTTAGAACAGTGCTTGGCACACAGTAAGCGCTTAACAAATCCCATTTTGAAAAATTGGCTTCTATTCTTGGTTCTGAAAGACTTGCTGGACGACCTTGAGCAAGTCACTTCCCTCCTCTGTGTCATGGGTTCCCCAACTGTAAAATGGGAATAGCAGACTATGTTCTTTCTCGACTCATTGGGGTGTTTGAACAATGAAGGATATAGCAGATGCAAAAACACTTTGAGCTTTTGGGGAGTGAGGTGCTAAATAAATGCATAGTGTTATTAAAGAAGCGTGGAAATGAAGACAACTATCTGGATAATTCAAGCCAGACCCATCTTTGCTTTAGTTTTGGAGGTCAGAATAGTCAATCCATGTCATTTTTTAACTCCCAAAGTTTCCCCAGAGAAAGGTATTTGTTCAGTGCCAAACAGACTGTAAATTTGTTGTGAGCAGGGAATGTGTCTGTTTATTGTTTTGTTGTTCATTCATTCATTCAATTGAATTTATTAGGCGCTTATTATGTGCAGAGCACTTACTAAGTGCTTGGAAAGTACAATACAACAATAAAGAGACAGTCCCTGCTCACAGTAGGCTCACAATCTAGAGCGGGGGACACAGGCATCAATTTAAATAAATAAAATTATAGATACTTATATACATAAGTGCTATGGGGTGGGGGGCAAGGGGAGAGCAAAGGGAGCGAGTCAGGGTGACACAGAAGGGAGTGGGAACTGAGGAAAAATGTGGCTTAGTCTGGGAAGGCCTCTTAGAGATGGAATGCCATCAGTAGGGCTTTGAAGGTGGGGATAGTGATTGTCTGTGGATTTGAGGAGGGAGGGTGTTCCAGACCAGAGGTAGGATGTGGGCCAGGGGTTGGCAAAGAGACAAGCGAGGTGGAGGCCCAGTGAGAAGGTTAGCACCAGAGGAGCGGAGTGTATGGGCCATGATGTAGGAGAGAAGGGAGGTGAGGTAGGAGGGAACAAGGCGAGGAGTTTTTGTTTGTTATGGAGGTGGATAGGCAACCATGGGAGACTTTTGAGGAGGGGGCGTTACATGAAAGATAATCCAGGCAGCAGAGTGAATTATGGACTGGAGTGGGGAGAGGCAGGAGGTTGGGAGGTCAGAAAGGAGGCTGATACAGTAATCTAGGTGGGATAGGATGAGCGACTGTTCTAACGTGGTAATGGTGTGGCTGGAGAGGAAAGGGCAGATCTTGGTGGTGTTGTGAAGTTGAGATCAAACACTTAATACAGAGGGCTCTGTACAAAGTAAGGGGCCAGTAAATACAGTTGATTGACTGCCATTGTACTAAGCCCTGGGACCGATATAAGTTAATCAGATCAGACACTGTCGTTATCCCCCCTGGGACTCACAGAACAAATAAGAAATGCTTGGTCCCTATTTTACAGATGAGAAAACAGAGGCACAGAGTCATAAAGTGACTTGCCCAGGACCACGCAGCAGGGTAGCAGCAGAGGTGGGATTGGAACCCAGATCCTGTGGCTCCCGAGGCCAGACCCTTATGGTGGAGCTGTAAAGGGTAGGAATTAGTGACGAGCCTAAGTCCTTCCTCACCAAGAGTGGGCAGGTTTTCTCCATCGGCCTGAGAGCGTACGTGACTGACCTCTCTGGGGGTGAATCTGGTGAGCCCATCACCCACCCATCCCCTGAGCCAGCTGCTCCCCGATCTCGGGCCCTGCATCTAGCTTCAGCTGTTGCCTGCTGCAAGATGGAGCGGGCAGCAGAATGGGGGGAGTAGTCAGTCAGTTGTACTTATTGAGCACTTACTGGGTACGGAGCACTGTACTAAGCACTTGGGAGAGCACAATATAACACCATGACAGTATAACACTGAAGCTTCAGACCATTTGAGTTGCCCATTTACTTTCTTTTAAGATGTGGATTTTTAACCCAAAGAGGGAAAGAAAATCAAAACGAAGCCTTTTATGGTGGTGGCAGCTTGTGCCTCAAAGTGGCTCAAAGCTCATACAAAATAGCATAGAAGGAGCATAAAGAGAGTGCGTGCCTGGGAATCAGAGGATTCCCAGGATTCCAATCTGGATTCCTATCCTGGTTCCACTATTTGCCTGCTGTATGACTGTGGGCAAGTCACTTACCTGTGCCTTAGTTTTCTCCTATGTAATACCTGTCAGTACCAGTTCTCCCTCCCCGTTAGATTGTGATCCGTATGTCAGACTGGGACTGTATCCGACCTGATTAACTTGTCTTTACCACAGCGCTTAGTACTGTGCCTGGCACAGAGTAAACGCTTACCAAATACCATGCATTAATATTACCCAGTTTGTGTGGTCAGGCTCAGGACCTCTGTCAATAATAATGGGAAGCCGTGTGGCATGGAGATAGAGAATAGGCCTGGAAGTTAGAAGGACATGAGTTCTAATCCCAGCTCTACCATATGTCTGCTGTGTGACCTCGGGCAAGTCACTTAACTGCTCTGGGTCTCAGGTCCCTCGTCTGTAAAATGGGTATTAAGATTGGGAGGCCCTGGTGGGACAGGGGCTGCTTCCAATCTGATTGGCTTGTGTCTACCCCAGGGCTTAATGCAGTGCCTGGCACAGAGTAAGCACTTAACAGATATGATAAAAAATAATAGCTGTGCTATTTCTTAAGGGCTTATTATATGCCAGACACAGAACTAAGTGCCGGAGTAGGTACAAGATAATCAGGACAGACAAAGTGTTTGTTCTACATGAAGCTCACAGAATAAGTAGGAGGGAGAACAGGTATTGAATCCCCATTTTTACAGAGGAGGTAACTGAGGCACAGAGAAATGAAGTGACTTGCTCAAGATCACAGAGCAGTTAAGTGGCAGAGCTAGGATTAGAACCTGTCTCCAGGCTCCCAGGTTTTTGCTGTTTCTACTAGGTAGTGTTAAAATGATCAGGATAGGAGGGAAATGGAATCAGTCCATCATTTATTGAGCATTTACTCTGTGCAGAGCACTGTATTAAGCACTTGGGGGAGTACAGATACCAGAGCTGGTCGACATGTTCCCTGCTATAGGCAGAGAAGATAGGCGGGCAGGCCTCCAAGTTCTGAATCAAATATCGGTGAGAAATAGCAATTAGCTGTCCAGCTTTGTTACAATACGGATCAAACCAGAAGAGTCAACGGACCATAAAATGTTCAGAGACTAAAGCTACCAGCATAAGTGATGGACAAGTCTGTGCACCTCCATCTCTGTAGCCATTTCTGTTAACACCCCACCACCTCTTCTAACTTATGTGCCTTCTGAATCCCTCTGCCCTCTGAGGCAGCTGGCTACCAACCACCCCCGACACCAATATAGCAGCCTTTGGACCCTAAATTGCAGGGAGATTCGAGAACATCTCCTGTGCGGAGGGGGGAGAATTGTCTCAGTCCAAGTAACACCCTGTCTGGAAGCTTTAGCAGCTCTAGCTAGCGGCCGGGGTGCTGGGGCACAGAGGGATAATCGTTGAGGTTTACTTGAACCTCCCATGAGGCCCAGGGTTCCAGTGCAGGGTTTCGTTCTGTGGTTCCATTAACTATAACAGTTTGTGGGTTTGGTGATCTTTTAAGGAGATGTGTCAAGAAAGGAAGCGGAGCTCACACAATCATTAAACCACCAATAACCAACCACCTCCACTGGCTTTCCACTCGGGCTCGAATGTCACACGTGTGGCTGGTGAGGTTATGAACGTTGCTTTGCTAATGGTCAAGAGTGGGGGCAATGTGGTCTAGTGGAAAGAGCACAAGCCAGGAAGCCAGAGGACCTGGCTTCCACTTCCGGTTCTGCCTCTTGCCTGCTTTGTGACCTCGGACAAGTCACTTCAACTTTTATGTGCCTCACTTTCCTCAGCTGTAAAATGGGGATAAAATACCTATTTTTTTCTTCTTCTTGGGCCGCGAGCCTGATGCAGAACGGGTTCGGTGCCTCACCTGTTAATCTTGCATCTACCCCTGGGCTTAGCCTATAGTAAGTGCTTATTGTTATATATAAGTATTGTTATAGAGTGATTCCCCACCCTGGGGTTATGCTGGGGGTGGTAACAATTCTCTTTGCCCTGTGTTACCCTACTTTTTTTTAATGGTATTTGTTAAGCCCTTACTGTGTATCAGGCACTGTACTAATTGCTGGGGTAGATACAGGATAATCAGGTTGGACACCGTCTCTGTCCCATATAGGGCTCACATTCATGATCCAACATGAAAGGAAATGGACTTGAGCTCCAGTAGGCGGGATTTGGGTTAAAGTTGAGGGGGACTTGGTGAGTGATGATTGGCAGGAGTTGGAATGGATGCCTGAGGGAGGGTGTGGATGGCTTTTCCAGAGAGAACTTTAGAGAGGGCAGAGCACCTGTCTGCCCAGTATAAAATTCTTCCTGAATTGAGTGGATGGAGAGAGGATTTGGAGGTTCCTCCTGACCATGGGGTCTGAGGATGCAAAGGGAATGGAATTTAGGAAACATTTCCTCAAGGAAATGAGATGAGGGGGAGTTCTGATTTTCAGAGGAGGAACCTGGTCAACTAATGGGGCTAAGCAAGTGGATGGAAACTCTTGGGTTGTGAGTTCTAATCGTCCTTCCCCCCTGCACATTTGGTCATTTGAAGGAAAGTGAGTGGATGGTAACGTCGTCATCTGCAAGAGGGTGTTTTGGTTGTCAGGATGTTTGCTGGGTCCCATCTTGAATACAGAATAGTGGAAACTTAGGTTTTTTTGTTATTTCTCTGTATTTTATAGCATTTGTTAAGCTCTTACTATGTGGCAGATACTGCTCTAAGCACTGAGGTAGAAGGGTGGACACTGTCAACCTTGTCAGTCAAATCAGCTGTATTTATTGAGAGCCTACAATGTGCAGGGCTCTGTACTATGTACTTGGGAGAGTAGAATACAACAAAATTAGCAGACACCTTCCCTGCCTTTAGCAAACTTACAGCCCTGTTCCACAGGAGTCTCACAGTCTTGATCCCAGTTTCACAGATGAGGTAACTGAGGCCCAGAGAAGTGAAGTGTCTTGCCCAAAATCACACAGTAGACAAGTGGCAGAATCAGGATTAGAACCCAAGACCCTCTGACTCCCAGGCTGGTGCTCTAACCCCTAGGCCATGCTGCTTCTCAAAGGGAGCCATGGCGGCCGGCTGTCACATGTTCATTCATTCAATCGTATTTATTGAGTGCTTACTGTGTGCAGAGCCCTGTACTAAGCACTTGGGATAGCACAACAATAAACAGACATGTTTCCTGCCCACAACAAGCTTACAGTGTAGAGCACATTCTCCTGGACAGGTTGGGAGAGACACTGGACCCCGCTGAGAAGAATTGGAAGCCCCGTGGTCCAGCTCAGTGCCAGATACGATGGAAAAAACCGGAACTGATGACTGTGAATGAAATCAGAGGCTTCCTTCCGGGCCACGGCAGCAGGGAGCTATTCTCCTGGAGGCAGCAGCTGGTTGCTCTGAGTTTGGGGCTCCCTCGGAGCTGACTCAGCACCCGCATCCGCCTCCGGTCAGGACTCGTCCTTTCGGCTCCGTCCCGAGAGGCCGAGGGACGGAGGAGGATCTGGACAGAGCCCCGGGGAGCTGACAAGGATTAGGATAAACCCGGGCTTTTTCCTTCTGCCTCTGCGCTCTATGAAGGTGGTAAAGAGAAGCAGCGTGGCCTAGTGGCAAGAGCTCGGGTTTGGGACTCAGAGAACATGGGTTCTAATCCCAGCTCCGCCACTTATCTGCTGCAAAACCCTGGGCGGGTCACTTCACTTCTCTGGGCCTCAGTTACCTCATTTGTAAAATGGGGAATAAGACTGCGAGCCCCAGGTGGGACAGGGACTGTGTCAAACCTCATTACCTTGGATCTACCCCGGCGCTTAGAACAGTGCTTGGCAAATAGTAAGTGCTTAAGAAATGCCAAAGTAATTATTAATTTTTTATTAAAGGGTTCAAAAAGACCAGCTGTGGAGAGAAATCCACAGTCAGCAGAGGCGGGATTGGGTCTCCAATCCCTAAATGCACTTCCCTTTGCCTTAATGTATTTAGATAAACAAACAGGATACATGCTTTGCCCCAAATTATTTAGTTGAACAAGCTCTCCAAATTATTTCCGACCGGAACTGTATCGAATGCATTTTCCAACCCCCGAGACCCTCTAAATTCACTGTGAAATGAATGAACACATCGGGGCAGTCCTCCCAGAAGCCACTGCGGAGGCCACCAGCACCGCTGCTCTTGGACCTCTTGGGTGGGTGAGGATGCTTGACGGGGGTCAAGGGGCTGAGCTCTGTTCCAGGGGAGTGGAGTCCTTAGATTTGTCATGGGTTTGAGAGTCCAGTCCCTGGAGCAGCTCCAGGGTCTGGAGAAAACTGTGAAGAGGAAATGGACATAAATGAGAGAGTGGGAGCTTAATTAGATGGCAGGAAGAACGCATCCTGTCAGAATGATTCCGGTGTGGATCAGGGACTCGGTGAGCTCTCCAGCCCTGGAGATCTTTTCTAAATGAATAGATGCTCTCTTGCCCCAGACAGTTTAGGCATTCCCTGGCCCTGATGCAGGGGACTGGACCGGGTGACTCTTTGAAGTCTGTTCCTCTAGACTGTAAACTCATGGGCAGGGAATGTGTCTGTTCATTGTTATATTGCACTCTCCCAAGATTTTAGTACAGTGCTCTGCACACAGTAAGCGCTCTATAAAGACTGAATGAGTGAATGAATCTTCCAACCCTAGGATACTGTGAAATAGGAATTCCTGACTGTGAACCACCAACTTCATGATTTCAAAACTAAATTCTCTATCAACTGCCTGAAGTTAGTTCCTCCCTTTGCCCTTTTCGGAGTTACATCATTGTCCAAGTGCTGGCTACAGCTGTGCTCATCAACAAATGTTTCCAGCAATCCCCTCGCTCCCCTCAGGCCTGGTAGCAACTCCCAGGAGGACCTGAGCCGATGAGTTTCCGGGTTGCCTGGGGATGGACTGGCAGTCTGGGAGGAGAGAGTATCAGGAGCTGTGGCCTGCTGTACTAGTGACCTTCCCTGGTCCCTGGGGAAAGAACTGGGGTGGATATAAGCAAATCAGGTTGGAAACTGTCCCTGCTCCATGTGGGGCTCACATTCTCGATCCCCATTTTACAGATGAGGTGACTAAGGCCCAGTGAATTGACTTGACCAAAGTCACACAACAGACAAGTAGCGGAGCCGGGATTAGAGCCCATGACCTTCTGACTCCCAAGCCCATGCTCTATCCACTATATAGGCCATGTTACTTCTTATGTGACTGTGTTCAGCAGAAGTGAGGTAAACTTGAGTTATATCATAAGTCTACCAACTCTGTTATACTGTCCTCTCCCAAGTGCTTAGTACAGCGCTTCACACACAGTGCTCAGTAAACATGATCGGTTGATTGATCGTAATGAACATTGGAATTGTTTTAGGTGAATGAGGCTAGCCAGTTGGCAGAATTGGGGGGACTGTGAAGGGAAGGGGTTGGAAGGAATCAGAAAGCCTATAAAAATCTTAAATAATTAATGATAGGGGCAGGTCACCACATAATTGCTTTGATAAAACAAATCTTACAAAGTCAGTAAAAAAAAGATCAGTAGCCTAAAAGTAAAGCAAATATGTGAAATTGAACTACTATGACAAAATTATTAGGTTTACATTGTACAGTTATTTATCCTGTCTCTACCGCTTACCTGCTGTGGGGCCTTTGACGGCACCATGGATCTCTCTGGCTTCAGTTTGTCTGTCCCAAGTAAATGGTTAGAAACAGAACTGCCCATCCCCGCATGATGCTGTCCATGTGAAATCGAGAAGACAACGGGGTGAGAAAATTCAGGAAACTCCACGAAGACCCTCTGGATATTGAGGTTATTACAGCTCCGAACATTGGTTCAAGCGAGCTTCAGTGTGCCAAGTGCTCTCTTTCATTCAGTCCTATTTATTGAGCGCTTACTGGGTGCAGAGCACTGTACTAAGCACCTGGGAGATTACAAAATAACAGTAAATACACATTCCCTGCCCACAATGAGCTTACTTCGCTCATAAGCCCTTGAGTCCCATTAGTTTCAGTGAGTGAATGAAAAGGTCGTGCCATCCTCACTGAGGCAAATGATGTGGGAAAGCTGTTTCTTGGACCTGGAGAGCGGCTAACTCAGTCTAAGTCCTTTCTCTGAGCAGAGCTAGGAAAGATCCCCAAGCCTCTTCTCTAACATCACAGTCCTGGAGAAATGGACTTTTCTTTGGGATTTGTTAGGCACTTACTATGGGCCAGACACTGTTCTAAGCACTGGGGTAGAGACACACTGATCAGGTTGGACACAGTCCCTGTCTCATGTGGAGCTCACAGCCTTAATCCCCATTTAACAGATGAGGGAATTGAGGCATCCTAATCCCCATTTAACAGATGAGAGAACTGAGGCACTGAGAAGTGAAATGACTTGCCTGAGGTCCTAGCAGACAAGTGGCTGAGTTGAGATTAGAACCCAGCTCATTCTGACTCCCAGGCCTGTGCTCTCGCCACTAGGCAGTGCTGCTTCTTTTCCTCATCTTCCCTAATTTCCGCCCACTGCTCCTACCAACAGTGAGCAGATGCCCCAATTCCAAAACCGCTCACTGTTTCAAATACCCTTTGCTCCAACATAAGGGTTTTTTTTTCCCCTACTCTTCCAAGCTGTGGGTTATTGTTCCAGATGGAATCGTTTGGATTATTCGAGCCATTAAAAATTACAACTTGCGGTTTCCCCGTGACCTCAGAATCTTGGTGTCTGGCTAATGGTTTCCGATCCTACCTAACATCTGTGCTCTCTGGTTGGCCTGGATTCAGGGCAGCACACTACCCTGGGAGCCAGTTTTCCCTCCAAGGGTCGGATGAGGCAAGTCTAAAAACTTCACTTTCCTCTTCGAAATGTTAAGTGCCGTGTTTGTTATACTAATGGCCCACTCAGGATACCTGTGCGTGTTTCTTCTTTTTGGCCGAGGTCGTTCTTTGCTGGCTCTGAATAATTGAAATGGGAAACTTCCAAGCTGCCAGAAAGGCCCCTTGTTACCGATGCTCACAGAGAGATTGGTGTTTTTAAAGGGTTGGGGCTTTCAGGAGAAAGAGTGACATTTTTTTTGGTATGGTATTTGTCAAGCACTTACTATGTGCCAGGCAGTGTACTAAACTCTGGGGTAGATTCAAGCTAATCAGGTTGGACACGGTCCATACCCCACATGGGGTTCACGATTTAAATCCCCATTTTTCAGATGAAGTAACAGAGACACAGAGAAGTGATGTGATTTGCCCATGATAACCCACAGCAGACAAGTGGTGGAGCTGGGATTAGAACCCAGATCCTTCTGACTCCCAGGCCTCCCAAGAGGCCATGCTGCTTCTCTGTTGTGGTGGGTTCTGTTGGAAAACAAATTAGCCTGGACACGATGGATTTTTAGACACTTGGAGGAACCCAAAAGGTGCTCCTTCTGACACTGCCCAGGTGGGGACAAACTCCCCAGAACAACTGGGCAGAAATTGGGATCTTCCATGCCCAGATGGGCTTTGCTGCCATGAAGGAGGCATTTTTCTCCTCAGGTGTGGCTCGCCATGGCTGATGTTGGCAGTTTCTCCAAAGCCGGATTGGCCCCTTTCCGGGACAAGGAGATCTTGAGAAGCAGCGTGGCTTAATGGAAAGAACACGGGCTTGGGAGTCAGAGGATGTGGGTTCTAATCCCAGCTCTGCCACTTACCTGCTGTGTGACCTTGGTCAAGTCACTTAACCTCTCTGTGCCTTAGTTACTCATTAGTAAAATGGGGATTAAAAGTGTGAGCCCTCTGAGGGACAACCTGATTACCATGTATCTACCTCAGCGTTTAGACTAGTGCTTGGCACATAGTAAGCACTTAACAAATACCATAATTTATTAAGGTTTTCTGGGCTGCCTGTGTTAGAGGAGGAAATGGATGATCAAAAGCAGGGTATTCCGAGCCTCAGGCCCTAACATGGAAGAAAACCAGGACATTGAATGTAAATTGTCAGCACTGATTTCAGATGGAGTACAGAGATCTGGTTTACCAACTGTATTGTATTGTCCCCTCCCCAAATACTAATACTGCTAATAATACTAATAGTATTTGTTAAGTGCTTACTATGTGTCAAACACTATGCTAAGTGCTGGGGTAGATACAAGTTAATCAGGTTGGATACAGTCCCTGTTCCACATGGGGCTCTGAGTCTTCAACCCACTTTACAGATGAGGGAACTGAGGCACAGAGGAGAGAAGTGATTTGCCCAAGTTCCCATAGCAGAGCCAGGCTTAGGCCAAGGTCCTTCTGACTCCCAGGCCCATGCTCTGTCCACTAAGTGCATAGTACAGGTGCTCTGCACACAATAAGTATTCAGTAAATACCCCTGATGGATTGATAGTTTCCTGGGGCCCAATTGTGCTAAGGTTATTGGAGAACAAGTGGCAAACAATCCGCCTTACTTAATAAGGGAGGGGAGGTACCAGTGGATCAGCTTGCCAGTACAAGTGGGACAGGGCAAGAAAGATGTCCCTGGCCTAGTGTGGTCAGAGGACCCGAGTTCTAATCCTGGCTCTGCCACCTGCCTAGTGGGTGACCTGGGCCAAATGACTGAACTTCTGGACCTCATTTACCTCATCTGTTAAATAGGGATAAGATACCTGTTCTCCCTCCATCTTAGATTGAGAGCCCCATGTCGGACAGGGACTGTGTCCAAGCTGCTTACATTGAGTCTACCCCAGTGCTTAATACAGTGCTTGACACATAGTGTTAAACAAGTAATATTATTATTATTGTTATTATTAGGGGAGAGAGGATCAGCTTGATCTTGATGATTTCTAAACTCTTCCTTCCCAAGGCCTCTTAATCCATCAGTCATATTTATTGCGCATTTACTCTTCAGAGCGCTGTACTAAGCTCTTGGGAGAGTACAAAATAACAGAATTAGCAGACACGTTCTCAGCTCATAATGAGCTCTCAGTCTAGAGGGGGAGACAAACAGTAATATAAAACATTACGAATATGTAGGTAAGTGCTGTGGGGCTGAGGGAAGAGTGAATAAAGGGAGTAAATCGGGGTGACACAGAAGGGAGCGGGAAAAGAGGAAATGAGAGCTTAGTCAGGGAAGACCTCTTGGAGGAGACATACTTTCAGTAAAGCTTTGAAGGTGGAGAGAGAAATTGTCAGATATGAAGAAAAAATGTGTTCCAGGCCAGAGGCAGGGCAAGGATGAGAGGTTGGCGGCAAGATTCACAGGATCGAGATACACTGAGTAGGTTGGCATTAGAGAAGTGACGTGTTGGCTGGGTTGTAATAGGAGAGCAGTGAGATGAGTAGGAGGGGGCAAGGTGATGATTGGGTGCTTCGAAGCCAAAGATAAGTGGTTTCTGTTTGACATAGAGGTGAATGGCCATTCACTGGGGAATCTTGAGTGGGGAAACCTGGACTGAATGTTTTTTTAGAAAAGTGATCTGGTTAGAAGAATGAAGTATGGACTGGAGTGGGGAGAGACAGGAGGTAGAGAGGTCATGATCATGCTCTTCACGTCCGGCTTGTGCTGGGCTTACCTGTCCAGCTGGCTCTTCCAGAAAAGCTCTGGATGAAGACCGTGCCTGGGGTTTGGTGTGGGAGCCCGTCATCTGAATGTACGGGCCCAGGAGTCGGAAGGGACCTGGGTTCTGGTCCCGGCTCCACCACTTGCCTGCCACGTGACCTTGGCTAAGTCATTTAACTTCTCTGGGCCTCGGCTACCTCATCTGTAAAACAGGGACCAAGACTGTGAGCCCTATGCGGGATGGTGACTGTGTTCATCCTGATTATCTTGTGTCCAACCCAGTGTTTAGTACAGTGCTTGGCAAATAGTAAATGCTTAACAAATACCACAATTATTATTATTATTAGTGGTATTACCTGACCACGGGTGCCTCTTTGGCACTGCTGAGGTCCACTGGGGAAGGTGGACCAGGGTTTAGGAAGGGGCCAGACAAGAGTAGAGTCCCACTGTGGGCAAAACTGACCAGAGAGAAAGGCAGACATGGTCCCCATCCCAGAGGGGCTGCATGGGGAGAGAGGACAGGTGCTGTACTGGGAAAGATGGAAGGAGAATTTAGGTTTCCTGTCTCTGATGGGGAGATCAGAGCAGTTAGACATAGGTGTACCTGGCCTGTCTTACTCTCTGTAGAAAAATTGTGGTATTCAAGTGACTACTGTGTGCTAAGCACTGGAGTTGGTATGATAAAATTTACTCAGCCAAAGTCCCTGTCCCCCGTGGCCATTTGCACTCTCCCAAGTGCTTGTCCCAAAAGCAAGCACTCAATATGTACCATTATTTTTTGATGGAGTCCCACGTGGGGCTCACACTCTGGGGGAGGGAGAGCAGGTATTGAATCCCCATTTTACAGATGAAGAAAGTGAGACACAGAGAAGCGAAGTGGCTTGCCCAAAGTCACATGGCGGGCAAGTGGCAGAGCCAGCATTTGAACTTGTCTGCCTCTCCTAGTTCCTAGGGGGAAGGACAAAAGGAAGAGGACTCTCTGTTCTTCAGTGACCCTGGCTGGAGAGGGAAGGAAAGGCTGGGGTCAGGGAGGAATGACTGTGTCCGGTTGGTTGAGTGAAATCCGAACGCTGCCCACTCCCTCTCTCCCCTTTGCTAATAAATTGGGAGCGCCCACATCTGAGCTGGTTTCTTAGTACAGTGCTCGGCACAAAGTAAGTGCTCAGTAAATACCACTGATTGATCTGAGGGAGTGGAGCCCCAAGGCAGCATGGTCTAGTGGTTAGAGCGTGAGCCTGAGCCTGGAAGTCAGAAGGCCACAGGTTCTAATCCCAGCTCTGCCACTTGTTTGCTCTGTGACCTTAGGCAAGTCACTTCACTTCTCTGCCTCAGTTACCTCATCAATAAAATGGGGATTGCAAATGTGAGCCTCTCATGGGACAGGGAGTGTGTCCAACCCGATTTGCTTGTATCTACCCCAGCCCTTAGTACTGTGCCTGGCATATAAGTGCTTAACAAATGCCAAAATTATTATTATTACTATTATTCAGGCCTGGGAATTTGGAGCTTGCACTGCTGTTTCTCAATGGGCTCAGCTTGTTCCCTATAATCAAGGACTGTCAGCTCTCTGATGGGTTGAGGTAGTGACTTCCGCATTTGTTGATATCACTTGTTGCATTTGGAAGTTGCACGTAGTTCTCAAACCCCAGGCTCATAAGGGTACAGAAGAAAATGCTTGCTTACTATTTTTTTTGGAAGATATTTGTTAACCACTTACTGTGTGCCAGGCACACTAAGCACTGGGGTAGACACAAGAAGATCAGGTTGGATTGGATACAGTCTCTGTCCCACAAGGGGCTCACAGTCTCAATCCCCCTCTTTGTTTTAACATCCTCCTCCGACCCATCTTTTCACTGACTTGCTGCAAAGAGCCAAGGGGAGTATTATTATTATTATTCCTTTTTTTAAAAAATGGTATTTGTTAAAATCAATGTACCCCAGTGTATGAAGCACTGTTCTAAGTGCTGGGGTAGATACAAGCTAATCAGATTGAACCCAGTCCATGTCCCTTGTGGGGCTCACAGTCTTAATCCCCATTTTACAGATGAGGTAACTGAGGCAAAAAGATGTGAAGTGATTTGCTCAAGTTCACACAGCAGGCAAGTGGCAGAGCCGGGATTAGAACCCAAGAAGCAGCTTGGGCCAGTGGATAAGCATGGTCCTGGGAGTCAGAAGGACCTGGATTCTATTCCCAGCTCTGCCACTTGTCTTTCTATGTGACCTTGGGTCACATATCATCATCATGGTATTTAACACTTACTATGAACCAAGCACTATTCTAAGCACTGGGGTAGATACAAGGTAATCAGGTTGTTCCACGTGGGCCTCACAGGTCCTCATCCCTGTTTTACAGATGAGGTAACTGAGGCACAGAGAAGTTAAGTGACTTGCCCAAAGTTACACAGCAGACAAGTGGCTGAGTCGGGATTAGAATCCATGACTTCTGACTCCCAAACTCGTGCTCTGTTCACTGAGCCACATAAGACTGTGAGCTGTCAAATGGGGATTAAGACAGTGAGCCCCATGTGGGACAGGGACTATGTCCAACCTGATTACCTTGAATCTATCCAGCACTAAAATACCATTGGAAAAAAAACAACAAAAAAACAAGTCCTCTGACCCCAGATTAATGTCTGTCCTCTGATTAATCAGGGAAAGCTTCCTGAAGGAATTGGGCCTTGCACTGAGATACCGCTTAGCCAAGGGATACAGGAAGGTTGTCGGAGAGTGCCTGGAGCAGGTGTAAAGATAACCATTCTCCTGCGGAGGACTGGGCTTCGGATGAGGCATTCTCAAATCGGGCCTGTTCCACTGCTGAAGGGGGGGCCGGTTCCCACTCATCCCGCTTTGGCCTTGATGGATGTTCATTGGCACAGGAAGGAAAATGGATGAATGGGATTGGAGAGCCATGCACTGCATTCCCCCGCCCCCTTCCTCCATCTGCCCCCAGACAATGGGGGAACATCCAAATTAGTCGCGCCAGAGAGTGGGCCGGTTGGGGGGAGAGGGGAGCAACTGGGCTGTGGGGCGGCCTGCGGGATTCTTATGCTAATGGGAGACCGGCTTTCCCAGTGCCATCTGCCGTCCCTGAGGCCCGGCCGGCTGGACCATTCCGCCCCCGCCCACCCGGATTAGAGTCAGGTGGTCCAGGATGGAGGGTCCCAGCGGGTTGCTAACGTCCCCTTTGCATTCAGACTTTGGAGAAAGGCTGACAGGCTGCTTTCCCAGCACCCCCGGGACAAGAGGGAGGGCGACCATGGCCTCAGAGAGCCGTGCGGCCTCCTTGGGGAGGAGCCTCTGCCCTGGACAGCAGTTCTTTGGGGAAGTTCAGGGGTCACCAGTTACTGCTCCCTTCCCTTTTCATCAGCTTTGCCAGTTGAGGTTTGATTCAGTGGTACAGACTGTCCATGGGTAGGGTTGGTGGGAGGGGAAGGAAATGGGCCCTGGGCTTCTGCAGTGTGTGAAATAGATGGAGCCTGCAGGGGTCTTTGAAGGAAGAAAGAGATTGTTCATTATTCCTCCACTCAGTCAGTCGGTCATATTTATTGAGCGCCTACTTTGTGCAGAGCAGCACAGTGTAGTGGAGAGAGCAGGGGCTTGGGTGTCAGAAGGTCGTGAGTTCTAATCCCGGCTCTGCTGTGTGACCTTGGGCAAGTGATTTCACTTCTCTGAGCCTCAGTTACCTCATTTGTAAAATGGGGATTGAGACTGTGAGCCCCATGTGGGATAGGGACTGTGTCCAGCCCGATTTGCTTGTATCCATCCCAACGCTTAGCACGGTCCCTGGCACACAGTAAGCACTAAGCAAATACCACAGTTGTTATTATTATTATTATTACTAAGCAGACCCATTCTCTGCCCACAGTGACCTTACAGTCTAAATGGGGAGACAGACATTAAAAGAAATAAATAAATTGCAGATATTTCATAAGTGCTGTGGGGCTGGGGTGGGGGTGGGGGTGGTGAATTAAGGGAGCCATTCAGGGCAATGCAGAAGGGAGTGGGAGAAGAGGAAAGGAGGGCTTAGTCAAGTTAGGCCTCTTGGAGGAGATGGGCCTTCATTAAGTCTTTGAAGGAGGAGAGGGTAATAGTCTGTTGGATATGAGGAGGGAGGCCATTCCAGGCCAGAGGTAGGACTTGGGCGAGAGGATGGCGGTGAGATAGACGAGGTCAAGGTACAGTGAGAAGATTGGCATTAGAGGAGCGAAGTGGGCAGGCTGGGTTTAGTAGGAGAGCAGCCAGGTGAGTTGGGAGGGGGCAAGGGGATTGAGTGCAACAGCATGTTGGCCACTGCTTCCCTTCTGGCCCCTGACCTGTGCCCTCTGCATAAATACTATTGAATGAATGAATGAATGAATGAATCTCCCGTCCTCCTTCCCACCCCAGTTATTGGGAGCAGCCCCCAAGGGGACCTGGTTGGGAAGGCAGAGGGAATCCTGGCATCCTGACTCCACTTTTGACACTGTTCTGAAAAAGAGTTTACAGGTGACTGCCCTGGGCCCTTCTCTCCCTGGTCTTCAAGCAGCATGGCCTAGTAGATAGAGCACAGGCTCGTGAGTTGGAAGAACCTGGGTTCTAATCCCAGCTCTGCTTCTTGTCTGTTGTGACACCTTGGGCAAGTCACTTCTCTATGCCTCAGTTACCTCATCTGTAAAATGGGGACTAAGACTGTGAGCCCATGTGGGACAGGAACTATTGCTTACCAAGCGCTTACCAAATGCCACATCACTCCCAGATCACTTCTCTGGGCCCCTGGGCCTCACTGCATCTCTGGACCGAGACCCCGTGCCTGATCAGGGCCTGCTCGCTGACCCTAACGTGTCCCAGTGCCATGGATTCAGGACAGGACACTTCTCCCCAAGATGAGGGTACCTTCCTCTGTGGTGGAGAGCGAGGTGACCCAGCGATGGTGTGTCTGTCTGGGAGATAGGAGCCTGAGGACAGAATCCCCCTTGCTTGGAAGGGCCGGAGTGAGAGGCAGAATGTCGGCTATGGTCGTTCATCACTTGGAAGCCACTGAACTCCTCTCCTCAGGGCACTAACTGTGTCTCTAGTCCCTGAGCCAGCAGGGCTGATGGCCCCTTGGGCTTCCAGGGGGAGGTTGGAGGGGTTAGGGCAATGGTGGTCCATTTAGCCATCCCGCTTTTGCCCCGGGAAAACCACTCTTGATAACTGTCCATCCCACCCCCCCAGCTCCCTTTGGGAGACCAGGATCCTTGGAAATGCACTGGCCAGTCCTCCTGAGGAGGCACGGGGTGGGTTGAGATGGAAGGAGCACTGGGCCGGCTGTCGGCTGTGGTAAGTCTTTCAGCCTGGCCAGGACTTCTGAGCTTTGGCTTTCCCCATCTTGAAAACTAGAGATGGTAAGGTCGGGCTGGCCCTCCCCTCACAGAGATATTGTGAGAGTCATGTGGGAAATCCTTATGGAAAAGAAATCTGTGAAGAGGAATGATTCTAGATAATATTATTAAGATCAAATGTTATGTTACAAGTGCTGCACAAAATGCTGAGGCAGATTACAGTGATCGGATGAGACACAGCCTCGCAGTCAGAGAGTATCGCAGTATATACAGCCTCAAAGTCAAAGAGTTAGGGAGAATGGGTAGAACAATGCCTGACACATAGTAAGTGCTTAACAAATGCCATCATCATCATCAATGGGTATCTAGTCCACATCATACTGATGAGGAAAGAGACTCAGAGAGGTTAGGCGACATGCCCAAGGTCACACAGCAGGCTAGTGGAAGAGCTGGGCTCAGAGCCCGGGTTTCCCAGTGCCTTACTGCCTCGCCGTAACTGGCATATTGAGCTCTTCAGAAAGAAGGCACTGCTACCCTTGTTTTGCAGATGTAAAAGTCCAACTCTCTCCCAAACACTAGTTTCTTACAGATGTCAACAGTTATTCTGTTTGTTAGTGCCCAGCAAATAACAGTGATCCCTTTCACCCACTCCCCAGGACCTTCCATCAGGGCGAGGCTTGGGTTGGTGGCCAAGGTAATGGGTCCGAGCAGGGAGACTCATGCCCATCCTTCCAGCTCAAGGGCAAGTCTCACAGCAGGTACAAAGTAATAATAGTGAGATCTTTTTACAACTCCTACTTTGTGCCAAGCACGGGATTAGAGGCCAGATAATCGGTCAGTCACATTCCCTGTCCCATATGGGGCTCAAAGTCTGATTAGGAAGGAGAACAGGGTTTGCATCCCCATTTTTCAGATGAGGAAACTGAGGCACAGAACAGAAAAGTGCCTCAAGGGACAAGGGCGTGTGGCAAGTAAGTAGTGGAGCTGAGATTAGAACCCAGGTCTCCCAACACCCGACCCTATTCTCTTTCCACTTTCCATTCAAGAAAGGGTCAGGTCTCCCAGCGAGCACCCAGAATTCCAGTCCCTGCTCCTCCTGCTCTCCTTGCTCTGTTTCCCAAGCCCAAATTATTTATATGAATGTCTGTCTCCCCTTCTGGACTTGAAGCTCATCGTGGGCAGAGAATGTGTCTACCAACTCTGTCCTATTGTACTCTTTCAAGCAGCTTGGCTTAGTGGATAGAACACGGGCCTGGGAGTCAAAAGGACCTGGGTTCTAATCCCAGCTCTGCCACATGTCTGCGGTGTGACCTTGGACAAGTCACTTCACTTCTCTGGGCCTCTGTTACCTCATCTATAAAATGGGAATTAAGACTGTGAGTCCCATGTGGACAGGGACTGTGTCCAACCTGAATAACTTGTACCTACCCCAGGGCTTAGTACAGTGCCTGGCACATAGTAAGCACTTAACAAATACCATTTATATAAAAAAGAAAAAAATAAAATGTGAGTTTACAAAGGAGAAGTGTTGGGGCTAGTGAGGTACATTTGGGAATCATCTGCATAGAGGTTGGTAGTTGAAGCCATGGGAGCAGATGAGGTCCCCAGGGGAATTAATGTAAAATCGGAAGAAATTGCTTCACTGTTGATCACGATGCTCCTGTGGGATGGAGAGGAGGGTCTACTGTCGTTCAGAGAGGTTGTGACTTACAAATGTTCACACAGCAAGTCAGTGGTAGAGTCGATTTCCACCCCCAACCCCTGAATCTAGAATGCTCTATACTTTTCCCTTCATTCTATGAGTGTAAAGTCTCTTCCAGTGTCATTTCCTCCATGAAACATTCCCCGACTAGCTCCACGGGGTCTCAGGACGTAAACCTGTCTTACAAGGCTCTGAGACACCCCTCCCCCATTGCCCCTCTCTCCCTGCACAGGTACATTTTGTTTTTAGTTGTTCCATGTAATTATGTAGCTCTATGATCTCATGCTCGTCCATTAGACTGTAATGTACCTGAGGGCTTGGACCATGTCTTTTCTCTTTAACTCTCTGCAGCTCCTAGCACAGTGTCTGCTCACACTCAGTCTCTCTCTCTCTCCTCACCCCCGCCCACCACCACCGAGACCCTGGCCTTCCTCAGATCCTCACCCTAAAGCCCCACTGGGGAGGAGGGGTAAAAGGTAGCAGAATCCTGTGATTCAATAAATCTTTAGTTTTGGGGTTTTGGAGAATTTGGGAAGGGAACATGTTTACCAAATCTGTTGTGTTGTACTATCCAAAGTGCTTACTACAAAGCTATGCACATAGGAAGTGTTCAGTAAATATCAATTGGTTGGCCTTAAGGAGAGGTGGAAGGGAAGCCTTTCTTGCAGGCAGTTCTATTTGAGCAGTAGTTGGAGAATTTCTGTCCCTGAACGTGGAAGAACTTCTGTGAAAGGAAATGTGTTGTTTTTTGGGTTTTTTTTTTTTTTTTTTACCTCTTTGAGGTGGCATTTTTGATACAGCATGTAAGTTCGTTGTTGCCAGGGAATGTGTCTGTTTATTGTTATATTATACTCTTCCAAGTGCTTAGTACAGTGCTTTGAACACAGTAAACACTCAGTAAATATGATTGCATGCATGATGTGTATGTGTATTAGTGGTGGAAGTTGGGGGGAGATAGGGAGAGAAAGGGGGAGAACAGGATGAGGAGCAAGAGGAAAGGAGGGAAAGAGGACGAAAAGGAAAAAAGGGGAGAGGAGGAAAAGAAGAAGAGGAGAGATGGAGAGGGAGAGAGGGGAAAAGAGAAGCAGTGGGGCTTAGTGGAAAGAATGCAGGCCTGGAAGTCAGAGGACTTGGGTTCTAATCCTGGCTCCACCACTTGTCTGCTGGGTGATTCTTGGGGCGAGTCACTTGATGGTATTTGTTAAGCGCTTACTACATGTTCAACACTGTTCTAAGCGCCAGAGTAGATACAAGTTAATCAGGTTGGACATCTTCCCTATTCCACATGGAGCTCACCGTCTTAATCCTCATTGTACAGATAAAGTAAGTGAGGCACAGAGAAATTAAGTGACTTCTCCAAGGTCACAGAAAAACTAGTGGCAGAACCGGGATAAGAACCTTCTGACTCCCAGGCCTGTGCTCTAACTTCTCTGTGCCTCAGTTGCCTCATCTGTAAAATGGGAATTAAGACTGTGAGCCCTATGCAGACAGGGACTGTGGTCAACCTGATTAGCTTATATCCACTCCAGCGTTTAGTATAGTGCTGGGCACATAGTAAGCACTTAGCAATACCAATTTTAAAAATAAGACAGTGGAAGAGGAGGGAGCGAGCCTGTCACTAAATGAAGTTTGGTAGGGACAACGTTAGTCTCAGGTCTAAGGAGCCACAGGGGAGAAGCAGCCTGACCAGAAACTCTCCCTGCAAAGATAAGCATCAGGGAACGCCTACCTTCCAGGGGCTCGTTTTACAGGCAACACGGAGATCCTCGGATGACAGCATTGCTGCCCAGCAACACGGTCAGTCTTGTTATGCAGGGCTGTGCTGACTGGGCGCGGAGCATCAGTCTCAGCAAACCAGACCAAACCAGACCGGGCCAGACCGACCCGCCCGACCTGGAGAGAATGGCCGCCGCGGCCAGCGTTTGTCCGGAGACCCCCGTCTCTCTCCGGGCCCTCACGGGAATGGCCTCTGTGGCCTCAATAAAGTGGCGAGATGTGAACTCAGTTATTAGTGGGGTCTAGAGGGTGAAAGGGCAGGAGCCTAGAGAGACAAATCTCTGCCTTCAAATCTGTTCTTTATTTTTTTTGGAGGGCCCTGATACCCAGTGGGCATCGAGAATGGCCTGTTGGCCCGAATCCAAGGCAGGGCAGGGCTGTGGAGCCGGACACTGCTGGGAGGGGGCGTGGACTTCCCTGAGTTTGGACCGGTGCTGAGTCCCCAAGTTGGGGAGAAACCCTTTGGAGGCCTTGGTGCATCAATCAAACAATCAATCATACTTATTGAATGCTTACTGTGTGCAGAACACCGTACTAAGGAGAGGAATGTTGGTAGACACGTTTCCTGCCCACAAGGAGCTTACAGTCTAGAGCTCACTGGGCTTAGTGCTTACTGTGTGCAGAGCACTGTACTAAGTGCTTGGAAGAGTACACTATAACAGAGTAGATAGGCATGTTCCCTGCCTGCAATTAGCTTACAGTCCTGCTGTCCCTGCCCTACCTACTGCTGTAGGGGGTGGTATGGACATGGGACAAGGGGTAGCGGAGGTTGGTGAGCAGATCTGAAAATTGGGTGGGGTGAAAAATGATTATGGTAATTGTTAAGTGTTTACTATGTGCCAGGCACTGTTCTAATCACTGGGGTAAATGCAAGCTAATCAGGCTGGACACAGTCCATATCTCACATGGGGCTCACAAGTTTCAGTGCCCATTTGACAGATGAGTTAACCGAGGCCTAAAGTAGTGAAGCGACTTGCCCAGTGTCACACAGAAGACAAGTGGCAGAGCTGGAATTAGAACTCAGGTCCTCTTGACTCCCAGGCCCGTGCTCTACCCAAAAGGCCACACTGCTTCAGTTCAGGGGATCTGAAGTTCTGTTGTCATGCAGATCCAGATGCCCCATCCCCAACAATGAAAAAGAGACTCTATGAGATCCTATATTCATTTTCAGGCGGAGCATTCTGAATTGGCCTCACCTCTTAGAAGGAAAGGGCCTGGTGTTGGAAATTTTCTCCCCTCCTCTCTGTCCTTCCATCCATCACCCCTCTCACCTGCCCCTGCTGGCTATGGTCTGAATCCTCAGCCCAGCTCAGATGCCAGTGAGAAACTGGTCCATCATGAAAGGGCATTTCAATATGATCTTAAAAAAAAAATCTTCCCCTTCCCCGAGAGTCTTTGAAGGGGAGAGGCCACACTTAAAAATCTGTGTTGAAGGAAGCGTCCTTGACAGAATCGGTTTCCCCTGTGGCGGACTGGAACCGACTCACATTTTGCTCCCGGGGCTTGGCCTTTGACCCTGTCCGGGCAGGAAGCCCCGCTCTTGCTGTTTTGCCGGATTCCGTTTTGACTTTCGACAAGCGTCCGCTCTTAGCCCGGTGGGTGTGTTTGTTTTGGGCTGTGGGAGGTTGTACTGTCGAGTGGCGCTAGGGTGGTGAGGGGGCGGAGGGAGGAGGCAGAGGATGACGTGATGAAGGAAGGGACAGAAAGAAACTGGAGAATTGATACAGTGTGTGATAAATAGCCGCTCGTTTATCAAATAAACATATACTCACAGCAAACAAAGGCCGGCTCTGTGGAGGAAACAGAGGGATCTCTCTCCTGGCAGGACGGGTGATATAAGGCCTCTATTCATTCCCTGAGCCTCCTCTGGCCACCCCAGCTGAATGGAGCAATCCTCTCTCCAGCCAGGAGGCTTCCCAAGGCTGACTCAGTCTCAAATGGCGTCATTCAACCCCTGATCAAAGGGATTCGCCCTGGCCCTTACCTCGCAGTTGGATAGAGAGCACAGAACGAGCCAGGATTTTCATCTTGACCCACCGGGGAAGGGTCTAGGAGAATTCTATGCTCGAGTCCGCTCCTGACGCTCGGACTCTGTGTTGTGGGGGGGTGATTGCAGAGAGCTTCTCTGTCCTCAGGCCCCCTCCCCTTTCTCTGCTAAGTCTGCTCCAGTCCTAGGGGTGCCTGGGCCCGAAGATTGAGGGTGAATGGGAGGGTAGCAACCTTAGGAAGGTCAACCCCTGGTGCCTACCATTTGAAACCATAGAACCCACCCAGCTCGTTCCGCCAGCAGCAGAATGAGGAGTGAAGTCTGTCAGATAACCGATGGTATTTATTGAGCACATACTGAGCACTTGAGAGAGTATATCCAGTTGCGTTGGAAGACATGATAGCATCCCCCCCAGTAGCTTGCAGTCTAGTAGATCATAAATCTGGGGAGGATCTACGTCTGGTGGTCCTGGGTAGAAGCAGCTTGGACTAATGAAAAGAGCACAGAACTGAGAGCCTGAGGATCTGGGTTCAAAACCCACCTCTGCCACTTATCTGCTGCTCATTTTGGGCGGGGAATGTGTTTATTGTTGTACTCTCCCAAGTGCTTAGTTTGGTGCTTTGCACACAGTAAGCGTTCAATAATAATAATAATAATTGCGGTATTTGTTAGCACTTACTATGTACCAGGCACTGTACTAAGTGCTGGGGTAGATACAAGCAAATTGAGTTGGACACTGTCCCTGTCCCATATGGGGCTTACAGTCTCAATCCCCATTTTACAGATGAGGGAATGAAGCCCAGAGAAGTGAGGTGACTTGTCGTAGGTCACCCAGCAGACAAGCGGCGGAGCTGGGATTTGAACGCATGACCTTCTGACTCCCGGGCCCGTGCTCTATCCACTACGCCATGATTGTCTGAATGAGTTGGAAGTTCCTTAGTTTTCTCGTCTGCAAAATGGGGTGTTCTCTCTCCCCCTCAGACTGGGAGATCCATGTGGGGCAGAGATATGTGTGATCTAATTTTGGTGTATCTGCCCCAGTGCTTAGTACATTGTTTGGCACATAGTAAGCTCTTAACAAATTTTAGCCAACATTTCTTCACTTCGCCCACTTTCTGCATCACCTGTGCACTTGGTTCTGTTCCCTTCAGACACTTTGAGGCACTT
Source organism: Ornithorhynchus anatinus (assembly GCF_004115215.2). Lineage (NCBI taxonomy): Eukaryota > Metazoa > Chordata > Mammalia > Monotremata > Ornithorhynchidae > Ornithorhynchus > Ornithorhynchus anatinus. Next base: position 41,841,028 of record NC_041733.1, read on the forward strand.
ATATACAAATCCTTATACTATGCTATTTTCCCTATCTGTAATTTAATGTTAACTCCTTTTGGGCGGGAATTGAGTCTATCAACTCTACAGTATTGTACTTCCCCAAATGCCTGTGTAGTGCTCTGCATGCAATTAAATGCTCACCAAATGCCACTGATTGATATTACGGTGGTCTCTTCCTGTCTTCTACCTAGGAGCCTAGATTTCATGGTACTTCTTACTTGGAACTGACAGATTTGTCTTGCAGCGCCTAGGCCCTCAGATGTTTTGGGGCACTCACCGAGCAAGAGATCAACTTAATTGGCATTGATGTTATTAGATAAGGTGCGTGAGGATCAGCTTGGCAATGGACTGGGTGGACACCCGGGGCTGGGAATGCCATTTTGGTAGGCCAGATGGAATGGGCACTGGACTGACCCAGCACCTGGAAAACCATCAGTGGGAGAGTAGATTAGAAAAGCAGACTGAATTGGGAGAGCGTGTGGAGGCAGGAGACTGGACTTGCGTGTGAGTTCCCTCCTAATAATCATAACTGTGGCATTTAAGTTTTTAACTCCAACCAGTGCACTGAGTATTGGGGTGGACACAAGATAAACAGATCGGACACAGTCCCTGTCCCACATGGGACTAAGTAGGAGGGAGGACATGTATTGAATTCCTATTTTACCGAAGAGGAAACCGAGGCCCAGAGAAGGTAACTGACTTGTCCAATGTCATACAGTAGGTAAGTGGCAGAGCTGGGATGAGAACCCAGGTCCTCTGACTCCCAGGGCCGTGCTCTTTCCGCTAGGCCATACCACTTCTCTCCTTCTGCATCCCAAATCCTGGACCCTGGTGGTTTGCAAAATGCTAGGAAAGTGGGCAGTGATTGTTGTTCTGTTGGCCCAGATCCTTGCAGAGCCAGAGAATCTGCCTTTAACCCCGGGCCCAGACAAGGGCTGCTTCTTTCTCCCGAAGGAGATGGAGATTAAAAGGGCAAATGTTGGCCTCTCTGCCTTGGGTGGAAACAAAATCTCCATCCTTGCCCTCAAGTGGGAAGAGTTTATTCATTCAATCATATTTATTGAGCTCTTACTGAATGCATAGCACTGTACTCAGCTCCCACAGGCTCTCCTTATTCCTTCCACTGATGGTGGACGAATGCCCGCCAGTCAGAGAAGCAACATGTCCAGCTGGAGAGAGCATGGGCCTGGTAATCAGAAGAATGTGGGTTCTAATACTGGCTCTGCCACTTGCCTACTCTGTGACCTTGGGCAAGTTGCTTAACTCCTCTGTGCCTCAGTTCCCTCATCTGTAAAATGGGGATTAGGACTGTGAGACCCATGTGGGACATGGATCTTGTCCACACTGATTAGCTTGCATCTACCCCAACACTTAGTACAGTGCCTGGCACCTAGTAAGTGCTTAACGAATACCATATTATTATTATTCAGTCCTTGGAAAAGGTGGCTTTTTGCAGGCTAGTGGCCACTCGGGATCAGAAGGCCTTTAGGGGCTCTGATGGCTGGATGTCACGTCTTTCCCAAGGAACGAGAGGTCTCCGTCGGCCATCTGTGAGACTTTTGATCCAACTAATCAGGGGGTTCCTAAATAGAGTTGTTGGCATGGCAGCTATATGGGTAATGGGCTGGACAATGCTAAATGTCAACTCTTCTCCATTTCCCCAGGTCTTGAGTCGGGAGAAGGCCTAGGAAGCTCTGAAGAGGACTTTGGAAGCTGGTCCTTAGGTGTGAGAAAAGCCTGGACAGCCTAGCCGCATCCCAAACCACCCCAACTCCACGACTCCAAATCGTATGTATCTCGATTTATATCCTCCTTTGACCTGCATCTTCTGTATTTTGTCTCATGCGTGTTATGCAGAGGGGCCGACTTTTCACCGAGAGTGTGGGGGTGAAAAGTGGGCAAGGATTTAAAAGGGGGTGGGGCACCAGAACAGGCTTCCACAAGCAGACAGACCATAAAACTGCCATTTTGAGTTTCTCTAGCCCTGTTTGGAAATTCTCATGTCTTGTCGGACAGCTGGACTGAGCACCTGGGAGCTCTCTCAGCTTAGAGTGCTTCAGGGGGGACCTTTGCCTCCATGGTTTTATGCTTCGTTTCCTTGCGATTTATGAGATTTATTTAGTCCTGTCTTCCCCGTTAGATTCGGAGCTCCTTGGGGACAGACTCCATATCTCGACCTTGGTTCACCCCTTCAGTTGTGTTTGTTGGGCTTTTACTGTGTGCAAGAGAGTATACGAGGCACGCTGGAGAGCTCAGTAAGAGAGAAGATCCCAGCTCTCAGGGAGCTTCTCCTGGCAAGGTGGAATCTGGTCTGGTTATTTGGTCAGCTGGTCCCCTACCTGTTCGCCCGATAAATCCCTTCCTTCCCAGACTTCCTTCTTCTCATTTCGAAGGCTCCCAGGCCACCAGCACTGCCAGCTTGGGGTTCAGCTGGCTCTTAATGATAATAATGGTATTTGTTAAGCGCTTAACTATGTGCCAGGCACTGTACTAAGTGCTGACCAACCAGCTGAATAATGGGCTAGTCTGGGAGCTGGGATCACTAGTCACAGTTGACAGGAAGAGAGTATCCCCTTGCTGACTTTTTCGTGTACCTTCAGGCATTAGAGTAGGGTCAGAGGTTGGGTGGGTGGTATTGAACTAAGGTTCAACTCAGGGCTTGGACCCTTAAATGAAACTGTAAAAAGCTGGTGGTAGCCAAAAGGAGAGTAACCAGAATTAAGAAAGGGTAGAAAAATAAGAAATGGAAAAGGCATTGGGCTGGTTTAGCTTGATATAAGTGTTTCGCTGGGGTTTGGAATGGATCTCAGGATGTTTCCAGGCAGCGGTACCGCGAAGCAAGATGCTGTGAATTTGCAGTTGTTCTTTCATTCTCTTAATCATTTTTTATTCAGTCATTTATTCATTCAATAGTATTTATTGAACGGTTACTGTACTAAGCGCTTGGGAGAGTACAATGCAATAGTAAACAGACATATTCCCTACTCACAACAAGCTTGCAGTCGAGAGGGGGACAGACATTAATACAAATAAATAAATGACAGTTGTCCCAAAGTGGAGTGCCCATGCTGGGGTTCATCCACAGCAAACTTGGAGACTCTCATCAACGACAATCCCTTCTTCCTCCCAAGCCTTCTCGTCATTGGCAGCTGTGGGCGGTGGGGAGTTGGAGGGGCTCTGTCTAGCTCAGCTTCCTCTAGGCCCACCTCCTCTGTTTGCTCCGATAGGTTCCGAGAGTTACCTCCCCTTCAGAACTTCATGCTGTCTCCTATGTTCGTCTGCCCCTCTAAACTGTAAACTCACTGTGGGTAGGTAATGTGTCTCCTAATTCTGTTGTACTGTGCTTTCCCCAAGCGCTTACAGTGCTCTGCACATAGTAAGTGCTCAATAAATAGGATTGGATTTATCTGCACCACGGCTTTCCTCAGTTGGCATGGGAAAACCGAGAGTGGAATGTAAAGGAAACTCACCTTTGAGTTCTCAGCCATAGGGCAGATTGGACCGGAGGCGTTTCCCACCACTGGAGGTCAGGGACACATTCCCCAGTATCCCGATGTTTACGGTGGGTCAGTTCCCTCTGGGCTTCCCAATCTAGACCAGCTGGGGCGAAGGGAGGGTCATGCCATTAGGGCTGTTATCATGACAGCAGACAATTGCGTCAGAGCAAAGGAAGAGCTTGGTTCCTCCCTGTCCCATCTCCGGCATGCTCCGGCGGGGAGTTGGAGCGTGGGGTGGGGTCATCTGGGTTTGAAGCACCTCTTGGAGCTTCAAGAAGAACCCCAAGCTTCCCTCTCTGGTTCTATGCAATTACCCTCCTGCCACTGTCAGTCAATCAGTGGTATTGATTGACCACTAACTGTGTGCAGAGCGCTGTACCGAGTGCCTGGGAGAGTACAATACAATAGAATCGGTAGATACGTTCCCTGCTCTTGAGGGGTTTAGTCTAGCAGAGGAGACAGACACTAAATGACAGGAAGAGGGAGGAAACACCGTCTAAAGAAGTCTATGTAAGTTCTTCCAGAGCATGGAGGGGTGGGAGGAGATGTGGAAGGGTCAAAGTGGCAATAGAATAGTGCTTGGCACATAGTAAGCACATAACAAATGCCATAAAGAAAGAGATGAGAGATTACTCTGGGAAGCCCTCTGAGAAGAGAAGGGATTTCGGAAGGGCTTAGACATTGGGGAGAATGGGGGTCTGCCTGATGGGAAGGGAGAATTGACGTGGTCTAGTGGTTAGAGCCAGATCTGGGAGTCAGAAAGACCTGGGTTCTAATCCTGCCTCTACCTCTTGTTTGCTATGTGACCTGTCTGAGCCTCCGTTGCCTCATCTGTAAAATGGGGATTAAGACCGTGAGCCCCAGGTGGGACATGGACTGTGTCCACCCTGATTACGTTGTATCTATCCCAGTGCTTAGAACAGTGCCTGCACATAGGAGGCACTTAACAAATTCCACAAAAGAGCGGGGGTGCTTCCAGGCAGGAGGGAGGGTATGAGAGAGGTCGGTGGCAAGAGAGAAGAGAATGAGGCATAATCTGGGGGCATTGTGTCAGCCTGCTGGAAGGCGAGAAGCCTGGGAGGGAGATTCTAGTGCTGTGTGACCATGAGCAAGTCACTTAACTTCTCTGTGCCCCAGTTTCCTCAACTGTGTAATGGGGATTAAATTCCTCTTCTCCCTTCTACCTAAGCTGTGAGCGCACGTGTGATAGGGACTGTGTCTGACCTAATTAACATGGATCTACCCCAGCAATTAAAACAGTGTTTGACACATAGTAGGTGCTTAACAAATACCTTAAAAAGATCTCTCTCCTCTGTGCCCTAAAAGCCCATGGTCCTGGCCTTCAAACTGTGGAGGAAAGAGGGAGGGTCCATGTGCCTCTCCTCCTGAGGACTTGAGTTCAGTGTCTCTGAAAGGCCGTGGTCGGGGGTGGGCTGAGGCCTGTTTATAGAGCAGCAGTTGGCTGCCCTGCTTCTTCTGCTCCCAGGAAGTGGAAAAGGAGCAGGGGACAAGCACACTACCTCAAAACTCTGCCTGTTCATTCTGGTGACTCCACTCCCAGCCCCCTGCCATGCCCTCACCCGTACTCGGGTAACCCGGGTATCTGTGGGAAACCCAGAAATGTGGCGAAAACAAGCAGCACGAGATTTGTGGAAGTGGTCCACACACAACCTCTAAATTGTAAGCTCGTTGTGGGCAGAGAATGTGCCCATTTATTGATGCATTGTACTCTCCCAAGTCCTTATAATACAGTTCTCCGCACACAGCGCTCATCAAATACGATTGAGTAAATGAATGACCTCCAGTCAGTGCTGCTCCCGGCCCCGTCTCCTCATGGGTGATGCTTTCTCGGGGTGGACGTTCTGGCCTGTACTAAGGGCTACTTTCCAAACCAACCTTACTGACCCTCCGAAGATGAGGGAGAAAGGTGGCCCAAATGATTTGTAGCAGACGACGGGGGGTGTCCACAGCGCCTCGTCTCATTTCAGTCTGGAAGATCCTCTCTTACTGTTCTGAGGGTAATTGTCCAGGAAGAGATCCAAAGCAGGATGGATAAGAAGGGGTAGAGTGACAGGATGGACCACATTCAGGTCAAACAATTCTATTCTCTCCCAGCCCCAAAGCGCTTATGTACATAGCTGTAATTTATTTACGTTGGTGTCTGACTCCCCCTCTAGTGTATATATATATCCAGGGAATATGTCTGTTGATTGGCATATTGCAGTCTCTCAAGCGCTTAGCACAGTGCTCTGCACCCCGTAAGCACTCAATAAATACAATTGAATGAATGAATATTCTAGAGCAGAAACTCAGAGGAACAATTTCAGTGGCTTTGTCCTCAAGCCATTCTGACAGACCTTCTCCAGGAGAGACGCCTTCTTGGGGGGATTCTGCCGGAAGATCTCTCGTCCTTGTCAGTGCCACCCACATGCCTCGCGCCCAACACCACCCCCCCAGGCTACTCAGCCTGGGGGAGTGGGTGCAAAGCAACCTTGCAAAAGGCCGCCAGCCTGCTTGCCCTGGGTGAGGAAGGCTTTATGCCGGGACGTGCATGTTGCCTGAGGAAAGATGTCAGCGGGATCCTTGAGCAGCTGCAGACTATGATTTGCACTAGGCTGCCTGAGAGCAGGGTGGGGATAAGAAATGCTTGGAGGACACTCAGAGATACAGGATCAAATCATGTGGGAAGGCCGCGGAATGCAGGGAAGCCTCAAGAGACAGACCAATCAGAGTTGGGAGGGGAAGAGAGGGAGGAAAAGTCTTTTCGCCAAGATTTCAGGCAGGCTGTGAGCAAAAGAGGCAGAGCCCCAAATGGCTCCAGCTACTGCGGCAAACCAAAGAACAGTCTTCCCATCTATGCAGCGTGGAAAAGACTGCTGATCAGGCATTGGCCTTCACAGCCTTTGACTGTAAAGAGCAGCGATATAATGCAGGAAGCCAGAAGAAGTACATCGTGCACCATTCCTAGATCGTAGGTAGATAGGATTGGGCTGTTTAGAGAGTTGTTGCATTTCTGCAGAGGAATAATTCTAATGGCACAAATACTTTGGCAGCAGTTAACTGAAATAAGATGGATAAGATGGCTCTGTTGGAACAGTCAGACCCGTTCTCCAGAATATTGAAAGATATCTCTAAATTCAGGAAGCAGGTCCCTTTGTCAGGCTCTTAGAATCATTCAACTTTAGTCCTTACTTTTTGAATACGGGCCCCACCCCACCCAGGTAAATCAGGCTGTACCTACCTCGGAAAATGGTTTGCAGATCAAATCACCGTTTCTCTTGAGACTTTGACATTAAGATGGGTATTGTTTTGAGGATGAGAAGGACAAATGATTTGGAGATTTTTGCCCCGGTAGCCCTCGTACTCATCTGGCCCTGACCACGGTGGAGCTCAGCCGACCGTCATCTAGGCAGGAGAGAGATTTTTCTGGGCGATAGGACAAGGCTGCATTCCGCTTCTCACAATGTGGGGCGAGTAGCTGTGGAAATGGACTGGATTCCTAGAGAAGAGAGGAGGAGATGGGGTAATGGCAGAGTAGAAATCCAAAATGTAGTACCTGAAACACTGGTCCCCTCCAATATGGCTTAACGCACAAGATGGAGAAGCCCTCTGTTGGTGCTCCAGAGCAGTCTTTGGCTACTGATGATAATAAAAATAATAATTATGGTATTTAAGCGCTTACTATGTGCCCTACACTGTTCTAAGCACTGAGGTAGATACAAGTTTATCAGGATGTCCCAAGTGGGGCTCACAGTCTTAATCCCCATTTTACAGATGAGGTAACTGAGGCCCAGAGAGGTGAAGTGACTTGCCCAAAGTAACACAGCTGACAAGTGGCGGAGCTGGGATTAGAACTCAGGACCTCCGACTTGCAAGCCTGTGCTCTTTCCACTAAGCCACGGAGCTTGTCTAGTACAAATGTGGTATGGGATATTCTTATATAGTACTTTCCCAAGCGTTTTGTAAAGTCCTCTGCACACAGTAAGCGCTCAATAAATGTGATTGAATGAATGAATTAATAAATGGATGCCTTTATGACTAGGATACATACATTGGTCACCTAGCCTTCCTCTGCTGTGGTTCCTGCTGCCAGCTTTGGATACTGGGTCTGAGTTGACCCATTCCTAGAGGGGTGGGCAATGGCCCCAGAGGAATTATTAATATTATTATTATCACTAATAATTGCCGAAGGTCTCGGTCCCCTTGAGATGTTTTAGATTCAGGCCATTTCTTGCTGAAATGGGTGGGACTCCTGCAAAATGGTGGCTGTTTACATGCCATGTAGTGTGTGTGATGTCAGTACCTCCCTGGGACTGTTTTTAGATTTTTTTTTTGCTCCGCCGGCCATCCTCAGTGTGGGAAGTGGGAAAACAGCGTGGCCTAGTGGACGGAGCCCCAGCCTGGAAGTCAGAAGGTCCTGGATTCTAATCGCGGCTCCACCACCTGTCTGCTGTGTGATCTTGAGCAAGTCACTTGACTTCTCTGGGCCTCAGTTACCTCATCTTTAAAATGGGGATTAAGACTATGAGCCCAGTGTGGGACAAGGGACTGTCTCCAATCTGATTAGCTTGTATCTACCCCTATGCTTAGAATGGTGTTTGACACACAGTGAGCGCTTAACAAATACAATCATCATCATCATCGTGTCCCATCAATTATGACTTAAAAGGAAATGAGAAGTTGAGAGGTGGGTGAGGAGAGTTCTGGAGTTTCCCCAAATCAAGAAGAGCAATTGAGTTGGGTCCTGCAGAGATTGGGGTTGGACAGTGGGCTTGACCTGTTCGACCATTTGAGGGAAGCACTTTTCAAATGCTCGTAAACCTCCTCCTTAGGTCAGTCAGTGGCCTTGAAATGCCTACTGTGATAAACACTGCTCTAAAGTGCTTGGGTTGGCTTAGTGCTAAGCGAATGGGCCTGGGAATGAGAGAACTTGCCGGCGGGGTGACCGTAGGTGGCATGGTGAGGAAACTGTGCATCAGTTTCCTCACATGTAAAATGAGGCATTGATCTGTTTCCTTCCCACTTAGACTGTGACTGGTTCCTATCTGCTTGCACTGTGTCTACTCCACTGCTTAGTACGGCGCTCAGTACATAGCAAGCAGTTAACATATGCCACAGGTCTTTCAATAGAGACCAGACTCACCTTAGAAGTTAGCCTAGGACAGTGAGTGGGACTGAAGCTGTGCTTTTGAGTCCTGTTTTTTTACTGTTTTTAAAGGTTGAGATTCCGCTGAGGAACAAGATCAAAGGTCAGTGTGATGGCTGGACTGAGGATTTGCCAAGGTGCCCATCCTGGTGTCTGGTCTTCCCCGGCTAAATTCGGTTATGACTATGGACAAGGCAGGCTGTGGTCCCAAATAGCTCAATTGGGCATTGCTGTTGGTCAGTCTGTCAATCAGTCATATTTATTGAGCGCTTACTGTATGCAGAATACTGTACTAAGCTCTTGGGAGAGTACAATATAACAATAGACATATTCTCTGCCCGCAATGAGCTTACAGTCTAGAGGGGAAGACAGACATTGATGTAAATAAATCAATTACATTAATTACCATATAAATTAAAGGATTAGTTATCCCGACTAGACTACTGTGTCAGCCTTCTCTCTGACCTCCCTTCCTCCTCTCTCGCCCCGCTCCGGTCTATTCTTCACTCCGCTGCCCGGCTCATCTTCCTGCAGAAACAATCTGGGCATGTCACTCCCCTTCTTAAACAACTCCAGTGGTTGCCTATCAACCTCCGCTCCAAACAAAAACTCCTCACTCTAGGCTTCGAGGCTCTCCATCACCTTACCCCTTCCTACCTCTCCTCCCTTCTCTCTTTCTACCGCCCACCCCGCACGCTCCGCTCCTCTGCCGCCCACCTCCTCGCCGTCCCTCGGTCTCGCCTATCCCGCCGTCAACCCCCGGGTCACGTCCTCCCGCGGTCCCGGAACGCCCTCCCTCCTCACCTCCGCCAAACTGATTCTCTTTCCCTCTTCAAAACCCTACTTAAAACTCACCTCCTCCAAGAGGCGTTCCCAGACTGAGCTCCTCTTCTCCCTCTACTCCCTCTGCCATCCCCCCTTTACCTCTCCGCAGCTAAACCCTCATTTTCCCCTTTTCCCTCTGCTCCTCCACCTCTCCCTTCCCATCCCCACAGCACTGTACTCGTCCGCTCAACTGTATATATTTTCGTTACCCTATTTATTTTGTTAATGAATTGTACATCGCCTTGATTCTATTTAGTCGCCATTGTTTTTACGAGATGTTCTTCCCCTTGACTCTGTTTATCGCCATTGTTCTCGTCTGTCCGTCTCCCCCGATTAGACTGTAAGCCCGTCAAACGGCAGGGACTGTCTCTATCTGTTGCCGACTTGTTCATCCCAAGCGCTTAGTACAGTGCTCTGCACATAGTAAGCGCTCAATAAATACTATTGAATGAATGAATGAATGAAAAGTCAAGAAAGAAGCCATTTCATAGGTCTCTTTGCGTTTAGTGGTAGAGTGAGGGATGGCACTTTTAAACGGATAGCAGAGAAGCAGTGTGGCTTAGTGGAAAGAGCAAGGGCTTTGGCGTCAGAGGTCATGGGTTCTAATCCTGGCTCTGCCACTTGTCAGTTGTGTGACTTTGGGCAAGTCACTTAATTTCTCTGTGCCTCGATTACCTCATCTGTAAAATGGTGATTAAGACTGTGAGCCCAACATGGGATGACCTGATTGCCTTGTATCTACCCCAGTGCTTGGCACGTAGGGAGCTCTTAACAAATACCATCATTGGTATTATTATTATTAAGAAAAGCAGTGTGGCTTAGTGGGTAGAGCATGGGTTTGGGAGTCAGGAGGACATGGGTTCTAATCCCAGCTCTGCCACTGTCTCCTGTGTGACCTTGGGCAAGTCAGTTCACTTCTCTGTACCTCAGTTCCCTTATCTGTAAAATGGGGATTTAAACTGGGAGGCCCATGTAGTACAGAGACTGTGTCCGACCTGATTTACGGTACCCTCTAGACTGTAAGCTCACTGTGGGCAGAGAATGCATCTGTTTATTGTTGTGTCATACTCTCCCAAGCTCTTAGTACAGTTCCTTGCACACAATAAGCACTCAGTAAATATGAATGAATGAATGATTTGCTCGTACCCACCCCAACACTTAGTACAGTGCCTGGCACATAGTAAAATGCTTAACAAATGCCACAGTTGTTATTTTTTAAATTATTATTACTACTGTTATATCAAGTTTTCCTCAAGAAATTAAACTGAAATCCATCTTCCAGCAAAAACGATGCCAATCTGCTCTTTTTCAAATGGTGTCTATAACCCATGCTGTGCCGTTCCCAAGGACATTTCGCATCTTCCCCTTGAATGACAGACTCCACGTTTGTTGCTTCATCCCTCCATTAGGGCTGTTTTAATGAGTTTAACAGCAGTTCTGAGAGCTGCAGCTCAGATCAATTTAAATGGCGGTTGTTTGGAATTAAACGAATGCCAAGCTCAGACGGTGATGCATGTTTGGGGCTAATCAGTTTCCGGACTGCTGAACCGTCTACCGTGCTCGCATTTCGGAAGCCGCTCCATAGCACCGGAGGAGCGTGAGGGAGCGAGCTGGCGGGAGCTTTCCAGCAAATGAGCACTGGGCAAGGAGAAGAAGCCCCCAATGAGTATGGGGTCGCCGACTGCAAAGAGCTGGGTAGGTTCACGCTTGATCCGTTCAACCCTTGGGTCATCTACAGGAGGTAGGTCCCAGGGCCAAAGGTCATTTTCCCGTGTCCAGGTGGAGAAGGGATTTGCCCAGAGTTGTCTGTCATAACCTAGTGGATAGAACATGGGCCTGTGAGTTAGAAGGACCTAATTATTATTATTATTATGGTACTTACTAAGTGCTTACTATGTGCCAAGCACTAAGCACTGGGATAGATACGAATTAATCAGGGTGGACATTGTCGCTGTTCCAAATTGGGCTCACACTCTTAATCCTCATTTTTTACAGTTGAGGTGACTGAGGCCCAGAGAAGTAAAGTAACTTACTCAAGGTCACACAGCAGACAAGTGGTGGAGCTGGGATTGGAACTCATGACCTTCTGACTTCCCGGCCCATGCTCTAGCCACTGCAGCATGCCACTTCTCATCCCCATTCTAATCTCGGCTCCCCCTTTTGTCTGCTGTGTCTGTCTGCTGTCTGCTCTGTGACCTTGGGCAAGTCACTTCACTTCTCTGGACCTCAGTTACCTCATCTGGAAAATGGGGATTAAGACTATGAGCCCCATGTGGGACAGGGACTGTGTCCAACACAATTACCTTATATCTACCCCAGTGCTTAGTACAGTGCCTAGGACATAGTAAGCGCTTAACAAATACCTCAATTATTATTAGTACTCTTGAATTTTGCCAGTATCTCTGCAGAATGGTGGTCACGTGGGTAGGGACGAACCCTGTGACTCTGGATCTGAGTGGCGTATGCTGAACTGAATAGTGGAGCCGTGTTCCTTCACATCAGAGTGGCAGCCCCAGGGGTCGAGGGTTTTTTGGTTCAGCCCCAGGTGTGGAACAGGTTCCTGATAAACACTCAGCCAGCATTCATGCATTCAGTAGTATTCATTGAGCTCTTACTGTGTGCAGAGCACTGTACTAAGCACTTAACAGTTTGCAACATAACAATAAACAGACGTCTTCCCTGTCCTCAGTGAGTTTGCAGTCTAGAGGGGGAGACAGACATTAATATAAATCTATAAATTGGAGCCGTGTACATAAGTGCTGTGGGGCTGGGAGGGGGGAATTAATAAAGGGAGCAAGTCAGGGTGACGCAGAAGGGAGTGGGAGAAGGGGGCCTTAGGGAAGCTCTCTTGGGGGAGATGTACCTTCAATAAGTGTTTGAAGATGGGGAGAGTCATTGACTGTCACATATGAGGAAGGAGGGCGTTCCAGGCCAGAGGCAGGATGTGGGCAAGAGGTCGGCGGTGAGATAAATGAGATCGAGGAACAGTGAAGTGTGTGGAGTGTGTGGCTGATTTTGTAGTAGGAGGGTAGTGAGGTGAGGTAGGAGAGGGCGGGGTGATTGAGTGCTTTAAACCCCATAATAGTGAGTTTCTCTTTGATGCAGAGGTGGATGGGCAACCACTGAAGGTTCTTGAGGAGTGGGGAAACGTGGCCTGAACATTTTCTTGACCTCTCTGCTGCCTTTGACACTGTCGACCATCCCCTCCTCCTCCATACCTTATCTCACCTTGGCTTCACGGACTCTGTCCTCTCCTGGTTCTCCTCTTACCTCTCTGGCCGATCATTCTCGGTCTCCTACGCTGGAGCCTCCTCCCCCTCCCATCCTTTAACTGTTGGAGTTCCTCAAGGGTCAGTTCTTGGCCCTCTTCTGTTCTCCATTTACACTCACTCCCTCGGTGAACTCATCCGCTCTCACGGCTTTGACTACCATCTCTACGCAGATGACACGCAGATCTACATCTCCGCCCCTGTCCTCTCCCCCTCCCTTCAGGCTCGCATCTCCTCCTGCCTCCGGGACGTCTCCACCTGGATGTCGGCCCGCCACCTAAAACTCAACATGAGCAAGACTGAGCTCCTCATCTTCCCTCCCAAGCCCGGTCCGCTCCCAGACTTCTCCGTCACCGTGGATGGCACGACCATCCTTCCCGTCCCGCAGGCCCGCAATCTCGGTGTCATCCTTGACTCGTCCCTCTCGTTCACCCCACACATCCTATCCGTTACCGAGACCTGCCGGTTTCACCTCTACAATATCGCCAAGATCCGCCCTTTCCTCTCCACCCAAACGGCTACCTTACTATTACGGGCTCTCGTTATATCCCGGCTAGACTACTGTGTCAGCCTTCTCTCTGACCTCCCTTCCTCCTCTCTCGCCCCGCTCCGGTCTATTCTTCACTCCGCTGCCCGGCTCATCTTCCTGCAGAAACGATCTGGGCATGTCACTCCCCTTCTTAAACAATTCCAGTGGTTGCCTATCGACCTCCGCTCCAAACAAAAACTCCTCACTCTAGGCTTCGAGGCTCTCCATCACCTTGCCCCTTCCTACCTCTCCTCCCTTCTCTCTTTCTACCGCCCACCCCGCACGCTCCGCTCCTCTGCCGCCCACCTCCTCGCCGTCCCTCGGTCTCGCCTATCCCGCCGTCGACCCCTGGGTCACGTCCTCCCGCGGTCCCGGAACGCCCTCCCTCCTCACCTCCGCCAAACTGATTCTCTTTCCCTCTTCAAAACCTTACTTAAAAATCACCTCCTCCAAGAGGCCTTCCCAGACTGAGCTCCTCTTCCCCCTCTACTCCCTCTGCCATCCCCCCTTTACCTCTCCGCAGCTAAAGCCTCATTCTCCCCTTTTCCCTCTGCTCCTCCACCTCTCCCTTCCCATCCCCACAGCACTGTACCCGTCCGCTCAACTGTATATATTTTCGTTACCCTATTTATTTTGTTAATGAATTGTACATCGCCTTGATTCTATTTAGTTGCCATTGTTTTTACGAGATGTTCTTCCCCTTGACGCTGTTTAGTGCCATTGTTCTTGTCTGTCCGTCTCCCCCGATTAGACTGTAAGCCCGTCAAACGGCAGGGACTGTCTCTATCTGTTGCCGACTTGTTCATCCCAAGCGCTTAGTACAGTGCTCTGCACATAGTAAGCGCTCAATAAATACTATTGAATGAATTTTCTTAGAAAAATGATCCTGGCAGCAGGGTGAAGTATGGAGTGGAGTGGGGAGAGAAGAGGTGGCCAGCTAGGAGCCTGATGCAGTCATCAAGGAGGTTAAGAGCTTGGGTTAATGTGGTAGCAGTTTGGATTGAGAGGAAAAGGTGGATTTTAATAATAATAATAATAATGTTGGTATTTGTTAAGCGCTTACTATGTGCAGAGCACTGTTCTAAGCGCTGGGGTAGACACAGGGGAATCAGGTTGTCCCACGTGGGGCTCACAGTCTTAATCCCCATTTTACAGATGAGGTGACTGAAGCACAGAGAAGTTAAGTGACTTGCCCACAGTCACACAGCTGACAAGGGGCAGAGCTGGGATTCGAACTCATGACCTCTGACTCCAAAGCCCGTGCTCTTTCCACTGAGCCACGCTGCTTCGTTGCTTCATTTTAGCGATGTTTTTGAAGGTGGAACAGGCAGGGTTGGCCACAGTCCCTGGCAGATAAAGCTGGGTAGCTGGGCCTGGGGTTTGGGTCAGGAAGGGAAGAATGAGGTGGCCCAGGATGACAAGACAGGATTTAATAATAATGTAATAATAATGTTGGTATTTAAGTGCTTACTATGTGCAGAGTACTGTTCTGAGCGCTGGGATAGATACAGTGTAATCAGGTTGTCGCACATGAAGTTCACAGTCTTAATCCCCATTTTACAGATGAGGTAACTGAGGCACAGAGACTTGCCCACAGTCACACAGTTGACAAGTGGCAGAGCCGGGATTCAAACCCGTGACCTCTGACTCCCAAGTCCATGCTCTTTCCACTGAGTCTCGTGATTTGGCAAAGTTAAAATGCTTATATTTCACTAGAGGCTGGAAGAGGCTCATATCCTCTTCTTTCCTTACAGTTTGTGTTATGCACTTAAATAATTAGAGAATTAAGCACTTAGTATGCCAAGCATGGGGTAGGGACATGATAATTAGATGGACACACTCCCTCAGTCTAAGTAGGTTGGAGAACAGGCATCACAGTCCCATTATACAGATGAGGAAATTGAGGCCCAGAGAAGTGGGGTGACTTTCCCTAGGTCAAACAACAGTCAATTGACGGAGCAGGGATTAGAATGCAGGCCCTCTGACTCTAAGGCCTGGACTCTTTCCACTAGGCCATGCTGCTTCTCGGGGCCTGGTGTATCTTAGAACCAGGCGAGTGACATGAAACAATTACTCTCCCCCTCTTCAAAGCCTCATTGAAGGCACATCTCCCCCAAGAGACTGTCCCTGATTAAGCCCTCCTTTCCTCTTCTCCCACTCCCTTGTACGTCACCTTGACTTGCTCCCTTTGTTCATCCCCCCTCCCAACCCCACAGCACTTATTTATATTAATGTCTATCTCTCCCTCTAGACTGTAAGCTTGTAGGCAGAGAATATGTCTGTTTATTGTTGTATTGTGCTCTCCAATTGCTTAGTACACTGCTCTGCATACAATGTGTTCAATAAATAAGAATGAATGAATGAAACTTGTAGCCCAGTAGGGGAGGTGGGTGGTGCCCAGTCCTTGACTAGTTGGGATAGGTATTAAGCCCGATTTATGTCTCTCTGGAATCTGGCCAGCGCAACCCCGGCCCGGGAGTTCCCTCAAAAGCCTTTCTGAGTTCCTGTCTACCGGGGAGCCTCTAGAGGTCACGACGACTGAGGCCGTTTCTTGTCCCCGCTCTTCCGAGTGGCAAGGCGCCTGGATCGGCCCCGAATGGAGGGTCTGGACTGAGAAGGCTATGTGGCACAGACCAAGATGCTGGTTTTCAAATGGGTGGGTAGCTCCACCGGTCTTGTCGGACAAGAGTGCAGTTTGGCACTGTGATGCTCGACTCCAGCTGGGCATCAGCAAATGCAGGTGGAGTGGAGTGGCTGAGGGGATGTGGGGCTGCTTATTTCTGGCCCAGACTCTCACCCCCGATTCAGAGCTGGGTTTCCCTCCCACTTGCCCCTGGGGCTGCTTTCAGCCCAGTATTGATGCAGGCGGTGGAAGAGGCGGGGGCCAGGGAGGGGGCGTTTGGATGGTCTCCTTAGACCTGTCACTGTGAAGGATTCCCTCAGGGCTGCGGGTCTGGAGAAGCCGCCCCCTTTGCTTGGTGGTTCCGGTGCTCCCAGGGCTCTGAGCATCTTTCGGGATCCTTGGAACCCAGCCGGGTGCTCACTCTACCCTTGAGAGCGATTCAGAAGGGCAAATTGGTAGCCTGCCCCTCCACTGCCTTTAGTGTAGTTCACAGAAGGGGAGGCATGTCAGATGCTCACTTTGTGCATTAAAATGGGTGCAGTAGTCCTTTAGTACGGTGCCAGGGAGGCTGAATTGGGGCTCGCTCTCTCAGCCTGGCAAGGGGCTACAGTGTTCCCTTTCGGCCTCCTGTTTTGCAGAGAAATCTGCAGAGGCCATTTCAGGCAAGTGGGGGATTTTTGGGTGACCAAAAAGGAGGATTCTGGCTGGCTTCCCCCAACTCCTGGAATCTGTAGCCCTCATGTTTGAGTTGGAGAAGGCTGAGTCTGAGACACTAGGGGAGATACCGTTCTCGGGTGAACTATGGGGATTAAGACTGTAAGCCCCACGTGGGACAACCTGATTACCTTTTATCTACCCCAGCACTTAGAACAGTGCTGCACACTGCACACGGTAAGCGCTCAGTAAATATGATTGAATGAGTGCTTGGCACATAGTAATCACTTAGGAAATACCATAATTATTATTAGACAGGGAGTCACATTTATATAATTTACACATACATAACTAAATGCTGTGGGGTTGTCTGGGGGGCAGGGTAATGAAAGAAGGGAGTGAGTCAGGAAGTTGCAGAAGGGAGAGTAAGTAAGTTGAAGAAGGAAGGGTAATCAGGGAAGGCCTCTTGGTTGGAGGGGTGCCTTCAAAACGCCTTTGAAGCGGGGGAAAGTAATTGTTTTAGGAGCATCTGTTGACTCCGTTCACAAACACGGGCTGGCAGTCTGGCTAAGCATACGGGCCCAGCTATATATTCCAGATCAATACCATTGGAGGATGGGGACAGAGTGGAGAGGGAAGGAGGATGGAGCTTTTGCACAGTGTGCCTGCCAGTTCCCACTTAGAGATACCTGGGCAAAGCTAATCGCCAAAGGGAATTAAATTAGCATCAAAAAAATCCTGTTTAATCTTCAAGTGGCAGGTAGCACCATAGGTCATATAGTCCAGTCCCCTGGCTTTGGGCGGAAGTCTTCCTAAACTACCCCAAGTAGATGAGTGCTTCTTCAGCCCCAATTCCAGTCACACCACGTCCCACCCTCTCATACTTTCTGATGGAGTCTGATTGACCTCATTCTGGGTTCTAGTCTTGTCACATGGGACCTGAATCCTTGCTGCTGCAGGGAAAATCCATCCCATCCTGCCCTGCCCCTGGAGGAGGGCAAAGATGGCCAAGAAGGTAGGTGCTCTGCCAGCCAGGGACTCAATTTCAAAGTGATTCTTTTGAACGGCTGCTTGAATTTGTTCCACGCTCTGGGCTTGCTCATCTGGCTGAAATGGTGTCCTCCGTGTCAATTTCCTTTTCATTTAATTGTATTTATTGAGTGCTTACCGTGTGCAAAGCATGGACTCAGCACTCACTTTTACTGTTCCACTTCCTTACTACTGTTCTGGCAGCCAGAGAGCACCCGGGCAGTGATCCTTTTTATTGAAGTTGAGATGCTTCCTTGTTGACTTTCCCACCAACAGCAAAGCTGTTTGGAAAGTGCTATCAACCCAGGCCCCGTGTGGCCTCAGCTTGCCCAAGCAAGAATGAGCCGGGGCCTACCAGGCAGGGCCACTAGAAGGGGAAGCAGTACGGCGTAGTGGATAGCGCACAGGCCTGGGAGTCAGAAGGTAATGGCTTCTAATCCCAGCTCCGCCACTTGTCTGCTGTGTGGCCTTGGGCAAGTCACTTCACTTCTCTGTACCTCAGTTCCCTCATCTGTACAATGGGGATTGAAACTCTGAGCCCCATGTGGGACAGGGACTATGTCCAACCTGATTTGCTTTGTATCCATCCCACTATTTAGTACAGTGCCTAGCACATAGTAAGTGCTTAACAAGTACCACAAGTATTATTATTAATAATAATAATAAGGGAATGAAGATCATCTTTCTCTGGCAGTCTTTTTAGAAGGTCAAGTACAGGTGGGGAGGAGCAGGGAGCAGTGGGTCAGGGAGGCTTGTCGAGGCCTTGCGGTTTCAGATCCTGGTCCTCTCCCTGGCTTTCAAAGATTGATTTTTCTTTCGTTGAACTCCCGAAAGGCTAACGCTCCTTCTCCACACACTCTTCCCACAGCTCTGTGCTGGGTTGCACATGCAGGTCATGTCCATGAGGGACTAGACATCTACGTACACACCTGGTACTCATCTGGGCGATGGGTTACACACCCACTCGACTGCCCTGCGACCTGCTTTAGTGAGGGTACACACGTGCTCGTGCCCACACAAGCAGCTGTGACTTAGTACTCATTCTTGTTAATCATTCATTCAGTCAATAGTATTTGAGTGCTTACTCTGTGCAGAGCACTGTACTAAGCGCTTGGAAGGTACAATTTGGCAACAGATAGAGACAATCCCTGCCCAACAACGGGCTCACAGTCTAGAAGGGGGACTTGTAATGGTACTTGTAAAGCGCTTTCTACATGCCAACTACTGGGTAGATACAAGTTAATCAGATTGGACACAGTCCCTGTCCCCCATGGGGCTCACTCTCTTAACCCTCATTTTCCAGATGAGGTAACTGAGGGCCAGAGAAGTTAAGTGACTGCCCAAGGTCACACAGCAGACACATGGCAGAGCTGGGATTAGAACCCAGGCTTCATCAGAGAACAGAGTCAGAAGAACACCCTGAAAGAGGGGAGGTGATTGTGGCCGAGAAGAGTGGGGGGCCCAGGCTCTTTCCTGAGATGGGTTGTGCATCGGAAGGGTGGAGCAAGGGAGAATCAGGATAAACTCTGCTGGGGGAAGTATCAAACAGGAGGTATGGGATGAGTTGTGGCAGGGTATCACCTGCTTGCCTTGGAGATTCCCTGACACCATTAGGCATTATGTTAAACTGTGAGCGATTCTTATTCGGCTAATTGCCTTCCCAAAATCTGTCTATACCCATTGCGTGCCTTCAGCCCGCACAGTATTGGAAATTCAAATTGCAGCACGGCTGGGACAACGGAGGCCAATGGCACTGATTCAATTAGGGAGGGTTTAGCTTGTACCTGTGCCTGTCCCCCTACCTGCTCTGAAGCAAGAGAAATTCGAACTATTCAATGATGTTTTCTGTATGCCAGTTGTTTGGGAGTGGTCTGGAGAAGTAGAAAAAGCAGTGTGGCATAGTGGATAGAGTCAGAAGGACCCAGGTTCTAATCCAACCTCCACCACATGTCTGATTTGTGACTTGGGGAAGTCACTTCACTTCTCTGGGCCTCAGTTCCCGCATCTGTAAAATGGGGACGAAGACTGTTAGCCCCACGTGGGACAAGCTGATTACCTTGTATCTATCCCAGCGCTTAAAGCAGTGCATGGCACATAGTAAGCACTTAATAAATACCATCATCATTATTATTATTGACCCCAGCACTTAGAACAGTGTTTGGGACATAGTAAGGGCTTAACAAGTACCATTACTATTATTATTGTTAATATTTAAAAGATCTAGTCCCAGCCTCAAGGAGCTTACTGTCGATTGGCGGCTCAGTGGAATGAAATAGAATAAAATGCAATTAATCTTCTGGCTCCGAGAGCTACTCTGCAGCAGGAGACATTTGGGTTAGACACAAGGCAGAACTGCCTGTCCCTGCCATGTGAGTTGGGTGGTACCAGACTAAGAGCCTGAGAAAGGTAGTGGAATCTCCCATTCCAAGTTTGCCTACTAGGTGGTGGTCCAGCTGCCATGCTCCAGTCAGGGACAGGAGATTGACTCTCCCATCTCACGTACACAATGGGGTTTATATAACCATACGTGCAGGCCGGGGATTCCGTATAAACCCTCCTACCTGGGACACCCTATACTTTGAGAGGGATCCTGGGGAGCAGAAGGGGCCTGGGCCGGGCCCGGGGGTGGGTCATCCAGTCCAACTCCCTGCCTCCAGCCAGGACAAGGCCCATGGCCATTTGAGGCAGCTGTGTGCCCAGCCCATTCCTAAAGATTCCCCTGACTCCCCTCTCCCGTGTCCCCACCTCTGCTAGTTTGCACAGCCATTTCGGTAAGGATTGGTTTTCCTAGTTTGCCCAAAGTTCCTCTTCTGCCTTTTAGTTATTTATTTTTTGTTAAGCATTTACTGCATGCCAAGCACTATATTAAGCACTTGATAATCAGGTCCCCTAAGGGGCTCACTGTCTAAGTAGGAAGTAGGGGGGAACTGAGGCACAGAGAAGTGAAGTGATTCACCCAAGGTCACAAAACAGACAAGTGGCAGAGCTGGGATTAGAACTCAGGTTCTAGAACTCCCAGGCCCACTCTTTTTCCACTAGGCTGCCTCACGTCTCTCCCCATCAAGCCCCTTTGCCCTTCAGTTCTGTCTATCCAGTTCTGTTCACAGTGGAAGTAGAACAGAAGGGTGACTTTTGGGAGATCACACTATCATCCTGGCCCTTCAGCATATTCCAGAACTCTTAAAGGAGAGAAGCTGCAAGGGAATAGGATGTGGGACAAAAATGTAGAGGTTCGTTGCAAATGTTATCAGGGCCTTTTGCTGTAAATAATAATAATCACTGTAGTGTTAACCACTTACTTTGTGCCAGGCACTGTACTAAGTGCTGGAGTGGACACAAGCAAATTGGGTTGGACACAGCCCCCGTCCCATATAGGGTTTACAGTCTCAATCCCCATTTTACAGACAAGGTAACTGAGGCCCAGAGATATGAAGTGACTTGCCCAAGGCCACACAGCAGACAGGTGGCAGAGCTGGGATTAGAACACATGACCTTCTGACTCCCAGGCTCTTACTTTATCCACTGCTTCATGCTGCTTCTCCCACCCCAACCAGTCAAGGATTCAGCAAAGCAGTTGCTCCTCTTTGTAAACTCAGACTCTTCCCCTTGTCCCGACCAAGCCTGACAATGGGTGTGGACTGTGAGGGCTTTCTAGAGTCAGGCCCAGTGGCTTCTGGAAACTTATTGGATGAGGCTTTTCCCAAGCTGGTGCTGCCATGGGTAGAAAAGCCAATCAATTGTATATATCGAAGGTCTGCTGTGTGCGGAACACTGTATTAAGCACTTTGGAGAGTACAATACAATAGCAGCACCGTCTAGTGGAAGGAGAAAGGGACTGGGAGTTTTGGAAGACCTGGTTTTTCATCCCGACTCCGCCATTTGCCTATTCTGTGAGCGTGGAACAGCATACGGGCCCGGCTGTATATTCTGGATCAATACCATTGGAGGATGGAGACAGAGCGGGGAGTTGTGTGACCTGACTTCTTTGTGCTTCAGTTTCCTCATCTGTAAAATGGGGATTTTTTTGTTCTCTCTCCCCTTTACTTAGTGACTCCTATGTGAGACAAGGAAAGTGCCTGCCCTAATTTTATCGAATGTACCTTATCGCTTGTTACAGATGAAGTGCTTAACAAATGCATTATTATTCTTAGTCTGCTCATCAGTGTCATTCTCGAATTTGGGGCTTTTTGGGGGCCTAAGGTCCAAGGAGAGGTCAAGGTAGCCAAAGGAAGACTTTTGCCTCATTTCAATCTGTTTTTTTCTATGCCGCCGTTCAAGTGAAGAAAAGCACAAGCCCTCAGTTTGTCCATCTGTTTAATTGGGGTAATAGTTCCCCTCTCTTCCCCGGCCCCTTGAAGGGTGAGAATCTCCTGCGCCGGTCACAGCCGATTTAGGGTTTGGTGGTCCCAGAGCGGTGACAGCTGGGGGTGGGAGAGGTGAGCAGGTCACAGCTGGTCCCCTGGTCTGGCCCAGCTGCCGTGGTAAGGGCCGGGTGCTGTGGGAGCTGCTGGAGGGGGTCTCCGAAGGGGACGGATCCCAGGCCCAAGGCAGAAATCCTCCCCGCCCCTCTGCTCCCCGTTCTGAAGTTGAAAGCGGGCCTGGTGGAAGTGCACGGTCTTCACTGTGTTCTTTCCCCAGATGATCCTTGGACGGTGTCTGCGGCGGGCCGGGGGTGCTGGCTACTCTTCAGAGAGAGCTAAACAGACCCAGGCACCGTTCTCTTTGAGCCTGTAATCGAAGGCTTTCCAGTTTGGCTCGCAAACCGGCAAAAGGAGCAGATGCCCCGATTCAGTTGGTCATCTGCATTCCCAGAAAACCGTGATCTGGGATTTTCCAGGACACACGCTGACGGGGTCATCAGCTGCTTGTTCTTTTCAACGTGGGCCAGTTTTTCACCACTCCATGAAGCCACATGAAAGACCCTCCCAGCCCCCTCCCCGCAACCTCCCCAAGGTTTAGAAGTTCCCGAGCAATCCTGGTCCAGGAGAGGAAGGGCAGGAGATGAAACAAACAGCCCTTGTGTTAGGGCCATGTCTCTCGGGGCTCTTTAACAATTAGCATTAATGCAGTTTTGGCAGGCTGCAGCCATGTGATCGCCGGAGAAAGCGTATCGCTCCCCATCCTCCATCTCATCCGAAGCAGGAGAGAATTTGGCTCGGAACAGAGAGACGGGGACAGTGCATTGCGCCTAAGAAAAGACCAGGTTACTGGACAACTTATGGCTGGTGTGGTTGGTCTTTTGAGTCAGTGTCCTTCCACTTGTTCATTCAGGAAATGGTATTCTCGCTGAGTCGATTTGCAGGGCGCAGGGAACACTGGATATTTGAGATCTCGGTGAGAGCACACCGGGCTTTCTCTTCTCCCACAGCTGCCGGGAATCCTCAGGTCTCAGGCGAGCGCTCGGTTGGAGAAACAGAGCGGATCGGAAGCTCGTCTTGTTGGCCGTCGCCAGTCGGTTCTTTACACTTCCAGGAATGACTGGGGATCAGATCGGGTGGATGGGATGGATCTGGGAGAGTGCTCTGCACATAGTAAGCGCTCAATAAATACTATTGAATGAATGGGAGAAGAGCAGCAGGGGAGAGGGGAACTGTATTGTGGAGGTTCATCATTTTAGGGGCTGAAGGCTGAGGAGAGAGTTGAGTGCTTTGGGATTCTGTAATTGAAGCAACATGGCTTAGTGGAAAGAGTACGGGCTTGGGAGTCAGAGGATGTGGGTTCTAATCTCGACTCCGCCACTTATCACTTCTGGGCATGTCTTTTAACTTCTCTGAGCCTCAGTTACCTCATCTGTAAAATTTGGATTAAGACTGTGAGCCCCACGTGGGACAACCTGGTTACCTTGTATCTACCCCAGTGCCTAGAACAGTGCTTGGCACCTAGTAAGCACTTAACAAATGCCGTCATCATTATTATTATTATTGTGGGACAGTAGGGAGCCTCTGGGTAGAACTTCACTCTTCCTGATGGGGAACTGGAGGCTGCTGGTTTGCCTTTTGGCTTCCTGTGGTCCTGGCCCAGCCCATCTGCGCTGCATCGCCAACAGGCTGTGGGGGTCCGAGTTGGCCCCCGCCCCCAGCCCCAGGAAGCTAGGTCAGTTCTGACCAGGGCTGGGGCCAGGTCACTAAACTGGAGGTTAAACTTTGGGAAGCAGCGTGGCCTAGAAGAAAGAGCATGAGCTGGGAATCAGAGGACCTGGGTTCTCATCCTGGTTCTGCTGTGAGACCTTGGATGAGTCACTTGACTTCTCTGTGCCTCTTTCCTCATCTGGAAAATCAGTCAGTCATATTTTTGAGCACTCACTATGTGCAGGGCACTGTACTAAGCACTTGGGAGAGCACAACGCAACAATATAACAGCACAATTATATAACATAAAATGGGGATTAAATAGCCATTCTCCCTCCTTCTTAAATGGCTAGTCCTGTGGTGGGCAGCGACTGTGTCTGACCTAATTAACTTATAACTATCCTAAAGCGTATCACAGGGCTTGGCACACATACCAAAGTTATTATCATTATGATTAGAGGATATGCCCTCCTATTCTGTGGGCAGTTTGAGTAGCAATCAGCATTAAGGAGGATGTCGGATCCACAGTTCCATTTGTAGAAGTTTGCTGGCTAGAGGTGTAGGATCTCCATGTAGGACAGGGACTGTGTCCAACCTGATTAGCTTGTATCTATCCCAGCACTTAAAACAGTGCTTGACACATAGTAAGTGCTTAAATACCGTCATTATCATTATTGCTATCATCACTGGCTGAGCTCTAAATGCCTTGAGGGCAAGGAATGTGTCTACCAACTCTGTTGTATTGTACCCTTCTGAGCGTTTAGTAGTGTGCTCCACACATAGTAAGTGCTCAATATATACCATTGATTGATGGATTGAATGGAATAGTAAAATTCAGGCCTTGAGAGAAGATTTGGTTAGGATGAACCTGTCTCTTGTAGTTTGCGACTTCCCCCATGGATCGCCTAGGCCGGTGAGGACTCCCTGTGGGGAAGCCATTTTGCTGTGCTCCCGGGGTTGTTCTGGAATGTCGCTGTCAGTGGGCATTGTCGTGGCACAGAAGTAATGCTACTGGTTTGCTGGCTGACCCTCTGAGGCCTGTGAAATGGCAGCTGACACATCTGAGGTGTGACCCGCGCTCTAATGGGGAACAGCATCGCATGGGCAATATGTGCAGCAGGGCTGGGGTCAGAGCTGCCTCAAGCCTGCTTTTGCCCCAGGGGATTCCCTCCCGCCTTGTGGGCCCCCCACTCCTCCATAATAATGTTGGTATTTGTTAAGCGCTTACTATATGCAGAGCACTGTTCTAAGCGCTGGGGTAGATACAAGGTAATCAGGTTGTCCCACGTGAGGCTCACAGTCTTCATCCCCATTTTACAGATGAGATAACTGAGGCACAGAGAAGTTAAGTGACGTGCCCACAGTCACACAGCTGACAAGTGGAAGAGCTGGGATTCGAACCCATGACCTCTGACTCCCAAGCCTGGGCGCTTTCCACTGAGCCACGCTGCTTCTTGAGTTAGTTGCTGCTATTATTATTACTAGTATTAGTATTATGAGGGATGGGTCAGGGACCCACCAGCCCCAATTTAGCCATCTGTCCGTCAGCTTCCCAAGGAGCTGCTTCAGAGGCCAACACCTCCTGCCTCAGCTTGGGGCTTTAAAGCTGACGTCGCCCTGGGCAGATGTGGTTTCAGACTAGGAAATTTCCACCTGAAAATAATTCCTTTCCAAACGTCCCTGCGGCTGGTTCCCGGCAGACCTAACTGCTGAGCTCAGTGGACCTGGCAGCCAAGTTCTTCCGTCCCCTGTGCTCATTGGCTTTTCAGCGTGTGATCCCAGATGGCAGACTTCTCCTCACCTCAGCACCCGGAGTTCATTTAACAAAATAAAATCGAAGTGCAAGAGTCAAGTGCAAACATGTCAGATTAGCATAGGGATTTCAGGACACCAGGCAAAGGATTTTGGGCGCCCTCCCTCATGTCCCCCCGCTGGACCCACTGCCCGTCCTTATGGTCCAGAGGTTGTAAGGGAGCTTCTCCATGATTGATTCCGACCTCTAATTAATTAATGTCTGTCTCCCCCTCTGGACTGTAAGCTCATTATGGGCAGGGAATGTGTCTGTTCGATTGTACTCTCCCAAGTGCATAGTACAGTGTTCCGCACACAGTAAGCACTAAATAAATTCGATTGACTGATCGACTGACCACTCAAGTAGTAAAGATTCCTAGTTTGTCTCCCCCATTAGAGCGGAAGCTCCTTCTGGACAGGCAATGTGTCCCTTGCTTATTTTGTGCTTCTCAAGCGTCCAGTTCAAGGCATCACACCCAGTAGGTTATTTCTACTGCTGCTACTATTTCTATCACCACCATTGCGGAACCAGGTGAGACCCTGAAAGCTGCTGGATTTGAGGAAAACCCCTCTTCTGACTGGCCCTGACAGTTGTTGCCAGCCGGGGAGGAGGGCTTCAGGCGGAACTCTGTAATGGGGGAAGTTCAGAGGATGGGCAGGTCAGGCTTCTTGCCCTCTTAGAATTGTCAGTGACAGTTGAACGAATGAATGAATCCACCACTATATAGCATTTATCTAGGGCCAACTGTATACTGTGCCCTTGAGAGAAAAGGAAGAGTTAGAACACGTGATCCCAGGCCTCAGGTAGCTTAAAGTGTGGGGGATCAACACTTAAATGATAACCAGGGAGAATAATTAGAGAGCAGCAACATGGCCAGAACACAGACCTGGGAATCAGAAGGTCAAGGGTTCTAATCTCAGCTGCCACTTGTCTGCTCTGTGACCCTGGGCAAGTCACTTCTCTTCTCTGTGCTTCAGTTATTTCATCTGTAAAATGGGGATTGAGACTGTGAGCCCCACTTGGGACAGGGGCTGTGTCCAACTCGATTTGCTTGTATCCTCCCCAGTGCATAATGAAGTGCCCTGCGCAGAGTAAGCACTTAACAAATATTATCAGCACATCACTTAAGTGCTAAGGGTTTGGGGTGTGGGAGAGCTGGAGAGGCAGCTGTGGAATAAAGCCCGGGGAGATTAGAGATTGGTTGGGGAAGGCCTCCTGGGGGAGGTGTGATCATCCAAGGGTTTTGAAGATAAGATCTGTAGTCTCTCTTGTGTGAAGGAGAGGAAGCGAGAAGTCCAAGGCAGAAGAGATGAGAACACGCACTGGGAGTAGGTTAACTGTGCCTCTGTTTCCTCATCTGTAAAATGGAGATCAAGACCATGAGCCAACCCACTTATCTTGTATCTACCCCAGCGCTCAATACAGTGACTTCCTTACCCGCTGACTTACAGTAAAGTAAGCGCTTAACAAATGTCGCAATTATTATTACTCAGAATGAGTAAAAGACAACCTGGAGACAGCAGGACCAGGGTGGGAGAGACCATATGCCCTAGAGGAAGAGACTGGTGAGATGATTTTGGGGTTTGCCTTTAAGATCTGTCCCCCAAAACCTCCCCTCCCCCGCCCTTCTATACCAACTGTGGATCCCCGACTTTGCTGGAAAAAGGTGGGGTGGCAAGGCCTAAGCTCACTACTCTCCATTGCTTTCAGGAAAGCCAGACTTGAGGGGATTTTTTTTTTTCTCGATGCTGTAATTTGCCGATTTGCCAGGCAATGAAATCAGTGTGTTGTGGCGAGAGCTCCTGCCAGGCGAGATTTCCTTGACTAGCCCAGGGCCTGGGCTCAGCTGTCTGAGGGTCTGCCTCTTGGTCCCCTGGCTAGTAGAGGGAGGGACAGATGCTTGGGAAGGACCCCAAGAGAGGGGAGCTGATGGAGTGGGGGCATCCTGCCTCACTGCCCTGCCAGGATCCCCTCCCCCAGTGCTCCGAGTTGGGGGGTGGAGGCTGAGGGTATCTATACATCTATAATTTTATTTATATTGGTATCCGTTTATTTGTATGGCTGGCTGTCCCCCCCCCCCCCCCAGACTGTGAGCTTGCTGTGGGCAGGGATTGTCACTCTTTATATTGCTTTATTGTACTTTTCCAAGCGCTTAGTACAGTGCTCTGCACACAATAAGCGCTTCATAAAAATACGATTGAAGGAGTGAATGAATGGGAAGGAGGGAGAGGCTGGTGAGGAGGCTGGGAGACAGAAGAGGAGAGCCCTGCTCTGTGGAACCGGGGGTGTGACAGGGTAGGGGCAGGGGTCTCTGGTAGAAGAACCAAGGGGACAGCAGAAGCAGCAAAGACCAGCTGGGCCACAAGGAAGTAGTAGCAGCTGCTTCCAGGAATAACTCGGCCTGCCAGAGTTGGGAGCTGATGTGATGGGTCACTCAAGACCGCCCCCCCCAAGAGCCCCCCTAATCTGTCTGGGGGCTGGACAGGTGACCACTTGAGGTCCCTCACAATTCAAGGCATCCAGAATTCCCAGGCTTATTTGTTATCTCCTCCCCACTCCTTCTCCCTCCCCCCCCTCCCCGGAGAGGCTGGTCAAGGAAATGTCAGTCAGTCATATTTACTGAGTGCTTACTGTGTGCAGAACCCTGTACTAAGTTCTTGGGAGATTAATAGTAATAACTGTGGTGTCTGTTAAGCACTTAGGTACTGTATGAAGCGCTGGGGTAGATTCAAGCTAATCAGGTAGGACCTAGTCCCTGTCCCACATGGGGCTCACAGTCTTAATCCCCATTTTACAGATGAGGTAACTGAGGCCCCAGGGAAGAGAAATGACTTGCCTAAGGTCACACAACAAACATGTGGCGGAGTCAGGATTAGAACCCAGGTCCTACTGACGCCCAGGTGCAGGCTCTATCCACTATCTCACTCTGAGTACTGTATAACAATGAACAGACACCTTCCCTGCCCACAATGAGCTTACAGTCTCGGGGGGAGACAGTCAATAATCAAAGTACATGCATTATAGATATAATAAATTACAGATATGTGGATGGGGAGATGCCATGCGTCTTATTCATTCGGTCATATTTATTGAGCGCTTTCTGTGTGCAGAGCACTGTACTAAGCGCTTGGGAGAGTACAATTCAACAATAAACAGACCCATTCACGTTCCCTGCCCACCATGAGCTCCTTAGCGAGGCAGGGCTTGACTTTGGTTCACCTCTCCGGTTGAGCGAAGGAGAGGGGCTTCACATGACCTAGGGGTCAGCAGACTCCAACAAAGCGACCCGACCAACTCCCTCCTTCTTCCCCAGCCCCCTCCGGGCCCGGCTGGGACAGCATTCCGGCTGAGAGGCCGTGTCCCCGGAAGACTGCTGTCTCTGCGGCAGCTGGAGGGTCCGCCCGGCCAGCTTGTCACTGTTCCAGCGCCGCAGTGTGTTGACGGCATCCACTCCGGCTGGTCTCCGAGAGGCTCGTCTGCTCTTGGGGACGAGCATTACGTGCCGGGGACCCGGGTTGTGGGGGAGACTGGCTGCTGCTGAGAGGATCCTGGCTCACAAAGCCTCCGCTCCCGTGCCTAGGGATGGCAGCGCCGTAGGACAGAGAAGGCGTTCCACTGCTCTCGGGTCGACGCCTCAGAATGGGCAGCTCTGGCGAAGCATTGGCTTCCTCCCCTCCCCTGTTCCTTTCCCTACCATCCCCTCATTCATTCACTCATTGTCATATTTATTGAGCACTTACTGCGTGCAGAGCACTGTACTAAGCGCTGCTAGGCCCTGGTGGTGGAGAGCTGCGTGGGAGCTTCTGAGTGTCAGGCCCGCCTTTTCTGGGTGGACCCAGGCTCCTCTGCCATCGTGGGCAGGGAATGTGTCTGCTTATGGTTGTATTGTAAAATAAATAAGTAAATGATGGTATTTGTTAAGCGCTTACTGTGTGTCAAGCACTGTTCTGAGTGCTGGGGTAGAAACAAGCTAATCAGGATGGACAAAGTCCCTGTCCCACTTGGGGCTCTCAGTCTTAATCCCCATTTTACAGATGAAATAACTGAGGCCCAGGGAATTGAAGTAGAGAAGTGAAGTGACTTGCGCAAGGTCACACAGCAGGCAAGTGGCTGTTGAATTTTAATAACAGTATTACTTGTTCCTTAACAGCTGTGAAGCTGTAGAATTTACCTTGCTTTATACACTTTCTCTCTTTTTGAAGTGCTTTGATTTGAAATAGAGTGATTATAACCCATTGCCATTTAGCATAGTTAATGGGAGGTATATTGAGCACAGATAATGACATTTCAATCAATCAGTCGTATTTACTGGGAGGATAGAGAAGCAAAGACACATCTCTCTAGTCTAACCCAGAGTGCCTATTTGCTGAATAGGATATGAAAGGTAGCACTTTGAAAATTAAGTACGAGGTTGATTCAGTTAAAAAAAAACCTAATAGAAAACCTTTTATTATCAGTACATATTTACATTGCTCTTGGATCTTTTGACTACATTGTATTTTTAATCGCTTTAAGTGTGTCTACCAACTCTTTTATAGGGCACTCTCCCAAGCACTGAGTACAGTGTTCTGCACATAGTAAGCACCCAATAAATACCATTGATTTAAAAACTACACGAAGGTATTCGGATCACTCTTGGGGATCTTTACCTGCTTTTCCGAGGGAAACTGTACTTGATTGTGTTTTCTTGCCTACCACTCCATTTTCATTGACCCAGTTAATAGTGAAAGATGGTTGTGGGCAGGGAATGTATATTGTGTTGTACTCTCCCAAGCACTTAGTACAGTGCTCAGAAGATACGATTGATTGATTGCTGATCGTGTCTACCGTCTATGCTGTATTGAACTCTTCTTAACACTTAATGCAGTGTTCTGCACACAGTAAGTGCTCAAAACCTACCACTGATTAGGTAGATTCTGTTTTCGGCCATTGCTGTGGTGCTCAGAGAAGGCAGTCTATCAGACCTTTCCAACCCGCTTGCTCTTTTCCAGACTTTGGGCTCTTTCTCATTCTTCCAAAACTTAATAATTTAAATCATTCAGAGCTGCCCTAAGAGTGCATGAATCAATTCCTTTCAGAGGCTTTAGGACATAGTGACCCGAGAACTTGGAGTTCTTCACATTTCCCAAGTATACCCATACCCATTCAGGTCAAGGTCTTCTTTTATGAAGGCTTCGTTACTTGTCGGTGGCCTAAATGATTCATTTCAGTCTTTATGGTATGCATTGTCTGGAAGCCATAATAACAATAATAATAATAATAATGCACTATTTGTTAGGTGCTTACTCTTTGCCAAGCACTGTAAGAAGCACTGGTGGTGGATACATATTAACCCCATCAGACACAGTCCCTGTCCCATATGAGGTTCAGTTTAACTGGGAAAAACAAGATTTTCATCCCCACTTTATAGATGAGGAAACTGAGGACCCGAGAAGTGAAATGACTTGCCCGAGGTCACCCAGCAGGCAAGGGGCAGAGCTGGGATTTGAATCCAGGTCCTCTGACTCCGAGGCCTGGACTCTTTCCACTGCACCACATCGCTTTCCTGATCAGCAGCTTGACTTTGGCAGGCCTTTTCAATCACGACTCTTTTCATTCACCTCTTATTTCAGTCTCTTGTCGGCTAATTGTTGGTTTCATGACTCACTTTCCCGATATTGATTAATGAAAGTCTTTTTGGCCTCCTTAACTTCTTTTGGTCCGTTTCCTTTGCTTGACTCAAGATGTATGTTCTCTGCGATTTCCAACCAAGGACTTATAATCTTGCTTGACTGTCTGCTTCCCTCCATTTGGAGGCGGCATTGATTTGTAGGAATAATGTGGGACTAGGAGCCAGGAGACCTGGGTCCTAATCCCAGGTCTGCCCCTTGCCTCCTGAATGACCTTGGCCAAGTCATTGACCTTTCTGGGCCTCAGTTTATTTTGTAAAATGAGGATAAGGCACCTTCTCAGTGGATATCTTTTTCGATAATGAGCCCTCCATCAGGCAAGAACTATCTGATCAGATGTTTGCTTTTTTTATGGTATTTCTTAAGCGTTTCTTATGTGCCAGGCACTAAGCCCTGGGGGTAGATCCAAGCTAATCAGGTTGGACAGAGTCACTGTCCCACATGGGGCCCACAGTAGTAAAGTGTTTTGCCCAAAGGTCACACAGCAGACAAGTGGCGGAGCCGAAATTAGAACCCAGGACCTTCTGACCCCGAGTCCGTGCTCTGTCCACTAAGCCATGCCGCCCCACGGTGTGTACCCCATGTTGTATGTTCACCAGTGCTTAGCACATAAGTACTTCCTAAATACCATAATTATTGTGAAATAGATTTTAGATAGTAGGGGGACGTTTAGATTGTAGATTGAGCAGAGTCACTTTCCAAACAGAAGGCAGCGTATCCTCCCTGCTTGGTGCTGCCGAAAGTGAGTTTCCACTCTGTGAACCGTAAAGTTATCCTGCATCCCATTCTCCTTATGGGTTTGGGCCTTTTTGGTGCTGTGCTTTCTGTAATAAACTCCGCCTGGGGTGAGTCCCACCTGGCATTTGCAAAAAAACGCTGTATTCTCCACATTAGTCATTCTGCCGATATAGAAGATGCCCAAGTGTTGGGGATGTTTTGCAGCCATTCCTCTTGCCCAGGGGCGAGGTAGAAACAGCCTTCCTTTCCAAGAAAATTGTCCAGTGAGAGAACACACAATAATAGGAAAACACTTTTGATTCCTGAAGGGATAAAGCAGAAGGACTTAAAAATGTCCAAGGACTTTATTATTATGGTATTTAAGTGCTTACTATATGTCAAGCGCTGGGTAGATCAGTTCAGACACAATCCTTGTTGCACGAGGGGCTCACAGTTAAGTAATGGCTTAGTGGAGAGAGCATGGGTCTGGCAGTCAGAAGGTCATGGGTTTGAATCTTAGTTCCTCCATGTCCGCTGTGTGACCTTGGATAAGTAACTTTACTTCTCTCGGCCTCAGTTACCTCATCTCTGGAATGGGAATAAAGAGTGCGCGCGCCATGTGGGACAGGGACTGTGTCCAATCTAATTTGTATCTACCCCAGGACATAGAACAGTGCTTGGCACGTAGTAAGCACTAAACAAGAACCATTATTATTATTATCTGTTGCACCTGGTGGAGACCCCACAAATATCCACTGGCCCCAGGCCCAGTGAGGGTTCAACGCAACCGTCATAGCCTTCCACGAAGTCCCTTCTCAAGGCATGGTAACAGAAAGTCCTGTTAGCAGGGTAGACTGTGAACTCGTTGTGGGCAGGGATTGTCTCTCTCTATTGCTGTACTGTACTTTATCAAGTACTTAGCAGAGTGCTCTGCATACACTAAGTGCTCAATAAATATGATTGAATGAATGAATGAAGGGTGGGCAGGAAAAATGTCCTTATTGGGCTCCTACATTTGTACTATTCCTAAGGCCAGAGTAATGCAGAGGCTGATAGGGCTAAAATACAAGAGGAAGGAAGCCCCCAAGCACCTCAAGGTGAGATCCCAGCAGCACTGCAGCCCCATCTAAGGTCAGATTCCAGGGTAGGTAGGCTGAGCCTTCCCCTGGTGGACTTCCTTCCCTTCCTTGTCTCATTTTTTTTATGGTAGTTGTTAACCACTTACCAGACACCTTACCAAACATTGGGATAAATACAAACCAATCAAGTTAGACACAGTCCCTGTCCCACCCAGAGCTCACAGTGTCCCACATGGGGCTCACAGTCTTGATCCTCATCGTATCTTCCTGGAACTTAGTTTTAAATGTCACGTCAAGAATAAGAGGATTCAGTACTTCAAAGAAAAATGGCAAAGGGGCTTAAAAAAACCCCAACACATGACAGCCCTTCAACATGCCAGACCCAAAACATAATAGTCCGATTTAGCCTGTCTGTTTTAATCTAGGCGTGAGCAGCGTGTGGCTAAATAAGCTGTGATATTTATGTATCTCCATAGCGTTCTTGAGGAAGCGGCATTAACTTCGACAGGTAGCAAAATACACGATGGTTCAGAGTCGCCTTGTCTAGTCAATAATGGGATATGTGAGGAAAGATTAGGGGTTGGAAGACTGCAGATAAAGAGGAATGAGAATGAATTGTTCTTCATCTCCAGGGCAAAAGGGATTTGGGTAAAGTATCAGTCAATCATATTTATTGAGCACTTACTGTGTGCAGAACACTGTACTCAGCACTTGGGAGAGTACAATAAAATAATAAATGGACACAGTCCCTGCCCACAATGAGCTTAAAGTCTAGAGGAGGAGGAAGACATTAATATAAATAAATACATTACAGATGTGTTCCTGAACTACAGATAAAGGCCAAGGTGGAGCTCCATGGGGGGGGGCTGGGAGGGGCGTTGGATGCCGGCCTGAATTGAGGCAAGGGGATGGACCGAGGAGAGGCACTTTCAGACCTGGGAATCCAGAGATTCCTGGGCGGTAGCAAAGCCCGGGCTTTGCCACGGACACTGGTCAGTGGGCACGGCCATCTGGAGGCTCAGCTTCGCGATCCACGTAATGCACGAAGTATAGCCTCCCGAGACCTTATGTGCTGCACTGGGGGGTTGAGATGCAGTATGGTCTAGCGGATAGAGCACGGGCCTGGGAGTCAGAAGGACCTGGGTTCTAATCCCAGCTCCGCCATGTCTGCTGTGTGATCTTGGGCAAGTCACTTTACTTCTCTGGCCCTCAGTTACCTCATCTGTAAAATGAGCCCCACATGGGACCTGGCCTGTGTCCAACCTGATTTGCTTATATCCACCCCAGCGCTTAGTACACCTAGTTAAACTCTTAAATGCCATCATCAGTTTACCTCATCTGTGAAATGGGGATGAAGAGTGCGATCCCCACATAGGGACAGGGACTGTGTCCAACCTGACTGACTTGTAGCTACTCCAGACCTTAGGACAGTGCTTGGCACGTAGTAAGCGCTTAACCAGTACCAGCATTGTTATTAAAAAATCCACTCCACAACAGACGGTGCCAGAGATGGCATCAGGAAGCGCTGGTGTGAAAGCGTTGCTTGTCCCTTTCTACCAGGCCCATATCTTTAAGCTATACTTAACAGCTCTTAATTCATAACGCTAATTACTATTTATTATTGACTGAGCAACGATGGTGTACTCCAAGCTGTTCAAAAACACTAGTTCTAATTACCCCCCAAACGACCTTATCAAAATCCAACCGATCCATTCGAGGGACTGTGTTCCTGGTTTGGAGCAGCATCGTAATTGATTAGCAGGAGCAACAAGTGCTTAATGAGATGAAACCACCATAGATCGAGATAGGCGGCTATTAAACATATTCTTAATAGTCAATCGGCACTTCATTACCATACATTAACTCTGTTAACATTAACTCTGTTATTAAATCCAAATTAATCCTACATTTGGGACTCTTAATTTTCAATGGGACCGACATCTGATTGGAAAAAAAAAGTTTTATGTATATGTGTGTACATGCATTTATATATATATATATGCATATATATGTGTATATATATATAAATGCATATACACACATATACATAAAACTTTTTTTATATATGCATATATATGTGTATATATATAAATGCATATACACACATATACATATATTCCATATTTCTGTCTTTGGAAACACATACACACACACATATATATGTACACATATATATGCATATATATGTGTGTGTGTATGTGTTTCCAAAGACAGGTCCAGCTGCTGTTTATCCAAACATTCCACTTCACCCCTTTGGCGGGCCCATGGAAAGGAAAGGTCTTCCCCTTTTAATGTTAAAGCTCTTGAAGCAAACCGGCCAAAGGGAGCTGTTCTCATCGGTTGGCTGTTATGAGAAATCAATAAATAATTATGGAAGGGAAAAGGCTTCCGATTTCCTCTAGTCCGAACCGAAGAATGAAGTCCATTTAGTAGATGCTCAACCGGGAGTGGCCTGGGAGGAAATGGAAATAACTGGGCATTTCTTAGCAGCATGGCCTAGGGGAAAGAGCGTGGATCTGGGAGTCAGAGGACCTGGATTCTAATCCCAGCTCTACCACATACCTGCTGCGTGACCTTGGGCAAGTCACTTCACTTCTCTGGGCCTCAGTTCCCTCATCTGTAAAACGGGGATCAAGACTGTGAGCCCCCTGTGGGACATGGACTGTGTCCAATCTGTGTCTACCCCAGTGCTTAGTACAGTGCCTGGCACATAGTAGGCGCTTAATAAATACCATTTGAAAAAATAAAAAGAGGAAGAACTCACTCTAGAAACAGTGCCTTCCTGGTTGGCTGCTTCTGCTCAAAGAGCATCTCCTTATCAGTGTGGTGGAGGAGAGTCCAAAATCTGGGCTGGGCGCCCAGTGATGATGATGATGATTATTATGGTGTTTGCTAAGCGCTTACTATGTGCCAAGCACTCTTCTAAGCACTTTAGTGGATACAAGGTAATCAGGTTGTCACACGTGGAGCTCTAGTCTTCATCCCTACTGGACAGATGGGGTACCCGAGGTACAGAGACGTGAAATGACTTGCCCAGGGTCACAACAGACAAATGGTGGATCCGGGATTAAAACCCACGCCCTCGGACTCCCAAACCCGTGCTCTTGCCACGAGGCCATGCTGCTTCTCGATAATCAGTGATGTTGCAGTGGCCCTGAGGAGAAACAGCATGGCTTACTGGAAAGAGCACGGCTTAGGAGTCAGAGGTCATGGGTTCTAATCCCGGCTCCGCCACCTGTCAGCTGGGTGACTTTGGGCAAGTCACTTAACTTCTCGGTGCCTCACTGACCTCATCTGTAAAATAGGGATTAAGACTGTGAGCCTCACGTGGGACACCCTGTTACCCTCTGTCTACCCCAGCGCTTAGAACACTGCTTCGCACATAGTAAGCGCTTAACAAATGCTAACATTATTATTTATTATTATTATGTCTCTTTGGGGCTGGCTCTGCCCCTTGGATCAAAAGGATGGTCTGCCGAGACCAGGCTTAGTCATCATGCGTGCTCTTTGGCAGGTGCCAGCCTTGGATGATACGCCTTGTCTTTGATGCCCAACGAGAAACCGCCCAAGCCGGCGGGCCCCAGCCTGATGGGTCGACCGTTCTTCCCCGTCATCCCCTTCTGTGGGGCTGCTGGCATAGCAGACTTCTCTCTCCCTTCTCCACCCACCTCCCCACCCCCCGACTTCCCGCATCGTTTCTCCAAATTTCAGGAGTAGGCATGGCTGTTCTGTAACGAGCCTCGATGACACAGAGGCTGGCGAAGCATCCCGATTGGTTTCCATAGCTACCTGGTGGTGTTTCCTGTATCATGAAACTCCTTTCGGAAGGCGACTTTCCCCCGCCTTCAGAGGGACCCGTTTTTCTTCGGGTGCCTTCCCCTAGACCCCCGTGATCGTCTCCTTTTCTTTTTTACTCTCGTATTCTCTCTCGAGAACGACTCACAGCGGCTCACCATTTTAGATGGCGGGCCGCCTGTTGGTGACAACCTCATTATGCGGGCATCAGGGGCTGACACTGCCCAGGTTGTCACGACAACAGGCCTCGATTCCCAGCCGCTCCGAGGGGTCCCTACCTCCGGCAGGCATGGGAACCGGTCTTCAGCTCTCAGCCGATGCTCAACCCGGCAGCCAATCGCAGGTGAGCTGGGAAAACATGACATCATGGTCCAACCAGTCCAGAAACATTTGAGAGTTGGTTGGCCGTCTCCCTCCTCGTCCGTTCTCCCCCCGTCCCCACCCCCCGTCCCCGCCGCCCCCATCTCCCGCCTTTCCGTAGCCAGATGGTTAGAGTGACATGACCGGCTCTCGGGCGTTACGGATTCAACCTGCGGGAGGGCTGTTGGAGCCCCCGGCTGGGCTTGGGGAGAGGCGGGGGGCACCCCCTCTGTGACCGACTCAGACAAAAGGAGGGAAAAAAGGGCAACGGTTCGATTGAACAATGCGGTTTGACACCAATCACCGCCGCAGAGACATTGCAGCCTAGAGATAATTAAAACCAGAGCCGAGAAGGGCAACTTCGTAACTCTGGCATTCATTCATCAGGAACCAGCGCTGTTAAAACCACTTATGTTTTCCCTGGTCTGGCGCTCTTTGTCTCTGTCTCAGAGTCTCTCTCTCTCTCTCTGTGACTCTGGCTCTTTCTTTGTGACTGTCTCTCTCTCTGTGGCTCAGTCTCTTTCTCTCTAGGGCTCTCTGTTGCTCTTTCTCTCTGCAGCACTGTCTCTCACTCTAAGTGTGGCTCTGTCTCTCACTCTTCCTGTAGCCCTATCTCTCGCTTCCTCTGTGGCTCTGTCTGACTTTCTGTGACTCTGTCTCTCACTGTCTGTGGTTCTGCCTCTCATTCTCTCTTTTGCTCCTCTCTGTCTCTCTCCCTCTTCCTCTCTCTCTCTGAGGTGCCCAACAGAGGGAAAGGGATTTGGATGCCCTTTGCCTCCATTGCATTGGGGGAGGGGACCAGGGTCATCAAACTCTTTCCATTTTGGCAGGGGATGTGCAGGTGTGGAATCTGTGGCGGCGGCTAGCTGTCTGAGCTCTATGTCCTGCCCCGTGACCAAGCTCCGATCCCATAGCATCCAGAGAGAGGCAATCCTGAGGCTAGGTGCTTTTCTGAAAGGCAGTGTGGGGGTTGTGGAGCGTCCGGGGCAGCCCTGCCTCCATTTCCTGCCCCTTCCCTGTGTCCATTGCTTAAATTCTGCCCCAGAGACTTGGCATCAGGGAACCGAATGCCAATGGCTCTTTGGAGGGCTTCCTGGGGTCTCATGGGGCAGCCGGGCCTGTCTTCCCACCTTGGGTTTGGCGTGGGTGTAGACTGGTGGCCGGGGGTTAGGGTGGAGGGAGAGCGAGGCACCAGGATCCCCCAGGGTTTGTTGGGGA
This sequence comes from Ornithorhynchus anatinus, assembly GCF_004115215.2. Taxonomy (NCBI): domain Eukaryota; kingdom Metazoa; phylum Chordata; class Mammalia; order Monotremata; family Ornithorhynchidae; genus Ornithorhynchus; species Ornithorhynchus anatinus. The sequence continues at coordinate 41,879,301 of NC_041733.1, forward strand.
GACAATGTGGCCTAGTGGATTGGGAATCAGAAGGGCCTGAGTTCTAATCCCTGCTCTGCCACTTGTCTTTCTATGTGATCTTGGGCAAGTCACTTCACTATGGCTCAGTTACCCCGTCTGTCAAGTGGGAATTAAGATAATAATAATAATAATGTTGGTATTTGTTAAGCGCTTACTATGTGTAGAGCACTGTTCTAAGTGCTGGGGTAGATACAGGGTAATCAGGTTGTCCCACGTGAGGCTCACAGTTAATCCCCAATTTACAGATGAGGTAACTGAGGCACAGAGAAGTTAAGTTACTTGCCCACAGTCACACAGCTGACAAGTGGCAGAGCCGGAAGTCGAACTCATGACCTCTGACTCCGAAGCCCAGGCTCTTTCCATTGAGCCACGCTGCTTCTCTAAGAGTATGAGCCCCATGTGGGACAGGGTTTGTGTCCAACCCGATTAGCTTGTATCTATCCCAGCATGTAGTACAGTGCCTGGCACATAGTAATCGCTTAACAAATACCATTGTTATTACTTTCTGTTGCCGAATTTTACATTCCAAGACCTTAGTACAGCAGTCTGCACATAGTAAGCGCTCAATAAATACAATAAATACGATTGAATATTTTGGGAGGAGGCACCTGAGTTCAGGCAACAGTGATGCAGATCCATCATCATTACCATCGTTGTATTTCTTGAGCACCTGTTGTGTGCTCTTGATTCTATTTATTGCTATTGTTCTTGTCTGTCCGTCTCCCCCAGTTAGACTGTAAGCCCATCAAAGGGCAGGGACTGTCTCTATCTGTTACCGATTTGTACATTCCAAGCACTTAGTACAGTGTTCTGCACATAGTAAGCACTCAATAAATACTATTGATTGAATGAATGAATGCAAAACCCAGGCCTGCCTTCAAGTGGCAAGTGAAAGGGGCAGCTGATTCGGAGGCCACGGCGGAAAAGGTGGAAGTGGCTCGGAAGGGACACGGTGACCCTGGAACTGGGACCAGAGAGGTCAACACCCTCCCCTCCCACCTCCAACTGAAGAAGTATTGTAGATTCAATCATGGGTATTTATTGAGCGCTTTCTGGACCAGGCACTTGGGAGAGTATAATGTAATCGAATTCCGTTGTATTGTACTCTCCGAAATGCTTAGTACAGTGCTTTGCACATAGTAAGCACTCAGGAAATACCATTAATGGAATAGGGAGGCACGATTCCTCTCCTCAAGGAGCTTACAATTTAATTGGGTCCCCTTCCCCCTTACACTGTGCATCTGACCGGATTATCTTGAATCTACCCAAACGGCTTAGTACATTGCTTGGCACAGAGTAAGCAATTAGCAAATACAGTTATTATTAGAGGTTCAAGTGGACTTCCATATGACACCATGTGACAACACTGTGTGCCCTGCCTCAGTACTGTGCTTATGATTCAGTCCCTGCCCTGCCCTACAAGAGCTTACAGTCTAACAGGCCCAGCATTATTTACAAATAAACAGCCCGGGGCAAAGATGCACCGATTTAGCTGTAATGGCCAGAGTACAGAAAGATGAATAACTGAATAAATAAGTTGAATATTCAAATCAATAAGCATCAAAGGGCTAAGGATGGCTAATGGGATGACATGGCCTGAGGCGGTGGAGCTTAATCGGGAGTTGAGATTTCGGGCAGGCTGTGAAGATGGGGAAAGCTGTGGTCTGGGATATTGGAGCAAGGGGCTGGAGGTGGGAGAGTTGAGAATAAGTGACAGGGAGAAGGTGAGTTAGGAAGGAGTTGAAATCTTCCCAGTCCCCTGGTGAACGACTCGACGGAACTCTGCGTTCCAGGACTCATCTGAAATTTCATCTCCAAATGTCCCCCAATTAATTCCCAACATCCCAGGTTGTACCAACTCACCACTCATCTCAACTGATTATTTGTAAATAGTAACAAACATATCCTTTATTAAGTCCTTCCCATGTGCCAGGCCCTGTACTAAGCACTGGAGGAGTCACAAGATGTGCAGATTGGGCACACGTTTCTTTTTGACTTTTTTTGTTGTGATTTATTAGGCACTTACTACATGGTAGTAGTGCCACGTAATAGATACAAACTCATCAGTCGATGTCCCACATGGGGCTCCCAGTGTAAACTTCACTTTTACAGATGAGGTAACTGAGGCCCGGAGAAGTGAAATGACTTGCCCAAGGTCACAGAGCAAATGGTGGAGTTGGAATTAGAACCCAGGTCCTTCTGATTCCCAGGCCTGGGCTATCTCCTCTAGGCCATGCTGCTTCTCCGGTGGATCTTCCCCATTAGAGAACAAGCTCCAGTGCTTACAACTGTGCTTGACTCATAATAAGTGCTTAACAAATACCATAAAAACTGTCTTCAATCTGTCATAACTTCCCAAGCACTTGTAATAATAATAATTATTTGTTTAGCGCTTACCATGGGCCAAGCACTGTTCTAAGCACCGGGGCAAATACAAGGTAATAAGACCGTCCCATGTGGTGCTCACAGTCTCAAGCCCCATTTGACAGATGAGGTAACTGAGGCACAGAGAAGTGAAGTGACTTGCCTAAGGTCACACAGCAGACAAGTGGCGGAGCCGGGATTAGAACCCACGACCTCTGACTCCTAAGCCCGGGCTCTTGCCACTAGACTGTGCTGTACATTGTACCCACTGGATGCTCAGGAAATAACATTAATTATAATAGTAGTAAGTGAAGTATTTGTTAAGCGCTTACTACCTGTCAGGCAGTGTTCTAAGTGCTGGGGTAGATACAAGATAATCGGGTTGGACAGAGTCCCTGTCGCACGTAGGGCTCCCATTCTTAATTCCCATTTTCCAGGTGAGGGACCTGAGGCCCATTCATTCATTCAATAGTATTTATTGAGCGCTTACTATGTGCAGAGCACTGTACTAAGCGCTTGGAATGTACAATTTGGCAACAGGGACAGTCCCTACCCACCGACGGGCTCACAGTCTAATCGGGGGAGACAGACCAGAGAAGTGACTTGCCCCAGGTCCGACAGCAGACAAGAGCAGGGATTAGAACCCAGGTCCTCCTGACTCCCAGGCCCGTGGTCTCTCCACTAGACCACCCTGCCTAGCTTCCTTTCGGAGTCAGGGGTCATGGGTTCGACTCCCGGCTCTGCCACTTGTCAGCTGTGTGACTGTGGGCAAGTCATTTAACTTCTCTGTGCCTCAGTTACCTCATCTTTAAAATGGGGATTAACTGTGAGCCTCACGTGGGACGACCTGATTACCCCGTATCTACCCCAGCGCTTAGAACAGTGCTCGGCACATAGTAAGCGCTTAACAAATACCGACATTATCCTTTCTGCTCGTCTCTGCTTCCCGCTCCACCTTGCCACACTCACCTTTTCCCCCTCGGCAGATTTGCAGGAAGCCAGCTGCTCTGCGAGCGAGCGGCACAGTGATTCATGTTGAGGATGGGGGCGGGGAGGCCGAGGCAGGTTCTTCTTAATTCCGGACCCGTGGGAGCCTGGGAAAACGCAATCATCTGCAGCCCGAACACTGAGAATTGAGCAACCCAGGAGATCCGTGGGAATGGGAGAGAGCGGGCCATGGTGGGAGAGCGGGAGAGGCCAAACTTGCCTCTGGCTGTTTTTGCGGTTGTGCTCAGTGGGTTGGGCATCGGTGCCACATCGCCTCCGAGGCCGGCTTAGGGTTGGCCTCCATCAGCCTGGCATGTCCCCGGCTTTCTCGTGATCTGTCGTCACCGGCCCTCATTTGGGAAATCTCTACCGGGAGGGTGTTTGGCTTGGCCCAGGGGATGGGGTTCGACTGACCTGGGGCTCCGTTTCGAGTCGGTGTCGGCTAGAGGAAGACGCACTGGTTGAGAGTCGTGAGAAATGAGTTCTGGGCTTCACCTCCACCACCTGCTGTCTAACTTTGGGCAAGTCACATTACGTCTCTGGACCTCAGTTTCCCCTGGCAGAGGATGAGGTGGTAATTTGGCAGGCGGGGGAATAAAATGAGAATAATAGTAATGATGGTATTTGTTAAGCACTTACTAAGCACTGGGGTAGATACGGAATAACCAGGTTGTCCCACATGGGGATCACAGTCTTCATCCCCGTTTTACAGATGAGGTAACTGAGGCACAGACAAGTTAAGTGGCTTGCCCAAGGTCACACAGCAGAGAACTGTGCAAGGGCTTAAGTTCTTAGGAAGAGAGGGGCTGGCGGAATCCTGGGGACGAGTCGAGGTGCTTCAATAGTAATTCAAGGAGCTGGTGGAAAGGATTACCCAAGCAAGTGATCTCTGGTGATCCAGACTGTGCTCTCACTGTGGGCAGGAACGTGTCTGCTGTTGGATTGTGCTCTTCCAAGCTCTTAGGACAGTGCTTTGCACACAGTAAGCGGTCGGTAAATATGGCAGTGAATGAATCTAGGGCCCGTGTCAGATGGAACCTGTGCATCAGCAACCTGCTTGAGACGGGGAGCTCAGGGTGTTTAGGTCAGCACAGGTTTGGCTTGCAGCTTCATACCCATGGGGCAAGCCCGCCCCGGCGTGCAGATTGCACGTATGTCTGCATGCGTGTTTGGGATGTGGACAGTGTATCCAAATCCTAGTAAACGGCTCTGTAGGAACTGGTGGTGGTGGTGTGTGTGTACGGGGGAGGGGGTCTTCGAATACCCCCTATTCCCACCCCCTCAATAGCAAGAAGATTTGGAGCGGTCGCTTCGAGTATAAGATCTTTCTCCCTCAGATAAAGAGGTCTGATGTCGCCCACCGGGTTTGTCCCGATGGAAAGCCAGGCCTGTCAGACCGGAGTCCATTTCAAAGAGGAAAAGCAGTGTGGCTTTTAGTGGAAAGAGCCCGGGCTTGGGAGTCAGAGGACGTGGGTTCTGATCCCGGCACCGCCACTCGTGAGCTGCGTGACCTTGGACAAGCCACTTAACGTCCCTGGGCCTCAGTTACTTCATTCAGTTGTATTTATTGAGTGCTTACTGTGTGCAGAGCACTGTACTAAGCGCTTGGAATGTACAATTTGTCAACAGATGTCTGGGGGACGATGACGACAAGGCAATCAGGTTGTCCCCGTGGGGCTCACAATCTTCATCCCCATTTTCCAGATGAGGTCACTGAGGCCCAGAGAAGTGAAGTGACTTAATGATGGTATTTGTTAAGCGCTTACTATGTGCAAAGCATTCTTCTAAGCGCTGGCGGGGGGCAGGGGGAGGGTGGATACAAGGTGATCAGGTTGTCCCACATGGGGCTCACAGTCTTCATCCCCATTTTACAGATGAGGTCACTGAGGCCCAGAGAAGTGAAGTGACTTAATAATAATAATGATGGTATTTGGTAAGCGCTTACTATGTGCCAAGCACTGTTCTAAATGGGAATTAACTGTGAGCCTCACGTGGGACAGCTTGATTATCCTGTATCTCCCCCAGCGCTTAGAACAGTGCTCTGCACATAGTAAGCGCTTAGCAAATACCAACATTATTATTATCTGTCAGACACTTACTATGTGCAAAGCACTGTTCTAAGCTCAGGGGGTGGGGGTGGGGGATACAGAGTGATCAGGTTGTCCCACGGGGGCCTCACAGGCCTCATCCCCCTTTTTACAGATGAGGCCACTGGGAAGTGAAGTGACTCGCTCAAGATTAGAACCCACGACCTCCGACTCCCAAGCCCGGGCTCTTTCCCCCGAGCCACGCTGCTGAACAAATGCCATTCTTATTGCTTATGATCATTTCAGCGTGGCTCGGGGGAAAGAGCCCGGGCTTTGGAGTCAGGGGTCATGACTTCGAATCCCAGCGCTGCCACTTGTCAGCTGTGCGACTGTGGGCAAGTCACTTAACTTCTCTGGGCCTCAAGTACCTCATCTGTAAAGAGTGGGGATGAAGACTGTGAGCCCCACGTGGGACAACCTGATTCCGCTGTGTCTACCCCAGCGCTTAGAACAGTGCTCGGCACAAAGTAAGCGCTTAACAAATACCAACATTATTATTATTATTAATTTCAGCCCCCCCCCCCCCTTGGGCTTTGGTGTGGCATCTCTCCTCCCTGTCCCTTCCCCTTTTTCCGGGGTGGGGGGGATGAGTTGGAGTCTCTGTCGTCTTTTTCTCCCCTCTGTCACCCTGGGTTGGAAACCAAAGCGGGGTCTGGGTGTGGGTCTGTCCTCCCCCCCGGTGTCCCCTGTTTTATTATGGGTTTATTATCTGGTGGCTGTGAGCCAATGAGCGGAGGCGGGGCCCGGTGACGTCACGGGCGAAGGACCGGCCCGCGGGCGGCGGCGGCGGCGGCGGCATCGGCGGCTCATCCCCGGCCGTCCGGACCCGCGCTGCCGACCGAGCGGCCCCCCCCGGGCCGAGGGCTACCGGGTGGGCGAGCGGGGGCGCAGGATGCCCGGGGCGACCCCAGGTAAAAAAAAAAAACAAACAAAAAACGCGGGGCCGGGGGAGGGGGGGGGGGGAAGGGGCGGCTCGCCCGCTTTGCGCTCCGCCGCCTGCCCTTCGCCGGCCCGGCCGCCTGGGGGCGGTGAGGAGCGCCGTGGCCCGAGGCGGGGGCGCGCATGCGCCGTGGGGCGGGGACGGGCCGCGCGCGCGCCCGAGGGAGGCCCGCTGCGGCCCCCCGAAGGAGGACCTGCCGCGTGCGTGCGTCTGTGCGTGCCCCCCGTGCGTGCGTGCGTGCCTGCGTCGGGCCGAAGCGGCCCTGGTAAGTGTGGCCACCCTGGCCTGCCCCCCCCCAGGACCAGACCTGCCCCCCGCCCCTCCTCTGCCCTCCCTCTTTGGCCATTCAGTCGCATTTATTATTAAAAGTATTAATATATCACAATTAAATTATATAATTCATATTCAGCGTGGTGGATATTCCTTTATATCAATTATATGGTTATATGGATATTGATTTTTGTTAATTCTATCACTAAATGATGATAATGATGGTATTTCTTAAGCCCTTACTAGTGGCAAGCACTGTTCTAAGCGCTGGGCTAGATGGTGACAATAATGATGGTGTTTCTTAAGCCCTTACTAGGTGGCAAGCACTCTTCTAAGCGCTGGGCTAGATGGTGACAATAATGATGGTGTTTCTTAAGCCCTTACTAGGTGGCAAGCACTCTTCTAAGCGCTGGGCTCGATAATAATAATGATGGTATTTGTTAAGCCCTTACTAGGTGGCAAGCACTGTTCGAAGCGCGGGGCTCGATAATAACAATAAGGATGGTATTTCATTCATTCATTCAGTAGTATTTATTGAGCGCTTACTAGGTGCAGAGCACTGTACATTTCTTAAGCCCTTACTAGGTGGCAAGCACTCTTCTAAGCGCTGGGCTAGATAATAGCAATAAGGATGGTATTTCGTAAGCCCTTACTAGGTGGCAAGCGCTGGGCTAGACAATAGCAATAATGATGGTATTTCTTAAGCCCTTACTAGGTGGCAAGCACTGTTCGAAGCTCTGGGCTCGATAATAACAATAATGATGGTATTTCTTAAGCCCTTAGTAGGTGGCAAGCACTGTTCTAAGCGCTGGGGGAGATAATGATGATGATATTTCTTAAGCGCTTACAAGGTGGCAAGGACTGTTCTAACCTTTGGGGTAGATAATACTAATAATTGTGGTTTTGTTAAGCGCCTACTATGTGGCAAGCACTGTTCTAAGCGCTGGGCTAGATAATAACAATAATGATGGTGTTTCTTAAGCCCTTACTGGGTGGCAAGCACTGTTCTAAGCGCTGAGGGAGATATTGATGATGGTATTTCTTAAGGGCTTACTAGGTCGCAAGGACTGTTCTAACCTCTGGCGTAGAAAATACTAATAATTATGGTATTTGTTAAGCGCCTACTATGTGGCAAGCACTGTTCTAAACGTCGGGCTAGATAATAATAATGATGGTATTTCTTAAGCCCTTACTAGGTGGCAAGCACTGTTCTAAACACTGGGCTAGATAATAACAATATTGATGGTATTTCTTAAGCCCTTATTATATGACAATCACTGTTCTAAACACTGGGCTAGATAATAATAATGATGGTATTTCTTAAGCCCTTACTAGGTGGCAAGCACTGTTGTAAGCACTGGGGGAGATGATGGTATTTGTTAAGCGCTTACTAGGTGGCAAGGACTGTTCTAACCTCTGGGTAGATAATACTAACAATTATGGTATTCGTTAAGCACCTACTATGTGGCAAGCACTGTTCTAACCTCTGGGGTAGATAATAACAATAATGATGGTGTTTGTTAAGCCCTTACTAGGCGGCAAGCACTGTTCTAAGCGCTGGGGGAGTTGGTGGTATTTGTTAAGTGCTTACTAGGTCGCAAGGACTGTTCTAACCTCTGGGGTAGATAATACTAATAATTATGGTATTTGTTAAGCATTTACTTGGGGGCAAGCACTGTTCTAAGCCCTGCGGGAGATAATGATGATGGTATTTGTTATGCCTGTACTATATGGCAAGCACTGTTCTAAGCGCTGGGGTAGATAATAATTATGGTATTTGTTAAGCGTTTACCATGTGGCAAGCACTCTTCTAAGCGCTGGGGTAGATAATAATGATGGCATTTGTTAAGCGCTTACTATGTGCAAAGCACTGTTCTAAGTGCTGGGGGCTATACAAGGTGATCAGGTTGTCCCACGTGGGGCTCACAGTCTTCATCCCCATTTTGCGGATGAGGTAACTGAGGCCCAGAGAAGTTGTCACTTGCCCAAGGTCACACGGCTGACAAGTGGCGGAGCCTGGATTAGAACCCACGACATCTGGCTCACAAGCCTGGGCTCTTTCCACCGAGCCATGCGGCTTTATTCTTGTACAAGCGCTTTATTGAGTGCTTACTGTGTGTAGAGCACTGGACGAAGTGCTTGGAAGGTACAATGCAGCGATAGAGACGATCCCCGTCCCAGGCGGAAGCCACAGGTCCTCAGGGGGCTTCCCCTCTAGGGCATCCCCTCCTCTTCATACTTATTGAATGCTGTGTGCAGGACACTGTACTAAACACTAGGGATTCCTCATCTGTTGCTGAATTGTACTTCCCAAGTGCTTAGTACAGTGCATTGCACACAGTAAGTGCTCAATAAATATGATTGAATGAAGGAATGAATGAATCTCCAGCCCCCCGCGCAGACTGTCCGTGACCTGTTGGACCCGAGGGGCTGAGTTCAGAGCCCTCTAGACTGTAAACTCATTGTGGGCAGGGAATGTGTCTCTTATATTGACCTCTCCCAAGTGCTTAGTACAGTGCTGTGTGCACAGTAAGTGCTCAAAAAATATGATTGACTCTGTTATATTGTACTCGCCCAAGCACTTAGTAAGGTGCTCTGCACACATTAAGTGCTCACATACAATTGACTGACTGTGTCTGTTATACTATTGTACTCTCCCAAGTGCTTAATACAGTGCTCTGCACACCTTAAGTGCTCAAACACAATTGACTGGCTGTTATACTGTTGAACTCTCCCAAGTGCTTACTACAGTGCTCAGCACAGAGTAAGAGCTCAGTAAATATGATTGAGTGACTGACAGTGTGGTGGGTTCAGTGCCCTCAGCCTCTGAGCCGAATTGTACATTCTAAGCGCTTAGTACAGTGCTCTGCACATAGTAAGCGCTCAATAAATACTATTGAATAAATGAATGGAAGCTGGGGGATGGCACAGCACTTTTCAGGCCGCTGGCTTCCGCTCTCCTCGCCCCTCCTCTCTTGCCAACGTATCCGGAGTAGAACTAATTGAGAAGGGGACTCTTCCTGTGGTTTGGGGGAGCCCCGATTTGTGGTCCCGGATATGAGATCTGGAAGTGTGCATCGTACCTAGGCCCAGAGAGGCCTGAAATGGGCGATGGGGAAGGGGCAGAGCTACTTGGGAACCCCAAGGCGTTGTCTTGGGGGCCGGCGGCTTCCCCCGGGAGTTGCAAATTCAACGTGCGAGGCGAGGGTCTGCGGCCCATCCGCGAGGGTCCCACCGTGAGGAAGGGAGGAGCGTCGGCCTTGGTTTTCCCGCGGCCCGCGCGACCCTGGTGATGAGCAGGGTCTGGGTGGCCGTCAGCTCCACGGTGCGGGCAAAGGGACTCCGGCCACAGGGATTCGGCCTCAGTAGAAACGTTCCTTCCCCATAAAGCTCAGGTCCCTTCGGCTCATGTGGCCCTTTTCCCATCGAAGCGGTGAAAACGGGAGGAGCCAAGAAGCCAGGTTGGGTAATGGGCAGATCCCCAAAGGAGGGGGAAATCACATGCGCCTCCAGAGGGGCAGCGTCTCCTCCTCTCCCACATCGCTGCCCGGTTTTGAATTGAGACTATTTCATTTCCCCTTTTGTGCTGGAAGTGGCATCAGGGACACTGTGGAGTAGGAAGGATTGAGAGAGCGGTCTTGGAGTCTGGGGTGGACGGCAGGAAACCGAGGCCTCGGAAAGATCCTGAGGTCTCACCCCACTCTGGGCAGGCTGGACCCCGAAAACTGCCTCAGGCAGGTGGATCAAAGGAGGATCAGAGGAGAGAAGCATGGGACGCAGTGGGAAGGAGGAGGAAAACCCTGGGAAAGGAAGAGAGAGTCAGGGAAGGGGTAGTAATAACTGTGGCATTTGTTTAGCATTTTTGTGTCAAGTACTCCACTAAGCAGCGGCGTAGGTACAAGATAATCAGAGAGGACTAGCAGTATCAATAGGAGGGGGAACAAGTATTAAATCTCCACTTTACGGATAAGGAAACCGAGGCTCTGAAGTTAGGGTCACATAGCCGGCAAGTGACAAATCCGGGATTCGATGGGAAGGGAGGTTAGCGGAGTCGGGAATCTGACAGCAAACTAAGCTAGGGTTGGCTACGGGAGAGCAGTGCAAGGACATTGGCTGGGGGGCTGGGGGAGGGAGCGTAGTGGAGACCTCCCCAGATCCCTAGGTTGTCCGACCTGAGTGGAATGTGGGGGGCAGGTCAGTACAGTGCTCTGCACATAGTAAGCGCTCAATAAATACGATTGAATGAATGAATGAGGCAGAAAGCAACAGTCCTCGTGATTTTCTTTTGTGAAACGACGGAGGCTGGAGACCAAGGACATCTAATGTTGCAACCTCCGCGACTCTCCGGCCGGGTCTCTTCCCTCGCCCCGCCTCTGTCTCCTCTCCAGCTTCTGCCGCGGTGTCTTCCTCTCTGCACAGTGCTCTGCCGGGGGACTGTTGTCTGGCAGTGGGACAGCACAGAAAGGAAGAGCTTCACATTGCGGTGGGAAAGGCACATGGGCCAGGACAGGACAGAGAAGTCTTTGCTTTCGGGGTGGGCGAGCCATCAGGAAGCCCAGCAAGGCTTGGGCGAAAGAGACCAGTCGAGTTTTGGCTGGTCTCTGCAGGTGGCTTAACAATAATAATAATAATAATGGTATTAAGCACTAACTGTGTACCAGCCACAATGCTAAGCACTGGGGCGGGTACAAGGAAATCATGTTGGACACGGTCCCTGTCCCACGAAGGGCTCACAGTCTCAATCCCCATTTTACAGATGAGGAAACTGAGGCCCAGAGAAGTGAAATGACTTGCCCGAGATCACGCAGTGGACTAGGGGTGAAGCCGGGATTAGAACCCTTGGCCTCGCTCTAGCCACTCCACCATGCTGCTTCTCTAAGTAAAGGACTGGTCTGGGATTTGAACCCGGGACCTCTTGCACCCTAGGCAAGAATCATACCCCTAGATCTTAGGCCACATACAGCAAATTGGGGGCTTCCCCTCTTCGAGGAGGACACGGAGGGGCCGGAGCTCTCTCTTGGGACGAGCCTCCCTTGCTGACAATTTCAGAATGCATCGTCTCCAAGGGGTTTTGCTCCTCTGGAGTCTTTTCATTCATTCAATCGTATTTATTGAGCGCTTACTGTGTGCAGAGCACCGTACTAAGCGCTTGGAATATGCAATTCGGCAGCAGATAGAGACAGTCCTTGCCCAGCAACCGGCTCACAGTCTAAACAGGGGAGACAGGCAACAAAACAAGTGGGCAGATTCTGGATTCTTTTACCCCTTTATCAGGATGGGGGCCAATTTCTCCAAAGGAAAGCTAAGGTAATATTAATAGCGGTAGTATAAGCACTCTCCATGTGCTGAACACTGGGAAAGGACAAGGTAATCAGATTTGATCCGGGTGAGCATAAACCGGGCAGGATTTGTGCAAAGTTCCCTAGCTTGGAAGTCAGGAAACCTGGGTCCCTGGGCCTTGGGAATGACACTTGATCTCTCTGAGCCTCACTTTCACAATATGTAAAGCAGGGAGACTCATTCTTGCCCCTCCTTGCCTTTCCAGACTGTAAGCCCAGTGTGGGCGGGGATTGTCTCTCTCTATTGCTGAATTGTACTTTCCAAGAGCTTAGTACAGGGCTCTGCACACAGTAAGCGCTCAATAAATACGATTGAATGAATGAGTGAGACAATTAATATGAAGGTGCTTTGAGTTCTTACTGAAAAAGCCTGTCTATCAACTTGATTGTCAGCTCTTAAAAATACGACTTGGGAATCGGGGAGGCCACTTGTCTCCAGACTGATCTCTGTCAATCAGTCATTCAGTCGTTACTATTTATTGAGGGCCATTTGGGTGCAGAGCATTGTGCTAAGAGCTTGGGAGAGTACAGTAGACATGCACAGCAGTAACATCCTTACTGCACATATTCATGTTTCAAGCTTTTGGGAATTTGTAATGGGTGTCGGTGCGATGGGAGAAGGGAGGAGCAGGGGAAGTTTCTAGAGCCTGAAGAAGGCAGTCCAGGCCCACAAATTTTATTTATATTAACGTCAGTCTCCCCCTCTAGATTGTGAGCTCGTTGCGGGCAGGGATGTGTCTGTTGCTCTGTTGTACTCTCCCAAGCGCTTAGTGAAGTGCTGTGCACCAGAGTAAGCACTTAATAACTACAACTGAATGAAAAAGGGGAACAAAGGGAGGGGGAGAGAATTCTTGCCCTTTTCTGAGGAGTGTGGTCCTGGCCCTGAGCCTCCTGTCTTCCTCAGTCCAAAAGGGTACATTGGTAATTAAAGAAGGTAGACGGTCTTCAAAGAGAATCCAACATATTTTAATCCGTGCATCTAAGAAACAGACTGTCTGCTCCTTGTCAGAGGTGGATTATGTGGTGTAAATTGTCCAACCCTGCTTTGTCTTCTCCTCCTCCCCCATTGCCTCATTGGCTGTGAAACTGCTCTCGTAATCGTAATAGTAGGGATAATTGCGGTATTTGTTAAGCACTTACTATATGCCAAGCCCTGGGGTAGATACGGGACGACCGGGCCGGACCCTGTCCATGTCCGACATGGGGCACTCCTTGTCCCAGTCCAAGAAAAGAGGAAAGAAGAGAAGATGAAATGAAAACTTCCCTGTAGCAGGTGTGGATTCCCGAGTCTCATCCCCATCTTGAATCATCGGGATGCTTTTCCAGACTCCTTAAGTCAGGAGTGGACAAAGCAGCGCCCAGTGGCCATGCCTGGCCCACCGCCACATTCAGCGAAAATAAAACTAAATTCAATAACATCATCACCCTTGGGGGCACCAGTATCAAGTTCATGTGGAGATAAACGAGGGAAGAAATAAGTAAATGTGTGAAGAAATACCACAAAGTTTCTTCATGCAATGAAGCCCCTAATCATTTTTTTGGGTAGGTGTCGTGTGTGGGTGGTGGCGGGGACATCCACTAGAGGGGCTGATGGCAGGGAATGGGCATCAGTCCGGGGATCTTCCAGGGCAGCCACGCTTGTGAGATTGTTGGGTTGAGCCGTGACAGAGACCCCTAAAACAGGACTCCCCTCTCTCTCCATCCTCCAGCCCCTCACTTTTGGCCCGGTGGCTGAGAGCCCTCCAGAGGAGATCTTTCCCTTCCCCAGCATGGTCTCTTTCTGACACAGTTCTAGTGGCTACCTCTCCCACCATTAGAGAAGCAGCGTAGCTTAGTGGAAAGAGCCCGGGCTTGGGAGTCAGAGGTCATGGGTTCGAATCCCCACGTCGCCACGTGTCAGCTCTGTGACTTTGGGCAAGTGGCTTAACTTCTCTGTGCCTCAGTTACCTCATCTGGAAATTGGGGATTAAGACTGAGCCCCACGTGGGACAACCCGATTACCTTGTATCTACCCCAGCTCTTAGAACATAGTAAGCATGTAACAAATACCATTATCATCATGATCAGCGCTTAGAACGGTGGTTGGCACATAGTAAGCACTTAACACACAGCATCATTATTATTGGCCATCTCTGTCCCTCTTCCCAAAGCTTCTGTCCCTAAATTGCAGCCAACACCCTCCCTCTCTGTTCATGGTAGCAATCGATCAGTGGTATTTATTGAGCACTTCTTGGATGTTGAGTACTGTCTACTAAGTGCCTGGGAGAATCCAGCGGAACAGAGCTAGTAGACATGTTCCCTGCTTATAGTATAGATTAGGAGACAGGCATTAAAATAAATGATGATACGCCCATAATGCTGTGAGTTGGATAAATCCAGGTGACGCAGAAGGGCGAGGGAGATGGGGAACGGAGGCTTTAGTCAGGGAAGGCTTCTCGGAGGAGATGGGATTTTAATTAGGCTTTGAAGGTGGGGAGAGTGATCGCCTGTCGGCTATGAAGGGGAGAAGGAGAGTTTTCTTGGCCTTTTCTGAGGAGTGTCGTCCTGGCCCCCAGCCTGCTGTCTTCCTCAGTCCAAAAGCAGAAGGAAAGAGGAGAGGCCTGGGGAGTTTTCGGTTGGCTCTTTCCGACTTTGACCTTCGTCTGTGGTTGGGCTTCCTGGAATTTCCCACAATTCAGTGTCACTTCTCCTTCTCAAATGATCTGGCCGAGGGCCCTGTTACCCCACCAGGGTGGGGGCTGGGATGTGTCATTTCAGAATCTCCCCTCCACCCTCCCGTGCCCACCTCGTTCTTTCTGAAGCGAGGGGAAGACTGGGAATGTGGGCCGGTGTGTGGGAGTCTGGGTGTGTAACGAAAACTCGCCCTGAGTTCATAATAATGACAATAATAATAATTATTGTATTTGTTAAGCACTTACTATATGCCGGGCACCGAACTAAGTGCTGGGGTAGATACAAAATGATCAGATTGCACTCAGTCCCTGTCCCATACAGGGCTCGCAGTCTTAATCCCCATTTTACAGATGAGGGATCTGAAGTCCAGAGAAGTGAAGTGATTTGCCCAAGGTCACGCAGCAGATAAATGACCGATCCGGGATTAGAGCGCAGGTCCTTCAGACTCCCAGGCCCGGGCTCTATCCACTAGCCCACGCTTCAAAGGTCTGACTTCTGGATTTCTCGCCAGGCCTGGCCTTCTTAGTGTCCACTGATCGGTTACTGGTGTTTATTGAGCACTTGCCGTGTGCAGAGCTCTGTACTCAACGCTTGGGAGAGGACAGATACAGTAGGGTCACTAGACACGATCCCTGCCTAGTGGTTGAAGGGCAGGGGTTTTCTGAGATGCCCCCAATTTGTCCGAGGTGGTTGCTGGTGCAGTCTTGAGGGGAACCCTTCTAGTCCACGCAAATGCCCTGCAGCTGGGCTTTACAAGTGAGGCTCATAAAAATAACTGTGGTATTTAAGTGCTTCCTATGTGCCAAGCACTGCGTTAAGCCCTGGGGTAGATATAAGGTAATAATGATGGCATTTGTTAAGCGCTTACTCTGTGCCAAGCACTGTTCTAATCACCGGGGTAGTTACCAGGTAATCAGGTTGTCCCACGTGGGGCTTACAGTCTTAATCCCCATTTTACGGATGAGGTAACTGAGGCACAGAGAAGTTAAGTGGCCTGTCTAAGGTCACACAGCAGACGAGTGGCGGAGGAAGATCAGAACCCACGTCCTCTGACGTCCAAGCCCGGGCTCTTTCAACTAAGCCACGCTGCTTCTCAAGATAATCGGGCCCCACCTGGGGCTCACCATCTAAGAACGGGGGAGAGCAGTTATTGAATCCCCATTTTGCAGGTGAGGGAGCTGAGGCCCAGAAAAATTAAGTGACCTGTCCAAGGTCACACGGCAAGACAACCTGACTTCCAGTTGGGGGTGTGTCCCTCGCTCTCATGCACACACGTGTACGAGTTTGGCCACCAGATCCAAGGTAATTAATTGGTTTAACTCTTCCGGGGACCCAGCCCTAGCCATCCACGAGTTGGGCGTCAACTCCAAGTTGCCCTTTGGACCGAAACCATCAAAGAACCACCCCATTCTACCACTAGCCCCCCTCCCCACCCCGAATCCAGCAGAGAGAAGATGGGAAGCCAGCCCGGACTCTATAGCCCCCGGACAAAGGGGGTCTTGGCAGCTTAGGAGGAAGGGCGGGCATGCCCGTGGGCGTGCATTGCCCGATGGGTGTGCGTCTGCTGCTTCTCCCCCTCGTGGGCCTGATGGAAGGGGCTGGGGGGCGGGGAAGGGGACGTCTCGCTCTCATCAGGAACCTATGGCCGCTCCCGTCCCCGCCTCCCCCAGCTCCGGGTTGAGGCTTGTCGAGCAGGCTGGCTCGGGTCTGGTTCCCACGCGGTCTCTGCCCGGCCCCGGGACCCGTCCAAGCCCCATCCGAGCCCGGGCCGGTGACTCAGAGAGCTGGCGGCGGTGGGGAGGAGAGGGGAGGGGAGGGCACAGCCTTATGCACTGGCACCTTCACGATAAACCCTCCGCTCTGTGGCAGCTGCGGGGGCTCTCCTTGAATCGGCGCCCGCTAGGATGGAGGCGGCGTGGGCGCCGGTGGTCCGAGCGCAGGAGGGATGGGGCTCTGTCGGGATGGCCGCAAGAGGGGCGAGGCTCCGGCACGGAGGCTGGGAGGGCGGCTAGTCCCCCACGTGTATCCGAGAGCTGGTGACTTGGGGCGCGGAGAAGGAAATTGCCCCAAAGCTGGGAAATTCAGATGTTATTCTTGTCCTTTCACATCTCCTTTTCTGCCGCCTCCTCCTCAGCAACCCCCACCCCAAATATAATCCCTCTTGAAGGCAGCCGTGGAGGATGCAGGGAGTACCCAGCGGATTACTTCCTTGGTACCAGATCCCGAAACGGGGAGCATTTTCCGGGAGTATGAGGGGTTGAGTGACTTGGGGAAGCAACGGCGTGGCCTAGGGGACGGATCACCTGCCTTCTAATCCCGGCTCCACCGCTTGCCCGCTGTGGCACTTCGTGGAAGTCACCTCACTTCTCTGGGCCTCAGTGACCTCCTCTGTAAGATGGGGATCAAGACCGTGATCCCCACTTGGAACAGGGATCGATTCGCTTGTATCCACTCCAGCGCTCAGTACGGGGCCTGGCACATAGTAAGCATTTAACAAATACGATAATTATTATCATTATTGACGGGATAGCGGCTGCCTTTCAGCGAGCTAGTATCTGGGGCCTTCCGTGGCTCCGCTGCTAGGAGTTACAGCAGCTTCTGGGGTGGACAGCCTAATTGAGGGGAAACTGTAGTTTGTGTCGACCGGCTGGAACTGGGGCAGGGACTGAAGAAGAACAAACTATCAGAGGGCAGTCCAGGCCTTCACCCAGAGGCAGGGGATCTCCCAGCCGGACCCTAGGTCAGGACACAGAAGCTGATGTCTCAGAGAGCCGCTTGCCTGCTGTGTGACCTTGGCCAAGGCACTTCACTTCTTTGTGCCTCAGTTCCCTCGTCTGTAATATGGGGATTAAAACCGTGAGCCCCACGTGGGCCAACCCGATTACCCTGTATCTACCCTGTGGATAGAGGGAAGATAGAGGATAGTGGAAAGAGCCCGGGCTTGGGAGTCAGAGGTCATGGGTTCGAATCCCCACTCCGCCGTTTGTCAGCTGTGTGACTTTGGGCAAGTCACTTAACTTCTCTGGGCCTCAATTCCCACATCTGTAAAATGGGGGTGAAAACTGTGAGCCCCACGTGGGGCGACCTGATTACCTCGTATCTACCCCAGCGCTTCGAACAGTGCTCGGCACATAGTAAGGGCTTAACAAATACCATCATCATTATTATTACCCCAGTACTTAGAACGGTGCTTGGCACATAGTAAGCGTTTAACAAATACCATCGTTTCCTCAGCGCTTAGGACATAGTGAGCACTTAACAAATAACATAAAGAAAGAGAGCACCTGGGGACCATGTAGTGATCACAGATGACCAGACTTTGGACTTCTCTTTCCCCTTCCTAGTTTTCCCAACCGGCCCGGCCTTCATCCGCCAGCGGGTTGCTGCGGAACAGCAGCCTTGGGGACCCTCTCCCCTACGTGCTTGTCCCAAAGGGGAAGAAGGTAGGCATGAGCTGGACCCGCCCCGCCGACTTGCGGTTAAATGGGGGTTGACGGGATGGCTACAGTGAGACTGGTGCTCCTTTGGTGTCTCGTTACTGCTGCTGCCGCTCCCCGGATCTCCCAGCAGGAACCCTCCCACCCCCCCACCCCCCACCCCCGTCCCGTGGGAAAAGCTTTGCCGCCAAGGTGATACGTTGCACCGGGAGGAACGAAAGCATTTATCGAGGGTCCACTGGATGCAGCACTCTGCACTAAGCAGTCAGGGCATACAAAGCAAGCAAGTGACGTAATCCCTGCCCACAGAGACCTGGCCCTTTCACCGGGAGGTAGACATGAAAGCATTTACCAAAAAGACTCATCGAAATAAGTAATTGAATGAGCCGTTTCCTCCGCCAGTCATCCCTGCCAGAGCCTCAGTGTGGGATTGGGTGTCACCTCTCTTCCTTGAGCACAGATAGAGCAGGCCCGTTGTGAAGCCGTGTGGGGGGCTGTCTGTCTGTCTGAACCCCGGGCAGCCCGGGATCACCGTGGTTGCCCCTTGCAGAGGCGAGGGCCGGGTAGCCCTGGGCAATAGCCAAGCTCACAGTTCCACGCTCCCATCGGCCTGTGAATATTTCAACGGCTGGAAAAGTGGTATACCGGCTCCCAATCAGTCAATCAATTAATGGTATTTGTTGAGTGCTTACTTATGGGCAGAGCACTGTACTAAGCATGGTGTAGTGGAGAGAGCCAGGAGCCTGGGAGTCAGAAGATCATGGGTCTAATCTCAGGTCCATCACTTGGCTGCTGTGTGACCTTGGGCGAGTAACTTGACTTCTCTGGTCCTCAGTTACCTCAGCTGTACAACGGGGATTGAGACTGTGAGCTCCACATGTGTCCAACCCCCTTTACTTGTATGCACCCCAGCGCTTAGCACAGGGTCTGGCAAATACTAAGTGCTTAACAAATACCACAGTTATTATTGTTATCATTATCTGTGTGTTTGTGTGTGTATGTGTGCGTGTGAACCTGGTCGGCCCAGGTTCACCTTGGCTGCCCCTTGCCAAACTCACGGTTTGGAGGCAGCCATTCCCATTGGCCTGGGAATATTTCAGCAGCTGGAGCGTGGTAGGCCAGCTCCCAATCTGTCAATCAGTGGTGTTTATTGAGTCCTTACTATGTGCAGAGTGCTGAACTAAGCGCTTGGGAGAATACAATGTAGCAGAATTAGCGGATGTTGAGGAATAGGAAGCCCCGTTTATTGATGCATCCCAAGGTCCCTCCTCCTGTGAGATTTTTCAGGGGTCGTGGTCATCGGTGTATAATAATAATAATAACAATAATTCATAATAATTGTGGGATTTGGTAAGCGCTTACTACACGCCGGGCACTGTACTAAGCGCTGAGGTGGAAAAAAGCAAATCGGGTTGGACACAGTGCCTGTCCCACGTGGGGCTCACGGCCTCAATCTCCATTTTACAGATAACTGAGGCAGAGAAGTGAAGTGACTTGTCCAAGGTCACACAGACAAGTGGCGGAGCCGGGATTAGAACCCATGGGCTTCTGACTCCCAGGCCCTTGCTGTATCCACTGTGCTATGGCGCTTCTCTTAATGCATCTCCAGTGGCTGCCCAGCCACTTCTATATCACACAGAAACTCCTTATCATTGGGTTTAAAGCATTCAGCTCGCCCCGTCCTACCTCACCTCACTGATTGCCCGCTACAGCCCAGCCCACACAATCCGCTCCTCTAGCGCCTCGCCACCTCATGATGGCATCAACAGTTCCCAGGAGCCACCCGCCCCAGGATTTACCATAAGGATCGAAACCAGGCCCCTGACCTTGGCACTGTTTTCTAGGAAAACAGAATCCCTGGTGGGGAGGGTAGTGGGGCCTCTGCCCGTCTTGGGAGGTGGGAACCGTGGTGTCTTGCCCTCCCTCCCCCGCCGGATTTGAGGCGAGGCTCATCTCGTTCCGAAAGCGGGTCTATCTCCCCGGGCTGCTGGCCGGAGGCCCCTTTGCTACATCGCTGACGTGGGCTCCGCTGATCGTAAAGAAACATTTTCTCTCCTGGACATCGGCTCGCCCGGTGACGTCTGTCGGCCCGTTCCCTTCCTCCTGGGGGAACTCGGTGTTGGCAAGTAGATTCATTTGTTTTACAAAAAGCGATGAGCTCTCTGACGCCAGGGCCCATCCTGTCCCAGCCATTTCCCTCATCTGCCCTTCCCCCGTGCCCGCCCCTTGCGGAACTGTCTTAGGGAGCGAAGGTGCCGCCAAAATTCCTTCTAAGACTGCGCCTTCCGTCCTACTGAGAATCCGTGCGTTGGCCGCAGGGCAGATGTGAAGACAATCAGTGGTCTTTATCGAGCACTCGTCGTGTGCCGAGCCCCGTACTAAGTGCTCAAGAGAGGATAATGCGGTAGAATTGATAGACACGATCTTGTCCCTCAAGGAGTGTACAGACATTTGACATGGCTCTGGATAGAGGCCCCGCGGAGACCATCTGCAGACCATCTTCTGGTCTCCTTACCTCACCGGAGGCCTGCTTTGCTTGGTCTGAAGCCAGGCAGCAAATGGTCACTGCCTTTCTCTGTTTTATAAAGCCGGCTGATGATAATCATAACGGTAATGATAATAACCGTGGTATTTGTCAAGCGCTTACTACGGGGTAAGCGCTGGAGTAGATGCAAGTTAATCACATCAGACACAGGTCTGAAGCAGCGTGGCTCAGTGGAAAGAGCATGGGCTTTGGAGTCAGAGGTCATGGGTTCAAATCCCGGCTCGGCCACTTGTCAGCTGTGTGACTTTGGGCAAGTCACTTAACTTCTCGGTGCCTCAGTTACCTCATCTGTAAAATGGGGATTAAGACTGTGAGCCCCACGTGGGGCAACCTGATTCCCCTGTGTCTACCCCAGCGCTTAGAACAGTGCTCAGCACATAGTAAGCGCTTAACAAATACCAACATTATTATTATTATTATTATAGGTCACACATGGGGCTCGCAGTCTAGGTATTGGATTCCCATTTTACAGATAAACCGAGGCCCAGAGAAGTGAAGCGACATGGCCAGGGTTGCCCATCAGGCAAGAGGTGTAGCCGGAACTAGAACTCGGGTCTCCTGGCTCCCGGTCCTGGACTGTTTTCCCTGGGCCAGGCTGAGGCTGAAACCCTGATGGTTAGTTAAGGATCATGTTTATATTGGCAAGTCCATTAGATAACAATAATAATAATAATGGTACTTGTGAACCGTTTACTATGTGCCAAGTACTGTTCTAAGCACTGGGGTAGAAACAAATTAATCGGGTTGGCCACGGTCCCTGTCCCGCATGGGACTCAAAGTCTTAATCCCCATTTTACAGATGAGGTAACTGAGAGGAAGCGAAGTGACTTGCCTGAGGTCACACAGAAAATGCAGTCATCCTGTGTTTGGGGGACCAGTCATCATCATCATCCTGCCATCTCTCTGCTGGCCGGTCGGTCCTGCGGCCAAGGCCCTCGGTGTCCCGTTGTCTGTGTGGCCTTCTGTCTGGCGGCGGGAGGTCCCTCGCTTTCCCTGTCCTGTTGTTGGTCCTGGGGGCCCTCCTCAGCCCTCCCCTCCATTGGCTAGTTAAAAAGAAAGTTCCAACAACCTCCTTTCATCCCGAGCAAAGCAGAGAAGCAGCATGGCCTGACGGGTAGAGCACGGCCCTGGGAGGCAAAGGGACCTGGGTTCTAATCCTGGCTCTGCCCCTTTTCTGCTGGGTGACCTTGGGCAAGTCACTTCACTTCTCTGGGCTTCAGGTCTACTCCTCTGTAAAATGGGGATTGAGGCCGTGACCCCCAGGTCGGACAGGGACTGTGTCCAAGCTCATTATCTCGTATCCACCTCAGCGCTTAGTACAGTGCCTGGCACATAGTAAGCACTTAACAAATACCATAAGCAGAAAAGAAGAGGACGGGGCCGGTTGCGCACCGCACGACCGGCCGCCTAGTGAGGCGTTTCTGCGGCACCTTAGTGTGAAAGAGAAGCGCCACAGCTTTGGCCATGCAATCCGGGGGATGAAATTCCAGCCCTGCCGATGCTCTAACAAATTAAACTGGCTCGCGGCGGCGACTCTGGAGGAAGTTCTCCATAGGGCCCAGCGGGGAAAGAGGACCGGTACCCGGCGGGAGCAGCGCTTCCCACAGGTGAGACCCTGGCCTCGGGGGGTGGGATTTTCCTTGGGCCATCTAGGAAGCACCGGGCCACCTTGGGGACTTACAGAGACGCCATCCCTGCCCCTCAGAAGCGTGCAGTCTAAAGAGGAAGATGGGCAGCCTGGCCGTGTGGAAAGAGGGCGTGACTCGGATCCAGGAAACCTGGGTTCTAATTGCGGCTCTGCCGCTTGCTTGCTGGATGACCTTGGACGAGTCATTTACTTTCTCCTTGCCTCATTTTCCTCATCTATAAAATGGGGATTCGATACCTGTGCTCCTTCCCATTTAGACTGTGAACTCTGTGGGGGACAGGCACCGGGTCAGACCTGATCTTATATTTATGCCAGTGCTTAGTCCATTGATCCACACATAGTAAGTCCTTAATAAATACCACCAGTACTGATACCCAGTCAACCAAAGGGACTTAGCACACAAGTTAAGTAACATATGATAATGACTATAATAATTATAGTAATTATGGTATTTGTGAAGCGCTTACAATGTGCCAAGCACTGTTCTAAACTCCGATGGGAGGTTAAAAATAAAAATGATGGAATAAAAGTTACATCAAGGGGAAAATAGGAAATCTTAGAAGTGATAATTGGCCTGGATGGTGGGTGATTGGCGAGGAAGCCAGCTGGGGTTAATCTGAGCAGGTAGTTTGGAACCTTTGAGTGTGAGAACTCTGGGCAGGCCAGTATAAGCCAACCCTGAGGTAAACGTTGGTGTGATTCAGGCAGAGACCTTCTGAGATGTAGGCCCAAGTGTGTCAGTCATCCTTATCCATCAATCAATCAATCCCACCATCATCATCAGTCTCTGCAGAGAATGTGCTGTGGGAAACCTGATTATCTTGTATCTATCCCAGTGCTTAGAACAGTGCTTGATAAGTGCCCTTATATTGCTCCAGGTGCTTAAGAAATGGCAAGGAAAGAAAAGGAATTAAGGCATAGAGCCTGCCCTTTGGAGCCAGTAATAATAATTAAGAGTAATTATGGTATAAAGTGCTTACTTGCAAATCAGGTTGGACACAGTCCCTGTCCCCTGTTAATTCCCATTCCCATTTTACAGATGAGGTAACTGAGGCACAGAGAACTGAAGTGACTTGCCTGAGGTCACCAGCAGACAAGTGGTAGAGCCAGGATTAGAACCATGACCTTGTGACTCCCAGGCCCTTGCCCTATCCACTGTACCCTACTGCTTTTTAGGCCTTGTGGGAGAGATAACCATGTCAGTGGATCAGGGAAAGAGTCCCTCTTGGGTCCTTTTTGTAGAGAAGCAACATAGCTCCGTGGAAAGAGCACAGCCCTTGGAGTCAGGAGACCCACCTTCTAATCTCCCGGCTCCACCACTTGCCTGCCTGTAGCCCTTGGGCAAGTCCCTTTATTTTTCTGTGCCTCAGTTTCTTCAACTCCTGAATGGGGATTCAAGACCGGTTCTCCCTCCCGCTTAGACTGGGAGCCCCATGTTGGATAGGGACCGTGTCCAATCATATTATCTTGTAACTACTCGCAGTGTTTAGTATAGTGCTCGGCACGTAAGAAGCCCTCCACGTAAAGCAGTGTTATTACTGTTATCACTTAGCCCCCCAAAGGGTTTGGAAGCTCTCCTTGGGCTCCACGTTGGGCCCGATTGAGAAGCAGCAAAGGCAACTAGATGGGTCAGTGTGGTTTCTGGAAGAGTTGCTCTAAACCAACCCAGATTTAGATGGACTTTCGGCACCCGGACTTGCCAGTACCCCTCTTTACATCAGAGGACTCTCTGGGGCCTCCAGAGGTCATTTAGTCTATGCCCCTGTCTTCAGACCATCAATGAGAGCTTTCTGGTCAGAGTCGTCCCCCGTCGTCCCCCTCCCCCCGTCCCCCGTCCCCCCCCCCCCCCCCCCGCTTCCTATCCTCTCCCCGCCCTCACTGCCGGTTCTTTTTCACGTCTAACCCTAATCTCTCTGGCCGCAATCCAGACCCACCCCTCTTGTCCCTTGGAAACTGAAAAGCCACCCTTTGACCCTTATGCCACATCCCCATCTTTGGTCTTTCGTTTCTTCTGCCTCCTCAGACTTTTAAACGAGTCACCTTCAGAACGGCAGCTGGGTGACTGTGTGGAGGGGAATTGTGCGAAAACCCCCAGCTGGTCTGTCTTGTTTAGTGCAGCTGGATATAATGGCTCCTTTTGACTTCTTTGGAAAGAGAGGGGGGCTGAAGTGACCCTATTCAGGCTGAGCTGCTGCCTATTAGCTCGAGGACAAGCCGCACCTGCCCTCAGGAAGAAATCTATCCACGCAAAGGCTTCAGGTTTTAGAGGTCTAAATGTATACTTTGGCGTTAGCGATTCAGTATTTCAAGCTCCTGCCACCCGCAACTATCTAGGTAACCAAAGCCAGGTTATTTTCAGTGCAGTGGGCTAAATTAATCTAGATAAATTAGAATCAGCCCAGAGGGGTGATTTCTGTTATTTACTCTGCTACATTGCGAGCAAAGTAGAGGTAGGCAGAGAGTGAAAAGTGACCTGTGCTAGGCAGTGGATATATATATATATATATTTTTTTTTTCCCCCGTGTGTGTGTATGTGAGATAGAAAGTGAGATGTGTGTAAGCACGGACTGTGTGTATGCTTGGGAGAGAAATGGAATCAATTTAATGTGTGGCAGAGGGGAGAGATGTCTCAGGTTTTCACCAACCCATAAGTTACCAATGCTGTCTAGCCAGTACTCGGGTCAGCTGCTCCTGTTCTGGACTCCAGAGACAAGGCTGGTTTTTGTGTATTCTTCATGATAATATCAAGGATTGTTATGTACAGTCATGGCACCATTTGAACATCACTAGAGAGCTAGATTTTGTGCTGAGAAGAACTGTAAACTCAGCGACTCTCGGCTCTCCATTAGACTCGGAGAGAAGATGAGGGGTGAGCCACTTGGGTTTATTCATTCATTCAATAGTATTTATTGAGCGCTTACTATGTGCAGAGCACTGTACTAAGCGCTTGGAATGAACAAGTCGGCAACAGATAGAGACAGTCCCTGCCGTTTGACGGGCTTACGGTCTAATCGGGGGAGACGGACAGACAAGAACAATGGCAATAAATAGAGTCAATAGTTTAGGCAGTAAGATTATACTTTGCACTTTCACATCCGTCCTATCCTTTGTTCTCCCCGTGGCATGCAAAGGATGGGTCCTTTTCAATCACATTTACTGAAGAGAGGTTAAGTGACTTTTCTTAGGGCCACACGGCAAGCCACGTGACTTGGTTTAGAAATCAGGCAGCTTGACTCCCAGGCCGGGTAACGCTGGCTTGGAAGACCACCGCGCTATTCATTACGGGCCATCTGGACAGGTTGTGCTGGTTGGAAGGGCAAGATTCAGTTGCCTGCAAGCTCGTCGTGGGCAGGGAATGTATCTGTTTTATTGTTATTTTGTATTCTCCCAAGCACTTAGTGCAGCGCTCTGCACGGGAGAACGCACGGGGTGAGGGTGGCCGAGGAGCCAATGGAGTGAGGCCAGTCCGCGAACATGAGAGGGGAGGGGGAGGGAGGGGCTGGGGTGGGAAGGTTATGGAAACTGGAAGGTCTGGTAGGAAACTCCGTTTGACCCAGAACACGATGGGTACCTAGGAGAGGAGAGAGGAGCAGAGCCAAGGGGAGATGGTTCATTCATTCATTGTCGTATTTATCGAGCACTTACTCAGTGTAGAGCACTGTACTAAGCGCTTGGGAGAGTACAATATAACAATAAACAGTCACATTTCCTGCCCATAGCAAACTTACAGTCAGGATTGTTCTAATGGCTGAATTCTGAACTGTTGTTGTTAAGACAGACTGTAAGCCCTTGAGGGCAGGGAACGTATCTACTAAGTATATTGTCTGTCCTCTCCCAAGCATTTAGTGCAATGCACTGGACACCGTAAACGCTCAATAGATACCACTGATTAACTGGAAGGCAGGAAAGGAAAATGGCAGTAGCGAAGTGTGGTGGTTCTTACGGTTTGAATGAGAACTTGAGAGAGAAGGGGGACCCAGTTGATTCAGAGGAAGAAGCGACAGATCCGGTGCCCCATTGACCAGTGGAAAATGGAAGGGATCTAAGGTCGAACCTAAAAATGAAATGAAGAGAATCTGGCCACGGAAGGCTGCTCTGAGGCTGGAGCACTGGGGCCAAACTTAGGGGCCTGGAAAGCTTCTGCTGTCCGGCCTGCAGCTGCAGGGCTCGGATTGCTTTCTACAGATTCCAAATTGGCCTCGACGGAAAGGCCCTGCTGGGTGAGTTCCTGGGTGGTAGGTTGTCCCGGGAGCTCTCTCCAGGACAGAGGGCAATTTCTCCTCATGAATTCTGGGCCGAGAGGTCCCTCCTGCCCTCTGCTGATGGCAGGACCCTGCAGGATCCCGAGGGTTTCGATCGTGGCATTGCCATGGGGCGGACAGGAGAGGTGTTTATACCCATGGGATGGGGCGATGTGGATTCAGTTCGTCTAACTGCTTTTCGCCACCTGAGCTCCGTCTCAGGATGGTTGGGGTCTTGGCCCAGCCTAAGGGGTGGCAAGAACGGCACTCGGCCCTGGTGCTCCGCTCTATCCTTTCCTAGCGTGGGATGAAGCCAGGGCCTTGGCCACCGGTTGATCGGTTATTACTGACCGCCACCCGCTCACCTGGGAAGCGAAAGCCTGCTTCTGTTGGACCCTCATTAATCTAGCCAGGGCCACTCAGTAGCCCAACACCCCAAGAAGAGGAGGATGATCGAGACCACTGGATGATTATAAACCCGCCACTAGCATTTTGACAGCTGTTCCCAGTAAGCGAGCAAGGGGGGATTTCTTAGGCAGTGTGGGTGAAGACAAGCTGAGGGAAGTTCCCTACTCTCCAGACAATTTGCAGATTTGGTTGCTTAGTCAGTGGGCAGAGCCGTGTCAAGGAAGCCTAAAAGGAGGAGAGGAATAAGAGGCCCAGGCCCCTGGAAGACCCGTGAGCTCTTCCTCCTACTGGAAAGAGCCCTGCATTGGTCTGCCGGTCCCCCGTAGATCCCAGCAGAGTCCGAGCCCTTAGAAAGGGATGCCCCAGCAGACTGGCCCCAGGCAGACAGACTTGCTCTAATTTGTGCTTTAAGGGACCCAATCACCTTGGCCCCTCCTACCTCTCCTCCCTACTCTCCTACTACAACTCAGCCCACACACTTTGCTCCTCTAATGCCAGCTTTCTCACTGTACCTCAGTCTCGTCTGTCTTGCCGCCCACCTCTCGCCCATGTCCCTCCTCTGGCTGAGAACGCCTTCCCTCCTCATATCTAACAGAAATTACTCTCCTCCCACTTCAAAGCCTTATTGAAGGCACAGCTCCTCCAAGAGGCCTTCCCTAAGCCCACTTTTCCTTTTCTTCAACTCCTTTCTGCATCACCCTGACTTTCTCCCTTCATTCATCCTCCCTCCCAGCCCCACAGCACTTATGTATATATCTGTCATTTATTGTTTCTATTAATGTCCATCTCCCCCTCTGGACCGTAAGCTCACTGTGGGCAGTGAATGAGCCTGTTTTATTGTACTCGCCCAAGCGCTAAATACAGTACTCTGCACACAGTAAGCGCTCTGTAACTACGATCGACTGACTGCTTAATAGCCCTTAGTATCATTCTGGATCTGCAACCGATGGTAGAGGCTGAGGGAGGCCCCTCCCCAGGTTATCCTGGCCTTCGCCACATGGCCTAACTTTTGTATGGCCCGGGAGGTCTTCCGAATGGTCAGAGCAGGTGTTTGGGGGTGGACCAAACTGGGGTTTTAGACACCTCCATTTCAGCAGGGGAAATTATAATTTATGCAGAGATCCCTGCCCTGCATGATAGATTGTTTTTTGTTTGATAGCTTTTACTAAGTGCTCACTATGTGTCAAACACTGTTCTAAGTGCTGGGGTAGGTACAAGTCAGGTCAGACAGTCCCTGTCCCACAAGGGGCTCACAGTCTTAAGGGAGAAGGGGAACAGATATTGAATCCCCATTTTACAGTTGAGGAAACTGCGGCACAGAGAAGGGCCAAGACCAAGGTCACAGAGCTAGCGATGGACAGTCAGGATGCAAACACGGGTCCTCAGATGCGCTGTTTCCACTAGGCCACGCTGCTTCTTGGACAAGAGGCAGCACCTGGCCAGGGCTTAGCCTGCTCTTCCGTTCACTCGGCTACGAGCCTATGGGCCCGTGAAGGGCAGCCCAGTCCCCGTGGAGGCCGCCGATCAGACGTGCTGGCCCCTGGCCTGAGGCCCAAGTGATAGAAAAAAAAGCTTCCGCCGGAAAACCATTCATCGCCAAACTCCCGCATGGCCTCTTAGGGCTGTTCCAGGGCGGTGTTCCAGGTGGTTCTGACTGACTTTAGTCTCGGCACAGTCCTCTCCCACCTCAGCCCCTCCTAGGCCATCTCAACCATTTGTCCACTGTGAGCGAGTGCTCAGGCTTTTCCCGAACAGCTACATAAGAGCAGAGGCACAATGTCCGTGTGTGCGATGGATGCAGTGCCGAGGGGCGGGATCAGGGGCTGACAGGAGGTGATCCCCACCCATCCCCGACCCCGGGGGCGGCCGGGGGAGTATAATGCACTCCACTGAGTTTGGCCCAGGCCAAGAAAAGAGGAGAGAATTTGGAGAGAAGTGCAGCCCCCGGGGTGCCCTCGTGGTTCCTTAAAACTTGGGCAAAACAGTGCTATTTCCAGCCACCCCTCCCACACTCCAGGAGATTGCGGGCTTCGCCTGTCTCTGTGCAAAGAGCTGCTGGAAGTGTAGCATCCAAGCTTCTCTTGACGACGGCCTCCGAATCAACCACGTATAGACTGTTCTGGATTTCCCGGGTCCAGCCGCGGCTCAGCGGAGGAAAGCTTCCATCGACGTGAGGGGCGTTCGCTGAGTTCCCCGCTTGGAGGGACCCTCCCCCCGGCCCCCGGCGCCCTGACTTGCTCTGCCGGGGTTGGTCTCGGTGGGACTGAGCAACTTGGTTTACCCGGGCTGTTCCCCATCAGCCAGGCACTTCTTGAAGTAGCTGGAGTTTGGATCTCCCTGGTAGTGAATTCACCAGAGAGGGTCTTGTGTCTACCCCAGTGCTTAGTACGGGGTTTGGCACCTAGAAAGCATCTGACCATTAGCACAAGTATTATAATCATTGAGTCATACTGTCCCATCCTACTTATGTGAGCCAGACTTCCCTGTTCTTGCAGACTTCCTGGCCCCTGGCTTTACCCACCCCCATCTCACTGGCCCTCCTGCGCCTCCCTCTGTTCTAAATCTAGGGGCCAGAAGCAGTAGAGAGGGTCTTGGTTTTATTTGGGGGGGGGGGTTCCCTCACCCCAACAGATTGCCACCTTCACTCTCCAGGAAGGGTGGCATCTGCAGTCACACAGGGGATGGAGCCTGGAGTGGAAAGGGTCAGAGACTGGCACCAGAAGGGGATGGGAGGTGGCTTGGGCTTGTCCTTCTGCCTGGAGCTCCCTCCCCTTCAGATCCACCAGACCTCATCTCTCCCCCTCTTCATACCCCTCTTCTGAAGTCGCAGCTGTCTGAGGAGGTTTTCATTGTTCTCCACTCACATTCTTGCTCCTCTCCTTTCAGAGCTTTGGCACACAAGGCCCTTTGGTCCATATCGATTTTTGTCCCCTGCCGTTTGACCTCTTCTCCGTCCCACTTGTACGTTATTTATTGTCTTTCTCCCCCTGTTGTTCTGCAAGCTCCTCGTGGACAGGGTGTGTGTCGTCTTCCTCTACTGTCCCCTTTCCAACCCTTGGAACAGTGTTTGGGAAATACTGTCGATTGAGCGATCATCAATTTGGGGAAGAATTTTCTACAGGATTTGCACCCCAGCCTCCTCAAAATACACATGCAGAAACTTGCCCAGACACAGCCGATGCACCCTGGAAGATTGAGAATTTTCAATCTGTCCATCCAGCAGTGGTGTTTATTGAATGCTTACTGCAAGCAGAACACAGAGGGTGATCCAATAAAGTAGGCGGGCACTATCCCCGCCCTCAAGGAGCTTACAGCCTAGAGAAGAGCCTAGCCTTTTGGAAACCCTTTTTGGGAAGAATTTTCACTAGTCAGGGGGTGGATTGGGTCTTTTACCGCTTTTACTCCTCAAGTGCCCAAAACAGTGTTCTGCTCTCAGCAGATGCTCAATCTGCACTGTTGGGGATGCTCTTCTGTTTTCATTTCTGGGCCTCTGGCCCTCTTCAAAGTCGACGCAAATCCCTCTCTCGCCCCCACCGTAGACAGCTGGTCAGGCCAAGGGAAAGGAGGACACAAAAGAAGAGGAACGAGTTCCCCATTTCTATTTAGAGCTGTTGCCTAATTCTTTTTGCTCCAGCTGTTGCCTGATTTGTTTCCGCCTCTGGGTGGGAGGGAGGAAGGGTGTTGGTTTTCACAGCTGCTCTTCAGCCCATAATGATTTCGGTATTAAATGCTCACTATATGCCAAGTACTCGACCAAAAGTTAAGGGCGATACAAGATAATCAGGTCAGACACAACCCCTATCCCACTCGGGGCTCAGAGTCTTAAGAGGGAGAAACTAGAAAAAGAAAAAAAATACATTCTCTGCCCAAAGTGAGCTTACAGTCAGGAGGGAGCGACAGTCATTAATATAGATAAATAAGAAGGAGAACAGGGATTGAATCTACATTTTACAGATGAGGAAACTGAGGTTCAGAGTGGTGAAGCTACTTGCCCAAGATCATGCAGCAGACCAGTGGCGGAGCCAGGATTAGAACCCAGGTCCTTTCCACTAGGCAGCCCTGCTTCTAGTCACACTGTAGGATTGATATTTGCCGCCTTCCAGGGCACCCAGCTGGTTCAGCTTGGGCTGGTGCAAAAGATTTTTCCCTCTGGAAAGATTAGCCGTCCAGAGAGGGAGTGTGGTTTGTGCATGTGCTGAGCTAGGACTGTTTTTCCTGTTTCTCCTGTTGGATACTTAGGACTTGGCCCGCTTTTGGTAGATGTTTCATCGTAACAAGAAGCAGCGTGACCTAGTGGAAGGAGCACAGGCCTGGGAATCGGAGGACCTAGGTTCTAGTCCCAGCTCTGCCCATTGCTCTGCTGGATGACATTGGGCGAGTCACTTCACTTCTCTGTGCCTCAGTTCCCTCATCTGTAAAATGGGGATTAAGACTGTGAGACACACATGGGCTGTGTCCAACCTAATTATCCCGATGTTGGTGTCATGCCTATCCGGCAGCAGGTAGGCCTTTAACTTCCCAGTCGCCCGCACTGAACTGAGCTCGGCGCCTTCCCTCGGCCTTGCCCATAAGCCCGTCGTCTAGACCATAAGCTCGTTGCGTACGGGGAATGTGTCTAATATTGTTGTACTGTACTCTCCCAGGTGCTTAGTAGAGTGCTCTGCACACAGTTAAGCGCTTAATAAATGCAATTGACACTGTAAGCTCATCGTGGGCAGGGAATGTGTCTGTTAATTATATTATACTCTCCCAAATGCTGAGCGCAGTGCTTTGCACACAGTAATTGCTCAATAAATACAACTGATGGAATGAATGTATCTGGAACAAATGTGCGTTCCCCATGCAGGTTGGTGGCTGCGGGTTGATTTTGTTTTTGCAACATGGCTGCTGTGATGTTGGGGCAGAGTTGCTGATGGGGGCGGTCGGAGCGTGGTCTTATTTCCCTGGGGGTTTAGGGTTCAGGTGTCTTCGTGATCGGGGTTGCCGGCTTCTGGTTCGGTGATTCTACGGACAGCGTGAGCTCGAAGCAGATGCGATATTGGTCCAGCCAAAATTCCGCTCCACGCTTAGCGGCGGGGATCGAAATATTCTGAGGTCCGTCTGCCATGCTCTGATGTGACCAATAAGGTCAGTCAGTGGTATTTATTGAGCACTTACAGTGTGCTGAGCCTGGGGAGTCCAATACAACAGAGTTATATATAATGGCATTTATTAAGCACTTACTATGAACCAAGTACTCTTCTATACCCTGGGGTCTTGTCTTAGGCCTTCGAGTCATTTCCGACCCATAGCGACACCACGAACTCATCTCTCCCGGAACGCCCCGCTCTCCATCTGTGATCGTTCTGGCAGTGGATCCAGAGAGTTTTCTTGGTAAAAATCTGGAAGTGGTTAACCAGTGTCGCCTTCCGTGCTGTACGTTCGAGTCTCCGCCCTCGCCACAGGCCAAGCTAAGAATGGAATGGACAGGCCTCTGCTTGACTCTCCCTCCCATAGCTGAGACTACTAGAGTACCGGACACTCTCCAGGTGTGACCCTGAGA
Source organism: Ornithorhynchus anatinus (assembly GCF_004115215.2). Classification (NCBI taxonomy): domain Eukaryota; kingdom Metazoa; phylum Chordata; class Mammalia; order Monotremata; family Ornithorhynchidae; genus Ornithorhynchus; species Ornithorhynchus anatinus. The sequence continues at coordinate 41,911,803 of NC_041733.1, forward strand.
GGGGTGTACACTGGGGTAGATCCAAGTTAATCAGGTTGGACACAATCTCTGTCCCACTTGGGGCTTGCAGTCTCCCTCAAGGGAGAACAGGTATTTAATCCCCATTTTACAGATGGGGAAACTGAGGCCCAGAGAAGTAATGTGACTTTTCCAAGGTTATATAGCAGACACGTGGTGGAACGGGGATTAGAACTGGTATCCTCTGACTCCCAGGCCCTTGCTCTTTCTTCTAGGACCTGCTTCTCTTGATAGACATGTTCTCTAACCATAAGGAGCTTACAGTCTAGATGGCATTGCTGAGAAAAGGGATGCGTCCAGGGTGTCTGCATTTTGTGTGGCCGGTAAAAGATGGTGTTTGTAGACAGGAGGTGGATGTTCAGTTCAGTTTGCCAGTCCCATGCAGCCCAATGACTTGGCTCCGTGGACAGGCATCACTTCCAACTCTGGCATTGGTGTCGCCCATTTCAGTTAATTTAGGCGACCCAAGTACTCTACATGTGTATCGAAGCGTTCCATATCTTCATTGCAGTCTGCCACCGCAGGGGCAGAGGAGCTTCTCTTTCGCGCTGGGTCCTGCTCGTCTGGGCATTTTTGGGAAGCCCGACCTGAGCGATTGTCTGACGGCAAATCCAACCCCTGATAGGAGGCATCCCAAAGAGAGAAGGCGTCTCCAAAAGGCAATGAATCCAACCGGATCTTGCTACGGGGGCTGTCCTGGATCAGGTCATGTGCTGTGCTGTGATATGGGCTCCATAGCTCCACTTCCCATGCTGCAGGAGTGTAGGTACTTAAGGGCTTACAGTGTGCCAGGCACTGAACTAAGCACTGGGGATAGGTGCAAGCTAATCAGGTTGGACACAGCCCCTGTCCCACATAGGGCTCACAGTCTTATCGCCATTTTCCAGATGAGGGAACTGAGACAGAATAATAATAATAATTATGGTATTTGTTAAGCACTTACTATGTGCCAGACACTGTACTAAGCACCGGGGTGGATACAAGCTAATCAGATTGGACCCAGTCCCCATCTCACATAGGGTTCACGGCCTTAGTCCTCATTTTACAGACGAGGTAACTGAGTCACAGAGAAGTGAAGTGACTTGCTCAAGGCCACATAGACAAGTGGCGGAGCCGAGATTAGAACCCATGACCTTCTGACTATCTACTAGGCCTGCCTTTCCGTGACCCAATGACTGTTTTGTTAGCGGAAGTCTTTTTTCTGTTGGTTTTGGCACCCCAGATGCCACAAGTCATAGCACGAAATAGAACGGACAGTTATTCCAGTTATTTATGCGTATTATTTTTTTCTTAACTTTGGATGATCCCAGTTGGATCTCCCGGGTTCTCCGACTCTTCTGTCCTGGAATGCTGGTAAAGGAAGAGGACTGGAGTGGCTGAACCATGGTTGGAAGCAGGCTTCAGTGAGCCAGTTGGATCTGTCGTTTTTAAGAGGATTCTGTTTGTTTCCCTCATAGTGGAAATGTGATATGCACCTGGGAGAAAGAATAGGGGAAACCAAAAACTTCTCTTTGATGCAGTTGCTTCATGCCTCTCCCAGCCACACCCCCTCACCCGTTCCTGGCTTTGTTCTTATGAAACGCCTGTTTCTAATTTGCTCCTCTCCTTTTTTTTCAAGTGCTGTTTGAGCAGTACTATGTGCCAAGCACTGGACTTAGCCCTGGGGTAGACGGAAGATAGCGGGTTGGACACAGTCCCTGTCCTAAATAGGGATCCCAGTCATAATCCCAGTTTTTCAGATAAGGTAACTGAGGCCAGAGAAGTGAAGTGATTTGCCCCAGGTCACACAGCAGACAAATGGCAGAGTCTGCAGTCTCCTGCAGGCTGATTCCAGGTTCTTTTCCAAATCCTTGCCCCTTGGCTGGCCGGCAGTTACTTGGTCCAGACACTGCAGTAGTGTAGCCATCCGGGGAAAAACAATTTCACGGTGTCCCTTTGGTCCTGCCAAAAATGGCTGCCTTATTTATTCATTCAGTCATATTTATCGAGCGTTTACTCTGTGCAGAACACTTGGGAGGGTACAATATCACAATAAACGGACACAGTCCCTGCCCACAATGAGCTTAAGGTCTAGAGACTGTATTACAGTTTTAATACAGGTTTCTGATGTAAAACGGCCTCTGTGTTCCAAATCAGCTTGTCCTATCAGATTTTCCAAATTGGAAAGTGTAGAGCTTCTCCAGGTGTTTTCAGGCAGCATTTTGTGGGTTTTAGGCTTCTGCTCGCATAGAGCACGGGCCGGGCAGTCAGAAAGTCACAGATTCTAATCCCCCCTTCTGCCACTTGTCTGCTGTGTGACCTTGGGCAAGTCACAACTTCTCTGGGCCACACTTACCTCATCTTAAAATGGGGATTGAGACTGTGAGCCCTACGTGGGACAGGGACTGTGTCTAACCCCATTTGCTTGTATCCACCCCAGCGCTTAATACAGTGTCTGGCACATAGAAGATGCTTAACAAATACTATTATTATTATTACTATTATTATTATATGTTCCAGTTGAGGAATACCTAGTAGCAATAGGACATCCCTACCCACAAGCTATCGTGATTGCCTGCCTACTACTGTCTCTTTAATGCACGCTTGCATAATATTGCTTCGTTATTCCCACCTTCTATTTGCCCAGACAAGAAGAACCTTTTCAGCTCATGGTACAAGCTGATAATGATAATAGTAATGATAAAAGTAATCGTGGTACTTGTTAAGTGTTTACTATGTGCCAAGCACTGTACTGAGCTCTGGGGTAGGTTCAGTATAGTCAGTTTGGACACAGTCCCTGTCCTTCATGGGGCTGGTGGAGCTCGTTTTGTGTCTTGTTTATTGTTGCATTGTACTCTCCCAAGCGGTTAGTACAGTGCACCATAAGCGCTCAATCAGTACGATCACATGAATGGATAAAAGGATAACAGGTGTCAGATCCCCATTTTACAAAAGAAACTGCGGCACAGAGAAGTTGTGACTTGCCCGGGTCACTTATCAGGTAAGATGAAGAGCCAGGGTTAGAACCCAGGTCCTCTGACTCCCAAGCTCGGCTCTTATCACCAGGCAGCGCTGCGTCTCAAGATGGACAGTCTGTGAGCCTCTTTTCAGGTGGTCAGACCGAGGCACCGGAGAGGTCACGGTGTTCACTTGAATTCATACTCAAGTCTGCACTATATTGCCGTGAGTCTTGGTCCACGAGGTAAAGAGACATTGGGTCACTGAGCCATAAGGAAATCAGTGACCGTAATAATTATTCATATAATAATTAGTTGATAATAACGATAATACTTTAAATCTGTAGAGTGTTTTAAGTTTTCTTAAGCGGCGTGACTTCATGGATTGAGCATGGGAGTCAGAAGCACAATAAATAGGCATATTCCCTGCCCACAATGAGCTTTCTTTCTCCCGTTATCACTCAATCTTTCCCTCAGCCACGGGAGTTGGAAATGGTCTAGTGCAATCACACTGGTTCGCTCCCTATACAAAGGAGAACAAAAGAAGCTCAGAGAGGTTTGGTAATGTCTCCATGGGCGGCCAGCAACTCAAGCGTGAGGTCACAGTTCTTCCCCGGAGACAATCTTGATGGACCAGTGACACTAGACAAGCTAAACCCCTGGCCCAGATCCACGCTTGGTGTATCGCCTCGATGTTGCCGCATAGGGCGAGGCTCCACTGCTAAGAATTATTTCCTAATGCACCATCCTCCAGTGTGTCAGAGAATCAGTTCAGCAATCTGGCGGTTTGGGCCCAAAATTCATTCATTCAGTCGTATTTATTGAGCACTTATTATGTGCAGAGCACTGTACTAAGCACTTGGAAAATACAATTCGGCAACAGATAGAGACAATCCGTACCCAACATCCGGCTCACACTTTGCTGGGTATCATCAGGCCTCCCTGCTCTCTTTTGAAGGAAGCAGCGTGGCCTAGTAGATAGAGCATGGGCCTGGGAGTCAGAAGGTCTTCGGTTCTAATCCCGGGTCTTCCACTTGTCTGCTGTGTGACCTTTGGCAAATCACCTCACTTCTCTGAGCCTCAGGTCTCTCATCTGTAAAATGGGGATTCTGACTGGACTCTGTCCAATTTGATTAGCTTGTTAGTGGTTAGTAATAATAATAATGTTGGTATTTGTTAAGCTCTTACTATGTGCCAACCACTTTTCTAAGCATTGGGGTAGATACAAGGTAATCAGGTTGTCGCACGTAGGGCTCACAGTCTTCTTGCCCATTTTACAGATGAGGTAACTGAGTCACAGAGAAGTTAAGTGTCTTACTCAAGGTCACACAGCTGACAGACGGCGGAGCCGGGATTAGAACCCATGACTTCTGACTCCGAAGCCCGGGCTCTTTCCACTGAGCCATGCTGCTTCTCGAGTTAGTACAGTCTTGGCACTTAGCACTTAACAAATACCATTAAAAAAATCCAGTTAGGGGCTTGAGAAAGGGCCCAGGGGATAGAAAAGTCACCGTCTTTGGGAAGGAAGCCTTCTCCATCCTCTGTGTGAATCCTTGTCCCTCTCCTCCTCTTCCATGCCCCCCCAAACCCAGGAGCCGGGTCTGACTCCCATACCAAAGGAGGTGCTTGGCCTTGTACGGGTTCCCGAGTTCTGAAGCTCCCAGTTCCCAGGTACGTGTGGGGCTGGGAGGCCTCTACCCCGCGTCTCTTCTCCCTCACCGTGATGGTGTAATGGAGAAGCAGCATGGCCTAGTGGCTTGGGAATCCCCACAGGCTTGGGAATCAGAAGGACAGTCTGCCCTGTGACCTTGGGTAAATCACTTTACTTGTCTGTGCCTCAGGTACCTCATCTGTAAAATGGGGGTTAAGACTATGAGCCCCACGTGGGACAAGGGACTGTGTTCAACATGATTTAGCTTGTATCTACCCCAGTGCTTAGTACAGTGCCTGGCTCATAGCAAGTGCTTAACAAATTCCATAACAAAAAAGTCCCTCCCCAGAGAGGATCCTGATTCAGAACTTTGTCTCAGGGCCTTTCTGCCAGGCCAGCACCCCAAAAATCCTTGATATTAGAGAGGTTCTTGAGCCTAAGACAAAGACAGCAGGACTGCAACTTCTTTTTCTTTGGCATAAAGAAAATTCTCCCTCATAATAATAATAATTATGGTATTGGTAAAGCATTTACTGTATGCCAAGCACTTCACTAAGCCCTGGAAATCAGGTTGGATACAGTCCTTGTCCCACATGAGGCTCACAGTCTCGATCCCCATTTTACAGATAAAGTAACTGAGGCACAAAGAAGTTAAGTAATGTGCGCAAGGTCACATAGCAGACAAGTGGCAGGGCCGGGATTAGAACCAATGACCTCGCTGTTTCTCTTTGTCTTTCTCTGCGTCCTTGACCCCTCTGTTCCCCCCGAACCCAGTGCGAAGAGCACAGTGTCCATCTCCCTCATCCAGTAGAGGCCATGTGGCCCTGGTGACATCACTGACTGAGAGCCAGGCTCAAGAGTGTTTATCAAATCCCGGACCTTGACGTGGAACATACAGTAAGAGACGGACATTGTTTGTGGCATTTTATACAAGGAACTCTGTTTTTACTAAAAACACCCGGTGGCAGGAGAAATCTCCATTTGGCCAGGACGTTTTCCAGGCCCAGATCCAGACACGGCAGGGCTAATCCTAGAGCTAACTACCGACTCACCCCCAGATGGGCCGACCCCTGCTCCATGGCCGGCCCTGGCTGGGCCGTATTTTCATTTTGTCCTTCCCCGGGTCCACCCTGGCGACGTCCTTCCGTCTGTGGCCCGAGGGATGCCCATGACTATTGTCCCAACTGGATCCACGTCGGGTGCAGGCCGAAGGAGCTGCCCAACCAGGTTGACGTTGGCCGGGCATCGCTTTTAATGGCTACGGATTTATGGCCTGGGGGCTTCTGAGCTGCTCCTCACCCCACTCCCTTCTGCATCTCCCTGACCTGCTCAACCCTTTATTCATCCCTCCCCCAGCCCCACAGCTCTTTTGTACATATCTCTAATTTATTTCTATTAATATCTGTCTCCTCAGGACTGTCTGGTCGCTTGGGGCAGGGAACGCGTTTGTTCTGTTGTTCTGTTGTACTTTCCCAAGTGCTTAGTACAGTGCTCTGTACACAGTAAGTGCTCAGTAAGTATGACTGACAGAGTTGAAGCTGGCAGAGCCAGCAGTTTATGTGATTTCTAGCCGACGGAAGGGTGTTAGCCGACTGGGAAGGTTCAAGCCAGGTTGTGTAAGGCGAGCCAGCCATCTGACTGCGTCTCTGTGTGATGTCGGTCTTTCGCTCCTAGTTTAAAGAGATTCTTCTGACTTGCTGGTGGGGTGGCAGGGGAGGATGGAAGCAAAGAGGCCAAGATGAGGGCATTTCTGAAAATGTGCTTAAACGCAGAGTGTTGGCCCAGCCAACTTGTTGAGGATTAGAAAGTAGCGTGTGAGGAGCGTGGCAGACATGCTTTTAGTTTTCTGGGGTGTGAAGTGGGGACTTGGATGATGGCCAGGAGCACCCTCTCAAGTGAAACACATCCTGGCTTTGCCTTACGCAGGAGATGCAGCATCGAGGCTGGTCTGGGGCTATTTTTGAAGTTTGGCCTCTGAAGGCCCAGGGACCACGCTTTGCACTGGGGACACGTTGGAAAGGGGAGATTGGGTGAAGTGCTGCAGAATCGGTGGTCTCAAAATAGCTGAGAACCCCATGGACCTCTAATTTAGCCAGCAAGTTGTTTCTTGGATGTGGGTTGTGAGCTTTTCTTTATGGTATTTGTTGAGCTCTCTTTGTGTGCCAGACACTGTTCTAAACGCCGGGGCAGAGACGAGGTAAACAGGTTGGACACGGTCCCTGCCCCACATGGGGCCCACAGTCTTCATCCCCATTTTACAGAGGAGATAACTGAGGTCCAGAGAAGTGAAGTGACTTTCCTTGAGGTCACCCAGCAGACATGTGGCGGAGCCAGGATTAGAACCCAGGTCCTCAGTCTCCCAGACCTGGGCTCTAACCACTAGGCAACGTTGTTTCCGTGGTAGCTTTGCTACCTTGGAATCGGTAACCAGTCAGAATTCCCTCATGAGCTCACAGGACCCTGGAGCGCCTGCCAAATCCCGGAGTCCTCCTTTCCATTCCACGCTTCCCCCGAAGTCAGTCAGCATCTGGCATGGAGAAAGTGACCCCCGGGGCCCGGCAAGATCCCTGGTCGGATCTATGGGCTTTATTGATTGCACGCGGGAACCTCAAAATGTCCCCAACTCAACCTCTGACGTATGACGCTGAAGGAATCTGTGGGCCACTTAGCCCCCGGTGCAGTCATTGCATGGTGTGTTTATATAGCTTGGCCGGGCAGGGCAGACATCGGGCTGGAGTTATTATTATTATTACTATCATTATTATTAAGAATAATAATAACAATGATGGTATTTAAGCGCTTGCTATGGGCCAAGCACTGTTCTAAGCGCGAGGGGAGATACAGGGTAATCAAGTTGTCCCAGATGGGGCTCAAAGTCTTAATCCCCATTTTCCAGGTAAGGTAACTGAGGCACAGAGAAGCTAAGTGACTTGCCCAAAGTCAAGCAGCTGACAAGTGGCGGGGCCGGCATTAGAACCCACGACGTCTGACTCCCAAGCCCGGGCTCTTTCCACTATGCCATGCTGCCTCTATCATTATTATTATTATTATTCTATTTAAGCACTTGCTGTGTGTTTCGCACTCTTCTAAGCGCTGAGGTAGATCCACATTAGTCAGGTCGGACCCAGTTGAAGTGACCGTTGACCTCTCTGGCACATCCCTCTCCCCCGAGCCATGGGGCCGGAACGGATGTGTTTTAGGCTTCGGATGCCCTGCCCCATCTGGCTTTCTCTGGGTTCTGTATTCAGCCTGTCACTGGATTTTCTTTCCCTTCCTCTTGGGTTATTTTTCCTCTCTGTTTATTGCTATATTGTACTCTCCCAAGCACTTAATAACTTGAGAAGCAGCGTGGCCTAGTGGACGGACCTTAGGCCTAGGAGTCAGAAAGACCTGGTTCTAATCCTGACTCCACTATATATCTACTGTGTGACCTTGGGTGAGTCACTTCACTCCTCTCTGCCTCAGTTACCTCATCTGGAAAATGTGACCTTGGGTGAGTCATTTCACTCCTCTCTGCCTCAGTTACCTCATCTGGAAAATGGGGATTGACACTATGAGCCCCATGTGGGACAGGGACTGTGCCCAACGTGAGTAACTTGTATTTACTCCAGCTCTTAGAACAGCGCTTGGCACTTAGTAAGCGTTTACCAAGTACCATGATTATTATTAATACAGTGCTCTGCACACAGTAAGTGCTCAATAAATACAGTTGACTGACTGACTCTCCGTTTTCTTTCCTCCATTTTTGAGTCACCTCTTTCCTTCAGTTTTTTGTTTGGTGGTGGTTGTTTTTTTTGCCTGCCTGTTCTCCTTCTGGTCTTTCTCTTTCCTCTTTGCTCACCTGTCCTCTCCCTAATCCTCTCACCCCATTAAAGAAAAGCAAAAATCCAATAGTGGCACAGTGTAAATGTAAATACGCCAAAGGTAAATGTCAACATTCTCTCAGGCCCATTTACTCCTGTTCACGGAGCAAGAGAGCCTCGTTTCCAGCCGAATCGCGAAGCTCACGGCGTAATCAGAAATGTCACCTTTCCCCCTGGCAGATTCATTAATGTGTGGGGACCAGGTGCCCGGGTTCATTTATCCGTGCGTCTCTTGGATCCAGTCCGGGTGGTTACATTTGCGGTGTTTGCAAGCTGACAGATATTGGACGCGATGGCATTTGCAGCTTATTCTGAAGACAGTGGAAGCCACCGACATGGCTTCAGGCAGGAGCCGTACTTTTCTTCTTGGTGTCTTCTTGGAAGTGCTGTGTCCCCAGCTAGTTAGATCCGTTGTATGACATCTGCGGTTGTCTAATGTCCCCCATGGCTCAGTGGCAGGAGCCCTGGCTTGGGAGTCAGAGGTCGCGGGTTCCAATTCTGCCTCCATCTCTTGTCAGCTGTGTGATTTTGGGAAAGTTACTTCACTTCTCTGTGCCTCAGTTACCTCATCTGGAAAATGGGGATTAAGTCTGCGAGCCCCACCAGGTACAATCTAATAACGTTGTATCTTCCCCCAGCGCATAGAACAGTGTTTGGCAGTGCCTGACAAATACCATTATTATTATTATTATTATTTGCAAATTTACTGCTTGCTTGATAACTAGCCCAGCCCCTGTCTGACAGCACTTAATCCTATCTTCCAGGTGTAGTTCTTTGAAACCAGATCCTTTCATCTCTGATAACAGAGTGGCCTCCGTTAGGTTTCATAAAACAGGCTTATCCCTGAAATGTGGCAATCTGCAAATTGATGTGGTTCTCCCTTTAACTGATGGAACTCTGGCTGGGTCATCTCACTCAGTTCCTTGATGTGTTTTTTTTTATGGGTTTTTTTTTTACCCTTTATCCCCAACCTGCCCCAGTTGCAGACAGTACTAACGCTAGAATGAATGTGAGAAAGGGTGTTGGAGATCCATACCTACACAACCCAAGAATCTGTTGCTGCAAAACAGAAAATGTTTTTCAAGAACTTTCCAAGAGCGTGTGACCATTCTTGGCAGCTTTTGTTAGGAACATGTTTTTTTTTTTCCAAAACTTTAATGTTGACCAAGTGGACAAAATTAGTTTAGCATATGTTTCTAACAGCCTCTGGAAACGGTTACCAAAATTTTTGGCTGTCTCATCTGCCCCAGAACAAGCATTTTGAAAACATTTGTCAACAGAGCAGGCGTTTGCAACTGAATAAAACATTTGGTTCACCGAAACATATTCGTTATTTGTTTGGAAAACAACCATCTTATTGACCGGTGGCGATACAACTGAATAGTTATTTTGTTTTCTAAGAAATGCAGGCAGTCAAGCGTGCTAGCCTGAAACGTGTTACCAAAACAGTCAAGTTTTTGTCCTGTTATCTAAGAAGCATCTTAGAACTATCTGAGACTTGTTCATTCCAAATACGAAAGGGACATCTTCATAGTGAGTGGTAAGCATGTGGAATTTATATTACAGAAAGTTGGGCCGGCAGCAAATACCAGTAAGTTTAAGAGAGGGCTTTGGATAAACTAATGGACGACAGGTCCATCGGGGGGATAAAAAGAGTCGGGTGTTGGAATGGCCATCCATTAGTCGAAGATTGACATCTGGGCAAGCAGTCCTCCACTATTGGAGGCAGAATTCAGGGGAGTCAGTCACTCGTATTTACCAGATAGTGATATTTATTGAGCACTTACTGTGTGCAGAGTGTTGTACTGAGCGCTCGGGAGAGGACAACAGAACATTATAATAGACCCATTTAGGAGGGATTTCTGTGTGGGAAGACTGAGATGTGTCTGATGCTGGGAAGAGGGGAATTTTCCGGTCTGGGATGAATGAGGGGAGTGAGATGGGAGAATCGGGAGTGAGGTGCGGCTAGAAAGATGGATCGGAAGGAGCAAAGACAACAGGTGGGAGAATGACAGGTGACGTGAGCTGATAGGAAGGGTGGGGCCAAGAGGGGAAGAAGCCTCAAAGCTAACTGTGAGGAGTTTGTGTTTGATGCGAAGAGATACGAGGAGCCCAAACAGGGTTTTGAGGAGAGATGTGGGCCGAACAAAGCATCATGAAGCTGGTCGGTCTAGTAGGGGTCGGAGAAGGGAGAGGCTGGAGACGTGGAGGGCAGCCAGGAGGAGAGGAAAGCCTGAGGACTCACCGGTAGCACGGCCTGTGGGGCGTGCCCGCTTTTCCAACCTTGAAAGACGTCACCTCTGTCTGCATGCCCATTTCCCCATAAGTACTGGTTCAGTGCCCAGGGACGGATTTTCCCCAGGGCGGGTCCAAATCAAAGGCAGAATTTCCCACCGGAAATCTCCTTTCCCCAAACACACCTTGCCTCACAAAGACCCAAAGTCAGGAGAACTGGGCCCTCCTTTTTGCCAGGGAAGCAACGTGGCCTAGTGGATAGAACACGGGCCTTGGAGTCAGAAGGACCTGGGTTCTAATGCTGGCTCCCCCATATGTCTGCTGCGTGACCCTGGGCAAGTCACTTCACTTCTCTGGGTCTCAGTTACCTCATCTGTAAAATGGGGATTAAGATTGAATCCAGTGTGGGACAGGGACTGTGTCCTCCTATCAACCCTAGCGCTTAGTACAGTGCCTGGCACATAGTAAGTGCTTAACAAATGCTACAATTATTATTATTGTTACATAATGGGAAAAATTTGAGGGTGTTTTGGGATGCTATCATATTAAGCTCTTTGATATCTTTGTAAGCACAGAATGTATTTTGGTAATGTTAGCGTTTGAAACATCTCTTAGTGTGTGTGTATGAGCGTGTGAATCTCTGTGAGAGGGAGAATGTTCTGCTGGTAAACAGTCATAATATATCATCAATCATCGTTGCTACTCTTTTTATAGTAATACTTTTTGGTGTTTGCTGCCATGTAGTTTGAACACTGACTGGAAAAGCTTGTCCTGCGTGAGTTGATACTTTTTTTTTATGGTATTTGTTAAGCACTTATTATGTGCCGGGAACTGTGCTAAGCGCTGCGGTAGATACAAGGTAATTAGGTTGGACACGGTCTGTGTTCCCCATGGGGCTCAGAGTCTGAATCCCCATTTTACAGATGAGGTAACTGAGTCACGGAAAAGATAAGTGACTTGTCCAGGATCACACAGCAGACAAATGGTGGAGCCAGAATTAGAATCCAGGGCCGTGCTCTGTCAATTTGGCCACACTTTCCTCACTTTTTGGCCATTAACAGATTGCCAAGCACCCAAAGTTGCTTTTGTAAAGCCAAAATTGCTCTTCCAGTTGTTTTAAAGAATTTTTTTGTGGCCCGAATTCCTTCTCTATCTTTTTGTGGGGAGAATTAAGGTGTGTAACTTGGGTAGAACACCCTGTCATGAAGAATGTTGCTCACTTGAATGACACTTTCATTCTGTCTCTTGGGGGTTCATATCTGTGGGCCATCTGGCTTCTCACCAATCAATCAATCAATCAATCATTTATTGAGTGCTTACTGCATAGAGGGTATTGTACTAAGGAGTTTGCTCTGTGGTGGGGAAAGGCAGGCAGACGCAGATGGGGGAGGTGGGTGTTTTCCACAGGCACACACCAATCCAGACGTAAACACTGGCAGACACTTCCCACTCATACACCGATATGCTTTCAGCAGACATGAGCAAAAGAGATAGCGGAAGAGGAGGTAAGAGACAATACCAGGTGATTGCAGTCACGTCTCCCAGCGTCCGTTATCCCTGCTGTCCAGCCTAAAGCCAGCAAGCAGCCTGGCCTAGTGGATAGAGCAAGGGCCTGGGAGTCAGAAGGTCGAGGGTTCTAATTCCGGCTCTTTGTCTTGTCTGCTGTGTGATCTTGGGCAATTCGCTTCACCTCTCTTGGCCTCAGTGACCTCATCTGTAAAATGGAGATTAACACTGTGAGCCCAGTGTGGGACAGGGGCTGTGTCCATCCCGATTTGCTTGCACCCCCCTGCAGTGCTTAGTACAGCGCCTGGCACGTAATAAGCACTTAACAATTACCACACGAAGGTATCCCATTTTCGAGGCCAGTGTGCTGACCTTCCCCTGCTGCCCTGCCAGTGTACTAGTGGGTGACAAGACCAGGAGATGGATTGATGATAATAAGAATTATTATTATAATAATGGCATTTGTTATACGCTTACTATGTGTCAAGCACTCTTTTGAGGACTGGAGTAATCAGATTGGACACAGTCCCTGTCTTACATTGGGCTCACAGTTTACATCCCCATTTTATAGATGAGGTAGCTAAGGCACAGATAAATGAAGTGACTTACCCAAGGTCACACAGCAGACAAGTAGCAGAGCTGGGATTAGAACCCAGGTCCTTCTGACTCCCAGGTCCAGGATCTGTCCACTAGGCCATGTTGCTTCTCTGAATGTGTTGCAGGGGAGTGAGAGCAGGATGTCTACCCCCGGTCATCATAGTTTCCTTACATGCGGTGGAAGAGGGAAATTCCCTTGAACTTCATTTGGCGATCTCATGGACAATCACGAGCCCCTCAGTAAGATGGTTGAGGAACCTTCGTCTATCCAGGAGGAATACACCTTCCCGTTCTGCAACTCGTTATTCAGAGCCCATCTAAAACCAGAGCTCTCTGAGAGGCAAAAAACCATTTCCCATTCTCACTTGAGATTGCCCGATGAAATTTGGGACGCCGTGATGGACAGCCCTCAGTGCCATCTAGTTGATTGCTTCTTTCTGTCTCGGTGCCATGTTGAATCCCGGACGGGGGGTTGGTGAGAATTAAGAATTAAGGAATGCAACTTGTGTGGAAAACCCAGTCAGGAAGAGTGTCGCTCACTTGAGAGTAATTCCTTCAGTTCAGTCTTAAGAAGTTAACGTCTACGGGGAAAACTTGAAGACAAACTCTCTTTTGTCGGCCTTCCAGAGGATAATGGTGCTTTCAACAGTCTTGAAACGGAGCCTGCAGCAGCCCAGAACCAAATATGTGTCATTCGAGATTTTGGAAAAAATGACATCATAGGCAACTTGGGCCAGAAACCCTTAATTGTAGTCTTAAGTCATCTCTAGGGAGGACCTACTTCGGCAAGTTGGCATTGTTTACAAACAGCTTCAGTAAGCGATACAGTTGTCCCTGTTAGCAGGGGACTTAGAAGAACTACCCTGGAGGAGACTGAAAGGGGATTGTTCTGCCGATAACTAGCCAACTCAACGAGACACTTGCTTGTTTGAGAATTTTTTGTTGCCCTGGAGAGCCATTAAGTGGTAATTTTAAAGGTAAACTGAAACCTCAGTCAGTTTCCCGAAAGCTCTGGGTCCTTCTTAGCTCTGAAGACTTCTCGAAAGCCTTTTGAAGGAGACAAAGGCCTGGTGTACCCTCCTGAAGTGTGAAGTAGAGAACAGGTAATTATTTGGGTAATTGTCCTCACTGGAAAAACGTTTGCACACCTCAGAGACCTGTACTTCTGTGTACTACCTGTGTACTTTGCATGAGCCTCCAGGGTGGACATACATGTGTGCACACGATGTACACAGTGCATGTACCTCTGGGGAGTGTGTGTGTGTGTAGATGTGCGGATGTGTCTGTGGGTATCTGTCGCGAGAAGTAACGTGGCCTGGTGGAAAGAACACGGACCTGGGAGTCAAAGGACCCAAGTTCTAATCCTAACTCTGCCTCGTGCTTTCTGCGTGTTCATGGTTAAGCTACTTGACTTCTCTGTTCTTCCAGGGGGGAATTCTCCCTTCCCTATTAGACTGTGAGCCCCATGTGGGATGGGGATTGTGCCTGTCTTGATTTTCTTGTTTCTACATCAGCGCTGGGCACAGTGCTTGGCATAAAGTAAGTGCTTACAAAATGTTATCATCATCATCATCATGATTGTCAGTGGAGAAACCCGCAAGGAATTGTCGATCAAAGATAATTTAACTCATGGTGCATTTTCATCAATAGCAGCATCGTCTTTAAAACCCTATTATAGCTCATATATCTGAGCAAAGGAATTTTAATGTAAATTTTTAGTATTCACCCGAATGATCCACCAGATTGCTTCAGCTCCCTACTTTCATTTACTAAAATAGAACTGGACACAGAATAGTCAGCCCCTCTGGCATCACTGAGCAGAGAAGTGCTTGCCTGAAAATTAATTGAGTGAGCCACCATTGCATATTGTATTGAGTTCAAATCTAAATGGGTAAACAGACGATGATAAATCTCTGCGTTGTACAAGATGAGTCCTCCTGCCTGGCAGATGGCCTTGCAGAATCCATCTGTGGAAGTTCACCTCATCGGGAATGGGCACTGCCAATATCCAGGGCGGCAAGTTTCTAAAATGAGGGCCTTGGATTGAATTCCAGAGGAGGAAAAAGAAAAAGAACCCCATATACAGTGGCAGGTAATTATGAAGGACTGAAACAAAACCAAATTATCATCCATGACCAGACATAATCAGGGTAAGGCACATCTTTTTAATCCATAAATAAACAAGAGATGTAGAAGGTCAAACCTAAAGATGTTGGAGCCAAGATGCGGGCGTTCATTGGTGGCTTCGAACGCAGTCGAAAAATAATTGGGACGCATCGCAGATCCCCAAAAGTCAGGGATATAGTTCATCTTTGACATCACAATCATTTTTAAAATTCCATCCATTTTTTTAAATGGCAGTTTCCATCACCTGGAAAAATAGGGAATCTTGTCAAATTGTCATTGGCAACTTAAAACATTTCATCCATAGGTATTTTTCATTAGCATTACTGACAAAAAACAAGCAAACACTGAATTAGATTAGCTTAGAACAGAGGTGTTTCAGGTAAGTAAAACATCAGGCCTAAACCAGAGGAAAGAGCTCTTGAGTCAAAACTAGCGTCGGACTCAGTCTGTTCAGTTTTGACTCCTTTGCTGTAGATCCATCATTGCCTTTAAAATGAAAATTTCATCTGTGTCCGGAGGTGATGTATGAACATACCACTGATGGTGAAATTCAGTAGAGTACAGGTAGGGACAGAATATTTTTCTTACCCAGGTCAAGGGTTGTTTTTATCGCATCTACTTTTCCATTCCTATGCCTTTTACCCAGACTTGCCACTCCTTCTCCCCACCTAGGCCAAAAGCTTGTGGGGGGTTTTTTGTTGTTGTTGTTTTTATGGTATTTGTTAAGCGCTTACTCTGTGCCAGGCACTGTACTAAGCATTGGGATACTAAGGCCGAAGTGATGGGAGGGCTGTTCTCCCTCCCCCTTAGATGTGGACCCCATGTGGAACAGCGACTGGGACTGGTTTGATTGTACCTACCCGTGCGCAAAGTACAGTTATTATTTTGTTCGAGCCAGGATGCTGTTTTGTCTCACCCACCTTGGATGTGCTTGGCCCCTCTCCTGCGCGGGTCTCGAAGAAACGCCTGCGGGAACAGAGCTGGGGGATAGTCCTGAGCGTTTAGAACAGTGCTTGACACATAGTAAGCCCTTAACAAACACCATTATTATTATCTACCTCAATCTCGTGTATCTTACCGCCAACCTCTCACCCGTGTCCTGCCTCTGGCTTGGACACCCTCCCACCTCATATCCGACAGACGGTTACTTCCCCCCCAACCCCCAAAGCCTTATTAAAGGCCCACCTCCTCCAAGAGGCCTTCCCCGTCTAAGCCCTCCTTTCTTTTTCTTCGGCTCCCTTCTGCATCACCCTGACTTGTTCCCTTTATTCATCCCCCCTCCCAGCCCCACAGCACTTATGTATATATCTGTAATTCATTTATTTCTATTAATGTCTGTCTCCCCCTCTAAGTTTTGAGCTCAATGTGGGCAGGGAATGTGCCTGTTTTATTGTTATATTGTATTCTCTCAAATGCTTAGTTCAGGGCTCTGCACACAGTAAGCTTTCAATAAATACGATTGATCTCTGCCTCCATGTCCTCACTGAGCCTTCTCGGCCAATTTCTGGGACACCTTTCTTGGATAGTACATCTACTGCTATTGCTGTGGCCCTTCGTGGTCATGACCAATGGCCTGGAGACTTAGGGGCAACCATAGGCTCAGCGTGGACTAGTGAATATTAATGGCATTTGTTGAGGGCTTACTATGTGCCAGGCACTGTACTAAGCACTGAGGTGGATGCAAGCAAATCAGGTTGCACACAGTCCCTGTCCCACATGGGGCTCACTGTCAATTCCCATTTTACAGATAAGGGAACAGAGGCCCAGAGAAGTGACTTGCCCAAGGTCACCAGAAGGCCAGCAGCAGAGCAGAGATTAGAACCCATGACCTTCTGACTCCCAGGCCTGTGTTCTGTCCACTATGCCATGCTGCTTTTCATAATACTCCTCGCCTTCTCTAGTGGATAGAGCACAGGCCTGGGAGTCAGAAGGACTTGGGTTCTAATGCGGCTCTGTCACTTGTCTGCCCTGTGACCTTAGGCAACTCCCTTCACTTCTCTGTTCCTCAGTTACCTCACCTGTAAAATGTAAGACTGTGAGCTGCAGGTGGGTCAGGGACTGTGTCCAAGTCCAATCTGATTATCTTATATCCTAGAGAAGCAGTGTGGTTCAGTGGAAAGAGCCCGGGCTTGGGAGTCAGAGATCATGGGATTAGATCCCAGCTCTGCTGCTTGTCAGCTGTGTGATTTTGGGCAAGTCACTTAACTTCTCTGTGCCTCAGTTACCTCATCTGTAAAATGGGGATTAAGACTGTGAGCCCCACATGGGACAACCTGATCACCTCGTATCCTCCCCAGCACTTAGAACAGTGCTTTGCACATAGTAAGTGCTTAACAACTCGTATCCTCCCCAGCACTTAGAACAGTGCTTTGCACATAGTAAGTGCTTAACAAATGCCATCATCATCATATCTACCCCAGCACTTAGTACAGTACCCGGCACATAGTAAGCGATTAACAAGTACCATTAAAAAAGGGGGTGAGGGGATGGGGGGAGTATTCTGAGTCCAAATCCATTATGCTCCTCTCTGGGCCCACAGCTGTGGCCTCTCTAGCTCTACCCTCATTCCACCCCTGATATTTTAGTTAAACAAGATTTACTCTAGAACATTTTCTCCGCCAGAATTTCAAGTTCCTTAAAATGGTGGCTGCAAAAGGGAAATATCGGTGTGGAAGTGGTTGTCAGTTCAGATTAAAACCCAGTCAAATGGTCAATTGTGAAAGCACAACTTGAAAGTTCCTTAAAAGTTAAATTTCATTTCCAGGTCCTTTGTATTTAATGCTTTGTTTTTAACAGCTCGCTTCTTGCTCTTTCTGCCTCTGTCTGGAAGCATAATGTTTTGTGGGGAATGCAGAGTTTAAGAAGGCTATCAGGCTGAAAATTGGATTTGTTTGCTCTTTCAAAACCACACACGTGGTTATTTTTGTACCTTTTTCCTCCAAATAAATCCTTCTTTGGCGGTTGTGTTGGAAAAAGACAAGTCAATACTGACACCTTTGTGTTCACGAACAGCAGTACAAGTTATCGCGCCGGTGATGTTTGGTCAAATAAGTCGATTGGAAAGCAGCTTTAAGTTTTTAATGCTTAAGAGGTTATTGTGGAGGGCCTTGGAGCAATACTGTTGGAAAAAAAAATACACTTTAAATTTTCCCATTAAAATTGCAGCATTGGCAAATCCAGAAGGCCAAAAAAAATTACAAAATCCATCTCTAGAAGCCTGAGGGCAATTTGCTCCATCCCTGATTTTTTTATTTTATTTCTTTTTTAAATTTCAACTCCAAAACCTCCTGGAGTGTTAGGGGTCCTCCTTTCCTGGCTCAAAATGCTCTTTCTGTCGCCTTCCCCACAGGAGACGGTGAGGGCTGCCGTCGCTGAAGATGTCCGACAGCGTGGAGAGTGAAGAGAAGCCCCCCGCCCCGCCGTTGAGAATGAACAGCAACAACCGTGACTCCTCAGCGCTCAACCACGGCTCCAAACCGCTTCCCATGGCCCCCGAGGAGAAGAATAAGAAAGCCAGGCTGCGTTCCATCTTCCCGGGAGGAGGGGACAAAAGTAAAGTACCAGGCGAAGGGCGGGCATTGTCCGGGGGCTAGTTCGATCTTCCCTTTTTCTCCTTCCTCTCTCGCTCGGTCAGGCGGTCTGTCGGTCAGTTGCTGTGTTGGCCTCTGCTTGACTCCCCTGCGGGAGCCTGGCAACTATACACCTTCCTGTCCTTTATGGCCACGAGTCCCGGGGCTGCATTTTAACAGAAACGACCGTGTGTACTCACCCAATGCAAAGCATAAAATGCAACCAGGCAGGTCTCGCTTAGCCGATTTCAATGAGTTTCCAGTGTTAAGTCTGAGGAAATGATCCTGCCGTTCGTAAGCACTACCTCAAATTTCTAAAGCACCTTTCCTCTGAGAAGCTCGGCGCAGTGTGTTTCTGAACTCATCTCTTGGATTTATTCTGGTCTGACTCATCAATAGCTATCCCTGTCCTGCCAGAGTAAACCTCCTATCTCTGTTCTCTGTCTCATTATGTGCCAGCAGGGAAAAAAAAAAGGACGTAGAGGGGAAATAATAATAATAATAATAATGGTATTTGTTAAGCGCTTACTATGTGCCAAGCACTGTTCTAAGCACTGGGGTAAATACAACCTTATTAGGTTGCCCCACGTGGGGCTCACAGTCGTAACTCCCACTTTACAGATGAGGTAACTGAGGCACAGAGAAGTTAAGTGACCTGTCCAAGGTCACACAGCAGACAAGTGGTGGAGCTGGGTTTAGACCCCTTGACCTCTGACTTCCAAGCCCGGGCTCTTTCCACTAGGCCACACTGCTTCTAAAGATGTGAGGAACAGGTGTGAGGACTCTTGATTTGTTTTAAACGTGGTCGTCCAATTTTTTTTTCTACAGAGAGTTTGTTCTCTTCTGGGTCAACATATGGTTTTTAAAGATTGCTTGAATATTTTTTATGGAATTTGTTAAGCACTTACTATGTGCCAGGCACTGCGCCAGGCACTCGTGTAGATACAAGTTAATCAGGTTGGACACAGTCCATGTCCCCACATGGGGCTCGCAGTCTGAATTCCCATTTTACAGATGAAGTAATCAAGGCCTCAGAGAAATTAAAAGACTTGCCTCAGGTCACAAAGCAGACAAGTGGTGGAGCCGGAATATTTAATTTTGAGCAGCTTAATGGAGCACTTAGAGAAAGGTAGGCAAAGAAACTCACCTGATGGGCTTTAAGGGAGAGGAATAGAGAAGGACTTGGCTGGAGATCGGCTCTCAGTAACTTCTTTTTCTGCAACTGGTGGAGCACTTCTTGAGTAAAATTTAGAAGCGTCTAAATTAAGGCACTAAATTTACAAATGTAACCCAGTTGGAAGTGGATAAGGATATGAGTTTGGAGCGGCAGGTGGCATATATGCTAGTTTATGTACAGAGTGCAGTGCAGACCAGTACACTGTGCTCACGGTGTGCAGAATCCTGCATGCTTCATGTGGAGCAGTGCCACGTAAAGAGTGATGGGAATTTTGAGACATGGGACTTGGGTGAAGCATTGGGAATGGGAAGGAATAGGAGAGTCCATGGCACTGAAAGGCAAACAGGAAATGTTAGATGAGGAAGGAGGACAAAAAAGGATAGAGGATGAAGATGAACAGGGAGTAGAGCCGGGGAAGTTGGAGAGTATAAATTACTTATTGATTTATATTAATGTCTGTCTCCCCCTCTAGACTGCAAGCCCATTATGGGCAGGGAACGTATCCGCTAAGTCTGTTATACTATACTCTTCCAAGTGCTTAGTACAGTGCTCTGCACTTAGCAAACACTCAAAAAATATGGTGGATTGATTGAGGAAGCTACTGCAAAAAGAAATATGAATGCAGACTGAGACATGGTTATTGAGGTATTCTAGCTCTATAATAATGATGGTATTTTTTAAGCACTTACTTTGTGCCAGACTGTATAAATCGAATGAAATTTTTTGGGTTTTTTTAATTATTTTTCTTGACAGTCCTCACTGGGTTTTTTTTCCCTTTGTGGCTGCTGCTGAAGCTTTTCCTTACTCTTGGGCTTGTATTATTTTTTTCTGTCCTGCCTTCTCCCCAGCAAATGACTCAGTGTTTGCCCAACTGATACTTTCATTTGCTTCTTTCTGAAGCATGTCCATGCCCTCAATCCCAGAAACCAGAATTTACCTGAATACCAAAACCTAAATTAACAGTTTAAAAAACCCCCAAACTATCAGCATTTCAGGAATCTATTCCCAAAGAGGACACGTTCTGTGTGCCTCTGAGCCCGGTCTGCCCAGCTAAAGCGAAGCAGAAGGTTAGACAGTCGTCTGGTGAATTGAGGACATAAAAAGTGCCAAACTGGGCTAGACCGAATCCATCCATCATGGTATTTTGTCTTTGAATGTGGCAACAAAACGTGGAGGAACAATGGGAGAGCTGCCTCTTTGACATCAGTCCTCATGACTATGGATTGACCATTTACCGTCTACGTGGCACAGCTCCCACAGCCCCAGCACATGGCTTTTTTTGGTGCATGCTTTGAAGTACTATCAGCTAGCTCCAGAACAAAGCATCTCCCCCCTCTCCCCACCCCCCTTTATTACATAGGGACTCGTCGGTAGCCAGGAATGGGTGGTCAACGCAAGCCATCCAAACCAAACCATGACATCGGTCAGCCAGTCAGTCATATTTATTGAGCGCTTACTGTGTGCAGAGCACCGTACTGAGCACAACAATACAGCAATTCAACAGACACATTCCCCGCTCACAACGAGTCTAGAGGGGGAGACAGACGTTAATATAAATACATGCAATTACAGATATGTACAGTATGGTTTTACTTGTTATTTAAGAAGAGAGATAATAGAGGACATCTGAATTTTAGGAAGTACATTTTTTTTTTCTATTTCTCCAACCCGTGACATTCAATCTGATTTTTATTTTTTAACCTAGAAACGAAGGAAAGAAAATGTAGTTTTTCATTTGTTGGGTGAAATAATGGAGAAATGCAAGCTTTTGTCCACAAGGGATGCCACTAGACTGTGAAGCCTTTCCTTACTTCTGGACTGGCATTCTGTGCCCTTGCTTCTCAGTCTGAGTGATGCTTTGAGAAAATTCAGCGAAGCTCATGGTGATGGTTATATATACAACTAAGTCTTTGTTCAGATTTCTGCAATCTAATTATTGCCCACTGGGGTGTCTGATAAACTTTAAAGCTGTGGTATTTGATTATGTGATAGGAAGCATCATGATGAGAGTTATTCTCAATTGATTCATTAGAAGTTTTAGTAATAATAATAATGATTAGAGTATTAAGTGCTTACTATGTGCCAGGCATTGTTCTAAGCACTGGGATAGAGATAAGATAATTGGTTTGGTTACAGTTCCCTGTTCCACGTGAGGCTCACGGTCTTAATCCCCATTTTACAGATGAGGGAACTGAGGCACGTCGAAGTTAAGTGACTTGTCAGAGGTCACACAGCAGGCAAGTGATAGTGCCAGGTTTAAAACTCATTTCCTTCTGACTGCCAGCCCTGTGCTGTATTCACTAGGCATTGCTATTTTGTGCATCCTGGCCTTTCCAACTCTGCTTCCCAGATACCCTAAATCTGCTCGGAGGTACAAGAGGCTTTTGGGGACTGCTCTTTTTCTTCTTTATGGCAATTCAAGTCAAAGGGGGAAGGGGAACTTCACCTCTTGGCTTTCTCTACATTAACCCTAACCATTTGCCGACTGAGGAAAGGAGAATGTGTCCCATTCAAGAGCCTAAAAGCCTGAAAAAATAGATGGGCAATCAAAAGAAAAATCAGGCGAGCCAGGAGAAGCTGGCAGAAGCAGCACTGTGGTATTTGTTATTATCTGTGGTATTTGTTAAGCACTTACTATGTGACAGGCACTGTACTAAATGCTGGGGTAGCTTTGCATTCAGTAGTATTTATTGAGTGCTTACTATGTGCAGAGCACTGTACTAAGTGCTTGATACAAGCAAATAGGGTTGGACACAGTCTCTGTTCCCATGGCACCCACAGTTTCAATCCCCATTTTACAGTTGAAGTAACTGGGACCCAGAGAATGAAGTGACTTGCCCAAGGTCACTCAGTAGACAAGTGGAAGAGCTGGAATTAGATTAGTGCGCTTTCCCAGCTGTTAGAACAGTCAGAAAGCTTTGGCCATGGTGGCTGTTGAACTCTGGGAAGGCCTGCCCCAGTGGGAAGGAACCTGACTTTGGCTCATTGAGCCATGATGTCCTAGAGCTATTTTTGCTTTTTCCTGTTGTCCTGGTGGCCCCGCGGTGTTTTGACTTTTTCATTGCGCCTCTTCCTCCTGTGTCTGTCCCCCTCCTTACTCCCCCACTCCTAGAATGTGATCACCCTGACAATATCACTGTAATAATAGTGGTCATAATTGGGGTTCTTGTTAAGCACCTTTTCTGTGCCATGCACTGAAGTAAGTGCTGGGATAGATAGAAGCTTATCATGTAAAACTCACGGTTTAAGCAAAGGGAGAACAGGCAATGAATCCCTACTTTATGGGTGAAGAACCTGTGGTGCAGGAAATTTAAGGGCCTTGTTGAAGGTCACAAAGCAGGCAAGTGGTGGAGTTGGGATTAGAACCCAGGCCTCCTGACTCCCAGGCCTGTGCTCCTTCAGTTAGTCAATGAATTGAGAGAATACATTATAAAATCCAACGGAGCTGGTAGACTTGTTCCCTGCTTTTTGATTAGGCCCTGCTGCTACCTGTGGGATACTGTAAGGTATCCCTGTTGGATGCTCCCCTGGCACTTAATACAGTGCTCTTCACAAGTAGGTGCTCAGATCATACCAGTGACGGACTGAATGAGTGAGCAGGTCAGAAAACCTGCGGTGCAAGAGGAGCAGTATGGCGTAGTGGATAGAGCACGGGCCTGGAGTTCGAAGGTTGTGGGTTCTAATCCCAGCTCCGGCACTTGTCCGTGGCGTGACCTTGGGCAAGCCGCTTGACTTCTTTGGACCTCAGCTTCCTCATCTGTAAAATGCGGATGAAGAGTGTGAGCCCCATGTGGGACATGGACTGTGGCCAACCTGATTAGTTTGCATCTACCCCAATGCTTAGAAAGGGCTGGACACGTAGTACACGCTAAACAAATATCATCATCATCAGCGTTGTTATGATTGTGATTATTGTTAGGGATATCAGCATGAGTTCATCGTGCTGAAAATGGAACAAAGGCTGGGCACCTCTCTTCTCTGGACAAATAGTCCTCAGTTTGCAAACTGCCCCACCCGTCCACATGCCACAGAGTTTGATTCCATGTGTCCTCCGCTCCTCCAGGAGAGCAGGGTTTCTCCCTCACTATGATGATGATGGTGGTGGGATTTAAGTGCTTACTATGTGTCTTGCACTGTTCTGAACACTGGGGTAGATACAAGGGAAAGAAGTCGTCCCACGTGGGGCTCACAGTCTTAATCCCCATTTTACAGTTGAGGTAACTGAGGCACAGAGAAGTTAAGTGATTTACCCACAGCTGATAAGTGGCAGAGCCGGGATTAGAAGCCACGACCTCGTACTCCCAAACCCGGGCTCTTTCCACTAAGCCATGGAGGGTGCAGGGGAAGGAGGGATAAGAGATAGATTGGCAGGGAGGGAGGCGGGACTCAACCCTGGTTGTCAGGCATTTAGAATGTGCCCCGGGGACCCGGGAATTACCAAATGTCTTGGGCCTGGGCTTCTCCCAGGCACTGGCAGGTGGGAGAAGGGAAACGCAAAGATTGAGAGAACAATATGTTGACTAAGTGACATTTATAGAGGAGATTAGTTACCGCCTTTCATAAGAGAACACAGAAGGCAAACGTCAGTGAGTCACACTTCTCCATCCCCCAGCGATTCTTTAAATAATAATGACGGTTATTGGGAAGAGCCAGTTTAAAGTGTTGTCATCTTTCTCGTTTTCACCCAAATTTAAATAATGGGTCCCATCGGTGGATTTCCCAAACGATTCTATAAACGCTAATCAAAAGCAGCACTGTGTGTGTGTTGGCGGGGGGGGGGGGGGGTTCGGGGTGAGGATAGGCTGCAATTTTTCAGGGGAAAATCCTTTTTGGAATTATAAGATTACAAGGTACCTACCCAGTTTTTTTTTCCATTACTTTGTTTCCTACAAATTTTCTGAGCGTATTGCAACTCAGGTATTATAGTGCACTATGCAGCAGGGTTCCTTTAGAACCTGGCTGCTGTGAAGTCAGATTGCCCGAGGAGTAGTGTGTATGAGATTTTATTATTTTTTTTTAAGTCCTAGTAGCATTTATTACTGAGTCCCCATTAAGTGCATGCACAGTATGAAGTGCACAGGATGTTCGAAACAAAGACTCGGACACATCGTTCACTCACAAGAAGCTTACATTTTAATGGGAGTGGTGGACATAATAGTGTTTTCAGGAAGGGTCAATCAGTTAATGGTATTCATTGAGTTCTTAGGGTGTGCACAGCACTGAACTAAGTGATAATACAATACAATGGAATTGGCGGATGTGAACCCTGCCCCCAAGGAGCTTTCAATCTAGTGGGGGAGATGGAAATTAAAAGAAATTACAGAGAGAGGAAGTAGCAGAGAATGAGAGAATGTATGTAAGTGGGGTGAGTATCAAAGTACTTAGGGGATTCAGACCCAATAATAATAATTAGTTTATGTGTTAAGAGACTGTGAGCCCCGTATTGGATAGGGGCTGTGTCCGACCTGATTATCTTGTATCTACCTCAGTGCTTAGAACAGTGCTTGACACATAGTAAGTGCTTAACAGATACCATCATCATTGTATGTATATATGCACATACATATATATATTCACTTCTCTAACCCCAGACTGCTTATTGTGTCTTGCTTTAATCTCCTGTGCCATTAACCTAATGCCCACATCCCAGACCTCCCTCCCTCTTCAGCTACTCTCCCTGCCTTCAAAGCCCGGCTAAAATCACATCTTTTAACTGTAAGGCTTCACTGTCAAGCAATGTGGCCTAGTCGATAGAGCACGGGCCAGGGAGTGAGAAGGACCTCTCCCGCTTGTGTGCTGTGTGACCTTGGGTAAGTCACTTCACTCCTCTGGGCCTCAGTTCCCTTGACTGTAAAATGGGGATTAAGAGCGTGAGCCCCATGGGGGACAGGAACTGTGTCCAACCTGTTTAGCTTGAATCTACCCCAGCGCTTAGAACAGTGCTTGACACATAGCGCTTAACAAGCTTGAGAAGCAGCGTGGCTCAGTGGAAAGAGCACGGGCTTTGGAGTCAGAGGTCACGGGTTCAAATCCCAGCTCGGCCACTTGTCAGCTGTGTGACTTTGGGCAAGTCACTTCACTTCTCGGTGCCTCAGTTACCTCATCTGTAAAATGGGGATTAAGACTGTGAGCCCCACGTGGGGCAACCTGATTCCCCTGTGTCTACCCCAGCGCTTAGAACAGTGCTCGGCACATAGTAAGCGCTTAACAAATACCAACATTATTATTATTAAGTACCAGAATCATATTAATGATTATTATTATTTGTTGCCTTGAAATGGTAGGAATCACCACCATTCATGATTACAGGTAGTGCTTGTTTCAGGTGCATAATGATAATAGACCCAAGCAGACTCAAGCTCATTGGCAGAATTCCTTTTGGGGGGGTTTGTGTCTCCTTCAGTTCTCCCATGTAAAGTGTCTAAGGGAGAAATGAAATGTTAATATTCATCAGTTGGTGAACACCTGCACATCTGCATGGCTGAGGGCCACCTTTCCAAGTGTCCACACCCAGTGCTCACTTCAATTTTTTCCTTTCCCTCCTGAAGGTAGAGAGGGGTGGTTGTTCGGAGCAGATAAGCAAACAGTGGAGGAATGAGTTTTTAGTTGAGATCATCCTCTCCCAATCTCCTGGGAAATCATATCTAGGAATAATTCTCGAATTGAAATGCTTCCTATGTGCCAAACCCTGCACTAAGCACTAGGGGTAGATACACGATAATGAGTCCCATATGGGGCTCACAGTCTAGGAGGGAGAACAGGATTGATTCACCATTTCGCAAATGAGGGGACGGAGGCACAGAGACATTAAATGACTTGCTCAAGGTCACACAGCAGGTAAGTAGCAGAAGTGGGTTTAGAACCCAGGTCCTCCTAATCCCAGCCCCGGGCTCTTTCCAATAGGCCTCTCTGCTTCTACCTCGTATAATCGTGCACTCTTCATTTGCCTTGGAATCTCGTTGATGTTTTTATTTGAAAAGTTTTATTTAGCGGAGGCTTTTCGTGGAAAGTGAGAACCCTTCTACAAACTGACAGATGGCAGTGTGTTTTAGGCCTGGTTGAGTTATGTGTATAGTGAAGTTATGCAAAAAATCCAAGTAACGCCAAGACTTCATTATAGCAGCCAAAACTAAGCAGAGAGTTGCTCCGTGATTCAGAAGATAATTCCGAATTTGCAAAATTGCTCTTCTCTGAATTACAGGATTCAGGTGGACTGGTAGATGGATGACAGGTCCAAATTAATTAATAATTGCTCCCTCAGTCATTGGGATGTCTTGAGCATTTATACTGCATGCAGAACCCTGTACTAAGTGCTTGGGAGAGCATGAGACAATCAAGATGGTAGGCCTGATTATTGTCCTCAGGGAGCTTCCAATCTAGTCAAATGGACCAAAGCGTGAAAAGAGTCTTCGTTTTTCTCTGACTTGGGGTTGCTTTTCAAGTATTGTGGGATGAGTTCCTGCTTTCAGATGCAAATTAAATCATATTGATCAGTGTATGTCTGAAACTTCTGGGGGCAGCTGAAACCAGGACTAGAGGTAGGACTAGTAATTTCCCGACCGAATGAATCACCCAAATAGACCCATTTCATTGCAGAGCCCAACTTAATTCCTTAACACGAAACCTTGTAGCGTATTTGATTTATTGGTAGCCGATGTGTCTGAAAAGAATCTGCTTAACAGAAAAGATATAAATAATCTTTGATAGTCTGTATAGATTTGTGGATATTGAGAAGGAACATATAGCAGTTTAATTCCTTAGAAGATTAATAAATTGAACTCAGTAGAGAAGAGCAATTTGCAGCCTTCTGCTAGAAAATGGAAAGGAGGATGGTGCAACAAATAGCATGGTTGATTTGTAACACCCATCTTGTACGTTGGAAACACAGCCTACAGTCTGTTGGGTTCATTTCAAAATGAAAAACCAATCATCTGAGGTAGTAAGCAACTGGATGTATAGGTTTAATTTTGACAAAGAAATGATTCGACTGTTTTATGAATCCCCTAATTTTTTAAAAAACAAAGGGTTGTAGCCTGACTTAGTTGACCTGTTTGTTACCTGGGGGCAGAAAGGCGGCGGGACAGACAAAATAAGCAAGCTGCGATGGGCTTTTAGCAAAGCAAGGAAAATCAAATAGAGTCTTGTGACCCGTGTCTGGAAAGTAGAATGATTCTTCACTATTATAAACATTTCATGGTTAAGATTTCACCTGAACCAACTGCCCTGCGTGTTTGTAAATGATCGTGTTCACTCAACTAGTTTGTGCAATTTGAAAATGACCAGCTCTCCAGAAATAAGCACATGTTAACATTTTGCCTCTAGCTAATAAGAAGAAAGAGAAAGAGCGTCCGGAGATCTCTCTTCCTTCAGACTTTGAACACACGATTCATGTGGGGTTTGACGCAGTTACCGGGGAATTCACTGTAAGTAACCTCCATATTGCCACCTAAGTGAGTTTTCCCCTCCCTCATCCGGGATGTGAGCTTTCGGGGCCCATGAGGCCCGAGCAAGAGCCACTAATCGGCGAAAAAGCAGAATGTGTTTTAACGAACATCTGGAGTGAGTTTCTCCTGACTTAGGCCAAGACATTGGTTTTCACCATTCTTTTGAGAGTTCCACTCAAGTGCTAAGCCGCCCCTGTGCTCTGCTCCCAGTTGAAAGGCCTCAGTGGGAACCGTCGATAGGCCTGGGATGAAGGACTATAACAACATCCTTCGGGGGTCAAACAAGCTTTGAAACTATCCCCCTCCCTTCCCCGTCAGATTTTTCCAGAGCCTCAGCCGACCCCATACACTCCCTTAATAAAGCCAGCCCTAGAGTGGCTGATTTGAGGCGGAGCACCACCTGCTAGGCGGTGAATTGGCCCACGGGTAGAAATCACTGGTTGAAAAGCTAGGTCTTTATAGTCCAAAACAAAGTCGGGCATTTGCAATTACCCAGTGCAGCCAGGCAGTGAAACAGCTGCCTTCCCTCCTGTCTCTATTGCTTGAATTTTCTGGAAAATCACCCAGCGCTGCTCATCACTCGGGCTTTCAAGACCTGGCATGGAATCGGTACATTTAAGGATGATTTAATAGGGTCCTTCTAGGAGTGAAAGAAAACACGCTTAGATGTTCTAGGAAAAAATGTGGTAAGATGCATCTGCTGACTTGAGAATGAACCAGAGTAAAGCCACACGATACTATGCATAATTTATGGACAGCTTAACTCTGGCGGAGCCTTCTCCTCTCTAAAGATGATTAGGCTTCAGTGGATCAGGCTCTCAGGACTGACACCTTTTTTATTTTATTTTTAATCCGGTGGGTGCAGAAGCCGGGGCTTAAGAAATGGGGTCTTCAGCAGGCAGGAAATGGAAGGGGAGCTGATGTCCCGCCCTCAGATGTTTTGTAATCGAGAGAATTCTGCTAAGGACCTGGGGTAACGAGAATCATTTTCGAAGCTAAAATAGGTCCATAATTATGTTTCAGAGAATAATCAGAAGATTCAGCAGAGTTCACTCTCCCTGTATTATTATGCCAGTGATTAGCTCAAGAAATGGAAGACCATTTAGTTGGACATTTAGAGCAGAAAATGCTAATTTTTTAAGGAATTAAGTGCTTGAGTTTGAGGGAACATAAGTAACATATTGGTGCTCTAATAGTTTATATGGTGTTTTAAAAATTTTTTTTTTTTTGCTTTAGCGTTAACAACACTGATGCCAGAAAATGCTGGTTCCGAGTTGGACAGGATGAGAAAAGTTCTTTTTTGAGCTGCTGACAGTTAATTGGTCCATTAACTTATAAAATCTGATAAATTCTTTCTGAAGCCCTTACTTTTTAATTTTTTAAATATCTTTTGGGATCCCGGACTAGACATAATACCTGTCCACAATTAAATTTTTAAAAATTCAATAGCAAACATTAAGGTTTCTATATGACTGCTTATAAAAGGAAATTTGGTTAAAAAAAGGGAACTTGCCGATTTGGAACTTTACTTTGGAATTTCAAATAGAAGCTAATCTACACAGTTTTAAAGATATTTTAAGACATTCTAGGTGATGAAAAAATAAACATATCTGGAATAGGTCTGTATCCAGTATAAATGGCACTACCTTATTCACATTTTTTTAAAAGTCACTTTCAGATTGTGGGATAGAGTTATTCCACTTCTGTTTCTATTTTGTTTCAGCTTGAAGTTTTCTCTTTCTGTTTTCAGTCTTGGTTTATCTTTGCCACTTCTTGTTCCCTTTTTGGATACTTGACCCTTCCTTCCCATCCTTTCCTTCCCAATCTCCACAGCGCCTCCATACCTGTCCATCTGTCATATATTTTAATGTCTATTTCCCCCTGTAGTCTACAAGGTCCTTTTGGGCAGGGACCATCTGTGCCCATTTCTATCGTATCGTACTCTCCCAAGTACTGTTGTGCACATAGTAAAGCGCTCCATAAATACATGGATTGATTTCTGTCTCCTTATATTCTTAACCCTCTCTAATTCTTCTCAGTGTTCTCTCCTCTGCTGTTCTTTTCTAATTATCAGTTCCCTGGTCCATTTTTATTTATTTCATTCGTCTCCGTATCCAAACTCCATGCTACCTTTCCTCTAGTCACTTGTTTGCTTCCTGGGTTCTGGATTACAGTTCTGCAGACTGAGGCCCCCAGCCTCCAGTGAATTTAGCCAACTACACTTTCCCGTGTCAGTGGAGCAAAAGGGGCAAGAGGAAAGGTGATAGTGTTGAATCATAAATCTCAAGTTCCCAGTATAGGAGAAGTCTGCTTGACTACTTCCAAAACATTAAATTTTATGTGTTGCTTCTGTTTTGAATTCTCAACCATAGTAAATAAATGACTTGTTGGCAGTTGTACTTAAGTGCTTTTACTAGGCAGATCAAATCTTGGGCCTTTAAGAGTAAGAACCTAAATTAGAGGAAAAAGTACTGGCTATAGGGATAAATTATTTTAGGCATTTGTTGCCTTTGTATTTCCTCAGGACTACAAACTAGCCATTCCACTCCGCTCTTGTTCAGGTCCAGGAAGAGAACTCAAAGTGGTGCTGTAGTGTAGAAGGAGGGATGGCCCTTTTTATCATGTCATCTGTCTACTCGGCTAAAACAACACAAGCTTGCCAGCCATACAGATGTTATGGTGAAAATAGTCATGTTGTTATTATTGGTATTATGATATTTAAGTGCTTACTATGTTTCCAGCACTGTTCTAAATGCTAGAGTAGTTAAGCTGATCAGGTTGGACACAAACCCTGTCCCACATGGGGATCCCAGTCTGAGTAGGAGGGAGAACATATATCGAATCCCCATTCTACAGCTGAGGCACAGAAGAATGAAGTGACTTGCCCAAGGTCACAGAGCAAGCAGTCAGCAGATGCAGGGTTAGAACGCAGGTCCTCAGACTCCCAGGTCCAAGTCTCGATGTTTGCTTTTTTCTTGCTTCTGAAATTCAAGAGCGATTAGGGAATAATAGCCCCTATTTGGGAGAAGTAGAAAAGGTTTCTGTTAATGGGACTTATTAGTCTAATCATGACTTAGGACCCAGTTTGAATCTCCCACGTTTGCGTCAGGTTTCATTAGCGTCCTGATTTGTCTTAACCTAGAAATACCCCTTGCATCAGCAAATAGTTACATGGTAAGTACTTTTTCCCGGAGGGAATTCTCCTAGCTTCAGTTTTCCCCACTTTCTACTGATCACACCATGTGTGAATCTCTCAAAAGTTTGGAAGTGCCATGGGAATGTCCAATTACCATGCAAATATTTTTTAATTTCAAATGATTACAACAACTGTCATGCCAGTGGTGTCTGCTCTAGTGGTTATGTGTAATGCATACATAATTTTGTAACACCCGATGCTAATCACCCCCTTTGGCTGCCTTACCTAATTGCTATTAGTCGCACTTAAAATCAGAATCAGGAACACATGCATGGACTCCTGAGTTTGAATTCTGGCTTGAAGGCTTTAGCATTGAGCTGTGTTGTTCTTCATGAATGCACGTTGAAATTCCATTTCACTTTGCTTGGGAGCAATCAGGAATGCTAGGAATTAGGCCACCGACTAGCAAATGCAAGAGTTGGAAAACGGTTGGGTGGAAGCATGCTTTCATAGCTCCGGGCTTATTTATTTCTTTATAGGGAGCTCCTACTTTATAATGATTTGATTTTTTTTTTGCGTGGTGGGAGGGGGGATTGGTTGTCAGAGGTTGAATTATAAAAACTTTCTTTAATAAAACAGTTTCCCAAGCTAAAATATACATAAAGCCACATTTAAAAGAAAACACACAAAAAAACAACCGCTTTGCAGTGAAGATTTCATCCAAATTGAATAAAATCATGACTAAAACAGAATTGTAGAGCCACATGCATCCCAGGGCTTGCCAGTGATTTCTCCACTGGAATACATTTGTCATTTGAATTCTGACAACGCAAGAACTTCCGATGTTCAGCCGGAGTGAACAAATGACACTCACCTCTAGCCCCTATCCATGTGAACCTTGGCAAACTGTGAGTGGCTGAAAAAGCAACAGATAAATCACATGATCCCATTGTTTAAAAATAAATAAAAAATCAGATTCCTCAATCGATCATTGGCATTTATTGAATGATCGCTGTGTGCCGAGCACTGTTCTAAAGCTTTCGAGAGAGGACGGTACTTAATGCTCGGCAGTCTTCCCCATCACTCTTCGGTAAATCTGTTAGCTGTACGTTTTTACAGAGGAAGAATCTGGCCAAAGAGGAAATGATGCTTCCAAACTTGGGAACGATTGTGGTTTTCTGTGTTTTCCTAAACCTCTCTTCCTATAGCCTATCCAGCACCCAATCTATTTAATACCTACCTGTTTCACAACTGTCCCGTTTTAGATGCCCCCACCTTCGACCCCCAACCCCCCGTCCCCCAGCCCCAGTTCGACCTATTGGTTTCACCTCCTTCCCACCTTCTGAGTTTTCCCACATTCTGTTTTAACTTTCTTTTCTTTCTTTATTTACGTCCATTACAGCCAGATCTCTATGGCTCACAGATGTGCACAGGGAAGCTCCCAGAGGTGCGTCACAGGCCCAAAAGAAGCTTGCATCAAAGTGCTTCTTTGAGATGTCCTAGCACTGCAGCCGCAGGTTCATGTGTGTGCAGTCGATTTGTTGCTTGGCTTATCCCACTTTTTTGGTCATCACCCCCCCACCCCTCAAACTCCGGAGGCCCACGTCACAACGTTATCTTGCCCAGACCTCTTCGGAAGAAGCTGTGTACAGTGTATTCCTCGATTGGGTGGCACCCAGGGTTCCCCTAAAATGCGCTTTCAAGAATGGCACAGGATGCTCCAGATTGATCCTGTATGTTGCCTGGACACTCGAAGGGGAAATCTCTAGGCCGAGAATTTAGGAAATGATGCTTGATGGTTAAAGGAAAGTTAGCGAAGCTAGCGTTACAGTACAGATTTTGCAGCTCGGTTCGATGAGCCAGTCTCCCGAATGCCCTCCATCTTTAGATCCTGGAACCCCCTGCAAGGCTCTGGTCCTTCCAGCCTGTTTTCTGAGTCCTTCTTGCCTATAAACGGTCGAGTGGGTTGGGAGCGGCAGGGACTGACGAAAGAGACTCCCGTAGCCACAGCCATGTTACAACTCAGTGCTTCGCTCATTCTCGTCAAAAATCCAACTGCTGCCCCCACCAGGCCAAGACCCACCTGGCCTGAATCTCACTTCGGAGTCATCAAATGGAAAGTGAGCTAGGCCGGGCTTTCCTTTCCCTCCGAATGGTATTCCAATCACCCCGGTGGGATTAACCGGTCTGGAATGTTTACCGTCCAGCCTGAAACTCTGAAAATACACTGTGTTGTCCACATAGAGAGCAGCTTTGTCAGGTCTGCCCAGAATCTCCCCAGGGGCGGGGGGGAAGCTAAGTCTTTAAACCTTATTCCGTGGAAGAGCAGAATTGATTTAAAGATGAGTTTCTTGCGCTTTTTTTCCTACCACAGTCATAACTTTCTTTTTTTTTTCTTTTTTTTTTTCTTTTTTAAAGTTGGATCCTGGTTTTAGCTCTGTGTTTTGATAGAGAAGAGAATGATTGCCTCTGTAAGTTTCTAATTTTAAACCTAGAGCGTCAATCCAAGTTTCTGAAAAGCAATCTTCCAGGTAGCGTGGGATTATTGGTGAGGAACTGTACTGGAGAGAGGCCCTGCCAGGGCAGAGTTTCTGAAGTTGTCCTTCTTTCCATTGACTCTCCTCAGGGGATTCCAGAACAGTGGGCCAGGCTGCTACAAACCTCCAACATAACCAAACTTGAACAGAAGAAGAACCCGCAGGCCGTTCTGGATGTCCTCAAGTTTTATGATTCCAAAGAGACGGTTAACAATCAGAAATACATGAGCTTTACTTCAGGAGGTAAGAGAAAACCGTTAGCTTCGTGCCGCCGCCCGCCCGCCCCTCCCCCCGACCCTCCACAGTGGACTCTTCAAACCCCTCCTGTTGGAAAAGGAAAGACTGATTTGGAACGCTCATTCTCCTGGGAGCAGCCACAGTTCAGATAAACGAAAAATCCGGTCCAAAATTAAGTCCCCGATTCTCCTGGAACGGAGGGGCTGATATTTAAAGTAAGGAAATTGGCCCAGGGAAGCGGCAGTTGACTTTTTGAAATCGGACAGGATTACAGAAATGTTTTTTCCATGGCCACTGTTTTGTGCCTTACGTTTCGTTTGTTTCCTCCTCCTCCTCCTCCATAATTTCTGCTGTCATGATCTGATCAGAAAGAATCCACCCATAGGAAGTGCTCTGAGCAGTGGAGGGGAAGCATCTCCATTCAAGGAATAAATGATGTTTGTTCCATTACACGATGTCCATGGCTTAATTTTTGAATCTGGGAAGGTGCCTTTGGGTTAGCTTGTCCTCTGGTTTGCCAGGACTCTGACCAAAGGTCCTCAGTACCATTTTGAAAAGAATAAACCATGGGGCAAATTTTCTTTCCTTTCCAAGCCACCCCAAGACAGGACTTACGTAAAACTGTTTGACTTTGAGTTGCAGAATGTCAAAATGATCATCATGGTTTCTGAATTGATCCAAAAGTTAAATTTTTAAAAGTGATGGCTCAAGTGTTCTCTCAACATCTAGAGAGGGAGGGAGGATAGGAGAGCATAACTTTCTAGGTTAGAAAGTCCATTTGAAGTTAGGATTTTGTAGAATCATCAACTAGTGAGACAGGAAGGGACCTCAAGAGTCAAATTCAGGGCCACTATCTTGAGTGTCCGATCCCTGCCTGGCCAGAACAAGCACTTAACCAATACCTCTTCTTCTTTTTCTTCTTCTTATTGTTTGTTGTTATTAATAATAGTAATTCAATCATTTTATTGAGGGCATGAGTTTAGCCATGATCCCCTGCCCACTAACTTAGGTTCATTTTCCACGTATTTGTAAAGTGTCCCTGCCCATAATTGTGGCTCTCTGAAGTCCTAGAGCTGCCAAGTGCTCCTTAGTGCCCCTGAGCACTTAGGATAAATTGTACCACTGATTTTAGTATAAGCCCAGCGCCGCTCAGCTGAGCAGCCATGGCCTCGCCAACTCCAAGCTTCCTCTAGGATGGGCCTGGGGTCAGACCCAAAAAAGCAGCATGGCCTAGTGGAAAGAGCCCAGGCCTGGGAGGCAGACGACATGGGTTCTAATCCCAGCTCTGCTACTTGTCTGATGTGTGACTTGAGGCAAGTCACTTCACTCCAGCGCTCCAGTGCTCACAACAGTGCTTGGCACACAGTAAGCGCTTAACAGATACCATCATTATTATTATTCTGGGCCTCAGTTGCCTCACCGGTAAAATGGGGATTAAGACTGTGAGCCCCATGTGGGGCAGGGAATGTGTCCAACCTGATTATCTTGTATCTACCCCAGCGCTTAGAACACTGCCTTGCACATAGTAAGTGCTTAACAGTGCCACTACTATTATTATTATTACCACCAATGTTAGTCCCAGGAAGCCCCAAATCCTGCTTCCTGGTGGCCTTGGACACACCATCTTCCTGGGTACTTTGCCCAAACGCCTCTGGGGTGACTCCAGACCGTGATAATAATAGTATAATAATAATAGTAATCTTGGTATTTGCTAAATGCTTACTGGGTGTCAGGCAGTGAACTATGCTCTGGAGTGGATACAAGCAAATAGGGTTGGACACCGTCCCTTTCCCAGGTGGGGCTCACAGTCTCAGCCAAGGATCCCGTTACCCCTCTTTGGATGGGCTAGGCCTGGAGAGGCCAAGGGGGAGAAGAGAAGAAATGTGAGGCTGGGGGCCCGGAAAAAGAAGGCAAGAGAGGGAAAGGAATAGGAAAAATGAAAAAGATAGGTGAATTCTGGAGGGAGGGGGAAGAAGAGCCCAAAATTGAGAGGAAGGGAAATTGGTGAGGAGGGAAGAAGGATGGAGAGGAGAATGTGGCACTGAAAATGGAAGAGGAATACAGTGAAAAGAAAATGGAGCAGAGGAGGAGGAGAACAGGGAAGAATGGAAAGGAAAGACATCGAATAAGTAGAAAAGGATTAAAAAGATTACTGAAGGCCCATCTCCTCCAAGAGGCCTTCTCTAAGCCCCCCTTTTCCTCTTCTCTCACTCCCTTCTGCGTCACCCTGACTTGCTCCCTCTGTTCTTCTCCCTTTCCGGCCCCACAGCACTTCTGTACAGATCTGTAATATATATTAATTTCTGGCTCCCCCGCTCTAACCTGTGAACTCGTTGTGGGCAGGGAGTCTGTTTGCTGTGGTATTGTGCTCACTTAGTACACTGCTTGGCATACAGTAAGTACTCAATAAATATGACTTGACCGAATGAATGAAGGAAAATAAAAAGGGAGAGAGGAGGCCATGGATCTGTTCAGAGGGAAGAGAAATGCAAGTGAAGAATGAGAGGGAAAAAAAGTGACAGATAAGAAGGATGGAGGAAGAGAGGATGAAGATGACAGTAGGAGAAAGAGGAACCGAAGATAGAGAGGGGACGGGCAGGAAAAATATATTGCGAGATTTACCTGGCCAAAGAATCGGTCTTTCTGCTGGTATTAAATATAGAAGTAGTTCCCGTTTACCATTGTTGACTCAAGTTTTGCCACAGGTAAGCAACTCCTGTGGAGTGTAAGGAAAAGCAAACGTAAGGGGAAACAAGGAGAAAGGGAAGCAATGGGTGCCATTATAGTGAAAGAGCAAAACAGCTAATCAGAACTTCACTTCAAGCGGCATCCACAAGATGCTGCGAATTTTCGAGTGGGGCTGACGTGGTCACATGCTCATCGAACCCCTTAAAAAAACAGTGTTTGCAAAAAGAGGCTGATAACTACCTTGTGTCTTTCAGATAAAAGCGCACATGGATACATAGCGGCCCATCCCTCGGTAAGTGAAAAGGGAATTTTGTTTCACCTGATTGGTATCTGTGGGATCGTCCTTTACTGTTGGCTGCGACATTCATTCATTCATTCAGTCGTATTTATTGAGCGCTCACTGGGTGTCAGCGCTTGGGAGAGTATAATACCACAATAAACAGGCACATTCCCCTCCCGCAGTGAGCAGTTTTCTGTCTTGTTAAGCTCCACTATTGGAAAGACGTTCATTGCGACTGCCATTTTTTGGGGAGATGTCTTAGTGATGTTTACACTAGGCGCCTCTCAGTTTTCACTGAGGAAATATTTTGAGTAAAGTCACTTTAAAGGGAATCCAGGTAAATTCAGTACAGCTCTAAGGGAGTGAGGGTTCTAAGCAAAATTTAGGTTTTCTTCCAAGAATTATCCCCAAAGTCGCTTCTTTAATATGTTGTTCTGGTCTACTCGGCCCCTCATCCCCAAAGTGGGCTTCCAGCAAAGCTCTGTTCGGACTCTCCTACCCTTTTTTTTATCAATAAAGAGGCATTTGGGGCGTTCGTTGACTCTTATGGCCTCAGCTACCACCTTTATCGGTAACTCCCAAATCTCTCTGGCCAGCCCTGACCTCTGTCTCCTTTTTGCCTGCCACCAGGACCTCTCCATATGGTGGTCCCCATGTCATTTTCAGGTCAGCATGGCTAAAACTGAGCTCCTCAGCTTTCCTCCCAAGTTTCCCAGCCCCCGCTCTCTTTCCCTAAACAAACCGGGCATCATCGTCAACTTTCCATTCACATTGGCTGCTACTAAGTCCTGCCAGTTTTCCCTCCACAGTATTCTCCGTATCTTCCCCTTTCTCTCCCCGAAACGGTTCCCACCGGGATACTTGCTCCCATCAAATCCCAGCTAGCTTACTCTATCAGCCTCCTCTCTGGCCTCCTCACCTCCAGCCTCTTCCTCCTTTTGTCTCTTTGGCTCTTTGGCCTGGATCATCTTTGATTACATGCCTCGCCACTCCTTGAATACCTCCAGGGGTTACCCGTTTTCTCGGTGCATTAAAGTAGCCACGCCAGGCCATTGGTTTCTCAAGGCACCTCCCTCACCCTCTTTCCTGTCAGCTCTCTTCAGCCGCTCCACCCATTAATAATAACAATAATAATAAATGTGGTATTTAAGTGCTTACTATGTGCCAAGCACTGTACTAGCAAATCGGGTTGGGCACAGCCCCTGTCCCACGTGGGGCTTACAGTCTCGATTCCCATTTTACAGATGGGATGGTACAGCAAAGTGAAGTGACGTGCCCAAGGTTACGCAGCAGACATGTAGTGGAGCTGGGATTAGAACCCATGACCTTCTGGCTCCCGGGCCCATGCTCTATCCACTACGCCATGCTGCTTCTCTCAGCCCTCTTAACGCCTCCCAAGCTAACCTCTTTACAGTCCTTCTCTCCTGCCTCTGACATTCTGCTTAATCAATTAGTCGTAATTATTGAATGCTTCCTACATGCAGAGCACCATACTAAGTGCTTGAGAGCGTATAATAAACACATTCCCTGCCCACAATGAGCTTGCAGTCTAGAGGACTGTAAATTCTCATCCTTTCTCCTGCCTGGAATTCTCTCCCCTTTCAAATCTGCCAGACTTCTCCTCAATCAATCAATGGAAGTTACTGAGCACTTACTAATAGTAGTTGTAGTACTAATAATATTTATCAAGTGCCTTCCTGTGTGCTGAGCCCTGGACTAAGCCCTGGGCTAGAGCACACTGGTGGGAAGTAGATATGGTCTCTAACCTTTGGGGGGCCTCACTGTGTGCAAAGCACTGCATTAAGCACTTGAGTTTATAGACTACATATCTCCCTGACTTCAGACCCCTCTTAAAAAGCCCCCTCTTCCAGCAAGCATTCCCTGATTTCATTGTTTTGCTAGCCCATGTCAGTCCAACCGCCCTTAGCGACACTTACCTTCTTAGTTCTTGTGAACATTTTCACTTAAATGTTTCACTTAAGTTAACTCACTCTTGGTGACCTATCTCAGCCAACTCCTTTCATCAACAATAGTAATTCTGTTCTTCTCCTAATATTTGTAATCACATTGGGTCTTTCTGTCACCCCTATTACTCTGTAAGTTTCTTGAGGGCAGAGAGTGTGCTTTCTATTAATCAGTGAATACCATTTATTGAGTTTGTAATCAAAAAGAAGAGAGGTCTAGTGGAAAGAGCACAGGCTCGGGAGTCAGAAGGACCTGTGTTCTAATCTCAAAACCGCCACCTGTTTGCTGTCTGACCACGGGCAAGTCACTTCATTTCTTTGTGCCTCAGTTACCTTATTAGTAAAATGGGGATTGAGACTGTGAGCCCCTTGTGGGACGGGGACTGGTTCCAGCCCCATTTGCTGGTATATACCTCAGTGCTTAGTACAGTGCCTGGCACATAGTAAGCACTTAGCAAATACTCAATTATTATTATTATTACTGTGTGGAGAGCACCATACCAAGGGTTTGGGAGGATACAAGCACTGTGGTCTAGTGGATAAGCCTGGGAGGACCTGCATTCTAATCCTGCTCTGGTACTTCCCTGCAGGGTGACTTGGGGCAAGTCACTTAACTTTTCTGGGTCTCATCTGTAAAATGGGGATTGAATCTCACCTGCTCCCTCCTACTTAGTCTTTGAGCCTCATGTGGGGCCGGGACTTTGTCCAACCTGATTAGCATGTATCTACCCCAGTGAAACATAGTAAGCACTTAATAGGTACCATAATTATTATTACAGTGGAAGAGAGTTGGTAGACAAGATCCCTGCCCACAAGGGATATTCAGCTGCATCATTAAGCAGTTGCTAACAACTACATTTAATAAGATTGAATTATTTAAGGCATCTTTGCTCCTATCCGGTCAGCTCATTTTCCGCAACTTCAGAAAAAAAAATTCCTTTTCCTTCAAACTCTTTAGAATGCAGTTTCCTCATCCTCTCCACTCTGCCCATCAATGGGGAAAAAAATATTTATTCCCATTCTGTTCATGGTACAGTCATATGAAATTATGGTCACTAGGTTCAGGTTATTATAATCACTAGGTGCCTGAGTTTCTTTCTTGTTAAAGGAGAAGTAGGGCTACCATTGGGGATACTTATTAAAATTAGATTTGAAAATAAATACACGAAAATAGTAATCCCCAAGAGAGATTAACTTTTGAAGTGTCATCAATTTAGAATTCCCTGGTATGTTCAGTGAAGAGGCCTTTGATCTCTAAAGGGTACTAATTAAGCTAAAAAATAGAGATATCTCTTAATTTAATTAACTGTTACCGTTTAGGTAAATAAAATGCCAAGGCAATTATACGCAGTGGTTGCTAACACTGTTGTTCATTGATATTGCCTTAGTCTGTAAAAAAAAAAAAAAAATTGGGAAAAGGAATGATTTATTTGTATTCAGTCTAGTCTTCCATTAAGACAGCCAACTGCAGTTTAGTCACCTAATTATTTGGAGCTGAAAGCAGAATATAGAGTGCGTAGATAAGAAAACCAAAACTGAATTAGGCAGTGATCTCCAAAACCCCAATTCATAAAATATTTAGCTTGTGCGACTCACAGTAAAACATTCTTTTATTTCCCTCTTTATAAAGTCAGAAGGATTGACTGGATTGGAATAAAGACCCATTGGATTTTGCTTCTCTTTTTGCACTCAGGAGGGTTGGCCTCTTTGGGGCTAGGGAGAGGCGGGGAACTGCCCTCTTCTCTTCCATGTACCGACCCTCTAGACTGTGAGCTCATTATGGGCAGGGAGTGTTTATTGTTCTATTGTACAGTGCTTTGCCCACAGTAAATGCTCAATAAATGTGATTGAGTGAATGAATGAAGGATTGGCCCTATTTTTTTTTTTTTAAAGGCAGAACTGGCTCCCTAAAGATGGGAGCCCCCATGCACAGTGTTATTGTGAATAGGTATGAGCACATCATGGAGACGAACTAAGCCCCACTGCCCCCTGCACAGTCTCACCTGCAAGAGCCCCCGTGGTCTTCCCCTTCCTCACCCCGGATCTGGAGCATTGTGCCTGGACCAGTGCGCTTCGTTGTCGTACTTAGTGGGAGAGTGATTTTCCTGCCCTCTTCCTTTCACGCAACTATGCAGTGGCCACTAAGTAAGGACTTATTTGGCAAGTGGCATTAGTGCTCTGTGGCAAAATTATCCCCATTCAGACTGAAAATAGTTACCAGAGGGAGCTTTGGATGAATCCCATTCTAAATCCAGCTCCGTCACATGCCTGCCGTGTGACCTTGGGCAAGTTACTACATTTCTTTGGGCTTCAGTTACCTCGTCTGTAAAATGGGGATTATTATTAGTAGTAGTAATAATAATTATGGTATTTGTTAAGCGCTTACTATGTTCCAAGAACTGTTCTAAGTGCTGGGGTAGATACAAGGTAATTGAGTTGGACACAGTCCCTGTCCCACATGGGGCTCTCAGTCTTAATCCCCATTTTACAAATGAGGTAACTGAGGCACAGAGAAGTGAAGTGACTTGCTCAGGGTCACTCGGCAGACAAGCGACAGAGCTGGGTTTAGAACCCACAACCTTTGATTCTCAAGCCCGTGCTCATGCCTCTAGGTCATGCTGGGAGCCCCATGTAGGACAGGGACTCTGTCCTACCTGATTGACTCGTGTCTACCCCAGCGCTTAGAACAGCGCTTGGCACGTAGTAAGTGCTTAACAAGTACAATAATTATTTTTAACTACTGAAAAATGTAAATGATAGAATTTTTCAAAAGCACTAGCACTCCACTGCCATGATTGCATACTCCCTGTCAATCTGTTTTAATTGTAATTGGGGTGTTTAAGTGCTGACTAAGTGCCAGGCACTGTACTGAAAGCTGGGGCGGAGACAACCAAATGGGGGTTGGAATATGTGGCTATCCGTATTCATGCCCAACTTAGGTTTGCCTTCTGGGCAGCTATGTTGGTCTTTCTTGGGCTTCTCTGATTTTATATCTTGCTGGGACAGCTGGAATTTCAAGTGCCTGTTGTCTGTTGCTGAGTCTGTGCCGCCTTCTTGCAGCTGACACAGCACTTAGGTTAAGATCAAACAGTTCTTCCGATCAAAGCCTGCCATCCTTTGGCCTTGGTGGTAGAGAGGGTGGGTGGGACGGGAGGAGGGTTGAATTATTTTGATTTATGGAATGGTGGGGGTTCAAATTAACTGTTTTCTCGCTATATGTGGTATTGTGGTTCGTGGCCGTTGTGTAGGTGTCAGTCTAGAAAAGGAAGTGAAAAAGTCCTTAACTCAATTTGAAACTCCTTCTGCCACCAGAGCACAAAAACTGCATCAGAACCTCCCCTGGCTCCTCCTGTTTCAGAAGAAGAGGATGAAGATGAAGAAGAAGAGGAGGATGACAATGAGCCACCTCCCGTTATTGCACCACGACCTGAACATACGAAATCAGTAAGCTTCTGATTGGCGTGATTTCACTGGTTTCAAATCAAAGTGGAAGGATATGCTCTGTTTAGCGAGTGACAGAGTTAAGCATGCAAGCAGAGAAAGCTTAAGTATTTTGCCAAGCAGAAGTCTCTAGAGAAGGACATTTTTGGTAGTCTCCAAATACAAAATAAGTAAAATAAATTATGCTACTTGTTAAGCACGTACTATGAACCAAGTACTGTGCTAAGCACTGGGGTAGATTCAAGTTAATCAGGTTAGACAAAGTCCCCGTCCCACCTGAGGCTCACACTCTTAATCCCCATTTTACAGATGAGGGAACTGAGGTCCAGAGAAGTTAATTGACTTGCCCAAGGTCACACAGCATGCATACTGGAGGAGAATATTAGCCAGTTGGTCCCTTGTGGGAATCTGAATATATCTGATTTTTCCCCAGGGGGTGGGGGAAGCCAATCTGTAAGTATTCCCTGAGGGTTTTGCAAGAAGACACCTCACTTGCCTTCTCCCCCGGGGCGGCAAGCTGTGGGAATTTTTTATTGGTCCATCTCTCCACCAGTATTCCCTCTCACACTTGGTTCCGCAACAGAATTTCCACAGAGTAATAATAATTGTAATAATGGTATTTGTTAAACTCTCACTAAGTGTCAAGCACTGTTCTAAGGGCTGGGATAGATACAAGCTAATCAGGTTGGAAGTCCCGCATGGGGCTCAACAGTCTTAATCCCCATTTTACAGATGAGGTGACTGAGGCCCAGAGAAGTGAAGCGACTCGTCCAAAGCAAGTGGTGGAGCTGGGATTAGAGTCCAGGGCCTTCTGACTCCCGAGCCTGTGCTCTATCCACTAGGCCAAGCTTCTTCCCTTAATTGGGATCTATCCCCACTAAATATCTGACCCGAATCATGGCCACCGTTCAACCGGTCAGTAGGCACCTTCCTCAGCCTGACAAGCTCCCGTCGCAATTCTTTTCCCAATTAGACACCTCTTGCTTGGGTTTTCAGATGACTGACATAAGCAAGGCCTCACCTTGATAGTGATTTCCCAGATGCAGGCAGAGAAGCCTGGGCCTTCCCCAGCCCTGGTTGTTTTTTCCTGAACCTACTCTTTAGTGTTCAAAACCCTTTCTCCAACCTCTCAGATGTCAAAGCTTTTGTCGTAGAGCTGTGAAGTTGCATTCAATCATTCATTCATTCTGTCATATTTATTAAGCACTTACTATGTGCAGTAAGCAAAAACCAATGGGGTTTTTAAGAGCTTGGTAACTGGCTCTAGTATTTCATTCTCCCTTTGATCGACTCACTATTTTAAATGGAAAAAAAAAAACCTTCCCTGTTTTTAGATCTACACACGTTCGGTAATTGAACCCATTGCTACACCAGCACCCTCTAAAGAGGCCTCGACCGTCATGCCTGAAAACTCCAGCCAGAGCACTTTGTACAGGACAACCGACCGGCAGCGCAAGAAATCCAAGATGACAGATGAGGAAATCCTGGAGAAACTGAGTGAGTTGTCTTCCGTGTTCTTTTTCTTCATCGATCAATTAATCGTAAGCGGAGAAAAATATCCCTATAAAAGTGCTAGAGAGAAGCTTTTCTGTTATTGTCTGTAGTTCTTAAGGGGTACCATAGAGATGCATTGTTATGTTAAACACACAGAGGGATTAGTTCATGGATGAGAGTTCCACAGTTAGAGGGGAAAGTGTACAGTTTCCAGGGAAAAGTGATGTTCGTTGGATGGGCCAAGAAGGCGCGGGCGGTAGATCCAGGCTGAGTTTTTAAAGGGAAAAATTAGAAATTTTAGAAGGCTCATTCCAAACTGTACGGGCAAGAATTATTCCGTTCTTCCCAGTTGCTTTAGTTGCCAGTCTCAGATGGAATTCTCACTGCTGCTGCTATTTTCCCCCCTTTCAGATTTCAGGGTAACCAAAGGTACAGTGAGGGTCAGGGGAGTCACCAATTGCAGAGAGCAGAATAGGGGACCTTACCTTATGAAAAAGAATTTTATAGTAGTGGGTCACATAAGCTAATGAAATTGGAAATGAATCTCTGTTTTTATTGTGCCTTGGTTTTCATTTGAGTAGTTTCAGACTGACAAAGCGGGTTGTCTAAATTAGGTGATCACATTGCCCTGAAATTAAGCCACAGTTTTCATTTGTTTTAACAAATTTCCTGTTTCGGGAATTTGGAAGAGGGAGAGGAACCTGGATCATTAACCTTTTGGATACACCTGGTGGTGTATTAGGGGAGCAGAAGATGGATCTGTCTGTCAATCAGTAGTATTTGTTAAGCGTTTACTCTGCAGAGCGCTGTGCTAAACACTTGGGAGAGTAACGCAGA
Source organism: Ornithorhynchus anatinus (assembly GCF_004115215.2). Taxonomy (NCBI): domain Eukaryota; kingdom Metazoa; phylum Chordata; class Mammalia; order Monotremata; family Ornithorhynchidae; genus Ornithorhynchus; species Ornithorhynchus anatinus. The sequence continues at coordinate 41,956,540 of NC_041733.1, forward strand.
GTTCGTAAGATTCCCGTTTCAGCATTAGCATCTACCATTGTAAACAGGAATCTTTCTCGTCAAATTTTCATTTTAAAATATTTCCTAACCTCGTCACCTAAGCTTGGAGTTTTAACAGGTCAAATCATTTATTGAACTATGAGAAGAGAGTTGTAAAATTTAGAGACCATACTTTTGACCAAATTCATTTCATTATGAATCTGTATCTGTATCCTGTTTATTCAAACTCTGTATTAGGTAATAGTCGCTCTTGAGACATTTGGCTTGCAGCATTGGTTTATCTTGACAATAGAATCCGAGACATGTGAATTTTTTTATAGTATTTGTCAAGCCCTGTTCGAAGTGCTGGGGTAGCAAGTTAATCAGGCCAAATACGGTCCCTGTCCCAAATGAGGTTATCTTGACGTTTTCACTGACCCACATTTAATACATTAGAAACCTATGGTATTTTGAAAATGATTCTTGACTTGTCAGAGTTTTAGACTTTCAAATGAGTAAGTGGTGCTTCTTACCGAGGACATTTGTGGAGTAGAATAGTGTTTCATCTCTTTTGGGAATGGCTTGGAGTCCGTGGAGCTCGATTCCATTATTTTATCACAGACGGCTCCCCAGTTTGGCACTGTAGTTTTCTCTTCGGCCGCTGGAGTCTGTGCCAGAAATATCGTGAACCTTGGGCAAATTAGCATCAGTGAAGTCTCATTTTGTGCCACTGAATTTTGGTAACGGATCAGTAGGTGGCAGCATGCTTCCTCCTAGAAATCAGGGACAGAGGGCCATTAAATACGTCCATCATTAACGATGTTGCCATTTCGGGAAATCCCTCTGAAAGCCTTTTATTTAACGGCTTTATGTCCATAGAAAATTGTAAGATGACCCTATGGGTCACCCTCTGGGGCTCCGGCTCCCAGCCCCCAGAAGCTTGAGCTGTATGTAATAATAATAATAATGATGGTGATGGTATTTGTTAAGCGCTTACTATGTGCCGAGCACTGTTCTAAGCACTGGGGGAGATACAAGGTTATCAGGTTATATCTCCTTGTTTCTATTCATCTTGATGATGTTGTTTTGTTCTGTTTGGCTTTGCTGTCTGTCTACCCTGTTTAGACTGTCATTGGGCAGGGATTGTCTCTATCTGCTGCCAAATTGTGCATTCCAAGCGCTTAGTACAGTGCTCTGCACATAGTAAGCGCTCAATATATACTACTGAATAAAGGTTGTCCCAGGTGGGGCTTGCAGTCTTAATCCCCATTTTTCAGATGAGGTAACTGAGGCACAGAGAAGTAAAGTGACTTGCCCGAAGTCACTCAGCTGACAAATGGTGGAGCCAGGATTAGAACCCACGACCTCTGGCTCCTAAACCCGGGCTCTTTCCACTAAGCCACGCTGTATATCTGAGCCCCCAATCTCCTAGTTGGGTTTCGGGATCAGTCATTCAGGCAATTGTATTTATTGAGCGTTTACCGTGAGCAGAACACTGTACGAAACACTTGGGAGAGTAGAGTAAACAGATACATTCGCTGCCCACAACGAGTTTACAGGCTAGAGGGGAAAGTTTCTGCCACAGTTGAGGGAGGAGCCTTGGGAAGCTCTGTGGGGTTTGCCTCTTTGGGTTTGCCTCCTGGGTAGCCGGTTCTGTTTCTTGGGGCTCCCCTGCTGAGCCAAAAGTATTAGGGCAGCTCGGACCCTCTCGGGAGTGGGAGTGGGTGCCCGTGGCCAGGTCGGGTGGGATGGGGTGGGTTGGGAAGAAGCCATCACCTCGGCTCCACCCCTGGTAAGAGCAGGTGCAAGTCACCAGGACTCTCCCTCTTACTCACCAGTTACCCACAGCACGCCGTTCCCCTCCCCACTTTTTGAAAGAATGGGATCGGGAAGAGAGCGAATAATAGAATTACATAAAGACAGGAAAAGGAAAGAGGGAAAAAAGAGGAAAAGTTCCCTGTCTGCCTAACCCTGACAAAGATGGGGTGTTCTGCTAGTCATCCACTTAGTTTTAAAATAAGTAGCAAATGAAAGGAATTCTTCACATTGAAGACGGGAAGCATCTTGGCCTAAGTGGATAGAGCACTGACTGGGAGTCAGAAGGACCTGCATTGTAATCCCGGCTCCACCACTTTGCAGTGTGACCTTGGACAAGTCATTTAACTTCTCTGGGCCTGAGTTTCCTCATATGTAAAATAGGGATTAAGACTGTGAACCCCATGTGGGTCATGGACTGCTTCCAATCTGATTAACTTGTATCTACCCCAGTTCTTGGTACAGCGGTTTAACAAATACCATATATTTTAAAAAACACCATAATTCAGTAGTGGTGGTTCATGTTATAGTCTAATAGTTTCCATTAAGTATCAGAATCATCAGGCAAGAGTTTAAAATGATGAAAGCCAATAGTGTTAGTAATATCCCTGAATTACTAATTTGTTGTCAGTCTTGCTGGCACCCCATTGAGTAAATACTATAGATAGTATCTGGCCATTGATTTTTTTTATCTTGCCACCAACTACCGTTGGAAACTTAATCTTCTTTTTCAGATTGACTATCTCACTCTTCTCTCTTGTAGGAAGCATTGTAAGCGTTGGTGATCCTAAGAAGAAATATACACGATTTGAAAAAATTGGCCAAGGGTAAGACTTATTGTTGCGATCAATAATATTTACTGAGTGCTTACTGAGTGCGAAGCACTGTACTAAATGTGTGGAAAAATACAGCAGAACTAAGGCACACATTCCCTCTTCTCAAGGAGTTTACAGTGTAAGGAAGGAGACAGCCCAAAATTAGTTCAACATAGGGGAACAGGAGGAAGAAGCCAGGATATCATGAAGTCAATAGATATTTACTGAGCACCTACTCTGTGCAGAGCACTGAATTAGGCACTTGAGAAAGCACAGTAGAGTTAGTAGACATGATTCCTGGCCCCAAGTAGCTTACAATCCAGAGAGGGAGACAGACATTAAAGTAAAATACAAAGAGGGAGAAGCAACTGAATTGTAAGATTGAAGGTTTAGAGCTTCCGTGGAATGAGCACCTGAGTGCTCAGTTGAGGCACAAGTGCCAGAGTGGCAGTGGCTGGGGAGATGAGAGATTCGATCAGAGAAGCATCCTGGAGGAGATGTGATTTCGGAAGAGCTTTGAGGATGGGCAGGGCCACCATCGGGTGGATGGGAAGGGGAGTTCCAGGCAGAAGAGAGGACGTGAACAAGGAGTTGGTGGCGAAAGAGGCAAGAGCGAGGTGTGGTGAATTGGTTGACTTGAGGAAGTAGTGCGATTCTAGCACGATGAAATGGCCGAATTAAATGAGTGGCTGTGGACAGAATCATCCATATGCATCTAGGTGCTGATTTTAGGAATAAAAACCCAGCGCTGAGGGCGGTGGGCTGTTGGTTTGACGCAGCCATGGTGTTGTGTTGGGTAGGCTTTCCAGAGGAGGGGGTATTTTAGTGGGAAGCAACGTGGCTTAGTGGAAAGAGCATGGGCCTGGGGGTCAGAGGCCCCGGGTTCTAATTCCCTTCTGCCACTTATCTGCTGCGTGATCTTGGGCAAGTCATTTAACTTCTCTGTGCCTCATTTCCCTCCTCTGCCAAATGGGGATTCAATACCTGTTCTCTTTCCATTGTACTCTGCGAGCAACCATGTGATATCTGATTATCCTTTATCTACCCCGAACAGCTAGTACAGTGATTGGCATAAAGTAAGCATTTAGCAAATACTATTAGTGTTGCCAATATTATTTTGTGGAAGGGGTGAGTTGGTGGATTTGGTGAAGGGAGAGAGTGAGAGTTCTGACCCTTAACTCACTTGGCTCCCATATGAATTGTACAGCAAATCCAGTAACAGTAATTTTTCTAGTTCTACAGGTAGACTGATTTTATTGTTTTAGCTTCAATATTTTCTCCTTCCTCCTTGGAGACCTTGGAAGATGGTGACGAAGGGAAATTGGGGAGAAAGAGGAAGAGGGGTTAAAGTCCCCTGTCCCCATTACAGAACATGTATTTTGCTAGTCCCAAAATGTTGTTGACTCTCGCCGAGATTAACAACTGTAAACTCGTCGTGGGCAGGGAACGTGTGTACCAACTCTGTTGTGTTATACTCTACCAAGCCCTTAGTACAGTGCTCTGAACACAGTAAGTGCCCAGTAAAGACGAGTGGCTGGCTGATTGAGTGCTTGAGCGAGCATTTTCCAGCCCAGACGTGCTAATCCAAAGATTTCAAGGGAACAAGAGCAGCCGGGAGAGAATGAAAGACAGACTACCTGATCAGCCACAGCGAACCTAATTCTAGGTCGTTTGTCCAGTTTGCTAAAAGTAGCCGGGCCCACCTGCAAAAGCTGGGCAAATGCTATCCGAACTGGATTTGGGGCAGCGTAGTGAAGGCAATATTGTGCCACTCCTGTCCAGGTTCATATTGGCCTTTCCTTCATTCTGCTGAGGCAGCACTTCTGGTTTGCAGTTATTAGTGAGTCCACCCCAACGCTATTAGGAGCAGATGCAGAATTTGGTAGCAATGTCATAGATCTGTAGGCCGTGAAGCTCACATCTAAGAAATTGGACTATTCAAAAAAAAGGTTTCTTTCGACCGTGCTTAATTATCTCCTCAATCCTTTCTTTTGCCCCCCCACTGGATAAGTCCAGTTGAGTAATGTGGCCTGCTTCTTTGTTGCTTGACTTTTTTTTAATTGTTTTTTAAATAAGTAATTTTAAGCTGTATAGTCACATCCTCTATGTGATTTGTTTCATGGTCTCCAAGCCAGAGTCAGAACACTCAGATGTGCAGCCTGGCTTTTAGAAAAGGCAGATGTTTGGTTGAAGTATTCAGCTGTAATGCATGTGTAGGATGAGTATTTAATCTGGCAACTTGTTTTCTAGGGCGTCAGGTACTGTTTATACGGCAATAGATATCGCCACCGGACAGGAGGTGAGTGCGGATGTTCAAGCCTAATTTTTATTGCCTATTTTTATTACAATGATCAGTGGCCGTGTCTCTGCTGAGTTGCTGGATTTAATTGCCAAAGACCCAGATAATATAGGAAGTCCCTTACTCCCGATCCAGCTACACAGTGTAGTGGGAATACAGCCGTTTGTAAATTATTTGAATGTAACCCAAAGCTTTGGAGGTGAGGTTTGGGAACAGGGTAACCTGGTTAAGGGGGAAAAATGGTGAAACTTGAGCAAGTCACTTCACTTCTTTGGGCCTCAGTTATCTCATCTGTAAAATGGGGGTTAGGACTGTGAGCCTTATCTGGGACAGGAACTGTGTCCAACTCAATTACTTAGTTTCTGCCCCAGCACTTAATTCTGAGCTTGGCACAGAGTAAGTGCTTAACAAATACCATTATTACTGTTAATAATAAATGCCTCCTTCACAGGCTATCACCAGTGACTGTTCATAAGGTTTATTATGTGGTAGAATGTCACAACACCTATGCACAAAGACCAGTGTCTAAAAGTACGAGCCATGTGATTGTCCTAACCCTTGATAGAGTTTAGGTGGGTGGGGATGTTATCTTCGGGTTTAATGCATTTTTTTATGAGATTCATTCATTCAATCATATTTATTGAGCGCTTACTGTGTGCAGAGCACTGTACCAAGCACTTGGAAAATACAAATTGGCAACAGAGACAATCCCTACCCAACAACGGGCTCACAGTCTAGAAGGGGGAGATAGACAACAAACCGAAACAAGTAGACACGTACAAGTAGACAGGCATCACTACCATCCAAATGAAACCATAGATAAATAAATGAGATCTGAGTTAGGCAGTGCACTTGGAAGGAAAAGCAGGAGAGTAGGAGCCTGAAGACCCTACTTGCAATTCCGTCTCTATCGCATGATGGGTGACTTCTCTGGACCCCAATTTGCTCAGTTTTTAAATAGGGATGATGCCCCTCCCTATTTTATAGAGATGCCGTGAGGGGGAAAATTGAGCTCAGTAGTGAGAAAAGGCTTTAGAAAATAGAAAATGAATACATTTAGGATATGATACTGTTGTTGATAGTTATTTAATAAATGTGAGTAAGAGTGATAGTTAAAGGTAACTTGAACTTTCAGAATCTCTTTGATAGTTAACTGTGTGCTTTCCAGCGTTAATTTTTTTCATCATTTTATGGTTTTTCAATTCACCCTTCTGCCTCCCAATGTCAATTTTAGGTGGCCATAAAGCAAATGAACCTCCAACAGCAGCCGAAAAAGGAATTAATTATTAATGAAATTCTGGTCATGAGGGAAAATAAGAACCCCAATATCGTTAATTACTTAGATAGGTAAGTGTTACCTGGTGCTAAACACTGTTATATTTCACAGAGAGTAACTCTATACCCAATATGTATTTTGTGTGTTATTTGGAAGACATCCTCAAAACTTGTTGGTAAAATGCACTTGCTTATCCTTTATCAATTCCATCAAATACATAGAGACACCAGATGGCGGGGTGGGGGGACAATGGTGGTTTGTTTTTCCAAATGAAGGCATCAGTTCACCACCAGCAAACAGAATTCAACAAGGCATGAACCAGTGTACATGGGCATGGATTGCCATTTCTTAATCAAGAAGGAAGGTCTCTCCAACGGATATTTAATCAAAACTTTGTTTCAAACTGGAGTGTATCATGGGATAAAGGGGAGGAGAGAGGATCACTGATTACGATGTCCCTGCCCGAGCTTTGGGATTGGCTGTCATTGGACCCCCTAGTTTAAAAAAGACAGTATATTAATGTTGATCTCTGAAGTCACGCTTTTGACCCAAGTAATCGAGAACTCTGCAGATTCAGCCTTCTCTTCTTCCATCCCTCTCTCAGAATCTCCAGTCAGTCAGTCAGTCATATTTATTGAACGCTTACTATGTGCAGAACACTGACTAAGCACTTGGGAGAGTACAATACAACAGTAAACAGACACATTCCCTGCCCATAACGATCTTACAGTTTAAAGAGGGGGAAGACAGACCTTAATATTAATAAATAAATTACAGGTATGTACATAAGTGCTGTAGGGCTGGGCGGGGGGTGATGAATAAAGGGGCCAAAAAAGGGTGACGCAGAAGGGAGTGGGGGAAAAGGAAAGGAGGGTTTAATCAGGGAAGGCCTCTTGGAGGAGATGTGCCTTCAGTAAGGCACATGAAACAGCATAAAGGTAAGGAAAGTACTAGCTTGACTGTCCTCAAGGGAGGCTTCAGAACATAGGCAGGGAGGAAATGACCACCCCCAACACCCCCAGCAACTATTTATCATAACTGCCAGTCATACTTACTCCCCAGCCAATCCGGAAACACAATAGGAAGAAGCAGCCCAGCCCACTGCCTTATTTCCACATACCTGCTGTGAGACCTTGGGCAAGTCACTTCACTTCTCTGTGCCTCAGTTCCCTCATCTGCAGAATGGAGATCCCTTCTGCTTCCTACTTAGACCATGAGTCCCATGTGGTTCCTGATTATCGTTTATCTATGCCAGCACTTAATACAGTGCTTGGCACATAGTAAATGCATAAAAATGCCAGTATTTTTGGCACTATTACAATTACTATAAAATCAAAACAAGTCATGTCAAGGTAAACTGGGCTCAGTTATGACGAATGTTATCACTAACATTCTCAGCATCATTTTTGTTTGAAAGGGCCAGATTACGTTTCAAGTAATAATGGGGGAAAAAAAGGAATTCTTAAGTAGGAAATCCACGAATCACTGAAGATCTTTTTTTTGTTTTCTCGTTTCAGCTACTTAGTGGGCGACGAACTTTGGGTGGTAATGGAATACTTAGCCGGGGGCTCCTTGACGGACGTCGTCACAGAGACCTGCATGGATGAAGGACAGATCGCCTCTGTCTGTAGAGAGGTAAGAGCTGCACACAGCTGTTAGGGCTCAAGGAAGCACCGAGGTGGGATTTCTCATCTTTGATCAGAAATTATTTGTAGAAAAAGGAAGAAATGCGGAAACCTTCTCGAAGGACAGTATATCGGAACGTATTGTTTTATCTTTGCTGAAAGGCCAACCATGTCGGTGATTATTCAACGTAAAGCCTAAGGGAGAAATTATGCCATTTTAGATATTGTCATTTGGATCAAAGTAGTTAGAGGAGGCCCAGAATAGATTATATGGCCTGAGCTATTCCATTCGCTAGGTCAGCACAACTCAAACTAACCAGCTCAATACCGGTTCTCTCCTTCATTTGTGTTGGGTGGATCAGTGACCTTGGCATTATGATATATTCTTCTGATGAGGAGAAGCTTCACACTCCTTCTCTTTTCTCCCGTGTGCATGGAAAATTCATTAACTTTACAGTAAAAAGCCTTTTCCAAACAACCATGTAAGCAAGATTTGAAAGAACACCTCACCCTTGCGTAATCCTCCAAAATGACTGTCTTCTCCCTCCTTGGGTCACCTCCTTCCCCATCTCCCCACCCCCCCACTCACATGCCCTTCCTCCTGACTGAGTGGCTCTTCTTGAGTGAAGAATTCAGTCAGTTTGCAAGCAGTCAAAGATTTTTCCGGTGACAGTTGCAGCCACCATCTCAAAAGATTTGGGGTCTTGTCTGTGCAGTGAGCAAGGCTCTTCAAGGTTCAGTGAGGATTGCTTGTTTTTAGCCCCATACTCTCCCCCCCAGCCACTCAACCCAGAAAGGGTTTGATTATCAGTGGCCCTTTCTTCAGATGCAAGCAACAACAGTAGTCTGCTCTGTAGTAATTCCCAGTGTAAAATCACTCTCTATTCTTTCTGGGTTTTTATAGATTTGTCTGTCATGTTCGGCAGGAACTGAAAAATTCACTGCTATGAACTGTAGTCCCATTAGTGCTTATGAGGGAAGTCAGCTATACAGCTATACTAATTGGCATTTCTAATTGCAAATGCAATGTGATGAGATGATGATGATGGTATTTGTTAAGCGCTTACTGTATGCCAAGCAGAGTCCTAAGCGCTGGGGTAGATACAAGGTAATCAGGTTCTCCCACGTGGGGCTCACCGTCTTAATCCCCATTTTACAGAAGAGGGAACTCTGAGGCACAGAGAAGCAAAGTGACTTGCCCAAGTTCACACAGCAGACAAGTGGCAGAGCTGGGATTAGAACTCATGACCTCTGACTCCCAAGCCGGGGCTCTTTCCACTAAGCCACAACTGCTTTATGTAGGCTCTTGCTTTTCTAACAGTGTACAAAGAGCCAGCAGTTTCATGTAGCACCAGATTCTACACTGGCTCCGAAATGTGAAATGCTAGCGATTTGTATTTCTATGTGTTGAAGTCAGAACTTTTAAGGTGTTTTTTTTCCTTCCTTTAGTGCCTCCAAGCCTTGGATTTCTTGCATTCAAATCAAGTGATCCATAGAGACATCAAGAGTGACAACATTCTGCTCGGAATGGATGGATCTGTTAAACTGAGTAGGTATTTTCGTCCAGGTGGTGTTTGGGGGACCGGGTATTGGATTGCTGCAAGTTGCGACCCATTTCGACAGCAAAGCACTAGTCGACTTGGGATAGCAGGAAATGCAAATTTAACACAGGAGTAAAGCATCAAATTAGAAAAAGATCAAAGTTGTACTATACCCAGAGCAGAGGTCCAGTTTTCCAGGAGCTAATATTTCTGAATCTCCACTTGCAATATAGACGTTAAATTTGTGCCCCAGTCTCTCCCAAAGCACTATCATTTGATCAGTGAGTGGTATTTATTGGGCACTTACCGGGTGCAGAACACTGCACTAAGTCCCTAGGAGACTATAGTGCTACGGAGTCGGTAGATACGTTCCCTGCCCCCAAGGAACTTGCAGGCTTGTGTGTTGTCCCTACATCAAAACTCTGGAGACTCACCAAAAGGCCTCCTGACTTAGGTAAGCAGTAGTCAGTGGTCCCCTTGGCCAGGCACCGTGAGAGTCATCTTCTCAGTTTCATTGCTTGAGTTGACAGTAACCTGCCTGTCCTTTCCCTGCAGCCGATTTTGGGTTTTGCGCTCAGATCACCCCTGAGCAGAGTAAACGGAGCACGATGGTGGGGACTCCGTACTGGATGGCACCCGAAGTGGTGACAAGGAAAGCGTATGGACCCAAAGTGGACATCTGGTCGCTGGGGATTATGGCCATAGAAATGGTGGAAGGAGAGCCCCCGTACCTCAACGAAAACCCCCTCAGGGTAAGTGCCAGTAAAATCCTAGGCTGCTTTACCACTCTGCTCCCTGCTTTTCCCTCCTATTTTCTCTTTCTTTTTTTTCCCTTTTTTTTTTTTTTGCCATTCCCTTGAAATCTTGAAAAAAGCTTGCTATCATTTCATTGATAATCAAAATGAAGATCATTTTTCTTCTACCTATCCCCATTACAAATGAGGCAGCATCTCCAGCTCTCTTGAAGGAGCCTGGAAAGGTAAAACTAACCATCAGTAAATGGTTACCTTCATCTGTCGCTCAGTCCATACATATTTCACAAGTTTGTCTTAAGGGAACAGTGTGCTAGGAAAATGTAATTATGGCTACAGCTTTCTTTTTTGTGAGAAGAAGGGGGGCTCATCATTTCACTGGACAGGGTTCAGGGCAGCAGTTCAGCCCACACTCATTCTCATCAACCCCTTTCCCCTCCTCAGCTGACATTCGGCACAGTTATCTAACAGCTGAACAACAGCCGCTCGAGAGCGCTTTACACTTCTTTCCAGTGGCAAGTGGTTCCCCCCCAAAATGGTCCTAATCCCAAAAGAAATACCGGGACTTTGAGAAATACTGCTTGTCTCAAAGCAGGAGATACGTACGTACTATTTCCTCAATTTTTTTTAAAGAAAGCAGGTTTCTGATTATATACTTTGTGGCCTGCGCCCGCTGACTATGTCCATCCACCATCCAGGGTGTTTCTCGAAGGCCCCAGGGTGAATAGCCCTCTATGCCAGATGATTGAGAATGTAATGAGCCTGCCATAGTATCAACCTTTTACTTCTACCAAGTAGAAATGAATCTTGGGTTAAAAACCTAACTTCCGGACCGAAATACCCAAATCTTATTTTTATCATCTCTGTGAATGTCTCCAGATGTTCTGTCGAATTCATAAAAAAAAAGTGTCTTTCTACTGCCTGTGAGCCATTCTGCCCCAGATTTCACAAGAAGATGACTAAAGTGCCTGTGGAGAGAAAACTTTTTTTTCCTTCTAAAATCAGATTCTAAGCCAGTCATTTTTATATGCAGGAAAACCGGGTCTTCGTGGCCCAAGGTAAGCTCGGTCTTTAGACTGTAAGCTTGTCCTGTAGAATGTAAGGTGACTGTAAGGGAATGTGTCTGTTTATGATTATCTCGTACTCTCCCAAGTATTTAATACAGTGCTGTGCACACAGTAAGCGCTGAGTAAGTACCACTGACTGATAGATGTTTCACTGGTGTGGTCAGTGTGTTTTTGATTGCTGGTCGAGGCTTTGGTTTAATAGCGGGTGGTAGACCAGTCCTAAGCATGGTCAGCCCAAGGATGTGAAGTGAATTCTCTGTTCGGAGAGCGTTTTTATAGATTCAGCACTTGTACTAGAACCTTTCTCCCACTGTCCTCGTCAGTGGTGACAGCCTTATGTGCATTTGGCTTGGATTGAGAGAACGGATCAGAGAAACAATTTGTGAACTAAATCAGCTGGAAGTAAAATGGTCCAGTGAGTGGAAGAAACAGGATTCAAATCTGTTTCTGCCAGATAATTGAAAGGTAATAAGTCCCTAGGGTATTCAAGGACATATCTTCCATTCCCTTTTCCCATCACAAAAAGGTTACTCGGTCTTATTTTTTTTAAAGTATCAGACTGGCAGTCTTAGAAAAGCCGCCCTGATTTCGACCTTTATTAAAGCCAGAGAACCATAGAACAGACTGCTGGTAATCAATAATTTGTAGGTGTAGGGAACCCAGTTTGGTGAAATCTATTGACAGAAGATGAATGTTGGCTGTTCAGTGCAGAATCGATCAATACATAGTATTTATTGAGCACTGTATCAAGCGCCTGGTAGAGTGCAGTACAGCAGAGTTGGCAGAGGCTTTCCCTGTCCACAAGGAGCTTCCAGTCTCATGGTTTACAACTATGTGACCTCTTCAAGCTTCCAGTCTAGAGAACTGGGCAGCTGCCGATTTCCAAAGACTGAAATAGAGAACTAATAGAACTTCTTAGAAGCAGTTGTTTTTGTTTTACACAGTAGGCTTCACAAGCAAGTGGTTTTGATCTATCCTCATCCAGTAATTTAGGAGCCAGCTAGAGAGTCAAGATTTGAAGTAATACAGCTTTGAGTCTTCTGGTATCTGTCAACAGTTAGCTGGGTAGCAGGAACATAACTGTCGGAGCTCTTCCTAGCTGCTCACCCAGTTTTCCATTGACATCTTTCTGGCTAAAATCAACTCTGATCTAATTTCCTTGGTGTCTTCGTTGCCTTTGGCAATTTTGACCACTCCCTCGTTGGAGAAAGTCATCCTGGCTTAACTGACAAACTAATCTTTGGATTCACTTACCCCCTTGCTCATCACTCATCACTCCATTTCAGTTTCCTTTTCTGGGAGACGGAGGAGGAGGGAGACAAGGAGACGGATCCACCAGCATCTCCAGAATCTGGCCCTTCTTCTTCATCCCACTGGCCAGCACGCTAGTCCAGACATCTGTCAAATTCCAGCTTAATTACCGAATCAGCTTTTTTGCTGAGCTCCTTGCCTCCATTCTCACTCCTTTCCAATCCATACTTCGCTCTGCAGCCCACATCATTTTTCTCAGATGTCATTCTGCACCCATCCTCCCACCCCTCAAAATAGTAACTGTGGTATTTGTTAAGTGCTAACTGTGTGCCAGGCACTGTTCCCAGAGCTGGGATAGATAAAACCCTTAATAGTTGTTCACTCTCTCTGCATCAAACAGAAACTCCCAACAATAATAATTATGGTATTTATTAAGCACTTACTTTGTGCCAAGCACTGTTCTAAGCGCTTGGATAGATACAAGGTAATCAAATTGGACACAGTCCCTGTCCCACATGGGGCTCAAAGTCTCAATTCCCCAGATGAGGGTAACAGGAAAGTTAAATGCCTTGCCCCAGGTCACACAGCAGACGCGTGGCGGGGCCGGGATTAGAACCTGCGACCTCTGACTCCCCAGCCCGTGCTCTTGCCACTAGGCCATGCTGCTACTTTGAAACTCATTCAACTGTCTCCCTCCTGATTATCCACTCGCTTCTATTACATTACAGCTCGTACTCTTTATTCCTCTCAAACTACTCCACTCTTCCCTTCACTCTTCTCTCCTACCGCCGGCCTCTTGCTCACCTTCTTCCCCTCTCCTTCCCCCATCTCTCAAGTCCTCCTGAAATGACATGTCGTCCAGGAGGCCCATCCCCAGTTAATTTATCATCTTCCCTCCTACTGCCACTTCAGCCCTTCCGTGCCTGCTAAATTCTCAGGAACTCCCAACACCTTCCTTCTTCCTTACTTCCTCCTCTCTGTAGTTGATTAAAGTAACTGTCTCTCCTGGTAGATGGATAGCTACTTGAGGGCGGGGATCCCACACTCAGATTCTGTTGTGCTCTCTCCCAAGCCCTTAATACACAGTCGGTGCTCGGTAAATGCTGTTGATTTGATTGATGAATCATCAACTCCAAGGGTCTCTATTTCTGGTCTGCCCTCTTTTCCCTTAAACCCTCTTGCTTACATTCTTTGTTCCCCTCAAGATAACGACTCGTCCGTCCGTTTTTTCCATCTTGCCCCCTGGCACCCCGCCCCTGGCAGATTTGCCAAGCCACCCCTCTCCTTCCCCGCTCTCCTCCCCCAGAAGCCTACTTCAAGACCCACCTCCTCCAAGGGGTACTCCGTGATCACGTCACCTTCTTGCTCATGGCAACCTTGGCAACCGCATCAGGTCACTGCGGCACTCCTATGTGATGGTGTATCTGTTAAATGAGTTACTGCTCCTCTCGTGCAAATTGGTAGCCCACCCAGGACTTGTTTGGTGTTGAGGGCCAGGGGCGGGTTTTTGAATTTTTGGATTACAAAATGAACTTTAAATCGTAGTCCTTAAAAGAAACCGACTTCTGTCATGCCCTATTAGGCTACAGTCTCCCTCGTCTGTAGGGAGAATTTCCTCTCCTATCGTGGTAAATTTTGGTGGAACAACCCTAGTCATTTCCACACCCCGCCACAAATCATCCCCTTCACCAGTGGCATGTAATGAAAGTTGGAGTGAATGTCCAGGCTCGTTCCCGGAGCCAGCCTAGCCCCGGCAGGCCGAGACCGCCCCCCCAGCCCCTCAGCCCCGGTCCCTGCAGTCAGGACTGCCCTGAGCAGGTTCTTTCATTTTTGTTCTTAGGCCCTGTATCTGATAGCGACCAACGGCACCCCCGAGCTTCAAAACCCGGAGCGACTGTCGCCCGTATTCCGAGACTTTCTTAATCGCTGTCTCGAGATGGACGTGGACAGACGAGGCTCTGCCAAGGAGCTCTTACAGGTAAACGAGGCTCGCGGTATGGGGGCAGCCGTAAGGGAAGAAGAGTTGCTGATCCTTGGGGAGATGGGTCGAGGTCTGGCAGAAGTTGCCCCCTTGTGAAGCCTTTCCCCTAGGATGGAACTGATGAGCTTTGCTTCTCTAAGTCTTAAATCCTGAAACGAGAGTCGGGACTTGGCAGTTTTTGAGTGTTCGGGGCACGTGGAAAGGATTTACCCTGCTCTGTGTTGGGAGCAGAATTTCCTTTGGTTTCAAAGCTGCCACTGCTTCCTGGGAGGCTGCATTTGTGACTGGGCATATAATGAGAGAGAATTTCACGCCTGCTTGTCCATGCAAGCAGTGTGGCCTAGTGGATAGAGCACAAGCTTGGGAGTCAGGACCTGGGTTCTAATCCTGCCTTTCTCACTTGTCTGTTGTGTGACCTTGGGCAAGTCACTTCACTTTTCTGGCCTCAGTTAACCTCATCTGTAAAATGGGGATTAAGACCTTGAGCCCTGTGCAGGACAGGGACCATGTCCAACCCGATTAGCTTCTATCGACCCCAGTGCTTAGTACAGTGCTTGGCACATATTAAGCGCTTAACAAATGCCATATATTATCATTATTATTACGACGCAATGCAGCCGAGCGCTGTTTCCGCCCTCCCCCCCAACCCGTTATTGGGGTGAGCATTACACTGACGAAACCGGTGGTGAAGCTGGGAAAGGTGGGACTCACTGCTAACAGACTATGTGTTTGAGGCTGTGTTTTGGTAGTAGCAGTGAGGGTTTGCAGTGAGCCATCCACAGTCTCTCGCCCAGTCCTTCTGCTCCCAGCAGGAAGCATTGCAGAACTTCTGGGGGTCGGGGGTGGTTTTCAGCTAATTGTTTCAGAGAGCAGCCGGGCCTGCTTGGCAAACACCTGCCTCAGTGGGTGAGGGCTTGCCCGGGGCACTCTTCTCAAGAGAGCAGGGTAGTCCAATGGAAAGAGCATAGGCCTGACAGATAAGAGACCCGGGGCCAGTCCTAATTCTGCCGCTGACCTGCCGTGTGACCTTGGGCAAGTCGCTTAACCTCTCTGGGCCTTAGTTTCCTCCTCTGTAAAACGGGGACGATACCTGCCTTCCCCACCTCTCTGAAGGTGCAAGCTGGGTCGGAAAGGGGCTGTATCTGATAGGATCATCTTCTATCTACCCCAGTGCTTTGCCCAGAGTAAAAGTGTAATAAAAGGCCTTAACTAACTGGAAAAGTTTTGGCATCTTGTGAGCCTTTTGGGTGACTCCATCTTTGCTCTCCTTTCTCAGCCTCCTCTGTTTGCTGAGAATTGACTGTGTCCAACCCAATTATCTTGTATCTACCCCAGTGCTTAGTAGAGTGCTTGGCACATAATAATAATAATAATGTTGGTATTTGTTAAGCGCTTACTATGTGCAGAGTACCGTTCTAAGCGCTGGGGGAGATACAGGGTAATCAGGTTGTCCCATGTAAGGTTCACAGTTAATCCCCATTTTACAGATGAGGGAGCTGAGGCACAGAGAAGTTAAGTGACTTGCCCACAGTCACATAGCTGACAAGTGGCAGAGCTGGGATTCGAACCCATGACCTCTGACTCCCAAGCCCAGGCTCTTTTCACTGAGTCATGCTGTTTCTCTGCACATAGTAAGTGTAGGCATGGCCTAGTGGATATAGCACAAGCCTGGGAGACAGGAGGACCTAGGCTCTAATCCCTGCTCTGCCGCATGTCTGCTGTGTAACCTTGGGCAAGTAACGTAACTTCTGTGGGCCTCAGTTACCTCATCTGTAAAATGGGAATTAAGACTGGGAGCCCTGGGTGGGACATGAACTGTGTCTGACCGATTACCTTGTGTCTACCCCAGCACTTCGAACAGTGCCTGGCACAGAGTAAGCACTTAAAAAATACCATAAAAAATGAATTTAAAAAAACCACAATTATTGTTGTATGTACCATTTCCAGAAGGAATAGGCCAAGATGGGAGCCCCCCATCCATCATCCTCCCACCCTCACTTGTCTATTAGCCTAGAACCAGAGTCTGCTTCCAAAGGGAAAGGTCCAGAGAGCATCCAATTTTAAGCCATTTTGGTGCGATTCGAGGAAGAACTAGAGTTTCAGGCTTTACATCTTTAGGATGCTTGGGATTTTAATTTGAGACTCTCTAGATGCACCTTTGGGGAAGCACCCAGAAACTCACAGGCGTAGGATGTTGAAAAACAGCATTATTCCGAGTTTCTCTGGCTGTGCATGTGGTTTTGTGATGTATTTTTAAAATGGGCAACAAAGAAGTCCAAAAACCAGGTTGAGAGAAGGGCCAGGTGTGGTGGAGTGTGGTCTAGTGGATAGAGCCCAGGCCTGGAAGTCACAAGGACCTGGATTCTAGTCCCAACTTGGTCACTTCTGTGCTGGGTGACCTTGGGCAAATGACTTCACTTCTCCCAGGCCTCAGTTAGTTACCTCAACTTTAAAATGGGGATTAAGATGGTGAGCCCTATGTGGGACAGGGAATGTGTCTAACCTGATTATCTTGTATGTACCCCATCGCTTACTACAGTGCCTGACGCGTAATAAGCACTTAACAAATGCCACACATTATTATTATTGTATTATTATTGTTGTTGATTTTGAGGTCTCCGTAGCTCAGACAAAAGGAGAAAGTTGCTTAAAATGAGTAGTGCCTTTTAGGTTCAGAAATGATGCCACTAATTGTTCATCTTCTCTTCTCTAGCATTCATTTTTAAAATTAGCCAAGCCTCTCTCCAGCCTGACTCCTCTGATCATTGCAGCCAAGGAGGCGATTAAGAACAGCAGCCGCTAGCACTGGGGGCCCGCCCCCCCCCCACCCCACCCCTCCATGCCAGTTCCCTCGGGAGCAGGACTGGAAAAAAAAGAAAAAGAAAAACTCTCAAACCTCAACTCCTGTGCTGCCGGACGGACGGACCAAAAGACAAACCGTCAACAGGCCTAAAGGGTGGGGCGGAATCGGCTCTCCTAGGAATAGCAACTTCCCATGAGTCTTTCTTCCCGCTCCTCAGATCACTTAACTTATTCTCCCAGCCGGAAAGCAGCCCCAGAGGAGGACAGCGAACACAGACGTGGCTTCCTCGAGGCCGTTTCCAACACGAAGCAAGAGGACTTCTTCCCGGTGAACAAACATTTCGTGCATTCACTTTTAAAACGGTGGGCTCTTAGAGGTGCACAGTCCCTTCTCTGAATGTTTTGGTTGGCTTTGGAGTTGGAGAAGGGGGCGGGGCGGCGGGGGAGGGGGCCTTCCTGGGTTCAGGGACGCCCTCAAAACCTCCTCCTGCCCCCCCACGAGGTAGTACGGTCTTTCTTTTAGAAGCCAGGAAGAAAGGACTAGGTAGAACGAGGGCAGCGGGGACCCAGCCTCCTGTTGAAGCAGCAGGCCTCCAACATCTCCCTCCCATTTTGAGCCTTCTTCCATAGTGGCAGCTTGAGTTGTGCAACTCTTTCTTTTCCTTGGAAAAGTTTATTTTAAGGAATAAAAAATACAGTGAAAAGATGGGTGAGTTTCCTCAGAAAGGTATTTTTTGTTGGGTTTGGTTTTTTTTCCTGTCGGTTGTTTTTTTTAGTTGACGCTCCAATGGTATCACTTTTTTCACCCCGGGAGAGTTTGACTCGGCAGTCGGTGTAAGCTTTCATTTGGACTACCGGAAAGGGGCGAGTGGAAATAACATTTCTAGAGAACCGCTCCCAACCCAGGGAAGCCTGCGGGGAGAGACGGGAATTTTTTTTGAGGGCAGAGACCCCTAACTGCCTGAGGGCGGTAAGGTGAATGAAGTTGAAATTGTTTTTGGCTCTTCGTGCGGTACACATATACTGAGGGAAGAAGAAACTTCTCAAACATTATCGAGCCAGGGAGTGATCTTTTTAATGTGAAAAGACGAAGGTTGTTCAATTTGACCATTTGTACTTTTTAATGATAAAGTGATCTGCAGGTGACAGTCGTGATTACTCCGAAAATCTGTTTTTGTAGAATATTTGCTGCAATATTTTCAGTTGTAAAAATGGGCGGACAGCGGAATGTGTTCCAACAGCGCTTGACTAAGGCCTCTGCCAGAGACCATCCTGTGAACCTTTTGATGCTATTGCAAGGTGAAGATTTTTTCAGATTCAGCTTGGTGGTGTTTGAATACCAGCTCCATCTTCCAACCAGCTCCTCTCCCTCACCCTCTCCCCTCAAGGTGGTTCCCAAAATATACCTACCTGTGGTTTGTCTGAGACCCACCGGGGAAATACTGAGGATTTTTGGGTTTTGTGGTTGGGTTTGGAATACACAGTTGTGGATTTACACTGACGGAATCATCCAAGGGAAAGAAAAAGAAAAATGTTTGGAGGATTTCTGAGAACAGTATACGCTTCTCTTTTTGAGTTCACTGTTTAATTGTTAGGACCTAGAAGATAGCATTTGGAGTCCTTGAAAAGCTGTTGATTTGTAATTTGTCGTGTATTGAGTGGACAACGTCTTCATGCGATGGTGAGAAGTCAAGGGGAAAGTGATTGTTTCTATTTCCGTGTACTGCTTTCTCTCTGCTGAAAATGCAGCAAGCTGACCCATGTAAGATAGCACTTTCTCTGGAGAGTTTCTGTCCAACGTACAATGGCACTCCCTTTGTTTAGGCAGTTACATTATTTGATTTCCTGTTATCCTATTTGTTGTCTTCAGCCGTGAGATTGGTGTGTTTTGGGGTTTTGTTTTGTTCTTTTACCCCCTTCCCAGGTGATCTCTGAAAAGAGATCATGGAAAAAGAAAATCCAAAGGTCATGTCACTTTGGCGTGATGGGATAGAAAATTCATTGGGGCCAGTGTTCCCAATGCAACTGCTTTTTCATAAGAGGCCTTAATTTGTATTTCCTTTTTTTAACAGTATTCTATTTTGCAGCAGTAAATGCTAGGATGCTGACATATTTCAGTAAGTAATCCTCCACCACAACCAAATGGCACCCAGTAATGGAATCTAGCTGACTCCGAAATGGAGGAGCTGCATCTCCGAGGTATTTCCTTGGAGAGGGGAAGGAGTAATCTTGGGTCCTGGGCTCCAGCCCTGCTCCTGAACCTTCTTATTTGCTTATTGGTATGATGCGTTCTGCATATCTGAGCAGATCACGCGAGAGCATCCTGGAGCAGCTTTGCCTTTGTGGAAAAAAAAAAGATATCTTATGCAACCTTGTAAATCTATGGGACCAGCCACTGGCAGTCACCCCGGTTCCTAAGACCCTTCCCTGGGTTGGAGAATTAGAGAGAGATCATTTTAAGAAGTGGAAAAATTTTTCCTCGCATCACCTAATTATTTTTTTTCTAACCCTGTAGTTATCTCCTCCCTTGCCCCAACCCACAGGTCAGAATTGCAGTCTTTACGTCGCTCCAAAGCTCTAGGCTGGTGAGGGGGTGTGAAGAGCCCATTGGCGAATGCTGGGCCAGAAGCGCTCGATAGTATTTATTGAACGCTTCCTACTCTGCAGAGCAGCAACAAGCAGCGCAGCCAAGAGATGATGATGATGGCATTTGTTAAGCACTTACTATGTGCAAAGCACTGTTATAAGCGCTGGGGAGGATACAAGGTTGATCAGGTTGTCCCACGTGGGCTCACAGTCTTAATCCCCATTTTCTAGATGGGGTAACTGAGGCCCAGAGAAGTTAAGTGACTTGCCCAAAGTCACACAGCTGACAAGTGGCTGAGCTGGGATTTGAACCCATGACCTCTGACTCCCAGGCCCGGGCTCTTTCCACTGAGCCACGCTGTTTTTAGAAGCACAGTGAAAGCGATTTGGGGAAACGCAGGTACCATTTTAGTAAAGGATCCAGGGAACGGTCTCGGGACGGCTGGAGTTCTGGAACCTCCGGGGCCATCGGGTTGGTCGCCACACTGGGGAACGTTTGAAACGTCCCCTACTGTGTCCGTCTGCTATTGTAAATACGTTCGCATCTCCCGTTACTGGACATGCATTTGGCTACTGGATAGCCAAATCTTTTTTGCAGGGTAACTGAAGTATGCATTCCTCCTCTCTTATGGGGTCCAGATTTCTTTCAGGCTGGGGAATTTCAGAGCCTCGTTTTTGTTCCCGTCAGCCGGCCCCCATGCCTCGCCCCTCCCCGGAAGCACAGTCAGCTACTCAAAGGCAAGAAAGACCGGCGTGACTTCCCGTCTGCCTGACAGCGTTTCTTTCCGAGAACCTGGAATGGTTTTTGCGTACAGAAAGACTTATTTCTCAATTCAGCGAGCATACAAATAATCCTATTCCTTTGCTCCGTGGATTGTCAAATGAGTAGGTTGGTAGTCCAGGCGAATTCACAGAATCAGTGGCTAGGAACATGGAAAATGAAGGCAGAAGTTGAGCCTGTCTGGCTAGAACACAGAACAGCTGGACGAGAAACTGTTGGTAGAGGTGCAGTGAGCTTCCTAGCCTGGGTGCTGAAGGTAAATTCATACACATACATCAACTCCTCTCTCTCCCTCTCCTCCCCTCTCTCACCCAAAGGCAGTTGGGGAGAGGCTGCTCACAAATTGAACACCCACCCCGATGGGCTTCCAAACATTTTCTTTTCAGGCCCTGGACTAGTAGACAGTGTCGGCCAGTACCCGTGGCTGGTGTGACCTAGCCAGTGTGGCCCCTGCATCTTTTACTAGTGCCCTTAAGTTAAGCTTTGGAGGGCAGCGGGGCCCTTAGAAAAAAATGGCCTGTTCCAGCTGGTTCTCATCTACGGGCTCGTTTGCGGTCCGGTTCGGCGGCCAGGTGGTTCAAGGAGCGCCGTAGCACTACTGGGTAAGGAAATGTTACAGAAATCTGGGTGGGTGGAGGGCGAGCCCACTCTCTCTTGTGGGTGTTTGCTCACGTCATTCGTCCCACGTCTCTACGTGTACGGTAATAGTTCTGATCCACAGGTTAAGGGAAGGTCCCTCAACAGCCAACCATCACGTAGAGTCGCCGATGCCCCGTCATCTCCTCTCCACTGTGGTGCTTTACAGATCACATTTGGGAAATCGGGGCATAGGTTTTCAACGTCTGAGCCTTCTGATGATGACTGCTGAGATTCAGGCCCAGGTAGTAAAGGCAAAATGCGAAGGGAGTTGCTATAGACACCGGGGCTGGGGGGGGTGGGGAAGGATATGGGACCAAAAGATAAATCTAGCAGAAAAGAGCCCGTGCCAGCCAGCTCTCGGGTTGGAATGACCCTCTCGGTGACTAGTAGCCATGTGGGATTACTGTATGCTCATGGCATTTTCTGGATGCACAAAAACACACGCACACACAAACCGCTGAGATTTTGCACCACATCCTGAAAGCATTAATGATTTCAGTGAACCTCAGTGCACTCCCCAGTTCAGTTGAAAGTGACCCGTCCTGAGGGTCTTCTGAATTCCCCTTGAGGGATCTGGATGAAAACAAAACCCAGAGGAGGAGTCTTTATTTTCATTTCTTTTTTTTAAATCAGAGCTGCATCTCATTTTGCTGGACATTCCTTTTTTTTTTAGGATGTGTTATCTGTAAAACCGTGTGGTGAAATTCTCCTGTAACTTTGGATTAAAAGGTACCTATGATTTTAAAAAATAATAATAAGTTATTTTCTTTAAATGCTGACGGCCTGGCTCCATCTTTCTGACCTCGGCGTCCTTTTTTTGGAGAGAGAATTTTTTGTTTCCAATATTAAGTTATTTTAAATTGTGGTTGAAGCAATAGAAAATTGAAATATGGATTGTGCATGACTGTGTCTTGAGTGTAAAAATATTGCAGTTTGAAACTTGGACCTAAAGTATTGAGAATAAAAGTGAAATACCATCGAAGCGTTTGGCTTTGCGCGCTCTGTCTCGCAATCCCTGTCGTGCTACAGTCATTCACACCTCTCGGGGCCCTAGAGAAGCATCTCTCTGGAAATCCTCGAAGCCGTGTTACCTTATCTCTCCCCGCCTCCCCCAGCCCAGGTGCCACGCTTCATCAAGCGCCCCAAGGACCGGAAACGTACCTGAGGAAACTCCAGGCAGCTTCGAGGTAAGTCCAAGAGAAACTCACCTCCCAAACGTCACCTATGAAACCGTGCCTGCTGTTAAAAAAGTCTGAAGCCACTCTGGTCCTTGAAATCACTCCCAGAATTCACACAGCCTTTGCGGGTGGGTTTCCTCCAACCTCCTCAGCCCGGCCCTGAATGGCTCTTTCACCGCCAGTCCAAGTCTGGGCAGTAAATGGGTTGGGAGGCAGTAGGGCTAGGCAGAGGATGAGGGGGCTGGGGGTGTGCCCCATGGTAGAGTGACGACAATTTGCCCCCCGCCAGCCAGCCGAGGGGCTCTTCACAGCTGGAACGGCGGTGGATCGAGAAGCAGAACCGAGGCCTGGAGGTGGAGAGGCTTGGGCTCCTCGCTCAGGGGCGAAGGCCTGGTAAGTCCCAGCCGGGTTAAGACACCGGCACACTCCTTCCACACTACCACCTCCTGACAGAGACGCAAGAGAGGTGGAGAGATGTAGAGAAAAATGTAGAGAGAGTGAGAGACGCAGGCTCTCAGAGAAGCAGAGAGAGACTAGGAGAGCTGTAGAAGGGCAACAGAGTCACAGTCCTGGAGAGAGGTAGAGAGATGCAAGGAGGTACAGCGAGAGGGACCAAGCCAAATGCAGAAAGGCAGAGACAAGCAGAGAAACATGCAGAGCAAAAGCTGCAGATGGACACAGGGAGACATAGAGACCTTAGGACAGATGGATAGATAGATGCAGATAAGACATAAAGCAAGAGATAGAGTGACGGACACAGAGAGATGCAGAGAGACAGGCAGTCCCACGCAGAGGTTCCAATAGATCAGATAATAGGCAGAGATACTGAAAGAGGTACAGATGGTCTCAGAAAGAAGGTGAGATGCTGGGATGATAGACTCAGATGCAGACAGATATAGACTCAGAACGAGATGAAGAGGTGTATGTAGACATAGATGGGGAGAGAGGGGAAGGGATGTAGCAAGATAAGAAATGCAGAGTCAGAGAGAGAAGCTCAGTGATGTAGAGCGTCAAAGGGAAAGGCAGAGTGACAGATGCAGGGAGACGTGGAGAGAGGGACTGAGAGATGCAGAGCGAAATGCAAAGACATGGAGGTAGAGATGGACATGTTGAGAGACAGAGTGACGCTGAGACTCAAAGATGCAAGGAGACACAGAGAAAGGCAGAAATACAGAGACACGTAGAGGGGAGATCGGGACTTGGAGAGAAATGTAGAGAGGGACAGAGATGCGGAAAAAGATGTGGGGATGTGCAGAGAGACAGGCAGAGATGTAGAAGGGCAGAGAGGTAGAGATGTGCACAGGGAGGTGCAGAAAGATAGTGTTTTATAATCACCACCATCATCATCTGTTTCTGTGACTCTATGTGCCAGGCATCAGACTAAGCACCCAGGTGGAATGAGGACAGCCAGGTCAGACACGGCCCCTGTCTCGAACAGGGCTTTTGGTCTAAAGGGGTGGGAGAACAAGTATTGAGTCGTCATTGTACAGATGAGGAAACTGAGGCACAGAGAAATGAAATGACTTGCCCAACAGCACACAGCAGGCAAGTGGCAGAGCTGGGATGAGAACCCAAGGTCTCCTAACTCCAGGCCCCATGCTCTTTCCCTTGGGGGCACGTGGCTTCCCCGGAGGAGATGCAGAAAGATACAGATGCCAAGAGAGTAGAGATTTGGGAGAGATGGAAGAGACATGTAGACAGAGGCACAGAAAGGCAGAGAATGGCCTGGAGAAGCAGAGAAATATGACTTGCAAAGTCCAAGAGAAAGTCAGAGATGTAGAGATACTGCGAGACAGGAAGAGAGAGAGAGGTACAGAGAGGGACCAAGAGAGAGGCAGACATGCTTAGAGATAGAAATGTGGGTAGAGACAGAGTGTGTCAGATGTAGAGACATATTCAGAGAAATATAGGGAGACACAGAGGGAGGGATGCAGAGACACCAGAAGGCAGAGAGATAGCTCCAAAGAGAGAACTATAGAGAAAAATGCAGACACATTAGAGATTCATTCACTCAATCGTATTTATTGAGCACTTACTGTATGTAAAGCATTGTACTAAGTGCTTGGGAGAGCAAAATATAACAATGTGACACATTCCCTGTCCACAACAAGCTCATCGTCAAGATGTACAGAGATGTGGACAGATGCAGGGTCACAGAGGTGGAGAGAGATGCTGAAACAGAAAAAGAGGGAAGCAGAGATGCCGACCATAGTGGCAGAAACACAGAGACACACAGAGGCTCAAAGACGGAGAGAGAGGGGCAGAGGTAGAAACACAGAGAAGGAAGTAGAGAATAAAGAGGCAGAGACATAGAGAAGACAGGGAGGCAGACAGAGATATAACGATGCAAAAAGGAAGAGACAGAGACTCAGAGAGGTCAATAGGCCGAAACACAGAGATCAAAGGACCACAGGCAACGGTCAAGAGGTAGACTCAGAGAGGCAGATCTTTAGGCAGAGATGTAGAGGACTTACAGAGGTCAATAGGGAGGCAAGCTGAATAGCCGACAGACAGGTATTTAGAGAGATTGATAGGCAGAGGTGTAGTAACCCAGAGATGCGGAGATGCAAATAGAGAAGTAGACACTAGGGAGAGAGAAGTAGTGAGGTGGTGACTCAGAGAAGCAGAAAGAGATTCAGAGACTCAGGCACAGAGAGGCAGATTCAAAAACTTTGAGTCCCAGAGGCAAAGGTATAGGCTGAAAGGCAGAGCTGTAGATACACAAACAGAGAAGTAGAGGCACAGGCAGAAATGAGACAAAGGCAGAGATGCGGATCCTCGGAGTCTTAGAAAGGTGATGGGGCACAGACAGAGAAACCGAGGCACAGATATTACCTCTACTCCATTTGCTTCTGCTTCTCTGAGAGGCAGAGACACAGAGATGCAAATAGAGAAGTAAAGGGAGAGAGGAGCAGAGACACAGCAATTCAGGTGGGAGAGAAAAGTAGAGAGGCAGAAATGAGACAAAGGCAGAGATGCAGAGACTTAGAAAGGTGGAGGGGTAGAGAGAAGGGGGGGGGGATGCAAAGACAGAGAGAGAAAAGATGCATAGAGGCAGAGGGGTTTAGAGGCAGAGATCCAGAGACATAAGGACACGGAGATGTAGTAAAGCATGGTCCCAGAAGAGGCAGGGGGAAGAGATAGAGAGGGGAGGCAGATCTAGAGATGCAGAGACCCAGAGAGGTACAGAGACAGAGACATCAAGAAACTGACATACAGAGTAAGAGAATTAGAGATGCAGAGACACGGGAGTAGAGTTGCTGGAGATGCAGACAGGAAGTGTGAGATACAGAGACAATGCAAAGAGAGAGAGGCACTGAGATGCAAAGAGACGGAGAGGCTGAGAGATTCAGAGCAGGACCAAGTGAGAGGC
Source organism: Ornithorhynchus anatinus (assembly GCF_004115215.2). Classification (NCBI taxonomy): domain Eukaryota; kingdom Metazoa; phylum Chordata; class Mammalia; order Monotremata; family Ornithorhynchidae; genus Ornithorhynchus; species Ornithorhynchus anatinus. Next base: position 41,982,300 of record NC_041733.1, read on the forward strand.
AGAGAGATGAAGTGTGAGACATAGAGGTGGAGAGGGGCAGAAACAGAGGTAGTCACAGAAGTGGAGAGATATGAGAGGAAAACATGGAGACAGATTTAGGCACAGCATGCATACAGAAAGAGACACAGAAATGTAAAAAGGTGCAGAGATCCAGACAAAGAGAGGGTGGTGCAGACAGGTGGAGGGATAAGGATGGAGAAAAATATATACAGAGACATGGAGGTCTGTGTGGAGAAATACCAAGAAGGCACATAGAGAGGCAGAGACGAAGAGATAGACATAGATGTACAGATAGATGCAGTCACAGTTCAGATGCATGCTGAGAGATAGGCAGAAGTTTGGGGAGACACAGAGAGAAAACGAGAAGCAAAGAGCAGAAAGGCAGAGACACATGAGACATGGAAAGAAGGTGGGCTGCGGAGATATTGAAATCACAGAGAGATTCAGATGCATATAGATGATGATGAGAGACGATGAGAGAAAGAGACGTAAAGGTGTAGAGATGCAGAGAGATGGGCAGAAATGTAAGGAGAGAGTGTTGCAAAGACACAGATGGAGAGAAGTGCAGAGACTCAAAAGAGGGTGAGTCATAGAGATCCAGAGAAAGACATGTAGAGAGAGTTGCAGAGATATATAAAGTCAAAATGGAGATAGGCAGAGAATCAGAGAGAGATGCAGGGAGTCAGAAGTAGAGCTAGACAAATTCAGAGGGATTGAAAGACAAAGATATATAGAGACAGACACCGAGACATATTGAGACCCAGGGAGACAGGGAAAGAGACATAGACCCAGGGAAGGATAGAGGCAGAAAGGGAGTCACAAGCCGAGAGGCAGCTAGAGGCAGAGAGAGAGAAACAGAGGTAAAGGCAAGAGAAACTGAGGGAGGCACAGTGAGACCGTTACAGAGAGAGGCGGAGTGGGCTAGTGGCATAGGGAGATAGGGACAGAAAGAAAGAGCAAGACAGAGATACACGGGGACAGAATGAGATAGGGGCAGAGAGAGAGACCAAGACAGAGGCATAAAGAAAGAGAAAGGCACAGAGACACGTGGAATATAAGGAACAGACACAGAGAAAAAAAAGACAAAGCCAGAAAGTAATTCACAAGCTGTGGCACAGAGAAAGAGAAAGTAACAGAAATAGAGATGGTGATAGAGAAAGCAAGAGACAAGCTTGGAGAGACACAAAGAGACTTGGAGCCGGAAAGCCGAAAGGAGATGGGGGAGACAGAGACACAGTGACAGCCAGGGACCGAGAGATACAGACAGCAGCAAAGTGGCAGGTGCACAGAGAGGGAAACAGATAAAAAAGACAGGCACAGAGGCAGCTAGCGAGACAGACACACACACACGGAAAAAGGAGACAGAGATGGGCGAAGTTCGATGGAGAGAGGGAAAAATGCAGTCAGGCAGAATATGACACAGAAGAGACAGAGTTAGCTGGAGAGTAAGACAGGGAAAATGTGGTCTGGTGAAAAGAGCCTCGGCCTGGGAATCAGAGGACTTGGGTTCTAATCCCAGCCCCACCACTTACCTGCTCTGTGTCCCTGACCAAGTCGCTTCACAAGTCTTTGCCTCAGTTCCCTCCTCTGTAAAATGGGGAGTCAACGGGGAGTCGCCTCCTCTTCACACTGTGAGCCCTGTGGAGAACAGAATCTATGTCCAAACTGATGATCTTGTATCTCCCCCGCAGCGTTAAGTGCCAAGCACTGTGCTAAACAAACGCCACTGTAATTGTTACAGAGACAGGTAGCGAGAGCGAGGGGGATAAAGATAGAGGGAGGGACAAAGAAACAGCTAGGGAGAGCGCAAGAGAGGGAGACAGTGTGGCCTGATGGACAGACCCCAGGCCTGGAAATCAGAAGATCTGGGTTCTAATTCTGCTCTGCCACTTACCTTCTGTGAGACCTTAGCTTCACATCCCCATGCCTCAGTTTCCCCATCTGTAAAATGAGGATTCGATACCCATTCCCCGTCCCCCTTAGTCTCAGCCCTACAAAGGGCTCATAGACTGGGTCCAAAATGATTACACTGTACCTACCCCAGAGCTTAGTACATGCTCGGCATATAGGATGTGCTTAACAAATACCCTTTTGAGAGAGAGAGGGAGAGAGAAAAACAGACAGGGAGGCAGATGGTGAGAGATGAAGAGTGAGACAGAGACGGGGGCAGATACAGACAGAGAATATACGATCTCCAACCCCCACTCACCCTCACCCCAACTGGATCACTGAAAGACTAGCATTACTAGTGGTGGTAGTAATAAAAGTATTTATTAAGCACTTACTGTTTGCAGAGTACTGGACTAGGCACTGGGAGAGAATCCACACGTGGGAATTAAACAACAATTCCCAATCTTACAGTATAAGGGAGAAGAAAGGACTGAAGATACATCAGGAGTGTATAAAAAAAAAATAAATCAACACAGACAAATACACAGAACAAAAATCAGCAGTGGGGGCTGTGTCTACGAAGCAGGATTTTGGGCTCCAAGGGGCTTCCCTTTGCAGCTGCTCTTCTCTGCCCCGCCGGGGGGAGAGGTGGCAGGATGTGAGCGAGTCTTCTTGAAGGTGCAAGGGACTGGTGGGGGCCTGTGCCAGTTCCCAGGGAGGTGGCGTGGGCAGCTGATCCGTCAAAGGACAGCGAGAGGGCCCGGCAACAGTTGGTGGCCCCAGCCTGGCAACCACGGGGCAGGCAGGGAGCAGTAGCCCTCGGGGGCAGGAGGGAAGGAGGTCATTACCATAGTCACCATTCAGGGCCGCAGTGGAGGGGGCAGCTTCAGCCGGTTCCCGGCCAATTCCGGCCCAGATCCCGGGACTATGGGGAACGGGAAAGGGTCCAAACCGTGGATGGAGCAGGGGGAGGTCTGGGAGCGAAGCCGCGCCGGAGAGCCGTCCGTCTGCCGTTCTCCCTCTGTCCTCGCGGGAGTCCCGGGCCCGGGAAGTCACAGCTCCAGGAGGCTGTCGCTGGAGACCACCCTGAGGGTCACGTGGCCCGATGCAGCCTGGCCCCGGCCCTGCCCTTGCAGCGGCAGGGTCTGCTCTTCCCGGGGGGCGTCAGGGGTGGCCGCCAGCACCACTTGCCCCAGGAGCTGGTCGCAGAGGAGGTTGCTGTTCCAGACCTGGGGAGCAAGGTTGGGGGCGGGGGGGGCGGGGGGGGCGCAGGGATGAGCGGGGGGGGCGCAGGGATGAGCGGGAGCCCGGATGAAGGCCTGGCTCATGGTGCCCCGAGCTCGCCCTGGGCACCCGAGGCTCAACTCAGCCCCCTGCCCAGTCCCAGAGCCCAACGCTTGTAGGCTGGTCCCACCTGAACTCACGGGGGAGATGGCAGAATGACACCGGGGTTTCACCTCCCTGCTCGTCCCCGGGGATGCAGGGTTGGCCTTTTGGGATGGGCTTGGCCGCTGGAGCCTGTGTATTTTGTACGTTCCCCAGCGCTTAGTACAGGGCTCTGCACACAGTAAGCGCTCAAAAAATTTGGTTGACTGCTTCTGCTGGGGTAGGAGCGGGAGCATGGTATAAATGTGCACCTCCCTGCACCTGCACAAGTCCCCAGTTGTGCACCTGCAGCTGTGGGAGGCTGGGGGCTGTCCGCACGCGGGAAGGGCTGCACGTACACGTAGCCATCTGCACAGTGTCGGTGCATGTGTGGCGGCGGGGGAGGTGGTTCAGAAGTGTATACGGACGTGAGTCAGCAGGTGTGCGGCCATCTCATGGGGTGGAGAAGGGAGGAAGGTAGGTGCGTGTGCGTGTACACGTAGCCAGCTGATGTATGCTCACCCAGGGGTTCTCCGTGCCCTTCTCACCTGCACCACCAGTGGACCCTTGAAGTCTTTTCTGTAGAAAATGGCCTGGGTGTTGAAGACGGCATCAACGGTGTTCCTCTGCACGGTGGAGCGGACTTGCTCTCCTCCACACCGGATCACCACGTAGGGGTCGGCGCCTGGGACCGAGACGGCTCCGTCGTTAACGTGGAGGGCAGGGCTCCATCCCGGGATCCCGGGGGCCTCCCCAGCCCCTACTCCTCCTCGAGACTCCCAGCTCTTCCCGGAGCCACGGCCTCGGCTCCCTCCCGCAGCAGGGGCTCCCAGGAAACCCGTCCAGCCTCCGAGCGATCTGTCCGAGGGGCCCTCGGGTGGAGGGTGGTTATCAGGGACTGGCTCTGGGACCAGCCCGGGGAAGATGAGGACCGAATAACGGTGGTGTTCCCCGCCATGCTCTTACCCCCGGCCCGGCCCCGCGGCACCAGGCCCCCGGCGCTGCGGACCACCACCTGGGTCACTCCGCGGGGGAAGCCGCACAGCAGGCTCCAGCAGGTCACCTTCGGTTTGTCCAGCTTCAGCTCCCTGGGGAGAGGGACAAGGAATCTCAGCTGGGGGGGCAGGAAGGACATGTCAAGGGTGGGGCGGGGGTCCCGAAGTAGGGGAGGGAGCGGCAGGGTACTGACCGGAAGCAGGCGGGCTCGTCGGTGAAGAGCCTCAGGAGGAAGGTGCTGGCATCCCCTGGCTGAAAGGTGGTGGGGATGAGGACGTAGCGGCCCCGCGGCAGGAGCTTCCTCAGGAACACGGCCCGCACATCTGCGTACATGGACGTGGACGTGTGCTCCTGGATGTGTACGTGGTGCATCCGGAAACGCCGGTTCTCCTCCACCTGTGGGCGCCCGGTCAACCCCCGTCCCGCTGGTCATCCCTGCCCAGTGAGGGCCGCTGGGGAGCCCCACCAGCCACAAGGCCCCCTGCACCCTGCTCGCAGTACAGCTCCACCTGGATGTCCCGCCCACACCCCGAATTCCACCTCCCAAACACAACTTCTCATCTGTCTCGCTGCCGGCCCCTCGCCCACATCCTCTAGACCGTAGGCTCGTGTGGGTAGGGACGGTGTCTGTTCTATTGTACTCTCCCAAGTATTTAGTATGCTCTCTGCTCACAGTATGCGCTCAATAAATACAATTGACAGACTTCCTATCTCAAGCCTGCCAACTCCTTGTCAAATCCTAATTAAATCCCTATTAAAATCACCTTCAAATTCTTATTGAAAAATCACAGCTCCTCCAGGAGGCCTTCCCCGACTAAGCCCTCATTTTCCCTACTCCCTCTCCCTTCCGTTTCGCCTGGACAATGATCTGTACTACCCTTCAATACTCTCCCCACCCTCAGCACTGAGGGGAAATGGCAGAGCGTAAGGATAAGTAATTTATTTTAAGGTCTACCCCTCTAGTCTGTGAGCCCTTTGTGGGCCGGGATCATGTCTACCAGCTCTATTCTATTATACTCTCCTGAGCATTTAGTCCAGTGCTCTGCACACATAAATATGACTGACTGGGTGGGACTGTCCCCGAGAATTGTGCTGCCAGAAGCACCCCGTGCGCATCTTCCCCAGGATCCCACCCCCCGGATGGGGTCCCCGAGACGCCCGCTACTGGGCCTGCCCTGCGCCCCCAGCCGACTCCCACCTTGAAGAGCGAAAAGCCGATGGTGAGGTTGTCTCCGTAGCCCTCTTTCCGGTGAACCCTCTGGTCTCGCTGCTGCAGGGAGATCAGTACTTGGTCCTGTGCCTTCTTGATGTCGAAGATGTACTGCAAGGACACGGTGAGAGTCAACCTCAGCTGGGGGTGGGCGACAGAGGGTCCCGGATCCACAGGTTCAGGTCGGACAGGCACTAAAGCAGACCAACTTTCCTCAGCTTTCCCAGAATTCCTCACTGTGGGCAGCAATCTGGCCTAGCAACTCTATTACATTAGGCTCTCCCGAGCGTTTAGTCCAGTGCTCTGCCCACATTGAGCCCCCAATAAACACCCCTGATTGGCTGACTGAATGCCACGGCAATGGAGTCAGATTACAATCCCCAGCAACTCTAGGGGTAACTGCCCGTACCCGGTGGTGTCCCCAGGAAGTAATCCTGGACCCGGTTCCGGTCCAGGTACTAGACGGTTCGGGCCCAGGCCGTGGGGAGGAAGGTTTGGAAATGAGACACAGGACGCCGAGATCCCTCCATTGTAGGAGCCCGTCTTGCCCTAACGCCGTTCGGCCCTCGATGGAAAACAACCCTGGAGCCGAAGGCCGCCGTCCCGCGTCCTACGCTGACCTAAGCCATGAATGAGGCTGGGCCACCTGTCCCAAGTCCCTTAGCTTCTCTGGGCCTCAGTCCCCCTACCTGAAACAAGAATGAGCCATATCATACCTGAATTAGCAAATGGGACCAAAGAAGGGCTGAAAGAGAGGAGGAGAGTGAAGGAAGTTGGGGAGAAAAAAAGAAAGTGGGGAGAGGCCAAAAAGGGTTATAAGAGGAGGGCTGATTAGCCCCATGCACAAATGCAAGGCTGCTTGGCCACAGGACAACCAGATGGGATAAGAATAGATGGACCAAAGGATGGGAGGGAAAACAATAATAATAACAACAACGCTATTTAAGTGCTTACTATGTGCCAGGCACTATATTAAGCATTGGGATGGATAAAAGCAAATTGGGTTGGACATAGTCTCTGTCCCACATGGGGCTCCCAGTCTCAATCCTTTTACAGATGAGGTAACTGAGGCACAGACAAGTAAACTGACTTGCCCAAAGTCCCACAGCAGACAAGTGGCAGGGTTGGGATTAGAACCCATGACCTTCTGACCCCCTACGTTGCTTCTCAGTCGTGGCTGGTGGAAATCACATTCTTTAAGGACCATCACCCCAGAAAGCTCACCACCAAACAGCGGGGGCAGAGCAAACCATCTCAAACCAAATGCCCAGATTCCAGGGCTTAATGTTTCCATAAAAAAGGGAAAAGAGCCGGGTCTGGGAATCAGAGGACCTGGATTCTAATCCCAGCTCTGCCCCTTGCCTGCTGGGACAACTCGGGCAAGTCACTTAACGTCTCTGTGCCGCAGCGTCCTCATCTGTTAAGCGGGGATGACCCACTGCTTCTCCCTCCCACTTGGTGAGCCCTGGCGACGGGGCCCGGATCCGCTCTGACCCGATTTCCCCATCATCTACCCCAGCTGCACAGGCACCACAAACATCCCGACCGCGGCGGTGATTCTCCGCTCCAACCTGGGGGTTTTGGAGGAAGGTGTCACGGTTGTTGAAGCAGCCTCCGGCACGGTTGCGGAGGGGCTCCTGGTGTGGGATCCAGGCCCCGCGCACCACCGCCTGCTCCCAGGTCTTGTGGAGGCTGAAGAAGGACGTGTTCACGTTGTGGCAGATGTCCACGTCGGTGAAGTGGCTGCACCAGTCCTCGAATGCCATCCTGGGCCCCGGCGTGGGCAGAGAGGGGAGGGCCAAAACTTCACGGGTCTGCGGGCCCGAGGCCTCGCACGCCTGGCCCGAGCAGTCTGCCCCAGAGGTAACCGCTTCAAATCCCCGGGGTGTCGAGGGCCCGTGCCAGCCGTCGCCCAGACTAGAAGGACAGCGGGGAGGGGGACCCAGGGGTGGACCGACCCTTCGGCCTGGCACACGCAGGTCCCTGTGCCATCGCCTCTGCAGACTTCTTTTACCGAGAGCTTACTGTGTGTGGTGCACTCAATTCAGCACTGGTCTAATTGCCCCATCCCAATTTTTGAGCAGAAGGAGAAAAAAGGTGGGGGGGTGGGTTTGGTGGAGATGGGGACAAGCCAAAGTGTTAGACTGTGACAAAGCAGGTCGGGCTGGTTAATTCAAGAAGAGGGGAGGAGGAGAAGGATGTGGGGGGACGACAGACGAGGGTAATTGATTGCCGAAGACAGTCCCGGGGCAAGTGAGGATGAAGGGGAGAAGTCGGCCATGCAGGTGGAAGTGGTTGCTTCACTAAAGCTGTCCAGGGGTAAGTAGGGTGTGGGGGGACAAGGAAGAGGAGGATTGGAACGGAGGAGCAGTTCGGGGTGGATAGTTGTTTCTTTAAGTCGGGCTGGGGAGGAGAGGAACAACAGAAACAAAAAAGCAGGGAAAGGAGGCTGACAAGGGTGAGAAAGTGACAGTCCAGCGGGGCACGAGGTTAGGAGGATGCAACAGAAATAAGGGAAACCATCTCAAGAGCCCTCCTCCCCCATCCCTGCTTCCTTCTCCCTCCTTTCCTCCTCTTTCCTCTCTATTAGTTCTCTTTTCTCCTTCCCACTTAATGGAATTCTCATACGCTCATGATAGTCCCGCCTGTTTTCCTATTACCGAAATGATGCCCCTAAAAAGTACGGTGATTATGTGGGCAAATCCGTTTGCTATTCGGATCCCTGGGCCCCTCACCTTCTCCTCTGTCCACCTGGACCTCCGCCCAAGGGCGGGGGCAGGGCAGTGGTCCTGGAGGGCTGAATTCTCATCGACCAGAACCGGGTGACCTTTGACCCTACCTGAGAATTACAACAGAGGCGTAGGCCACTCTCCGATCCTGAGAGGCGGGAGCCCAGAAGGGAAACATTAGAAACCCAGTAAGACCGATGCCTGCCGACTCGGTCCTGTCCTCGCTTCCAGAAGCTCGTCGTGGGCAGGGAATGTGTCTACTTATCGTTGCCTTGCACTCTCCCCAGCATTTAGTATAGTGCTCTGCACACAGTAAGCGCTCAGTAAATATGATTGTTAGGGCAGTTGTATTGTACTCCCCCAAGCCCTCAGGACAGTGCTCTGCACACAGTAAGCGCTCAATAAATACAACTGAATGAGCGAATGAATTTACTGTGCGCAGAGTTGGGCAAGGTCCTTGTTTCAAGTTCACTCGGGCCCCAAAGTAGAGTTTGGTTTCCACTCTGTGGCTAGTTCAGTGAATGTGGAGTTTTCTTTTGCCTTAACTACCTAATGTGTATTACTACGTCATAATACTATAAACAATAGGTTTCGGGCATCCACCGAAGGCCAGGAACCCATGTCCAGGGGGCATCATGGCTTCCCTTGGTTTCTCAGCCTCCCGGGGACCGGCCAGCTCTGGCCAATGCCAGTTGCCCCGGGGGACATGGCCCTGACATGCAGGTGACCCTCTTCCCCGCCTCTCCCCTCCTGGCCCGCACAAGTCGCTTTGCTCACCAGAACTCTCCATCGTCTGCCACGGTCAGGCCCAGGCTCGCCCGCTCTGCCCGGCTCACTCTCTGCCACTCTTCGGAGCTGCAGGTAAAGCAAACGCCCCCGGGCGATCCGCGATCAGGAGGGCACCCTGACCCGGATGGGGCCTGCTGTGCTCCTCTCGCTACGCCGGCCCCCGGGGATCCGTTGCTCGGACTTGGGCTAGGTCTTTCCCAGGCTCCGGAGCATTTCCCCACCGGCCAAACCCCCGGTGGGGGACGCTGAGCGGGCTCCCTCTAAACTCTAAGCTCATCTCTCTAGATTGTAAGCTCGATGTGGGTAAGGAATGTGTCTACCAACTCTGTTTTATTGTTACAGTGTACTCTCCCAACCACTTAGTACAGTGCTCTGCACACAGAAAGTCTTCACTAAATACGATTGACTGATTGATTGATTGATTGATTGAGGAGGTTACGCAGGCCTGGTTGGCTGTATGACAGCCAGATGGGATAAGAACAGACGGGCTGAAGGATGGGAGGGAAAATTCAGCCGTGGTGGTAGAAATCACGTTCTTTAAGGGCCGTCACCCCAAAAAGTTCATCACTAAATACTCGGGGCAGAACAAACCATCTCAAACCAAATGCCCAGATTACAGGGCTTGATGTTTCCATAAGGGAGGGGAAAGAACCCAGACTTGGGAGTCAGAGGCGCTGGGTAGTCCTGGGTTCTAATCCCAGCTCTGCCCCTTGTCTGCTGGGAAACCTCGGGCAAGTCACTGTACCTCTATGCCTCAGTGTCTTCATCTGTAAAATGGAGATAACCAACTGCTTCTTTCTCCCTCTCACTTAGATTGTGAGCCCTGGGTAGGAACATGGCCTGGATCTGATCTGTCGTCATCCTTACCTATTTTGTTTTGTTTTACACTCACACGCTCAAGTCTAAACAGTTTCAAATGGCCTTGGCAAAGAGACAGGAAGTTTAGTAAAGCGTCCACTCACAAGGACTCCAATCACTAATAATGGTGACGTTTGTGTTTCTGACAGAGATGACGGAAGAGGACACAACCTTGGGGTTACCTCGACCCTTCAAAATCTTTCAGCTCTCGCTGCAGCATTCACCGTGGCTTAGTGGAAAAAGCCCGGCCTTGGGAGTCAGAGGTCATGGTTTCTAATACCGGCTCTGCCGCTTGTCAGCTGTGTGACTTTGGGCAAGTCACTTAACTTCTCTGTGCCTCAGTTACCTCATCTGTGAGTTCCACGTGAGACAACCTGATTCTCTTGTATCTACGCCAGCGCTTAGAACAGTGCTCGGCACATAGTAAGCACTTAAATACAATCATTATCATTGTTATTATTATAATCAGTCCTTCGTCCATGTCATTCCCCGCAACCGCCCCCCCACCCCTCTCTGGTCAGATTGCTGCCCCCCAGGGTCCGCACTCTTATCCTATCATGACTAGACTAGCGTCTCTCGCTGGTCTTGCGTCCTCCAGCCCCCCACCCCCAACTCTGTTGCCGGAACTACGGCACAGACCAACTGTCGGAAGTGTCACTCAGCTCACATCTCCCCTCTCCTCAAATCCCTCCAGTCAGCCAATCGTATTTATTGAACACAGTGCAGAGTGCTGTACTAAGCGCTTAGGACAATATAACAGACACGCTCCCTGTCCAGAACGAGCTTACGGGCTAGAGGAGGACTCCAGTGACTTCCCTTTCCCTTTGCATCAGGAATTCTTTTGGCTTCAAGACTCCCACCAAATCCTTACCCATTACACCTTCGTACCTGCTTCTCTGTGGTTGATGCTCTTAATTTCTCCCCCGCCGATCTTGGCGCTGGACCTCACTGGAAATTCTCCCACCTCCGTTCCCTCCCTCTTGCTGGGACTCCCTCCTCTCTCTAATCCAACAGACCACAGCTCTCTCCACCTTTAAAGCCCCCCAACCCAAGGATCCCATTTCCTCCAAAGAGGCTTCTCTGATTAACTCCCAACACCTCAAGCCACATGGGCCCATCAACCACCTCTAGTAATTGCAACTAGAATATCTGTTAAGCGTACAACATGTGCTGAAGCACTGGGATAGATGCAGGATAATCAGGTCAGAAAAGGTCCCAGTCCTACATGGAGCTCACAGTCTAAAGGGGAAGGAGAGCAAGGATTGAGTCCCCATTTTACAGTCATGGAAACTGAGGACCAGAAAAGTGAAGTGACTTGCCCAAGGACTATAGGGTCATTTTATTTATCCGGATAACCCTACTTGGAAGTATTTGCATGTTTCTCTCTCTCACAAAGCAGCGTGGCCTAATGGAAAGAGCCTGGGCATCAGAGGAAATGGGTTCTAATCCTGGCTCTGCCATTCATCTGCTGCATGACCTCGGGTGAGTGGTGGATCCAGGATTAGAGAAATCATTAGCTCTTCAAGGGCAAGGATGGCGTACTGTACTTATACCGAACTCTCTCGAATGCCGACTAAACTTCTCCCCACTCAATGGGTGCTCAAGAAATACTATCGATTGATAGACTGATTGAATTCCTAAGCCAGCCAGGGCTGATACACCTAAACTTATCTTCAAAGCTCCCTCAGAGACTCCAAGGCCGCTTACCACCACCACCTCTCCCGCACCCCGTCTCATCGGCCTTACCGACCTTCGAGAAAACCTTCCTTCCTGCTAGGCGACGCCAGCCCACATCTCCGTTTATTCCCCCATGGCCGGGGGCTTCCTTCCTTCCTTCCTTCCTTCCGGCTCCCGGCCCCCAAGCCCTCCCCGAACCGGAGCCCGTGTCCCCCCACCCCACCGGCCCGGCCCCTCCGTCCGCACTCACTCGTCGCTCCAAGGGCCGCTCCACTCGCGCCTGCCCCAGGGGTTCCTCATCCGGACCATGAAGAGTTTTTCCGCCCGGAAGATGGCCAGGAGCCGATCCCCGAGGCGCACCTTCCGCACGTCCGTCACCGAATAGGCGTGGCCCTTCACCAGCCCCTGCGCCGTCTCCACCTCCCGGTCCGTGGGCGACAACGGCTGGGGGACACAGAGCCCCGCCGGCCTGGGAGGTTAGCTGCTGGCAAACGCTCCTGGACCCCACAGCTCAGGGCAAGTTTTTTTTTTAAGGGAAGTGTTTAAGGGAAGTGGAAGTGTTAAGGGAAGGGAAGGGAATGTTTACTGTGTGTCAGGCACTGTTCTCAGCGCTGGGGTAGATACAAGGTAATCGGGTTGGACAGAGTCCATATCCCCCATGGGGCTCACAGTCTTCATCCCCATTTTACTGATGAGGGTACTGAGGCACCGAGAAGGGAAGTGACTTGGCCAAGGTGACAGAGCGGACAAGTGGCAGAGCCGAGACTAGAACCCAGGTCCCTCCGCTCAGCTCCAAGCATCACTATCCCTCCTCCTCCTCTTGGGCACTGCCCCGCTCTGCTCCCGGCTCTGGGTGCGGGCAGCGGGGCCAGGGCGATCACAGACAGTGGGTTGAGGGCCAAGCACCTCCCCTCCCACCCCGAACCCAGTGATCTGAATGTCCAGGAAGAGGAGGTCCTCTTTCTGGGGCCTGAGGACTCGGGCCACACGGAGCGGGGGCCCGGGCCTGGGAGTGAGAAGGACATGGGTTCTAATCCTGGCTCCGCCACTTATCTGCTGTGGGACCCTGGGCAAGCCACTTCGCTTTACCTCATCTGTAAAGTGAGGATTAAGACTGTGAGGCCAATGTGGGCCAGGGACTGTGTCCAACCCAATTTGCTTGTATCTCCCCCGGCCCCGCCAGCACTCTGTATAGCAGCCTGGTACATAGTAAGCACTTAACAAAAACCACAATTACTAACCGCAATCATTAAGTGGTTTCCCCGTGCTCGGCCCAGGCCAGGAGTCACCCCTGGGTTCTCGGGCCGCCGGAGGTGTCAGGTTCGCTAGTCCTCCCCGGCGGTCGCCCGCCCGCCCCGCGTACCAGGATGGAGCAGCTGATGAGGCCGCCACGGCCGTGAGCCTTGAGCAAGTCCTCGAACAGCTTGGTCTGCTCCGTTATGTGCTCGCAGTAGCGGCCCTTGCGCAGGTCGATGGACTCGGCCAAACCCCCGCTGAAGTCCACCAGGGCGTCCACGGTGCTCCCGCCATCCAGGGCCTCATAGCAGCCCGCCAGCCTGTGGAAATACGGCACGCTCACGCCGGTCCTCCGCCTCCTTCAAGCGCAAGCGCCCCGTGGGCAGGGAACCTGTCACTTCTCGAGTCTCTTCTCTCCAGTGTTCCGTAAATACTAATAACCAGTACGGTACTTGTTAAGCACTATGTGCCAAGCACTCTTTTAAGCACTGGGGCAGAGATGAGTTTATCGGGTTAGACACAGTCCTTGTCCCACACGGGGCTTGCACTCTTTATCCCCATTTTACAGACGAGGGGAATGAGGCCCAGAGAAATGAAGTGACTTGCCCAAGGTCACACAGCCAGACGTGTGGCGGAGCCGGGATTGGAACCCAGGTCCTTCTGACTCCCAGACCCTTTGCTCTATCCACTGAGCCACACTTCTACGACTACAACAACGCCCTTTCCAGCTCTGAGGATCTCTAATTGTTCCGATAGTGGTTAGAGCACAAGCCTGGGAGGGAGAGGGTCACGGATAAGTATGTATTAAGCGCTTAACAGACACCACAATTATCATTATTATTATTACTAAGCGCAGGGATAGATCCAGAGTGATCAGGTTGGACAAAGTCCCTTTATCACCAGGGTCTCACCATATAGGAGGAGGGAGGACAGGGTATTTTCTCCACCTTATAGATTGGCAAAGTGAGTTTACTGGCTACCCTTTCCCCTGCCTACCAGTTTGAGCCTTGAAGTTCAGATTCTGTTGGCCCTGTTTGAGAATATTTCTCCTCTTAGAAGCCCTGACCTCTTTTTCTGCCACTGAATTCATTCGTTTTGTATTTATTGAGCGCTTACTTTGTGCAGAGCACTGTACTAAGTGCTTGGAAAGTACTATACAGCAATGAAGAGAGACAATCCCTGCCCACATCGAGCTTACAGTCTAGGTGGGGGGAGAAAGTCATCAGTACAAGTAAACAGGCATCACAATAAATAGAATTACAGATATATACATATATACATGTAAGTGCTGTGGGGTGGGGAAGGAGGGGGAAGAATGGAATCCCAGCTCAGCAAACAGCCCTCATGGGCATCTAGCCTGCAGTGGTGGCTCCATTTAGTATTATTATTACTATTAATTATTATTATGGTATTTGTTAAGTGTTTACTATGTGCCGGGCACTGTACTAAGCAGTGGGTTGGATACAAGCAAATCGGGTTGGACACAGTCCCTGTCCCACGTGAGGCTCACAGTTCTAGACCGTGAGCCTGTTTCTAGACTGTGAGCCGCTTGTTGGGTAGGGACTGTCTCTACTGTTTGCTGAACTGTACTTTCCAAATGCTTAGCAGAGTGCTCCACACACAGTACGCGCTCAACAAATACGACTGAATGAATGAATCCCCCATTATACTGAAGAGGTACCTGAGGCCCAGAGAACTGAAGTGACTTGCCCAAGGTCGCACGGCAGACTGGCAGACGGCGCAGCTGGGATTAGGACCCATGACCTTCTGACTCCCAGGCCTGTGCTCTAGCCGCTATGCCATCTGCCCCACCCTCATTAGGGCTCTCTGGCCAAGGCCCAACCAGAGAGATGAGGATGGAGGGAGCTGAAGGAAAAGCACAGTGGCGGAGCGTCACAGAGGCCTACGGCTTTTCTGGTCCCTCCCGCTGGACCGTTTCCAAGCTGGATAAACTGAGTCTGACAGTCGAGGTCATGAGCATGAGGTCCTGGGCCGGTCTGGAAGCTGGCGGTAGCCAGTCCCCTGCCTCGAACCCCCCCCCCCCCCCCGGCCCCCAGGCAGTGCCGAGTGGGGTCGACCGGTGCCAACGTGACTAAAATCCTTGGGAATGTGTACACAAAGGGGAGGAAATCCCGCTCCATTCCTGTGCTGGAGATTAGCGCTCAGACCCGGGGCCGGAGGCGGGAGAGGAAAGGAGCAAGGGTGGGGGTCGATCCTGTGTGGGAAGGGGTGGGGTTCCCGGCCCAGTTTCTGCCCATCCCCGTCCTGGCCCCCCAGGCCCTACCCACCTGCCAGTTGCCACCGCTCATGTCCCCATCTGTAATTTACTCATTTATATGAATGTCTGTCTCCCCTTCTAGACCCTAAGCTCCTTGTGGGCAGGGAATGGGTCTGTTTATTGTCCTATCATACTCTCCCAAGCGCTTAGTACAGTGCTCTGCACACGGCAAGCGCTCAATAGATAAGATTGAGCCCAAGAGCCCGCTCACGAGGGAGCCTCGGAGATGGCCCGGGGCGGATGCCGACGGACCACAGATTGGCTTTTGGGTGGTTTCTGGGTTGATATTTGTTCATGACCCTACGCCTTCCTACTTAGTCCCTGCCCCATTTAGTGCTCCCGATCTGCCTTTGGCCTGATTGCCTTGTAATTACCCCAGTGCTTAACACAGTGCTTGGCACATAGTAAATGCTGAAGCAGCAGCGGCTAGATCTAGTAGATAGAGCATGACCTGGGAGTCAGAGAAGCCACGTTCTAATCCCAGCACCTTCATGTCTGCTGTTTGACCCTGGATAACTCACTTCACTGTGCCTCAGTTACCCCTCTGTAAAATGGTCATTAAGAGTGTGAGCCCTACATGACTACGTGGGACAAGGACTATGTCCAACCTGACTAACTTGTATCCACCTCAGGGCTTAGTACAGTGCCTGGCACATAGTAAGCACTTAAGAAATACCATTTTTTAAAATTAGTATTATAATTATAATAAATTCTTATGCTATATATTATAATAAATTGATCAATTTATTACCGGTCAATCTTCAGGAAAATATATCCCGTGTTAGAGCCACTGCTGAAAGGTGAACATTTTCAAGGAATCAATCAGTTTTTATTGAGTGCTTACTGTGTGCATAGAACTGTACTAAGCACTTGGGCGAAAATCATATAATAATGAGTTGGTAGACACAATCCCTGCCCACAGTGAACTTACAGTCTAGAGACTGTAAAGAAGGTATCGGGCTGTATCATGGGGTGGGCCGGTGCTCAGAGATTCCTGCTCTTTTCTTTCCTTTTTTTAACCATTTTCGTTAAGTGCTTACTATGTGTTAAACACTGTTCTAAGCGCTGGTAGGTACAAGTTGCGCCCCCGGGTCCTGTCGAGGCAGCGGCCGAAGCCCAAGGCTCCCTCCCTCCCCTCGCCAACCCTCCAGTCTGGAACAAACCCTGCGCTCTCCTCCGCCCCCCTCTCCCAGGAAGGCCTCCTCTCAGCTCCAGGGCTTTGGGTCCAGGCCCGGCCGAGCCCACGCGCATCTTACTTGGCATAGGCTTTCTCCAGAAGGGCGCTCCAGAACTCGTTCTGGACGTTGGAATGGCAGAAGATCAGCTCTCCGTGGATGGTGGGCAGCAGGTCGTCGACGACGACGTCCACCCACTCTCCAAAGCACCAAAACCGGAAGTGGAATATCCCTGCGTAGCACTCAGGCCTCCTGGGGTTCCACTCCTGCTCGGTGGCCTTGGGGATCACCTGCAGAGGGGAGGCAGTCATGGCCCCCATGGAGAGAGCCCGCTTTTAGAGGTGACCGCCACGGGCCCCCGCGGACTCACCGAGAGGGGCTAGCCCTCGTGTCCGGCAGCTTAGTCGGTAGACCGTGAAGCAGCGTGGAGGCTGCATGGCCTAGCGGGTACCGCACAGGCCTGGGAGTCGGAAGGAGCTGGGTTCTAATCCCAGCTCCGCCACTTGCCTGCTGTGTCACCTTGGGCAAGTCACTTCACTTCTCTGTGCCTCTGCTTCCTCCTCTGTAAAATGGGGTTTAAGACTGTGAGCCCCATGAGGGACAGGGACTGAGTCCAACCCAATTATCTTATATCCAACCCAGCACTTAATACGGTACCTGGCACATAGTAAGCACTTAACAAATACCTCAGTTATTATTATTACTATTATTATTCTAAAAGATCTCCTTTTTTTTACATGGTATTTAAGTGTTTACTATGTGGCAGGCATTGTACTAAGTACTGAGGTAGATACAAGACAGTCAGGTTGGACCCAGTCCCTGTCCCACCTGAGGCACACAGTCTTAATCCCCATTTTACAGACGAGGGAACTGAGGCGCAGAGAAATGAAGTGACTTGCCCAGGGACACACAGCGAGCATTTGGCAGAGCTGGGATTAGAACCCAAGTCCCCTGACTCTTGGGCCCGTGCTCTTTCCACTAGACCATGCTGTTTCTCTAAGGTTCTCAACCTACACCACATTTCCCTTTCCTGCCCGTTTCAGTGGGAAGGGCAAGGAGATGCCCGCCACTTTGACTGTAAGTTCGATGTGGGCAGGGAATGTGTTTGTTACGTTGTACTCTCCTAAGCGCTTACTTCAGGGCTCTGCACACAGTAAGCACTCAATAAATACGATCGACTGACAGGCCACCGCTGTCACGGCCCGGGGCACGGAGACCAATGGAGAGAGAGAGAGATACCTTTGTCCAGAGAGATTGCCGGAGGGCCAGACAGGAGCAGGCGGCCACAAACCAGCAGTTCCCCAGCTTGCCCTGGTGCAAGTCATGAGAGCTGATGCCGTCCACGAACAGGCGCGGGTCCTCACAGAGCTCCTGCAGGCCAAGCACAGGGTCAGCCCCGTCCAAGAACGGATCCCACCTCATCGAGCGCGTCCCCTGACCCCCGAGCCGGGGGCATCCCAGAAGGAGAAGGATCACTCCCATCTGTGTATACTTTTTTGGCACACGATATGGTGCTTGGCACACAGTAAGCGCCCCATAAATAGTACCATTCTTCTCTTGTCTTGCCTTATGCTTTCGAGTCCTCTCCGACCCATAGCAACACCGTGGACACCTCTCTTCCAGAACGCCCCACCTCCATCTGCAATCGTTCCGGGAGTGCATCCATGGGGTTTTCTTGGCCAAAATATGGAAATGCTTTACAATTACTGCCTTCCGCGAAGTAAACTTGAGTCTCCGCCCTTGACTCTCTCCCGTGCCGCTGCTGTCCGGCACAGATGAGTTTTGACTTATAGCAGATTGTCTTCCACTGGCTAGCAACTGCCCAAGCTAGGAATAGAATGGACAGGCCTCTGCTTGACTCTCCCTCCCACAGTCAAGACTGATAGAGTACTGGAAATTCTCCAGGTGTGACCCATTACTATTGATAAATACCATTACCACTCCCCTGTAGGTCCCCCAGGTACCCCACTTAATAATAATAGAATTATTTACTTTTTAATCACTTAGTATGTGACAGGGACTGTTCTAAGGGCTGGGGTAGGTACAAGTTAATCCGGATGGACACAGTTCCCGGACCACATGGGGCTCACACTCTTCACCCCCATTTTACAGATGAGGTAAATGAGGCACAGAGAAGTTAAGTGACTTCCCCGAGGTCACACAGCCGAGATTAGAACCCAGGTCCTTCCGACTCCCAGGCCCATGTTCAATCCACTAAGCCATTCAAGCAAGATCAGGGGGTGGATTGGGGGGAGAGAGGGTGGGCTAATCTTCTCACTCTCCCACCTTCTTGACTCTCCCACCTTCTTGACTCTCCCACCTCCATTCCTTCCCCACCTCTAAACTCCTCCTAACCACCTTCTTCCCCTCCTTCATGCTCCAGCCCCATGACACCTATGTCCATGGCCTTATTCTCTATTATTTCCCTTATCTAAAATTAATTTTAGTGTCTGTCTCCCAGAGTAGGCTGTAAACTCCTCATGGCAGGGATCATGTTTACCAACTCTATTGTACTGTACTTTCCCAAGTGCTCAGTACAGTGCTCTTACCCACAGGAAGTACTCAATAAATGCATCTATTGATTCAAACGCTTCTAAACGGTCTCCCCCTCCAGGAAACCTCTCCCGATTACCCCCTCCCAGTGACCCTGCCAACCTAAAGGTCACCTCAGCTGCACTCATGAAGTTGCCATTAATTCAGCCCTTCCCCTGCTACGGTCACTCCTATCTATTTTCTTGTTCTCAATTGGAGTAGACACCCAGTCCTGCAAAACCCAAAAGGAGGGAAAACTCACACCGCATTACTCAGACTCCAACCCCACACTGGGCTGTTTACAAACAGAGACTGAATCGCCAAAGTCCGTCCCCTCTCCCGGAAAGCCTGGCAGGGAAAGGCCTGGGCGACTCGAGTTCGGTGGCCCAGCAGCAGAACCGCATTTCAAAAAGTTGAACAGTGGCGGCATTAATAATTACGCTACTTGTTAAGCACTTACGTATGTACACGTTATTCAGGATGGACACAGCCCCTGTCCCATGAGGCTCGTGTTCTTATCCTCATTTTAGAGATGAGGGAACCGAAGCCCAGAGAAGTGAATTTACTTGCCCGAGGTCACACAGCAGACATGAGGCAGAGCAGGGATTAGAACCAGGTCCTTCTGACTCCCAGGCCCGTGCTCTATCCAACTAAGTATCGTTGCTTCCCTAACCCAACCGGTATCCGGCCACATGGGCTACGGACCGAGCTCTTCCGGAAACAGTTCAGATTCAGATTCTCCTTAGATTACCCTCCTCCAGAAGGGGTGGCAAGGTCGGGACCCTCTGCTCCCCCGGCCCCGCCTGGGTGGACCGCAGGCCCGGCTGGTTGGGACAAAGCCCACCGCTTTGGCCTGGAAAGCCAAGATAACTCCTCGCCGGGACCAAGACCGCCCGGCGTGGGCGAGTCCAAGCGGGACGGGGATTGGCCCAGGGTGGCCAGAATTAAGGCGTTAGCTCTGTCCAGTTCAATCTGGGGAGGGGTTGGCCTCCCTCTATCTCTTCTCAAGAGAGGAGTCTCAGGCCAGGGGAAGCCAGAGAGATCGTAAGCCCTCTATCTCCTGGGGTCCCCTCACGGCCTCCCAAATTCCAGCTGGATGGACTCAAGGGGAAGAGGGACCACACCCAGGGAGGGAGGGGGGAAGGATCAGCGTTGCTCAGTGGAAAAGAGCCTGGGCTTCGGAGTCAGAGGTCATGAGTTCGACTCCCAGCTCTGCCACTCTGTGGGCAAGTCACTTAACTTCTCTGTGCCTCAGTTACCTCACCTGTAAAATGGGGATTAACTGTGAGCCTCATGTGGGACAACCTGATTACCCTGTATCTACCCCAGTGCTTAGAACAGTGCTCTGCACATTGTAAGCGCTTAACAAATACCAACATTATTATTCTTATGATAATCATTATGATATCTGTTCTGCACTTACTATGTGCCAAGCACTGTTCTAAGTGCTGGGGTGGATATAAGCTAATCAGGTTGGATCCAGTCCTTGTCTCACTTGGGGTTCACAGTCTAAGTCTGGAGACCACCAAGGTCACCCAGTCAATTGTATTTATTGAGCGCTTACTGTGTGCAGGGCACTGTACTGAGTGCTTGGGAGTGTACAATGCAACAATATAACAGACATATCCCCTGCCCACAACGAGCTTTCAGTCTAGAGGGAAGACATATATTCCTAAAAATAAATATATTACAAATATGTAGATAAGTGCAGTGGGGCTGGGAGGGGGGTATGAATACTGGGTTCTCACCACAGCAGTCCCCATTTTTTATAGATGAGGTAATTGAGGCACAGAGAAGTTAAGCGACTTGCCCAAGGTCACTCACCATTTTACCAACTATTTCTTAGGTACAGCGCCCCGCTGGGGTCCCCGCTCCCGTCCGTACTCCCAGACCCAACACCGAGAAGGTGTGCCAGGCTTCTGATCTCTTCCCTCCTATAGACGTCCCCCTATTCGCCTCCACCATTCACTTTCAGTTGAATCAGAGGAAGGGGAGGATTCCTGCCAGGGCCTAAGACAAAAGGTGGATGGACAGAATGCACGTGTGTGTAGCTCACCCTCTGTCTGCCAGAAAGCTCGCCTGTCTGAGACAGGGCTATCGTTTTCTGGGCCCTCCACGAATCCTTCAGGGCCCCCCCAGAATTCAGTTTCATGGATCTTTCTGCCCGACGGGTCTTTGTGGAGAGGAGAAGCTAAGGTTTTAGGTCTGGGGTGGCTACTGCCATGATTTCTCCCACTGTCCCCGGCCAGGCACCGGGCTGACACCCGATTCCCGGGCGAAACGTACGGCCAAGATGAACACGCAGGCCTGAGCTTCCCCAGCCTCCTCTCTGGCCCCCACTATGGGCTTCAGAGGAGACTCGACAACGGGAGGATTCTGACATCCGGCTCCTGCCTAGGCCTTGTTCTGGGACTTCCCGGGCCCAGTTCAAGTCCCCAAGTCAAGCCGCCCTCAGGAATGCCGTCCCCGGTCCGGGCTGGGAAGAAACCGCTTCGACCAGGGTGACCTGGGCTGGGTCCGACAGCCCCGAGGAAAACGAGGCGGGACACTCTGGCCCGAGAGCCGGCCAGAGGAATCCGTCTGGAGGATGCGAGCGTGGGCGGCCCAGAGAACGGAGCGCCTCCCGCTACAGCTCAGCCAGGTTTGGGGAGGGGGCGCGGGACCCGCTGAGGATACTGGCTCAACCCGAACTGGCTGTCGGCCGCCTCTTCTGGCTCCCTGTTTGATTTCCTCGGGGCTGGGGTCAGGATGGGTGCGTTCACACTGGTGCTTCCACTCTCCTGTCATGGGCATGGGATAGGGGACTGGGGACCAGAGAGCCCCGACTTGGGCCTGTTGGAGTCACTTCTCATGGCACCCCGCCTCTCCTGCCACTAACGGCTTTGAGGCAGTCGGGCAGCGGGGCCGATGCCCTCCTGGGGAGCTTATTTCCAGTCTCCTTTAGTCCCTTCTCCCTCCATGCCTTGGTCCCTGGGCTTGGAGGGCCTCCTCCGGGCCGATGTCGTGGGACATCTGGGAAAGGGGGGATCAGAGAATTCTCCTCTGGACCAAGGCAGGGTTCTGCCTGTAGATGGGATGTCTCAGAAGGGACATCGCATTTGGTGGGCATTCTGGATATAGGAGATGGGCACGGGGGTGGGAAGATGTTTGCTTGGCTTGGGG
Source organism: Ornithorhynchus anatinus (assembly GCF_004115215.2). Lineage (NCBI taxonomy): Eukaryota > Metazoa > Chordata > Mammalia > Monotremata > Ornithorhynchidae > Ornithorhynchus > Ornithorhynchus anatinus. Next base: position 42,004,197 of record NC_041733.1, read on the forward strand.
AACCTGGGCAGACAAGGGAGAGGTCTGTGGCCTCACAAATATCAAAGTCCCAAAGTGTCTGTTAGAGGCCAGCTACATTTGTCTTGGCTGGAGGGCAGGGAGGAACCCTCACAAAAACACCTAAACCCCAGAGAAACGGTTTGACTTAGTAGAAGGAGCACGGGTCTGGGAGTCGGAGGAGCTGGGTTCGAATCCCAGCTTCACCACTTGCCTCCTGTGTGACTTTGAGCAAATCACTTCACTTCTCTGTGCCTCAATCTCCTCAACGGCAAAGCAGGAATTCAAAATCTGTTCTCCCTCCTATTTAGACTATGAGCCCCATGTGGGCAGGGACTATGTCTGACCCGACTGATTTGTATCAATTCCAGGCTTTAGAACAGTGCTTCCTACATGACAAGCACTGTTTGCACTGTTCTAAGTGCTGGGATTGATACAAATAGTAATAAAATATTACTATATAGTAATAATTATGGTACTTGTTAAGCGCTTCCAGTGCCGAGCACTGTTCTAAGATCTGGAGTAGATACAAGTTAATGAGGTTGGACACAGTCCCCGTCCCACACTCTTAATCCCCATTTTTTACAGCTGAGGTGACTGAAGCACGGAGAAGTTAAGTGACTTGTGGTCACAGAGCAGACAAGTGGTGGACGGCATTAGAACCCATGACCTTCTGGCTCCCAGGCCTATGCTCTACCCATTAGACTATGTAAGCACTTGACAACTACTATTAAAAATTAAAAACAAAACAAAAACCACAACAAAACCCTCCCTCCATCCCCTCTGGGCCAGACCAGTCAAAACTTGGCAGAAAGCTGGTTCCCTGAGTCCCTAGGTCTTGAGCACATGAGTTGGAAGGCTGGCAGGACTGTAGCCATCCCACCAGACCAGTAGTCAATCAAACATATTTATTGAGTGCTTTCCACGTGCAGAGCACTGTATTAAGCACTTGGGAGAGTTGGGAGAATACAATATAACTGCACGTTCCCTGCCCACAACGAGTTTACAGTCTGGTTTGGAGGACTGTTTGGGAAGATTTTCCCAGCACCCATTCCACCAACTCACAGATTTGCCTTGAGAAAAGATTGTATGTCTTGACTACTGCATCAGTCTCCTTGCTGATCTCCCTGCCTCTTGTCTCTCCCCAATCCAGTCCATATTTCACTCTGCTCTGTGGATTATTTTTCTACAAAAACATTCAGGCCACGTTTCCCCACTCCTCAAGAACCTCCAGTGGTTGCCCATCCACCTCCGCATCAAACAGAAACTCCTCACCGGAGGCTTTAAAGCAGTCAATCACCTCGTGCCCTCCGAGTTCACCTTGCTGCTCTCCTACTACAACCCAGCCTGCACACTTTACTCCTCTAATGCCAGCCTACTCACTGTACCCTGATCTCATCTATCTCACTGACCCCTCGCCCACGTCCTGCCTCTGGCCTGGAACTCCCTCCCTCTTCATATTCAACAGACAATTACTCTCCCCCTCTTCAAAGCCTTATTGAAGGCACATCTCCTTCAAGAAGCCTTCCCCAGCTAGACCATCTTTTCCTCTTCTCCCACTCCCTTCTGCATCGCCTTGCACTTGAATTTGCACCTTTTATTCACTCCACCCGCAGTCCCACAGCACTTAAGTACATGTCCATAATTTACTTAAATTCATTTCTGTCTCCCCCTCTAGACAGTAAGCACAGTGAAGGCAGGGAACCTATCTACCAACTCCTTCGTTGTACTTTCCCAAGTGCTTAGTACAGTGCTCTGCACATGGTCACCTCTCAATAGATATGACTGACTAATTGTAAAACCCTTCCTTGAGTCTGCTCTAAATCCTTCCTGCTGCAGTTTCAGAGGCCTCTGCTCTGAGAACTCCTCATTTATGGGGGAGAACAGTATCCTCAGCTCGGGATCCCTCTGGGGGCCTAAGGGCCGTTTTCCATTTCCCCTCTGACTCGATTATGTTTCTGGCCCCTATCTCTTATCTATTCCAATGCTTAGTACAGTGCTTGGCACATAGTAAGCGCTTCACAAATACCACGTTGATGATGACGATGATGATTTGTATCTCAGAGGAGGCAAGGCTAGCCCGACAGGAAAAATATTACTTGGGTCCCTTCTGAGGTTTCTAGAGCAACGATGTTGCCTGGGCCAAGCAGCTCTTGAACCCTCCAGTGAAGAAGCAGCTCTCTCGAGAAGCCTTGTGGCCCAGTGGATAGAGCACAGGCCTGAGAGTCAGTAAGCCCTGGGTTCTAATCCCAGCTCTGCCACTTGTCTGCTGTGACCTTGGACAACTGCTCTGCACCTCAGTTACCTCATCTGTAAGGTGGGGATTAAGACTGTGAGCTCCATGTGGGTCGTGGACTGTGTCCAACCTGATTAGCTTGTATCTACCCCAGCGCTTGGAACAGCACCCAGCACATAGTAAGCGCTTAACAAATATTGTTTTTTTTAAGACTGAGGGCTCGTAACGGGCTCTTGGCTTCTTCAACTGGCGGGGCCTCAAGCAGTCAAACATGGGGATGGACCACCGGGCTGTTTGGGGCTTAGCTCCCTCAGTGAAAGATAAGAAATGGTGGACATTTGGCCAGTGCCTGCTTCTGGGAAGACTGAATAACAATAGTAATAAAACAACAATAACTGCTATTGGTTAAACAAACACCAGATTCCCCACGCTAGGCTCAGCATAGTAAACTCCTTATGGGCAGAGACCTTATCTACCCACTCTATTGCACTGGGCTCTCCTAAGGCTCAGTACAGTGCTCTGCACACAATAAGTGCTCAGTAAATATCACTGATCAGCTGATAGTCGGATGGGATAGATCCAAGATAATCAGATTGGACAGAGTTCCTCGGTGCTAAGGAGGAGGGAGACCAGAATCGAATCCCCACTTTACAAATGAGGTGTTCCTCAGGCCCACAAAGTTGAAATGAGTTGCCCGAGATCCTGCAGCAGGCAACTGGCAGGGCTGGGATTAGGTGATGCGTCAGTCCCACGCTCTTTCCACTAGGCCTTGCTGCTCCTCCAGTCCCGGTCTCCCAGGGAACCTCACGGTCCCATGCACATCTGTGTAGTGGAGAGAGCCCGGGTCTGGGAGTCAGAAGGTCATGACTTCTAATCCCGCTCCGCCACTTGTCTGCTGTGTGACCCTGGGCACGTCACTTCACTTCTCTGTGCCTCAATTCCCTCAACTGTAAAGTGGGGATTAAGAGTGTGAGATCCATGTGTCCAACCCGATCTGCTTGTATCCAACCCAGCACTTAGAACAGTGCTGGTACACAGGCAGCACTTAAATACCATCATTATTATCTACTGAGGTCCCCAGCGGCCCACACGCTGACCTTGGTGGTCACACAATCAACCCCCCAAGGCCGACCAAGGGCAGGAGCAGAGAGAGGAAAGGAAAGAGGTCATGCTGGGAGCGAGAGTGGGCAGGGCCGGGTATGGAGGGGGCACTGCCCTGGGGCAGATGCCACAGTCCTTGGTTTGCATTGTGGTCTCCCAGCAGCGCACATGATTGGGGGTGACTCTGTCCCACGTGAAAATGCGCCAGGCATTTTCCCCAGCAAGGACTTTTCACCATCCAGGCCCTGGAACTATCCATATAACCCCTCCCTCATTCATTCATTCATTCATTCATTCATTCATTCAATGACATTTACTGAGTGCTTACTGTGTGCAGAGCACTGTACTAAGCGCTCGGGAAAGAACGACACAATATACAGACACATTCCCTGCACATAAAGAGCTTACAGTCTAGCGCCGGCGGTCGGGGGGACAGACCATAGACATTAGGAGAAATAAAGAAAATTACAGATCTGTACATAAGTGCTTTGCAGCTGGGAGGGGGAAAGAACAAAGGGAACAAGTCAGGGCGATGCAGAAGGGAGTGGGAGAAGAGGAAGGAGGAGCTTTGTCTGGGAAGGCCTCTTGGAGGAGATGGGCCTTCAGTAAGGCTTGAACGGTGTGGGGAGAGTAATTGTCTGCCAGATTTGATGGTGGGGGGAGAGTAATTGTCTGCCAGATTTGATGAGGGAGGGCATTCCAGGTCAGAGGCAGGTTGTGGGCAAGGGGTCGGAGACGAGATGGAGGCCCAGTGAGAAGGTTAGCATTAGAGGAGCGAAGTGTAAGGGCTGGGTTGTAGAAGGAGAGTAGCGAAGTGAGGTAGGAGGGGGCAAGGTGTTGGAGAGCTTTAAAGCCAATGATGAGTAGTTTCTGTTTGATGAGGAGGTGGATGGGCAACCACTGGAGTTTTCTGAGGAGCAGGATGACATGAACTGAATGTTTTTGTTGAAAAATGATCCCTCTCTCCCCTCTCCCTTCCTCCTAGACCCCCGGAGCAGAAGGCTGGGCCAGGACATAGAATCCAATGCAAAACCTCTCTCTCTCTCCTGGCTTGCTGATGGAGAGCACCCCGGGATGACTGAAGAGCAGAGAGAATCACCCTCCTCATGGCTTCCAGTAAGCATGCTCAGATGTCAGCGCTGGAGGCTATGTGGTTGAGAAGAGATCCCAGATGGAAAGAACAGGGAGTCAGGCAGACTGTGTCCCATTGTTTTGTTTGGTAAACAGGGGAAAACATGCAGTCACCCTTTAATGAGGGCAAAATGACCTCCCAGGCTGGAGGACGTAAGCCCCGAGGGATGATACGGTGTTTACAGCCTGCCTCTAACTCACTGGGCCAGTGCCTGGATCACTTCCCAGCTTGGGCTCCCCTCCTTCCCTCCCTCCCCGCTTCTTCTTCACAAAAGCTCTTTCTCAGCCTGAAAGCTTTTCCGAGTTAATCCCAACCCGATTCAATCCCAACCCGATTCTGGTCCCTTCCAATGTCTTCAAAAATATGTCCGCATTACAGAAGAATCTCAACTCTTGTGCCACTCTAATGGATTCTGCAGTGTGGATTAGTAGATAGAGCACGGTCCTGGGAGTCAGAAGGACCTGGGTTCTGTTCCCGGCTCCACCACATGTCTGCTGTTGGACCTTGGGGAAGTCACTTCACTTCTCTGGGCCTCAGTTAACTCATCTGTAAAATGAGGATTAAGACTTTGGGCCCCCTATGGGACAGGGACTATGTCCAACTTGACTACCGTCTTCCACCTCCCTGAAGCTCACAAACTTACCGACCTCTTTTTTTTTTTTAATGGTACTTGGTAAGCGCTTACTACATGCCAGGCACTATTAAGCATTGGGGCAGATACAAGCTAAACATATTGGAGACAGTCCATGTCCTTAGAACAGTGCCCGGAGCATGCATTCAGTCATTCATTCAATAGTATTTATTAAGCACTTACTATGTGCAGAGCATTGTACTAAGGGCTTAGTAAAATACGATGAAATAAACAGTGGCATACCCTGCCCACAAAGAGTTCACAGTCTAGAGTGGAGGAGACAGATATTAATACCAATATATAAAATTACAGATATGTACCTAAGTGTGTGGGGGCTAGGACAGGGGAAGACCAAAGGGATAAATAAAATTACAGATATATACATAAGTCCTGTGGGGCTGGGAGCGGGGAAGAGCAAAGGGAGTAAGTCAGGGCAACTAAGAAGGGAGTGGGAGATGAGGAAAAGGGGGATTTGGCCTAGGAAGGCCTCTTGGAGGCAATGTGCCTTCAATAAGACTTTGAAGAAGGGGGGAATCCTTGTCGGACTAGAGGAGGGAGGGCAATCCAGGTCTGAGGCAGGATGTGAGCTAGGAGTCAGGCGAGGAGATTGAGGCCCAATGATAAGTTAGCACTACAGGTATGAAGTGTGCGGGCTGGGTTGTAGAAGGAGAGAAGGGAGGTGAGGTAGGAGGGGACAAGGTGATGAACTGCTTTAAAGCCCATGGTGAGGAGTTTATGTTTGATATGGAGGTGGATGGCCTACCACAGTACATAGTAAGTGCTTAACAGATACCTTTAAGAAAAAAAAAAAAACCAAGCTCAGGCTAGAATGGGCACCTGACCAATCAATCCTGCCCAGCCTGAGACTGGCATGGAACGCCCTCATGTGGGAGAGGGACTGGGCCTGGTCTGGTTCTCTTGTATCAACTCCAGTGCTTAGTCCAGGGCTTTGCACATAGTCAGCACTGGATGAATACCATCATTTTTATTACTAATTCTCATGACTGCCATTAAACTCGCTGAAGAAGAGATGAGAAAGGGAAAAAGAACAGAAAGAAAACCCAGATTCCATTCATTCAAATCGTATTTATTGAGCACTTACTGTGTGCAGAGCACTGACAAATGAGCAAGCAAGACCTGGCACTGGAATCTAACCAATAAATGCTTCTTACTGGGGCTCCTCAGTGCTCCTTGCTGTCCTCCCTCTGAGCAGGGATTCTTCTATGGGTCTGGGGGGATGTTGGAGATCCCCAAGTCATGACAGCTCTGTTTCATGCTATCCTTGCTTCTGGAGTCCAAACCTGAACTTCGCCACTTCCCTTCTAAAACCTTCTCCTCCATCTAACTTCCCCATCTCCATCGATCTTGCTACCGTCTTCCACCTCCCTGAAGCTCACAAACTTACCGACCTCTTTTTTTTTTTTTAATGGTACTTGGTAAGCGCTTACTACATGCCAGGCACTATTAAGCATTGGGGCAGATACAAGCTAAACATATTGGAGACAGTCCATGTCCTTAAGGGGCTCATTTTGCAGATGAGGGAACTGAGGCACGGAGAAGCAACTTGTCCAAGATCACACAGCAGACACGTGGCAGAGCTTGGATTAGAATCCAGGTCCTTCTGACTCCCAGGCCCATGCTCTATTCACTAGGCCTTGCTGCTTCTCTACTCACAACAAACTCCTCTCCCCACCCCTTTCTGTAAGCCTTCCTCAATACCCAACTTCCCAAGTTATATCAATCCGACAGCCACCTCTAATATGCCACTGTGTTTATTTATAGCCATCCTCAACAGTTGGGTATATTCAGTTGCAAACCCAATGATTTTTTTTCTGATATTCCTTCCTGACATGTTCATTTGGTGCCCTGTTCGATCCTTGCTCTCCCACTGCCGCTACAATCTGCAAAATACTTTTATCTACCTCCCCCGCTTGACTGATTGCTCCTTGTGGGTTGGGACTGTGTCTACAGTGCTCTAATAATAATACTAATAATGGTATTTGTTGAGCACTTATGCGCCAAGCACTGTTCTAAGCACTGGGGATGGATACAAGGTAGTCAGTCTTAATCCCCATTTTACAGCTGAGGTACACAGAAGTGAAGCGACTTGCCCAAGGTCACACAGCACACAAATGACAGAGCAGGGATTAGAACCCACGTCCTCCGACTCCCAAGACCGTGCTCTTGCCACTAGGCCATGCTGCTTCACACAGGAAGTGCTCAATAAATACCACTGATTGATTGGTTCTTTGGTACTTTCCTGAGCACTTTCCTCCATGCCGTGCACTCAGCCGGCGTTCAATAAACGTGGCTACTCCCACTGTTCTGGGGAGAGAGGACTCACCGACGAGGACGGTGGCTGATAGGGTCCCGGTGGGGTCCTGGCAGGTCAGTGGACCCCGGACGCACCCTCAAGGTGAGCCAGAGAATGGGGAGGTGGGACAGGGGTGGGTTAGAGGGGGAGAGACCATAACGTAAGGGGCCAGTGGGAGCTTAACAAATACCAGTAGTGTCACCATGATCATCATTGATCTGGGACCCCACCGTGACCCGGGCTCGGGCCCTCTTCGCTCCTGCACCAAGTAGACTCGTTCCAAGAGGTGGGCTCGGTGTTGGGGGCGGGGGAACAGGATGGGAAGGTGGGGAGAAAGGAGGCAGAGAGACAGAGAGACAAGGGAGAGATGGAGAGAGAGGAGAAATGGGGAGAGGAGGAGAGCGGGAGAGCGAAGGGAGAGGGGAAGGAGAGGGGGAAGAATGGAGCGGAGAAGAGGAGGGCTCCCCAGGATTTCCTGGCCTAGTTGCTGGCATCAGGAAGTTTCCCCGACTGACTGACCCTCTGGAGCTGTTGCTCCCTCGTTAACCCTAACCTTTGCGGCCCATCCAAGACCGGGAGCCAAATCAAACTCGCCCCACGGCTTGAGGCCTTTTCCGGCGGAGGCAGCAGGGAGGACCTGGGGCTCGGGGAGGTGGGAGGCCGGGAAAATCACAAGTTAGATTGTTGTTTTTTCTGCAAACATTCTTATTCCATTGTCTGTGATCCAGGGGGTCTCCCTGGGGGTGGGGGGGGACTGGCGCAGATGCAGACCAGTGTTGACCTCCCCCTCATCACCCCCCACCCCTGGAAACCAGGGTCCCCAGCCTGGGACTCCCCTCCCTCAGCAGACAGCCGGGCCGGGCTAAAATGTCGGTCAGCGGTATCTCTTTGTGACCCAGACTGTGGCCTTGGGTAACAACAAGGCAAAAGAGACAGAAATGTGGAAACACATAAAAATCAGTCAGTCAGTCAACAATCGTATTTACTGAGCCCTTACTGTGTGCAGAACACTATACTAAGCACTTGGGAGAGTACAATATAACAGTAAACACACACATTCCCTGCCCAAAATGAGCTTACAGTCTAGAGGGGAAGACAGATATTAATAAGAGTCCAAGAGGATGAATGCCAGGAACAGACAACTAGCAGAACTCAAAGCAGCGTGGCTTAGTGGAAAGGACCAGGGTCTGGAAGTCAGAAGACCTGAGTTTTAATCCCGGCTCCACCGCTTATCTGCTGTGACCTTGCGTGAATCACTTCAATTCTCTGGGCCTCAGTTCCCTCATCTGCAAAATGGGGATTCAATACCCGTTGTCTCTATTACTTACACAGAAGCCCCAACGTGGGACCTGATTATGTTGTATCTACCCCAGTGCTTGGCACATAGGGAGCGCTTAATAAATACCATGATTATTATTAGAACACAGCATGGGTTCAGGAGGGGATCAGATGCATTCTTGAGCTCCTACAGAAAAAGTGAGGGGTCAAGAGAGAAAAGTAGGGATGTGAGGGGCCATCTGAAGATAGACTTCCAGGAGGGCCACCCAGTTGGAGACAGAATCTGATGGACCAAATGTCTACTTCCTACCTGCGTAGTCTTTCCCAGAGCTTAGCTCAAAGCTCTGCACACAGTTAAGCACTTGATAAATGCTATTACTACTACTAGGAAGGCCTCTCCTCCAAGAGGCCTTCCCTGACTAAGCCCCTCTTTCCTCTTCTCCCACTCCCTCACCCTGACTTGCTCCCTTTGTTCAACCCCACATCCAGCACTTATGGACATATCTATAATTTATCTATATTAATGTCCATCTCCCCGCTCTAGACTGTAAGCTTGTTGTCAGCAGGGAATGTGTCTGTTTGTTGTACTGTATTCTCCCCAGAGCTCAGTACAGTGCTCTGCACGCAGTAAGTGCTCAATCAATACGATCGAATGATGAATATTATTACTACTCCCCAGTCCAGCGCTGCCCTTAATCAGTTACTCTCAAGAACGGCTGGACTACCTGCATCCAGGTGCCTTACACGAGACGCCCCCAGCCCCCCGACCCCTCAACTAGCCAGGCCCGCCCCAGGACCTTCAGGTGGAGGACACGGGGCCTGCTGGGACCTTTCCAGCCAGGATAAGTCGTGTTCAAGTGCACCACTTGGTGGGGATCCTCATCAGCATAGCCCAGGTCAGGGGGAGGGAACAAACTAGCCTCTTTTCTTTGCCTTGGTTAATGTTGGTATTTGTTAAGCGCTTACTATGTGTAAAGCACTGTTCTAAGCGCTGTGGGGATACGAGGTGATCAGGATGTCCCACGTGGGGCTCGCAGTTTTAATCCCTATTTTATAGGTGAGGTAACTGAGGCACAGAGAAGTGAGGTGACTTGCCCAAAGTCACACAGCTGACAGGGGGCAGAACCGGGATTAAAACCCATGACCTCTGACTCCCAAGCCCGGGGTCTTTCCACTAAGCCACACTGTTTCTTGGACACGGGGCAGACAAGTGACTCTCGGAACAATGATAATAATAATGGCAACATTTGGTTAGTGCTTTCTACGTGCCAGACACTGTACTAACCCCTGAGGTGGATACAAGCAAATCAATCTGGACACGGTCCCTGTCCTCTGTGGGACTCACAGTCTCAATCTCCATTTAACAGAGACTGCAAGCCGCCTTTATCCTACTCTCCGCCTGGGCCCATCCGGGCCGGCCTCTAATCCAGAAGCTGCCCAGAGGAGGAGGCTTTTGGGAGGGTTTGGAGGTCGGTCCTATGGGTGCCGATCAGATGTCTCCCCCCGAGCTGTCTCTGCTCTCCACCTGCCTCTCCTGGACTCTCCACAGTCTGGACAGAAAGATGGCCAAGTATGTGCATCCTGCAATCCAAGACCAAATACACGGAGTCTGTGGGGAGGGATTGTCTGATGACCAGCTGGGAAAGGAGCCAGTGAGGACACATAATGATTGAAAGAGGTGACTGAGGAGGGGAAGCAAGGGAGAGGAAGGGGAGGGGTGGGTGGGAGGGGGAGATGAGGATGGGAGAGAGAGGAAGCTGGGAGGGATGGAGAGGAGAAGCAGTTTGGCCTAATGGATAGAGGACGGGTCTGGGATTCCGAAGAACCTGGGTTCTAATCCCAGCACGACCACTTGTCTGCTGTGTGACCTCGGGCAAGTCATTTCACTTCTCTGGGCTTCAGTTAACTCATATGTAAAACGGGGATTAAGATTGTGAGCTCCATGTGGGACAGGACTAGATCCAAACTGAATAGCCCGTATCTACCCCAGGACTTAGTACAGTACCTTGCATACAGTGAGTGTTTAACAAATACCATTTAAAAAAAAAAAGGAGGGGAAGGAGGAGACAAACCACCCTGCCATTTGGATTGGGCATTTAAGAACTGGTCCAAGGATTTGAAGATGCAATGTTTGCGCTCAGGGGGAGGATGTAAACTTGGAAGGCAGGGGTGAGCATGAACCACGCGGCCAAGACCCCGAGTGAGGGACGAAGGGAGGGAGGGAGGGAGATGATGAAGAATGGAAAATAACTGGGCTGGAGGGGCTGGCGGCTTGCCTGGGACCTGTGAGATGCATCCCTGTTTGCTAAATCTTGGGGCTAGATCCTGTCAAAGAGATCCACATTGACTTGGAATGGCTTACTCGAAGGGGTTAGTGAAGAATCTTGCTGATTTGCACATTTTTCCCCAGGCCTTTAAGCATCAAGGTTCAAAATATCAGTGGACCAGCATGGTATTTAATGAGCACTTACTGAGGACCGAGCACTGTACTAAGTGCTTGGGAGAGAATGACAGGAAAAACAGAAACGACCCCTGCCTGCAAGGGGCTTCCAGAAAGCCCCAGAAGCACTCAAGGGAAGCTGATGGATCACTGTGGGTAAGGCAAGGGGTTGTCTGAGCTGGGAGTCCAGCCTAGAACACAGAGTCCAGTCTCACAGACCAGCTGCGGAGGGCCCGCCCCCCACCCCCACCCTGTGACTAATCACGGCTGCAACCCCAGGTCAGGGGAACCGCTTGGCCGTCCTTCCCTTGCACTGGGACACATCTCCCTAACATCCGGGCCCAGGCCCCACAAATGGATTTCTCGGAACGTTCATCTCTGGGGGCCGGAGAGGGCCCTGGGAGAAGGGGGTGGGGAAGAAGGGGTAACACATGCTCCAAACTGTTTAGTCTTCGCTAGTTTCATGACTGGGGGAAGCAAAAGAGGAGCCAGGTGCATGGGGAACACCATCGACACTATGCTAAGTCTGGTTTTTCCGTACTGTGATTAGGCGAGAGTGGGGAGGTGTGGCGGGCGCCATTTTAGAAAAATGATCCGGCCAACAGAATGAGTGGCAGAGCAGTGACAGTGACACCAGAGACACCAGTGAGGAGGCTAGACAAAAGTGAAGCAGGGATTAGTCAAGGGTCTGGAGCAGCAAGGAATTGGGGGGCGGGGGGGAGGCGTTCTGGTTGGCGTGGAAGCGGCAGAGTCTGAAAATGCCATGGAGGAACAACTGACAGTGCTTTGGGGTTGAAAGAGATGGGGGAGTCAAGGATAATTGCTCCCCAAAGATGGGGAGGATGGTAGTGGTGTCAATCACGATGGAAAAGTTAGGTGGAGGAGAAGCATTTGGGCAGGAAAATTAGTAAATCAGTTTTAGACACCCAGGTGTACCCCAGGATTAGCAGTCGGTGCCTTGTTTGAACATGTGGGCGTATCGCTCATCACTCCATTGTGGAGCACAAGGGCTTCAATGTCATTTGTTCTTTTCCCGTTCCTGACATGTTAGCCGGCCCAATGCCTGAGCCCGCCCCCTTCCCACGAGCCACGAGAAGCAGCGTGGCTCAGTGGAAAGAGCACGGGCTTTGGAGTCAGAGGTCATGAGTTCGAATCCCACTCTGCCACTTGTCAGCTGTGTGACTGTGGGCAAGTCACTTAACTTCTCTGGCCTCAGTTACCTCATCTGTAAAATGGGGATGAAGACTGTGAACCCCACATGGGACAACCTGATTCCCCTGTGTCTACCCCAGCGCTTAGAACAGTGCTCTGCACATAGTAAGCACTTAACAAATACCAACATTATTAACATTATTATTCCCCCATCCCTTCCCCTCCATTACTCCCTGGACACTTGGGACCACCCCCCTCCCCGGCTCCCCAATTTCATCCCCCTCCACCTCAGTCTCCCAAGCTCCTCTCACCCCGCAGCTGGGTTCTCTGCTGGTGGTGGGAGGATGGATTTCCTCCCCAAGCCCGGGATGACTGGGCTGCCTAACTGCTGCTACTCCCTGTTCTTCTCCCAACTCCACCGCTCTGGGTCTGGGTTTCTCAGACACCACTGTGGACCACCCTCCCTCTCTCCCCCACAAGAACCCCAATCTACCAGAGCAGGCTCTACCATCCCAACATATCCTAATTCTCTCCTTTCCTCCCCCAGCCCAGTCTTCACCCTCGCTGTGGAGTGCCAGGCGAGGCTTTGGCACATCCTGTATCGTATCACTGGCTCCTCAAAAATAAAGGCGGGAGGATGGGAGGGGCAGAAGTAGGAGCTTGGAGGCTGGAAAGTGTCCTGGGCTGAGTGGAGCTCAAGCTGAATGGTGGAAGAGGAGCTCAGCACTTATGTCCGGCTCCATAATTTATCTCTATTAATGTCTGTCTCCCCCTCTAGACCATAAGCTCATTATGGGCAGGGAAGTGTCTATCAACTTTGTTGCACTGTCCTCTTCCAAGCAGTTAGTACAGTAGCGGCCCATACTCTACCCACTAGGCCATGCTGCATACAATAGTGCTCAATAAATACTATCGATTGATTGATTGTTGACACCAAGGGGTTAGAGTTGGAGATTTTGATACTGGTTGACATGTTGACACTCCGGACAGAGGGTGACCAAGACCTGACCAATTTGCTGCTGATTGACTGGGCAGAGTTCCCTTGGGTCAGAGTCACAGGAAAAAAACAGAAAGTGACAAGTTGGAGGAAACGCCCTGTCCCTCATCAATAGTCCCAATGGCCCTGGAGTTCATTATCCTGGGGCCCATCGATGTACTGGTTACATTTGGAACCAGAGGGAATTTATGGAGGCCGCTAGCCTGAAAAGCCTCCTTAGCAAAGCCTGAACTTGGGAGGAAGGAGACAAGGCTGGTGGGCTGTAGAAAATGGCTTTTACAGCAGTTCTCTGCCTGAGGGGTAGCCTGCTGGTCTAAGATTCCTGCCCTCCCCAAGCTCAGTGGCGGGGTGGGGAGGGGAGGAAGGAGGGGGTGTAGGCCAGGGGTTGGTTGACAACTGGGTCAGGACTGGGGTTCTGACCCCCACCAGGCCCCACTCTTCCTTTTCCCAGCCCCAGTGGCCCAGGGTTCTCTAGTGAGGCGGGCATCTGGAGAAGCAGCTGTTTTTGTCCCCACAAATGCCCATCCTGCGAGGCCAAAACTTCCTCTGCCTTCCCACAATGTGGAGACCCTCAGCCACCAAGTAGACCACCCACGGGCTCCCCATTAGCAAGCAAATGTCAGTCAATCGCATTTACTAAGCACTTACTGTGACCAGAGCACTGTACTAAGTGCTTGGGAGAGGACAACCTACAGCTAAGCAGAGTCTCTCTTTCTAATGCCTCCTTGCCTGGCACTTGTCACATTCTGGACTGTCCACCTGCTCCAAGCACTTGGGCAATCCAGCCAGGGATCGGGATAGGGGCAGGGGGAGGCCATCAGGGAGGGAAGGCAGGGTCAGACGGGAGACTTTGCAAACTGTCAGGCTATAAAATTGTTACTCTAGGCAGGATTCCCAAAGTCGATATTTCCCTCCCAGTGTCCTTGGCCCGGCCAAAACTCCAGCGTCACTGACACCACCCAGTCCTGGCATAGAGTCAGGGGTCAGCAAAGCCCAGGGCTTGTCTGCCCAGAGTCAGCTTAGGGCCGCGGGCTCCGACCTCAACTCCCACGAACATTTCAGCGAGGAGCAGGGTGAAAGCCCTACTGAGAGCTCACCTCCTCCAGGTGGCCGTCCCAGACTGAGCCCCCCTTTCGCTCCGCTCCTCCTCCCCTCCCCATTCCCCCCCTCCCGCCCTCTGCTCTTTCCCCTTTTCCTCCCCTCAGCACTGTGCATATTTGTATATATTATTTATTATCCTATTTATTTTGTTAATGATGTGCATATCTCTATGATTCTATTTATCTTGATGATGTCTGCGCTAGACGGCTTGTTTTGTTCTGTTTTGCTTTGCTGTCTCCCCCGTTTAGACTGTGAGCCCATTACTGGGCAGGGATTGTCTCTATATGTTGCTGAATTGTACAGTGCTCTGCACATAGTAAGCGCTCACTAAATACTACTGAATGAATTAGATGAGGCTAACCTTCTCACTCTGCCTCGATCTCGCCCATCTAGCCACTGACCCCTAGCCCACATCCTGCCTCTGGCCTGGAATGCCCTCCCTTCTCTAATCTGACAGACAACAACTCTCTGCCGCTTCAAAGCCATACTGAAGGCACATCTCCTCCATGAGGCCTTCTCAGACTGAGCCCCACTTTTCCTCATCTCCCACTCCCTTCTGTGTCACCCTGACGTGCTCCCTTTGCTCTTTCTCAGTCTAGGTCTCAGTCACCTCATCTGTAAAATGGGGATTAAGCCCGTGAGCTCAATAATAATAATAATGGTATTTGTTAAGTGCTTACTATGTGCCAGGCACTGTATTAAGCACTGGGGCAGGTACAAGCAAATTGAGTTTTACACAGTCCCAGTGCCATATGGGGCTCAAAGTGTCAATCCCATTTTCCAGATGAGGCAACTGAGGCCCAGAGAAATGAAGTGACTTCCCAAGGTCACACAGCAGACAAATGGTGGAGTCGGGATTAGTACCCATGACCCATGACTTCCAGGCGCATGTTCTAACCGGACTGTGCCCAACCTGATTAGCTTCTAAATACCCCAGGGCTTAGTACAGCACATAGAAAGCACTTAAAAATACCATTAAAAAAAAGGAAAATAGGAGCCAACAGCGAAGAGCAAGCAACTGACAAACAGGGTTATGCAACAGAGGTTGGCCGGCCCCCTTTCCTATTTCCCGGTGCTGCCGGCCTACCCGCTCTCCCTCCTGCCCCGGCCTCTCGGATCCTCCGATTTGACATTCCCACCCTCCACAGTGGGGCAGGGGCAAGGTGAACACAATACTCAGTATGGCTCCTACTTTTTTCCTCTTCCCAAGAGGCGCTAGAGGCAATGGGCAGTGATCTCATGATCCCGTGGACAGAGATACATCTGGACAAAGATACATCTGGTTTATTGTTATATTGTACTCTCCCAAGCACTCAGTACTGTGTTTTGCACACAATAAGCGCTCAAGAAAAACTGAATAAATGAATGATCGTCCATCACTTCAGTAAGAGGGTGGCACACCCAAGGGGGTAAGTAGTCCACCTGCCCCAAGCCAGGAAGGGGCATTCAGGAGGAAGTGATTCCCGAAATGAGACAGACACCCGGGTGGGATCTCAGCTTCATAGCCCATCTCCCACTGAAATTCATTCAATTGTATTTATTGAGCGCTTGTGTGCAGAGCACTGTACTAAGAGCTTGGAAAGTACAATTCGGCAACAGATAGGGACGATCCCATCCCTACCCAACAACGGGATCACAGTCTAGAAGATCTGCAGAATGACATCGTTTTTACCTTTTCCTCATGCTCAGTCTTTGTCTCAGTCAGAAAACACAATTTCCCCATTCCGTTGATGCATGCCAAAATCCCTCCCGTTTCAATCTACGCTTGTCAGTGATCTTTAGAAACCCACTGGAGAGGCTTAGCCCGGGCCAGACAATCTTCTGTGGAAAGAGCCTGGGCTTCGGAGTCAGAGGTCATGGGTTCGACTCCCGGCTCTGCCACTTGTCAGCTGACTGTGGGCAAGTCACTTAACTTCTCTGTGCCTCAGTTACCTCATCTGTAAAATGGGGATTAACTGTGAGCCTCACGTGGGACAACCTGATTACCCTGTATCTCCCCCAGTGCTCAGAACAGTGCTCTGCACATAGTAAGCACTTAAACACCAACACTATTATTATACCTTCTCTGGACCTGTTACCTCATTTGTAAAAATGGATATTAAGACAGTGAGCCCCAGGTGGGACAGGGACTGTGTCCAACCTGATTACCTTGTATCTATCCCATTGCTTAGTACAGTGCCTGGCACATAGTAAGCGTTTCACAAATGCCATATAAGAATACTAATAATAAACTTGACCCTGAAAATGGGTGATCTCATAAAGGCTTTTTAGATTTTCTGGCCCCAAAATATCAAACTCTGCTTTTCTCTAGGCCAGCCCGAGGGGGGTTTTTTCACCGGTCTGACAGTAAAGGGACCGAGGTGATCTATACTACTACCCAACCTGAGACTGTCTCAACCTGCCACCAGAGCCTGCTTCAACAGGAAGGGAAGGGGATTGACTGAGCACGAGTGACCTACAGCTGTAGCCAAGCTTAAGAGCTACAGCTGAGAAAGGTTAGAGTGACAAAAGGATGCCCAAAGGGTCACAGCACAAGAAGGGCCTCCTAGAGGTTGAGGAGTAAGAAGACTTTAAGCTCACTGTGGACAGGGAATGTGTCCATTTGTTATATTGTACTCTCCCAAGCGCTTAGTTCAGAGCTCTGCACACAATAAGCACTCAATAAATATGATTGACCTTCCTCTTTTCCCACTCCCTTCTGCATCGCCCCGACTTGTTCCCTTTATCCATCTCCCGTCCCAGCCCCACAGCCTTTGTGCACATATCTTTATTTCTGTTAGTCTCTTCTTCTAGACTGTAAGCTTGATGTGGACAGGGAATATGTCTGTTTAGTGTTATATTGTACTCTCCCAAGCTTAGGATAATGCTTTACACACAGTAAGCGCTCAAAAAATATGATTGAATTAAGAGGGTAAAGGCAGAGGACAGAGGGGGTGCAAAGTGTGTGTGTGTGTGCGGGAGGGAGAGACAGGAACAGAGAGAGAAGGAGGAAAGGAAAGTCTTCAAATTCCTTGTGGGTCACAGCAAGTAAAATCCATTACGCTTCAAGGTTCAACATTTGGCAGGCAACCAAGTACGTATGTTTCGGACTTTTTGTCCATTTCTGACTCATCCCGCAAAATGCTCTGTGCACTACAAGCCCCTTGTCATTTGGTACAGAATGGTTTTTGTTTTCTCAGGCTCATTCACTCATTCAGGCTGGGCAGCAGGTGTAAAACGTGATTTCTTTACCTCAGCCTGGTAACATATTTCTGGCTCCCTCCTTGCTCCACAGTGCTGCTTTTAATTCAGGCCAGGCAGGGTGAAGCAGACCAAATACAATTTTAAGATAGATGTTAAAATGCCACAGACAAACAGCAGAGAAAATGACTAGTTATAAACCATTCTCAAGTACAGGAGCTTCCAGCCCTTCCCAGTGTACTCATTCTTCAGGGGGTAAATGCTGGCAATGCTTCTCTCTGGGCATTTTTAATTCCTTATTTAAATCTAGGCATTTTCTACTTGTTATTCAGTCACCACTCTGTTCAGTGAATATAGGCATCAGTGGATTGACCTCCACAAGAGGGTTTTGCTGCTTACCTACTTTTACAGTTGGGGACACAGAGGCAGGGAGCATAATTTTTCCAAAATTAAAAACACACCCTAACCCCTGCTTTCCACCCTGCTCCCCATATCCCGCCCCCCCCCCCCCCAACACACATTCTTCTGGGGCTATACAACATTGCAGAGAGCATCTTTAAAGGATTTTTTTTATGGTATTTGTCAAGCACTGTTCTGAGAGCTGGGGTAGATTCACAGTAATCAGGTTGGACTGTGTCCATGTACCACCATCTGGCTCACAGCCGTAATCCCTATTTTACAGATGAGGTAACTGAGGCACAGAGAAGTTAAGTGACTTGTTCCTGACTCCCAGACCTGTGCTCTACCCCCAGGCCATGCTGATTCTCTCTGCTTCACTGATTCCAAATCCTCTCTCCTGAACTAGAGACAGCCCAGAAGACTGGAGATGTGATTTTCTGGTGGCAGTGGTACTGAGTGCAGTGTGCTGTACTGAACGCTTGGGAAAGTTCCATAGAAACATGAGACATGGTTCCCGTTCACAAGGAACTCATATTCAAACGGGAGAGACCGATTGAAAAATACTGACAAATGGGAAATCAGAATCAACCGAGTGATCCATCAGACCTACAGAAAGTGCTGAGGGAGGGTGTAAAAAAAAAGAAATATCACGGTGCTATAAGTAGCCGATGAATGGATGTGATTTGGGGTGTTGGAAGTTAGTCAGGAAAGGCTTATTGGGGTTTTAGGGAGGCTTTGATGATGGGGAGGGCTGGAGTCTGTCAAAATGAGAAGTGAGGAGGGAGTTCCAAGCAAGCAGGGTGAATATTTAATTCCAGGCACATTGCCTTTGAGAGCAATTTACTATGCCAGTGTTTTTCCCTCCACTACAAAGGACCTTTTGCAACTCCTAATGGTAGCCGGAGGGTTCAATCATTTACTCCAAATTATGTACTAGCAAATGGGCTTTTTTTTTTAAATGGTATTTGTTAAGCATTTACTATGTGCCGAGAACTGTTCTAAGCACTGGGGATGAAACAAGGTAACCAGGTTGGACACGGTCCATGTCCCACGTGAGATTTATAGTCCTAATCCCTATTTTACAGATGAGGTAACTCAGGCACAGAGAATTAAGTGATTGGCCCGAGGTCACACAGCAGTCAAGTGGCGGAGCCAGGACTAGAACCCAGGTCCTTGGCTCTATTAAACTAGGCCCTGCTGCTTCTCCATGGACTTGCAGAGTCCTCTAGCTGTGTCACAGACTAATTCAAACTGATCACCGCGGGGGGGGGGGGGGGGGGGGGGGCAATACCAGAGCTAACTCAAAAGATAGATAGATCATTAATTCATTCAATTATTGAGCTCTTACTGCATGCAGAGCACTGTACTAAGCGCTTGGAAAGTACAATTCGGCAACAGATTCGATCACTGACTGCCACCCCCAAAACGATCCAGCTGAACCCCAAGTCCGCTCTTACCTTAGGGCGTTTCCACTGCACCTTCCCTGGAAGCGGCCTGCTGAAGAAGAGGGATTCGTCCTTGGCTGGAAATTCTGGATCTTCGAAGAGTTGCCTGCCGTGGATACATTGCTTCTTGAGCTCGTGGTACTTTTGATCTTTGAAGGGTTTTGCGGCTGGAACCATGATCTTGGGGGCAAAACAGGGCAGAAGAGTGTTAATTTCAGTTAGCTCATCCCTGTCTAGCTTGTAAAGCCCACAGCAATTATCTTCATATCTGTAATTTATTTTTATTACTATTCATTCAATCATATTTATTGATTACTGCAAAGCACTGTACTAAGCGCTTGGGAGAGTATACTATAACAATAAACGGACACATTCCCCGCTCATGACAAGCTTACAGTCTAATGTCTGTCTTCCCTTCTAGACTCCGAGCTCCCTGTAGGCAGGGAACATGGCTACCAACTCTGTTACCCCGTACTCTCCCAAGTGCTTAGTACAGTGCTCTGCACATGGTAAGTGTGCAATAAATGCCATTGACTGATTGATTCAAAAGGGCTCTTCCTACCAAAGGATTCATCTCAAATAAAGAGTTTAACAAGGCGGCAGATATAACCCAACAAATGAATTGCTTCCAGAGAACTGGAGGGGTGCGGAGGCAGCTCTGATCCCTTTTTCAAAAATGTATTCCACATTAAAAACATCAACAGAGCAAATTTTGACTATTTATGGGCTAAAGAGCTACGTTGGATGTTAGCTAGTCCCTTCCTTCTCCTCCTCTCTCCTGCCTTTTGCTCTGCACACAGTAAAGCACTCAAATCAGTGGATTTTTTTGAGTGCTTACTGTGTGCAGACCACTGAATTAAGCACTTGAGAGAGGACAAGAATTGATAGACATATTCCCTGCCCACCAGGAGCTTACAGTCTAGAGGGGGAGACAAACAAACTGAATTAATGGATATGCACATTAAGTCCCAATGGAGCTGAAAGTAGGGTAAATAAAAGGTACATAACCAAGGGTGATGCAGAAAGGAGTGGAGTAGGGGAAAGTGAGGGCTTAGTCTTGGAGATATTATTTTAGTAAGGTTTTGAAGGTGGGAAGAAAGGTAGATATGAAGGGAAATTCCTCCGGGGCCAGCTATTTCAGATGTATAATCCCCTCCTCAAACCCTCTGTCCACCCTCCCCCACCATCTCTTGTCCCTAATGACCTGGTCACCTACTTTACTGATAAAATTGCGGGATCTCCCTAAAACCTCCCCAGCCTCTCTCCAATCCCCTCCCTCCTCTGTCCCTTCTCTGGCTCTCCCTTCTTTCCCAGCAGTACCTCAAGAGGAGATCTCCTGCCTCCTCTCAAACTCCCCCGACCCTCTGATCCCACCCCTCTGCAAAATACTATTGATTGATGAATTAACTGTAATGATCATTGTTACTTAAATGTCTACTTCCTTGGGAGGCAGGAAGGACAATTGAAATCAAACTGGTCAAATCCCCTCCTTGTACACACAGCTCACTGTGGTGCTTTGTGTTATATTATGTTGTACTTTTCCAAGTGCTTAGCACAGTGCCCTGCACACAGTAAATAAGATTGATTGATCTCTGGTCAAAGACACACACACAAGACCAAACTGAGAATTTTGGATTCTCTATGGACTTTGATTATCCCCCCCTCGCCCCTTTCCTGCCAATCTCCCCTCTTTCTCCCATCCCGCAGTCTCTGGGTTTATGGAAAATTAAAAGGTGGCTACATTCTGCATTTCCAATCAAAAGTGCGATTTAGAACATTTGCAACACATTAATCGCTTCAATAATGGGACACCTTGCTGTCACTTTGGCCTTGTCTGGAAGCTTTGGTTTCTATTTTTCATTCTGCGTAGAACAAGGAGGAAAGAGTTGGTTAACTCCAAAATACCGGGTTCACTGGCCTTTCCCCATGATTTGTGTGCTGTTTACCTTAGAGATGACACATTCTCTTGCAGAACCCCAACCCAGCCGACCTCGTGAGGGTAACTTTTTGGCTCTCAACCCAAAACCCACTCCCTGCCCCCACCCCGCCACCACAGCATATTTATCTAGCCTCAAGCACATTATTTTTATTATTTTGTAATAATACATACTGATAACAAAAATTTTGATATTTATTAAGTATTTTATGAGCCAAGCACTGTACTGGGAGCTGGGGTAGAGTCCAGATAATCAGGTCAGACACAGTCCCTGTTCCCACATGGGGATCACAGTTTTAGGGGGAGGCACAATAGGTATTGAACCCCCATTTTACAAATGAGAAAACTGAGGCCCAATGTCACCCAACAGGTAAGTAGCGAGGACGGGATTAGCACCCAGGCCCAGTGACTCTCAGGTCTGGGCTCATTAGAAGGCCACGCTTCTGTTCATCCTCTGGCTATTGAGGGGACACTACGAAGTGACTCAGATAGTCTCCCTTCAGAGGCAGAATTCTGTCTCTCGCTCCACCCTGACAGCAGGTCTGGGGAATGGCATGCAGAGAAAGTGTTAGTCAAGTGGGATGGGGAAGACTGGGCTCGGGGTGCTTGGAAATGCCCAGAGACAGAGCCGCCGATAACTACCGCTTCAGCTCGTTTCGAGGCTTCCTTCGGTCCAGTCTCTTCACGTTTTGGGGCCGGGAACCTCTCCCTACTGATCCTGAAGCTGACGCGACAAACTGAGAGCTAGAATCTGGCCAAAATAGACTCCTTCTCAAAGTCAGGCATGTAATGGAGTGCTGGCAATAAAAGGGGAAGTCAAATGTAATTACATTAATTTGGTGGAATTTAGACTCATTCCCCTTGATAATACACACTCTGTCAGTTAAAAAAAAAAATCTGAACTGGCCAACTAATAAATCTGTCGGTGAGGCAAAGTTACTTTTAAATAGCTTCAGGATGTTAATAAGGTTTTCAAATATCATTGCATAATTCGCAAAGATGGGTTTTTAATGACCTTAATAATTCCCTACGGGTTCTAAGTACTGAGGGAGGCAGGCTCAATCCTTGGTGGATGGGGAAGGAAGGGAATTGTGCAGAGTAAATTAAACCCACAGATAGTGGATTCTCAAACATTTCAAATTCAGACTCTCAACATTTCCTTATCCATATGCATGAGGATATGCCCTCTGGATATTCTGCCAACTCTCATTTAGCACTTCAAACACAAACTTTTGCTTTTAAGAACATTTAAAAAGTGAGTTTGTCTCTAATTGCTGCTAAATCCAGCCAGTTTCAAAATGATGATTTTCAGATTCACAGACCCAAAGATTTGTTCCAGAGAGAGTTTCTGGGAGGCAGGCAGTCCCTGGCCTCAGGATACGACTGAAATTGGACCCTTACCCTTTGGGCAACTGGTATTCACCCCAACTGGTATTCACCCCACCCTGAGCCCCACAGCCCTTATAGAACACAGCCGAATTCATATTAACATCCATCTCCCCCTCTAGTCCTTGTGGGCAGGGATCGTTTCCACTGACTCTTTTGTACGGTATTCTCCGGGCACTTAGTATAGTCCTCTGCACACAGTAAGCACTCAATAAATACCACTGATTGATTGAACTGCTTCCTGAAAACTGCATCCAGGGTGAAACATATCTTAGAACCCACTGTCTCGCAGGAAGGTTAAAAAATGGGGGCTGGGTTCTTGAAAACAATGTTGAATATCCTTTTCTTTCCAAATTACCCAGAACTGGGTTCTCAACTGAGTAATATAGCTACATCAGTGTACTGCTACTGTAGTGGCTTAGTGGATAGAGCATGGACCCGGGAGTCAGAAGGTCCTGGGTTCTAATTCCAGCTCCGCCACTTGTCTGCTGTGTGACCTTGGACAAGTTACTTCACTTCTCTGTTCCTCAGCAACCTCGTCTGTAAAATGGGGATTAAGAATGAGAGTCCAGAGGCCCATCTCTTTCAAGAGGCCTTTCCAGGCTAAGCCCCACTTTTCCTCATCTCCCACTCCCTTATCCCTTGCCTTGATTTATTCCCTTTGCTCTTCCCCCTTCCCTGCCCCACAGCACTTATATCTACATTTATATCTGTAACTTTATATTGATGTCTGTTTATTTGTATTGCTCTCTGCCTCTCCGGCTCTAGACTTGGACTGTGAGCTCGCTGTGGGCAGGGACTGTCACTTTATTGCTGTATTGTTCTTTCCCAAGCGTTTAATACAGCGCTCTGCACAGAGTAAGCGCTAAATACGATTGATTGAATGAATAAATGAATGAATGTTGGACAGGGACTGTGTCCAACCTTTCATTCATTCATTCAATTGCATTTATTTGAGTGCTTACTGCTTGCTGTACTAAGCAAGCAGCAAGCACTGTACTAAGCGCTTGGAAAGTACAATTTGGCAACATATAGAGACAATCACTACCCAACAACAGGCTCATAGTCTAGAAGGGGGAGGCAGACAAGAAAACAAGAAGACAGGCATCAATAGCATCAAAATAAACAGAATTATAGATATATACACATCGTTATTAAAATAAATAGAATAATAAATACATACAAATATACACAAGTGCTATGGGGCGGGGAAGGGGTCAGAGGAGAGGGATAGAGTAGGGGCATGGCAAGGGGAGGAGGACTAGAGGACCTGAATAACTTGTCCCTACCCCAGCACACAGAACAGTGCTTGGCACACAGTAAGCACTTAATAAGTACCACTATTATTATTTAACAGCCACAGTCACATAAAGTCACTTAAAAAGATCAATAAAGAAATAAATTCCTGTAATGTATAATGTCTCATTACCCCTACCTATAAATAGTCTAAAATGTAGAGGCACATTTTTCAGTTTGGAGGGAATTCCCTGCGTTCTCCATTCCTGAGGTGGTTTGGTGGGATGCAGTTTCCAGCGGGTGGTGAGTTATCCAGTCAGGGCTGCGACTTTCACAAGTTCCTAACCCTGGCTCTCGACCCTCTCCTATCTCCTCATACCCCTGTTATCGTCCCCCCAGCCCCCCTTCTGCTCCCCGTTTTTTTCTTCGACTCGTCCTTTGGTTTGCTCATTCAATCGTATATATTGAGCGCTTACTGTGTGCAGAGCACTGTACTAAGCACTTGGAATGTATAATTCGGCAACAGATAGAGACAATCCCCGCCCGACAATGGGCTCACAGTCTAAAAAGGGGAGAGAGACAGCAAAACAAAACAAGTAGTCAGGCAATCAATACCATCAAAATAAATAGAATCATAGATATATTCACATCATTAATAAAATAGAGTAATAAATAATATATAAAATATATACAAGTGCTGTTGGGTGGGGAAGGGGGGCCAGCGGGCAAGGGAAGCACCTCCTTCCTTTGTCAGCTGTTTTGGCTGCTCCTGTCACTGTCCCTGCTGTTTTCCCCAAAAGCCTACAATGAATCATATTAACTGAGTGCTTACTGGGTGCAGAGCACTGTATTAAGTGCTTGGGCGAGTATACTACAAATGGTCTAGGTGTTAGGATTCCTGGTTTTCACCCAGGCGGCCCGGGTTCGACTCCCAGTATGGGAACGGTTATATGTTTTTCTATTAGACTGTAAGCCCGTCAAAGGGCAGGGACTGTCTCTGTTACCAATTTATACATTCCAAGCGCTTAGTACAGTGCTCTGCATATAGTAAGCGCTCAATATGTACTATTGAATGAATGAGTTGGTAAATCGGTTCCCTGTCCACAACCTTGAAGTCTAGAGGGGAAGACAGACATTAATATAAAAAGTAAGGGCTGTGGGGCTGAGGGAGGGATAAATAAAGGGGGGAAAAAACCAAGTGTCTTGGGTGGGCAATACGGGGGAGCTCGGGATGGTCAGGCAGAGGTCAAGGGGGGTAGAGGGTCCCAAGTGGAGGCCCCCTACTCCTCTGCGACCTGCCCTGGGACCCCAGGCTCCCTCACCCCAACGGTTCTGGCTGTAGCTGCTCTTACCCACAAATTTAAAGAACAAAAACTGAAAATGGGGGGCAGACATGGTTCCAGGGTGGGGGACGACCCAAAGCCACAGACTGGGGGGCCCAGTTGTGACCTGAGGTGGCCCACGTGGGTCAGGACCTAGGGGTAGAGGCTTGTCCCAATAGCCAGGTGAGTGCAAACACACACATACCCCCACGGGGTCTCATCCCACTTTCAGGCCCTGGCCTTGCTTCAGGGCGCAGAGGGAGACCCCAAGGCGGGGGACTTGCCACCCTGGGTTCCCCAAAGCCCAAACCCTGATCCTGCTGCCCACCGTGCCCCCCAAGGCCGGCTGTGTTGAGGGAAGCAGCGTGGCTCCGTGGAAAGAGCCCGGGCTTGGGAGTAAGAGGTCGTGGGTTCTAATCCCTGACTCCGCCACTTGTCTGCAGAGTGACTTTGGGCAAGTCACTTAACTTCCCTATGCCTCAGTTACCTCATCTGTAAAAATGGGGATTAAAGAAATGTAAGCCCCACGTGGGACAATCTGATTACTCTGTATCTACCCCAGCGTTTAGAACAGTGCTCAGCACATAGTAAACGCTTAACAAATACCGTAATTATTATTGTCACTTAACTTCTCTGTGCCTCAGTCATCTTATCTGTAAAACGGGGGTTAAAAGTGAGCCCCACGTGGGACAACCTGATTACCCTGTATCTACCCCAGCGCTTAAAACAGTGCTTGACACATAGTAAGCGCTCAACAAATACCATCATTACTATTATTACTGTGAGGGTTCAAGCCCCGGCTCAGGGGCATGGGGCAGCCGGTCCTGGGGGCAAAAAGAGGGCAGGGACGGCTGGCACCTGTGCCCTCGGCCTGGCAAGGGGGACTGGGGGGGCTGGTGGCCCACCAGATGGGTCGCTCACCTTCGGGGCTCCTCCACCGGCGCTGGATTTTCGGGCAGCAGGCCCGGCTAAAGAGGCAGGCTCCCTCTGACCCCATTGCGCCCTTCTGCCTGGATAAAACGAGGGTCGTTGGGAGGCCACGGGGCTCGGCAATCACCTTCCAGGTGGGGCTGCCAGGGCGTTCTCCAAACAAGGAGTGCAGCCCCCGCCCCCGACCACGTGGGAAGGGAGGGATGGATGGAGGGAGGGGAAAAGGAAGGGTCTTAACTCTTTCCACACCATCAGAGGGCCACTCGGACCGCCCTTGGGACACTAGAGGAAAGCACCTGCGAACTTTTGCCACGACCCCAAACGGAAGAAAAGTCAGTTCCAGCAGCGCTCTGCACATAGTAAGCGCTTAACAAACACCATCATCATTATTATTATTACAAACTCCCAGCGACAACTCTGTAGACGGTATGGGGGTGGGGAGGCTCTGTCAGCCCTTTGTTGTCCTTTCCGGGCGCTTAGTACAGTGCTCTGCACACTGTAAGCGCTCAATAAATACGATGGAATTGCCTCTGTTGCCGAAGTGTCCTTTCCAAGCGCTCAGTACAGTGCTCTGCACACAGTAAGCACTCAATAAGGATGTTGGAATTGTCTCTGTTGCCGAATTGTCCTTTCCAAGCGCTTAGTACAGTGCTCTGAGCAGAGTAAGCGCTCAGGAAATGCGAGTGAATGCATGAATGATACAAGCAAATCGGGTTGGACGCTGTCCCCGTCCCACGTGGGGCTCGCAGTCTCGATCTCCATTTTACAGCTGAGGTTACTGAGCCGTGGAGAAGTGAAATGACTTGCCCGAGGTCACACAGCAGACATGTGGTAGAGCAGAATTAGAACCCGAGACCTTCTGACTCCCAGGCCTGTGCCCTATGCACTAGGTCATGGTGCTCCTAGAAAAGGGGGATTGAAAGAGGGGAGCCCCACAGCTGTGCAATAGTTCTGTAGAGATCCTCAGGCTTAGCTTTAGGCTGAATTTAAACTAAAAATTATCTGCATTTTTGGGCTGTGGGCCCGAGTTTACACATTTTAAGAGGAAACATCCCCTGGTGATCTGAGACAGTTAGTGCTTCTCCCAAAGTAGCCAACACACATCCGGACTGTAAATCTATATCCTGGGAAAATGGGGTTCAGTTACATTAGGGTTTGGGCTTCTGAATCCAAGCCTATTGGAGTTAATCACTTGATCAGTCTGTGATATTTACGGAGTGCTTACTGTGTGCAGGGCACTGTACTAACTGACAAAATCTCTTTTCCCTTTTTTTGCCCCTGCACACCCAGTGAAAATTTAGAACCTCTGCTTCGTTCTTTATACCTACGTCATATGTCTACCTCCCACTCTAGACTGGAAGGTCGATGTGGCCAGGGAACATGTTGACCACCTCTGTTATACTGTACTCTCCCAAGCACTTAGTACACAATATGCACTCAATAAATACTGATTGATCAATTGATCCCAGGCTCATTTTTCTAAAATGTCATCCCACCTACATCAACCCATTCTCAGAAACCTTAAATAATAAAGTATTTGCTAAGAAATAATGGTAAGAATAATGGCATTTGTTAAGCCCTTACTATGTGTCAAGCACAGTTCTAAGCACTGAAGCACTGCTAAGTGCTTACTATGTACTAAGCAGATCAGACACAGTCCCTGCCCCACATGGGGCGCCCAGTATAAGTGGAAGGGAAGCAAGCATTTAATCCCACTCTAGATTTATTAAGTTTATTGTGGATAGGGAACATATCGACCAACTCTGTTGAATTGGTAGTCTCCCAAGCACTTAGTTCAGTGCTCTGCACACAGTAACCACTCAATAAATGCCATGGATGGTTAATTAATCTAATCCCCATTTGTACAGGTGAAAAAACTGAGGCACAGAGAAGATGAATGATTAGCCCAATGATGAGCAAGCAAGCAGCTGCGCCGGGATTACAACCCAGCTCTCTGTGCTCATTCTACTAGGCCACGACCCCATATCACTGACTTTCAGAAATTTCCAAGTAATTTCTCATCTCCCCACACTATATTCGTCCTATTGCCAGTTCTTCTTTTTAAGGTATTTGTTTCACTCAGCTCCTTCTTATCCACTCTCTTCTCCCTCTACACTTCAGCTCACACTCTTTATTCCCCTCAAGCCAACGCATTCCCTCATCCTATTCCCTGGATACTGTTCTTGTCTCTCCCACCACCACCTCTTGCTTATGCCCTCCCCCACTCCTGCAGATCCTGCCACCCCTCCACCCCGATTTGACTGACCACAGCCCTCCCCGTTTCCCACGCCCTCCTGAAATCCCTTCTCCTCCAGACACCCTTCCCCAAGTAATTTCTCATCTCCCCACACTATATGCCTCCTATTGCTCATTCTTTTTTTAAGGTATTTGTTCAACGTTTACTATGTGCCAGACACTATACTAAGAGCTGGGATAGATACAAGCTAATCAGGTTGGACTCACCTGGGACCCACAGTCTTAATGCCTGTTTGACGGGTGAGGTACCTGATGCTCAGAGAAGCTAAATGATTTGCCCAAGGTCACACAGCAGACAAGTGGCAGAGCCTGGATTAGAATCCAGGGCCTCTTACTGTGCTCTTTCCGCTAAGCCATGCTGCTCCTCGTCAGCGGCTCTGCGACACCTAAGTCCTCAGGTAACCCCAGCCTTTCTGTCCATATCCTCCAAATTAAACCCCTTTGTTGCGTAGCTGGCCGTCCCCGAAGAAATCAGCGTAAAATCCCCCTCTGTCTCCTTCTCTGCTCCCAGCGTGCTCAAAGCAGCCTTTCCCACAAGTTGATCGGCGACCGAGAAACCTGCAAAGTATGCAAGGAACAAAAGTGACCCCTCCCCCAAGCCTTCGCCCTTCCAGTCCAGTTGGGATCAGAATCAGGGTTGAGAGGTGTCTCTCAGGCTTGAAATTCTCCAAGCCTATAAACAGCGCTTTGTAGCGCTGACCTTTGCACTTACCTGAGCTATTCAATCCCGTCCTCTCTTGGGCAGAGAAATCCAAACGAAGCTCCCAAAGCAATCCAGCCCAGTCCGAGTTGCTTCTTAACCTGAAAACTCTTTGGGTTGTACCAAGATCTGCTCACGAGGCGGGGGGAGCCCCAAGGCTTGTCCGACTGCCCAGAAAGTGGTCTTGAGTCATGAGAAAACACTGGCAGAGCTGGGAGCCAGATGTCCAGAAAGGATGCACCCTGCTCTCTTGTGGACCACTGAACTCTGAGCTCTCAGGCTGGTGGTGCCGAGAAAGAGGGAGAGGAGATGGGGGGAAGTTTTGGGAGAATTTCCGACATTCCTTCTGGGGAAACTGAGTTGGCGTCAGTGCAACTTTGGAAAAGAAAATCCTTAAAGGCCTCAAGAGGCCTGCTATGATAAGCTGCAGTAAACAAATACTCGCTTTGTGCCCTGACTTACCTGTGCCGGGGGCTCTGCCAGGAATGGGGGGTGGTGCAACAGCTTGGGGCTTAGAGGGAAAGGTGAAGGACAGAGGAAGTGGGGTGGGATCTGGATCCAGCTTTGGCCTAAAGAGCCAGCCCCGACCACCCTCCCGAGGTGGAAAACCCAGAGATCGGCTACCTAGCGGCCAAGACCGCTGAAGGTTTTGGCTCTCGGGGGCGAGTTTGGTGAAAACAGGTGAATGGCGGGTACAAAATCACAGATGAGACAGGACAAGACCCAAAAGCTTCATCTGTGGACAAAGGCCACTTGGGAATGAAAATGGAAATTAGACTCTGGGCTGAGCTGTCCTCCTCTAGGAGACCTAGGACTCATTCAAGAATCACATAATAATGATAATTGTGGTATCTGTTCAGCACTTCCTATGTGCCAGGCACAATACTAAGCCCCGAGGTGGATACAAGCAAATCGGGTTGGTTCACAGTCCCTGTCCCACTTAGGGCTCAAGTCCCAATCTCCATTTTACAGATGAGGTAACTGAGGCCCAGAGAAGTGAAGTGACTTGCCCCAGGCCTCACAGCAGATGAGTGGTGGAGTTGAGATTAGAACCCATGACCTTCTGACTCCCAGGCCCCGGGCTCTAGCCACAACCCTCAGCGCTTAGAACAGTGCTTGGCACATAGTAAGCGCTTAACAAATACCATAATTATTATTCTAATTATTACTACACCATGCTGCTTCACCCTATGCCATACTATTTCACCATTACTTTCCAACAGGGCGTGTGAGCATGTGTGTACTTGTGGGAGAGAGGGTCAGGGGGAGAGGAGTCAGGCAGTTCCAGGAAGGAGGGGGAGAAGAATCTGGGAGAAAAGGAATATATGAGTTTGGAGCACTGGGGGGCCTCTTGGGATGCATACATGGCTTCCTAAACTCTTTTCGCAGGATCTGGGAACTGGCCCAGGCACAGTGAGGCCAGTCTGCTGCTTGTCCTGACTCCTGTACACTGGAGCCACGGTCTGAAGAGTAGAAAAGGTAGCTTTTAAGCAACTCTCACACAAATCCTTTTTATCCAGGGCTGGGCCCAGGGGAGTCACTGTACCCAGACCTGCCTTTTTTCCGCCTCCAACTTCTGTTTTTTAAAACAAAGCCCAGACCAGTTTGAAACCCCCAAGCAATGTCTCTTCCCCATCCCCATTGATCTAATCTCAGAAACCTGCTGTGAGACCTGGGGGAAGTTACCTAATCTTTCTGGGCCTCAAACCTGCTTCCCAGGACTTTTTATAAAATGACTTATAAAAGGGATCCCAGGGCATTTTGCCAGTGTGATAAGAACATCTCGTCTCTGGGGAACTGCCTCTATTCACATCTCGTCAGTTCTTCATCGAGGGTCCGCTTAATAAGCGCTCCTTAGTGGTTAAGGTGAATTGTTAATTTGAATCGACCCTATGGCTCATTATAATGTTGGTAGTTGTTAAGCACTTACTATGTGCAGAGCACTGTTCTAAGCACTGGGGTAGATACAGGGTAATCAGGTTGTCCCACGCGAGGCTCACAGTTAATCCTCATTTTACAGATGAGGTAACTGAGGCACCGAGAAGTTAAGTGACTTGCCCACAGTCAGCTGACAAGTGGCAGATCCGGCATTTGAACCCATGACCTCTGACTCCCAAGCCCGGGCTCTTTCCACTGAGCCACGCTGCTTCTCTACTCTCTCAAGCACTTAGTACAGTGCTCTGCACACAGGAAGCACTCAATAAAGATGATTGATTGATCGACTCACTGCATGTCTTCTAGTAATGATACTAATCAGACAGCCCTGTCTGAACTGTATGATCCAATGGAGATTGGGAAGGGTCCATGATTTCCAGAAATAGGTTATTCCCAGGGGGCATGAACTTGAGGGTGAGGGTTAAGGGGGACAGAGATTTTAGGGGAGAAAAGGGCAGGGGGGGGGATACGGGTTTCCTAGAGCTGAAAGGCCAGAAAAACCATTATTTGGGACCCCTTCGGTCCAGCCAGGAGACATTCAGATCCTGTAAGAAGGCAGGAAGGAGCAGGCCGGAAGTCCCGTTTAAATGAGCAGTGTTGCCTAGTGGTTAGAGCATGGGCCTGGGGGTCAGAATGACCAATAGACTGTAAGCTTATTGTGGGCAGGGAATGAATCTATAATATTGTTATAGTTCACTCTCCCAAGTGCTTAGTTCAGTGCTCTGCACACAGTAAAGTCTCAGTAAATACAATTGTCTGATTGACCTGGGTTCTAGTCCCAGCTCCGCCACCTGTCTGCTGTGACCCTGGGCAAGTCCCTTCACTTCTCCGTGCCTCAGTTTCCTCATCTGTAAAATGGGGAGTAAGACTGTGAGTCCCACTTGAGACAGGGACTGTGCCCAACCTGACTACCTGGTATCTACCCCGGCGCTTAGAACAGTACCTGGCACAAGGTAAGCACTTAACAAATACCGTTAAAGAAAAATGGCCGTGGGAGGGGGGCCGTCACCTCCATGGAGGGAGCTCTTGTGAGCCCTACTGCTGAACACAAAACTCCTCCACTCCCTCTCCCTCCCCCGCCCGGTACCCACCACTTTTCGAAGGAAGATTCTCAGAGATGGACAGGACACAATTTTCCGAGGCCTTGAAATTCTCCTGTTCGTGGCCCCAAAGACCTCCGGGCTGAGTTACACACCGGGTCAGGACCCAGTGAAGAGCTCTGTCTCTTTGGCTTCCGCTCCGGGCCTAACGCGAGACAGAGTTCACTAGGTTGCTCAACAATCAGTGCAAACAGTGGGCTCAACAAGCTATGTCTGGAGCGTTCATTCCGGCGGCGGCCAAACTTGTGAACGGAGGGTGGCCTGGAACACCAGATCTGCTCATCCCCCCCCCATCTTCAAGAGCCGATTGAGCCTGGGAAATGAACTGATATTTTGATACAAATGTTAACCCTCCCGTCACTTCTGCCAAAACATTCCTTCATCTCATAAGATCGCAGGAAATGTGCTCCCTCGATCAACACTTTGTTTTGAGAGACGGATGTGTTCTGTCAATTTAAAGCCTTAAAAAATCACCACTTGCCTGCTGCTGGGTGACCTGGGTAAGTCGTTTAACTTTTCCGGGCTTTGACTTTCTCAGTTGGAAATGGGGGATTCAATTCCCAATTGAATTGGGACCAATTCCCCCAATTGAATTGAATTGGGGGAATGTTTAGTGCCATTGTTCTTGTCTGTCCGTCTCCCCCGATTAGACTGTAAGCCCGTCAAACGGCAGGGACTGTCTCTATCTGTTGCTGACTTGTTCATCCCAAGCGCTTAGTACAGTGCTCTGCACATAGTAAGCGCTCAATAAATACTATTGAATATTGAATGAATTCCTCTACTCCCTCCTACTTAACTGTGAGCCCCATGTGGAACCGGGACTCTCTCTGCCCTGATTAATATGTATCTACTCTAGTACTCAGAACAGTGCTTGACACATACTAAGCGCTTAACAAATGCCATAAAGAAAACGTCCTTAGCAGTTCATTCCCTCCAGTCTGAGGCTCTTCAAAGTGAGGCAGATACGCCCACCCTGTTCAAAGGGATGAAGGTAGGAGGAT
This sequence comes from Ornithorhynchus anatinus, assembly GCF_004115215.2. Classification (NCBI taxonomy): domain Eukaryota; kingdom Metazoa; phylum Chordata; class Mammalia; order Monotremata; family Ornithorhynchidae; genus Ornithorhynchus; species Ornithorhynchus anatinus. The sequence continues at coordinate 42,037,402 of NC_041733.1, forward strand.
TTCAATTCAGGAACAAAGGATATTGACCTGAAAGCACAGGTCAGCAAGAACAAACTTTACAGAAACTCCATACCAACCTTGGGGACAAGACTGAGTACCTATCAAGGAAATTTAAGCGACGGTGTTTATTGAGGAAAACATAAAGCCAAGCGCAGAACACAGCACTGTGCAGATGATACAAACTAAGCAAACGGCATGATCCTTGCTGTCAAGGAGCTACCAATTGAGATGAAATCCACCTCCACCTCACTCCCACGAGGCTCTGCTTGTCACAGCTTTGCCAGATAATTTGCAAGTCAAGGGGTATCTTTAGGTTTTAATAATCCAGGGAATTTGCATGGCTAGCCTCAATAACAATAATGATAGTGGTATTTGTTAAGCACTAACTGTGGGCCAAGCACCATACGAAACACTGGGGTAGACACCAGATAAACAGATCAGAACGTGTCCCTCATGGGGCATATTGAGAGGGAGGCTGGGAATTGAATCCCCATTTCACAGTTAAAGAAACCGGGGTCCAGGGAAGTGAAGGCAGTCAATCAATCATATTTATTGAGCGCTTACTGTGTGCAGAGCAATCTATTAAGCCCTTGGAGGAGTACCAACACAGAGAAGCAGCGTGGCTCAGTGGAAAGAACCCGGGACTCTTGGGAGTCAGAAGTCATGGGTTCGAACTCTGGCTCTGCCATTTGTCAGCTGTGTGACTGTGGGCAAGTCACTTAACCTCTCTGTGCCTCAGTTACCTCATCTGTAAAATGGGGATTAACTGTGAGCCTCACGTGGGACAACCTGATTACCCTGTATCTCCCCCAACACTTAGAACAGTGCTCTGCACATAGTAAGCGCTTAACAAATACCAACATTATTATTATTAACAAAAAAACAATCACAATCCCCACCCACATTGAGTTTACAGTCTAGCGGGGGAAAAGTGACTTGCCCAAGGCCCAGCAGTAAGGCGAGGGACAGAGTAAGGATGAGAACCCAGGTCCTGTGACTCCTGGACTTGTGATTTTTTTTACAGACTATACTGCTTCTAATAATACTAATAATCATAATGATGGCATTTGTTAAGTGCTTACTATGTGCCATGCACTGTTCTAAACACTGTGGCTCCAAGGACCCATTAGGGGGACGGTCCTGGGGGTAGAGAAGCAGCGTGGCTCAGTGGAAAGAGCCCGGGCATGGGAGTCAGAGGTCGTGGGTTCGAGTCCCGGCTCTGCCACTTGTCTGCTGTGTGACCTTGGGCAAGTCACTTCACTTCTCTGTGCCTCAGTTCCCTCATCTGGAAAATGGGGATTGAGTCTGTGAGCCCCACGTGGGACAATCTACCTTGTATCTACCCCAGCGCTTAGACCAGTGCTTGGCACATAGTAAGCGCTTAATAAATACCAACATTATTATAGAGGAGGGGGGAGACCAGTCAGTATCAGGCAGGCTTCCGGTGGCACACTTGGATGCTTTCTTGCCTTGAGTCAGGTATTTGTTAAGCGCTTACTATGTGCAGAGCACTGTTCTAAGCGCTGGGTTAGACACAGGGTAATCAGGTTGTCCCACGTGAGGCTCACAGTCTTAATCCCCATTTTACAGATGAGGTAACTGAGGCATAGAGAAGTTAAGTGACTTGCCCACAGTCACACAGCTGACAAGTGGCAGAGCGGGGATTCGAACCCATGACCTCTGACTCCCAAGCTCGTGCTCTTTCCACTGAGCCATGCTGGGTCAGGTGACCACCAAATGTGTCTTTTCAAACAGAAGGAGCATGTGCATCTACCCCAGCTCGGCACACAATAAGTGCTTAACAAATACTATTATTGTTATGATTATTTATTATGATGATAATTATTTATTATGATGGTGATGATATTATGATGATGATTATGATGATGATGATGATGATGATTAGAGAAGCAGCGTGGCACAGTGGAAAGAGCACGGGCTTTGGAGTCAGGGCTCATGAGTTCGAATCCCAGCTCTGCCACTTGTCAGCTGTGTGACTGTGGGCAAGTCACTTAACTTCTCTGTGCCTCAGTTCCCTCATCTGTAAAATGGGGATTAAGACTGTGAGCCCCACGTGGGACAACCTGATTCCCCTGAGTCTACCCCAGCGCTTAGAACAGTGCTCTGCACATAGTAAGCGCTTAACAAATACCAACATTATTATTATTATTACCACCCTTGGAGCCCCCTTCCCTCTGAGAGAGTTGGAAGAGAAAGTTTGGCTCACGTGGGAAAGCCTCATTCCACTAGGTGGCAGAATTGCCTCATTTGATCCCTGAGCCCCCCTCCCCTCCTCAGTCCAATCCAACCCACTGGGAATCGGATCCTTCTCCATAGTGAAGGTGGTGGGATTTATACCCAACACCCACCCAGTACTGGTTTTCCTGTCCACCCCCCAATTCCGGGGTCAGAAGGAAACTATCCAGTCCAACCTGGCCGGTCTGAGGCCGAGGGCGGGAGCTGTTGATTTTCCAACGTGGCCACGTTGAAAATGCTTTGAATTGGCGGGGTGAGACCCCCTGATTACCATCACGACTACGATGCATCTCCCATCAACCCCCACCTGCTTACTATCGGGGCTCTGGTCCTGGGAGCGGTTAGCTGCAGATCCCCGCTGAGTGAGTTATCCACTCATGGCGTAGTGGATAGGGCACGGGCCTGGGAATCAGAAAGTCACGGTTCTAATCCCAGCTCCACCACTCGTCTGCTGTGTGACCTGGGGAAAGTCGCTTCACTTCTCTGGGCCTCAGTTACCTCATCTGTAAAGTGGGGATTGAGATTGTGAGCCCCACATGGAACAGGGACTAAGTCCAACCTGATTTACTTGAAGCCACTCCAGTGCTTAGTATAGCGCCTGGTATGTTTTAAGTGCTTAACAAATACCATCATCATTATTATTATCCACGGTGGATTCTTCCACTCACCATCCACAAACCTGCCTTGGTTCCTGGCTTCTTGTGAGCCGTGGCGCCTTTCATCCCAACAGTAGCTTTTTCAGGCTCAGGGTCATCAATACCCAACCCCTGGACCCAACCGTGTGCTGAGCCTAGAACACCCCAACCCCTTTCTGAGCGTATCCTGATGGTCTTCCCCTTTCTCAGAGATGACGAGCCCCTCGGAGGGATGGGATCCGTGTCTAATTCCCACCTGGATATTTCCCGGTGCTTAGTACAGTGCTCTGCAAGCAGTGAGTGCCAAATGGTGTCAGTTCTACTTTTGCATCTCCAGCGTCTTCCCCTTCCTCTGCATTCAAACTGCTACCTTGCTGAACTAAACTCCTATCATATCCCGCCCTGACTACTGCATCAGCCTTTTTGCTGGCCTCCCTGCCTCCTGTCTCCCCTCCTCCAGTTCATACTGTACTCTGTTGCCTAGGTTCTTTTTTCTAAAAAAAAAATTGTTAGTCGATGTCTCCCCTCTCTTTAAAACCTCCAGTGGTTGCCCATCCACCTCCATAGAAACTCCTTACCATAGGCTTTAAAGCACTAAATCAGCTCTCCCGCTCCAACCTTACCTTGCTGATCTACCAGAGCCTAGCCTGGCTCCTCTAGCACCAGGTTGCTCACTGTGCCTTGACCTTATCTCTTCCACTGCCGACTCTTCACCCATATCCTCCTTCGGTCCTGGAATTCCTTCTCCATCCATATCTGACAGATCACCACTCTTCCCATCCTCAAGCCTTATTAAAATCTCCTCCACGAAGCCTTCCCTGACAAAATGCTGACTTCCCCTTTCTTCCCCCCTTCTGCAACATCTACACACTTAGGTCTGTACCCCTTAAACCATCAATGATATTTACTGAGTATATACTGCATGCACAGTTATTGAGCATTTACTGTACTAAGTGCTGGGAAAAGTCTGATACAACAGAGTTGGTAGACATGATCTTCACCCACAGGGAGCTTCAGTCTGTAGGGTGAGACAGACATTAAAATAGATTACAGATAGGAGAAATAGTAGAGAATAAGACTATTTACATAAATATCGTGGGGCTGGGGTGAGGTATCAAAGTGCTTATTTCCTCCCCAGCTCTAAAGCATTTATGTACTTATATACATATCCATCTGTATTTTAATTAAATGTCTGCCCCCCACCTCTAGTCTGTAAGTTAATGATAATAATAGTAATTATGGTATTTGTTAAGCACTTACTATGTGCCAAGCACTGTTCTAAGTTCTGAATGTATCTACCAACTCTACTGTATTGCACTCTCCCAAGTACACTGCTCTGCCCATAGTAAGCACCCAATAAATATCACTGATTTTTTTAAAATGGTATTTTTAAGCACTTACTATGTGCCAAGTACTATATTAAGCTCTGGACTAGATATAAGCTAATTAGATTGGACTCAGTCCTTGTAGTGCATGGGGCTCCCAGTCTTTATCCCCATTTTACAGATGAGATAACTGAGGTACAGAGAAGTGAAGTGGCTTGCCTAAGGTCACACAGCAGTCAAGTGGCAGAACAGGGATTAGAACCCAGGTCCTTCTGACTCCCAGGCCCATTCTCTGTCCATTAGATCACGCTGCTTCTCTGGTTGATCGATTGATATCCTACTACTATTGCTCCTGGCTTCAGGAGCTGAGGTAGCAGCATTATACTTATTATACAACTCTTTATCAATGTGAGATCCCCCCTTCTCTTCTCCCACATAGCAGACAAGTGGCAGAGCTGGGATTAGAACCCAGGATCCTCTGACTCCCAGGCTCGTGCTCTACCCATTAGGCCACACTGTTTCCAAGGGGCTTGCAAGGGGAGAGATGTTTCTTTCCATCTGAATTGTGTTCAGTCTGAAGGAAATATTACTGGAGGAGTCTGCGTGGCCTCAGCTGGACCTGGGGCTTTGGATAGAAGCCATTTCTGGTTCAGGAGCGAGAGAGACTCGCAGAGTTTGAACCACCATCGTGCTGGACCTTCCCCCGGCCCACCACCCCAGGCTGAGATGCTAGGTTGGGGGAAGTCGGGGGGAGATCTAGCAAACAGACACACAATGGGGCGGTTTAGAGCAAAACAGCGGCAGCCCACTGAGGAAATCCAGTATCCTGAGGTGTTTCAGTGAGGACTTCTCTGAGAGTCTGGCTCTCCCTGAAACTGGGCAAGAAGTTCTACCAAGAGGAAACAGGCTGGGAGGGTCCCCAGCTTTTTCTCATAGTGGGTGGGCTTGGAGCCGGGTTAGGTTCTGAGGGGAGAGGCCCGCTGAAGAATGAGGATCAGCTGGCAATAATGAAGTACAGAGACCCTTGACCTTTCCCTGCTCCTGCTTGCTGAAATGGGGTCAGAATGGGCAGAATGGAGGGTTGTGCCCCTAAATCAAGTACCCTCAAGCTGCCAGTTGTCTGGAGGCTAATTGTTCAGTTAGTGGATTAGTCACACCCCTCTGTCCCTCTCCTTCGCCCGGTTCCCCGCCTCCCGCCTAGTGGAAGCCATTTTGCTTTCCCTAGAGTTGCCAAGGAAACCGATGACACCGACCAGCGGAGCGGAGGTTGAAGCTCTAGATTTAATCTGCAGGTCCATTATTCTCTGCAGTCTCTGCCCTCTCCCTGCCTCCCTTCAGCATGAAGGCATGGAAGCCAACCAAACACCAGGTTTGGGGCTTTCAAGCCTAATATCAATAATAACTGTGGTACTTATTAAGTGTTCACTATGTGCCAGGCACTGTACTAAGCGCTGGGATAGATACAAAGTAATCAGTGTAGTCCCTGACTGAACACGGGGCTCAGCTGAAGTCTCCGTTAATAGCCGACTCTTGCCGGATAATTCCAAGTCTGCTGCTCCCTACGTGTCAGAAACCTACCCCGTGGTTTGGAAAATTCCGGGGAAATCAGCCACTTCCTCTCCACACCGTCCCTCCCCGCTCCAGCCATGACTCCCGACAAGGCAGAGACTTTAGGACGGCCCAGGTGGTGGCTGGCACTGGCCTGGGGCGGGGGCATGGCCGCGGACTGTCTTTTCTGAACCATCGCCGGTTTGGACCAGATGGTTTGTGCAGGTTTTTGTGAGAAGCAGGTCTGGCGGCTAAGCCACGGCTCCTGTTCCTGGAATGGTCAGGGAACATTTTTCCACTGCTTGGGCCGTTTGGACATTATCAGCGAGGTTGAGCGAGCGAAGTTGAACTCAGCGAGGTTGAGTCCTTGCTCAGGAACCCTCTCAGCCACCCCTGTTCCACTGGAGAACCCTGGGAAGCCTCTCATCATCTCCAAACCCGAGGCTCCTCCTGCAGAGGGAATCCTTTTCTCTCTGCAGAAGGAGCTGCAGCACTCACCCTTCTGTGGGAGCGTTTATGGTTTGCTAAACGCTTACTATGTGCCAGGTACTGTATAATAATGTTGGTATTTGTTAAGCGCTTACTATGTGCAGAGCACTGTTCTAAGCGCTGGGGTAGACACAGGGGAATCAGGTTGTCCCACGTAGGGCTCACAGTCTTCATCCCCATTTTACAGATGAGGTAACTGAGGCACAGAGAAGTGAAGTGACTTGCCCAAGGTCACACAGCAGACAAGTGGCAGAGCTGGGATTCGAACTCATGACCTCTGACTCCAAAGCCCGTGCTCTTTCCACTGAGCCACGCTGCTTCACGCTGCTGCTACTGTATAAGAGAAGCAGCATGGCGTAGTGGATAGGGCACAGGCCTGGGAGTCAGAGGTCATAGGTTCTAATCCTGGCTCTGCCACTTGTCTGGTGTGTGACCTTGGGCAAGTTACTCCACTTCTCTGGGCCTCAGTTACCTCATCTATAAAATGGGGATTGAGGCTGTGAGCCCCATGTGGGACAGGGACTTTGTCCAGCCTGATTTGCTTATATCCACCCCAGTGCTTAGTACAGTGCCTGCTACATAGTAATCACTTAATAAATTCCATAATTATTATTATTAAGAACTAGGGTAGATACCAGGTAATCAAGTTGGACACAGTCCCTGCCCCCCATGGGGCTCAAATTCTTAATCCCCATTTTACAGATGAGGTAACTGAGACACAGGGAAATTGAGTGACTTGCCCAAGGTCACACAGCAGGTAATGGTGGAGTCAGGATTAAAACCCAGATCCTATGACTCCCAGGCCCATGCTCTTTCCACGCTGCTTCCCAAATTGAATGGAATTCTCCTGCTGTACTTCGGGAATCCAAGATGCTCTCTCACCTAGATTTTGTGTACTGAAGGGAACCGGAGGAGTAGCGTGGCATCTAATCCCAGTTCTACCAGTTGCCTGCTGTGTGACCTGGGGCAAGTCACTTAACTTCTTTAAGCCTCAGTTACCTCACTTGTAAAATGGGGATTTAATGCCTAGTCTCCCTCCTATTTAAACTGTGAGCCCATGTGGGACAGGGACTGCAATTGGCCTGTTTAACTTGTTTAAATCGCTTGGAACGGTGTCTGACACACAGAGAGTGCTTAACAAATACCATTATAATAATGATAACTAAAGGGAGGCTATATTGTTCTGTTTCTGCAGGGGGAAACCAATAAAGAAGTCTTTTAGCTGCGGGGGCAGGAGGGCTACTTTTTGAGGGACCCTCCAGCCCCACTCGAATGGAGGCATTAGGGTCTGTGGGCAGGCTGAGTAGCAAGTGTGCCAGACCTTGGGCTGGAAAGGAAGAGCTTGGGCCAGTCTCTTCCATCTCTGGGTAGCCAAGGGGTAGTTGGCTACTATGGGTCAGAGCTGGCACCTGGTGGTCTGAGCCTGTGGATACTCAGGCCGGCCTGGATTCAGGTTCAGGGGTGCCAGCTGAGGATGGGACAGCCCCAGTGGTGAAGGAGGAAGGCTGCTTTTCGATGCCCCGGTTGGTGGTGCGAACCACCCCAACGTTCAGTACAGTGTCAACTTGTACTACAAATGGCTGAAGTGAGCCATGGCCAGTTACAACCTCAGCAAAACCTGAATAGGCTCTCATATCCCATGGAGAGAGTTACCTAGTCCCTGTTTGCATTTTCCCTCCTCCAATTCTCTCCCTGACCCCCTCCAATCTGGCTTCCGCCCCCTTCTCTCCAGAGAAGTGTCCCTCTCTAAGGCCACCAGTGGCCACCTTCTTGTCAAATCTGACAGCCTCTACTGCATCCTAATCCTCCTCAACCTCTCAGCTGCCTTCCACACTGTGGGTCACCCTCTTATCTGTGAAACATTAATCAAAACTCACTGACACTGTTCTCTTCTGGTTCTGCCCCTCTCTCACTGGTTGCTCCTTCTCAGTCTCTTTCATGGGCTCTTCCACTGCCTCTCATCCTCTGACTGTGGGTGTCCCTCAACGTTCAGTTCTGGATCCCCTTCTAGTTTCCATTTACACCTATTCTCTTGAAGAGCTCATTCAATCCCATGACTTCAACTACTATCTCTATGTGGATAATTTCCAAATCTACCTTTCTAGCCCTGACATCTCTCCTCTGCTTTCTCGCATTTCCTCCTGCTTTCAGGATATCTCTACTTGGATGTCCTTCCGACACCTCAAGCTTAACATGTTCAAAACAGAACTCCTTCTCTTCCCAGCCTTACCCTGACCTCCCCTAGACTTTCCCAGAACTGTGGACAGCACACCATCCTCTGTGTTTCACAAGCCCCTAAGCTGGTCACCATATCCTGTCAGTTCTACTTCACAACATTGCTAAAATCTACCCTTTCCTCTCCATCCAAAATGCTTCTACCCTGATCCAAGCATTTATCCTGAACTGCCTTGATTACTGCATCAGCCTCCTCACTGTCCTCCCTGCCTCCTGTCTCTCCCCACTCCAGTCCTTACCCCACTCTGCTGCCTGGATCATTTTTCTAAAAACCTGTTCAGTCCATGTCATTTTAGTGGTTGTCCATCCACTTCCACATCAAACAGAAACTCCTTACCATAGGTTTTTAAAACACTCAATCAACTTGCCCCTTCCTATCTTACCTCACTGATTTCCTACTACCACCCACCCACACATTTCACTCCTCCAATGCCAACCTACTTACTACTTCAATCTTGTCTACCTTGCTGCTGGCAACCACTTGCCCACATCGTCCCTCTAGCCTGAAACACCCTCCCTCTTCATTTCCAACAGACCACTGCTCTTCCCACCTTCAAATTCTTATTAAAATCACATCTCCTCCAAGAGGCCTTCCTTGACTAAGCCCTTGTTTCCCCTACTCCATCTCCTTTATGCATCATGCTTGAACTTGGATCTGTACCCTTTAAGCACTTGATATTCACCTCACCCTTACCTCCACAACACTTATATTTATATATGTAACTTATTTTATAGTCTGTCTCCAGACTATAAGCTCCTTGTGGGCAGGGAACATGCCTATCTACTCTGTTGTACTCTTCCAAGTGTTCTGCATGCAGTAAGTGCTCAATAAATACCTTTGATTGATTGAATGAATGAATGATGACTGTACACTTGAGGGCTGACAGATCCTGCTCCTCTCCACCCAGCCCTGAATAAGGAGTTGGGAGGCTCCTACTCGGAACTCACAGCTTAAATCAGTTTCCAGCAGCTGTCGGCTTTCCAGCAAGTGCTGGTGTGAAACAACTGTGGGAAAGTATCTCACCTTAAAATAAACCCCTTGACATAGCAGGGATGGCACTGTTCTGGGATGTGCTTCGGTTTCGTTGGGGGATTCAGGGTGGAGTCCGGGCAGAGGGGCCTCTCTCCTTCCACAGGGTTAAGATGACATCTTGGCAAGGAAACCCTGGGCTGGGGTTGGGTGGGATGGGGTAGTGGGAGGCAGGCCAGCTCAAGGCCTTCTGGAGTCACAGGCCAAAGGCGGGAATCCCCAAAGGCACTACCTGAGTCATGAGTGAGAAGCGAAGTCGGATCGTTGGAGTGAGAAAAGAAAGAGAAAAGGTCAGAGAGCATCACGGGGACCTGCCTCCAAGGGAAGACCAAGCCTCCGGGAGCTGCCTATCTTAGTGGCACAGGACCGGATCCTGCCACATAAAACACGTTGGTGGCCAAGATGTGGCTTCTTTCGGCTCCAGTCCTTATAGGAAATGCCCTCTCCCAGGGGCACGGCAACCTCACCTGAACTGGCTGCCAGGCCTGTCAGCCTAGTGGGCCCCCATCCCACCCACCCTCATGCTCACCTTTGACTTGTCTTGTCTTATGCTGTCGAGTTGTCTCTGGTCCATAGGGACACCATGGACACATCTCTTCCAGAATGCTCCAGCTCCATCCACAATTGTTCTGGTAGTGTATCCAGAGGGTTTTCTTGGTCAAAATCTGGAAGTGGTTTACCACTGACCTTCTGCGCAGTTAACTTGAGTCTCCACCCTCGACTCTCTCCCTTGCCGCTGCTGCCCAGCAAGGGTGAGTTTTGACTTGTATCAGATTGTCTGCCACTCGCTAGCCACTGCCCAAGCTAGGAATGGATTGGACAGGCTCTGCTTGATTCTCCCTCCCGTAGCCGAGACTGGAAACTCTCCAGCTGTGACCTTGAGAGGGCTTATCTCTGTCACTGTCGGGGAAATATGGGGAGTTGGTTCTTTTACGCAGCCCTTTATCTTCTATACCTCTATCACCTGCATTTATTCCTGGTCCGTGTGGAAGCTCCTTGTGGGCAGGGAACGTGTCTACCAACTCTGTTGTACTGAGCTGTCCCGAACGCTTAGGGCAGTGCTCTGACCCCAGTAAGCACTCAATAAAAAACAATGATTGAATGATTGATTTGGTGTCAGTGTGTGCTTATGTGTATGTGTGTGTCTCCTGTCTCCACTAAAGATCGTCAGCCCCTGAGTGAGCACAGGGATTGTGCCATCTCCTCCTCAAATAAATAGTACAGTGTGTGTGTGTGTTGTGTGTGTTTATGTGCCTGCACTGTGATCTCCCCATCAGACTGGCAGGGTTTTTTTATGGTATTTGTTAAGCATTTACTATGTGCCAGGCACTGTTCTAACTGCTGGAGTAGATACAAGCTAATTAGATTGGACACAGTCCCTGTCCCAAAATGGGACTCACAGTCTTCATCTCCATTTTACATATGAGGTAACTGAGCCACAGAGAAGTGAAGTGACTTGACTTGCCCAAGGGCAGACAAGTGGCAGATCCAGGATTAGAACCCAGGTCCTTCTGACTCTCCATTAGGCCACACTGCTTCTCTCTGCAGTCCCCATAGAGCAGGGACTGTCTGGTTGTCCTTCTGTGCCCCGCCCCAAGCACTTCCTCAGAGGCCCTTCCCCTCTGTGTGTGTGTGATGTCCCCTGTTTCAGGATCAGACCTGGCTTCCTGTTTCCTTTCACCTTGGCTGGGGCACAGCCATGTGGCATTGCTTTAGAGATGATTGGGTATAGACTAGAGACTGAAAAGCCACTAACAGTCCAGGTCAGGGCTCACCTGAGACCCCAGCAGCCTAAAATACCTTGGTGTTCTCCCCAAGAGTCATTCTTCCTTTAAGATGATGCTAACTCTTCAGTCCTTCCAGAGAGAGCACTAGGGCCAGCCTGGGGGCAAAAAATGGGGATCAGTCGACCACTCCTCTTCACCAAACCAGGTCCTTTCCCTCCTAGAACACCCACCTCCCCCATAAAGCTTCCCAGATCTTTGCTTTTGCTCAGAACAATTTCTTTGGGAAGTCAATATCCTGAGGTGTAAACCTAGACCAAAGTTTTCAATGATTTTTATATTTGTGTTCGTGAGGGTCACGGGAGGAGGATGGATGCCCACTGGTTGTTCTATGGGGAACTGGAAGGGGGTAGACACAAGCCCGAAGAATGGAAGAAATGTTTTAAAAACCTGGTGCAGTGCAGCTTCAAAGAAAGTCCCATAGTCACGGATGGCTGCCGGGAGATCCCAGCCGGAGACTGACCATCCCTGGGGGCAGAAAGTGACAGGAGCTTCATGAACATAGGGAAGAAAATGGCCACTCTCGACAGTGGAGAGGCCCAAAATGGGACAGTCCCACTAGTTTTCGACCTTGCATTTGTACCGTCTTCCCCTTTAGATGGTAAGCTCTCTGAGATGAATCTTGTTCACAGTGAGGGTGTGTGAGGATTCCCCCAACAGTCTTTTCAGCAGCTTTATAATAATAATAGCATTTTTTTAAGTGCTTACAATGCTATACTAAGCACTTGAGTGAATGCAGGCGAATCAGGGTGGCCACAGTCCCTGTCCCACGAGGGGGTCCAATTCTCAATCCCCATTTTACAGATGAGGTAAACTGAGCTCCAAAGAAATGAAGTGACTTGCCCAATGTCACCCAGAAGACAAGTGGTGGAGCTGGGATTAGAACCCATGACCTTCTGACTCCCAGGCCCGTGCTCTATCTGCTACGCCATGTTGCTTCTGCCACACTCTCCAGTCTTGGAATACGCGGATAAAACCACACCAACGGTAGCATCCTCTTCAGATACAGACAGCTATATTGCTTTACAAACACACACACACACACACACACACAACATATATGTACACACAAAAAGTAAATGGTGTCAAATTTTGAATGCATCTTAGCTTGTTCACGATCCCGCATTTGTCCCGTCTTCCCCTATAGACGGTAAGCTCCCTGAGATGATACAGACCATATTGCCGCCTTCCTCTGTAACTTCTCGTGGTACCTAGTTTAGGATTTCCTACCTGATGGGCCCTCGGGATAGATTTCTGACTGGCTGGCACCGGCCCAGGCTATTCACCGAGGCTGGCTTCAGATGGGAAGCAAATGAAGCGGCTGCTTAAGGGTGCACCATCAGAGAGGGACCTAGAAGAGCAATACAATGGCTCTGGAGTAAAGGAATGGGTGACAGCGGTCCCTCCAGAGAAATGCTTTAGGTCTAGGGTGGGGAGGGGGGACAGTTGGGGAAGGGGAGAGACCCTCTTCCAAATGTAGTAATTATGCTACAATGAATGCACTCACTGAACTTTCATTAATGGTATAGCAGGGAGGACTCTGGGTAAGGTGGGCAGAGGGAGAGAACAGTCTTGAGATCCGTTGAGGGACAGCCACAACTCGGTGTTCCCTACCCGAAGCCGCATAAACCAGATTCTTTTGTCTTTTCATCCTAGACATCGCTGCCTCCACCAGAAAACCATCCGCCCCTCTCCCGCCTTGTTTTTTGGGGCTTCTGAGCTACGTCTTCCCCTCTAGACCGTAAGTTCACTGTGGGCAGGGAACGTGTCTACCAACTCTATTGTATTGTCCTCTCCCGAGCGCTTAGAGCAGCGCTCTGCACAGAGTCAGCGCTCAATAAATACCACTGATGATGGTACCATCTGGAAGTCACTCTTCAAGGCAGGCAATGGATGGGCTGTGCTGGTCTCAGGATGCACGGAGGAAAATCCCAGCCTCTTCTCCTCAGTTCTTTGCCTAGAAAGACAAAGGAACCAAGTCCTGGCCACTCAGAGGGGCATCCGGATCAGACACCTCAAATGAGATTTCCAACACGCCGAGCACTGAAAAAGCGGGGGGCTCAGTCAGAAATACTGAAACCAAATTTTATTCTTTGAAAATGACGTTACACACATCTTGCCAATGTACATTGAGATGAGAAAAGAACGGGCAACAAGCCGAGAGCAAAACTCTTACGCTGCATATGACGTGGGGTTTACGAGGATTCTTCGATCTGGCATGGCCACAAGGAATGCGAGAGTTGTCACAACACCGTGTACGTACTGGGGGCGGCTCTAGAGTCTGAATCCTCTGATGGAAGGACAGACCGACGAGGAAGAAGCTGGAGGGAACGATGACGACCGGCGAATGCCCGACTTGGGGACGTGGTCTGTGCCAGTGTCGTGAAAACCCTCCCATGGGAGGGAGACACAGTTATTTTAGGCCTTTCAGAGGCCCTTTGTGCCCCCCGGGAGACCACAATCCTACAGGGAGAAAAGCAGTCCCTTTCGAACTGCAGATCCGAATCAGAGCCCGGAAGGGGGAAAGGGGCACATCCACTGGAAATCCTAGCCACGTGTCCCCACCCTTCCCTGGAGCGGTCCGGATCAGCCCGGCCCCACACGCACCCCCACAATCTGAATGTCAAGACGGGCCCTCAGAGTTGCTTTATTTTCCTCAGAAATAATCATATAACAGGCGTTCAACCTGCAGACATCTTAATGCCTTAGACTTCTACGATGGTTGAGGAGGGAAATCACTCTGGGGTCTGGTGAAAATTAACTCCTGAAACTTAACCCAAGCGCAACGGAACCATCCCTGCTCCGCTCCCAATACACAGGGCTGGAGGAGGCCGGGGGGAATTGGCACGCAATCACAGTCTTCCTTGAGAAAGGTCAAATAATTCCAGAAAACCCATCGAGGAATATCGTTCAGATTCATTCGGTCTGGGCCTCAGCTCGTTCATTTATGACCATGAAACAGACCAGGGAAGGAGAGAGAAAGAGGGCAGAGGGGCACAGGAAAGGGATAAAGGAGAAAATGAAAGGGCGCGTCTTCTTTTCAAAGACCAGTAATTTAGGGAATGGGATGTACGGTACCATGCATTTATTCTGAAAAGCTATTCACTTGCAAGCAGAAGCTTCTAACACTAAAACCACTAACCAACATCAGCTCGTTACAGTAACTGAGTTCTACCTACTGCTAGGGTTCAGAAGGGTGGGTTTTTTTTTTCCATTTTGCTTATTTCCCCCCCCCCCCATTTCAAACGTCCATAAAAATGTTCTCTGTACAAGTCGGATGGCGCAAAAGAGTAGCCGGGAAATGCTAAGAAACTCACCACAAATGAAGGAGGCAGAATTAAGATCAAAACATGCATGCCCAATGGACACAGAAGCAAGGGCCCATTGGCTTCAAGCTGCACTATATTACAAGATGATACCCTGAGGACATCTTGGCATAACCTCGTCCTTGTTCACAACCCTAAGAGGAGATTCCAAATCCGTTTCGCCAAACGGGACTTTATCGATAACCCACTCTTGGTTAAGAGGAGAAGTTTAGCTCCTGGGAGCCGGGCACCATCCCCGCAAGCCAACTAGTGATTCCTACGTGAATCGTGGACACCTCGTGCCGAAAGGAAAATGTCAGAGGAAACTCATTCCGGGAGAAAACCCAAAATCAATGAAACGGATCATTCTTTATACAACCTGCTATTAGTTAAATACTTCATTTAGAAACAAACCTCAAACTGCTACCGATCCAGCTAAATACAACTCAACCCATACAATTGGCCTGTCCTCCAAGTTTATATACAGATAGTTTAAAGTATGCCAGCTAAACTTTAAACTGATCACGCCCCTCCTTTCCCCACCCATTCCCCACCACCCTCCCTCCCACCCTTCTCTGTCACCAGGATCCCCCCTCCCCGCCCCCCGCACCCAACACCAAATGACAAACAAAAACACACCATGGCCTCTCAGGTATATTATATTGCAGCTTTGTTCAACGATGAGCAAATCGAACGAAATCAATCAGCAGCCTCAAGATCATAAAATCCACGGGCCGATTTTCCACTAGGCTGCATATTTCCCCTCACGCAGCTGACTTTTCAATTTAAACGGCAGGCTCACGAGGAGCCTTATGGAAGGCAGGGGAGGGGGCTGCCCATTTAACAAACAAAGACAACAGCACCGATTCACCGGACCCCAGAATGCCCCCGATCGGAAGACCTCCGAGAGGGTGGGGTGGGCCGCTCTGAGGGACCGCAGGAAGTGACTTTCAGAAACGACAGAGAGCCTATACTCCGACCTGCCAAAGTCTTCCCAGTCTCCTCTCCTTCCTGCCTGCCTATACAGTGTCACAGATCGAGAGAGCCTTGGTTAGAAGCCAGAATGCTTTCTTGCCCCCTTTGACCGAACTCTTAGTTTATAAAGCCATTTAATTCAGCCAACAAAAAGGATCGTGGACCTCGCTGGGGCTGGACATCCCTTTTGGAGCTTCCCTGGCCCCTGCCAGACTTGTGGGTGGAAGCGGGGGGCGCTTAATCCTCCACCTCTGGTGACCCAATAGGCTCCAGCTTCTCCGTATTCCCCAGGGCTTAATTCCTGCCTGGATTTTCCCGCTCCCAGCCATGACAATTTTGGGCTAGGCAGTTCACAGCCCTGACACTCTGGGCTTGCCATTTTAGGTACGCAAGTAAAAAGAAAACTGACCCTTTCAAACTGTACACGCCTTCCCACCCATTTTGGCCTGATGCTAATAAATCACTCTTCCACATAGATGATTCATAACCGTTGATGTGGCAGTATAATTGACACCGGTCACCACGATGGAAACACCGCTGCCCATTCAAAGCCTGTTACCAATTTACAAAATTTCAGGATCACTAGAGCCCTGGACCCTCTTTCATCACAAAGAAAGCCCTGAGGGTGCCCAACCTCAGTGACGAAGAAGCTCGTACATTCAAGGCAGAGGCTTAGTAATTTCTGAGAGCCGTCAGAGCCAACCTTCCCCGCCAAGATAGCAGCTTCATCGTGGGAGGTCAACTTGGAGCCCGGGAAATGAGAACCATGAAATTCACAATTCCTATTGAGCTTCCAGCTTGTTGCATATTCCTAAGATTTCCGCTGTATCTGCGGGCCTCCATCGATTTAACCGGGCTATCGATTCCCTAGATGCTCTCCACTTAATGGAGATGCATTAGGCCAATCACCAGCACTGGAGAATCTCTATGGCAACAGTTGAAGAGGGTCAGGTTCGGGACAGGTCGGGTCGGGCTGGTTAGAGTGGCACTGTTCAGCTGGAATCTCAGGGAGGGTTCGCTAAGGGGTCGGGGTGGGGAGAGGTGGAAATGAACCAAAAATGGCCTTGGCCTCCAAGAGGGGTGACTTGTGGGAAGTGAGACTCAAGCTAGCTGTCCTCGGTGGATACCTAGCAAAGTTCTCTGCAAGATCTCCCCTCTAACTGTTGGGGAATAAGACTCAGCCTTCTTCCCTTCCAAAGGGCAAAGTGGGTCTAGAATCACTCAGAGTCTTCTTCACCCCTTGTCCACGAGGGCCTCATTCTGTCCTTTCAGGCCACACTTAGGCATGGCCACCATCTTGCATCTTGGCTGGGTTGGGGGGTTCTCAGCTGGGGACCCCCGAAGACATTGAGCCCCAGGGCCCGCTTTGGTTCACATCAATTGCCTGCAAGGAGCTAAACCAGGCCCAAATATCACAAATGCCCTGCTCCCATTCTGGAAGGGTTCGAGAGGGGAAAAATCCATGTGGGGAAAAAGAGAGGCCTGTACTTAAGGACAGGCAGACTGCTTTTGGCCAGTGAGAGGAAAGAAGATTTCCCACACAGGCCCTCTGCTATTCCTGCCCTCAAATCCTGGTGGCAGGATGAGGAAACACAGGCGCTACCCCATGTCATATGCAGGTCTGGGCTAAATGGCAAGATGCGGGTGGCCTTTTCTCTAGCCGACTTGCATTTCTGAAGCCAAAGCCCCTCATCCGGGGGGGGTGAAATCACAGTCACTTTGGGGGAAAAAAGCATTCAGAGGTGCCAATGTGTAACAGGGATGATCTGGGATGCCCGGGTTTGCCATTTTCACTCTCCTGTCCTCGAAGCTAAACCGGATTTCCCTCATCCCTAGACAGCGGTCCAATGGAGAGAGGAACCTGAGAGGTTGGAAGACTCTTCCTCTTCCAGTTTGACCAGGAGCGGAAGCCGTCTCCGGGGTCACCGGTTCCGTGAATAGCACTCTCTCCGAGCGGTTCATTAAAAATCTAGCTTCCCTTGAAACTCTTTTCAGAAGGTTTTTGGAAACAGACAAAAGAGCACTCCCTCGATTAGGATGAAAACTGGAAGGGGGGGAGCGGGGAAGCTGCTGACACAGAAGGTCTAGGCTAGGCCTTTGTTGGAAAGCAGTCCTCTCCGTCGGCTCCAGTGTCCTCCGCCTTAAAAGGTCAGCTTCGGGAGGCATTGTGCGAGGTGATGCCCAGAACAAAAGGCTCCGTCCAGTGAGCTGGGCCTTGGCCCTGTCCAATTAGATATGGTAATCAAAGGCTTTCGAGGCGGAAAGAGACGCCTGGACCATCTGGCCCCCTTCCTTGGGGACCTGGCCAGCCCTGTTACTGTGGCAGGTTCTCGCAAGCGTGGGGCTCTCGCTCTTCGTCAGGTGCAGGCCAGAGGGTTGAGTGAGTTTCAGAGAGAAAACCCAGGAGCTTTGAGTCTCCGCATGACCTCGATGTCAGGTGAGAGGCAGGGATGGGCTAGGGCCCACTTTTGGGAACCTGCACTTTTGGAACTGGAAAAGAATGGTGGGGATATGTCCCAGTGCATGACAGGATGTATTCAGGATCACAATGGGTCATGCCTGGGACAACCCCCACCCCAGGTACGGGTGTCTCACTGCGCCGGCTGACTCCTCTGAGACCCGGATTGAGACCCCCACTCCCTCCAGCCTCTGGGTTACTTCCCTCCCTCCTTTGGTAGCTCCTACATCCCCGTTGGCCGGGACATCTGCTCACCGTGTCCGCTCTGGGAAGTGGGAGAGAATCGAGGACAAGCCCCAGGCCAGGCTAACTTTCAGCTCTATCCTTTCGTTCCTCTTTAAACCTCCCAGGTTGACACCACCAGCTTAGAATGGCCCTGGAGCAGGAAGGAGTCCGTTTGGTGCATCTTCCGCCGGAGGCTGAGTTGCCCTCATCTGGGGAGATGAGGAGAGATGGGGTGATCTATCATGCCCGGTGGCCCCCTGACCGAGTCTGAGCGAAGGAACCATTATGGAAATGAGACACGGCCCCTTAGTCCTCCAACTCCCCACCCCCTGCTTTCTAGCCTGCGGCAGCTGACCTAGCTCTCTCTTCTGCAAAGCTCCCGTCTGGTTGTTTCCATTTTACCCTGCCTGGGCTTCAGGGTCCCTCGGCTACAGGCCCCTAGTTTCATTTCAACACACATCTCCCAGTGACCGGAGAGGGGCTCAAAAACACTCTCTGGCAGGCACCTCTTTCCCTCCATCCCCTTTATAGCTTTGCAGCCTGGGGGATCCCAACCGGTATCTGACCTCTCCTTGTCAGACTCTAACGGCCGCTTAGCTGGTGCTCATTTCCCTCAAGAATCATTTCACCCCTGCTTCCCAGAAGCCACAGACAAATTCTCAGAAGGAGCCTTTAGCAAGCCCCCGAAACCAAAAGGGGCCACATTCTCCACACGCTGATCTACCCTTCCCCAGAGGAACTGTTCTTCGAGGAACTCCTATGTACTCAACCCTCTGCTCCCCGAGCATTAAATGCTCTGACTGACATCTGTCTGCCGGCCTCTGGTGAATGGGCCAAGTCCTTTGAGGAATCATTCGTCCTCCCACTCCACAGTCTCTCTCTTCTCCCCAGTGAAGCAAGAAAGAAGGGAGGACCATCCTTTCTCCGCTAAGGTCATCCCCCGACCATCTCCTCTCTGGCCAAGCAAGCACCTCACCCGTGGCAGAACCCCCATTAGGCTTCCATTTGTCCCAGAAGCCACAGGCATCAAGGAAATGTGCCTCTGAAAAGGTGATGGCAGGGGTGGGGAGGGAGGGGTGGCTAGCACCTCTCACTGATGGCTCTGTCTCCTGAGGCAAAATTAAATCACTCTTCATCCTTTTTTTGCACAGATCCCATCCCTCCGCCTTCTCCTCAGTCCCTCTTTCCATTTTTGAGGCGGTGGCAGGGAAACAAGACGGGGGATGCCCGGTGGCTGGAGGTCATCTGGTGGTGGCAAGAGCTGAGGAAGATATCTGCTGCGGGATTATCTTTGCCAACTATGCAGCAGGTTATGGTGAGGTGGACAGGTGGGCCCATCGGATGGTCAGTTCTGACAGGTTTCTACAGCTGGGAAGGGAGATGGCCCCCAAGGACCCTAAAAACCACCTCCAGATGGCCCCGATCCTCATCAACATAATGGCAGCGGGGGCACCTGCCCCTTGCCACCCGAGAGACCTGAAATCAACAGCGGCCGTGAGCATCACGGAAAACCCAGTGGGGCCCAAATGCTTTCATCTGGCATCCACCATACGTCCTGTCACGGGTCTGTGAGGCCAAGAGTGCCACCGAAGATCCAGTCCCTAAGATATCTTCCTGCCCCCTTCCTGCCACCCACTGTCTGTTCGTGAGCTCTGCAGAGTTGGTTGTGATGGTACATGGTATTAAGTGAGGGGAGTTGGGCAGTTCGCTGATGGAGGATGAATGACCCCAAGAATCTGACCTTGGCTTCAGTCGAAGGGATGGAAAAACACATAAGGAGGAAGAATAGCATGCCTCACGACAGGTCCTTTTCTTTTGAACAGCCCACTGGGAGTTTGGGGACCACAGGTAGCCCAAGGAGCGCCGACATCTCTTTCCACATAACGACGTACGTCTGACCGCTGCTGCCGTGACATCCGCCTAATAAGATAGGATATCAGGATCACTTCCGCCTTATCCTTCCGGTGAATAACTTGGGTCCATCTGGACAGCCATTCCAAGAGGAGGCAGAGCAGAGAACTCTTACCCTGTTTCAGCACTGGTGAGTGTGAAAGGCTGTTTTTCTCTTTTCATTAAAGGGAGCAGCTCCCGAAAGAACAAGCGCTCTTCTCCTTCTCCGTTCCACGTAACGTTCTCTCCGCGTGACCCTTCCAAGGTCCAGGTAGTTCTTTGACGCACCTCCGAAAACCGCTTCCTGTCCAAGTTTCCAGGGATCAGAACAGCCCTTCTGGGGCCGGGGGTGGGGTGTGGGGGCTGTCTTTTGGGAAATGGCTTTGGGGCTGGATGTGAGAGGGAGCTGGATTGGGACACTTGTGTCCTTTATCTAAGAGACTGAAATGGCAGGCAGGTTGGCTTTCACTTCAGAGCCTGGAGCCTGCTTTAGGGGAACAAGAGCCTGAGAATCACACGGCCCAGTGGCAACAGTGTCCCGCACCGTGCAGTGAGCAGGAGGCCCAGATTGAGGCCTCCTACTCCTTAGGCCATTGGAGGGGAAGGAGGACCAGATTTGGAGCTGAACCGTTTGCCCTAGAAGCATGGAGGGAGGTTGGGAGGACACGGGTGGACAAGGTATCCTGACCCTGGGCTCCAGCGCCTTTCTGCTCCTGTGGAATTTATGCTCTCAAGCTCCAGAGAGGGGATAAAAGCGGGGACAAGAGCTGGATGACCTCCAGAGTCCTAATTCAGAAGGAAATCAGAGCTGCCCCTCCAAAGATGCACTGATGCTTTGAAGATCCAACTCAACAGGAGCTAAAGATGTATGCTTCCACGGGGGTTTGGCTCACGCTGCTCCCCACTCTGAAAGTCCCCCGGGAGGGTTACGGGGGACAGCGGCCCCTTCGGTCAGAAGTCTAAACCAGAAAAAGAGACATGCGAGGCATGTACTTCTGACTGGGGTTTTCCTGACCTGAAGGGCGCGCACACATTGAGGATGTCCCGCGGGTTGGGTCTAGGCCGCCCATGCAGGAGGCCAAAAGACGCATCCAATGGGACTAGTTCGGTCTAGGGTCCATCAGTAGCCAAACAGTGGCTTAAGCATCCAATGTCACGCCATGCAGATTCATCCTAAAACATGCAATCTGCTGAACGATTGCAATCGACACCACGGCAGAATCGGCTTGCATGAAATGCAAGTGCCATTTCCCGATGGTGCCGGTGCAAGTCCAGAGATGTTGCTAGCGCTCTGCGCTCTGAAATCCAAGGCCCACCCTGGGCTCTTAACATCGTGCGAATGGGTTACTTTTTACCTCCTCGAGGAATCTGTCACTACAAGTAAGAGGCTTCTCTATCGCCTGTACCAAAGTTGAGTTTCTTCGCTGGAAGCGTCGCTAACGATACACCACAGAGTTCCACTGGGAGAAAGGTGAGTGCGTCCGGGCAAAACTGGAATCGCTAACGCCAACTTCATCATTACAAAACCTATCAAAAGATCTACTACGGTTTTTCCTGCAGGCTTCCATTTGGCAGTGACAGCACGGTTCCTAAGCTAACCTAGTCGTCTGTGGTTTCTTCCTTTTTTTTCATTTTTTTTTTTGGTAAATTTTCTGCGTGTGTTTTTTAAACAAAAGAAAAATCACCAGTTTATAAAAAAGGAGACCGAGTAGCTTACTCCCCAAAACACAGATAAAAGTCTTATAAAAAGCGTATTGGTTTCTTGCTATAAAAAGCGACCAAAAGGTGTCAGACCTGAAAACAGATTCTCACAGTGTTTTCAGTGTTGGCTGTTTACAAGGCATTAGATAGGAGAAGCAGAGATAGACAGATACCATTCAGCAGGTTCTCATTGAGTTGGTACCAGCTGGCAACCTACGGGATTCTGGGATGCGAAATACTTAATACCTCCCCGTCCTCACACAGGTGGCTTACGGGTTCAAAAGGTCCCACTGGAGAGGCTGAGAGGCCCCGTCTTGCTGCCTTAGCTGTCAGGACCATCTAAGGCCGTGTTTCCTACCCTGGCCCCTTGCTCGGCTCTGCCCCGGGTGGGGAAGCATCCATTACCAAAGGGCAGGTGGATATCTTCCCTTTTTACCCCCGGGGCCACATGGAAGGGTGTGAGACAGTGTGCTGGTGCTAAATCGGGGTTGGATGCAAAATTTGAGACAGCGCTGCTACGCCAGCATTTCCGCAGGGCAGAGGAGCCAGCTGTTCTCGTTTCCGACTGTCTGTGATTTTTCTCCCCCTCCCCCCGTCTGAGATCGGGGTTTGTTTCAGCAGCCCTTGCCAGAAGGCAGCCTGAAATACTGAGCAAGGGAAGAAGAAGAAGAAGAAGGAGAAAGGGGGAAAAAGTCACCAGACCCCGGTATTCCCAGGGAGGTTATCAGCCAACTCGCTTGGTTTCCCTAGAAAGTTCCCCAAAGGATGGTATCCATCTATCCCTATTAGTCAAGAAGGGTTGATCTGTGGCACAGAGGAAAAATGACAGGAAAAGAACCACCCCCCCAAAAAAAAACCCCAACATAGAAGAACTGTGTCCTTTTTGTTGTTTTTTTAAACTTGAAAAGCACCAATAGCCCCTATCTGCTGCGTTTGAGCAGATGTTCCATACTGTACGGTAAGTGTGGCTGGTTCGCTGAGTACTGGATGGTAGGTTTCTTCACATGGAATCGCCGAGGGAATCCGAGTCATCCAGGGAGAGGGGCAGGTACAGGTCCTGTAAGAAGAAAGGAGGAAATGTTAGCCGCCCCCCACTTCTTGTCTGTGTCTTCCGGCCGAGCGAGCTGGTGGTAGGGCCGACTGGCCTCGTGGGGGGTTCGCAGGTGATGGGCGGACCCCCTCTTCCCCGGGGAACTGAAGGAGAAGCGGTTGCCTGTCGAGGGTAAGACTCTACAACAAGAGTTTACTGTGTAGTGTGGAAGTCCAAAGACCTTGGGTTGCCCTCTACCTCGTTGTGGGCAGGGGGACGTGACTACCGATTCTGTTATACCGTACTCTCCCAAGCACTTAGTTCAGTGCTCTGCACACAGGAAGCGCTCGATAAATGCAATTGGCTGATTAGTTCTAGCCCCAGCTGCCGTGGCCTTACTGGGTGCCCCGGGGCGAGTTGCTGTCCCTCTCTGGGCTCCAATTTTCCCATCAGTAAAATGGGAAGAGAAGCCCTTCCTCTCCACCCCTCACAGGGACGATGTGGAGATCCAATGACAAAATTCTGGGAAGAAAGGCCCACACTCAGGGCAACTGGACTGGGCTAGGCCATAACCCTGGAGGGAGGACACTTTGTGGGGGGGTGTGCCAGAATAGGTCAGACAAAGAGAATGGGCACTTCCAGCGCCTCCTCTGAGGAAGTTTTGAGTGGTGGTGGAATAAAAGCGTGAGAAAGGGGAGGGGAGGAAGGAAAGGAAATGTTTCCTTATCAAATACTGGGGGTGGTTTTCCTCGGCCCTCTGGGTCCATGAAGTGCAGGTGACTCCTTCCTGGAGAAGGGTCTGAGGTGGACCCTGAAGAAATAGGCTGCGAGAAGAAAACGCAGGCCTTTGGGCTGGCTGACCCTGAGAACGAGACTGCAGCTGTCTTCTCAGACCTTCGTTCGTCAGCCAGTCACTACTGATAACCAAATTAGAGTTCCTCAGAAAACTCGTAAATAGGCAAGTAGTTAAAAATGATTTATTCTATTGCATTTCTTTCTTTTTTTCAAATTACAAGATTTCAAAAATAATGGGCCAGATCCCGTCAGGTGTGTCACCTCTGTGTAGAGATCAAACACTTTTCAAGAGGGCATGAATTCAGAGGTGACTGCTGGAGTATCATCACATCACAGCGGAGTATCGATCAATCGATCAATCACTGGTATTTATTGAGCGCTTACTGTGGGCAGACCACTGTACTTCGTGCTCGGGAAAATACAACAGAGATATCAGACACGTTCCCTGCTTATGACAAGCTTACCGTCTAGAGCTGGAGGCAGACATTAATATAAATAAGTAATTCATAATATATCATTTAAAGGTGTGTATCTAAGTGCTGTAGAGTTGAAGATGAGGTGAATATCAAATGCCCTAAAGTCACAGATCCGAGTGCTTAGGCAATGAAGAAGGGAGAGGGAGCTGGGGAAAAGGGGGATTAATAGGGGAAGACCGCCTGGGAAATATGGGAACTAAATAACGCTCTGGAGGTGGGGAGAAGGGCGGTCTCGCATATAGGGGGCAGTTGTCTTCTGCTGCTGCTACTGCACTCCCCCAGGTACTTAATACAGTTCTTTGGGTGTAGTAGATGCTCCGTAGACATTATGGATTGAGTAACCGACTAATTGATAAGCCTCTCCACCCGGAGGGGTAACTAGGCCTACCACAGAGATCAGAGAACCCATCCAACTTCTTGAGCAGTTCTGTCAGCATCCCTTGCACGTCATACTCTGACAGTGAATCCCAGACAAGGAGACCCCGGAAGACAGAGGTCCTCGGGGTGACGAGTGAGGAGAATGAATCACAGCAGGAGACCCGAGGAGCTTCTGAATGGAGAGCCAAAGAGGCAGGGAATGTAGGAAAGAAGGGCAGGACAGATGCTTCAAAGAGTCAACCTCAGACGATGTGGCCTCACCCGGGACTATGGGTTGGCAACAGTGGCAGCGGAAGACAGAGAAGCCCGGTGGGTGGAAATCTGCAGTGCAGAGACTCCCTTAGAGCGGCGGCTTCGGGAAAGATTAGGACCTCAAGATCAGAACAGAAAGTATCCTCAAGCCCCCCAAATAATGGACGCGTCACCTTAGAAAATGTTTTCCTTTACTTGTGCACTGCTTGGACTAGGTCGATAGAGTGGGAATAGTCTTTCTGGATGATCTGTTTCACTATGCTGCTCTGTGCCCCGGTTTTCTCATCTGTGAAATGGGGATTACATTTTACTCCCTCCTACTTGGACTGTGAACCTTCTGTGGGACAGGGACTTTTTTTCCCCCCATGGTATTTTTTTAGTGCTTACTATGTGCCAGGCACTGTACTAAGCACTGGGTAGATAAAGGGGCTCACAGTATTAATCCCTATTTTACAGAGGAAGTGACTGAGGCACAGAGAAGTTAAGGAACTCTTCCAAGGTCCCACAGCACACAAGCAGCGGAATCGGGATTAGAACCCAGGTCCCACTGACTCCCAGGGCCATGTTCTATCCACTGGGCCTGCTTCTCAGGGACTGTGTCCAACCTGATTATCTTGTATCTACTTCAGTGGCTTAGGACAGTGCCTGGTACACAATAAGCGCTTAACAAATGCCATACAAACCCCCCAACAAAATCTTACCATCAGATGGTCATCTCTGTTCACAAAGTACAGATCTCCATCTCTGGGTAGATCTATGATGTTTCCAAGCCCACAGTCTGGTAAATATTGCCGTGCCAGGCACTCTACACTGTCACAGTGACGGCATCCTTAAAGAGCTTGATGTGACGTCAGGTCTCACAAGAAGGACCGGCACCCAGAAACTCCAACACCCAGGAACCAGAAACAGGTACCTTCAAGATTTCAAGATCCATTGCGTCTCCCACAAGGCCTGGCCCTGGGGTCCCTGCTGTGGGCTCCCCAAGAACCCCACCTAGGGCCGAGGGAAGAGCCCCAGGACTGAAAAGTGCATTGATCAAGTTTGGCCTCCACAGACCGCAGCATGGTCTCCACAGACCCTCTAGACCGTAAAGCTCATTGTGAGCAGGGAATGTGTCTGTTATATTGTTATACTGTACTCTCCCAAGCACTTAGCACAGTGCCCTGCACACAGTAAGTGCTCAATAAATACAAGTGACTGACTGATTGCAGGCTGCTTGGGTAAATCTTGACACCCGAGCGTGAATACTCATCACCTGGTGGAGGATGGATCTAAACCATCTATCTCCTCTCACTCCCTCTTACCGACGCAGTCCGGAAACACGGGGTCAGATCCAATCCAAAATCCCTGCGTTTTGGGAATCTCCCTGTTGGATGATGGGGGATATTCGGTCTAGCAACCTGTTCCCATGGGGCTATAAGCAGGGTATTTCAGTACATGTACATAGGCTGACCCCAACCCCTTCAAGAAGCAAATGCCATATTAAAGGGCAATCACTGCTAAATGCTTGGAGGACTTAGGCCAAGTAATTAATTTGTCTAACAAATCCCCGTTCCACCCCGAAGAATTTCTCAACTTGAAGCCGGGGCTTCTACCTCATCACTGGATGCAGTTCCCGAAAAGCAGGCTTCGGGGAAAGCCGCCTCAGGCCAACTGGGTATTTCCGCTCGCTGCCTCCTCCATCAGTGACTTTCGCTGTTAGTGCTGGGCAAGAGAAGGCTGTGTGGGTCCTGGCCACTGGGTCCTGTGACCTTGCGACCTGTTAGGCTGAAGGGTGTAGGGTGGGGGGAATGCTTTAAAGGAGTAAAGAAGCTTTGATGGGATTTCTCTGCTTCCCTGGGGCAAAGCCCAACTTGGAGGAAAGTATTTTTAACTTCGTAAGCCAGGGGATAAAGCTTGTGCAGTTAAGCCCCTTCTGTGGCGGAGATCGACACACTCTTTTCGTTGCTAGGTTTATTTCTGGGACTTCATTCCTCATGACCCCGTTATGCATCCAACAATCCCGACAAAGATCAAGAGGCCACGAGGGAACGGAAAGTGTAAAATCCCCTCGCCGGGGTTACGGCCAGGCCATGGCTATTGAAAATTAATTGGGGTCGGGCCAGTGAAATGTGCACAGCCCTTCCGGTTCAGCACTTGGGCAGGGTCGGGAGGGGTCGGGCCCTCAGATGGCTCTCCCGTAGGCTCCTTTCCTCCCTGGGCGCCCAGAGTTGACCCATGGGGCTCAGGATCCAACCAGGCGTCGAGAGCTCTGGGAGGCGGCTGGGCTCCCATATTATCGCGTCAGGACCCTTCTAGCTAAAGTTCACGTCCTGTGTGTGGACATGAGAAAACGAGAGGCCCGAGCAGTACTGAAGTAGAACCCCGAAAAGTCCACCTCTTGGCTGTTGCTCCAGCTGGCGATGAGCTCTTAGCCTTTTTTTCACAGACGCTCCCTTGGGATTCTGGTTAGTATTCCCCCCCCACCACTATTAACCTCACCTATGAGCATATCTCCCTTATTAGGAGACTTTAGTTCAGGGGCACACGACTTGCTCACAGAACTTCATGCCCGGACCCTTAAACGGCACCGGGCGGTGGGCCGAAAAGATGTCAGCGAGCCGAAAAGACGTCAGTGGTGGCAAAGGGAAGTCTTCCCTACTCAGTGGGACCTTTCTATTCCTGGTCTGTTACTTCAATTGAGCTCACCAGGTTACAGAACATGGATGGAAGGGATTTGGGACTGTATTTTTCCTGGAGGCCAGGTGACCGGAAGGGCCAGACATGAGCTTGGAAGAGTGGCCACGTGGGCGTTCCCAGGGATCCTGGGGAAAAGATAGAGGGATCTAGGCAGAAGAGGTCAGAAGGAGGGATTTGCTAAGCGCTTACTACGTGCCAGACACTGTACTGAGGGCTGGGGTAGGTACAAGCTAATCAGGTTGGACACAGACCCTGTCCCATGTGGGGCTCACAGCCTTAATCTCCATTTTACAGAGGAGGGAACTGAGGCACAGAGAAGTAAAGTGACTTGTCCAATGTCACACAGCAATGTGGCAGAGGCGAGATTAGCATCCCAGTCCTACTGACCCCCAGGCCCCTCTATCTACTATTCCAAGCTGCTTCTCCAGTAATTGTGGAATTTGTTCAGCACTTACTCAGGGGCAGGCACTGTACTGAGCAATGGGCTGGATACGACATAATCGGTTGGATAGAGACACTGGAGCCAGTGGGAGGGGGGACCCTCCCTAGAGACTTTTTTCCTGGGGGGCGGATTTGACTTACGGGAGGAGGCCCTCACATCTGGGTTGAAAAGAGGATTAGTAAGGTATAAGAAACATAATACCTTGTGCTTACGGAGGCTGCCCGGGCTGGTGGGGGTGGAGATCGGAGACTGCTTGGATTTGGGGGTAGAGAGCTGGCTGCTCGACGTTCCGTTTGCTGTCACGAGGGGAAAAGAAAATTCAGGCACAAAGTCAGCAGTGCGTGTAGCACACAGGTAACTTTTTCTGCTGAAGAAATAAAAAAACTGCTAAAGCCGATGAAACATTCACTCCCACGGACCCACCAAAATAATAACAATTATACTCAGCGTAATGATGGCAGGCTCCTCTTAATTTCATTCATTCATTCATTCAATTGTAGTTACTGAGCGCTTACTGTGTGCAGAGCACTGTACTAAGCGATTGGGAAGTACAATTCAGCAACAAATAGAGATAATCCCTGCCACAATGGGCTCACAGTCTAGAAGGGAGAAGACAGACATCAAAATAAGTAAACAGGTAGAATTATAGATACATAGACTCATTAATAAAAATAAATAGAATTATGATTATAAAGATGGACATAAATACACAAGTGCTGTGGGGCAGGGAGGGTGGTAGAGCAAAGGGAGCGAGTCGGGGAGAGATGGGGAAGGGAGCGGGAGCAGAGGAAGAGTGGGGCTTAGTCTGGGAAGGCTTCCTGGAGGAGGTGAGCTTTCAGTAGGGCTTTGAAAGGAGAAAATGTGCTAGTTTGGTGGATTTGAGGAGGGAGGGCGTTTCAGGCCAGAGGTAGGACGTGGATCCGGGGTCGATGGCGGGACAGGCGAGAACAAGGCCCAGTGAGGAGGTGAGCGGCAGAGGAGCGGAGCGTGCGGGCTGGGCTGTAGAAGGAGAGAAGGGAGGTGAGGTAGGAGGAGGCAAGGTGATGGAGAGTTTTGAAGCCAAGAGTGAGGAGCTTTTGCTTGTTACGGAGGTTGATAGGCAACCCATGGAGATTTTTGAGGAGGGTGGTGACATGCCCAGAACGTTTCTGTAGAAAGGTTTCAGCTTCCTTCACCTGAGAGATAACCTGCCTTATCACTGTGAATGAAGAGATGAGCCACCGGAAAATGCCTTGGCAGCGGAGCCAAAAGAGGAGGGAAAAAGGGAAGGAGGGCCCACATTTTTCACACACCACCCCTTCCACTTCCACTTAACCTACAGCCCAAAAGCCTCTGAATAAAGATGAAGAGCAGCGTGGCCTAGTGGAAAGAGCTCGGGCTTGGAAGTCAGAAGGGCCTAGGTTCTGATCCCACTTCTGCCATTTGTCTGCTGTGTGACCTTGGGCAAGTCATTTAACTTCTCTGTTCCTAGTTTACTCCTCTAAAATGGAGATTAAGACTGTGAGCCCCAAGTGGGACAGGGACTGTGTCCAACCTGATTAGTCTGTATCTACCCCAGCACTTAAAACAGTGCTTGGCACATAGTAAGCCCTTAACAAATACCACAATTATTAATTGCAAACAGCTACTGTTCTGGGGTGGGGAATAAGGAGGAGGTTGGAGGGGGGTAGTTAATGATGTATTCCTGTCAAGGTAAGAATGCTAGCTCTGGAAGCATCATCTTGAAACATCTGTGTCCCCAAATCCCACACGAAACGTCCAATGACAGGCACCTCTCAATTATCTGGGTCTGGATTACCCACTGGGCGGATTATATGCAGGAGTGTGAACACTCTCAGTTGCCAGCCTGCCTTCCCACGACCTGTTGCATCTGGAAAGTTCCTGCCGTCCTCAACTATGTCTTGATTCAGGTTCCGCCTCCCCTGTAGCTCAGGCAAATTTTTGTCTCTTTTTTATGATATTTGTTTAGGGTTAGCTATGTGCCAGGCACTGTATTATGCACCGGGATGGATACGAGATAATCAGGTTGGACACTGTCTGTGTCTGATCTGGGGCTCATAGTCCTAATCCCCATTTTACAGATGGGGGAGGACTGAGGCCCAGAGAACTGATGTTTTCAACTACGCAGCTTCCTGAGGTAACAAATACCTTATGCCTTAAGCGTTTAACAAATGCCCTAAAAATATGAGTTTACAGTCTAGGGGATAGACAGAAATTAATATAAATAAATTACGGATATGTACCTAAATCCTGGGGGGCTGGGAGAGAGGTAAAGAAATAGCATGGCATAATAGAGCATGGGCTTGGGAGTGTGAAGGTTATGGGTTCTAATCCCGGCCCCACCACTTGTCTGCTGTGTGGCCTTTGGCAAGTCACTTCATTTCTCTGAATCCTAGTAGCCTCATCTATAAAAGGAGATTAAGGCCGTGAGCCCTATGTGGGACCGGGACTGTGTCCAACCCGTTTTGCTTGTGTATCCATCCCAGTGCTTAGTACAGTGCCTGGAACAAAGTAAGCACTTATCAAATACCATAAAAAAAGATTCATATCAAAGGCTTCAAAAGATCCCTCAGTAATAGTGGAATTTGAGGGAACTTTCTGTCCTGGATAGAAACCGGGCTAAATGCTAGGAAACAAAGGCTATGGATAAATGGGCACATTCAGGATGAAGAGATGCAACAATAAAAATTGTGGAGGTTAGTAAGTGCTTATTCCATTTCCAGAGCTGGATTAGATAAATTAAAGATAATCAGGTGGGACAAAGTCCCCTGTCCAACGTGGGGCTTTCTAAAGGGGTGGGAGACCAGATACTTGAATCTCCATTTTACAGATGGGAAATGGAGGGGCAGGGCAGGTAAGTGACTCGTCTGAGGTCACGTAGCAGGCAAGTGCTGGAGACGGGATAAGAACTCAGCTTTCCTGACTCTCACGCTTGTCCTCTTCCACTAGGCCAGATACAGTTTCAACACCCTTATTCTAAAAAGAAATAGGAGGCATTTTCCACACTTGGATTCCCATCACCTATTCCAGGAGATCATAGAATCCCAGACCTGAAGGGATGCTTAAGAGGCCAAGTGACTCAAGCCCCTGCCTCCAGGTCGATGAATGACACAACTTTGCAAGACACAAGGATGGCTGGGTTTTTTCTGTGACATGACCCAGAGAAGAAAGCTCCACAACTTCCCTCGGTTCCTGTTTTGTTTTCTGTTTATTTTACTTTTTGTTAAGCACTTCCTATGCGTCAGTAAATCAATCGATCCTATTTATTGAGAGCTTGCCGTGTGCAGAGCACTGTACTAAGTGCTTGGGAGAGTATAGTATAACAGAGTTGGTAGACATGTTCCCTGCCCACAATGAAAAGCAATGTGGCCTAGTGGATAGAGCCCGGGCCTGAAGTCAGAAGGACCTGGGTTCTAATCCCAGTTCCATCTACTGAAGGTACGCTGGATTCGATTTACTGGTAACGACATAACTGGGTTTCGGCTTCGAAAATGATATTCCCGATGGTGAGATTTTTTGCAGGATATATCCAGGGGTGGCTGACAAAACTAATGTGTGACTGACGGTGCTTTCTGTGTGCTTCCAAAGATGGTCGCTTACTACACTCCTGCAGAGGGAGTCATTCTCCAACTCCTCTCCCGTCTGCGTCATTTATGTGCTCGGGTCTGTGCCCTTCGAGCACTTAGGCTCGAAGTGTTCACTCCCTTCTCACCACTTATGGACATAACCTTAATTTATTCCTTTATATTAAGGTCTGTCTCCTCCTCTAGTCTGTACTTGTTGTGGGCAGAGAATGTGTCTAACAACTCTGTATTGTACTCTTCCAAGTGCTTAACACAGTGCTCTGCACACGGTAAGCTTTCAGTAAATACCACTGATTGCCTGATACCAGCTGGTCTATCCCCTGTCTGGCACTGGTTGCCTTTAGGCTGTTGAAGTGCACTGTCCTTTATGCTTGGCTCGTGCTGCCAAATCCCGTGGTCAGGAAGTGTTCCCGATGTTCAGAAGGACACAGGAGGAGAACACAATGGCTTGGGATGAAGGGAGGTGTCTACATAGTGATGATGATATTTGTTAAGTGCTTAGTATGTGCCAGGAACTGTACTAAAAGCTGGGATGGATACAAGCAAATCGAGTTGGACACAGTCCCTGTCCCATGTGGGGCTCATAGCCTCAATCCCCATTTTACAGATGTGATAACTGAGGCATAGAGAAGTGAAGTGACTTACCCAAGGTCGCACAACAGACAGGTGGCAAAGTCAGAATTAGAACCCATCACCTTCTAACTCCCAGGTCCGTGCTCTCCCCACTAGGCCATGCTGCTTCTCAAAGATTAGGTTCGGGAGGACTTTCGTAAAGTATTTCACATGAAGTATTTATGTTATGCTGTAGGCCCGGCACGATGCGTGTAATGTCACATGCTTAACTTCATGTGTGTGGCATCTACCAGGGCTGTCAGTGGTCCACCCTGCTTTTGCATCTGTATCTCAACATTCCTGATCCGCTTTTCTTTTCTCCATCATAAATCGGTTCGAAAGACCCCCACCACTTCTAACACGTTCATCTTCGCGGGAGGGGGGTCTGGTGGGACAGACTGACATGCTGTATCTGTTTTGCTGATTCTGCCCACGTGGAGAAGCTTTTGTCTCTCTCCTCCAACCCTTCCATTAACAAAGCAACTGATGAAAGGCCGGAAACCGTCGCTTGCTGATCTGATCATAGGTTTCTTGAGCCAAATTCAATATCAGGCTGCCAGGTATAGCAGAGACTGCATTTGCATTGTAAATTGGCTCCCTCTGATTCTTCTCTGCAGGTGTCTGAAAGGCTGCTGTTATTAGAGGTTTGACCCAGAGGAAAAAATGACAGATTACCCAGGCACTACTGTGGCCCGGGACAAATATTTGTGCCTAATCAAAACTTTTGGCTCCTCTGTACTTCCCTGAAGATGACGACTGCAGAGTGCAGGAGGAGATGACAGAATCGCTTTCCACAATCTGACAAAATCACCCATTTCCCTCGTGCCAAGACCGTACTTCTGCTCTGAGATCTATGGCTGCAGCTCTCG
The DNA here is from genome assembly GCF_004115215.2 of Ornithorhynchus anatinus. NCBI lineage: Eukaryota > Metazoa > Chordata > Mammalia > Monotremata > Ornithorhynchidae > Ornithorhynchus > Ornithorhynchus anatinus. Next base: position 42,070,375 of record NC_041733.1, read on the forward strand.
GTAAGGGAATACCAGGGCAGGTTTGAGACGGTGGTCCTCTACCACCTATTCGGAAAGGGTCACTCTTGTCCAGATTCTGCCCTCTGGGCACTGCTCCCAAGGACACCCGGGAGAAGAGAAGAGAGAGCCCTCCTCACCCATCTCACAGATGTGAACCCCAAGTGGAATAGGAAATGTGTGCGACCTAATTGTCTTGCATCTATCCAAGTGTATAGTACGGGTCCTGGAACATACAAAGTGCTTAACGAGAATTATTATTATTATTGCTTGGAAGCAGTTTGGCCTAGTGGAAAGAGCATGGGCCTGAGAGACAGAGACCTGAGTTCTAATCCCAGTTCCACAACTTGCCTGCTGGGTGACCTGGGCAAGTCACTTAACTTTTCTGTGCCTCAGTTTCATCAACTGTAAAATGGGGAGGAAATACATGCTCTCTCTTTCACTTAGACTGTGAGCCCAATGTGGGACAGGGACTGAGTCTGACCTGATTAACTTGTATCTACCCCAGTGCTTAATACAGTGCTAGACCCATAATTAGGGTTGAACAAATACATACTGATTAATTATTAGATCTGGAGTTGGAGAGGATGAGGGAAGAAAGAGGATAAGGAATCTCAGCAGGGTATTGCAAGGAGTAGGGACCTCCATAACTCTTGGTAGCCAAAGGCAGTGGAAAACTGGGTGTCAAAAAACCAGAATCTAGACAGGCCATAAGCTTGAGTGCTGAGGGCTTCCCTCACTCTCTTTGATGGTGCAGTGGGGCCCATTTTGCATTGGAGGACCATTTCCTCCACAGCTGAACCTACTTGAGGTCGCTTGCAGGGGGTGGAAAGAGGGGGTGAGCATTTGAGAGCAAGCGTTTGATGCAACATGACTTGGCTGTCATCGTAAAAGTGTTTGATTTCTGAGAGAAGGTTCATCATTTGTTAGGAAACTCTGTGAGATTTGTGAAAAGGAATTCTTTCCGAGACCCTGAGAGCCCAACCACTACTTTAAAAATAACATCAATCCCGGGGTTTACTAGCCCTCATTTTCTAGACGGAGCCTGAATTATAATTGTGGTATCTGTTAACCACTCATTGTGTGCTAAGCTCTGGGTAGATGGTTTTCTTTTCAAGCCTGAGGCACAGCTTCTCAAGTCAGGTTTTTTTACATTTTAAAAACATTCTAATATTTCTCCACATTTTGTGTAACAAGCAGAAATTACCAAAGGTTGTCAATTATCTAGACCCTTCCGCTAACTGAGTAGGCGGAAAATCTAAAATTTTACCCTGGAAATGAACCACTCAGGATTTTGACTGGACTTATATTTGTGGGTGTATGGAAGGGTGACTTGTTCCTGCTTTGTTTAATCTAGCCTGGAATTCCTTTCCTGGGTGTCTGTTCTCCCCCTTTCCAAAAGAGAGTTGCTTTGTTTGAAATGCAGGTAGCTGTCAGATACCTAGATGGTGCTTTTTTAATTTTCATTTTTATGGTATTTGTTGAGCATTTAACTATGTGCCAAGCACTGTACTACTATTACTACTAATTCTGGTATTTATTAAGCGCTTCCGATGTGCCAGGCACTGTACTAAGCCCTGGTGTGGATACAAGCAAATCAGATTGGACACAGTCCTTGTCCCAAATGGGGCTCCCAGTCTCAATCCTCATTTTATAAATGAGGACACTGAGGCACAGAGAAGTGAAGTGATTTGCCCAAGGTCACCCAGGCAGACAAGAGGCAGAACTGGGATTAGAACCCATGATCTTCTGACTCCCAGACCCGGGCTCTATCCACTACACCACACTGCTTTGGGCACTGTACTAAGCACTGGGCACTGTACTAAGTATTTTAGACACCGCCTGTGCTTCATCAATGTCACTGGTGATGACTGAAGGTGGGGGGCTCCCTGGGGGCAGGGGGTCAGCCCATGCAGCTGCCTCTTAAGGGTGCGCATTGTGGAGGAGAGCAACATAGCATAGTGGATAGAGCCCGGGCCTGGGAGTCATAAGGAACTGGCTTCTGATTCTGGCTCTGCGACATGTCTGCTGTGTGACCTTGGGCAAGTCATTTCACTTCCTCTCTGTCTCTGTTCCATCATCTGTAAAATGGAGATTGAGCCTGTGAGCCCCATGTAGGACAGGAACTGTGTCCAACCCGATTTGCTTCTACCCACCCCAGTGCTCAGTACAGCGCCTGGCACATAGTAAGCACTTAATTAATACCGTAGTAACAATAATATTAAGGAGAGAAGCAGGTGCCTGATGGGTGGTAACACTAGTTCTTGAGTGGCTCAGAGCAAGCCCCAAACCTTCTTCCAACCCCCAAGGCAGCTGATACCCTTGGTCCGGGCAGGGAACCGGGATTAGGGGGCACGAGAGGGGCAAGAGGGAGCCTTGTGCCATGGGGTGACAGAAGCTCAGACGGGGCTCTCATTTCAACCACTGTTAGTTTCACTGTCAGGAAAAGGGGCGTTGGGGGTGGGATCGGGAATGCCGGCTGTTAGAACAATGACTCCCCTCTGAAGACTAGCAAAATAATTACCACATTTCAATTCAAATCAACCTGGCAGTATGTATAATTAGTTTTCTCTGAGTCGTTTTGTTTTTTTGTGTGTGTGTGTGGGGGGTTTCCTCGACAATTTCCCTTCTCAGTGAACTGGCATTCAAGCTGCCCTAGCCCTGGGGAGGCTTTGTGCCCCCTCCCCGTCTGGAGTTGTATGTGGGACCCAATTAAAAGGGAGAAACCTCTGTGAGAATGATTAATGGGCAGGGGCTATGCTGAGATCACCTGCCATATACCAGAATTTCCTGCAGTGTAAGCAGGAACGTCCCGGTAGGGTCCCCAGGCAGAGTGGTTCAGTGGGACGGAATCACGCACGTGGAAAGGTTGGCCAAACCCATCGGCGGAGTTGGCAGTTGGGGGCCGCCAGGAAAGAAGCAGCCCCGGGACATAGAAATTCCCCTCCCGGCCCCCTTAATGCCAGCGGGGAAGGAGCACAGGGCACCAACCGCTCAGCCTGACTTCACCTCTCTTCCTGCCTTGATGCCCAAGTCCATCATCATAACAGTAACTGGGGCATCTGTTAAGTGCTTCCTCTTTGCCAAGCACTGTATTGAGCACTGAGGAAGATACAGGAATATCAGATCGGACCAATCCCTGTCCCACACAGGGCTCACAATCAACACTGCCAAATCCTAGACTTGTCAGACAAGAGAGTCACGTTGTAAATGGGAAGCAGTGTGGCCTAGTGGATATTGTACGGGCCTGGGAGTCAGAAGGTCCTGGGTTCTAATCCCTGTTCTTCCACTTGTCTCTTTCTGTGATCCTGGGCAAGTCACTTCTCTGTGCCTCAGTTACCTCATCTGTAAAATGGGGATTGAGACTGGGAGCTCCAAACGGGGCAGGGACTGTGTCCAACCTAATTTGCTTGTAACCACCCCAGCACCTGGTACAGTCCCTGGAACATAGTAAGTGCTTAAGTGCTTAACAAATACCATAATTATTAATATAAGGGTGATTCCTTCATCCCAACCATCAAGGTATACCCACTTATTTCCATTAGGCAGAAAAAACTTGTCCTGGGCTAAACTTTCACAAAAATCTTAGAAGGGGTGATGGTAAATGTAATCATTATTTCATCCAAAATGGACTCTCAAGGCCCTCAAGGCCCACCTTTGCCAACAAACCTGGAGGGTGACCATCGCATGCTTACTCCAAACATCCTGGTCCCGCTAATGAAGACAGAAAGAATTCTGGGCAGGCCGGACCACTGGTCTGACCCCGTATGGCATCACGTACGGTCTTTACATTCTTATGGTTCGGACCTATTCAGCCGAGTCTCTGACGCTGAGCCGAGTCTCTGACGCTGAGCCGAGCCTATTCAGCCGAGTCTCTGAGCCCCGTTTGAGTCTCTGACGCTGCCTCCAGAGCCTTTCACCATTTTGTTGAGTGAAGGAAAACACTCCTGATCACCCCATCTACCTCCCATCCCACCCTCAACATCATCATAGCTTCTGCCTAAGGAGTTTCATGCAAATCACATGACAACAAAGCATCAGATCAGAACCCCAAAAGAAAGAAATGCCTAAGGTAGCTTTTTAAAAATTTTCCCTGTAACAGACCCTGATTTCTTTCTGCCTCGAGGGCCAGAAATTTCCCATGCAGGCCCAGATGGGAGCAGGCCATGGTTGGGTCTTGAGGATGGCGCTTTCCCGTTATTCGGGGTAAATTAGGTGGCCCACGGCCTTCATCGTGTAACACTGATCGGAAGGCACTACGGTGCTCCGTTGAGATAAACGGGGAGAGCAATGGACTAGCCTTCCACGGCGACTCAAAGCAGCACTTTCAAGGTATGGCAAACATTCTTCTTCCGTTCAACTGGCCCAAAGCATTACCTCATGCAAACCAGCCAGAAGATGACCCGCCTCCTCCCTTAGTTCAGCCAACACAACGGCCGTTTACCGGACGGGCTGAAAAGTACCGTCCGTCCGAGATAGGCTCATCCGAGCTAGGGGCGATCACCCCCAGACATGCAAAGATTCCCTCCTCCGCCAGCTGAGACGGGGAGGGGTCAGCATGCACAGCTGGGAAAGGGGCACTCACCGTCTTGGTCGTTACCTGAATCGGCGGGGGACTTGCTGCGGCGCAGGGGACCAGGGCTCTTGGCCGAGCTCTTCTGGGGTGTCGGGGATGACTTGGTGCCCGGGGTGGTCGGTGGGTTCCCCTTCATGACTCGACACTCTGCAGGCCAGGGCACAACACAAACACACACACAGATCAGTGACTCTCAGGAGCAGCCTCAGGCTCAGAGCAACACTACATGTCTACAATCCTTGGCCCGGGGTGGGTGGACAAGAAATAGAGGGGATGTCCACCTCCCATCACAGGAATCAGGGAAGAGAAAAACTTATGCCTAACGGTAGGCTAAGGCCAGGAGAGCGACGATAATAATAATGTTGATATTTGTTAAGCGCTTACTATGTGCAGATCACTGTTCTAAGCGCTGGGGTAGACACAGGGTAATCATCACATGGGGCTCACAGTCTTGATCCCCATTTTACAGATGAGGTAACTGAGGCCCAGAGAAGTGAAGTGACTTGCCCACAGTCACAAAGCTGCCAAGCGGCAGAGCCGGGATTCGAACCCATGACCTCTGACTCAAACCCGGGCTCTTTCCACTGAGCCACGCCAAACGAGACTGAAACGGGGGTATACAATGTCTTGTGCATCCCAGTCTGATTCCCGGCAATTCAGAAATCTAAGGAGGTTGAAGGAAAACACAAAATCACAGAGTTTGTGGCTCCCTGTAAACTCCTTGAGGTCAAGGATGGTGTCTCCTCATTGTACTGTACTCACCCAAGCCCTCAAGATGGTGTTCTGCACAAAATAAGTGCTCAGTGCTAATGCTTTCAACTGATTATCTGAACCGGATGTACACAGACTGAGCAAAATTCTGTTCAAACAAGCCCAGGAGACCAGGGTGTTCAGCAGCAGCAGCAGCAGCAGCAGCAGCAGCAAGCAGGGTTATTTGCTGAGAACCCAAGGAGTCTGGAGCAGGGACACAAGTGCTTGATGAGAGAGAGGAAGGGTGGGCATGAGTGAAGGGATTTCCCTTTGGAAAATGGTTACTTGCCTCATCCAGCCAACAAGATCCAAATTACCCCTGTCCCGTCCGCTAATATTTACGACCTGACCCTCCTGACAGCCCGCCGGAAGGTGATCCTCTTGGGAACTGGGAGAGGGCCGGGAAGGTGACAGATGACACCTGCCCCCATTTCAAGGCAAAGAGAAGCAGTGTGGCTTTGTGGATAGAGCATGAGCCTGGGAGTTAGAAGGACCTGGGTTCTAATTCTGACTCCGCCACGTCTGCTGTGTGACCTTGGGTAAGTCACTTAACTTCTCTATGCCTCAGTTACCTCATCTGTAAAAAGAAAAAAATGGGGATTAAGACTGTGAGCCCAATGTGGGACAGGGACCGTGTCCAACCTGATTAACTTGTATCTAGCCCAACGCTTAGAACAGTGCCTCACACATAGTAAGAGCTTAACAGGTACCCATAAATACCATTACCATTATTAGATTCCAAACTGACACTTTCCTCCTTCTGAAACCCGGGAGGGAACCACTAGGCTGGTGGTGTGTCTTAACATTTTAGGTTTGGAGGGCCATCTCCCGGCCTCGCCGTCTTGGACGTGGGCACTGCCGTCACTGATTTCGACCCACAGGTTTAGGCACTTTCCCAAATCAGAAGGTAGGTCAACGAACGATGGTGGATGGCGAAATTCCGGCCAGGCCTGGAAACTTTCCGTGGGGCGTCAGTATGTTCCGGCCCACTCCTTGGAAGCACCAGCTTATCCCCCATCACTTCTACCTTAGACTCCCGGCTCTGAGGAAATGAGAGCTGGGGCTGAGCTGGCTGAGCCACATTCATTGACCGTTTTCTCTGCCGGGAATACCGTAGACTCGGGCGGCTTGCTGAAGGACACGGGCCCCTTGGCAGGGAGGCGGCTGACCTCAATGAAAGTCTGATTCATTTATCGTTCATGTGGAAGCGCCGTCTCCCTCTAGTCTCCCCTGGTTGGCAGAGAGGAGGCCAGCCACACTCTCTTTCCAGACAATCTGCCAACGGGTCAGATGGCAAGCGCACCAGGAGAAATGATGCCAGAGCTTTGCCCTCTGATCCACCAGGTTCATCAGGTTTTAGAAGCTGGACGTGACCAACTATAGGACCACATATTATTTCAAGAGTACTTACCCTCTGTAATTCTGCAATGTGTATTACCTCCCAAGTCGGAAGTGGCCCTCATGTTAACAGAGATTTGGGAGGGGAACACAGTGGCCCCTAACCAGCAAAGAGACCCCCCACGAAATAAACGCTCTAGGGTCAGGGGCTTGAGGGGGCCAAGGCAGCCTTCCAAATAATGTCGTTACATTCGGCAGTGTGCTTGGTTTATCGGCCTCACCGTTAAAGAAATGACATTATATGAAATCGGAAAAGGAGGTGAATTTCCCTCTCTCCCGAAAGCTGGCCTTGAAGGTAAAAGAAAACTCTGGGCTTAGGAGGGGAAAAACTTAATAGGTTCCACAATGTTGTTGGAACTCACCTGTATTGGGAATCTACTTTAGAAGGGGATTCTATCATGCTAGCTTACATCTGTATATTCTTTCCCAGGTATTAGTACAGTTGCTCTGCACAAAAAGAGCACTTTAGAAGTACTATTCCTCCTCTTCTTCCTCCTCCTCCTCCTCTAGGTGAGAAAGATGCTGTCCTGTTCTTTTCCTGAGCTCTTCCTCCCTCTTATTCCCTGCCTCTCTCCTCTGTCTTTGGAAGTTTGGAAGTTAATCCTTCCTGCACACTGAAGAGAGTTTTCCTAAACTGTCTGCCATACTTAATGCCTGCTCCCTTATGGAGTCATTAAATGTCAAGAGGTCATTAGCCCCCCTCTAGCATGAAGCCCATGGCAGGTGGTTCACTTGTCACCTGCTGGTCACAGCCCTGGTCTCAAGAAAAGAACATCAAAAGAAAAGAGGGCAACCAAACCTGTCCTGGGCTGCTTCCTGTCTTGTCTCTCCATGGCCAAAGAAGGGAAAGCAAGAAAAGTCAGGCTCCTAGGCCGTATTTTTTTTTAATGGTACTTGTTAAGCGCTTACTGTGTGCCAGGCACTGTTCTAAACGCTGGGGTAGATACAAGATAATCAGGTTAGAGACAGTCCGTGCTTGCCAGTGGCCATAAAATGCTCCTGAAAAATCAGCTGCTTCAAATTTCTTGATCAAGGCACATCAGGCCAGGGTCCAAGCATGAGGGCGGCACATGAGAGGGAAAGAAAGCCAGCTGGAACTATGGGAACAAGAGGGATGGTGTATTACATTTTGCTGCTGTTCCCAGTATCTGGACAATGAATGTCACTGTTTATTGTTCTATTGTACTTTCCCCAGTGCTGAGTACAGTGCTCCGCACACAGTAAGTGCTCAATAAATATGACTGAATGAATGAATGACATAGATGCCCCCTAGGCTGAAAACCTACCCTGTAAAAATGTCTTCAAAAGAAGGGATTGATGTGGTCAAGGTAACCCAGCTGGATGGGAGCCAAGGAAAGAAAGCCTGCAGGGGGTGAGAAATCTGAAATTCAACCCATTCCCTCCAGGTTCCGAAACACCAGTTGATGCCCTAAAGTAGCCACAACTCCCTCTGCGGCCCCAGTGAGTGTAGGGAAATCCAGCATGGAGGGCGATGCAACAAATGATGATGACAGACAGGATGCACCAGTAGGGTTGGGGTGGCATGGTACTTTACCATTTTCATCCAAGGAAAAATCATCCTGGGCGTAGCGGAATTTCTCCGGCCCACAGGCGATGAAGACATCGTCATCACCGAAGAAATCGTGGAGACAGGTCACCTAGCGAGAGAGGGGAAAGGTCGGTGGTGAGCTCAAGTGGTAATGCTCTGAGGTAACGGCTGTTCTCCTCTCTCCTTTTTGACTAACACTACCCTCTCTCACCTACCCGACGAAGTCAAATGATTCCCACAGACCACCCAGTGAGTTCAGACATCTCCTTCCCTCGGCACAAGAGGGGGTGATGGAGAGAAAAATGGCTTAGCCAGCCACCTGCCATGCCTGGCCAAAGTGAGATTGGAAATTGAGCCTTGGATCGGAACACTGTGCCCTTTGTGCCGCTCTCCTCCACCGGCCATTTCTGGGCATGACTAGCCGAAGGACCGCAGGATCGGGAATTGGGAGACCAGAGATCTAATCCCAGCTGTACCAGGAACCTGCTGGGTGCCCTTGGGCAAGTCACTGAACCTAAATAAACTTCAGTTTCCTCATCCCTATGCGGGGGATAAGACACCTGGTCTCTCCACCTCCCCATATGGGTCGAGGACTGTGTCCGATCTGATCAACTGTATCAGCCCCAGTGCTTAGCCCAGCTTTGGCACCCAGGAAGTGATTGCCATATACCATTATAAAAATAGTATTGATAATTACTAAGGGGACCTACTAGTGTTCAAAGTGGTAGGTTGAGCAGTGGGAGGCCTTTGCTGGTGCCTCAGATTCCCCATTTGAAAAACTGGAGTGACCCTTCTAGCTGCCCAGCGGACAAGTGACGACACTGTTTCTATTGGTCCATTATAGTGGAATTACTATGCTCTCCTTTAACCATCCCATGTCCCAAGGATAGAATGACCAGAGAGGGTCAGCCGGGGGAAGGTTCTGTTATTGGCCACGAAGGAAACACGTACATTTGATGGTCTGTTTCTCTGGTGGAAGCCATTTTGCTTTCAACCACCTCAAGACAAGTTTACAGATATTTAGCTGGCTTCCAGGGCCAAGGCTTGCCCTTTCTCCCACAACTAGCACGCTAGACTTTTCCTGGAGTGGGCAGATGGAGTGGAAACCCTCAAGTAACTGAATTAGCAAAGTGCTGACCAGGAAGCGGGGATCGAGGTGGCATGGGGGAGCCTTATCTTCTTTGCAAGGAAGGAATTCTGTAAGGAGAGGGGGCTGCTGAGCTGCCGTTGGAGATTTATTTTTTTTAATGGTATTTGTTCAGCACTTACAATGTGCCTGGCAGTGTATTAACTGCTGGGGTAGATACAAGTTTAACAGGTTGGACCCAGTCCCTGTCCCACATGGGGCTCACCGTTTTAATCCCCATTTTATAAATGAGGAAACTGAGGCACAGAGAAGTCAAGTGACTTGCCCAAGGTCACACAGCAGAAAAGTGGCAGAGCTAGGATTAGAACGCAGGTCCTTCTGACTCCCAGACCCACGTTCTATCCACTGGGCCACACTGCTTCTCTTGACTGGACACAGAAAGCAGGCCAGACCACTATTTGGGGGAAAGAGTGGAGTGGCATGAGAGGAGTGGCATAAAAAACAAGTCCCCTCTTTTTTTTTAATGGTATTTGTTAAGTGTTTACTATGTGTCAAACACTGTTTTAAGTTTTAATTAAGGCAGACACGTGTCCCATATGGGGCTCACAGTCTAAGTAGGAGGAAGACCAGGTATTTAATCCCCATTTTACAGTTGAGGAAACTGAGACAAAGAGAAGTTATGATATGCCCAAAATCACACAGAAAGCAATCGGCAGGGCCAGGATTAGAACCCAGGTCCTCTGACTCCCAAGCCTGTACTCCTTCCATCAGGCCAAACTGCTTCCCGCCTGACCTGGCCAAGGGTCGTTCGGTGCCCCGGTGTACTAGAGCAGGAGTTGGCCTCGGGTCCGGGAAAAGCTCCCGTCGAATTTCTGACTTTGGTCAGGTCCTTTGGAAGCAGCTAATTGGTCAAGGCAAAGAGGAACGCTACTGCGAGACCGAGATCGAAGGGCAGTGGTCCCGGTGAGCTCCCCTGTCACCCTGCCCCAAGACATATCCAGTTCAAACCCCAAATGATAGCCTAGGCCCTCCATGTCAGGGAACGTGGGCTTCTGCTCTACTTGCTGAAGCGATTAGAATGGTGTACCGGGTCCAGAAACATTTTTACTCCCACACTGTTAGGATCCGCTGGACCCTTTTAGTCCTAGAGTGTCTCCTCCTGGCCCAGGCTCCAGTCTCTAGATACCCAGCACTCTAACCCGGCTACAGTCCGTTACGGTCCCCGGCTTTGCCGTGTCCCAAGTATCGAAGCACTCGTTCCAAACCCTTGTATACTTAGTGCTTTCCCCCTCCCCGCGCCCCGCCCCCCGCCCCACCAAAGGAGTAAATATCTCTGATCCGTGCCTTCTGTGCAAATTGGCTCAAATTGCCGGAAAAGTCTGGTTCTCCCTTTAGCTTCCCCACTTCTAGCGCTTCTAATTACATCTGATAATCAGTTCTGAGTACCTCAGACATGCCTCACAGTAGACACATTTATCCCTAACCCCTTCATTTGAAAAAAAAATTCAAAGCTTCTAAATGCCACATGACGCTGATGGCTATGCATTTCCCGAATGCAAGGGGGAAGAAAAGAAAGCAACAGCAAGAGCACGTTTATTTTAGCAGCGATGTCTTTTTGCTGAAACTAGGTGATGGGAGTTTCACCTGGTCAGTAACGAGTCATGTTTCCACCAGTGGGACAAATCCCCATGAGGCCAGACCTCTGGAGGGAGCCTCTGGGAAGGTGGCTTTTTGTGAGGGGAGAGAGGAGCTTTTGGGGAAAGGCTTCCGCAGGGGGCGGGGGCTTCCAACACGATGACACTAGCGGATAGGATTGAGGCGGGGCAAGGGATGAGTCTGGTAACTGTCCAATGCCACCAAGAAAGAATGGGCCACCCTGCCGGACGCAGCTACAACGCCCAAATAGCCTCTCGGGTCACCCATCCCTGGAAACCACAGAGTCCTCAGGAGACTGTGATTCCTTCAGTCATCTCAACATGACACTTAACAGCAAGTCAGGGAGGGAAAGACAGATGATCCCTGCAGGATCGTTGTCAAGACAGACGCTGATTCTTTTTCTTAAGTTGTTTAAGGAAAGTTCCCCACCTTGCAGCTGAACCCCAAAGCTTTATTTGAGTGCCTCGTGAGTCACTCAATCTGCTGAATCCACGGAGGGCTTTAAAAATGCCCTCCTGAGGTAGCATCACCATCACGTTGGTTCTTGGACGCTAGGGTAGATGCCTGTGACCTCACGGTCGCGATCAAGACCTCGGGATCATGCCAAGGGCCAGCTGGCTCCCCCAGCTCTTTGTGAGAAACTTGATCGAGTGACAAACTCCCCAGGGGTGAGTCATCAAGACCCACTGGCCGGGAATGTTCAGTTACTGAAATAACCACTCCATCTCCCCTGCCGCCTTCCCAGAAGATGAACAGAACTGACCTATTCAAAGAGAAATGTGTCAGAAAGAGAATGGACTCAATCCCCAAATCCTCCAAGCCATTTGGGTTTGAAAGGTTCTTAGACCATGAAAAATGGGAGTGGGTTCCTGGCAGACTCTTAATGGCTTGACTGGGGAGGGAAAATCATCCAGGCACAATACAGTCTTTCAATTTGGTCATTTCGTGTAATTCCAGAATTTACTCCCTCCCACAACATCATGGGAAAGGAGTGAAGCTAGACCTCACAAAATCCCTTCCTGCAGAGCGTCAGAAGAAACATCTCAAGAACAATAACATGCAACCATCGGTCTCATCTTTCCTTTTTCCCCAAGAGGCCCCCAACTAGGGCTCAGTTCTTCAAGGACCCAAATTCCCTAGAAAAATGTTTAGGGATCCAGTGTGAGGCTCACAAGGAGAAATAGCATGGCCTTTACCATTTGCCTGCTGTCTGGCCTTGGGCGTGTCACTTTCCTTCCCCAAGCCTCCATTTCCTCATCTGTTAAATGGGGATTCAATAACTGATTTCCTTCCCCCTTAGTCTGTGAGTCCCAGGTAGGACCGAGACAGTGACCCATCTGGTTATCTTGCCTCTGCACCTGTGTTTAGCACCCTATGAGCACTTTCTTATTATCATTACTAGTTTCACTATTTTAAACCATGGAAGTGGATTAAATCATGCAGTTAAATGAAGATGCAAAACCAGAGGTCAGATTTTAGTTTGAGGCTAGCTTTTTGACTCCAAGAATTGACCAAAAAAAGGTAACAGTCCACTTTATCTCCCTGTGACCATATTGATTTCTACAAGAACCTCCAGAGGTGTGAATTCAGACTGGCTGGATTACCTCCTCTCCCTTCCTCTTAAAGGATTTCTCATTGCTTGGACTACTGAAATTTCACATCCACATCCATCCTGCTCACGTTTGAATTTCAGTAAATAAGGAAAGGCTTGGAGAGGCAGTATGAAGCATTTTGAGATGTTACTTAAACAAGACCATATCTCAGCAGTGAATCACAAGAAATGACTTGCACTGCAGTTGATATTCACCCCACCTGGACCCCCAGGTCCAATGTCCATATCCACCATTTAGTTATGTATATTAATGTCCATCTCTCCCTCTAGACTGTAAACTCCTTTTGGGTAGAGATCGTGTCTTTTGCATGGTACTCCCAAGGACTTAGTATTGTGCTCTGCACATGGTAAATGCTGAATAAATATCATTGATTGATGATTGATGGCGCTTCTGCAATTCTGAATGTAGAAGCAAAGGGCCATAAAAACACCAGCCCAAGTTACACCAACGTTCCACCCATCTCCTGACAGGAGCAACAGGAACCACAGAGGAATTGTGCCCTGGTTGTTCCCAGAACAGAGCTACTAACGTCCAAATCTTTTCTCTCGAAAAACCCATCATGGACCAAACTTTTCCTTCAAGAAGCTCTATCTTTGCCTCTATTAACCTCTCAGTCATTATTTGTCCAAATCCTTTCTGAGCCTAATAATAACTGTGTTATTTGTTAAGAGCTTACTATGTGCCAAGCACTGATGATCAAGACGATCATCAGTGAAGCAGCGTGGCTCAGTGGAAAGGGCACGGGCTTTGGAGTCAGAGATCATGGGTTCGAATCCCGGCTCCGCCACTTGTCAGCTGTGTGGCTGTGGGCAAGTCACTTAACTTCTCTGTACCTCAGTTACCTCATCTGTAAAATGGGGATGAAGACTGTGAGCCCCACGTGGGACAACCTGATTCCCCTGTGTCTACCCCAGCGCTTAGAACAGTGCTCTGCACATAGTAAGCGCTTAACAAATACCAACATTATTATTATTATTATTAAGACGATCAGGTCCCATATGGAGCTCCCAGTCTAAGTAGGAGGGAGAACAGCAATCGAAACCCCAATTTGCAGATAAGGAAACTGAGGCCCAGAGAAGTCATGTGACTTGTCCAAGGTCTCACAACATGTGATGCTGGGATTAGAAGCTAGGTTCTCTGACTCCCAGGCCTGTTGCTCCTTCCACTAGACCTCAAACAACCACTTCAGCATTTTTACCCGCCTAACTTCTTGGGATGCTTTTGTACTTATCTACTATTATTATTAAATTAACAATAATGATAATAAATAATGGTACTTGTCTAGCACTTATATGTGCTATGCACTGTTCTAAGCGCTGGGATAGACACAAGTTAATCAAGTTGGACATAATTCCTATCCCACTTGAGGCTTATAGTCTAATTAGAAGGGAGTAGGATTTAATCCCCACTTTACAAATGAAGTTACTGAGGCCCAGAGAAGTTAAGTGACTAGCCCAAGGTCACGCGCAAGTCACGTGGCAGAGCTGGGACTAGAACCCTGGTCCTCTGACTCCAGGCCCCTGCTCTTTCCTCTAGGCCACGCTGTCTCTCTTTACTATTACAGAACTTCTTCTTATTTGTTAATTAGTTAATTAGTTAGTTAGCAAACTCCTTGGACCCTCCCAAGTTCATATTTCAGTGCTCTGTCCATAAAAGTTGCTCCACAAACAGAATGGATTCTCCAGTGAGATTTGAAGCAGCGTGGCTCAGTGGAAAAAGCATGGGCTTTGGAGTCAGGGCTCATGAGTTTGAATCCCAGCTCTGCCACTTGTCAGCTGTGACTGTGGGCAAGTCACTTAACTTCTCTGTGCCTCAGTTCCCTCATCTGTAAAATGGGGATTAAGACTGTGAGCCCCACGTGGGACAACCTCATTCCCCTGTGTCTACCCCAGTGCTTAGAACAGTGCTTGGCACATAGTAAGCGCTTAACAAATACAAATACCAAATGTATCTAGGGTACACTAGGAACTTAAACTACTTAATTATGTTGAGATTCTAGCAATGACTCCCATTAAGTATTATCATTACGATTGATGGGCTTGACCGAATCAAGGAAACGGCGGGCCTGACCTTGATTAATACTCATAAGCTTTTAAGTCTGATTCCACAGCCCTACACAGTGACACCACGTCTTCATGAATAATCCACAGTTAACGCCTGATCAATCAAATTCCCCTACAACAGGGAGGCCATTAGCACAAATCTCCTTCTTCTTGTTGGGATCAGGTAGCGAGGGAGAGCAGAAGGTGAGAGGCAGAGGAAGTTGAACAGGGTCCTTTGTCAGTGGGAGGATAAGGTCTCCTAGTCATTTTCCAACAACGGGTAGACTATAAGCTCCTTGTGGGCAGGGAACATGTCTATCACCTCCTTTATAACTGTACTCTCCCAAGTGCTTAGTTCAATGCTCTGTACACAATAAGCGTTCAATAAATACCACTGACTGACAGTCTGGAACCTATTGGTGTCCTGGAGACTGTATTATCGTCATCGATTGTACTTACCGATTGCTTATTATGTGCAGTGATATTTTGCGGGGACTGGAAGCCAAGTGGAAGCTCTCAGACGGTCAAGCCTCCTGAGGGATGGGGGCCGTGTCTAATTCTCACCTGTGGATTCTCTCCCAGCGCTTAGCCCAGTGCTCTGCACGCAGCAAGTGCTTAATGAATACTATTCCTACTACTCAGTCAGTCAGTGGTATTTACGGAGCGCTTACTATTGGCAGAGCACTGTACTAAACACTTGGGAGAGTGCAATTTAAAAATATAACAGACACATTCCCTTCTTGTTCTTGTCTGTCCGTCTCCCCCGATTAGACCGTAAGCTCGTCAAACGGCAGGGACTGTCTCTATCTGTTGCCGACTTGTTCATCCCAAGCGCTTAGTACAGTGCTCTGCACATAGTAAGCGCTCAATAAATACTATTGAATGAATTCTTGTCTGCCCGTCTCCCCCGATTAGACCGTAAGCCCGTCAAACGGCAGGGACTGTCTCTATCTGTTGCCGACTTGTTCATTCCAAGCGCTTAGTACAGTGCTCTGCACATAGTAAGCGCTCAATAAATACTACTGAATGAATGAATACCCACAAAGAGCTTACAGTCTAGGGGGTCCTACTGTGAGAACCATCCATCACTTCAGGGGTTTGAGCCTCCCGTTGCCATTGGGATGATGCCTCCGAGATGTTCCCCAGTAGCCGCTGCCGCTCCGTGAGATGTCTCGACGGTGGGGACCGACGAAGTTAAGGGGGGGCCACGACTGAGAGGATGGACTTCTGCTTCCAAGCCCAGGTGCTTGGCTGCCAGCTAATAATACTAATCATTCTACTAATGATGGTGTTTGTTAAGTGCTGTTCTAAGCGCTGAGGTAGATATAAGTTAATAGGGTCAGACACAGTCTCTGTCCCACATGGGGCTCACAGTCTTCACCCACATTTTACAGAAGAGGGAACTGAGGCTCAGAGAAGTGAAGTGACTTGCCCGCGGTCACACAGTGGATAGGCAGAGCCGGGATTAGAACCCAGGTCCTTCTAACTCCCAGGCCCGTGCTCTATCCACTAGGCCACGCTGCTTTCCATCAAGAGGAGGGACGGTGCCAGACCCCATCTGTGCTCCTGAATCTACTGGTGACTGGGGCCTGGGCATCCCTGGGTCATTCAGGCAGGAAGAGGGTTCTCCTGGGGCTGTTCGTAGCGTACTGTGACATGCTGCTGAAGGGGGAAACAGCTCGGCGGGGAGGACGGCCAATTCAAGGCAAGTCAACTCCATTCTTATGCAGCTCCGGCTGTGGCCGTGGCAGAATCCTGGAGGCCCGCCCTTTCTGGACTAGTTGTGGTTCCGGAGACGAAGCCACTATCACAGGGGCTGGGATCGGCGGGATTTAGGCTTACTCTTTGAACGCCGTCACCGGCCAGACTCTACCCGCTAAGCACCAATCGCTGCCATGAACAAGATCAGACTGATCTGGGAAACTCGACTGAAGCAGGAAAGCATACGACAGGGCTGAGCGCCTCCCACCCTCCAGGACAATGCCGACCTGTTCTGGGACTGCCTCTTCCCTTGGGAGGATCCAAATGGAGACCGACGCCACAGAATCTGGGGCCGTAATTTATCTTGATATCATCCAGATTAGGGAAGGCATCTGGTTTACCCCGCCAAAGAAGCCTTTCGTGATGAGCCTCGCTTTTGGGAACCTGGCTGGCTGAAAGGGCCTCGTAGTCTGAGCCACAAGGTGCACGCCTAGAGGCTGTCCTTGGATTGGGTCAGGTACTTCTGGAGGGTGAATAATCTTCCAACTCTCAGGTGGGTTCATCCAGCAAGTGAAATTCCAGGAACAGGGCCGGTGGCCCCGTTAGCAAGAGCTGGATCTGTCCAAGCACTCTCTGAAGCCCCCAGTCCAGGTCCGTCTTAGCACCAGCACTCAGTGCTTTTTTCTGCTGTCAAACCCCCTCAAACTGGAAAGGATTCTCTTGCAGGTAAGACTATCTTGTTTTAGGCCTGTTTCCGCCCTAGATAATAATAATAACAATTGTGGTATTTGTTAAGCGCTTACTTTGTACCAGGCACTGTATTAAGCCCTGGGGTAGACACACGATAATTGGGTTGGACACAATCCCTGTCCCACACTGGGCTCACAGTTTTCATGCCCAGTTTACGGATGAGGTAACTGAGGCACAGAGAAGTTGAGTGACTTGGCCAAGGTCACACAGCAGATAAGCGTCAGAGCCGGGATCCACTGCAGGAAGCAGCCACCCTGAAGCAGCAGGCTCAGGAAAGGAGGCTGGTCACTCACTCAAACCACGTTCTCCTCCAGGTCGGCTCTGACCTTCCACCTGATTGCCGGATTCTGAGCATTAGAGCGGGGCTTGAGGGTAACGATGCCGGACATGTTGTCTTTTCGATCAGCGCTGGCCCCAACGCCCCTGCAGCCCGAGGAAGGAAACGATGGGATAAAGCTTCAGCTTGCCCACGGAGGGCCAAGGCTGTAGCCCTTGAAGCAAGAAGCACTGTGTGAAAGTGATGAAACCTGGCAGCCGGGGATGTCAGGAGATGCCGTGGCGGAGACAGGATCTAGCCACGGCAGACAGGCGACCTAGACTGGAGTCTCAGAGCTAGTTTAACACGACCTGAAAGTTGGAAAGGAAAACTGGGACGTGGTGATGCTCTGAGATACCTGGCTTGGTGGCGGCTCCTCTATCTCCTGCCTCTTCCGCCTGAAGAGGGTTCACAGAAAAAGGATTTGCAGAGAATGGCGATTGTCACCATGCAACGGCTCGTCCCTCGGAGGACGTGGCCGAAAAAGTAGGCTCTGCTGCTCATTCGTAAAGTCAAACAGGGCAGCGAAGACTCTAGAATGGGGGACTCGAGGAAGCAACGTGGCCTAGTGGAAAGAGCACGGCCCTAGGAGGCAGTGGACATGGGTTCTAATCCTGGCTCCACCACAGGTCTGCTGTGTGACCTTAGGCAAGTCACTTCACTTCTCTGTCCCTCGGTTACCTCATCTGCAAAATCGGGATCAAGATTGTTAACGCCATGTGGGACAGGGACTGTGTCCAACCTGATTACCTTGTATCTACCCCCGTACCTAGGACAGAGATTGACACATAGTAAGCACTTAACAAATATCACAATTATTATTATTATTATTGTACCTCAAACAAAAACACTACCCAGATTTTTCTGAGATGTCTGTACATCGCAAGGAGAGCCAGAGTTGTACACACGGAGGCAATTTAATGACCTTACTAGACTCAGTCTGGAGGTTGAACCCCTTAAGGTAATCGGTTATGCTAATCTCCAGGTAGAAGTAGAGTGGCCTAGGGAAGAGAACATGGAACTGGGAGTTAGGGAATCTGGGTTCTTACTTGGGCAAGTCACTTCACTTCTCTGGGCCTCAATTTCCTCAGCTGCGAAAAGGGTATTCAATACCCATTCTCTCTCTGCCTTAAACTGAGAACCCCATATTGGACAGGCACTGTGTCCATTGGGTCATTTTGTATCTACCCCAGTGTTTAGCCTGGTGCTTGGCACATTTAACAAATATCATGATTAGTATTGCTGTGATTATTATTAACCCACCCTCTCCCCTCCCCATATATCAACTCAGTTAAAATTTCAATTTTCAACAACAAAGTTGGGAAAGAGAAATCATTCTACAGTCTACAGCTACTGGGTTGAGTAAAACAGTTTTGGGGGATAAAGCACGGGTCTGGGAGTCAAAAAGTCATGGGTTCTAATCCCAACTCTGCCACTTGTCTGCTGTGTGACCTTGGGCAAGTCACTTCACTTCTCTGGGCCTCAGTTACCTCATCTGTAAAATGGAGATTGAGACTGTGAGCCCCACATGAGACAGGGACTAAGTCCAACCTGATTTGCTCGTATCCACCCCAGTGCTTAGTACACTGCCTGGCACATAGTAAGTGCTTAACAAAAACCGTAATAATAGTAATTACTATTACTGTGACTGACATGCTAGGGCATCCTTTTCTCTTTAATTTCAGTTCAGAGGGATGGCTTTGTTCTTCAGAAGAGAGCCTGGACAGACACCAAATTTGAGGGAGTCTGGACAGACACCAAATTTGACCGGCCTTCCCGTTTTTCACATTTTGCCCAGGAATATTTCCTAACTCGTCAAGCTACTTCTCCCTCAGAGGAGAGCGAATAAAGGAACGGGAAGCTAGACAGGGTATCTCACCCACACTGCAAGAGGAGTAGAAACTGTCAGCATCCCCGCTGAGGGAGGAAGCAAAATATTTCTCCAAAGACATCCAGCAGAAAGAGAAGACGTGGGAGCGCTGTGTTCTTACTGATGGAAAAGCCCTTCATACCCTTCCCGCCTCCTTCGCGCCTCAGAAAATGTCCCATTTCCCTCGCGGATGCCAAGAGGTGAGGCTGGCCTTTAGGCAGAGCCATGCCAATCGAGGCCCTGGTGCGGGAGGGCCGAGAGATAAACGGTGGATAAGATGGCAGGCTGCAGAACTGCCTGGAGTAGGTTGCGGCGCCTCCACGGTGAAAAATCGCCCTGATTCATAATCCGAGCACGTCGTCCTGGCTGGCGGCTGAAGCGCACTGCAGCCTGGACCAGCTACTCTGCGGAAGCAGCCCCCGGGGACTCCTGCAGGCAGAATATTGTATTCTTGCTTGCTTCTCTTACCCCGAAGAAGCAGCCCGGGGAGAGGAAACCGGACACCGCATTGAGTGACAGTCGTCTCTTCCTTGGGTCCTGTCCGGGGAGAGCTAGACTATCGGATTTCCAAACTGTAGTAGATTCAGTGCTGGTGGGAGCCGCCACAACAATCAGTTTTGGGAGAGGGATGACTCCCGTCACCTGTCCCTCTTTCCTGTTCCAATTCTGAGGCACTTATTTGAATTAGGAATACAAAAGGACACCTAATAAAACTAGAAAATATTGTTTTCTGTTCTCCGATCTCTGTTCCCCTTCCCTCTGCACGCACAGAGCTCTTCCACGCTTCAACCACCCCCATCCGTAAGAAAATGCTTAGAAAGCAAAACGCACAACTTTCCCCAGCGACGTTCCAGAAGGAGGCTTTCTTCGAGCATTAACATTTTCCCTGGAATTATGAGGTCCGGGGTCTTATCAATTACCTCAATGATATTGGACATGGAAAATAATTGGCCTCCTTGCTGAGGCAAAGTAAGAGGCTTCAGACACGCTGTAATAAATCAGCGCACTCGCCCGGGTGATCCTGCTGTTTTCATTGCAGGACTGATTGGAGCTGGGGGATGGAGGGGCCTCAGAACACACCCGACTCCTTTGGAAATGGCCACCGTGTCTGCAGTGATGTCCCCGCTGAGCTGAGGGTTTTCTACCTCTGGCTCTCCGCTCGCTCCTTCCCCCGTTCCTGGAAGACGACGGGTCTGCAGCCTGTCGTGCCACATCGGCTCCATCCCATCTGAGCCACAGATGATCAAGGAAATGTGGGATCCAGGCATTCTCTACTACAGTAGAATCCTGGAGCTGCAGGGAACCTCCAAACACCACCAGGCTCAGCCCCGTCCCTTGGGAGGTCAGGAACGTCTCTACAAACTCATATGTACTGTACTCTCCTAAGAGCTCGGTATAGTGCTGTGAATGCTCAATAGATACCGCTGATTGATTGATTAAAAGCATACCCCTACACCATCCAAAGCAGAGGCTCTGCCTCTTTTAATTTTTCTGAGCTCCCATGAGGAGAATCCACTTAATCCCCATTTTACAGAGGAGGGAACTGTGGCACAGAGAAGTGAAGTGACCTGCCCGGGATCATACAGCAGACAAGTGGCGGAGCCACCAGTTTCTGGCACAGTGCCTGACACATAGTAAGTACTCAATAAATACCATTAAATTAATTTTAAAAAAGAGGAAGCCGGCATAGTTCACATTTTATCTCCTGGGTAAATGGCAAAACCCCCCAACAGAAATGAAAAGGAGCCAAAAGCTGAAACATAGGTTCCGTTTTAACTTTGCAGAGACAACACGGAAGTTCATAAGGGCTGGATTTATGGAGTCTTCTTGGGCTTTTTTCAGTAAAAAGTGTACACTTGCATGGCAACCTACCTTCTTTGTTTCTGTCCTTTTGTACAATGCCCTGCCCATAGTAAGCACTCAATAAATACCATTGATTGATTGATTTAAGGGGTTAATATGATTCCCTTTTCTTTGGGATTTCAAAATTAAATATCAGTGACCAGATCAATGCCACCCATAATACAGCAAGCTCTTAAAATTAACAGCCCAGGGTCTCAAAGTCAGGATTTAAAACATAATGTACATTACGATCTGAGTGCATTAGTACGGTTTAGTGACCAATTTACGTGTGAGTCTTCCCTGGTTATAAATCTGCTCCCGTGGGTCCCTACGACACTGAACGTCGAGTAAGAATTCTTGCCCACTGGTTTCAAGGCTCTCTTCCAGCTCACTCCATCTTCCTCACCTGCCCTTTTCCCTCGTTATTCACCAACCCGCTCTCTACGCTCCTCCCAAGCAAACCTTCTCGTGGCTCCTTATTCACATTTCTCTCACCGGTGGCCCCTTGTTCACCCCGCTTCCCTGCCTTGGACTCCCTCCCCCTTCATATCTTCCAGATCGCGGCTCTCTCCATCTCCAATGTCCCCCTGAATTTCCTTCTCCTCCTGGAGGCCTTCCCCAGTTGATTTTCTTCTCCTCGGGTCATACCCCCCCCCCCCCCCACCTGCAGAACTTATGTTTTATGGACTTAAATCTTCCGTTTAAAAATGTATCCACCTCTTCATTTTCTTGCTAGGGAAGGAACATGGCCTAGTGGAAAGAACAAGCTCCTGGGAGTCAGAGGACCTGGGTTCTAATCCTCATTCTTCCACTTGACTGCTGTGTGACGTTGGGTAAATCACAGGTCTGTGTTCCAGTTCTCTCGTCTGCCAAATAGGGATTCGATACTTGTTTTCCCTCCTATTTAGACTGTGAGCCCCATGTGGTACCTGATGACCTTTATAATAATAACAATAATAATTATGGTATGTGTTACAAACTTACTTACTATGTGCCAGGCCCTGTTCTAAGCACTGCAGTAGATACAAGCCTGAGAGTCATGGGTTCTAATCCCGGCTCCACCACTTGCCTACTGTGTGACCTCGGGCAAGTCATTTCGCTTCTCTTTTCCTCAGTTACCTCATCTGTGAAATGGGGATTGAGACTGTGTCTAACCTGATTTTCTTGTAACCAACCCAGCGCTTAATACAGTGCCTGGCACACAGTAAGCGCTTCACAAATATCACAGTTATTATTATTATTGAGTCCTAAAGCAAGCCCAGGGCCAGTCCAAGCCTTCTGCAGACCTTCATCTGGGACAGTGCTTTCCAAGACTTCACTGCCTCTGTCCCTGAACCCATCTCACATGCCCCACTGTCCTGATTCCCTGCCAAATGGCCTACTTCAATACTGCTGCCAGGAAACTCCAAAACTATTTTCAATCCCAGCCGTTGCTCATTTCCAGGCTCGGGGGTGGGGGTTTGACTTGTTCTATCAAGCGGATGTAAAACTCTCAGAAAAAGGGAGAGCTAAGAAGTATTACGGTGGGCCTGGGAGTCAGAAAGTCATGGGTTCTAATCCCAGCTCCATTTGTCTGCTGTGTGGCCTTGGGCAAGCCACTTAACTTCTCTGTGCCTCAGTTATCTCATCTGGAAAATGGGGATTAGAGTGTGAGCCCCATGCAGGACGGGGACTGTGTCCAACCCAATTTGCTTGTATCCACCCAGTGCTTAGTACAGTGACCGAAACATATTAAGCACTTTACAAATACCATGATTATTATTATTATTATAATCATTATTATTATATCTGAAGCATGGCTTGGATTACCTCCGCCATCCAAAACCCAGTGAAAGCTATCAGCTTATTTCCTTTACCATCTAATTCATGGCAATGCTAATCTAGTTTTCGCCATCCGTCAGCTTTCTCGGAGGACCGATCCAGTATCATAAGAGCAAACAGAAGCATGAAAATAGAATTAGGATGACCCGGGGCAGACCGCTTTATCTGACTCCAGAGTTTATAGGATTAGCATTGGATTCGGTGGAAATCTCTACGATGGGCATTATGAGGAAGATTTATGCCAATTAGTAGCCACGGCAGTGCTTATTTAGGGGAAGCATTCACGGTATGTTTAGATGCATCCCTCATTCTTGCACCCACGTGGGAAGTGCCCGGAACTGTTGGAAAATCTCATTTCTATTGTTGCTGGAGAGATTTCTGAAGGCTCCCAAGAATTCAAGGGAGGAGAAAGATGGAGGAGGGGGAGAAGGACAGAGAGAGCTAGAGGAGAAAAGAGGAGAGATGGGAGAGGGAGGTAGAGGGAAAAGGGAAAGAAGGGGGAAAGGAGAAAGGGGGAAAGGAGAAAGGGGGAGCCACCTTCATCCTCTGATTGTAAGACGTTCAACATAAATACCTGAAAAATCTGAAATTCTCACGAAATTTCCCTCAGAAATCCACTTTAGGGGGGTCTTGCCCAGGGAATCTGCCCTGTCTGAGGCACGTACAGTGACCCTGGGAAGGGGATTCAGAGTTGGATGTCAGGTGACCCACGAGATGTGTCGGTTGGCCCCTCTCCTGCCCCTAAAGATGGGGCCAATGCCCCACGCTCTCCCCCTGCCCCATGCTCCCAGCCCCCAAGGCCCCCATAATCCAGAGCCCCTCCACCAGAGACTGGAGGTGTCCCCATAAGCAAATACCAGATTAGGGTATATGCTTTGGTACATAACCCTGAAAAAGTCCCCCATTTTTTTAATGGCATTTGTTACACACTTTCAATATATCTGGCACTATACTAAGTGCCTTTTCCTCCCACCACCCAGCTCCTCATCTCCATCCCAATCTAGGTAGAACCCGGGCTCTACTCTAGCCCCTGGAGAAAACTCAGACCGGTCAGAATTCTCAGCCCAGGTTTATACTTCATCCGGCCTCAAGCTGTGCTGACACACTGGAAGTGCTATGACCTCACCGACAGAGCAAGGCCCTGGGAGTCAGGGAATCTGGGTTCCCATCCCGTCTCTGCCACTTGCCTGCTGTGTGACCTCGGGCAAGGCACTTCACTTCTCTGGGCCTCAGTTTCCACATCTGTGAAATGGAAGTTCAATAACTGCTCTCCTTCCCACTTGGGCCATGCGTCCCCTGTGGGACAGGGACTGTGTCCAACCTGATCACATCTACCCCAGTGCTTAATTCAGTGCCCGACGCACTGAAAGCACTTAACGAATACCACAATAATAATAATACAGAAAACTATTATTATTAATGACTCCCTCAGACATGATGAAAGAATCCAATCATCTCACTCTAGACTGTAAGCCCACCACGGACCAGTAAAGTGACTATTGCTGTACTGTAGTCTCCCCAGCGCTTAGTACAGTGCTCTGCACACAGTTAGCACTCGTAAAATATGATTAAATGAATGAATCAATGAATCAATCAATCTTGTTCCCAGGAAAGGACTGCTTCCCGCGACCAGTTACTTTCGGCAACGTCAGTCACCCTGAAACACGCCTGCCTATTCCTTACCCAGGGAGGGCCGGGCCCCTTAATGAAGATTAACTACATTTAAACGGTTTTAATTAGAACGAGAACAGCCTTGGGTGGCTGCTCAGTACGCCTTCCGGCTTTTATAGTCTTTTACGCCTCATCTCAAATCAGATTTGTACTTGTGACTGCCGGCAGGAGAGTCCGTTTCAGACGGTGCCGACTGATCAATCTGTCAGTCGTATTTATTGGGTGCTTCCCGAGTGCACAGCACTGTACTAAATGCTTGGGGGAGTGCAATATAACAGAGTTGGTGCAGCGAAGGTTTCCAGGGTGGCAGAACCCGAGCGGCAGAGGTGGAGGTGGGCAGGGGACTAGCAGGGAAGTCTAGAAAGAACGTGATCAGATCTGCTGAACCGAGATGGGAATCAGGAGGCAGGGTGAGGGCCAGTTCTAGAAAGGGATTATCTTTCAGTAAATATTCTTAGTCTCTACTATTTCCCTTATCTTCTTTAATGTCTGTCTCTCCCTGTAAGCTCCTAGTGAGTAGGGATAATAACAACAATAATAATAATGGTATTTGTTAAGCACTTACTATGTGTGAGGCACTTTAAGCGCTGGGGTGGATAGAAGCAAATTGGGTTGGACACGGTCCCTGTCCCGCGAGGGGTTCACAGTCTCAATCCCCATTTTACAGATGCGGTCACTGAGGTCCAGAGAAGTGAAATGACTTGCCCAAGGTCCCATAGTAGACAAGTGGCAGAGTGGGGATTAGAACCCCTGACCTCTTGACTCCCAGGCCCGGGCTCTCTCCACTGTAGACTGTGAACTCCCAGCAAGCGGGGATCTCATCTCCCAACTCTGCTGTATTGTGCTTTCCCAACAGCTTTGTCCAGTGTTCTGCTCATCGTAAGTACTCGGCAAATACGATTGACTGATTGATTGGTTCAGCCTTCAGGCTTTAAAGGGCCGCCGGGCCAAGCCGTCGGCAGCTCAGGCTGTTGTCTTTGAGCTCACGGGGAAACAGGAGGAAAGTCCAGGGTGGAGCTGCCAGCAGGAAGCCTTTCCCCCGACTACTAGCCGGTTGGATGAAACTAGAGGAGCGGGCAAGGAGAAGAGCCGAGTTCGCCCAGCCTTTCACCCCCTCCCAGGCCCAACAATATAAATAACAATTATCGTGTTTGTTCAGCGCTTACTGTGTGCCAGGCACTGCCCTAAGCACCGCCGTACATTCCAACTAAACCATTCACCGTCGCGATCCCCATTTTACGGATGAGGTAACTGAGGCACGGAAATACGAAGTGACTTGCCCAAGGTCACACAGCAGAGAAACAGCGTGGTTCAGTGGAAAGAGCACAGGTTTGGGAGTCAGAGGTCATGGGTTCGAATCCCGGCTCCGACACTTGTCAGCTGTGTGACTGTAGGCAAGTCTCTGAACTTCTCTGGGCCTCAGTTACCTCATCTGTAAAATGGGGATTAAGACTGTAAGCCTCACGTACCCTGTAAATCTACCCCAGCGTTTAGAACAGTGCTCTGCACATAGTAAGCGCTTAATAAATACCAACAATATTATTATTAAGTGGCAGAGCCGGGATTAGAACCCATGACTTTCTGACTCCCGGGCCCGTGCTCTATCGACTGCACCATGCTGCTTCTCTAACCTAACCGCTCTGGCCCGGGAGTGGATAAGCCGAGGGGAGATGGGTGGAGGGACTCCCTCCCTGGCAAGGCCGGGGCTATCGACAGGTGGCGAGTCAAGAGAGCACCGAGGCTGCTCCTCACATGTTTAATTCCAAGCTAAGCAACTGGGAGGTGGGGGGACCCGGTGGACCCTGCGGCCCACGGCTTCGATCCCTCCAGCCCTAGATCCCCCGGCCTAACTCCAACTGTCCATCACGCGGCGCTTTTAGCAGGAGACGGGAGGACCAGACCCTGCCAGCTGTGGAGGCTGATGGTCGGATCCTGGGCCCATCCTTGGGAAAACTGGTCTCTCTGTAGGTAAGACTGGGATAAGGGCTCTGCGATCTGCCCCGGCCCACCCATTCGGGGGTGGGGGCGGGAGTGTTCTCAAGGAAGCCGAGACGGCCCCTCTTGGTCAACCTGTGCATCCACCTCCAGCTGGCTCTCTCCTCTGACCTCCACGAAAATCAAAATGCCAAACCCAGACTCATTTCCAACCCAATCGGAGAGGCTGACATCAGGATTTCCCTTTCAAACGGGGACTTTGACAGTCACCTGCCTCAGACTTGCAGAACCAATAGGTAATCCAAAGCCAGCCAAACGATGCATCAGTTCTGCAGTGACTTGGTCCAAAGTACCCTTGCCTATAATTTACAAACCTGCATGAAAAGAAGTCCCCTTCTCCTGAGACCCCAGACCCAGACTCCCACCATGACTCACTCCCACCCTGCTTCTGCAGGTCTAAACATTTCCATTTTCTCCCTTTTAAAGAGAGATTTGGAAGCTCCTTAGACATGTTGGAATATATTTCCCATATTCAATCCATATTCCACATATTTAATATGTCACCAAACCCTATCAGTTCGTAACATCGCTAAAATCCTTCCTTTCCTCTCCATCTGCTACCAGAGGAATCCATCCCACCTTGAATACTGCATTAGCCTCCTTGTTGAGCTCCCTGCCTCTGGTCTCTCTCCAGTTCAGTCCATACTTCACTCTGCCGCCCGGATCGTTCAATCCATGTTTCTCCACTCCTCAAGAACTTCCAGAGGTTGCCCATTCACCTCTGCATCAAACATAAACTCCTTACTATAGGCTCCAAAACACTCAAACACCTTGCCTCCCTCCTACGTTACCTCCTTGAATTCTCACTCCAACCCAGCCTGCACACTTCGCTCTTGTAATGCCAACCCACTCACTGTACCTCAATCTCGTTTCTCTCACCTCCAATCTCTTGTCTATTCTTCTGGCCTGGAACCCCCTCACTTTTCATATCCAACAGAAGTCTGCTCTCCCCCCTTTCAAAGCCTTATGAAAAACACACCTCCTCTAAGAGGCCTTCCCCAACTAAGCCCTCATTTCCTCTTCTCCCACTCCTTTCTGTGTCACCCTTGTACTTGGATTTTCACTCTTTATTCATTCCTTCCTCTGCTTCATAGCACTTATGTACAGACCCACAATTTAATCTACTTACTTATATTAGTATCTGTCTCCCCCTCTAATCAGTAAGCCTGTTGTGGCAGGGAATATGTCTACCAACTCTGCTGTACTGTACTCCGCCAAGCACTTAGTACAGTGCTCTGCACACAGTATGTACTCAGTAAATTCCATTGATTGATTGATATTAGATTGTAAGGGAGGGAATTATTACATCGCTGATACTATTGTCCCTAAACTGTTGGTTAGAAAAGCTAACAATTATTTTACTAG
Organism: Ornithorhynchus anatinus; assembly: GCF_004115215.2. NCBI lineage: Eukaryota > Metazoa > Chordata > Mammalia > Monotremata > Ornithorhynchidae > Ornithorhynchus > Ornithorhynchus anatinus. The sequence continues at coordinate 42,098,374 of NC_041733.1, forward strand.
ATATTAGTTATTGCAGTAGGAGCCTGGAATCTGGAAGCACAATCGTCTGACTCGACAACACTGTCTGATTGGCACCATGGCTCGCCTTGCGTCCAGCCTGGCGCTCTCTGTATATTGCACCCATCTGTCCAAACCCCATCACCTGAACCTTCCTGGGCTTAAGCGATGTCAGCAGCACTTTGCTATTTCCCTGAGGGTCGAACCACATCTCTGTCTGTCCGTCGGGGCTTTTCCTGACAAAATACTCTATGGCAGTCAAGGATCCAAGGACTTCTAGCAGAGAGTAACCAGAAGTTCACATTTCTCCTCCCATTTAGGAAGCCCTCCCTCTTGACTTTGCCAAACCCCTCCCTTCCCCTCATTCATTCAATCATATTTATTGAGTGCTTACTGTGTGCACAGTACTGTACTAAATGCTTGATAGAGTACAGTACAACAATAAACAGACACATTCCCTGCCCACAAAGAGCTTACAGTCTAGATGGTGGGGGTAGGTACACATTAATATAGATATATTACAGATACACACATTAATCCTGTGGGGCTGGGATTGGGGAGGGACGAAGGGACAAGTCAAGGTGACACAGAAGGGAGTGGGAGAAGAGGAAAGTGGGAAAAGAGGAAGGGGGGGGGGGCTTGGTCAGGGAAGGCCTCTTGGAGAAGACGTGTCTTCAGTAAGGCTTTGAATGAAGGGGAGTGTAATTGTCTTCTAAAAGGCTACCTCCTTCAGGAGGCACTCCCTGGTTACCTGCCCACCATTCTCTCCATGCCATCCCCTAGCACTCCTCTGTCCTTATTCACTTATTACTCATGTAATAATAATAAGAATTAATAGTATGGTAGTTGGAAAAGAGGTGAGCAGATGAGCTCACATGAAATGTGCCATGAGACTAAAAGGGAAACCGAAATCAGAAATTCGAGAGTCACCCACAGTTACGAGATGAGAGGCAGAAGAATCAGTGAGGGAAATTTATCAAGTTGGACACAGTCCCTGCCCAACATGGAACTCACACTCTTAATACCATTTTACAGGTGAGGTAACTGAGGCCCGGAGATGTTAATTTTGATTTGCCCAAGGTCAAACAACAGATATGTGGTGGATATGGAATTAGAACCCAGGTTCTTCTGACTCCCTATTTTCTATCCACTAAACCACCGCTCAGGATCATACAGCAGAAAAGTGGCAGATCCAGGATTAGAACCCAGGTCCTTCTGACCTCCAGGCCCGTGTTCTATCCATAAGGCATCGTTGTTTATCTGGCCCAGTGTCTCATTAGAGACCTCTCACCCAAGAAAGGATCTTTCTTCTCGAGGTGACCTTGCCCCACATCACACAGCCGAGCTTACAGGTCTCTGAGTTTGATTTGGGCACTCTATGCAGGGTGAAGAGACAAAGAGCTTCATGCTACAATTCTCTCAAGCTAGAAGTCCCAGCCACAGAAAGACAGATGAATCCTGGCCTTCCCATCATTAATTTTCTCTGTTAAACAGTGGATGGTTTGAACACAAAATCTTCAAGGGCAACTTATTCAACGGCGATATGAAATGGGCATAGCCATGATTACTGAAGCCCTTGGGAGGAATCGCTAGTGGCTTTGGTGACTCGCTTCAATTTTTAAAGAATTAGCAGAGGTCTGGCAAAATGTCCAGCAGGAAGCTTTTAAAGATCTGCTCATCATTGTCAGAGTCGATCCATTTTATTCTCTTAAATGCAATTAGCGATTCATAATTGTTTCTTCAGAGAAACCACAAACGCAGGACAGATTATTGGGATAGAGCACTAGGCTTCGGTGGAAAAAGGTAGGTGGTTGGAGGGTGAGTCTGAAAAAACCCCTCAAAATATGGAGGAAATCAGGAACGCAAACCAACTGACAGTCAAAACCCAGAGGACACGAACTGCTGTGTTTGAAATCGTAAGAACTGGGGTCCAAAGAAAAAGGAGACTGGTCTTTGTGGAACAGCCAGAGGGTGGCAGGGGAAATGAAGGCAAACACAAACGATTTCCTATGGCTGCTGCTGAGCGATGCTGGGGAAGGGCTCGGACAGGGAGGGAATTAGAGCTACTGGCAAAAAGGAAGTTGGCCAGGTTGAGGGGGAAGATTAACCGCTGGAAGCTCCTTGAAGAAAGGGATCATGTCTACCGACTGTGGCATTGGATTCTCCCAAGTGCTCAGTACAGTGCTCTGCACATGATAAGCTCTCAATACATCCCACTGATTGATTATCCATCAATTTCAATGACCCACTTTCCCCATGCAGAGTTGATTTTAGCGACAGGGGACTCCAGGCACAAATTTAATTTTCTCAGGCATCATTTTTCCAATTCGAGCACCTCCTGGAAGGGCATTCATTCATTCGACTGTATTTATTAAGCGTTCGCAGTGCTCGCAGTCTAGAGGGCACGGTTCGGAAGTCACTAGGACTCTCACTGACACTACAAAAGTAGCCAAGTACTTTAGGGCTTCATTCTGCCACCCAGATCATTTTTCTAAAATGCCACTGTACACACGCCACTTCACAAACCTTCAAAGGTCATCCAATCCTCTGCATTTCAACTGAAAGTCCTGACCATTGGCTTTACGACTTTGCCTCTCAGGTCTCTCCCTGTTACTCATCCACTCCTTCCAACTAGGCCCTCTTTTGATCCTCTTAAACCCATCTACTTATTGTGTCTAATAATAATAATAATAGCAACAATATCTGTTGAGTACTTAATAATAATAATAATGTTGGCATTTGTTAAGCGCTTACTATGTGCAGAGCACTGTTCTAAGCGCTGGGGTAAATATAGGGTAATCAGGTTGTCCCACGAGAGGCTCACAGTTAATCCCCACTTTACAGCTGAGGAAACTGAGGCACAGAGAAGTGAAGTGACTTGCCCACAGTCACAAAGCTGACAAGTGGCAGAGCCGGGAATCGAACCCATGACCTCTGACTTCCAAGCCCGGCTCTTTCCACTGAGCCACGCTAAGTGCTGGGGTAGATACAAGATAATACAACATACAAAACAATATGACCTCTAGACTGTGAGCTCTTTGTGGGCAAGGATTGTCTCTCTTTATTACTGTATTATACTTTCCCAAGTGCTTAGTACAGTGCTCTGCACACAGTAAGTGCTCAATAAATACGATTTAATGAAGGAATGAATAATCGGATTGGACTGAGTCTCAGGCCCACACAGGGCTCCCAGTCTAAATGGGAGGGAGAACAGTCACTGAATCCCCAATTTACAGATAAGGATCCGGGAGATACAGGGAAGTGAAAGGGTTTGCCCAAAGTACCCAGCTGGCAAGTGACAGAACCTGGATTAGAACCCAGACCTCCTGACTCCCAGGCCTATGTTCCACTGCTCTTTTTTGTTTTTTCTCTTTACCGTTAGTCTCTGCTGGGTGAATCTGCCTTGTGACTCCTTTCTGGTTGTTGCCTGGGTTCTAACCTCAGATCTGCCACTTGCCTGGTGTGTGTGACCTTTGGCAAGTCACTTCACTTCTCTGTGCCTCAGTTATCTCATCTGTAGATACAATGATGTTGTATCTACCCCACCGCTTAGTAAAGTGCCTGACATATAGTAAGCACTTAACACATACCACATTTATTATTCCCCACCACTGACCTCTTGCTCAAGCTCTTTTCACTGCTGGGAACTGAGTCACTGCTCAAATCCCGACTGACCACAGCTCTCACCATCTTCCAATTCCTTCTGAAATCCCACCTTTTCTGGAAGGCTTTCCATGATTAATGTCCCTTTTCAGATTATGTGCCCCCTCCAACTAACTTGGAATTTTTACACTATTTCTACAGTTACACAATTTCAACCACTTACAGTACTTCGGTATATTTCAGCTTAAATGTTTCACTACTTAAACACTCATTCCCCCACATGGCCATTTTTCTACTCTCTTATCTGCAGTTTATTTCGCACCCCGTCCCTCACATCTCCCCGAGCCCCCCTGCTAGACTGTAAACTCTTCAAGGACAGGAGTTATCATGGCCTATTGGGAAGAGAATCGGCCTGGGATTCATGGGACCTACGTCCTAATCCCGGCTCTGCCACTTGTCTGCCGCGTGACCTCGGGTAAGTCGCTTTATTTCTCTGTCCCTCCACTATTGACCTGTGCTGGGCAGCAGCGGCATGGGAGAAAATCAAGGGCGAAGACTCAAGTTTACCGTGCGGAAGGAGGCAATGGTAAACCACTTTTGTATTTTTACCAAGACAACTCAGTGGATGCACTACCAGAACGACGGCAGATGGAAGTGGGGCGTTCTGGGAGAGGGGTGTCCGTGGCGTCGCTATCGGACGAAGACGACTTGAAGGCATAAGACAAAATGGGGAGACTGTGAGCCCCACGTGGGACTGTGTGTGTAGGTCCTGATTATCTTGTATCAACCCTAGTGTTAAATACTGTGCTTGGCACATAGCCAGAGCTTAACAGAGACCCCATTATTATTATTACTCTTATTATCATCATGTCTTCTAATTGTATTGGGCTCACCCCATCCAACAGAAACTGTCAACATTCCTTAAGCTTCAAGGAAGAGGAATTTATTGCTTCTCAACCACCTGAATGCAGAACAGCAGTGAGGGCAGCTCAGTCCTTATGCACTTGTTTTGTTTTTTTTAAATATTTGTTAAACGCTTACTATGTGCCAGGCACTGTACTGAGCGCTGAGGTAGAGGCAAACTAATCAGGTGGGACACAGTCCCTGTCCCGCACTGGGATCAGTGATTCTATTTATTGCTTCTATTTATTGATTGATTCTATTTATCGCTATTGTTCTTGTCTGTCTCCCCCGATTAGACTGTAAGCCCGTCAAAGGGCAGGGACTGTCTTTATCTGTTACCTATTTCTACATTCCAAGCGCTTAGTACAGTGCTCTGCACATAGTAAGCGTTCAATAAAAACTATTGAATGAATGAATGAATGAATCACAGCCTTAATCCCCATTTTACTGATGAGGTAACTGAGGCCCAGGGAAGTGAAGGGACTTGTCCAAGGTTGCCCAGGGGACAAGGGGAGGAGCTGGGATTCGAACTCAGGTCCTTCTCTCCATTAGCCCACACTAGGTCTTAAGCGCTTCAGTTTTCCAGTTCCTGAGCCAGTGGCGGCCTGAACTGTCTGACCAGGGTGGCTCGCTCTAAGACGGCCTCGGAAGCGATTGCGGGCACAGAACTCGCTGACTAGGGACGAGGACCCCGACTGTCTCTGTTGCTCGGCAACAGATTCCACCCGGCTCCTCGGGTTACTTCTGTGTGTCCGGAGGATGTGAGCCCTTCAGGGGATGATGACGGGTGAGGAGGCGGGGGGTGCGACAGGCAGCGGCATGAGAAGTGAAGGACACATGAAGGCTTTCTTTCTCCAAGGCAAGGCCTCCTCAGCTCCCTCCGTCTTATTGGGCAACAGGGGCCCAGATGGGAGGGTGGCTAGGGGCAAGCCACGGCCCCGACCGCTCAAATGTGCTCCCCGCTGACAGCTGACTACAGCCAGGCTGGAGGCCGTAGTGAAACTGGCAGCCGGAGAAACTGGGAGATAGGAGCACCCTTGGGTGACTTTTTTTTTTTAATTATGCTTGTTAAGCGCTCACTATGTGTCAAACACTGTTCTCAGCACTGGGGTAGATAGAAGCTAATGAGCTAGGATACAATCCCTGCCCCATATGGGGATCACAGTCTAAGTAGGAGGGAGAAGAGGTAGTTAATTCCCATTTTACAACTGAGGAGACAGTCATAGAGAAGAGAAATGACTTGCCTCAGGTAACAGAGCAAGCAATTGGCAGAGCCAGGATTAGAACCCAGGGCCTCTGACTCCCAGACCTCTGCTCTTTCCACTAGGCCAAGGTTCCCATTTCAGACCACCACTCACCCCTAATGCCATCTCTACGTACTAATTTTTACCCTTTTTCAGCACTTCTGTATAAATGCTCATTATTATTTTGGTATTTACGAGTCATGGAGTTGAGGGAGGAGTGAATAAAGGGAGTGAATCAGGATGACACAGAAGAGAGTGGTAAAAGAGGAAATGGGGACTCGGGGAAGGCCTCTTGGAGGAGTGAGTCTGATGACTTTGCCCTAGTCTCTTTCGAGACTGCTAAGCCACTGGCGTTCTACACTGCATGTATCATTGATATTTTTGGGCCAAGGTTGACCAATTCAACAATTTTGAGCATTTGGTCTTGTTTATCTTGACAGTCTGGGTCCAGCTGTCCTTGATGATCTCCACTGGGCTTGTCAACAGAAGGGAAGGGTAAGGGGGAGCAGAACGAATACCATAATCAATAGATCCCTATTATTAGAGAAGCAGTGTGGCTTAGTGGAAAGAACAAGGACTTGGGAGTCAGAGGTTGTGGGTTCTAATCCTGACTCCACCTATCAGCTGTGTGACTGTGGGCAAGTCATTTAACTTCTCTGTGCCTCAGTTACCTCATCTGTAGAAGTGGGGATTAAACTGTGAGCCTCACGTGGGACAAACTGATTACCCTGTATCTACCCCTGTGCTTAGAACAGTGTTTGGCAAATAGTAAGTGCTTAACAAATACTATCATCGTTATTATGTTTATTATTATTATTATCTATACCTAACAAAACTTTCCCTATCACCCCACCCACTTCATTCCATTGATGAGAAGCACCTCACCCCTTGCTGGAAATTCTCCCTGCCCCTCCCGAGCCCCTTCCGTGAGCTAAGGCTTCTTTCTGCTTTGAATTAAATGGCGCAAACTCTGGAGTTAGCCAGGAAAAGCCAACACAGCTTCCTCCACCCTAAATCCCCCATCTTCCGCCACGTGACTGGCTCCATCCAACTCTCTGCATCATTTTGAGAAAATAATCCAACATTTGACAGGCAGCCATTATAATGATAATTCCTCCCTACGGACTTACTGATTTCAGCATCCCCCCCAAGGCTGATGGAGTTATTTGCTGACCCAGGGAAAAAGATGATGTCAAAGGCTTGACATGTAAAAGAGAGGACAGCTGGAACCGAGGCACACAAGGAACACCACTAATAAGCCTATTCTAGAATTCTGGCAAACCCCACCACCTAATAACCGGTCACGAAAATAGATTTCGTAATGTATTTCTAGAAATGGAGGTTCAGTCATATAGTAGGCATGGCTAAGTTTCGTTTCATTCAAACCCTTCCTCCTGGGAGGAAACCAGTTTCCATTTGAGATGGTGTCTAATCTTTGCTTGATTTAACCTCAAACCTAGGGCAGGTTCCTCTAGATGGTGTGAAGCAGTTCCCTACCGAAAGACGTGTTTGAAACGCCTGTACTTTTACACGTATGGATTTCTGAGGCAAGTGAAAAAAGACCCAAATAGACCGAGAGCAGTTGCAATGAGTGACAACTAAGATGATCTGGGGAAGGGGAAAGATGTTTCCAGATGAGAAGAGAAAGAAAAATTGAAAAGAATAGCACTCTTCAGTCCGGGAAGACGGGGGGTGGGGGGTACTGGTTCACATGATTGAACTCAACAAAGCAAGAGGACGGGGGAAACACAGACTTGCTATTCACCAAATTCCACACCAGCAAGAAAAAAGGAATAGATCCACTGAAGCTTGAAGGTGAGAGCTTCAAAGCAAACAAAAGGAATTATTTTTTCACAGAGCGGTTAGTAAACATATGACTTTGACTTCTATGGGGAGTTGGGCAAGCCAGAAATCTCCTCAGGTTCAAGGGAAATTCGGCTAAATACATAGACGAGTGGTTAATAATGCCTTGCTAATGACGTTAGGGGTGCTAGATTGTCCATCTCTAAAATTTAGGATAGATATCAAGGAAGGGCTGCCATCCAGCGCTTAGAACAGTAGTAAGCATTTAACAAATACCATTATTATTATTTTTATTATTGTTACATGGTTCTGCCACTATTAGAAACAGAAGCCTGGTCTGGGGGACCATTGGTTTGATCCAGTCCAGGCAACTTGCGACTTAGGATACGTCAAGCTAAGGGGACCGGCATTTGGTATGGTATAGCATGGTATCTATTAAGTACTTACTAGAGTGTAAGCTCCTTGTGGGCAGGGAATGTGTCCGTTTAGTACTATATTGTACTCTCTCAAATTCTAATTACGGTGCTCTGCACACAGTAGGCATTCAATAAATAACAATAATAATAATAATTGTGGCACTTGGTAAGTGCTTATTATGTGCTAGGCACTGTACTAAGAGTTGGGGTAAAGACAAGCAAATAGGGTTGGACACAGTCCATGTCCCACGTGAGGCTCACAGTCCTGATCCCCATTTTACAGATGAGGTAACTGAGGCACAGAGAAGTGACTTGTCCAACGTCACACAGAGGACAAGTGGTGAAGCCGGGGTTAGAACACAGATCCTTCTGACTCCCAAGCCTGTGCTCTATCCATCAAGTCACACTGCTTCTCAATGTATTTACATGAATTTACAGCATTTCCAATTTTCACCATTTCAACATATCGATTTTGACTTGACAGCACAAGCCTCGTTGAAGGCCCTGTTTCAGGAATCTCAGGAGGCAGAGAGTTTGAGAACCCCAAGGAGATGGGAAAGCAACTTTAAAAGCTGGATGGGGAGGGTCAACGTTGAAGGGAAAGTTTAAAGCGGGTTGCGGAGGAGGGAGCAGAGGAGGAACTGAACCGTCCATTCTCCCTTTTAACATCCCAGTGGCTCAAAAAAGGCCAAGAGGAAGGGAGAGAAGGTAATAGAACAAGGAAATGGATGAACAAAGATAGAAGAAAGGCCAAGAGGAAGGGAGAGAAGTTAATAGAACAAGGAAATGGATGAACAAAGATAGTGATGAGTGTGAGGATGATTTCATCCCATTCCAGTGGCTGTAAAAGGCCAGAAGGAAAGGCGAGAGAGTGGCAGAACAAGGAAATGGATGAATGAAGCTGGTGATGGCTGTGAGGATGATTTCATCCCATCCCAGTGGCTCTGTAAAGGTCAAGAGAAAGGGAGAAAGGGTGATAGAACAAGGAAATGGACGAATGAAACCGGCAATGGCTGTGAGGATGATTTCGTCCCACCCCTGTGGACAGACTGTTTGGCTGGGACAATTTCTCTTGATGGAAAGAGAAAATCGGGAATACTGGGCCCCGGCCTCTCCCTATGCATCAAACAGAAATTCCCCTTGTGGTAAGACATTCTGGGACCCAGATGAGGATGCAGCATTGCCTAATGGCAAGAGCAAGGGCTTGGGAGTCATAGGTTGTGGGTTCTAATTCTGGCTCCGCCACTTGTCTGCTATGTGACCTTAGGCAAGCCACTTAACTTCTCTGTGCTTCAGTTACCTCATCTGTAAAAATGGGGATTAAGACTGTGAGCCCCACGTGGGACAACCTGATTACCTTGTATCTACCCCAGCGCTTAGTACAGTGCTTGGCATATAGTAAGCGCTGTACTGTCCGGTAACAATTACCAACGGAGTCAGGGACCAGGTACATGTCAAACTCACTGTGGGCAAGGGATTATTTGATTCCAAGGGAGAAGAGAAGTGGGTGTCCCACCGGTCCCCCCATCAGAGACCTTCCCTACCCCAACCTCCACCCAGGCCTTTATCTCCAGCTTCTTCCCTCCTTCTTCAGATCAATATTGGCGCTCGCTCCTCCTCTCGGGGAGGTGGATGAGTTGCAGGGCGATGGGAGGGGAGCCTTTAAAATCCAAACCAACTCCTCATCCCCAGCTCAGGGATAACTGCAGGAAGCCAGCTACCTGGCTTCAATCCTGGTTGTGCCCTCAGCTGGTAAACCAATTCGCAGAAACATCAGTCATCTCAACCACGAGAGAGTAGCAGGAATAATAATAAGGATAATTATGGTGGTTATTACTAGATACCAAAAATTAAGATTTAGAAAAAATTATCATACTTGTTAAAGTTTACTAGGTGCTAAGCATTGCATTGAGTGCTGGGGTAGATATAAATTAATCAGGCTGCACACAGTCCCTGTCCCACATGGGGCTCACAGTCTAAGTAGGAGGTAGAGGAGGTATTTAAACCCTATTTTACAGAAGAAGTAACTGAGGTACAGAGAAGCAAAATGACTTGTCCAAGGTCACAGAGCAGACACGTAGCAGAGCTGGGATTGGAACCCAGGGCTTCTGACTCCCAGGTCCTGCTCTTTTCACTAGGCCACGGTGCTTCTCTGCCGCCAAGCCCTGCACTAAGCACTGGAGTAGATACACTAGAGTTAGATGAGGCACAGTCCCTGTCCCATACAGTGCTCACTGCCTTGAGCACTGGGAGACTGGGTAAATTTCCCTCATTTCATGAATGAGGCACAGAGAGTTGAAGTGACATGCCAATGTCACAGTGTCACAGCAGGCCAGTGTCAGAGCTGGAATTTCAATCCAGGCCTCCTGACTCCCAGACCCCTGCCCTAGCCATCAGGCCACCCCGTCTCCCCATAGTTGTAGTGATGGTATATATCCTGAGCGCCTCCTTTGTGCCGATCGCTGGAGGGAATACGAAATAAGTGAACCCGGGCACCATCTGTGAACCAAAAAGGACTCATGATCTCAGTGGGAGGAGACGGGAGCAGACATTTTATGCCGAGAAAAGCATATTATGCCAAGAAAAGGAGAAATTAACCCCTCAGCGAGGCTCAGACAACAGGAGCACTTAGAAAACAAGAATCAACAGCACGGCATTAGGAACAAATAAACAGACCTCAGAAGAGGGCATACCTTCCCCATGCCACATTCGGTCCGTGGGCTCAAACCACTGTAGCGAGGGTGGAATCTGAGCCCCTCTGGTGACTGGTGGGTAGAGGGAGGCCGTTTAGAGCCCGAGAAGGCTCGTCAGTGTGGTAGAGCCCAGGGTGGTAGAGCCCAGGGTGGAAAAGCCCAGCTTCACGGCCCCCAGGGTGGTAAAGCCGGGGTGGAAGGGCTCAGAGTGGCGGAACTTAGCAGCAGTTCTGCCATGGCAGCTCTGAGTGGAAGCTAGTTGGAATAATCTCCAAAACCTCTGGAAAGCGGAACAGAATTGGCCTCATATTTGAGAGCAGGAATCTTATCTAATATCCCAAATTTTGATGATCAGAACAAGTCAACGACACATCTGGATAACCAGATTTCAACTGTAGCTACTCCGGGAGAGCTTTTGGTGATTGTTTCCTCTACAGAACCTCTAGTCCTGGTCTTTCCAATTGAGTCTCACATGCTCTGGACCGGGCCAGGTCTGTTTCTGTTGAGAGAGCGGGGGCAAAAGGGGAGTGGGAAGGCTAAAGGGCAGTTCACTGCAGACTGACCGTAAGCTCCTTGTGGGCGGGGATCCACATCCATCTGGCAAACACTTAGAGAGGTTTTCACTCAGAAACCTTCCCCACCGATGATATAGCCCCAGCAGAACTCCCCTACCTCTGGCTTTACCTCCTACCACAGTGAGCTGTGACTTGGCGAGGAGAGCTCTTACTTTGAATTATTATTTTTCTTTTTTGGACCCGAGACACCGAACTGAATCTTGGCTTTGGAACTCGAGGCCCAGGTAGAAGCATGAGGGATGCGTCTTCCGCCGGCTGCCTGTTAATCCTGCCAATTCCACGGGGCCGCAAGGCCTCCGGTAAAGGAGAAAGCAGAGCGGGGGCTTCATTGTGAGCGCTCTCTTCCTTGCGAGCTGAAGTCAGCCTCCTGTCGAGGGCCCAGCCATCCCTGTCTGGCCGCTGCGAGATTCAAACAAAGGCTCTGCTGCTAACTCGGTTACATCATCGGCTTCTGCTCCGCAAGGATCTGGGTGATTAGCATATCAACAGGGACAGGGGACGGTCATTTCTACACAAGCCGGCTACACGAGGCTGCCCTTCTCCTAACGAGACTCCCATAAAATGGTACGGTTGTCCACTCTCAAAGCCGGAGGGCTATTTAGTTCCATCAGGTTTGGTTTTCTTCAGATAGTAGATGTCTCCCCCCCCCCCACCAACTGATCATCATTCCCTCCCCTGGACTCTTCCTCCTAATGCCAGCCTGCTTTCTGTAAAGTGGAAGATGATGCCAGCTGGCACAGACAGAATAGCTGCACTCTCCCACTGGGGTGGGGATTTAGTCTTGGGTGTTTAGAGTAGGAGCTTTTCACAAACAAGGGAACGGCACTCCTATCGTCATCGGTGGGCCAAAAGTGGTGGAGCAAATGGTTTTAAGCAGGTTTAATGGAAGGATTTGACTTCTGAATAGGAGTGGGCATGCATGGGCCAGGAGGGGTGAGTACAGTAATTACAAAAAGTACGATGATGGTATTTGTTAAGCGCTTACTGTGTGCCAAGCACCGTTCTAAGCGCTGGAGTATGAGGGCAGGGTAGGGTGGTACTATATTCTCATGGCTCATACAGAAGCAGCCCGGTGTAGTGGACAGAGCGCAGGCCTGGGAGTCAGAGGTTCACGGGTTCATATACTGGCTCCGCCAGTTGTCTGCTGTGTGACTGTGGGCAAGTCACTTCACTTCTCTGACTCTCAGTTACCTCATCTGTAAAATGGAGATTGAGACTGTGAGCCCTACGTGGGCCAAGGATCGTGTCCGACCTGATTTGCTTGTATCCACCCAAGTGCCTAGTACAGTGCCTGGCACATAGTAAGCACTTAACAAATACTATTGTAATATATAATATATATATTTATATAATTATTATTAGGAAGCTGCCATGTTTCAGGTCAATTCAGGGGTTGGTGGCTCACATTTGGCTTCAGGAGGGAAAGTGAAGGATGTTTGGGGCGAAAGTTTAGTAGTGCACGGCTCAGTGGAAAGAGCCCGGGCTTGGGAGCCAGAGGTCATGGGTTCGAATCCCGGCTCTGTCTCTTGTCAGCTGTGTGACTGTGGGCAAGTCACTTGACTTCTCTGTGCCTCAGTAACCTCATCTGTAAAATGGAGATTAACTGTGAGCCTCACGTGGAACAACCTGATTACCCTGTATCTACCCCAGTGTTTAGAACAGTGCTCTGCACATAGTGAGCACTTAACAAATACCAACAGTATTATTATTAAACTCTTGATCGGGCATCGCATTTCATAATTAAGGAAGAAATCATGTAGTGAGTTCAATAATCTCGGCCAGCTTTCTCAGCAAGGGGAAAATTCAGCTTTGTCTGCTTTGTCAGAAGAAGAAGAGAAACACGCTCCTTCCTGGAGCTTGCACAAAAAGCATGCTGGAAAATTTTTATAATGCAACGTTGTTGCGCTTTTGAATGATTCATTAGCTCTCAGTAAACATATCTGTTATTCAGGGATTGCTCCCCTGATTCTCTCACCAACATTCGTCAACACTAGAGCAGCGCGCTGGGCCATAAAAAAAAACCCAACCCATAATGGCCCTGGTCACGTAACTCAACTACCCGCTATAGTTATCCGGTTTGTGACTCGGATTCCGCGAGTGTCTTTTCAGTTTCTTTTCCTTATTCTTCCTTCTCTGCAAACCTTTCCAAGGCAGGAAGAGGTAGCATGGTCTAGTGCCTAGAGCCCGGGCCTGGGAGTCAGGAGGGCCTGGGTTCTAACCCTGGCTCTGCCACTTGTCTGCTGTGTGACCTTGGGCAAGTTACTTAAGTCTCTGGGCCAGAGTTACCTTACCTGTAAAATGGGGATTAAGACTGTGAGCCCCATATGGGACAGAGACTGTATCCAACCTGATAATTTGGTAACTAACCCAGTGCTTAGTACAGTGCGTGGCACCTAGTAAGCGCTCACCAAATACCATAAAAAAAAAAGGTCAAGGCTCCATTCAGTACCAGGGACACTTCCCACGAGGAAAAGGGATGAAGTGACTGAATACGCACACAGTTCTGGGCTGGATTTTATGCCGAGCTCTCTAATTTTCAAAGACAACATCCCCGACTGTAAGTTCCTATTCGGCTGAGCAAGTCTGTCTGAAACACAAATGTGGAACCAACAAAACCTCCCTCGGTTACTGTACTGAGAGGTAAAGGGTTCACTGGGTAAGATCTTCCTATGGTGCCTCTACCATCCTGGTCGCGATCAGAGGTGAGAATCGTCTCTCGGGGGTCACCTTCCCTGATGGGACAGCTGACAACTCACATCAACAGAATTTAAGTCTGAGAAAATTTCCGGCCCCCTTTGTTCCAATCAGACATTCCTAATGTTCCCTGTACCACCTCTAGGACTCAATCAATGGTCTTTACTGGGCACCTACTGTGTGCAAATCACTGTACTAAGCGCTTGGGAGAGTACAATACAACAAATTTGGTAGGCGCATTCCCTGTCCGCACAGGAATGGGGATCGGATCGGGATCTTAAGGAATCTGAAGGTCCAAAGTTGGCCACCCCAGCTACTGGTTTAGAACTCTACAAGTCTACATGTGGTGGATTTAAATGTCTCTTCCACCCCGATGACTCTCCACAGTCGGTCAGTCAATTTGAGTGCTGACTGTGTGCAGAGCACTTTACTAAGCACTTGGGAGAGTACAGTATAACAATAACCAGACACATTCCCTACCCACAACCAGCTTCCAGTCTAGAGGGGGAGACAGACATTAATATAAACAAATTACCGATATGTACATAAGTGCCGTGGGGATGGGAGCAGGGGACGAATAAAGGGAGCAAGTCAGGGCGATGCAGAGAGGAGTGGAAGAAGAGGAAGAGGGCTTAGTCAGGGAAGGCCTCTTGGAGGAGATGTGCCTTCAATAGGCTTTGAAGGGGGAGGCGGGGGAGGAATTGTATGTCGGACATGAGGAGGTAGGGTGGTCCAGGCTGGAGACAGGATGTGGGTGAGAGGTCGGCGATCAGACAGACGAGATTGAGGAAAAGCAACAAAGTTAGCATTAGAGGAGTGAAGTGCGTGGGCTGGGCTGTAGTAAAAGAAGCAAGGCTGATCGAACCTAGCAGACATCTTAGTTCAGTGGGGAATGCAGCAGGCTTGAGATTGGGATCTAAGGGGGATGTTAGTTCAGACAGAGGCTCCAGCTGAGCGTAAAGGGCCCATTCACCCCTGGCAGGAAGGATCCCAGAGCCCTCCATCTCCAATAAAGGGCGGGGGACTTAGCCATGTGGAACTTGGAGGTGAAAAGAGATGTACAAATCAAAGGAATTGCCTGGGGAAGGAAATAAAGCACACTGAACAAGGCTTGGCAGTGGAAACTATGAGGTGTCCGCAGGGAATTTAGATGACCATTTACCCACAAGTGGGAGTTACACAACCAGGAGTCCACATAAACAGCCTGGCATCTGGAGGGGTGAATATAAAACAATAAGGACTCCTCTTCTGTCTGTGGCACTTAAGGCAAGCCCTTCATTTCAAACTATGACCCATGGCCAAGGTCAGTATAACCCACAAAAAAAAATAAAAATGGAGCCACTGTATCTCCCCCCCAACGCAGACTCTAAGCTTCGCGTCTACCAACTCTACTGGATTATCCTTTCCCAAGCATAAGAGGTAGTGATCTTTTGCTTCACTCCTCTGGTTCCTGCTCAGAACACACACACCAAATGGCTTAAAAATAGACTGTCCATGTGAACTTAGCCTGGGGTTTTGGTAAACGGTCCTGGGTCATTTTAAGAAACTGAAAATGTCCTGCTTTGGAAGCTGTCCAGAAAATACACCGGCCTACCTTGCACCCACTCCCAGCTGCTCCTACTTACTTTTATGTTTGGAGTTCCTCATCTAGACTTTTGCATGCTCGGTCCACATTCAGGGTCCTGGGGGACTTTCACCTCAACTTCCCTCAGTTCTGGTACTAGTCTGAGAGGGAAGGGGAAGGTGTTCTGATGGCACAGCTTTCACCAAAGCAATATGACCGGCCGGCTGAAAGATGGGGTGATCCAGAGATGCTCACCCACTTCTCCATTGGGCTGCTGTCTCGCAAAACCTCGTTAAGGAAAACTCAGTCTGTGGCACTCAACCATCCAGAGATGGAGTGTAGGGGCACAGACTGATTTTTAGACAATGTGGTATTGAGACACAGAGTCCGTGTGCGACTTTCTCTCTTTACTGCTGTATTGTACTTTCCAAGCGCTTAGTACAGTGCTCTGCACACAATAAGCAATTGATAACTACGATCGAATGAATCACGAGCTCACTGTGAGCAGGGAATGTGTCTGCTTATTTTTATTTTGTAGTCTCCTGAGCACTTAGTCCTCTGCACACACCAACCAGTCAATAAATTCGATTGGACGATTGAATGAATGAAGAGTCTAAGCAGGCTTATGTCGTTGGAAGAATGGTTCTCAATTCCCTTATTGTGCTCGGTCCACAACGTGTATGTGATTAACTTGTATCTACCCCAGTGCTTAGAAGAGTGCTTGGCACGTAGTAAGTAAAGTATTATTATTATTATATTACAGCATGGCACAAGTGAGTGCTCAGCATCATTTCCCCCAGGACCCTGCCCTTCTTGACTGCCAGCAGAGAGAATGGATCAAGCGGTAGGCTTGGGAAAGGTGGGATGATGGAAAAAAAGCGCTATTTTGAATAGAACTGGATGTTCAAAGCTGCAGACATCGCCCCCACCCCCGCGCCCCCCAGGCTCCATTGGAAATGCTGAGCTGGGAAACTGGCTGCCAGGTTTCTCCTCCGTGTGCTCGCTGGAGATACACGGAAGAGAGCAGGACAGATTTATTTCTCGTCCCTTGGCCTCCCGCTGGGCTTGGAGCACCAAAGTGCATCCTTCTCACCGTTTAGAGAGGGAGGGAAGGTGTCGCTATCTTCAAATATCTGGGAATGAACAAACACTCCTCAGCATAGAGGAGGGCAGGGAGAAGAGGACCAAAATGGTATCTTTCGGTTCAGATTCCTGTTACAAGTCTGACTTTGATTCGGCTCCCTGTGATTAACCAAAACGAGGGAAAGACAAATAAAAATTGTGCCCAGCTGTTTCAAACTGACAGACCTGACCTCCCCAAGAGGAGGGCTCTTTGTGCTGGGGATGGGGTTGCCTAGCAACCGAGCCTTGCAGCTGCCAGGCTACAAAAAAGTAGGAGCCTGACTTACAGAGAGGAAGACTGGGTAAGGAGGGTGGGGCGGGGACTGCATCAATCTTACTGCATCTTGGGTCCTAAATACCCGAGGCCTGGGCAAAAAAATCATTACCAGGGACCCCCAGCTGCTGAATTAGTCCCCCAGACCTGCCCCTCGGTGCCAGTGACCTTCAGTCAGCTCTCCAGGCCCAGGGCTGGTGACGCCAGCGGGGACTCCAGAAGGAGCAAATGAGGGGAGAGTAGAAATGGAAGGGCTCTCGGCGCCCAGAGGTCATCAGGAGATGTGACTCCCTCCCCTCCTCAAATGGAAGGACCGACAAATGTCCTCTTTGGGACACCTTGACTGGCGCCATGGAGATTGAGAGGGGTTGGGTCGAGGTTTGCGGATTTATTAAGGATGTGGACAGGGTGCAGTGGTGATCGTTGACCACCAAATGGCACGGCATTAGAATGAGGGGCACCCACTGTCGCTCGATGACGGCAGTTCCCAAGCCAAAAGGAAACGCTTTCTCCAAATTTTGGGGGTGGGGGGCCCTGAGGATGTTGGTCAATGTATGGAATTCATTACCACAGGAAGTTGTTCAAACTTTAGGTTCCGGAAAGGTTCGAATAAATACATGGATGAGCGGTCCCTAATGAGTAACTAGAGGAAAAATTATGGATATTCAGTGGCCCATCTTGATAATAATGATAGCATTTGTTAAGCTCTTACTATGTGCCAGGCACTTTATTAAGCTCTGGGAGGGATAGAAACGAATTGAATTGGACACAGTCCCTGTCCCACGTGGGACTCACAGTCTTAATCCCCATTTTACAGATGAGGTAACTGAGGCCCACAGAAATGCAGTGACAGGAGACACGTAGCAGAACCAGGATTAGAACCTATGACCTTCTGACTCCCGGGCCCGTGCTTTATCCACTATGCCACGCTGCTTCCTGAACAGAGAATACTGAATGGACTGGACCACGGGTCTGACTCCATAATGTCATGGCTGAGGGTTTATTTCAAGGGAACATTCCCACCGCTTAGTACAGTGCTCTGCACATAGTAAGTGCTCAATAAATACTATTGAAAGAATGAACAAGGGAATGAAGATCAAACAGACTAGATGTGAAAGACATGCCCACGTGAGAGAGGACTGGGGTGGAGATGGAGCAGGATGTGAGGAGAAAGGGGGATTCAATCAGTCAATCGGTGGTATTTATTGAGCACTTGTGTGCAGCGCACTGTACTAAGTGGTTGGGAAAGCAGCCTTGCAATAGAGTTAGTAGACATGATCCCGGCCCTCAAGGAGTTTACAGTCTGGTGGGAAAAGAGATTACAGTCTCGGCTCTTATCTTCATTCATTCAGTCATATTTATTGAGTGCTGACTGTGTGCAGAGCACTGTACCTACCGCTTGGGAATGTACAATGCAATAATAAACAGTGATATTGACATTACCCACTGCTAAAGTCTTCCTGTGGATGACAATACTGCTTCTATAGATTATCAGGCAACCAGGTAGAGGCTTTACATTTTGGGTTGTGAAGACGCTAATAAGTGATGAAATGCTAGTTTTTGGTCCTAACCTTCAATTCTGAGACTTCTCAATTCCTACTCTTCAGTTTTCTAGACCTGCAGCCCTGGTCAATTAGGGGCTTTCTAATTCTTTGTCCCCCTCCACCCTTCAGCACGACCTCAACTTCCCATTTTACCCTTGTACATTACATACTCTACAATTTAATTACTTCTTCATCCTACCTATAAGTTTTTGTGTATCTCCCCTATGTGGGGAGAGACCATGTCTCCTACAACTATTTGATTCTCCCAAGTGCTAAGAATAGTGCTCTGTACTCAGAGGCTGCTCAATAAATACCCCTGATTAATTGATTGAGGTCTAGAGCCCTGCAAGTCCTCAGTGCACTGTACTAAGCGCTTGGAATGTACAATTGGGCAACAGATAGAGACAATCCCTGCCCAATGATGGGCTCACAGTCTAAACGGGGGAGACAGACAGCAAAGCAAAAGAGAACAAAACAAAAACAAGACAAATCATCAAGACACATAGAATCAAGGGGATGTACACCTCATTAACAAAATAAATAGGGTAATAAATAATATATACAAATAACATATACAAATGAGCACAGTGCTGAGGGGAGGAGAGAGGGAGCAGAGGGAAATGGGGGCTCAGTCTGGGAAGGCCTCTTGGAGGAGGTGAGCTATCAGGAGGGCTTAGTAGGTATTAGTTCACCTGATTCTCCACCAGGAAGCCTCGCTGAATCCCTCCTGTCTGCAATCTTGAAATATCTGGGAATGAACAGACACTCCTTGGCATCTGTCTCTTGGAAGGAAAAGAAATTGGAGGGGCAAACACATCCTGGAAATCACCATTAAAGAATGTCCTAGACCGAGGAAGTGCAGGGAAGAGGAAGGAGAGAGGGAAGTTGAGAGAGAAAGGAAGGTGAGTAGGAGGTGATGTCATAGTAAACACTTTCTTCTGTACTTTACGTTTCCAATCAGAAAAAAAGTGCTGACATTTCTGAAATTCCTTGCTTTTTTCAAATTGAAAAGTCCAAATGATCATTATTTGAACAAAGCTTTTATCACTTCAAAGCAGATCAGCCCTTCCCCTAGATTTTCTTTCGACTCTGAAATGCAAATAATGAAAGTAAACTTTAACTCTGGTTATCTAAAGGAGAAAATACCCAGAACCCGTCACGCTGAAAATCAGGCAGGTGATTCCAATTAAGCAGTAGAAGAATGGTGCTCTGACTTACAACTGGCATTAAAAAGACACAGACCTCATTTCTAATCCATTCCAATGGGCTTCTGAGTATGAAAGAATAATATTCTTGCTTCCTGTTGTGGCTTGCTAATTCAGGTGTCAGACATTCATTCAATCATATTTATTGAGCGCTTAACTGTGTGCAGAGCACTGTACTAAGAGCTTGTAAGCACCTGCAATCCAACAGTCTGCCAGCAATGGATACGGCTCTTGATAGGCACAATCGTACTACTGTTTGTGAAAATGAGGGAAGATTAAATGGGTTCCAACACTTGGAATTAAGGTTTTTCTTGATTCTCATCTGCTCCTCTATATCCTTCTCACACAGATGAAGGTATCTGTCCCAGTTGTGACCCAACTCAGACGTATCAGTGTTTATGGGATACACTGTCACTGCTTCTGCTGCATTTGACCATACATGGATCTACTGAAGAAAAGGATTTAAAGAAAAGAGGGGAACACTTTGTTTTAACTATTAGGTTTATAGCAAGGCAAATCCAAAACACTCCCTGTTTTCTGAAAAGCCTGCAGCATAATGCCAGTGTCCTACCTTTCTAAAGGCAGAATTGTCTTCATGAATTATACCTTTCCTTTGTCATGGGCAATAAATATTCTCATTTGCTAGAAACAGATACACTTGGACAGAGTAAAGGATGCCCACTACGTTAAACCAGGGAATCCAAATTTAGATTTAGCATTCCGAACACACCAAGTTCCTTAAAAGCTGAAAGGGATAAGTCTAAACTACTGTAGGAGGACAGGTTCGGGAGAATGGGAAAGGCTGCGTATAGAATGTGTGTTTTTTGAATCTTAAATAGCTGGCAGTTCTCTCCATTTAAATCCTCCAGGAGAAAAACCATGGAAGAGTTGTGATCAACATCAAAACCAACATTACACCTGAATTAACATCACCACCGCTATTACTAAAATTACAGTGATGATAATAATAACAATGAACACATTTATTAAGGGCCTCCTAAGTGCTGCAATAAACTGCATGTTGGCCTCCCGGACTCTAGCCTTTACCCATTTCCAACCCATCCTATGTGTAGCAACAGGAATCATCTCACAATCCCAGAGTGGCATCTGTTACCCCCACTTCCAAACTCCTAACAGCCAAAGGACTTCTATTACCTAACCCCCTGCATCCTCCACCATATGAGTTTATCAAGCAATATCATTTACTGAGCATACTCTGTGTGAAGACCACTGTATTAAGCACTTGGGGGAGTGTGCTAGAATTAGGAGATATGACTCAAGCTCCCAAGGAGTCAACAGTGTGGCAGGGGAAGACAGATGTTAAAATGAATTCTACTCTATTGCTTCCTGGTACCAGTAAATAATAAAAATAATTTTTAAAAAAAGATGAAAAGAAAGATATGTACAGAAATGTTATGGGAGTTTTGTAGATGCAAAGGCTTAGTTTGATGCTGAAGTGGTAACTGTCAGGGATCTGGGGTGGGAAGACCAGAGATGAATCAGGGAAGGCCCATTGGAGGAGCCGTGGTTTCAGAAGAGAAGCAGCGTGGCCTAGTGGAGAAAGCACAGGCCTGGGAGTCAGAAGGACCTGGGTTCTAATCCTGCTTCCTGTGCTTCTCTGCTGTGTGAACTCAATTACCTCATCTGAAAAATGGGGATAAAGACTGTGAGCTCCATGTGGGACATGGAATGTGTCCAACCGGATTACCTTGTATCTACCTCAGTGCTTAGAACAGTGCCTGACAGATAGTAAGCGCTTAACAAAAACATTAAAAAAAGAAGGGCCTTTGAGACGAGGGCCTGGTAGTGGTCTGCCAGATGTGAAGGGACAGGGAAGTTCCCGGCAGAAGGGAGGGGGCCAAGCAAGAGGTCGGTGACAGAAGAAACCAGAGCAAGGCACTGTGAGTAGGTTGGCTTGAGTGGAATGAGGCAGGAGAGTTGGGGTGAAGTTGAAAAAAATCAGTGATAAGTAATGGGGAAAGAGCTAACTGAGTTTCTTCTTGACCCTGAGAGAAATGGATAACCACTGGAGGATTCTGAGGAGTGGAAAGATGTGCACAGAATGACATGTTAGAAAAATTCTCGGAGCAGCAGAGTGAAGTTTGGACTGCAGAAGGGAGAGGCTGGAGGCAGGGTGACCAGTGCAGGGCTGAAGCAGTAGTCGAGGCGGGACCATTAAGCACCTAGATTGACGTGGTGGCCGTTTGGAAGAAAAGAGAGGGGCGGATTCTGGAAACGTTGTGGCAGAAGAACCAAGGGGATTTGGTGACAGAGCAAATGTATGGGTTGAAAGAGAGAAACGCGTCAAGGATAATACCAAAGTTGCAGGCTTCATGACCAGGGAAGACGGTAGTACTGCCGCCAAGCCTGTTGGGCAACGTAGGTGGGGAGGATCTGGATGGGAAGATGAATTCGGTCTTGGACCTTGTCGAGCTTGAGGGGCCAGAAAGAGACCCATATAGAGATGGCTCAGAGGCAGGAAATGCAAGACTGCCAGCAGGTCATGGCTAGCGAGGTAGATTTGGGAATCAGCTGCCCAGGAGTGATTATTGAAGCCGGGGTAGTGGACGAGCTCCCCAAGGGAGTGGGTATTAATTTAGAAGACAAAGCACCCCAGAAATGAGCCTGGAGGGACTCCCAGAGGTTGAGTAGGGAGCAGAGGAAGAACCGGCAAACACCACTGAAAAGGAGGGGGCAGAGAGGTAGGAGGAGAACCAGGAGAGGACAGTATCAGAAAACCTAGCATGAGCATGAGACAGCATTGTCTAAAGGATAGAGCACTGGCCTGGGAGTCAGAAGGACCCGGGTTGTAATCCTGGCTCCACTAGTTGTCTGCCGTGTAACACTGAGCAAGTCATTTCACTTCTCTGGGCCTCAGTTACCGCATCTTCTAAAATAGGGTTAAGAGTGTGAGCTCCATGTGGGACAGGGACTGTGTCCAACCTGATTAACTTGTGTCTACCTAAGTGCTTAGAACAGTGCTTGGCACGTAATATGCGCTTAATAAGTACTGTTATTATCACCATTATTATTATTATTATCACTATTAGGTTGGGAACAGTCCCTTTCCCACAAAGGGCTCACAGTCTTAATACCCATTTGACAGGTGAGGCACAGAGAAGTGAAATGACTTGCTCCAGGTCACACAGCAGACAAGTGGTGTAGCTAGGATTAGAAGCCAGGTCCATCTGTCTCCCAGGCCTCTGCTCTATCCACTAAGCCACGCTGCTTCTAATTATCTACCCCGGTGCTTTGTACAATGCCTGGCACATAGTAAGGACTTAACAAATGCCACGAAAAAAAGGACAAGTGTTTTCAGAAGGGGTGATCCACGGTGGTAGAGGCAGCTAAGAGGTCCCAGAAAATGAGGATGGATTCCAACACCTGCTCTCCAAACGTGCCAGGTAAAAGCAACATTCCAAGTAGTAAGTAAACACCAAGCCTCAGCCCCCTCTCCAATTTCCAGGCAAGCACAGCCTTACTTATCACTGCTTGAGAAGCATTGTGGCCTAATGGATAGACCACGGGCCTGGGAGTCAGAAGGACCTGGGTTCCAGTCCCAGATCCGCCCCTTGTCTGCTGTGTAACTTTGGGCAAGTCACTTAACTTCTCTATGCCTCAGTTCCCTCATCTGTAAAAAATGGAGATTAAGACCGTGAACCCCATGTCAGACACGGACTGTTTCCAACCTGATAACACTGTATCTACCCCAGTGCTTAGAAAAGCGCCTGGCACACAGTAAGTGCTTAACAAATAGCATAAAAAAAAACTTGGCATCTGACAGGACTGGTTTCCTACTCCATTCTTTCTGCCCTTGGGTCCTTATTGACCAGGTTGCATGCCTGGCTCTGTGTGTTGAGCATTTGGCCAAGAGTTACTGAATGATTCAGTTAAATGTTCCCCAACCGCCAGATGAACGCTCCTACTAGCAAGCTTGGAAGGACTTTACCTTGTAAACTGATTTTTACACATATCGTCCTAGCTGGAAGTGGCTCCCTAAACCAATAGACCAGAGTGATGGCATCTCCGGAGTCTTTACGGAGTTATTTATTCACAGGCTTTCATTCGCTCCGGTGGCACGGGAGGTTCCAAGGGAGCAGTTTCAACCCTGAGTGGCATTTTAGTTTCCGGAAATGGGCATTCCGTTTTCTCTCGATCCAGTAGTGGGCCCAGAGTTGAGCATTTTAACCTTTTGGCCATCTTACCCTTTGGAAAGCCTCGGGCGAGGAGCCACCATTATTTTTAGCAGATTCCGATATCCTTCTCTGCCACGGCTGCGGAAACAATGCGGCAGTCTACAGAGTGTTCGACTGTGAGACGCCCCACCCTCTCCGCCTCCCACCTGCCCAACAAGTCACTCTGGGACTTCGCTCCCCACTTGTCTTGGGCTAGTGAAGCTGAGGGGGTTAGAAGCCACGATGGGCCTCGGTCCACTGGACCACCAAGTGACACCACTGCTAATCCCAGCCTCCTCTTACTCTGCATGATCCTGGGGCTTTGCCCTTGGGAGTAAGGCCAAGAAGTTTTCAGCCAGCAGCCCTCCCCAAGGTTAAGAACACCGGGAAGACCGGATGGAGCGGATGTGGTTTCTGGATTCGGGAAAGCCTGGTTGATAGGAAGCCCCAAAACGGCACCTTCAACCACAATCCTCTGGGGGTCTTTCCGTGTTCCCTGTGTCTACTTATGCTATTTTGTCAGTGTTTTAAATCCTTCCTCATGTGCCTTTCGCCAACCTCCCAGCCCCTCTTTTAGATTGGGAGCCCATTTGAGGGCCAGGAAGGAGCCTTGGTTGCCCTTAATGGAATTCCTTCCCAGCCCACCAGTCCAGGGCTCTGCACAGAATAGGCATTCAATAAAAACCGTTGAATGAAAGAAGGCATCAATGCATGAAAGAGTGACTTGACAAATGAACTGAATGAACGTGGCACAACTGGATTATTGGTAGGCCTGGTGTACTTTAATTTTCTTATCCAACATACGCTTCCTCCCAAGTTTACCAAGATCGGGGGACCTACCTAAACTGAGCATGCTCCAGTTTGATTGTGGCTGTCCAAATACCAGAAGAGGTGAAAGCAGTTGAGGGTCAATGAAAGGACTGTGGACCAGTTTAACCAAAATAGCCCCAGTTCTAAGATATTTGGGGTTTTTGGTTTGTTTGTTCATTTTTCTGACACTCCTGAAGTAGCCTACAAAAATCTACGCTGCTCAGTTAAAAGCAGGATGACTGGTCACTCTAATTCTAAGTAATAATTATGGTATTTGTTAAGCTTACTATATGCCAGGCACTGTACTAAGCGCTGGGGTCGGTACAAACAAATCGGTGTGGACACAGTCCCGGTCCCACGGAGGACTCACAGTCTTAGTCCCCATTTTACAGATGAGGTAACTGAGGCACAGAGAAGTGAAGTGACTTGCCTAAGGTCACAGGGCAGGCAAGTGGCAGAGCCAGCATTAGAACCCATGACCTTCTGACTCCCAGGCCCGTGTACGTATATGTTATAACTAAATGTATATGCTATATCAATCACACATATATCTGTTCTCTCTCTTCCTGCCGTACCTCAAGCTCAGTATATCCCACACTGAAGTCTTCGCCTTGTCTCCCAAATCCTCTACTCCACCTAATCCTCCCGTCGCATCTGCTAACACCTTCCATCCCATTTCTCAAGCCTGAAACCTTGACATTACCTATGATTCTTCCCTCCCTTTCAACCCGCATAATCAGTCTGCTACCAAGTCCCTCTGGTTTATTTCTCCCATTTTCCTCTCTAGATTGTAAGCTCACTGTGGCCACGGAATGTGTCTACCATTGTACTCCCACAAGAGATTAGTACGGTGTTCTGCCCAGGAAGCACTCAATAAATACTACTGATGGATTGATTGACTGATTTCCACAATTTTCCCCTTCCTCTCTATCCAAATGGCTACCATGCTGGTTCAGGCATTTGTCATAGAGAAACAGTGTGGCTCAATGGAAAGAGCCCGGGCTTGGGAGTCAGAGGTCGTGGGTTCTAATCCTGGCTCCGCCGCTTGCCAGCTGTGTGACTTTGGGCAAGTCACTTCACATCTCTGAGCCTCAGTTCCCTCATCTGTAAAATGGGGATGAAGACTGTGAGCCCCAAGTGGGACAACCTGATCACCTTATATCCCCCCCAGTGCTTAGAACAGTGCTTGGCACTGCATGTAATGCATGTAGTAGGCACTTAACAAATCCATCATCATTATTATCTCGGCTTGACTAATGCATCAGTCTCCCCGTTGACCATTCTGCTTCCTCTCCCTCCCCTCTGCAAGCAACATGAGGGCGGGGACATGCCTCCCAACTTTACTGTGCGGTTCCAAGCACTTAGTTCAGTGTTCTGCACATAGGAGGTGCTCAATAAATACTTTGGATTGACTGATCGACTGAGGCCTCACAAGGGAAAGCTTCCAGCATCTCTGGGAGCTAGCCTCTGGCCCAGGCAACCAAATTGGCATGCCTGAAACCCCTGGGCCAGCCCCGGGCCACTCCACAACGAAATGAAGAGTGATGGGGCCTAGCATCGGATTGTGAGGTTCACAGCGTGGGGCACAACAACCCTCCCGTCCAACCCACATAGAGTCGAGGTGCCCCATGGGACTATGGGAATGTGCATAGAAAGCACTCAAGGGATTAGAAGCAGCACCCATCTCTATTCACTGAGTTCACTGTGCCGGACTTGTCCTGTTCGATTTGGACCTTGCCCCGCCCCGAAACATCTCCAGGATGAGTTCTACGTGCTTAGCAGCTTGGTGGGTAAAGCCAGCTGCAGCCCATCCCAGAGCTTTCCATCCTTCCAGGGCTGCTGTTGCTAAGGGAGACCTTATATGTCTCGAGACAGACAGGTCTATATGAATCAATGCTAAAAATAGATTGAACCGCCCTGGTCCTGCTTGTCGGAGCTCTGGAAATCAGTGTCTTCGGGGGGGCTGCAGGGTGGAAAATGCAATCAGTTCTCCATTGGGAACTGAAATCCGCACCCACAGTTCCATTTTCATTTGCGCTCAAAAGCTTCCTGCAACTTCAAAGTCAGTCAATCAATCGTATTTATTGAGCACCTACTATGTGCCCAGCACCGTACTAAGCGCTTGGGAGAGTACAAGACACCAGAATTAGCAGACACAATCCCTACCCAAAGCAAGCTTATAGTCTAGGGGGGGCAGACATTGCTATGAATAAGTAATTTATAATATATAATTTAAAGATATTAACATAATTTTTGTGGGGGTGGGGTGAATATCAAGTGTCCAAAGGTCACAGATTGCGGTGCAGAAGAGATGCAGAAGGGAGACAGAGCTGGGGAAAAGAGGGCTTAATCGGGGTGGGCCTCTTGGAGGAGATGAGACCCTAGTAACATTTTGAAGGTGGAGAGAGTGGTGGCCTGGTGATCATGGAGGGGGAGGGAGTTCCAGGCTAGGGGAGGATGTAGGAAAGGGGTTGGAGGTGAAATAGATGAGACTGGAGCACAGTGAGTAGGCTGGCACTAAAGGGGTGGAATGTGCAGGCTGATCTGTAGTAGGAGAGGTAGGGTCGGGGTGAGCTGATTGAGAGCTTTAAAGCCAATGGTGAGAGTTTCTGTTTGAATGGGCAAACAGATGGGCAGCCACTGGAGGATCTCGAGGAGTGGGGAGACATGATTTGAAGTTTTTGTTGATAAATGATTCTTGCAGTAGAGTGAAGTATGGATTGGACTGGGGAGAGACAGAAGGTTGTGAGGAGGGAGAATCAGAAGTCAAGACAAGGTAGGATAGTGGAAACAAGGGGACTCGTGTGATTTATCCATCCCCAAATTCAAACTCGGCTCAGGCCTAGTGAAAAATTAATATATTGTATTTTTGTTTGGTTTCTAGGAGAATATGACAGGGAGAGGTTGGGTGTGGAAGGAGGGTGAGGAGCGTGGCTCAGTGGAAAGAGCCCGGGGCTTGGGAGTCAGAGGCCGTGGGTTCGAATCCCGTCTCTGCCACTTGTCAGCTGTGTGACCTTGAGCAAGTCACTTCACTTCTCTGTGCCTCAGTTACCTCATCTGTAAATGGGGATGAAGACTGTGAACCCTATATTGGACAACCTGATTACCTTGTAACGAAACAGCGCTTAGAACAGTGCTCAGCACATAGTAAGCTCTTAACAAAGACCAACATTATTATTATTATTACTAGAAGGTTTCTAGATGTTTTTTCGGCAGCTGGAGTCCCTAGGTCCCCAAAGGCTAGTGAGATGGGGAGTAGGAGGAGACGGGGTGCTCACAGTCTGATGGGGGCCAGATCCTAAAATGAGTGTTGGGTGGGGGAAGGGGGTTTGCTGGAAAACTCTTGGAAATGTTGCTGTCTGTATCTCAAAAGCTGAACGCATCTTCCCTCCCAAATCCTCTCCCCCAACTCACTTTCATAATGTATACCACCACCATCCACCCTGTTTCAAGCCTGCAACTTTGGCATTATCCCCAATTCCTCACTCTACCTCATTCATTCATTAGTACTACCTCAGCTACTACTGTATGTACAACACTGTTATAAATGCTTTGGAGCATAAGGTAGGAGTAAAGGGTCTTTCAAACACTCACTTTCAGTCAGTTACTAGATCCCCCCAGTTTTTCTTCTGGGACATTTCTACTTCTTCCTCTCTATCCAAATGTTCACCAAGCTGTTCTGGGTACTCATCAGACCTGACGTCAGCCTCCTCAAAGGTGTCTCTCTCTGCCTCCAGCCTCTCCCCTGTCCAGTCTATCTTTCACCTTGTTGTTCAGAGCATTCTTATAAAATTTCATTACAGACAAGTCTCTCTAACCCTCAAAAACCTCTGGTGTTTACCCATCGTCCTTGGTAATACCGCGCTATTGGCCTAAAGGCACTCCATCAGCTCTCTCCCACTTATCCTTCCACTCTCTCATCCTACTCCATCCCAGCTCACCCTCTCCATTCCTCCCAAGATCACCTTCTCGCTGGGCCTAATTCTTGACTCTCTGGTCTCTGATCCTGGCTCACACCCTTCCTCCCGCCTGGACCTCTCTCCCCCTTCAAATCCACCACCTCACAACAATCCCCTTTTTCAAAATCCTTCTAAAATCCCACCTACTCCAACAAGGCCTTTCCCAAGTCACACTCTCTTTACTATCACCTCAGCATCCTTGTCCTCACAACCTCTCATTGTATTTCTTCCTGTAGCAATTTCCTTTCGCTGTTACCTGAGCACTTCCTCCTCTCATTTGTACATTATTTGACGTCAGCCTCCCCTTTTGGATTGGAAGCTCCAGTTGGACAAGGATCGTGTCTTCCTCTGGAACATTCTCAAATATTTAGTTAGCTTAGCACAGTGCTCTGCACATGATAGGCACTCTAAATTACTTTTGAGTGATCAACTGACTGACTGAAAGTCATGGGTGGGGGCGGATGGTCTTAAGCTCTGGCTCTCTTCAATTGAACCACCTCCTGACTTCAGCCCCCCAACGTGACTCTGCTAACCCAGAGCAGAAGGGTGACCTGCGACCCTCACTTTGCTCCACTTTGTGAACATTGCCCCTTAATCACATGGTATTTTCTTCCAGAGTCTATTTTGTCTTAGGTTAAACCCATGCTTCCTCTTCCCTGCTGCTTCTTCCCGGAAGACCTCTTCCCTATCAATCACCTATAAGACTCAAATTCTCCTACTCTAGATCTCCATTCCCATTTCCTCCAAGGAGCTAGATCTCCTCCTGCAATTTGGTTTTCGCCTTCTTGACTCTTGTTCCTGTAGCTCTTTGAATATCCTGCATTCAGGTGCTTTCTGAGAGGAGAGGGTTGTCCTGCCGACAGGGTATCTTGGGTTGCCGCGATATAGGGTGCGCAGTAAAACTGGAGTGTAAGATTAGGTTAAAAATAGGATAAGCGGCTTAATCAAAGATGCTCCTTCAGCCAGTGGGAGAGCACTCAAATCTTCCTTAGTGCTGAATACACTCAAGAAGGATAGAAATGAAAGAAAAGTTTGATGGTAATCTAGCCTGGAGCCTCTCTTCCTGGGGTGGGGGTGGGGGGTTGTCTTCATCCTCATGTTTGCTTTGGCTGCAATCTGTCCCTGTCAGAATAATAATGATTGGCATTCATCTCTTGGGTCTTTCCCTTGCTCAGGAAATGGAATGATGGTAGCTGAGATACCAACAGCTACTCTCCCTCCCTCCCGTCCTTCCTCTCTTTCTCTCTCCTTTCTTTCATTTTCTTTCTTTCGCTCCTTCTCTCTCTCTCTATATATATTTCTCACACACACACACATGCAGACACACACACTGAGGCTCTCAGGCAGAATTCCCTTTCCAAGCATTCACGCTTCATGTTGAAAACAGCACCGCTTCTCACATGAACTCTGAGACCTTATGTCATGACCCCCATCATTTCAACAGCAGCACGGCCTGGTGGAGAGAGTGTGAGCCTGGGAGTCAGAAGAACCTGGGTTTTAATCCCGTCTTGGAAAATTGTCTGTTGTGTGGGCAATCACTTTGCTTCTCTGTGCCTCAGTGACCTCATCTGTAAAATGACGAATAAGACTGTGAGCCCTACATGGGACATGCACTGTGTCCAACCTGACTGACTCATATCTACCCCAGTCCTCGGAACAGTGCCCGGCACCTGGTAAGCGCTTAAAAAATACCATAAAAAAGCAAAAAACAACAAAGAAAACACCTGGCTGGCTTTTCCTCACTAGCAACTGCTAGTGTGAAATAAATAAGGGCTGAAATTGTAGATCAGAAGAGCTTCCTGTCACAGGCAGGAAGGTGAGAGTAGAGAAGAGGCAAAAACGCTACTTTGGCATCAGCACAGAATAAGGGAAACCCATGCCATTTGAAATATCAGGTTTGAAATCTCAGGAAAGCGTGTGGGTGGGAGATAGCAACTCAGGACAATAATGTTTGAAGGAAATAGGTCATTTTGGGGAAACCTTCGGTTTGCCTGGCTCCCAGCCACTACGAGTTGGCTTCCCTCATCAGCATCAGATATACAGACAATCCTCCCCGCCCCACCCTCCCAAGCTTTTCGAATTGAGAACCCTTTCAAGCAAGATGCAGTTCTCCAAGTGTCCAGGCACAAAAGAACGGGGGCCTTTTCCACATGCGAATGAATGCTTTTGGAGTAAACCACCACCTGCCCCAAACAAGTTTGAATGAGAAACCGACTTTGGTTGAGCAGCTGAGTCCGTGAGTTGTCCGGAAGAAGGACATACCCAGACAAAACCCTTCCCAACCCCGCTGTCAACCACAACCAACTGCACATGGGCAGTTTCCAGGCCTGTTAAGGTTGGTGAGCCAAAGAGGAATATTACTTTCCTCACTACACAGGGCACAGAAATATTACTTTCCTCCTCTGCCTCTCTGGGCCTCCTATTACATCAGAACGGCTTGTCTTTCAAGGTTCTAAACTGTCTCTAGGCTAGGCTTCCCCACCGCAAATTTAACTTGGCTGGCAGGGGTCAAGCCCTGCATGGGCTGGGCTGATTAGCGGTGGAGGTTTCCAACTAGAAGGTCACCTCGGCCACCTCTCCCGACGAACTGGCTCAGCAGGTATCCTGAAATCTGTGAGCTAATGTGGGTAGGGATGGTAAATCAAAGGTTACGGCGGCTACGAAGGCCACTGCACTGGAAACCCCTACAAGGTTATGATGCTACGGCCCAGCATCAGCACTTTGCTGAGGACCCTCGGTGGGAGATTGGTTTTGTACGCAAAATTCTTGTGCACTCTCCGCTGCGGGCCGCACCGCGACCCCGGAGGAATACGCCTCACTGGGACACGAGAGCCTAAAGCGGCGCAAACTCCTGCCACCACAATCGATTCCTCCCTGAGGGTTTCCGGTCCCAAAGTCCTTTTTGATGGGGGACTCTATCATTGTCAGAATTCACCTCAGAGTACTCCTGTTCTTTTCCTGAGCATGCCGGACGTCAAAAGGAGGACTCTGCCTTGAATTTCCAGATTTTTCGACATTCCAGTTTTTGAGAGGGCAGGACTAAGTGACAGTGCCAGACGATGGCTCTTACGGAGGCCAGTGTGAAAGCTGCCCAGGAGGGAATCTCTGCGTCTCTTTAGTCTCCACTGCTGTGAACTGTCTCCTGGCTTCAGGGCCTAAGAGGATGGGGGAGTGGGAAAGATGAACTTCTTTACTTCTGGGACTCGGGGCTGCAGCCCCAGGCCTGGCATTCCGGCTCAGCTGGGCGAGAGAAGAGAAGCTCCTTTTTCACAGATACAGACAGGAGAGGGACAATTACGCTCCCACCGAGTCAGTCTGCCTCTTTGAGGTTGGGGCTAAATGGGCCGGGTTCTGCACACCCCTAGCCCCCAGTACAAATAAGGAAGCAAAATTCCCTGGGGTGACCTCAATCTTTGCTTCCTCAAGGACAGTGTGGGGGAAGAACGGAGAAGCAGTGTGTCCTAGAGAAGAGAGCATGGGCCTGAGAGTCAGAGCGCCCTAGGTTCTAATCCTGCCTCTGCCTCTTGCCTGCTGTGTGACCTCGGGTAGGTCACTTAACTTCTCTGTGCCTGTAAAATGGTGATCAAGACTGTAAGCCCCATGCGGGACAGGGACTGTGTCTGTGTGGATTAGCTTGTATCTACCCCGGTGCTTAGAACAGTGTCTGGCACACAGTAAGTGCTTAACAAATACCAGGTAAAAAAACAACCAAAAAAACAAGGAACTGGATCTAGGTATGTGTGCAATCAATTACTCTAGGCAGGAGTAAAGGGAGCATTCTATGTGACCTTGGGCAAGTCACTTCACTTCTCTTTGCCTCAGTTATCTCATCTGTAAAAGGGGATTGAGACTGGGAGCCCCATGTGGGATAGGGACTGTGTCCAACCCTATCTGCTTGCATCCACCCTAGTGCTTAGTACAGTGCCTGGCAAAGAAAGCACTTAACCAATACCACAGTTAGCCAACAAAGACCCAGCTCAACCACCCATCTTTCTCCTCACTTGCTTAGAGATGACTCAGTACCACCACTTCACTTGCTTACTACTCAGTTACAAATCAAAGTCATCTAGCATGCTTTAGTGGAAAGGAATCGGGAGGCCTGGGTTCTGATCCCCACTCTTCTCTGGCCCCCTTCGTAATACCAGGCATCACCTAATCTCTCTGAGGAAGCGAGGGGTCGGGTTTTTCTCCATTTTACAGGGAGGAAATCGAGGCCCAGAGAGAGAGGGCCTCGGTTTTCTCCCTGTAAAACGGAGAGAACCCCGATTCTCGTTCCCTCAGAGAGATGTTTGTTAGGGTCAAAAGAGACAGTAAGTGTGAAAGCGCGTCTGAAGAACAAAAGCATCATACAAATTTAAGTATTTTTCTGGAGGCAGACTTCAACTCGAGGTCCGCTTCCTCCAGGATGCACCCCGTCACCACGTTAACCCTACTCATTATCCAGTTCGTCCGAATGATCGGTAACCAGTCCTCCCTTTCAACTCACTCTTGTAATAGCAATAGCACTGTCTGTTGGCCTCCCTTGAGTGTAGGGACCACGTCTACCCTTGAAAGAGTAAGATACCGTACGACTATACTACTGCCAGGAGCTCTGTTGATGCTCAGTAAAACCTGGTGCAGGACAGAACAGAACTCACTTGGGGCCTTCCCTACACCCCAGGGGAGGGCAGTGATTCTCTCCCGGGTGATATGAAGGCGCCACCCTTTCCCTTCTCTTTCTCGGGACGCCGGTCTGAAATATGCTCGGCTCATGTTGGAGGGCCAGGAAGACAGCATCTGTTAGCCAGAGACGGCCGGCTGCATTCTTCGCCAGATATTTATACGGGTGGCACTTGAGCAAAACGGTCACTGGCATGGGGAGAGCTTCACTTGGGGGAGAACAGATGGTAGCATCTTTCTCCGGTTAATTTTAGGCCTCGGAAGCAGCCCCCTCCCCACGGAAGTTTTCCATTTTCGGACCACTGCAGTTGAGAGCCTCTCGAGGAGGTAGGGGAGAGAAAAAACCTACATCTTTCCTGAGTTGGAGTTTTCAAAACCACCTTCACCTCAGTCTCCTTCCATTTTTCCCCTCCATGGTTTGTAGGAGGCCCCCAAGGCTGTCACCACCACCACCCACACCGATATTGCTAATTCCAAAGTGGAAAGGGCCGTGAGTGTGATGGAGGCTGAGAGCTGGATTCCTTCATTCAGGAACTACGGCCTTGTAGTCAGGAAGTGGATGATTAGGCGTCTGGCTGATCATCTCCTTTCGAAGATGAGGAGGCAGAAGCTTTCCACTCGCGCTAGTGACGGCATCCCTCAGTCTGGGGCAGATCTGAGAGGAGGCCTCACTTCCCAGCATTTCGGGTCTACTGCATTTCCCTGGGAGCCCCCTCGCCTCTCCCCCATGACTCTACAACATGGGTGGATCAAACACGAGGGAATCTCACCCTCTCCCCTTGGGTGATCTGGTCAAATGCCCGGAAACAGGAATAAAGGGTCACACGGGGGTTGGAGATAAGGGAGGAAGAAAAGAACCTACCTGTTTCCCGTCCAGGGTGTAGAGTTTTTTGACGACTCCTGTCTCCAGTTTGATGGCTTCGGTGATGTCAGTCAGGACCTGCTCAAACGAGTGGGCGGTCTTCTTGTTCAAGAGGACACGTACTGCCTTGCGCGGCTTCACCCCGCTGCGGATGATGGTCACCAGCTTGGGACGGACAAAGTCCTTGTTCTCTCTAGCCTGGGCGCTATTGCTGCTGGCCAGGGACTGAGGTGCCTTCAGATTGGCTGAGGTCTTCACATTAACGGACCAGTTGGGGTTGACATTCTTGGTGTATTCTACCTTCTTAAAGAAGTTGTCGGAGGAACAGACGTAGCTCTCTCCTAGGAGAAGAAAACAGAGGACGCACTGCTTTGATAAGCTCTATGGCTGTTCACGTTCACCCAACTTGCAGCTGCTATCATGAGGGTTGACGCTTTCGGGGTATTACGGGAGAGAGTCAGAAACTCAGCCTCCTGAGAGAAAATAGCTCACCTCAGGCTTTTTTCCGGTCAAAAGGTATCACACTTATTTTTCAAGTCTGCAAACTCAGCAGAATGAAGGGGAAGGAAAATAACCAGCAGTCCTGTTTGATGGAGCCTCACTCAGAACCCTACCCTACCAACATTTCTAACCAGGTTCATTCATTCAACCCTATTTATTGAGTGCAGAGCACTGTACTAGGTGCCTGAGAGAGTACAGTACAACAGTAAACAGACACATTCCCCTGAGCGTGAAAATCCGTGGTTTGATCGGTAATTTTCTAAAAGTAGCTGGGGAGAGGTGAAGGCGACTGAGGGATTGAGGGAGCTTATATCTAGCTTATATCATTCTTAGACTGGAAGTTCCTCCTTAATAATCAACAGTGGCTGAATGGGCCGTGAGCAGTTGTGGGAAACCGGGTTGAAAATAGGTAGCGGAAGCTTACCGGGTGAGGCGTTTAAAAGCGCTTGGGACTGCAGCAGGTTCAGCGGAGTTTTGAAATGCCTGTCTGTTCAGATAAGCCTGGGTGCTGGCCAAGGACGGGCGGTGTCACGGTAGGGGATGGGGCGAGACAAGGCACGAGACAAGACGTTTTCAGGCAGGGGTGTGGGGAGGGCTGCTGAGGCTCACCCTGCCAGCCCAAGAGCACCGGCGGAAGCCCCGAGGTGCCCAGGCTGGGCAGCGGGCCGCTCCTTACTGTCCCAACCACGGTCCTCTCCCGGAAACATGGTGGCTCACTGGCAGCACTGCCAGGAGCCAGACGGCTGCCTGGCACACTCGTAGTTCGGGCCCCATGCCATGGCCTTGGGTGGTGGCTGGCGTTGCCTTGGGGCCAATTCTGCTCCTTAGCATGAGCAACTGTTCCACTGAGGGGCAGCTCAAGCCCCTGACCGGCTACAGAGTGGTAGATCCGGATGACCTGTCTAGGGCCCACGGAAAAAAACCCCAAACAGTGTCTGCTTTTAAATAGTAAGACCTGAAAGAGCCCAACCAGCCATAGGATTGTATTGGTGCCCCGTTTTGGACAGTTTTGGCTTGCTTCCACCCCAGTTTGGAAGAGAACTAAAGAGCTGTGCATGCCAGCTGGGAAAATTCAAATATTTGCTCCAGGAAAAAAGTGGCCCACATAGCCTGGGGTCTGTCCTAGAGACAAGGCCTGGGGATGTCCCATCCACTTGGAGGCAGGCTCAGGTTTTCAACTCAAAAAACGCTGTCATGGGCTTGTCACTTGGGGAGCTTTAAACATTTAATGCCTCACAGAACCCTGGTATAAGAAATCACAATATCCCAGTGATGCTTGGAAAAAACACATAAAATTTAACGGCAGACTTAGGGGAACTGTTTGTATTGTTCATGGTTGCTGGAGGGGAAAAGAGGCTGAGGGTGGATGGGGAAGCGAGGGGAAACAGGATGGAGAGTCAGAAAGGTTGGCTGAGACTCAGGTGAAAAGAGCAATAGCGAAAGGGGGTTTTGTTGGTCACGAGGAGAAGCCCCAAGCCACACAGTTGTTCGTCTTTGGGGTATAGATGGCCAGGAGAAAACCAGGAGGATATAATCAGGCCCATATCACCAATACAGATCAATCAACTCTCCAGATGGGTCTTAAGGAGTCAATGAATAAAAAAATTAAGACCTTAAAGACAATTATATTTAGATCCCTCCTTGCTTCCTTCCACAAGTCCCCCAGGCAGAACTACAAAGAGACAGCTGGGACCATGAAATGAATTCTCTCTGGTAATATTGATTGATTCTGTGCAGGACCTAAATCCTTCAGTCTCCCTAGTTGATGAATAATACATCTAGAATGTAAGCTTCTTCTGGGCAGGGAATGTGTCTACCACTGTAATAATAATGATGATGGTATTTGTTAAATGCTTACTATGTGCCAGGCGCTGTACTAAGCGCTGGGGTAGATATAAGCGAATAGGGTTGGACGCAGTCCCTGCCCCACGTGGGGCTCACAGTCTCAATCCCCATTTTCCAGATGAGGTAACTGAGGCACAGAGATGTAAAGTGCCTTGCCCAAGGTCACCCAGCAGATAAGCGTTGGAGCCGGAACTAGAACCCATGATCTTCTGACTCCCAGGCCCATGCTCTATCCACTACGCCATGACTCCCAACCTCTCAGTACAGTGCTCTGCACATAGTAAGCGTTCAATAAATACCGATGATGAGGCGGATCTAGGGCTCTGATCAGGCTCTACTTCAGGTTGCCATTGGCCAGAGGTTCTAGCTTTCCTGGGGAGCCCAGAGGGCAATAATACTAAGGAGACTGGCTGAGGGAATTCAGCCCAGATTCTTCTTCAGTAGTATTTATTGAGCGCTTACTATGTGCAGAGCACTGTACTGAGCGTTTGGAATGTACAAATCGGTAACAGATAGAGACAGTCCCTACCTTATGACAGGCTTACAGTCTAATCGGGGGAGACGGACAGACAAGAATAGCAATAAATAGAATCCAGGGGATGAACATCGCATTCTCATAAGAATCATTAGATTCTTCCTAAGGGAAATCACCTGGCTCTCCATTGTGTCGGTTAGGTGAGCAGGGGCTTCTGCTCAAAAATAATAAAAATGATGGTATTTGTTAAGCGCTTACTATGTGCCGAGCACTGTTATAAGCGCTGGGATAGATACAAGGTAATCAGTTTATCCCATCTGGGGCTCAGAGTCTTCATCCCCATTTTACAGATGAGGTCACTGAGGCACAGAGAAGTGAAGTGACAGGGTCAAAGTCACACAGCTGACAAGTGGCGGAGCCGGGATTAGAACACAGAACCCCTGACTCCCAAGCCCGTGCTCTTTCCACTAAGCCACGCTGCTTCATAATGATAATAGAAGTAACTATGATAGTAATAATAAACTGTGGTATTTAAGTGTTTACTATATGGCAAGCACTGTACCAAGCGCTGGAGTGGATACAAGCAAACCAGGATGGGCAGAGTCCCTGTCCCATGTGGACAGCATTTAACAGATGAGGTCACTGAAGCACAGAGAAGTGAAATGACTTGCCCAAGACCAAACAACAGACAAGTGGCAGAGCTGCGATTAGAACCTATGACCTTTTGACTGCCAGGGCTGTGCTCTAACCACTCGGCCATGCTGCTTCTCATTCTGCTTCTCAGTGGCTCTTACCGCTGAGCTCCCCTTAACATTTACGCCCACTCAGAAACCCATTTTGAGGGCACCGAGAGCCATACAGGGATTGAAAATGTCCTCCTGACTCGTGCCACAAAGTATGGCAAGATGGTATTGGAATAGGGATTTAGGCTGGGAACAATGACTTTAAATTTAAAGCTCTTCACTTCTTTCCTCCACCCCACTTTTCCAATCCCACTTCTTGTTCAACTCCCAACCCACAGCCTCACTTGCCTTCTAAGAGCCTTCTACATGCAAATCCTCCTCTACCACAACTGAGGTTGGGCTCAATTTGACCTCTAGCTCATGAAAGAGCCACCAGACTCCTGCCTGTTATACCACCTCCTCTCTATAATAGTCCAAGCTTATCTCCTCCCTTCAATTCTCCAAAATGCGGGCACTGTCCAAGACCCTCTGGTCTTCTTTTGTATATAATAATGAATAATAATTATGGCATTTGTTAAGCAGTTACTATATGCCAGACACTGGACTAAGCATGCGGTGGATACAAGCAAATCGGGTTGGACACAGTCCCCTTCCCACGTGGGGCTCAGTCTCAATCCCTATTTGAGTGGCAAGAGCCTGGGCTTGGGACTCAGAGGACGTGGGTTTTAATTCCGACTCCGCTTGGCTGCTGTGTGACCATGGGCAAGTTACTTCACTTCTCTGTGACCTCATCTGGAAAATGGGGATTCAGACTGTGAGCCCCACGTGGGACAACCTGATTACTTGTATCTACCCCAGCGCTTAGAACAGTGCTTGGTACGTAGTAAGTGCTTAACAAAGTGAAGTGACTTGCCCAAAGTCACACAGCAGACAAGTGGTGGAGCCAGAATTAGAACCCATGATCTTCTGAATATATATATACACACAGTGACCTCATCTGTAAAATGGGGATGAAGACTGTGAGCCCCACGTGGGACAACCAGATAACCTTGTATCTATCCCTGTGCTTAGAACAGTGCTTGGCACATAGTAAGCACTTGACGAACACCATCATTACTATTATAAGTGTACATATATAAATATATATATATAATATATGTGTGACCAATGTGAAGACTCTCTGATTTGTGTTCCCAGCCACATGGTGGAGGGGGAAAGAAAGGAAAAGAGAGGAACAGAAATTCTTCCTTTGTCCAAGAGAGACCTGGCCAGCAACTAAATCAATTATGCGACCATTGAAGCAAAATCTTTGCCTTGGTTTGACCACCACTGAGGCAAAATAGGGCTTCCTATGCAAACCATGTGGATGAACATCTCACTCTCTGTCGTGAAGACAAGGGCCCTTTGAGGCAGGAGGAATGGCAGGGAGTCAAGATTCACTCAGTAGCTCAGAATGAAAGGTTGGGCGTGAATTAGCTATACAAACCGTACATTGTTTTTGGAAAGTGTGGTTCTCCTTTATTAGCCTTCCCGAATCAATCAATGGTGTCTCCTGAGCGCTCACGGTGCACAGAGCTCTGTGCTACGCGCTGGGGACAGTCAAGTACAACAGAGTTACAGCTACAGTCTACAGGGGAGACGGACGGTCTTGACACAAAGTGTGACTCTTTGCACACAGGCTCCTTTTACCGTTACTCAGCTCATGCCCGAGGGAATCTGCAAACCACCCGACAGCTGGTTTCAAATTCTGCCCCGGTTGCAAGTGTAAAGTCTCTATGGGGAAGAGTCTCTGACAGAAAGAGGCTCTCCAGGCCCGTCGTTCTTCTCCCCACCCGCAACCCGTTCCCAGATTGAAAGACACCCGTAGAGGGATGGAGACCTCCAGGGAAAAGCTGAAAATGAAGTCCTATGCTGGCAGCGGAGGAGGAGAGAGAAGGGGGAGGGTTGTGGGGTGGGGAGGCAGACCCCTGCATATCCCCCGGCTTATTCGAGAGTGCCAAATGCATAAGGCGTTAAAAACTGGTCTTCTCCTCTTGCCAAAGAGATCCCGCTTGTGAATGCTGTCCCCCGGGGCCTCATGGCTCATGAATGGAAATATTAAGTGCCCTTTTAATCGGTTATCCTTCCCATTAGCAATATATCCCTTCTAGAAGTCACCGACATTTCCTCCTCTATTTCAGTGTATCTGCTTCAGACATCTTGAGGGAGTCTGAGAAGAAGATTTGACAGCCATGGGGTGAGTGAGGAACGGGAGAAGCTACTGCTCTAGGTGGACATCTCCGGCTTCCAAGAAACGCGTGCGATCAACAGCACGCACCCCTTGGGCTCGACAGAGTTCTGGAGTCGCCACCTCTCGGGTTCAACCACTCCATTTTCCATCTCTCCGGTACCATTCAGGAGTCACCCCTGCTTGTCGATTCAGCATAACGACTGAATCTAGCCCACGTCCCGCCTCTGGCCTGGAACGTCCTCTCTCCTCAAATCCGACAGGCAATGACTCTCCCCCACTTCAAAGGCTTATTGTGGACGCATCTCCTCCAAGAGGCCTTCCCAGACTAAGTCCCTCCTTTCCCTTTCCCCTACACCTTTCTGCGTCACCCTGACTTGCTCCTTTTGTTCTTCCACCCTCCCACACCCACAGCATTTACGTACATATCTGTAATTTATTTATTTGTATTGATGTTTCCCCCCTTCTAGACTGTAAACTTGTTGTGGGCAGGGAATGTGTCTGTTTACTGCATTGTACTCTCCCAAGGGCTTAATACAGTGCTCTGCACATAATAAGTGCTGAATAAATATGACTGAATGCATGAATGGATGTCCATATTTCGGTTCATCGTCTGTGTCTGTCTTGCCTCCCATATTAGACTGTGAGCTACTTGAGGATGGGGACTATCTTCATTCTCCAACAGGAACCCCAATCCCTCTCCTCCATGTCTAGTCACCCATAGGTGCTCAATCAAGTCTGATTTAGGGTCTTTCAGGCCCACCGGAGGCAACGGTGCTCCTCAGGTTCGGGGAGAACTGTCCCTATCCCCCTGAACGGGGCCTAGTAGAAAGAGCACGGATCCGCGAGTCAGAAGACCTGGGTTCTAATCCCGGCTTGCCACTTGTCTCCTGTGTGACCTCGGGCAAGTTACTACACTTCTTTTATTCATCCCTTCTCCCCCTCCTTGCATCCCCGCTCCCAGCCTCACAGCACTTATGTACGTATCTGTAATTTATTTCTAATAACGTCTGTCTCCCCCTCTAGACTGTAAGCTCATTGTGGGCAGAGAATATGTCTGTTTGTTGATATATTGTAACAACAATATACTGTTAAATTGTACTATATGCTCTACACAGGGTAGGTGCTCAATAAATACGATTGACTGACCACACATCTCTAGGACTCAGTACCAAACGAACCAAATGGGGACTCAATACTTGTTCTCCCTTCCACTTAGACTGTGGGGTGCATGTGGGACCTGATTATCTTGCACTTACCCCAGCTCTTAGTACAGTGCTTGGCACATAGTAAATGCATCAATACCACAGTTATCATTATGATTTTGAGGGGCATAAATAGAGGCTCTTTCCCTCCCGGACTCAGCCCACGTGGGCAGAGATCAGAGTCACCAACTCCCGAAAGCCAAAGTGGCAGTTTCCCTTTGCTGCCTGTGCATCTCGGCTCGAGGTGGTGTGGGGAGAGCTGGGGAGGGACTAGGAGGTGATGATGATGATGATGGTATTTGTTAAGTCTTTACTATGTGCCAAACACTGTTCTAAGCGCTTGGGTAGATACAAGATAATCAGGTCGTCCCATGTAGGGCTCACAGTCTTAATCCCCACTCTACAGATGAGGTAACTGAGGCACAGAGAAGTTAAGTGACTTGCCCAAAGTCACACAGCTGACAAGTGGGTTCCTGATTTTTGACCCACAATCCAGAGGCCACATAGGCATCACTCTGACTGGAGCCATCTTTCTCCAAGGCTCTTGTGGCCTCCTTTGCCAGACTCAATGTGCCGGGGAGTTGTTGAATCAGGCTACCCTTCACCCCAAGAGGATCTTGGCTTCGTGGCATTCCTCTCATTGAGGAAGAGGCAGCATGGCCTAGTGGGCAACAGCACAGGCTTGGGAGTCAGAGGATGCGGGTTCAAATCACCCCTCCACCACATGTCAGCTGTGTGACCTTGGGCAAGTTAGTTGACTTCTCTGTGCCTCACTTACCTCATCTGTATAGTGGGGATTAAGACTGTGAGCCGCATGTGGGACAGGGACTGCGTCTAATCTGATTACCTTATATCTACCTCAGTCCTTAGAATAGTGCTTGGCACATAGTGAGCGCTTTTAAAACAACATAATTATTAGAGAGCCAGTGCACCTTCCCTGTCTTCTGCTCCATCCGAGTGACTCTTCTTCACTGGCCCTCGCCCTTCTGGAAGTGCTCAGTACAGTGCTCTGCACACGATTGCGATCAATAAAGACCACTGATTGATTATAGAAGTTTTTGTTGGTGGATCCTGTCTGAAAAGCCCTCAGAGATCCTTAAAGGCCAGTGGCAAGAAGCCAATTATTCATCCGAGATATTCACGTGGCGCTTTCCCTGACACTCTGAGGCTTCAAGAAAAGCAAGAACTTCAGATTACAATCCGCTGAGGGAAATGTACTGTAGAAAACCAATTATCCATATTTAGAGAGGCAATTTCTTTTATGGAATTTGTTAAGCGCTATGTGCCAGGCACTGTACTAAGCACTGAGATAGATACAAGCTAATCAGGTTGTGCACGGTCCCTGATCCATATAGGGATAACAGTCTTAATCTCCATTTTACAGATGAGGAAACCAAGACCCAGGGAAATTGTGACTTTCCCAAGGTTACCTAGCAGATATGTGGCAGAGCCAGGATTAGAACCCAGGTCTTCCGACTCCCAGGCCCGGGCTCGTTCCACTGGTCTATGCTATTTCTCGGACCTGTTCTATGTCTGCAGAGGTGAGGCGCCTCAAACATAAAAGGGAGAAGGAAGTTTCCACCCCTTCTTCCTTTCCCCTCAGGGTGTCACCCCTTTAGAAGATGTGAGGAGTTCCCCACCGGGGACTTATCCCTGATTCTTCTCTCCGCATAAGCCCAGCTTGTGATGGGGAAGGCGTCATCAGCTGGGGAAAAGCCAATTCAAAAGCCGATTGAATCAGGCCCCCAAAAAGTCCTCAGAAGACCCTGGGGCTTCCAGGGGCAGTGGGACAGGGGGAGAGGCGAGGCCACCGGGAGTAAAGAGGCCTCGGGGAAATAAGCTGAATCCCTTTCAAAACATCCATCATTCGCAAGCCGTATTGAACCGAGGCAGCTCAGTCCCCCTCCCCCCATCCAGTGCAGGGAGAAAAATCGATGTCAATGTCAGAGCATCGGCCGCTTCCTCATCGTTCTGCCTGTAGCCGATAGAAAATGGAGGCTTCTGACGGGCTCTGGGGCCAGAAAAGGTGCTCACTCACCACAGGCCCAGAAAAATGCCAAGGATGAAGTCGGCACGTGGAAGGTATCCATCTGCACCCCTCCCGAAAGGCCACCACCGAGAGAGTGCTGGGCAGGAAGGGAATCTGGACATTTTTAGGACTCCGGGTATTCCAGAATTCTTACTGGAGTCAGGAATCCCAAGCAGGAGCCATTATGCATTTGGCAGAGCCCAATCTTGTAGCCCAGCCACTCCCAAACTGCTGAGTGGGATTGGGGTTCTCCCCGGATCTCCTGGGATGTGAGGCCTCTACCCCCCACCCCGAGGTTTGAAAGGATTTAACCCTCTCTCCAGGCGACGCCAGTTCAACCTGCCCAAATCTCCAGGGGAGGGGTTAGTTCTCTGGAAAGGACAGTAGCTTTAGCCCAAGATGGCAAAGGGACCTCGAGCCAGAGTGGGTGGCCACCAGAGCCCAGGGGGACCATCCTGCTGTCTCGGGGCTTGTCCGGCCAGATTCCGGCGGGCAGGCTATTGACCGAGCAATAAGGTGACCGACAGGATTTTGCTCCTCTCGAGGGGAGCAGAAAGTCAGAGAATTGGGAGCTAGTGACCTCTCCCGCCCCTGTCTTGAGGAACAAGCTGTGGGATGAGACCAGGTTTCCCGCTCGAGGAGACTCCCTGCAGCAACCCTGCTCCTTCAGCGTGCAAGCCATTCAACTGCAAAGAGGCGGTTCCCCAGGACAACACTCAGCCCCCTAAGGATCCGGACCGGCTGAGGTGACGAGATACGGCACGACCCCCGGCAAATGAGGAAATTCCTCCTCTCCACCTGTTCACAATACAGGCATACTTTCTGAGACGATGACAAAAGACTTCCCAGAAAGAACGTTCAGAGGGTGATTTTTTCCTTTCTCCTGAGAACCGGGAATTTCTGGAGCCTCGCCCCCCAAACCCTCCATCCGCCCTCCTCCCTCCTGGCCATTCCCACCCCCAGATCGCCCTAGGCCCCTGGCAACGAGCCCGCGGCCGGAGACCAAAACCGGGGAGGGACTTCATGTGTCTCTGGCCCGATGAATACGCTTCTATTCTAGAGGGGGTGGGTGAGTCTGAGATAGCAGAAATTCCCGTGGCTTCCCCTAGGTACTAGGCATCAGCCCCTTCTCCACCAGCATCCCCCAGACTCACTGTGAGGTGACGCTTTTGAAAGAATCAGCCGTCACACCCAGGAAGCCCTCCCTGTACAGAGGGTCTTCACGGTGACTTACGGCACACAAAATGGCAGCCCACTGGTTCAGAGGAAACCATCTTCCCTCCTCCCTCCTCTCTGTTCACGACCAATAAAACCCTACCTTCCAGACCATCAATTCCCGAGCTTCTAGATCACCCCCTGCGTTCTCCCCCATTTTCGTTTTGAGGAGAGTTTCTGGGGGTGATCTACAAGTGCTTAGTATAGTGCCTGGCACCTAGTAAGCACTTAATACCATGATCGTCATCTTTACAGTAGGCCCCCTTTAGGTAATTCCCCCGTTTAGGCTGTGAGCCCATCATTGGGCAGGGATTGTCTCTGTCTGTTGCCGAATTGTACATTCCAAACGCTTAGTACGCTCTGCACATAGTAAGCGCTCAATAAATACTATCGAATGAATGAATGAAGTCCCCTACAAAGCCTCAAACACCCTCGCCTCAACCTCGCCGCAACGAAGACTAAAACGCTACAATTGGATTACCGAGGATTACCCCACACCGTTGCCCTCTCTGCCGATCGCTCATCTCCTCACGGGGCTCGACCCCGCCTACCTTCCACAGCGAAGCAGCCCCTGTCCCCCGCCCTCCCTCCCCCGCCGGCACCGGATTTGAATTACCTTCCTCCAACTCATCCATGCTCCCAA
Source organism: Ornithorhynchus anatinus (assembly GCF_004115215.2). Taxonomy (NCBI): domain Eukaryota; kingdom Metazoa; phylum Chordata; class Mammalia; order Monotremata; family Ornithorhynchidae; genus Ornithorhynchus; species Ornithorhynchus anatinus. The sequence continues at coordinate 42,143,299 of NC_041733.1, forward strand.
TCTTCCTGGCTCCGTCGATGGTGTAGATGTAACGCACTCCCTGAGGCAGATTGATGTTGTCGGACAGAGACCGGGTCAGGTCGGCCAGCAAGGCATCGAAGCTGCGGAAACGGTCGGAGGACACGGCGTACACAATCCCCTTGAAGTAGCGGTCGCCGTTGCGGTAGAAACGCACTTTCTTGGCTTTCTTCTCGTTGCTCAGCGCCTGCAAGGTCCTGGTCCGGTAGAAGCTACAGTGGGCACTGTGTGTGGGGCTGGGCAGCCCATTCAGACGGGATCCTCGCATGTTTCTGGATGTCTTATCTCGTTCGTCAAAGTGTCCAAAATCAAGTTCCATATTTTGGTGGACCTCAGAGACCTGAGACGGGTGAAGGGGGAGAAGGGGAGGGTGGGGAGGAAGAATTTCAGATATTAGCCAGCGCCAGAGCCCAGATCTCTAGGGAGATGTCGTTAGCCGGTGCCTCTTATGCACGGGGCCCGTCACGTGCCCCATCTGCTGCCCGCCCTTCATCGGGGTGAAAAAATCGATCATCCTAGCGAAGCAGGAGGTGGGGCTGGGGGCTTCTGGTCGGGTGCCTGGGAGGGGCCCGAAAAGGATTTTTCGATAGCTCACCTCCCCGCTCTGCACCGTAAATTGCCACTTCGGGCCAAGCCCATTCAAACTGGGGGCTGTTTATTTTTTAAAAAAGCCAAAAAATAAAACAAAAAAACCCCTACACCGACCACCCACACACGTTCATTTTCCTTCCCACCCCACAAAAGACAAAATGGCCATGACTAAATCATCCTGTCCCACCGGACAGAATAGAAGGCTGTCATGCTAAGAAACTATCTCAGGGTTGCGATGTGTCCAGGGTGAACCGACCCAACTGAATTTGGTGGCAGGAACCTCACACCGACCCCCTGATTGGGATGCTCTCAACGAGCCTTTGTGAAGCTCTTCCCGCCCCGCCTCCCCTCAACCCCCAAACATAATCCACCAGTTTCCTCGTATTTGCAAGAAATAAAGGATTTTAGCGATCAGACATCCGACGGGCAATGAACTGCCCCGGGGGACTTGGACCCAAGGTGAAATGCAAGCATCTTTTTGTCTCTTCCCTTTGTACGTCCGGCCTCATCTCTTAACGAGAGGATTTCACTGCCAGACTGGTCCCTAGCCGGGCTCTGAGCAATTCACTGCCGCACACCAGTACACCTTTCATTGTTCTATGCTGCGCTGAGCACGCTCCGGAGGGAGGGCACATGCCAGCGGTGTGAGATAAATCCTCAACTAGCCTGCCACGCTGCCCTTCAGCTGAAATCAAACATTCGAGGGGGGTCATTTTTCCTTCCCCTTTCAATGGGGCTGAGCTAGGAAGGAAAAATGAGAGAAGTAGGAGAAGGCAAGGCACTTCTCAGCCAAACTATTGACATGCAAGACACATACGGGCAGGGCACCCAATGCAGAAACCAGCTCGGATCCCCCCGAGCCTGACGATCAGGTGAAAGACCAGGCGGGGCTGCAGGCCAGAGTGTGGCAGCAAATGAAAGCGGCACAGTCGTCTCCAACTGGTCACCCCTTTCCTCTGGATGCGGCATTTTGGGCCACTGTCACCGACCCCGCATCAGCTTCAGCATTGTCTCTCATCCCCCCATCCCGCAGAACCCCTCCTTCCTCAAAGCCCAGCTGCACTCGTTTCCCCAGAAACATCGGCTCGGTCGTTTGGAAAAACTCTACAGTGTACGACCCACACACGGACCTTGAAAACTCACTCTCCGGATGAAATTCCAGGTCGAGGTTTGGGAAAAATCCTACTGGAACAAAAGCAGAAGAAAGGAAAGGGGGAGAGAGAAAGAGAGAGAGAGAAAGAGGGAGAGAGAGGGAGAAGATAGAGAGGCAGACAGACAGACAGACAGAGAAAAACAAATTTCCCTTGTCTTTCCGTTGACATCTGTTACTTTCTGCCTGCGAATCACTCCAAAGCCCCGACTCACCGGTTTCTGCTGGTTGGGTGGAGATGCTGAGAGAAAGAAATGTAATCTCCCCTTTGCCTTTGTTGTCTGAGCTCCAAGCAAGAAATTCCTGCCAGGGTGGGGAGACGGCTTCTAGGTCCTAGTGCCTCGTCCAGCTTCTCCCCGATAACTCCAATTGGCAGGGGCGGGAGGGAAAAAAAAATCACTGAGCCGATAGCCGGGCTAGAGGGAGACAGGCGTGCTCTCTGTGGCTACACTAATAAAGAGAAGGGGACAGCTAAAATAACAGGAGACGGAAGAGCACAGCAGTGATTTTTTACTCGGGCAAATCTGGGATGCTATGAGGAGAAATGGGCTGGGCTCTTTTTGGGATTGGAAATTCCACACTGGGGGCCAGCACATTGATCTCATCGGCCCAGGGGGACAGACCGGGGCCAGACAAGCTCAGCTTCAGAAAAATCTGTGGTTTGTTTCATATCGCCTGAGTGATGGAGTGGGGGCGGGGGAGAGGATGGGGGCAGCTTCCCCCCATGGAGACTGTCAGATGCATGAGGTGCAATCGATTTTGATTCTGAAACCGAGGGCAGTGGAAAGGGATATGGGGGTAGGGTTGCTGACTGCTGGATATGTTTTTGTGTATTTTACAAGTGGTATGAATAAAACTGACTGATCTTCAAACTTTTTTACAGACAGATCAAAGGGGGCGGCAAGCAGGTGCGGAGGTGAAGGCCAAAGCCACAGCAAACTCCCCTTGTAATCATCATCCTCAGGAGTTGGCCACCCTGGACGGAGATCGTGGGAGGGGAAGAGCCAAGGAGAAGGTGCTGCAGAGTTGGGGGTAGGGAGACAAATTTGGAGATGGAGAGAGAATCGAAGAGAGCTCCTCACCTTGGGTGAGGAGTTTGTTATCGGTCTATGTATCCTTCGCACTTGGGATATGAGTGTAAGTCACAGTCCAGAGACATTAGCATTTCAGGCTCCTATGAATTGCAGGTTTATCCTCAAAAATAGGGTCACCTGCCATCAAATGGCCCAGTTGGCACTGACTGTGGTAATAGCTGAGTGGAAAGGTCAAAGACAAACCAAGTCAAGGAAATCAATCTCTCCAGATGGGGCCTGAGCGAAGCCCAGGAAAGACGGTGAGGAACTCCCAGGCCCAAGGCAGGCGTAAACCGGCCCCCAGGGAGAGTCTTCTCTTTAAGCTCATCTCTAGACTGTAAGCTCGCAGTGGGCAGGGAATGTATCTGTTTACTGTTTTACTGTACTCTCTCAAGCGCTTAGGACAGTGCTTTACACAGAGTAAGCACTCAATAATTACAATTGAATGAATGAGTGAATGAGAACAAGCAGAGAAGCAAGACCCGAGCCACCCAAACACTAAAACATCCAACAGGGGTGACCATTCGTTCAGTTCTATACCAGGCATTCTGGTTTTCAGCTCGTCTCTTCCTTGTCCAGTTTAGATAGAGCACCGGGAACCTGCATTTATGCCCAATATTTTTTCAACACCAAGATGCCCTCACCTTCAGCTCCTCCTGCCGAGTGCCAGGGCTCCGTGCTAAGTGCTGGGGTGGATACAGGCAAATCAGGTTGGACACAGTCCCTGTCCCACGTGGGGCTCACAGTCTCACTCCCCATTTTACAGATGAGTAACTGAGACCCAGGGAAGTTAAGTAACTTGCCCAAGGTCACACAGCAGACAAGGGGCAGAGGCGGGATTAGAAACCATGACCTTCTGAATCCCGGGCCTGTGCTCTATCCTCTACGCCGTGTTGTGTTCATAGGATCCTGAGAAGGGGACAGAATCCAGTAGCTTTGGAAGGGAAAAGAGAGACGGGAGGAGAGGAGATAGAAGTCCCGTAAAGAAACGTTCTTTTTTGGGGTAGACTTTGGCAAAATGTTCCATATGCCATTGTCATCACACTGCACGTGTGGCAATATGCATATACCATCACTTGTGTCCAGTTGCCCACCTCTCCGCTCCTGTGTTCATGTTGCAGAACACTAGTGGGGGGACTCCGGGTGCCAGGCCGACAGTGGCCGTTTTGAATTTACCCTCCCCTGAGTCTCACAGCATCTCTGTCCGCATCTTTTTTTGTTTTACTATTTCCCACGTCTGTAATTTATTTTAATTCCCGTCTCCCCCGTAGACTGTAAGTTCTTTGTGGGCAGGGATCGATCGCATCTACCAACTCTATCATATTGTCCTCTCCCACGTGCTTAATAATAATAATGCTGGTGTTTGTTAAGCGCTTACTATGTGCAGAGCACTGTTCTAAGCGCTGAGGTACATACAGGGTAATCAAGTTGTCCCACGTGAGGCTCACAGTTAATCCCCATTTTACAGATGAGGGAACTTAGGCCCAGAGAAGTTAAGTGACTTGCCCACAGTCACACAGCTGACAAGTGGCGGAGCCAAGATTCGAACCCATGACCTCCGACTCCCAAGCTCGGGCTCTTTCCACTGAGCCACCTTACTTCCTGTAACTCTGCCCCTACTTCCACTCAGCAGCATCACACATCTCCCTCTGCCCACTGCTGCCCCCAATTATTCCAGACCTTTAAGTCCCTCCGGTCATGCCGCGGATCCCCTTAACTCCCCTGTCTCGCCCCTGAAGTTCTCGCAAACTGCATTACTGACAAAATCTCTTTCCCGCCTTGGCTCTCGGGCCCCTGATCTGATTGTCTCAGAGCCTGGGGCTTGGCACATAGTAGGTTTTTAACAAATACCACAGTACGTAAAATCAAAGCCATTGGTTGTGAGTTCTGTAAAGTTCCCCTTCACCTCCCCAGTGCCCTCCCTCCACTACATCCACTCTCTTCCCCTTCCCAGCCATTTCTCCCGATCTCCTGTCTGCTCTCCCTCTACCTATACTTCTAAGCCCATCTCTACCTCCTTCTAAAACGCCTTGCTCCCACTTCCTCCCTCATCATCAACTTCCACTCTTTACTCTCCGACAACTTCACTCCCAGGGCTTCACATATGCTCAAGTTTACTCATGCTAAACAAGACTTCTCTTGATCTCAAGGCACCATCCAGCCATCATCCCATTTTCCTGCTCCTTTTTCTGCCCAAACCCCGGAACTGGTTGTAAGCATCTACTGCTTCTGCTTCCTCTCTTCAAGCTCCCTGCTTGACCCACTCTGGTTTCTCCATTCTTCACTCTCCCGAAACTGCACTCTCCAATGACCCCCTCGGGAAATCCAGTGGTCCTTCCTTCTTTCTAATTCTCCTAGCTGCCTTTGATACACAGGACCCCTGGTAGTGTCAAAGTTCTTCTCTAAGGGGATAATAATAATTCTTCTAGTGATGTTATCTAATCTGAATCTCACCAACAGAGTTCTCACCTAATTTTTTTCCTACCTTTCCCAGTCTCTTCCTAGCTCCTCTTCTGCCACTCACCCTCTAACTGTTGGTTTCTCTCAGTCTGCTCTCACTTTACATTCGCTCCCTTGGGGATCTCATCCTCTCCTAAGGCTTCAGCCACCGCCTCTTCAAGGAGAACTCCCAAATCAATCTCACTAGCCCGACCTCCCTCCCCATCTATAATCTCGTCTTTCCATTTGTCTGCAAGATATCACCATATGGATTTCCCAAGGGCACCTCTGGTTTAATAGGTCACAACTGAACTCATCTTTCCTCCATATAGCCTTCCCATCACAATTGACAACACTGCTTTCCTTCCTATTTCTAAAACCCACCAGAATTTTCCTCAATTCCCTCTGGTCTTTCCACTTTCACATGTGGTCTGTTGCTAAATCCTGCTCTGCTTTTCTTCCCCAACATTTCCTGGATCAACCCCTTCTTCTCCATCCAAAGGATCACCACCTGGTCCAGGAATTCATCAGGGGTTGACTAGACTAGTGTCTGTATCAGCTTCCTCTCTTGCCTCCTTGCCTCCAGTCTGCTGCTTGGATAATCTTTCTTCTGCACATGTCTCTCCTCGCCTCAAAAACCTATTATGGTAGCCCAAACACCTCTGCATCATACAGAAATTCCTTATCACTGACCTGAAGGCACTCGACCAGCTTTCTCCCTCTTACTTAACCACTCTCTTCTCCTACCATATCCCAGCTTGCACTTTCTGTTCCTCCACCTTCTCCCAATACCTCATTTTCGATTCTCAATTCTCCCACTTCTGACCCCTTCCTTCTCCCTGGTACGTCTTGCCCTTCACCCCTCCTTCAGGTCACGATACTCTCCGACATCAAAATCTTTTCAAAAACCTACCTCCTCCAGGATTAGCTGTAGCAAGGTGAAGTGGATAGAGCACAGGAGTCAGAAGGTCGTGAGTCCTAAACCCAGCTCTGCCACATGTCTGCTGGGAGACCTTGGGCAAGTCATTTCACTTCTCTGTGCCTCAGTTCCCTCATCTATAAATAAAATGGGGATTAAGACTGTGAGTCCCACATGGGACAGGGACTGTATCCAACCCCATTTTTTCATATCCACCCCAGCGCTTAATACAGTGTCTGGAACATAGTAAGAACTTGACAAATACCACAATTTTTTTTTCTTTGGCAGCCTCATCCTCGCAAACAAAACCGCCCCACGTTTACTTTGGCACCTACTACCTTCCCATTGCACCATTTTCTACGTATATTTTCACACTCAACTAGTTGGGCACTTTTACCTTCTATTTGAAAATTATTTCATGTCTGCCTCCCCTGCTAGACCTCAAGTGCCTTGCTGGTCAAATCACATTTATTCATTCTCCCGTATTCTGGCCAGGAGTAGAGTGCTCTGCATACTGCTCAATCAGCTGGTCAATAAATTCTATTTATAGAACACTTAACTCCATGTAAGACCATTTACTCATGTGTGACTAGAGTTGTCAAGCAATGGAAGAACAACAAAACTGAACCCCGAGGCACACTCTGCTAAGTTCTTGAGAGGATACTGTAGAGCTGGCAGACAAAATAATAACTGTGGCACTTGTTGAGCATTTACTATCTGCAAAGCACTGGGGCAGATACAAGGTAATCAGGTTGGACACGGTCCCTGTCCCACGTGGGGCTCACAATCTTAAACCCCATTTTTACAGACGACGTAACTGAAGCACAGAGAAGTAAAGTGACTTGCCCAAGATCACACAGAAGACATGTCGTGGAGCCAGGATTAGAACTCACGTCCTCGGACTCCCAGGCCCATGTTCTTTCCACGAGACCACGCTGCTTCCCATGATCCCTGCCTTCAAGGAACTTACCATCACATGGGGGGTTGAGAGAGACAGGCTCTAAGATAAATTACTGATAGGAGGAAGGAATAGAGGGTATAGACGTATTCTTAAGCGCTTAGGTGTTAAGGAAGTGATGGAGTAGCAGGAGTGGGGCATATAGGGTGGGGAGGTGGGTGACGGCCTCCTGGAGGAAACGGGATCCCAGAAGGACCTTGAAGATGGGAAGAGCAGTGGTCTGCTCGACGGGAAGGGGAAAGGAGCTCCAAGCAAAAGGGAGGATGCGAGCAAGGAATCAGCTGGGAGAGAGACAAGAGTAAGGCACAGGAAGCAGGTCGGCTTGAAAGGAGTGAAGAGGGTGAGCTGGGGTGTGGTGGGAGAGGAGTAAGGATAAATTGGGGTGGGAGGGCTGTTTGGGTATCTTAAAGGCTACGGTCAGGGATTTCTGACCTGATGTATAGAGGAATGGATACCTATTGGAGGATTTTGAGGAGTGGGAAATGTTTGCCAAACAAGTGGTTGATAAGCAAGGCCTGGTGGATAGAACAAGGGCCTGGAAGTCAGAAGGAGCTGGATTTTAATTCTGGCTCCATTTCTCATCTGCTGTATGACCTTGGATGAGTCACTTCACTTCCCAGTGCCTCAGTTCCCTCATTTGTAAAATGGAGATTAAGACCATGGGTGCCACGTGGGACAGGGATTGTGTCCAACCTCTTTAGCTTATATCTACACCAGCTCTTAGCACAATGCCTGGCACGTAGTAAGTGCCTAACAAATACCATAAGAAAAAGAAAAATTATCTGGATTGTGGACCAAAGTGTGGACTGGAGAGGGGAGAGACTGAAGGGAGGGAGGTCTGCCAAGAGGCTGATGCAGTTAATCTTGGTGGGAGATGACAAGTGTCTGGACCAGCATGGTGGGAGTGTGGATGAAAAAGAAATGGAGGATTCAGTTGATTAATTGTTTGGCCACCTTGCCTCCTACTGACCCACTTCTTTCCCACTACATGTTATTTACAAGTCCTCATTTCTAGTTTCCATTCAGGACTCAATTATCTCTTCCCAAATTGATGGAGAGAACATAGATAATTGAACTCTCAGTGAATCCCCAAATTCTCATCTTTCTTGCCCACTAAAAATAATCCAGAGTTGTAAATGAGTTGCAGAATTGGCAGGCTAGTTTCTCCTTTTTTTCCCCTCCCCTATCCAGCGCTGGATTAGGGCCAGAGAAAAAACTTTGTAGACCCCCATCCAAAATTAATCCCCTGAGTACAGTGAAATGACCAAAGACAGCCTAGCAGATGGGAAGAAGATGAGGGGTGGTTGGGGGAGAAGAAAGAAAGTAAAGAGCAGTAGTAGGTGGAAAATTCTAGGGTAATCTATGCCGGAATAATTATGACTAATAATTGCATTTGCCATGCTTCCCAAAGGCCTCTCCCAAGATTTGTGGTCCCAGCTCCCCAACTAAATTCATATTTCCCCACTCAAATGTGGGAAAAACAAAGAGTTCTTTTTACAACCAGAGTTGCCAGAAATTGCCTTCCCAAAGCCAGACCTTCATTCATTCATTCGATCTTATTTACTGAACGCTTACTGTGTGCAGAGCACTGTACTGAGCGCTTGAAAAGTACAATTCGGCAACAAATAGAAACAATCCCTCTGGATTCTGGTCCATAGTGTGACATGACTATGTCACACATCACCACTTTGAGGGAGTCTGTTGGATTTGGCCTGCATGTTTAGGGTTACTTCTGGTGAACCCTGACCTTCCAAATCACTCCAGTACCTTTGTGTTCCCCATCCAGGTTTGTGGGAAGCTGGTGCGGTGTCTGAGCTGTGGAATTCTTCGGCAGAACGTGCAGCAGGAGGAAGCCAAATGTTAAAAAGTGGCCATAAAAGTGTCCAGAAGCAAATCAGAAAGGGGAAAGAGACAGACCAACTGGAATCAGTAAAACTGGACCGTAGGCCTCTGTACATATGATGCTCTACAAATATGGGTAATCCAGGCCCCGTAGCCAACAGGCCCCAGACCAGTCCAGGAAGTAGCTATCGAACCCAACCATGCCTCCATCTTTCCTTTGCCACAGGCCTCGAGCTTGGCTGCCATCTTCCCCCTCGAAACAGGTCTGTGAAGGGATACATTTGTGAAGAAGGGAGAGATGCCGGGAAAAACTCTATTGGCCGAAAGGCAAGGAAACATGGTAACATGGGTGGTTACGGCAGGGAGGTGGGGAGGGAGAAGGAGTAGGAGGTGGGAGGTTGTTGCCGGGGGGGGGGGGGGAAGAGAAGGAGGATGAGGAGGAGGAATCAAGGTTTGTATCTTTGAAGAATTCAGTCTGTTCACCATTTTTAAATTAATAGAGTATGTGCAATTAAAAAGTCATACCCTTCAAGAATGCCTAATTCCCCCTCTTTCCACCCTATCACTGATTTTAGCCTCGTGTATATGTTTTTTAATTGTTTACTTACGTTTTTATCATTTAAGTATGTGCTCTCATTTGTCGGTGAATACAGCAGCGCGTGGCTTAGTGGAAAGAGCCCGGGCTGGGGAGTCAGAAGTCATGGGTTCTAATCCCTTCTCCGTCGCTTGTCAGCTGTGTGACCTTGGGCAAGTCACTTAATTTTTCTGTGCCTCAGTTACCTCATCTGTAAAATGGGGATGAAGACTGTGAGCCCTACTTGGGACAACCTGATGACCTTGTATCTACCCCAGTGCTTAGAACAGTGCTGGGCACAGAGTAAGAGCTTAACAAATACCAACACTATTATTATTATTATACATTGGACAGTTTGCATCCACCGTTTGATTCTCCTTTCAGATTGCAAGGTTCTCAAGGGAAGAAGCATTATCTGACTTCCACTCTACATTTCAAAGCATCTACTGCAGTAGCTTCTCAATAATTGTGATTGATGATTATGCAGTTAGAATTTTTCTGTATGCATAAAAGAATGTCCATATCTGCCCTACTGAACCTATCGTCTTTAACCTTTAGTAGGCAGCGTGGCCTATTGAAAGAGCACAGGATTGCGTTGTAATCCTGGTTCTTCCACTTACCTGCTGTGTGACTCTGGGTGAATCACTTAACCTCTCTGGGCCTTAGTATCCTCACCTGTAAAATGGGGATAAGATAGATTGCGAGCCCCGTTTGGGCATGGGACTGAGTCACATTTCATACCCTTGTTAGCTGTCAATCCGGTTAATTCATTCAATCTTATTTACTGAGTGCTTACTGTGTGCAGGTAATAAATGTCAGAATAATTATTAATAATTCTAATGGAAAAGAATCTCAAAGAAGTGTGGTATTCGTTAAGTACTTGCTAGGCGTCAAGCATTGTACTAAGTACCAGGGTAGACACAGGTTGGACACTGCCTGTCCCACAGGGAGCTCACTGTCTAAACGGGTGGGAGAACAAGTTATTTGATCACTATTTAACTGATGAGGAAACTGAGGCCCAGAGTAGTTAAGTGACTTGCCCAAGATCACCCGGCAGGCAAGCGGCAGAGACAGGATGAGATCCCAGGTCCTCCGACTTCCAGGTCCGTGCTCTTTCCACAAGGCCAAGTACTTACATACGACCATCAGTAACAGCTGGTTTTAGTACAGTTTTGGATGGAAGCAGAAGTGTGGACTAGCTAAGCTCTCAAAATCTTTCCCAACAATCGTTCAGCAGCGGAAGCCTTGCTGGGCTCATAACTCAGAAGGACCTGGGTTCTAATCCCAGATCCGCCACTTGTGTTCTGTGTGAGCTTGGGCAAGTCTCTGAGCCTCAGTTACCTCATCTGTAAAATGGGGATTAAGACCGTGAGCCCCTTGGGGGACAGGGACTGTGTCGAACCTGATTAACTTGTATCTACCCCAGTGCTTAGAACAGTGCTTAACAAGTACTATAATATATATATATTATATATTACGTGTGTCTATACATACACGGATTAAGATATGAGCCCCATCTGGGACAGGGACTGTGTCCAACCCAATCACCCTGCATCTCTCCCAGCACTTAGTACAGTCCCTGGCACATAGTAAGTGCTTAACAAATACCACAATCATTATTATTATTATTGTTATTGTTATCATTAATAAGAACCCTCACAGTTCCTTCTTCCTGGGCTTGAAGGCACTCAATCATCTCTCCCCCACCTACCTTACCTCACTGACTGAGGCTTTCTTGGCCCCCAAGGAAGATCGAGCCCGGAAGCAAGGGCTCGGGACAGGTTCCAGGCTGGTGGTTTTCCTCTCCATTCCCTATCTCTGGCTCTGGCCCCACAATTCCAGCTAAGCGTTAGGCATCCGGATTATAAGCTGGTGCTCTCGGGAAGGAACGTGGATCCAATGTCCCCCCATTTGGGCCTGGCAGAGGAGGGGCCGGCTGGAGGGGCGGGAAGAGAAATATCCGTCTCTGTGGAAGCCCGGGAGATTGAGAGTCAAACCACCCGCTCCGCAGATCCGAATTACTTCCAGCCCATCAGCGCCTTTTCCAAGGGCTTCGGTTTCCCAGCTGTTACCACTGGCTGGAAGGAGGCGGGCCAGCCGAATCACAATTATTCCTTCTATGTACGAGCAGACGGCTCCAAGCCTCTGCACAACAGCTGAGCTCAGCCTGAATCTGAACCCTAAGTGATGACTCTTTGCCTGCCAACAGGCTGTCTTCCCGTGGGCGGACCTGCTGGTCTGGGGATGGCCGGCGGGCGCCCGGCCTGTCCGAGTAGGAGCTGCTTTTGCTTTCTGAAGCAAGGCCCGGAGCCCGTCCAGGAGCAGCCCTTAAATCTGGGTTTTATCCGGCCTGTGCGGCGGAAGCAGGTTGTTCGTGCTAACCGTGATGGAGGGAAATGGCTCCTATCTTGCCCTCCCTCTTTATATCTGACAGACGATTACTTTCCTGCCTCTGATGCCTTATTGAAGGCCCACCTCCTCCAAGAGGCCTTCCCTGACTAAGCCCTCCTTTCCTCTTCTCCCACTCCCTCTGCGTTGCCCTAACTTGCTCCCTTTATTCATTTCCCCTCGCAGCCCCACAGCACTTATGTACATATCTGTAATTTATTTATTTCTCTTAATTTTTGTCTCCCTCTCTAGACTGGAAGCTCACTGTGGGCAAGGAATGTGTCTGTTATACTGTACTCTCCCAAACATTTAGTACAGTGCTCTGCACACAGTCAGTGCTCGATAAATATGATCGGTTGACGGACTACCTCCTCGTCTCAGCAACCGAGGGGTTTGAAAAATGCTTTACAGATCAACTGTCTCTCTTGGGGCCCCAGTGGAACGGGTGTTAGCTCCTCATTGTCAAGGAGACAGTCACGGGTTGGAAAATGGTGTGGCCGAGAAGCAGTGTCTCCTAATGGAAAGAGTCTGGGCCTAAGAGTCAGGGGACCTGGGTCCGAATCTTGGCTCAGCCAAATGCTTGCTGGGTGATCTTGGGCAAGTCACTTCACTTCTCTGTGCCTCAGTTCTCTTGTTCTCCCTCCTACTTAGACTGTGAGCCCCATTTGGGGAAGGGACTCTGTTCATCCTAACTTGTATCTACCCCAGTGCTTAGAACGGTGCCTGACAAATACTAAGTGCTTAACAAATACCATAAAGAGAGAGACTAGAAGGTAGTGGGGAAGGGACAGGCTGGCACGGCAATAGTGAGAGCTGTACAGAATAATGATGATGGTATTTGTTAAGTGCTTACTATGTGTCAAGCACTGCTCTAAGCACTGAGATAGATACAAGGTAATCAGGTTGGACACAGTCCTCGTCCCACATGGGGCTCACGGTCTTAATCCCCATTTTAGAGATGAGGTATTCAAGGACAAACAACGTCAATGAAGGCAGTGCTGTCGTGAGCTGCTGGGAGAAAAGAGCAGCGGTCTGAAGTGTCTGTCTCCAATCTGGAAATGGTGCCTTATTTTTTGTTCTCTAAAGCGCTCATTTTAAATAGAACAGGAGTCCCAGAAGTAAGGATACAAAATGCGACAGGCATCACCAGTGACCTCAGCGGTCTCCAATCAAAGACTGCAATTTTGAGTCCATGTTTTGGAAGGGGTGGTTTGTCACAGCTGAACCCTCAGCTCGTCCACGGAGAGGGTGCTACAGGCAAGGGGTCAGCAAACCGAGCATCAGATCCGTGGATGGATTCAGAACGCAACCAGAGGTACCAGCCTAGGAGCAGAAGGCTACACCGGGCCGACTGGATTGATCAGAATGCGATGCCCATCTCAAGCATTTCCCTTTTAGCATAAACAAATGCCTCAACAAGGAGAAAACAGATGCATTTTTAGCCATTCATCCGGTCCGAGGTGATTTCACTGAAGGCTTTAGAGAGCTGGCTGGTGTCTGGGCCTCAGAAAAAATTATCTTCAAATGGCAGTACCAGAGCCGTTTCTACTCTCAGTCGTCCCTCTCCTTCGTGCTGCTGTGGCAACAGGATGCAGAGGTGAAACTCGTCTATTACGGGGGAAAATCTCATCCCTGTGGACAACCAGCCTACGGGGGGGGGGGGGGGTTCTCCCCTCCTGGGGTCTCTCACCAAGAAGAATCTGAAGTCTAGGCATGTTTGTAAGGTATTTTCCCTTCCAACTCCCTCCTGCCTTTAGGTTACCCCCATTATAGGCAGCCAAAATGATTGGATAATAATAATAACAATGATGATTATGGCATTTGTTAAGCACTTACTATGTGCCAGGTACTATACTAAGCACTGATAATGGTGCTTGTTAAGTACTTCCTATCTGTCAAGAACCCATGACCTTCTAACTCCCAGACCTGAGCTCTAGCCACCACGCCATGTTGTGAAACTAGCAGACGGGTGGACATCTGGGGAGAAATGCCTCACCCTAATCATGTGACTCCCCTCTCAGGATGGCATCTGGAGAGTTTCCAATACTCTACCAGTCTCGACTTCGGGAGGGAGAGTCAAGCAGAGGCCTGTCCATTCCATTCATAGCTTGGCCAGTGGCTAGCGAGTGGAAGGCAATCTGCTACAAGTCAAAACTCACCTGGACTGCGCAGTGGCGGGGCACGGGAGAGAGTCGAGGGGGGAGACTCAACTTTACTGCGCGGGAGGAGGCAGTGGTAAACCACTTCTGTATTTTTACCAAGAAAACTCTGGATCGGAAATGGATCGGAAACCCCGACTGGATTTTCAAAGCAGCTCGGAAACGAAAATTCCCCAGTCAGGGAGCCCAAGAGGTGAATTCGTGTATTCATCCATAAGAAGGGCCGGTGAGGTTCCAGTTAAAACTCACAAATGTCAGGACCCCGAGTGGAAGTCAAAAGACCCCACATGCCTTGAGCTAAACAAGCAGAACAAGTTGCAGAGAGAAATTAATTGAAGGCACATGTTGCGAGGCCTTGCCAATGGCTTCTGGGCAATGTTTATTACTTAGGAAAGGAGAAGGAATTCCTTCCTGCAGAGCCAGTCCAAGTCAGCACTTCCTGAGAAGCAGCATGGCCTAGTGGCTAGAGCACGGGCCTGGGAGTCAGAAGGTCATGGGTCCTAACCTCAGCTCTGCCCCTTGTCTGCTGTGTGATCTTGGGCAAGTCAATTTATTTCTCTGGGTCTCAGTTCCCTCCTCCGTAAAATGGGAATTAAGACTGCGAGCCCTAGGCGGGACAGGGACTGGGTCCGCCCTGATTACCTTGTTTCTATCCCAGCGTTTAGAACAGTGCCTGGCACATAGCTGGAGCTTAACAAATGCCATGACTATTATTATGATCATTAAGAGAAGAATCAGGAGTGATCCATCTCTCTGTTCACCAGGACGGCTTTCTAAGTGAGGTGATCAGGACGGGACGTTAGAGAAGTAGCATGGCATAGTGGATAGAGCACAGGACTGGGAGTCAAAAGGTCATGGGTTCTAATCCCGGGGTCTGCCACCTGTCTTCTGTGTGACCTTAGGCAAGTCACTTCACTCCTCTGGGCCTCAGTTACCTCATCTGTAAATTGGGGTTTGAAACTGTGAGTCCCATGTGAGACAGGGACTGTGTCCAACCTGATTTGCTAGTATCCACCTCAGTGCCTGGCACATAGTAAGAGCTTAACAAATACCACAGTCATTATTATTATTAACATTGGTACTTGTTAAATGCTTACTGGGGAGATACAGAGTAATCAGGTTGTCATTCATTCATTCATTCAATAGTATTTACTGAGCGCTTACTATGTGCAGACCACTGTACTAAGCGCTTGGAATGTACAAATCGGTAACAGATAGCGACAGTCCCCGCCCTTTGACGGGCTTACAGTCTAATCGGGGAAGACGGACAGACAAGAACAATGGCAATAGATCGAATCAAGGCTGTCCCTCGTGAGGCTCGCAGTTACTCCCCATTTTACAGATGAGGTAACTGAGGCACAGAGAAGTGAAAGGACTTGCCCACAGTCACACAGCTGACATATTCTTAAGGAAGCAGGGAGGGTTGGCGAAGAGGGAGAACAGACGACTGAATGAATATTTGAAGAAGAAAAACACACCGATAAAAAAGCCATCACTTATCAAGCTTACCCTCAGTCCCCCCGGAACTGGCCCTGTCGGCAGACTCTTGCTAGGCCTATCGACCACTATCCTAAACCCCCACCGTCAGTCTGAGAGGGCCAGTAGCTTCCAACCACGCAGGCCACAGAGGCAGTGGTCGCAGTTCCCGCTGCCGCTGCTGGAGAGGAAAAAGAAGAGGAAGATCTGGAGTCGGCCAGCCCCCTCCTCCATTTCACATCCTCCGCATGGCCTCGCCTTTCCTTCCGCTGCCGTGAAGGAGGCATTCGTGCCCGCCCGGCCCCTCAGAGGAACATCAGATCCTATCAGAGCAGCGTGGCTCAGTGGAAAGAGCACGGGCTTTGGAGTCAGAGATCATGAGTTTGAATCCCGACTGCCACTTGTCAGCTGTGTGACTGTGGGCAAGTCACTTTACTTCTCTGTGCCTCAGTTCCCTCATCTGTAAAATGGGGATTAAGACTGTGAGCCCCACGTGGGACCACCTGATTCCCTTGTGTCTACCCCAGAGCTTAGAACAGTGCTCTGCACATAGTAAGAGCTTAACAGATACCAACATCATTATTATTATTATCAGGCCCCTAAGCCACGTTGGCCTGGCCCGAGTCAGGATGCTGACCATTCTGCTCTACTATGCGAGCTTAAAAACCAACCCCCAAAACCCCAGAGTAATAATAATGTTGGTATTTGTTAAGCGCTTACTATGTGCAGAGCACTGTTCTAAGCACTGGGGTAGATACAGGGTAATCAGGTTGTCCCACATGAGGCTCACAGTTAATCGCCATTTTACAGATGAGGGAAATGAGGCACAGAGAAGTTAAGTGACTTGCCCACAGTCACACAGCTGACAAGTGGCAGATCCGGGAATCGAACCCATGACCTTTGACTCCCAAGCCCAGGCTCTTTCCACCGAGCCACGCTGCTTCTCTAGTCACGCTGCTTCTACAGTGTGGTCACATAAAGAGTTGCTGGGTTCTTTCAGGTGAAGAAGTCAAACTCCTTCCTTCCCTGCCTCCATTTGGCACCTCTCTGACTAGAGGAACCCCGGCTTACTCTGAGCTGGTTTCAAGTTGACAAATCAAATAGGCCAAACCACATCCGGTTCCTCCTCAGAACGGCTCCCCAGGACCCACTGGCCACATTGCAGTTAACGGAGACGTTTCTTCCACTCGAGGCGATAAGCTCTTTGCGGGGAGGGATGGTATCTGTTTATCGTTATATTGTACTCTCCCAAGTGCTTAGTACAGTGCTCTGCATTCAGTAAGCGCTCAATAAATAAGATTGACTGACTGAAGTAACGGCCTGAACCAAGTAAAGCCCAGTTACTGAAGGACTTTCCGGCAACAGCAAATAGTCGGAAATACCTGCTGGGGGAAAGATGGCAGCTCCAAGACCGGAGTGAGGTCATTCTTTACATTGGTGGGGTGGAAAGAGAAATGTGAATGTCAATAAGATTATAACAAGAACGGCTTATTCTTGCTGAGTTTTTCTACATAAACTGCGATCACCATAATAATTACACCAGTGGTATGTGTTAAGGGCTTACTATGGGCCAAGCACTGTACTAAGCAGTGGGGAAGATATTAGATGATCAGGCCCACCACTGGGCTCACAGTTCAAATTCATTCACTCAATCCCATTTATTGAGCGCTTACTGTGAGCAAAGCACCGTACTGAGAGCTCGGGAGAGTACGATATCACAATAAACAGTACAATAAAACGATAAAGTGGGAGGGAGAACACGTATTGAATCCCCATTTTACCGACGAGGGAACTGAAACGTAGAGAAGTGAAGTGACTTGCCCAAGGACACCTAGCAGGCACGTGGCTCACCCAAGTCCTCTGACTCCCAGGCCTGTGGTCGTTCCACTAGGCTGCTTCCCGCTTCATTAGTGTTCATAGTGAATCCCCTCTCTCTGGCCTGCTTGCAGTATTAAATTTCCACACAAGAGCCAAGGTGGCAGCCTGAATCCTAGGCAGGATACAGCTTCTTGTGTCTCTGCTTGGTGGTCGCTTCACCTATATGCTGCACATATATCACCTGTACCTTCCCGACTAGGAGTTTGTTGAGGGCAGAGAACATGTTTTCCAACTGTGCTCTCCCAAGCTCTTAGAACAGTGCTCTCCACACAGGAAGCGCTCAATAGATACTATTGATTCATTAATATACACAAGAGCTGGGCATATCTATATAGGAAAGAAGCATGGCCTTGGGGATAGAGCACGGGCCTAGGAGTCAGAAGGCCCTGGGTGGTAATCCCAGCTCCACCACTTGTCTGCTCTGTGACCCCAGGCAAATCACTTCATTTCTCTGGGCCTCGGTTCCCTCCCCTGTAAAATGGGAATTAAGACTGTGAGCCTCATGTGGGACAGGGAGTGTGTCCAATCTAATTAGCCTGAATCCACCTCAGTGCTTAGAACAGTGCTCGATACGTAGTAGCGCTTAACAAATACATTATTATATAGGTGTTGTAAGTAGGTCAACACACATACCATTAAATTATGATGCTACTGGCAGGGAGACTTGTCTTTTGTACAAAGGTATGTGGTACAGTGGATAATCCCTCCCACTTTGGATGTGGGCAAAAATTGTCCTTGGCTGCGTGGTTGCATTTGCTACCTGCAGGGTCTAAAGCCTAGCCCAGTTTTCATTTCTCTTTGTGTCACAATCTTCTCAAAGCCTTTGCTCCTAAAATCATCTATTTCTAAATGCTGTATGCCAGACCCCTCCCTTTTCTGCTGCCCACGTCTAAGCCATGTGGCTTCATTATATCTGATTCCGCCTCTGCATCAAACGGAAGCGCCTCACCATCGGCTTTAAAGCACTTAATCACCTCTCTCCCTCCTACCTCACCTCGCTGATTTCCCATTGCAACCTAGCCCACACACTTTCATCTTCTAGCACCAAGCTTCTCACTGTACCTCGATCTCATCGATCTTGCCACCGACCTCTTGGCCACATCCTGTCTCTGGCCTGGAAGACCCTCCCTCCTCATATCTTAGAGACAATCAATCTCCCCACCTTCAAAGTCTTAATAAAAGCACATCTCCTCCAAGAGGCCTTCCCCGACTAAGCTCTCATTTTCTCCCACTCTCTTCTGCGTCACCCTGGCACTTGGATTTGCATCCTTTATTCACCCCTCCCTCAGTCCCACAGAACATTTTATGGAATCTGTAAGCACTTACCAT
This sequence comes from Ornithorhynchus anatinus, assembly GCF_004115215.2. NCBI lineage: Eukaryota > Metazoa > Chordata > Mammalia > Monotremata > Ornithorhynchidae > Ornithorhynchus > Ornithorhynchus anatinus. The sequence continues at coordinate 42,162,093 of NC_041733.1, forward strand.
GTGTCGAACACTTTTCTAAGCACTGGAGTAGGTACCGTTCAATCAACGAAACGCTCACAGTCTAAGTAGGAGGGAGAATGGATATTTAATCCCCATTTTACAGTTGAGGAAACTGAGGTACAGAGAAGTGAAGTAACTTGCCCAAGGTCTCACAGCAAGCAATTGGCAGAGCCAGGATTGGAACCCAGGTCTCTCTGACTCCCAGGCCCATGCTTTCTCCACTAGGCCACACTGCTTCTCAATAGACACTCAGGTATGCAGAAGAAGTGGACAATTGGAAGGGCACATTAAAACTAAGTACAAAGCAACAAGAAGCTATGATTGCAAGGAGGCTGAGGAGGGGTAAGAGTGCTGAAAAAAAGAGTTGGGAGAATGAAACACTGGGAGATGAAAAATGAATTCGGGAAAGCCTCAGAAGCACTTAACAAATACCATTATTATTATTATTAGCCATGGCTGTCCTCCAAGCTGAATGTTTACAGTCCTCTATGCTGTCTGCTAGTTGTGGGTAGGGAATGTGTCTGTTTATTGTTGTACTGTACTCTCCCAAGTGCTTAATACAGTGTTTGGCGCACTGTACGATAAATACGACAGAAGGACCATTGCTTAGTGGAAAGAGCACAGGCTTGGGAGTCAGAGGTCATGGGTTCTAATCCCGGCTCGGCCGCTTGTCAGCTGTGTGACTTTGGGCAAGTCACTTAACTTCTCTGGGCTTCAGTTCCCTCATCTGGAAAATGGGAATTAAGACTGTGAGCCCCACCTGGGACAACCTGATTACCTTGTATCTACCCAGCACTTAGAGCAGTGCTTGACACATGATAAGGGCTTAACAAATACCATCATCATCATCATTATTATTACTGCCTGACTAATGACCTGGGATTTCAGGTCCACTCCACTGAGGTGAGGTAGTCTAGCCCTGTCTCTAAATCTCACTTCCTTTGTCTCCAAAATGAGGGCTCCTATGACTGTACATCTCATGCTGCGGTGAGAAGGGTCAAGCTGGACGTGCAGGACATGGGGGATGGCAACCAGCCGGCCTTCGATCCACCCCCAAAATGTTTGGCCGCAGAAAACTGTGTTCATTTAGCGTGAGGAACTGGTGGCTTTCGGAAAGCCAATGATGCCATCTTGTGGCACACGGATACGATGGCTCTTTCCCGCTTCTGCGGTGGATTTTGTACATCTCCACAAAACCAACCTCAATTAAAAGGGGTGGTGATTTGACATTCCTTTAAAGCACTTACAAAGGGAGGCTCCCAAAAGGATACCCGAGCCCCAAGAGGAACCGTCATGAATTCAGAGAATCGGATCGCCTTCTCCGGACAATAAGGTATCTGCTCAAGAACTCTAACCGAGACTTCGTTCAGGGTCCTTTCCTATTTTCCCTTTACATGTACTCCCTCAGAGAGTTCATCTGAACACATGGCTACAGCTCCAACCTCTACTCAGGTAATTTACAAATCCATCTCTCCTACCCTTTACAGCTCCACCAAAGAGCCCTGGGTTCCAAACTCCTCTCCGTGGCCCCGGGCAAGTCAGAGGACCTGGATTCTAATCCCGTCACTGCCACCTGCCTGCTGTGTGACCTTGGGCAAGTCACAACACTTTTCAGCGCCAAGAACAGTGCTTGCCTCACAGTAAGCGCTTAACAAAAACCATCATCACCATCATCATTCTCTCTGCCTCAGTTCCTTCAACTGCAAAATGGGGATTCGATACCTTTTCTCCGACTGTGAGCCCCATGTGGGACCTGATCTTTTCTCTACTCCAAAGCTCAGTACAGCCTTTGATACAGAGTAAGCGCCTAACAAATATCACGATTATTATATCCAAGATTCAGAAAGCTGCCCGCAGTTAGGTGAGGTTGGGGAAGGAGGCAGAGAAGGGATATTAACCACACGCTACGTGTCAGTCATCTACCTTGAGACTGGTAATGCCAACCTATCTCCTTCCTAACCCACTTCCTGTTAGCTGTGATGCTTGCAGGGAGTAACAAACTCTAGTAATCAACCATCAGAACATTGGTTTATTTGGTTTGGGCCAGGGATCCAGGGATCAAGGCTAGCACACACGACGAGGGCTAGCACCCATTAAGGAATCCAAGCACTGGGTGCTCCGTCCTCATGCAGCCCTCCCCTGCCCCGCCACGACCAACACAAGAGAAGCAGCATGGCTTAGTGGATAAAGCATGGGCCTGGGAGTCAAAAGGACCTGGGTTCTAATCCCAGCTCCGTCCGGTGTCTGCTATATGACCTTGGGCAAGTCATTTCACTGCTCTGTGACTCAGTTGCCTCATGTGTAAATGGGGATTAAGACTCGGAGCCCCTTGTGGGACAGGGGCTATGTCCACCTGACAACTTTGAATCTACAGTGCTTGGCACCTAGTAAGTGCTTAATAAATACCCTGAAAAACCCCCACAAAGAATATACCCCCATGGGTTGTGTAAGAGCATCTCAGCTGCATCTCCCCATTTTCCAAAGCCTTGAAAATGACCATCATTCCTTTGGACCCCGGCTTGGCTGTTCATTCTGTGGGCCTCAGTTCCCTCTTCTGTAAAATGGGGATTGAGACCGTGAGCCCCACATGGGACAGGGACTGTGTCCAACCCAATTTGCTTGTACCTACCCCAGAGCTCAGTACAGTGCCCAGGACATAGTAAGTGCTTAAGAAATACCATTATTATTATTCTTGAGGGACGGTAAGGAAGGGCTCACTCCCGCCCTGCTCTCGGCTCAGCTTTTCCTGGCTGCCCAAGCAGCGGGCTTGTGTTCGTGCCTGGGGCCCAGAGCCACGATAACGCATAGTAACAATTTCCAAGGCAGAGAGCAGCATCTCACGGGGCAGGGATGGCCAGGCTCCCTGGATTGCTGTTGGCCTTGTGGGGAGTGAAGTCACGCAGCCCAGTGGGGGCAGGGGCTTGAAGATGGTTTCACAATCGGGGTAATTTCAGAGGCTCGCATCACTTCTGGCGTTCAGCATGAAGACTCACTTTTCACAAGATCTAATACCCCGGAGAGCTCTCAGAGGCAGAAAGGGTAGAATCTGGAGGGCTGTTTTCCAGATAATCATCCTCTCCGCTCTGCTTGGAAATCCCCCTTTTGATCCCCCAACAGCCGTGCTGATTGTTACTTGCTACTCCAAGTCCTTCCGGCCTCTTACCAGATCAATCACTTAGTCAATGGCATTTAAAAAGTGCTTCCTTTGTGGAGAGCACTGTGCTAAGAACTGGGAAGAGAGGACCATAGAGTAGGTAGATGTGTCCTGTCTCTGGCCAAGAACTCCCTCCCCGCTTCATATCTGACAGACCATCACTCGGAGTGACTGTAAAAGCGTTAGGAGCATTTTTATGGTGAAACATTAGCTTAGGGAAACATTAGTTTTTAACATTAAATTGGAATAAGTGAAAGGAACTGATTTGATATTAGTTCAGAAGAAATGAATGAACAAAATCACAATACTCAATTCTAGAGCTAAGAATTCTGGTTTTCTTTCTAGTTATGTCAGAATTTTATCGGGCCAGATTCTACCAAATGACAAATAGCCCACAGAAGGTGTTTATCTCTTTCAGGACCCTATGTTGGCTGATTTAATATTGCCATTTACTGTTTCCCCTGCGACTTCGAATACTAAAATCTGTTCCATTACCTGTCAGCAGGGCATTCCAGGGCTGAGATAGGGCAAAGACCACGTTATTCTGGTCAAGGAGGCCACACCGTAAGGAACCTGGGCTAGTGGCTGAGCAGACCTGCCTAAAAATAATTGTGGTACTGGTTAAGCGCTTTCTCTGTGCCAAGCACTGTTCTAAGCAGACTGTGAGCCCCTTTTAGACTGTGACTTGTTGCTGGGTAGGGAATGTCTCTATTTGTTGCCAAACTGTACTTTCCAAGTGCTTAGTACTGTGCTCTGTGCACAGTAAGCGCTCAATTAATATGACTGAATGAATGAATCACTCTCTCCACCTTCTAAGCCTTATAAAATCGCATCTCCTCCAAGAAGCTTCCCTAAGCCCTCATTTTCCCTACTCCACCTCCCTTGCATTTTGATTTGTGCCCTTTAAACCCTTGATATTCATCTCACCCTCTGTCCTCATGATTATCAGGAAAGACCCCTTGGAGGAGATGTGATTTTAGGCTTTGAAGGTGGGGAGAGTGGTGGTCTGGTGGATATAAAGGGGGAGGGAGTTCCAGGATGGAAGGGAGGATGCGGGTGAGAGGTTGGCAGCGAGAAAGATGAGGTCGAGGTACAGTGGGCCGGTTAGCGTTTGAGGAGCAGAGTGAGTGGACTGGGTTGTAGTAGATCAGCGAGGTTAGCTGCGGGGAGAGAGCTGAATGAGTGCCATAGAGCTGATGGTAAGGAGTTTCGGTGGAGAAGAGTAGGCAATCATCGGAGGTCTCGATGGATAGGGAGATAGGCACAGAACTTAACCCCAAGCCCCTTCATCTCACAACCTCAGGACGGAAGAGCTCGGGACGATGGTCAGCCTTGGGCGACCCCACGAAGGAACAGGGGGTAGCCTCACAAACGGATGATGACACTTTGCTTAAGTTTTTGCTGGCTTCCTGCTGGAGGTACCACACAGGGGACTTTCTAATGATGGCCTGCTGGGCTCCTCTGCCCGCTGCCCAGGTAGGGCTATGTCTCAGGTGCACCTGAGAGAATTTACCAGGGAGCCAGAAAAACATCTCTTGAAACTCACCCCAAATCTCCTCCCTGGGGATCAGCTTCATTTAGTTTCCAGTTTAAATTCCCCTTTTGTTTTTCAGGCTGGAGCGACAGGCTCTGCCATAAAATTAAAGGGGCAAACATCACTCGTATTACAACTGAATGGAAATGAATTTTTTTCCACCAACAAAAGCTTATGGGTAGAGCACGGGTCTGGGGGTCAGAAGGACCTGGGTTCTAAACCTCACTCCTCCACTTGTTGGCTGTGTGACCTTGGGCAAGTCACTTCATTTCTCTGGGCCTCAGTTACCTCTTCTGCAAAATGGGGATTGATTATGAGCCTTATCTAGGACATGGACTGTGTCCAATCTGTGGAAAATGACTCTTAATCAGATTTACTCCATCTAATCCCCATTTTGCATTAATCTACCTTTTTTACCTAAATCACGCTTCAACCCATCCTTCTCCTGCCATCAGTAGCAACCACACCCTGTCTATTAAGAAAACTGGAACCATACGTAATTGGATCCTATTGTTGGTGGGAAGGAACACCATGCCCATCACAGACTATAAATTACCACCGACCTTTCAGTGATGAGGTTGAGCCCACTTTTATTAATAGTAATAACAATGGAATATGTTAAGCACTTAATATGTGCCAAGCATTGTTCTAAGCACTGGGGTAGATACCAGGTAATCAGGTTATCCCACATGGGGCCCACGGCCTCAATCCCCATTTTAGAGATGAGGTAACTAGAGGCACAGAAGCTCAAACCCCGTGTTTTATCCACTAGGCCACACTGCCTCCCAGTTGCAGTGACCAAATAATAATTATGGTACTTATTAAGCGCTTACTATGTCCAAGGATCACAGATTTCACAGAAGTCTTGGCCACAACGGGTCCAGCACCCAGACTATGTCCAGGATTCCCACGAATCCCCTTTCTTACTCAACTTTCAGCTCTTTAAGGCAGAGAGAAACGAGCACCAACCTGCCGAAGAAGGAACTCTGTCCCCATGTACCTGGCTTGATGGATAGCGCCTGTGATGAGAGGCTAAAATGAGCAGTGGGGATGCGGCCCCCCCAAGCCCCAGGGAGAGCCTGGAGCAGGGAAGTCCAAAACCCCCTCATCTCGGCTAAGATCCTCCTGGAGGCCGTGGCAGAGGTGGAATTAGAACCCGTGACCTTCTGACTCCCAGGCCTGTCCTCTATCCACCACGCCACGCTGCTTCTCTATCCCACAAAATAGAACATTTTGTGAGAAGGAAATGTGTCTACCTACTCTGCTCTATTGTATTCTCCCAAATGCTTACTACAGTGTACTGCCCCCAGTAAGTGCTCAATAAATACAACTGACTGATTGCCAGATAGAAGCCACGAGCAAAGGCTGCAGCGAAGGATCTATTTCTGCCCGCTGAAAATAAACAGGCCAAACTTACAGAGGTACTCCATAAGGAGTACATCTAGGGGCCCACTAGGAATAGATTCCCATCCATCAACTTAAAATGCCCCACGGAGCCACGGGCTGCTATTATCTTTCAAAAGGAATTGCAAGAATGTACCGAAAGAAAATCGCTGGGATCCGTGAGGCTCTGAGAAGAGATTTCATTATCGGCTATTTCTTCGGGGAGTTAGACATTAGGACGGTAATGAGCAAACGGCAGGAAACAGGCAGTTTTGCAGGAACACGGATGCCAGACCATGCTTTGCACAATGGCTACTGGGTGGGAAGCACGGGCCAAGAGAGCGGAAAGAACATGGGCTTGGGAGTCAGACGTCGTGGGTTCTAATCCAGGTTCTGCCACTTAGCAGCTGTGTGACTTTGGGCAAGTCACTTAACTTCTTTGTGCCTCAGTTCCCTCACTTGTAAAATGCGGGACAATCTCAATTCCTTGTATCTATCCCGGTGCTTAGAACAGTGCTTGGCAAATAGTAAGTGCTTAACAAAAATACCACAATTATTATTTTTATTGTTGTTATTTGTGGGCCAAGCTGGCCTGGGTGTCTGGGATGGCTTGCAGCCCTGAGGGACGTGATTCAGTGTCATCACTCTCACTTTACAAACCAAGGCAAAAACATTTCCTGCATAAGCAGTCCCAACTTTCTCCCCTCCGGCCCCAGGCAAGCTCCCTCTCCTCCCAACTCAGTGGCATTTGTTCAGCGCTTACTATGTGCCAGGCACTGTACTAAGCACTGGGGTGAATACAAGTCAATCAGGTTGGAAACAGTCCCTGCCCCATGTGGGGCTCATAGTCTCAATCCTCATTTTACAGATGAGATCACTGAGGCCCAGAGAAGTGAAGTGACTCGCCCAAGGTCACGCAGCAGATAAGTGGCGGAGTCGGCATTGGAACCCATGACCTCCTGGCTCCCAGGCCTGCGAGCAAAGCTGCAGTGAGCCCCAGAAGGGAATTTGCTGCCCAAAGAGCTCTAGTTAAACATTTTTGGGGAACCCCCAAAATCCTCAGGTCCGGGACAATCTGAGGGCAAAGAGTGGTCTGTGCCCAGACACGTCTGTGAGGGAAGTGGAGGAAGACTACCCTCCCGCCCAACTTTCTCGAAGCCCCTAAACGACTCTAAATCGGAATATTCCTCCACGCTCCTCTTGTCCCTCTCTCACCAGACCCTCCTTTTCGCCAAGTATCAAACCATTCTGTCCTGGGGGCCGCTTCAGTTTTTGCCATTCCTGCTTAATGACTGCAAAGCAAACAATTCCCCAAGTCCCCTGAAGATGGGAAGCCGGGCCATCTGTAGCCTTGCGTCATGTTGATGGAGGAAGAGGCCCGAGAGAGGGATTTCACAATTTTCCAGACAATCTCCGCCTTGCTGCGCAAATGGTTCGACTGTCCAGGGTTTGGGTTAGAAAGGGTGGAAAATCCTTTAGCCTGTCCATTAATATTCATCCCGGAGAATAAACCTGTACTTTCCATGCAAGGAGGTCAAAGCGGAGGATAAATGTTAATTCAGTGGGAGTTCATGGTGCCCTGATTCAATTTGGGCCGTTCAAACAGGAAATCAAGCAAGCAGTGGTATTCATTGAGCACTTACTGTGTGCAGAGCACTGTACTAACAGCTTGGAAGAGTACAATACAAAAGAGTTGGTAGACTCGCTACCTGCCCACAACGAGCTTACAGTCTAGATGGGGAGAGAGACATTAATATTAATCGATGATTTATAGATATATGCTGTGGGGCTGAGGGTGGGAGGAAAGAGTAAATGCCCTAAGGGTAAGGCATCACATCATGGAGTGTCAGGCAATAGGAGATGTGGGGATTTTCTTGGTTAATCCATATCCCCAGTGAATTAAACACATGTAAATTCTCATTCCAAGTAATTCGAAACAGTGTTGCCTAAAGGTTAGAGCCCAGGCCTGGGAGCGAAAAAAGACCTGGGTTCTAATTCCTGTTCTGCCACTTGTCAGCTGTATGACCTTGGGCAAGTCGCTTCACTTCTCTGTGCCTCAATTACCTCATCTGTAAAATGGGGATTAAGACTGTGAGCCCCGTGTGGGGCATTGACCGTGTCCAACCTGATTAGCTTGAATCACAGTCTCAATCCCCATTTGCATTCTCCCAAGCGCTTCGTACACAGCGTTGCACAGTGAGCGCTCAATAAATATAACTGCATGAATGAATGAACCCAAGTCCTTCGGACTCTCAGGCCCATGCTCTATCCATTACGCCACACTGCTTCTCTTCCCTCCCCACTCTCGGGCTTCTGGACCAAGATTCTGCACAGGTGCTCGAGCCGCAGAAAATCCCAGAGCAACTAGCCTGCCAAATACGCTACTAGCATCCCCAATTTACGGATGAGAAAGCCCCGGTAGAGATATATCTCTACCCAACCCCGCCAGTACATTCCCTCCTCCCTTCTCTTTTCCTCTTTCCTTTCCTTTTCTTTTATGGTATCGGTTAAGTGCTTTCTATGCGCCAGACACAGTTAATCAGGTTGGACACAGTCCCTGTCTTAATCCCCATGTGACAGATGAGGTAACTGAAGCACAGAGAAGTGATGTGACTTGCCCAAGGTCACACAGCAGACAAGTGGCAGAGCAGGGACTAGAACCCCGATCCTTCTGACTTCCAGGCCCGCGCTCTATCCTTTCTCAATCAAACAATGGCATTTATGAGGATGACTGTGAGCCTCACGTGGGACAACCTGATTGCCCTGTATCTACCCCAGTGCTTAGAACAGTGCTCTGCACGTAGTAAGAGCTTAACAAATTTATCGATTAGACTGTAAGCCCATCAATGGGCAGGGATTGTCTCTGTTACCGAATTGTACATTTCAAGCGCTTAGTATAGTGCTCTGCCCATAGTAAGCGCTCAATAAATACTACTGAATTTATTAAATGCAGAGTGCTGTATTTTATTAGTGCTTGGGAGGGGTCAGTACAACAGACATGGTAGACACATTCCCCGCCCAACAGGGGCTTACAGTCTAAAGGAGATTCTTTCTCCCTCCCCATAGGGGACGACATCTGTTGCTCCAAAGCAGTTGTGTCCTACAGTGAAATCATCGCATCTGCTCTGGGGCTTTTGATGTAATGAAGTTGTCTTATGCTGTCGAGTCGCCTCTGACACAGAGCGACACCACGGACACATCTCTCCCAGAACTCCCCACTTCCACTTGCAATCGTTCCGGTAGTGGATCCGTATAGTTTTCTTGGTAAAAATACAGAGGAGGTTTACCATTAGCTCCTTCCACACAGTAAACTTGAGTTTTGGCCCTCGACTCTCTCCCCTGTCGCTGCTGCCCAGATCAGAGGAGTCTCATATGTATATATCTGTAATTTACTCATCTATTTATTTATATTAATGTCTATCTCCCCCTCTAAACCGTGGGCAGGAATGTGTCTTTTGTTGTTATATTGTACTCTCCCAAGCACGTAGTACAGTGCTTTGCACACGGTAAGCGCTCAATAAATACGATTGAATTGAATAAATGAAGTTATGGTCACGGGAGGGGCTGTAGACTGCTTGATTGGCTGCTGGCTGTTCAGTAACTTCTCAAAGGATTCATTCTGTTTGGCTCTTCTACCAAAGATATTGCGGAGCTCAGCATTCTATTTTCGGAGTTGACTTTGGGACTCAGAGGTTTAGTCCCTTCCCTGCTGTGTAAACAGAAGTCACTAGACTTCTAGACTAGTTTCTAGACTGTGAGCCTGTTGTGGGCAGGGGCTGTCTCTATTTGCTGCTGAAGTGTACTTCCCCAGTGCTTAGTACAGTGCTCTGCACACAATATGCGCTCAATAATTACTCAAAAAATGAGTCAGTGAATCCTTTATAACGCATGGGAATAAACAGGAATTCATAATGACAGTTTAGGGATGAGGACTTTAGGCAGAACTGTCTAGACATAATAAGAATAAAAATGATGCTATTTGTTAAGCGCTTACTATGTGCCAAGCACTGTTCTAAGTGCTGGGGTAGATTCAAGATCGTTAGGTTGTCCCACGTGGGGCTCACAGTCTTAACCACCATTTTACAGATGAGGTAACTGAGGCACAGAGTAGTTAAGTGACTTGCCCAAAGTCACACAGCTGACAAGTGGTGGAGCTGGGATTAGAACCCGTGACCTCTGACTCCCAAGCCCGTGCTCCTTCCACTGAGCGACCTTACTTCAAATGAAGCCTACGGATGCTTCTCCAAAACCATGACCTACGGAGGCGTCCCCGGGGCTCCAAGGAGTTAAAAGAAAAAGCTTTCACTAACTTTGCTTCTCGTTTCTCCTCTCCTTCTCTGTCTTTTCTCCCTCTTTTTCCTTGTCTTCTCTTCCCTCCCTCTCGCTCTCCACCCCTCCTTCCTTCTCTCCTCCCCTCCCTCCCCCCTCCCCTCTGAGGCAAAGGGGAGCGGGATCGCTCCTTGCCTGCACACGCTTTGCTCTTGCCTACGGAAGACGGAGCCAGGGACGGTCCTCTGGCCGGCGGCTTCCGTTCAGGCATCCCCGGGCAGCAGACCAGCACCTGGATTGCAACACGCTGGGCTCTTCGGAACCCGTCGGGGTTGGGCGTCTGACGGTTCCGTCTGGAACCGCCTAGGTGACCGGCAGGCAGAAGCTCAGCGAGGTGAAAGTCTCAGGCAGTGAGGGGGAAACAAGCCCCACCAGGAGAGCAATCTTTTCTCCCATATTGCCCATTCCTGAGACCTCGCTGACCAAGCTGCCCATTGGCACAAGGAGGTGAGGGGCTACCCCAGGAACCGGCTTCACCTGTCCCGCAAGCTCCGGAAGGTAAGAGGACACCTTCGGTGCTTTCTGCTCTTCTCCCGGAGAGCCGGAGGGAGCTTTCGGTCAGTGTCCCGGCAGGCGTGAGAGGCGGCTGGCTGGAATGGGAGATTCGGCAAGGCCCGCTGGAGCGACGTTCGCTAGGACCCCAGCCTCCACCCAGCCTTGGCCCCGTTGGAGAAGTTGGTGTTACGTTGGTTGTCGCCATCCACTAAGCCGGTCCTTTGTACTACTTCTGGACAATCCGATGACAAACCGAGGGGGCTACCCCTGGTTGGGGAGGTGACAACCAAATTGATGGTTTTAAATTTCTCCCTGGGGCAGCTGTACCAATATTTCCTCCTGGTTCTTTGGAGCCATTTCAGCCCTGGAAGTTGAGCCCCGCTGGCAGATTTGGAAGACACTCGGATTGCTTTCAAAACTTGAGCGGATTCGGGAAGTAAAAGTAGGCTATTTGCAGCATCCTGTGTGTTTCCCCTCCTGTTGTGAATGGGTTTGGGGGTACTGGGCTCTAAGTTCCCATAACGCTGCGCCCCAGGAGGTGACCAGGCAGTGGTTTGTCATGGTCCTTGGTGTATGGTGCTGAAGTAGATAAATGTATTTCGTATATTTACCTGTAGCTTCCCATCCCTCCTGTCAATCTATTTTCCATAACTCTCTTTCACACAGACTGGGGGATTTTTTGTTCCACCTGTTTTTTCAGTAAGTTTTTGTTGAGGGTTTTGGTCTGGAATTTCGGTCTCTGGAATCCAAATCTATTCTGGATGGGTTAATAATAATAATAACGTTGGTATTTGTTAAGCGCTTACTATGTGCCGAGCACTGTTCGAAGCGCTGGGGTAGACATAGGGGAATCAGGTTGTCCCACGTGGGGCTCAGTCTTAATCCCCATTTTACAGATGAGGGAACTGAGGCACAGAGAAGTTAAGTGACTTGCCCACAGTCACACAGCCGACAAGTGGCAGAGGGTTCTGACCTCTGAGCTCATTTAGAGGGGAATCTTCCGGGCAGCGAGACACCCTGGGTCAGCCCGCTTGGAAACCTTCTGGGAAAAATTTCAGCTACAACCCAGATGGGAACCCTAAATAAGCGAGAAGCGAGAAGGGGGCCGTACACAGAATAGAGAAGCAGCATGGCCTATTGGAGACAGCACGATCTGGGAGTCGGAAGGACCTGGGTTTTAATTCCTGCTCTTCCAATTGCTTGCTGTGTGACCTTGGACAAGTCACTTCACTTCTCTGTGCCTCAGTTTCTTCAACTGTAACAAGGGGATACCTGTTGCCCCTCCTACTTAGACTGTGAGCCCCATGAGGGACACGAACTGTGTTAGACCTAATTTACTGCTTGACACACAGTAAGTGCTTAGGAAAGAAAGCATTTACACTGTTCTGCACAGCTCATAATGGTGTGGCATTTGTGTGAATCATCCAGCAGACATAACAGGAGGTTCATCATTCTAAGCCTAAATCCACTAGAAACAGAACGTAACTGCTGAAACCACTGGGGAACACTGTCTCTCCCTTCAACTTATCTCTATAAAGATCTTGAATTGATCCAAAGGAATCGCTCAGCCTGCCTCAAGGAAGGAGCAAATTCTCCCTTCTGCTCCAGGAGGAGAATGTGGGTATTTTCAGTGAGGAAGAAGTCCCTATAGCCCTCCCAAGCTCCACCGCCGGGCAGAAGAGAGCTAAATACCTCAGGTGCTTATTTCACTCTGTAAGAGAGGGAACGAGTCAGATTCTCAGCATGGCTCAGTGGAAAGAGCCCGGGCTGGGAAGTCAGAGGTCATGGGCTCAAATCCCCACTCCGCCGCTTGTCAGCTGTGTGACTTTGGACAAGTCACTTCACTTCTCTGTGCCTCAGTTACCCCATCTGTTAAAATGGGGATTAAGACTGTGAGCCCCACCTGGGACGATCTGATCACCTTGTATCCTCCCCAGCGCTTAGAACAGTGCTTTGCACATAGTAAGCGCTTAACAAGTGCCATCATCATCAATCTGTCATTCATTCACTCATTAAATAGTATTTATTGAGTGCTTACTGTGTGCAGAGTAGTGTTACTAAGCGCTTGGGAGAGTATAACATAACATCGGACATATTCCCTGCCCACAGCATGCTCACAGTCTAGGGACGAGCTCACAGTCTGAGGAGATGAACCGCTGGTGATTCCAACTCGCTTCCCATCAAAAGGGTGAGTGGCGTTATTCTACGTGATGATGTTTCCTAGTTATTTCCTTTCTCTCTAGTTTCCTGGATCCAGAGATTCCTTTTTTATCTTTATGGTATTTGATAACTGCTATGTACCAGGCACAGTATTACACTGGGGCAGGTACAAGCTAATCAGGTTGGACACGGTCCCTGTCCCATTAAGGGCTCACAGTCTTAATCCCCATTTTACAGATGAGATAACTGAGGCCCAGAGAAGTTAAGTGACTTGCACAAGGTCATGGACAAGTGGCAAAGAATGGATTAGAACCCAGGTCCTTCTGACTCCTGGGCCCGTGCTCTAACCATAAGGCCATGCTACTTTTCAGCATGCCCGATTCAGAGGTCCAGAGAGGTGCCCTTTCCCATCACTCAAACCATCAGTAGTATTTATCAAGCACTTACTGTGTGCAGAACATTGGACTAAGAGCTTGAGAGTAGCAGAGAGACTCTGCTTGGCTCCAAAATGAGGTTGGGAGTCAGTGTACAGAAAAAGGGGAGCTCATGGGTAGGGAGTCGGTGCTCAAGGCTGCCTGTCATAATAATAACTGTGGTATTATTATTATCTACTATTATTATTATTAAAGTGCTTACTCTGTGCCAGGCACTATACTAAGCACAGGGGTAGATACAAGCAAATTGGGTTGGACACAGTCCCTGTCCCATATCGGGATCACAGTCTCAATCCCCATTTTCCAGATGAGGTAACTGAGGCCCAGATAACTGAAGTAACTTGCCCAAGGTCACAGAGCAGACAGGTGGTGGAGCCAGGATTAGAACCCAAGACCTTCTGACTCCCAGGCCTGAGCTCTATCTGCTGTGTCCCGCTGCTTCCCCTGTCAAAGGGATGGCTCCACATGGCATGGCAGGGAGAGCAAGTCAGGGATCCGGAGGCCAGTTAGGACCCCCAGAGTCCTTCAGATAGCCCTAGACTGGAGGTGTGAGCCTAGGATCCAAATCACAGGGGAATGAGCTTGCCCCACGTGAGGCTCACGGACTTCATCCCCATTTTACAGATGATGGAACTGAGGCACAGAGAAGTGAAGTGACTTGCCCACAGTCACACAGCTGACAAGTGGCAGAGCCGAGATTCGAACCCATGACGGCTGACTCCCAAGCCCGGGCTCTTCCACTGAGCCACGCTGCTTCTCTAAGTAGGAAATATTGTTGGCTCCATAGTACGAGAAGCACCGTGGCCTAGTGGACGGAGCACCAGCCTGGGAGTCAGAAGGAGCTGGGTTCTACTCCCGGCTCCTCCACGTCTGCTATGTGACCTTGGGTAAGTCAGTTCACTTCTCTGGGCCTCAGTTATCTCATCTGTAAAATGGGGATTAAGACTGTGAACCCCATGTGGGACAGGGGCTGTGTCCTACCTGAACTACTTGTATCTATCCTAAAGTTTCGAAAAGTGCTTGGTACATAGCAAGTGCTTAACAAATACTAAAATTATTATTTGTATTAACTTTATTACCTATGATCGAGCCACATACTAGCCAATTGCCCACAGCCATTCCTGGGCTGCATGTCCAGCGGGAAATCTGTGATGTGTGTTTCCCCACTTGGGTTCTGAAGCAGTTGACTTGAATCACTTACGTCAGAGACACGGTTTTGCCCTGACGCCCTGTACCAATTCCGAGTTCTTCTTACCGGAAAGGACACGTATTCAAATCCCCATATGCCTGTGGTGGTAATTATGTCCAACCACAGGCCGGAACACTTTTGTAAACATTGATGTCCTGAAAATGCCTTAGCTTGTCTCTGTCTCTAATAAGACATAATGCTGGCTATTTGCCTAAGAATGACCCTAGCTTCTCTCTTCTGTTGTACCAGGGGCTAATCTTGCAAAGTTAACTTCCTTTTGCATTCTGTACTCTCGATTCTGTTTTGGGATAGATTCAAGCTAATCAGGTTATTATCTATCCCAAAATTTAGTACAGTGCCCGGCACATAGTAAGCGCTTAATAAATACCATTTTAAAAAAGTTTAAGTTTTCCTTAGTATCATACTCAGCCCCTTTCAAACTTCCTAGTCAGGTCACCTCTGACAATTATTTCAGGGTTGCTTTTCAATAACGGACTGTGATTTGGGTTTTTGTTTTCAGGAAGGCAAGACGTTGGATGAACCTGGATGGCTGAACTTTCGGCGGTTGAGAAGTGGTGACCTGGAATCGCTGACCTCCCGGAAGTCATCGGATTTGATGAGAGCGCTTTCTAAAGAGGGCTGGAGAGCAAGAGCCGTCCTATGACCTCAGAAGGAAACAACCTCCAGACCAAATGTCCTCTCCTGTGCCAACTGGCATAACCTCCTTCTTGAGGAAGACTCAGTGAGAAAGAATTAGTCGAGTCAAGATTCGCATCCTAAACGGGTCCCCAGGTACTTTATGTATTCTGACGGAAAGATAACGGGACATCATGAAAAAATACATTAACTGACATTGTCATCACCAGCAGCACCGATCGTTTACTGTGTGCAGAGCGTTGTACTAAGTGCTTGGACACCGGCCAGAGATGTGAGAGGTCAGTCTCCTCCTCTCAAGAGCCTACAGTCTAATTGCTGTTATTATTATTATTGCTTCAATTAAGAAGCTGCTTCCTTGGGTTCCTTCTTGGAAGATGGTCAGTTTGGAAAGGAGATGGGAGAGTTCTGTGGGTTCCAAGCTATCTACGTGCTTTTCAGATGCCTATTCAGATCCTGACTATTTCTCCAACACTGTTTTCGCTGATTCGATCTACGGACTGTCTTCCAAAGAAGATGAACTCATGGCTTCGGAGTTTCTTATATCGCGACTCGGATGAGGGCAGCAAGCTGCAGAGCAGCTGGACGTCCGGGGAAAACCAAAGAAGAAGCCAACAGGCCTCCTTGCTAATCCGGAGGGATGACCGAGGTGTATTTTAGGTACCGTGGAAACCTCACAGGCCGGGCCCATTTCCCCACGCTGGCGGCCGAAGTGGACGCTGCCTCGGATAAGTATGCTAACATGTACATGTATGTGGGCTTGTTTCTGAGCCTCCTGGCCATCCTCCTCATCCTGCTCTTCACCATGCTGCTCCGCCTCAAACACGTCATCTCCCCCATCACCACCGAGAGCACGGAGAACGTCCCCCAGTTCACCGATGTCGAGATGCAAAGAGGGATCCCCACCCCTTAGAGTTGAGCTGAGGTTTTCGACACTGTTCATCTTTCTATATGAACCGATACGGCAGGTGGGATTGCTGCTGGGGCTCAGCCCTTCCTTCTTCCCTTGCCAAGAAGATGGGAATTGGCAGCTGGCTGAGAGGCCAGGTTTCCCCAGGAACAGGGACATCGAGGCTTCGGACCACAGGCATCTACGGGTGGTTGGCAGGCGGGACGCTGAGTCCGGGGGAGCCCAGGGTATAAAGGAAGGCATTAATCACATGGCCCATTCAGGGGCTGAGGAGAACTGAAGGAAGGGATTAGATCTTGAGCCTTTAATTAGCTGTTTACTTGAGAAACACCTCTGCCGGCAAGAAGCCAGCTCCATCAGGTTAATGAGAGAAACCCAAGGCTTTTGCACAAAAGGAAGAGGGACGTGCTCCTCTTAAACCACCTGCCTCGCTCTAGAGGGGCTTTTGAACTCAGAGGAAGTGTGCAGAAGGCAGCTTTCGGAGAAGAGAAAAATGGGTATTTTATGTCTGTCATTACTACTCCTGGACTCTGAAAAATGTCGATGATGGCAGTCGTGCCGTCCCAAATGCCTGGAAAGAAGACAACCGCCAAAAGCAAGAGAAAAACCGGGTTCAAATGCCAAGGTCACCCAGACGGCAACATCTAAAAGTCATCCCATTCCAAGGGGAAAATGCACCCAAAGAGGAGGTGTGTTGGAAAAAAAAAAACTCAGAAAAAGACAAAGTCCTCACTCTGAAAATCACCCCTTTGAATGGTTTATTTTATCTGCCAGACCACCAGATCTCCTCCCCTCTACCATCCTCCAAGGACTCTTCAACAATTTTTTCCTCTTCTAATACCACAATGGAATCAGTTCAGTTGTTTACAATAGCCAAGCGCATCACATAGATGCTCAAAAACAGAGACCTGCATTTTAGGCTTCACATTTAATGCTGTCCAAGAGAGCTCATCACCCATTTTTTGCCACAATGTTCATTAAAACGGTCATCGTAGACTGCCTTAATCCTGTCGGTTCACTGCCTACTTACAACTAGGATCCATCTCTTCAGTTCGGAAAAGAGTCCATTAAATCCCACAGGTTGCTTCCTCTGACCAGTCTACCAGTCTGGAGGATTGCCAAAGCTGCACACCAGTGGTCCAAACTCCCCTCTACTAGGCCTCTGCCCAGCTCTGGGTGAGCTGCTTTGGGTTGGCCTTATTTAGCCTAATTTATAGCCAGCTTGGTGTTGAAGCTCCCAAGGGCATTCCCCATTTATAATCAAGCATTTAACAACGCTCCCTTCTCCAAGGGGCTGGGAAGCACAAAATCCCCACAGGCTGAGTTAAAATTAGTGGCACTCCTGACTATGTGCATCTGTCAGCCCACCGTGACTGTTCTTCCCTAAATCTAAGGGCAAGTCAGTAATGACTGCTCTGTGCTCCATGAGCAGGGGTATCAAACTTCCTCCCCATACTCCTGGTTTTCCAGGAAGGAAGAGTGCTGTCTTCTGTTATATTTGCCTAAGTTTGGCACCCAGGCAAACAATCACTGGTATTTATTGTGGGCTTACTCTATGCAGAGCCTGTACTAAGTGCTTGGGACTTAGACTAGAATTAGCAGTTTCCCTGCCCATAACCAGCTTACAGTCTAGATGGGGAGACACCTTTGTCAGTCAGTCAATCGTATTTATTGAGCGCTTAAAGTGCGCAGGCCACAGTACCGAGTGCTTGGGAGAGTACAAGAGAACAATGAACAGACACGTTCCTTGCCCACGAGTTTACAGTCTACAGTCTTTGTCCTTCCAGTCAGCCCCATCAGACCCATATGGACTTACGGGCACTCAAGTGTCTGGGTTAAGGAAAAGCATGGCCTGGATAATCCAAACAAGAGATAATCTCAAACAGGCACGGGGCCCATCTGTGATCTCTTTTTACATCTCTCTCTCCCTCTATAATAATGATAATAATAATGGTACTTCTTAAGCGCTTACTACGTGACAAGCACTTTTCTCAGCACAGGGGTCGATTCAAGTTAGTCAGGTTGGATACAATCCCTGTCCTACACAGGGCTCACACTCTTATGCCCCATTTTACATGAGATAACCGAGGCCTAGAGAAGTAAAATGACTTGCCCAAGATCACAGCGCAGACATGTGACATTAGAACCCATGACCTTCTGACTCCCGGCGCTGCTTCCTATTGACTTATGGGCAGGGAACGTGTCTACCACCTCGGTTGCACTGGGCTCTCCCAAGCACTTTGGATAGTGTCCTGCCCCTCCGTTCGCACTAAGTTCCTCTGACTGATTAGGGCCACGGTTGGGTGATGGAAGGCGGTGACCCCAAAACTTGTCAGAGTGAGAGAGGAAGGTGCCCAGGCTTGGTGGAGTCTGGGGACGGACCCTGTTGCAAGTGATCAGTGTAAGAGCTTGGAAGAACACTGGAGGAAGGAGAGTCCACCCCCCTGCTCCCCTCACACTAGCAGGAGAAGCAGTATGGCTTAGTGGATACAGCACAGGCCTGGGAGTCAGAAGGACCTGGCTTCTAATCCCAGCTCCGCCACGTATCTGCTGTGTAACCTTGAGCGAGTCACATCTCTGGGCCTCAGTTCCCTCCTCTGTAAAATGGGGATTAGGAGTGTGAGCCCCATGTGGGACAGGGACAGTATCCATTCCAATTAGCTGGTATCTTGCCCAGTGCATAGAACAGAGCCTGGTATGTAGTAAGCACTGAACAATAATTATTATTATTATGGTACTTAAGAGCTTCAATATCTGAGAGTCACCTGGATATCAAGGCCTAGAGAGGCGGCTCTGAACACTCAAAGTCTAGGAGAAAGTAAAATGCTATCTCCTGGCAGGAAGCCCTGGCTGTCCTTGCAGTAGAGGAGCAGCACGGCACAGTGTTTAGAGCACAGGCCTGGGAGTCAAAGAGACACGGGTTCTAATCCCAGTTCCCCCACTTGACTGCTGTGTGACCTTGGGCAAGTCATTTAACTTCTCTGTGCCACAGTTACCCCATCTCTAAAATGGGGATTGAGACTGTGAGCCTCACATGGGACAGGGACAGTGCTTGTATCCACCCCACTATTTAGTACAGTGCCTGGCACACAGTAAGTGTTTAACAAATACCAGAATTATTGTTTTGCCAATGCTCCATTGGAAAACAAAGCAATAGCTAGATAACTGAAGGGATCCTGGTTATTCTTAGCTGCTGTGGACTGCCTAGCACACACCACACATCCCCTGAGGTTCAAACAGACCCTGGGCGACCCGTGAGATCCTTGGGCTCTTCAATGGGGCCACCTGGCTTTGGATTTGGCTCACCGAGCCCTGCCACCTCAACCACGAGTAGAAGGAGCACCTTTCCATCACCTGTAGTGAGAGTGAACTGACCGTCTTACTTAAGAAGCTGGTTAACTGGCTCCTAATGGCCTTGGAGTAGGGCAAGGGAAACTTCTGTTCCCGGCTCTGCCGCCTGTCAGCTGTGTGACTTTGGGCAAGTCACTTAACTTCTCAGTTACCTCCTCTGTAAAATGGGGGTGAAGACTGTGAGCTCCACGTGGGACAATCTGATTACCTGTATTTACCCCAGCACTTAGAACAGTGTTTGGCACATAGTAAGCGCTTAACAAATACCAACATTATTATTATTATTAATAATATGTTTTCCTTCTGTTACCCTTACCATTCCATCCTTCTTTGTCTTTACTGAGCTAAGTAATGTGTCCATCACTTGGGATAGTGCGATGCAGCAGTATTCCAAGTGAAATGTTTCCTTGCCCCAAAAGGACTTGCCAACTCTCCTTTTCATGACCATTTGGAAAGTACCCGCTAAGGATTATGGTCTCATGAGAGTAGACATGTTTCTTCATCTCTGGCTTGGTTGAGGATTCCTAATTTATTAGGAGATTGCTCGTCTGGAAAACAACTACCCTCTTTCATCACAACTGGCCCCAGGGGATACCGACTTTCACTGAGCATCAACCCAAAAAGAAACAAACACACACACATACACCACCCCTCCCCCAGCACCACAGGTTATCTGAAATTAGCAACATGAAAACCCCCCTGATCCAGTAAAAACAGAAAAGGAGGTTCACTGAAGCCGCTCTTGGATCTTAATGATTCGAGATATTTTATCTTCTCCGGAGGAAATTGATTTTGAGCATCACAAACTTACTGTAAATACTGTTTAAGTTTCTAGCAAATTAAATGAAATCACATTCCCACTGACAGTATGAGAGATGGAGGGTCTGAAGCTTCCGGCCGGCTCCATTTCAATTCACTGCTCCAAAGCATCGACACAACAGGTACGAAGGCCATGGTGTCAATTCATCTCCGTTTGGTAGCCATCCAGAGCTGGCTCTTTAAATAAAAGATAAACGTAATATGCCCAATTGAATGCAAAGGTTACTGGCACACTCTGGCTGTATCTGCCAGCCTGCATGCCACCTCACAAAATCTCCAAAATTGAACTTTGTTCCCCACCTGCCCTTGCTTGATGGAGCTCCGAAGAGGTCCCGATGGATTCAGCTGAACATGTTTCTTTCATTCATTCATTCACTCACATTTACTGAGCCCTTACTGTGTGCAGAGCACTGTCCTAAGGGCTTGGGAGAGTACAATAAAACAACAAACAGACACATTCCCTACCTCATCCCGTTTCTGCCTTTCCCTTAGATTCTGAATTTTTTTTTTTAGTCTAGGGAAGGGTTTGGGGATGGAGTAGAATAGGCTCTTGTCTTAAAAGAGGTGTTTCTCGAGAGAACAGAAGTGTGCCCTGTTAGGAGGACTGGACCCTGGTTAACACACCCGGGGACTTCTACCCGCCCTGGGCACCCGGTTGGTTAGAGAAGCAGCGTGGCTCAGTGGAAAGAGCATGGGCTTTGGAGTCAGAGGTCATGGGTTCGAATCCCAGCTCGGCCACTTGTCAGCTGTGTGACTTTGGGCAAGTCACTTAACTTCTCGGGGCCTCAGTTACCTCATCTGTAAAATGGGGATTAAGACTGTGAGCCCCACGTGGGACAACCTGATTCCCCGTGTCTACCCCAGCGCTTAGAACAGTGCTCGGCACATAGTAAGCGCTTAACAAATACCAACATTATTATTCTTAGTGACAGCAGAAGGCATGGAAGGGATCTCTGCTCCTTTGGGCTTTTGGTCCCAGGAAATTGTGAAATAAATATGGACTCACTGGGTTTCAGATAGCTTCCTTATTCCTTAGTCTACTTTCCTGGCTTCTCTTTTCTTCCCACTTTCAAACCAGCAAAATTTTGAAGAACTTTTTTTGGGGGTTTCGGGTCCTTGTCCTGGCGGTCTCTACTATCTCGAGATACTCGAGATAACAGGCTCCGGGACAGAAACAGAAACAAAAACATCAACCTGCTTCCCCTTCACTGTGGGAGGGCAGCCTGGTCCCCCAGGGGCTCAGCATACTATCCCAGTACTTGTTCTGCTGCTAAGAATATATTGTAGGTTCTCCTCCACCCTCCACCGAGAGAGAATCTGCAGCTGTAATTCACAGAGGTAGAGACAGAGCAGGGGTTATCAGCTCCCTGTTCGGGTCTGTAATATTCAGAGGCGATTAGGGGATGATTCCAAGTGAGGTTGTTTTTAACACGATCTCGCAATGGCCCCCAGGGACTAGAACACCTCCCTCTTGGGGAAGAAAATAACTGCTATTCAGTTGCTAGAGGGTCCTGAGCTCTCATATCCTTCACTCATACATTGGAGATCTCCTGGCACGGCAGAACAACTGTATCCAAATATTAGAGTCGCCCTCTGCATCGCTAGAAGGACCGGAGCAGAAAAAAATAAAAAGAGCAACCACCGAGCAGGGAATATGTGGGGCAACTAATCCCACCCACCGTCTTGACGGTGGAAATACCGTCCCTGTCAACTTCTCCCCTGAAGGAAAAACTATCTAGATCCTGCCTTCATGAGCCATTATCCTTCATTAAACTACCTGACAGAACACACTGCTGTGACATCAGTGAGAAGCAGTGTGGCCTAGCAGACAGAGCATGGGCTTGGGAGTCAGAGGACCTGAGTTCTAATCCTGTCTCTGCCTCTTGTCTGCTGTGAGACCTTGGGCTTCTCTGTGTTTCAGTTCCCTCATCTGTAAAATGGAGATTAAGACTTTGAGCCCCATGTGGAACACAGACTGTGTCCAACCTAATTATATTCTATCTACCCAAGTGCTAAGTACATACCCGGCACATAGAAAGTGCTTAACAAATACCACTTAAAAAAAATAAATAACTCCACACCCAGCCCATCCCCAAGCTGGACGTGATGCCACATGAATGTAAAGGATAGCCCGGGCTGGCATGTAGCAATCTGGGATAGAGCCGATACCTTTTAATGGTGGGGGGAGAGTCACTCTCAGATTTGAGGAGGGAGTGTATTCCAGGCCAGAGGCAGGATGTGGGCAAGGGGTCAGCGGTGGGATAGGTGAGATCGAGGCACAGTGAGGTGGTTGTCATTAGAGGAGCAAAGTGTGAGGGCTGGGTTGTACTAGGCGAGTAGTGAGGTGAGGCAGGAAGGGGCAAGATGATTGAATGCTCCAAAGCCAATGGTGAAGAGCTTCTGCCTGTCTGGAGGTGGATGGGCAACCACTGGAGTTTCCTGAGGAGTGAGATGACATGTCCTGACTGCTTCTATAGAAATAATTTATAATATATAATTTAAAGATATGTGCTGTGGGATTGAGGGTGGGGCAAATATCAGATGCCCAAAGGCCACAAATCCAAGCGCAAAGTCCCCTGGATTCCCCTGCCCCATTCGAATGCAAACACCTCAGAAGCAAGCAGAGGGCTTGTTCTTCTACAGCGCCCAGTAGTCGAGTCAGGGGGTATCTCAGTCCTGTTGGTTGATGAAAACAAAAGGTAGGCATGCACTCTCTCCTTGCAAACGCGCATGTGGGGTTTCTGTTGTCAGTACAGGTCTGTGTTTGAGTGATTTTTCCCATTCTGTTCAGCTTTCCCGTTGACCTTATCCTTCAGCAAAAGCATAATCCCCTATTGTGAATTTACATTACTGCAGGCTGTTGCTATGGAAATAGTGTGGTTGTCACTAACTCCCGCAACTAGAGGCCTCATTGAGGGAGCAAGACAGAGGAGGAGATGATATATATCAGGAACCAACTTCCCTCTCCCCACTGCCCCTTACATAAAAATAGCTTGGATGGGAAAGAAATAGGAAATGGTTAAAGCCGGAGGCTGCATTTCCACGCAAGGGCACCCAAACCTTTCTCTCGGGAGAGTCAAGTTCATTTAGAATTCGACTCACGTATCAATCCAAACAAGGCTTAACAGAGGCTAACTAAAGCTGACAATAAGAAACATGCAAAATGTGGAGAGAGGTGACTTGAGCTGAGAAATGTTAAATATTTCAAACTGCCTCCAGGATATCCTCCTGAGCAGGATACCTCAGTCTGGTGAAAATCCCAAGAGCCACTCAGTTCTCCTTGAACCTCCTTCAGTCTTCTGTTACAAAAGGATGTGTGACGATTGCTTGGGGTCTTGAAGTGAATGTCAAATCTCTCACTGAGCAAGAGAAGCAACGTTGCCTAGTGGATAGAGCTCGGGCCTGAAAGTCAGAAGGACCTGGGTTCTAACCCCAACCCCACCACTTGTCTGCTGTGTGACCTTGGGGAAGTCCCCTTACTTTTATGTGCCTCAGTTCCCTCATCTGTAAAATGGGGATTAAGACTGTGAGCCCTATTGTGGGACAGGGACTCTGTCTAACTTGAGTTTCTTATATCTACCCCAGCGCTTAGAACCGTGCCTGGCACACAGTAAGTGCTTAACCGATTGAATGAATGAATGACCATTAAAAAAAAAGATAGAAGACTGAAACCTGGGTATATATCTTGATAATGGGGGAAGAATATCCACCTCTTAAAGCCCCCTTGGGGGTCAGCATTTATAATACGTAAGAACATAAGACTATTAACAATACTATTCCTTCATCAGACTAATCAGTGGTCCATTCAGCCCAAGCCTCAGTCTCCAACAGTGGCTCCGGGGATGACTGGAGACAATGAGAAGCAACATGGCTTAGAGGAAAGAACACAGGTCGGGGTGTCAGGGGACCCGGGTTCTAATCCAGGCTCCCCCATCTGACCCCAGGCAATCCCTTTAACTTCTCTGTGTTTCTGTTTTCTCATCTGTAAAATGGGGATTCATCCTCCCTCCAAGTTTGACTGTGAGTTCCATGCGGAACAGGGATTGTGTCTGATGTAGGCCTTAAACTCACTGTGGGCAGCGAACGTGTCTACCAACTCTGCTGTATTGTACTCTCCCAAGTGCTTAGTACAGTGTTCTGCACATAGTAAGCATTCAATAAATACCATTAATTGACTGATCTGAATGTGGTGTATCCATTCCAGTGCTTGGCACACAAGAATTCCATCAATATTATTCTTATTAAGTACTGGTTGTCCTCCTTGACCACCTCCATGTTCACGATTAGAAACAGATTATCCAGAACGCTTAACTTTTCTTGCTTTATCCTTTCACTTTCTTTTTAGCAAACACCCTGATTTCTCATTCTCGAGCGGATTCAGCCTGCGTAACTTCCCACAGTAATGAATTCCAAATGTTTGGCTGAGCAATTTGTAACCACCAAACACTGCTCATCTTTTCACATCTGCTTTAGAGAGTAGCAATTTCCTTTGAGGTATTACAGTGGGACTGAAGGACTGTTCATCTGGAAGTGGCCAAAAACTCTAAATCCACAATGCCAACTGTTTGTCCTCTGCATGCCAATCAGTGTTAAATATCTGGATCTTTTCAGATCCCTGTGAGAGGAGCTTGCAGTTCTGCCCAAGGGGAGCAGAGAAGAATGTGGCTTTAATCCAGATTGATATGAAAGAGAACAAAGATACGCTTAACACTGGGGTTCAATGGTAGGAGAACGGATTAGAAGAACTTTTCGAAGTATAGGAATTTTTCTCATGGGAAACAAACACTCAGTGAAGAAACAAATGTGGATTGTTTTGGCAAAATAACATTTCTCTTTACTTTTGTTAAAAAAAATCTGAAAAATGAAAAGGAGAAATCATTGTGATTTGTTTGGCATCCTTTGTGCAGAGTAGTAATAATAATGAAGTTGCGGTATTTGTTAAGCTCTCACTATGTGCCAGCTACTGTACTAAGCACTGGGGTAATCAAGGTAATCAAGGTGGACACAGTCCCTATCCCATAAGAAAATTACAGTCTTAATCACCATTTCACAGATGAGATAACTGAGGCTACTCAGTAGTAAAGTGATTTGCCCATAGTCGCAGACAAGCAGTGATGACAGCAGTTAATAAGGAATGACAAGACACCATCCCGTTTCTCGAAGGAAAAGTTGACATTTTTAAAAAGCAAGATCAAAGAGCTCAATGTACTGCCTTTTCCTAATCTTCTCGAACCCCTAAGTTATGAAATGGATTTTACAGGGAGAGAGGGAGAGAGGCAGGAAGAGAGAGAGAAAAGAGACAAGAAGAAAGACAAGTGGTTGGGAGTTGCAGAGAGATGTTGATTAGGTTTTTTAGTGAAGTCAAATAGGATTGCCATAAGAAGGGATGTGAAAAATGGCAGACATAAAAGTGCTAAAACACACGTTTAATGTGAAATTGATAGGAGAGAGCTGCGGGGAGACAGGCTGCCCCCGACTCTTTCATACACAGCTTCAACAGAGGCTGATACAAATTTGGATATTCAGAATATATCAGTGTTTAGCAAGCATTTCAAGGGTTGAACAAAATCGCATATTTTAGGGAGAAACATTTTGCAAGTACGATCCCAGAATAATGTGGAAACCCATGGGATATCTGGAAGACTTTTAAATGACCCAGACCCATAAATATTTATGACAAGGAAGAAAGACCAACCCTAGAAACAAGAACTTAGGGAATCGGACCCGACAAACACGTTCCAGCTTAACCTGGGCCAAGTCACAGGAATTTGGCCCACACAGGGCCTATCGGCGGCACGAGTCTCGACGGTATTGACCGAGCGCCGCTAGGGGTAGAATACTGTATTAGATCCCTTTAAAACAGGTGGGTTTCTGGCCTCCCATTTTCATAGACCGGACCCAGAGATAGCCAGCCCCTAGAAAGAACCTCTCTTTGCATCTCCCACCCCTCCATGGCTCTTGAAAGGCCCGGGCATGTGCTCACCTTGTCAAACATGAGGATGTCTGAATTGGTCAGTAGCTCACCTTGTCAACCATGAGGATGTCTGAATTGGTCAGTAGTGGTCATTCAACCCACCTCGCTGAAGATTCACGACCCGGGCCTCCCGCTGGCCGCTAGGCAGGGCGGGAGAGGTCCAGCCCGCTCAGCCCACATGGGTTGGAGGGGGTGGGGGGCGAAAATTTAACTGCAAACAACCACAGTTGGTCTTTCCACGGGGGAGTGAGGACTGTGCCTGTGGAAAGACTGCTCTCCAGTCCCCGGTGTCAGCTATTTTTATCCTCTTATCTCTCCTGATCATATCTGACCCCAATCACTGTGGGGGGAGGTTAATTTCACATCTGTCTCCCATTCGTCCTCCCGCTTGGAAGGGGGGGCTAAACGGGGGTCACTGACCCTTCTCCTCATGGGGAGGGGCCCTGCTTGGCTTGGAGGGGCTCCTTCACCAGGTGGTTATCTATCCCCTACTAAGTTTTAGCGCTGCTAGCTCGAGCTGACTCATACTGCCTCCGGAGCAGAAAACAACTTAATCAGAGTCCTCTCCTTTTCAGGGTGCCTTCCCTGAGCGACACAAATTGATAAAAGAGGGGCAAGAGAACTGATAAACCTTTATAAAGATTGAGAGATTGATTAAAGCAAAAATGGGGCTGTTATTCTTTGCTGCGATGGGAGTTTTTCTTCCGCATCACTCTAATCATTTATTAATATTTATTAAGTTCTCATGGCGTGCTTGACACTAACAGGGTTTATAGAATATAAATGAGACACTAATTTCCCATCAAAATAGACCTCCTAGTTCAGGGTTATAAGAAATGGATCAGAAACACCAAGATCACTGCACAGATGTCCCAAAAGGCGGAAGAAAGCAAGGGTGCCCCATGGAAAGATCATGGGCCTGGGAGTCAGAGGACCTGCGTTCTAATCCCGGCTCCGCCATTCGTGACCTTGGGCAAGTCACTTAACTTCTCTGTTCTCTCAGTTCCCTCATCTGTAAAATGGGGATTAAGATTGTGAGCCCCACATGGGATACGGACTTTGTCTAAACTGTTATCTTGTATCTATCCCAGTGCTTAGCACAGTACCTGGCACATAGTAAGCACTTAAATATCATAGGGAAAAAAAGGCTATTCAAGCATCATTTCTTCCCTAGGAGAAAAAAGCAAGTTACCTTTTGCACAGTGGCAGGATTCAACTCAAATACATTTTTTCGAGTGTAAAGTAATCTGGGCCAGGGAAAGTCCAATAAGGTTTTTCACAAAGTCAGAACTATTCCTTTCTTCTGATGCTGTTCATCTTCTCCCTCCTCAGCCTCAAGCACATGAATGTACTGACTGACATATGGTGCCATTCCCAAGCTCTGAGAAGGGAATTCTAATTGGTGCTCTTTGAAATTTGAGATTTCTGGAGGGAAAGAGTTCTTGACAGTCAAAGAGACATTTTTTTCCACTGTGGAACTTACGCCATAATTAGAAAAAACGATGGTCTGAACCCCAGAGTAAATAATACACTTTAATTGGGGTTTATTTCTGCTAGATAAACCCATCAAAAACACTAAGGTACTTCTTTTATTTCAGCCAGGAATGCTCAATGGGAAATCACTGAAATTATAAAGCCACTTCAATGTCTGAAAGATATGACCCATTTAAAATGATTATTTTTTAAAGATCAGATTACCCATACTTGAAGTAAAAAATGACATTGTCTAACGGAAACAGAGAAGCAGCATGCCTAGTGGAAAGAGCACAAGTCTGTTTGTCAGATGGCCTGGGTTCTAAACCCGGCCCTACTATTTATACTGCCTGCTGTGAGATCTAAGGCAAGTCGTTTCACTTCTCCGGGTCTCAGTCCCTTCATCTGTAAAGTGGGGATTTAGTAAGTAAGTAAGTAAGAGGGAAATTAAGTAAGAGGGAAACCCCTCTTAGCCTGGTGAGCCCCGTGGGAGGCAGTGATTAACTTGTATCTATTACCCCAGCACTGTAGTGTAGTGGTTGACACACAGTAAATGCTTACTAATACCACATGTTATTATTTTCATTATCGTAAAATGTCGATCTCTCTGAAATCCATTCAGACTCAGTTTCTGGCCCCGGGGGGCTCACAAACTAAGTGGGAGAGGACTGGCAGCTGGAGCAATAAGAATATAATTCAGAGAACAACAAAACCAGTGAAAATCTCCTAAGTACAATATGCTAAGTCAAATCTCCTCCAGATCTCCTCACGGCTCTCAAGCAGTCAGTCCTCGGACACATAGTGCAGCCACCTTTCCAATGACCTCAAAGTTGCAAAAGCAGGCTTGCCTTTTGCTGTGTCTAGTGAGAAGGAGGAAACAAGTTTGAGAATCACCCAGACCCCTGCCCTTTCTGGAGCCTGGGTGGCAGGGAGACTAAGCATCATGTGGCTCCTGGTTCTCTGCCCATTCCCACCCCCGCACTTCATGAAATGGGATGGTATGGAAACAGGAACCATGAGACTGGGAAGCCTCATCCCCAGCCGGACTTTGCCGAAAAAATGATTCGATCATCTCCCTATTTTCTTTTCCTGGTATTTTATTCACTGCTTATGATGTAACAAGCACTGTATGAAGCACTAAGGTAGATATGAACTAATCAGGTTGGACACAGTCCTTGTCTCGCATGGGGCTCACAGTCTTAATCCCCACTTTACAGATGAGGTAACTGAGGCCCAGAGAAGCAAAGCGACTTGCCCAAGGTTACGCAGCAGACAAGTGGCAGAGTCGGAATTGGAACTCAGTTCCTCTGACTCCTGGGCCAGTGCTCTTTCTACTAGGCCAAGATGCTTCAGTTGAGAATCTGTCGCCCCTTGTCTCCTTAGCCTATAGAGGATGACATGCTGCCAGGTTCTAAGCAAACCTCCTGGGAGTCCCAGAATGGACATTTTGCAACTGAAGCAATGAAATCCTTAGAGATGCGCAGCAGTTGAGACTGTAGGCAGATCCTCAGAGGTAGGGACTGTATCTACTCCTGAAATCTCCAGGGGGCCCGATTCAGGTCTCTGTTCAAGCACTACTGGTGCCTGTGGCTGAATCGACCCCGAGTGAGCCCAATACCAAGCAATGAGCCAGAGGCTGGACTGTTTCTTCAAATGTTTTTCAAAATTTTAAGATTTTTCAAAATCACTGTTTTTCCATTTTTTAATGGTATTTTTTTTAAAGCACCTATGTCCCGGGCATTGGGGTAAATACAAGCTAATCAGTGGGACACAGTCCCTATCCCACAAGGGGCTCACAGTCTAAGTAGGAGGAAGTAGGTTTAAATCCCCACTTTACAGATGAGGCCCAGAGAAGTGAAGTTACTTGCCCAAGGTCACAGAGCAGACACGTGAAGACTCAGGATTGGAAACCAGGTCCTTTTAACTCCCAAGCCCGGGCTTTATCCAGTTGGCCACGCTGCTTCTCACCGGGTGGCAGGGACATGGATGGAAGCGAGTACTCAGATGCACTGTGAAGAGCAGACTTGATCAAAGCAGGTCTGTAAGCTCCATTGTAAAAATAGGCATTAAATCCTACTCCCTTTTACGTCAACTGAAAGATCCCCACTAGTGGGACGGGGATTGTAACCAATGTGATCCATTTTTTTTTTAATCCCAGCATCTAGCAGACTGCTTGGCACATAGTAAGTCTCCCCAGTATGGCTTAGTGGAAAGAGCAGGGGCTGGGGAGTCAGAGGTCAGGGGTTCAAATCCCGGCTCCGCTGGTTGTCAGCTGTGTGACCTTTGGCAAGTCTCTTAACTTCTCTGTGCTTCGGTTACCTCATCTGTAAAATGGGGATTAAGACTGTGAGCCCCACGTGGGACAACTTGATCACTTTGTATCCTCCCCAGCGCTTAGAACAGTGCTTTGCACATAGTAAGCGCTTAACAAATACCATCGTTATTATTACTCTCTACATGCTTCCAGCCCGACACTAGGCATCTTTTACAAGCATCAGTTTCTAGGGAGCTGCTCGGAGGTTGGAATCTGGAGAACGCTATTGGAGAAGTATTCAATTCAGTCATATTTATGGAGCGCTTACTGTGTGCTAAGCACTGTACTAAGCACTTCAAGCAGCATGTCCTAATGGAAAAAGCATGGGCCTGGGAATCGGAGGACCTGGGTTCTAATCCTGGCTCCAACTGCTTGCTGTGTGACCTTGGACCAGTCACTTCACTTCTCTGTACCTCAGTTCTCCCGTTCTCCCTCCTACTTAAACTGTGAGCCCCATGCGAGACAGGGACTGTGTTCAATCTAAGTGACTTATATCTACCCCAGCACTCTGCATGGTGTTTGAAGCACAGTAGTGCTCAAATACCATAAAACAAACAAAAGCAAATACCATAATAATAACAATAAAGCTGGCCTCATCTCTAGTCAGGGACCCTTCTCCCAGCTGCAGGGACTCAGAGGGCATCAGTCGCTCGGTATGTGAATGGCGTCAGACAAACAGGCTCCGGGTCTAGGTTTGTAAAGTTACGCAGGGCTGTTCACCGTGGAGGGTGAGAGACCCAAGAGGCTGGGTGAGGAGTTCACGGAGGCACATTTCATGCTCTCTGACAGTCATCTCTGGAATTCAAAATGCCTCCCATTAAAACTGCATTAATGGGAACGAAGAGAGGAAGGCAGGCAGGGGCACTGGAGATGAGAGAGGCAAAAGGGAAAATAGATGTGGGGTACCCTACTTATAGAGGAGGGACAGCAATTAGATGTGGGATCTGGCCACTTGTCCCCCGGACTATAGCTTGAGGCCCCCATAAACAATCTATCGTATTTATTGAGCACTTACTGTGTGCAGAGCACTGTACTAAATGCTTGGGAGAGTACAGTATAACAATAAAACAAACACATTCCCCGACCACAATGAACTTATAGTCTAGAGAGGGAGACAGACATTAATATGAACTACAGATATGTCCATAAGTGCTGTGGGGCTGAGGTGGGTGATGAATAAAAAGGAGCAAATCAGTGTGACGCAGAAGGGAGTGGGAGAAAAGGAAATGAGGGCTTAGTCAGGGAAGGCTTTTTGGAGGAGATGCACCTTCAATATAAGGTTTTGAAGGTGAAGGACATGAAGAGGGAGGGCATTCCAGTCCAGAGCCAGGAGGTGGGTGAGAGGTCGGCAGTGAGAGAGATGAGATCGAGATATAGTGACTAGGTTGGCATTAGAGGAGCGAATAGTGCGGGCTGGGTTGTAGTAGGAGAGGCCAGGTGAAGTAGGAGGGGGCAAAGTCATTGAGTGCTTTAAAGCAGACGGTAAGGAGTTTCTTTTTGATATGGAGGTGGGCGGGCAACCACCGAGGTTTCTTGACGAGTGGGGAAACATGGGACTGAACTTTCTGTAGAAAAAGGATCCTGGCAGCAAAGTGAAGTATGGACTGGAGTGGGCAGGGAGGTCAGCAAGAAGGCTGATACGGTAATCAAGGTGGGATTAGGATAAATGCTTGAATCAACATAGTGGCAGTTTGGATGGAGAGGAAGGAGTGGATTTTAGGGATGGTGTGAGGGTTAAACTGACAGGATTTAGGAATAGATTGAATGTGTGTGTTGAATGAGAGAGAGGAGCGAAGGATTAACTCCAAAGTGTTAGTAAGGATGGTGGTGCTGTCTACAGTGATGGGAAAATCATGGGGAGGCCAGGGTTTGGGTTGGAAGATAAGGAGTTCAATTTTGGGCATGTTTTCTTGTTTCCATTTGGAGGCAAAAAACCAAGGGCAGTTTTTAAGTGAAAAACATCTATCTGCAGTTCCAGCCACATGGAATTCAAGCTGAGGCTATACGCAGCCAGATTTGACGGACGGGAGAAAGTCTGGATGTTAGCGAAAGTTATTTATTGATGGAGTACAAGATTCTATCAAGGCTGCGGGGATCGGGGAATCAAATTTTCACAAAGCCTAAATAAATGAGAGCTCAGCAAGGGGAAGGGAAAAATGTGATCTGGAAGGGTTGCCTCCCTTGCGCGCTTTCAAGAAAGCCACAACTCCAGCAGCAAACTCAACAGGTCCCTTCTCCTTGACCACAGATTTATTTGTGTGGAAAAACAACAGGGTGTTTGCTATGTATATGCAACGCCTTCACCTAATTAGCACCCCAAGGCTGGCTGTTTATAAACAGATAACAATAAGGCCCAGGAAAAATCTCCCCAGAGTCCTCTCGGCACACTCCCAGCCCTAGGCATTAGCCACCTTTTACAAGCACCAGTTTCTAGGGTTCTGCTTAGAGGTTGGAATCTGGAAAACTCTAATGGAACAGCTTTTTTTCCTTAGAGGAAAAACCCCATTGTGTTGCTTTTGCTATTATTATTACTATTTATTATATTATTACTATGAATTATATTATTACCCTTGCTATTAATAATAATGGTATTTGTTAAGCATTTCCTAGGTGCCAAGCATTGTACTAAGCACAGATGTGTAAATATAAGATAATCATGTCAGACGCGGCCCATCCCAAACGGGGTTCACAGTCTAATGAACAAGGAGGAAAACAGATATAGGATCCCCATTTTACAGATGAGGTAACTGAGGCACACAGAAGCGAAATAACTTGTCCCAGGTCACACAGCAGGCAAGTGCAGAACCAGGATTAGAACCCAGGTGTCCTGCCTCCCAGATCGGGCTCTCTCTACTCTGCTTGTCTAATATAACAATATTGGTATTTGTTAAGCGCTTACTATGTGCAAAGCACTGTTCTAAGCACAGGGGAGGACACAAGGTGATCAGGTTGTCCCACATGGGGCTCACAGCCTTAATCTCCATTTTACAGATGGGGCAACCGAGGCACAGAGAAGTCAAGTGACTTGCCCAAAGTCACACAGCTGACAAGTGGCTGAGCCAGGATTTGAACCCACGACCTTTGACTCCCAAGCCCGGGCTCTTTCCACCGAGCCACGCTACTAGCTCTGCACGTCCTTCGAGGCAGAGATGAATTGTAAGCCACCTGTAGAAGACTTCATTTTGCTTTCTTCCCCCACTTCGCGTCAAAAATCTGCATTCTGAAAGAAACTGGAGGGGCGACTCAAATTGCCTGAGGCTTCAATGGGCCACTGCCTGAGTGGGCAGGGAATGTGTCTGTCATACTGTTATACTGTACTCTCCCAACTGCTTAGTACAGTGCTCTGCACACAGTAAGCTCTCAATAAATACAACTGACTATTCCCCAACTCCTGCCGTCCTATCATGCAGCAGGCAACAGCTGAAGTTAGTTGCAGGGTCCGAGGTCGGGGAGCAGCCGGCTCAGGGGATGGGTGGGTGATGGCCTCACCAGATTTGCCCCAGAGGTCACTCACGGATGATCTCAGGCCGAAGGAGAATCCCTGCCCGCTCCTGGCAAGAAAGGACCTAGGTCCATCTCTAATTCCTACCTTTTATAGCTCCACCATAATACCCTGGGGCCGGGAGTCAGAGGACCTGAGTTCCAATCCCGACTCTGCCAACAGCCTGCTGCATGTCCCTGGCCAGACCACTCAACTGTTCTGTGCCTCCTCCGTAATTGTCCTTTCCCCTGAGATTGGGAGCCCCAGGTGGAACAGGGACTGGGTCCAGTCTGATTAACTTGTATCTGCTCCACCATTTAGCTAGTGCTTGACACCAAATGAATCCCACTATTATTAATATTAATTTGTATTAATGTCTGTCTCCCCTTCTAGACCGTAAGTTCTTTGTGGGCAGGGAAGAAGCATGGCACAGAGGATAGAGCATGGGCCTGGGAGTCAGAAAGTCATGGGTTTTAATCCCAGCTCTGCCACTTGTCTGCTGTGTGACCTTGAGCAAGTCACTTCATTTCTCTGTGCCTCAGTTACCTTGTCTATAAAATGGAGATTGAGACTGCGAGCCCCACGTGGGCCAGGGACTGTGCCTAACCCAATTTGCTTTTGTATCCATCCCAGTGCTTAGTACAGTGCCTGGCACATAGTACACACTTAAATACCAGAATCATTATTATTATGAGGGAATGTGTCTACCAACTCTGTTGTATTGTACTCTCCCAAGTGCTCAACACACAGTAAGCACTCGATAAATACTGTTGATTGACTGATTATGAAGCCGGGTCCTCATCTCTCATGTTGGGGGAGTGCTTCTGGGTCAGGATTCTCATTCATTCAGTAACATTTATTGGAGCCTCTGAATGCAAAGCTCTGCTTGAGGCACTGGGAGCGTGGAATCAAAGTAAAAGATTCGAAGTAATTGCTCTCGAGGCAATTACCATCTAATGAGGGAAAAAAGGCCAACATAAATTCTAGCCATTTTCCCAGCCAGAAGCCCAGCCCTTCCGGAGAGATGTTCTTCTATAATCATAATAATGATAATGATATATTTAAATGCTTTCTCTAAGCCAAGCCTGTATTTCAGCAGTGAACTGCCTCTTCCAACGGGACCCCGTTCTGTACCAGCCTGGGGAGGTGTCAATCAATCAACGGTATTTATTGAGCACTTACTACATGCAGAGCACTATACTGAGTGCTTGGGACAGCACAATACAACAGAGGTGATAGACAAGATCCCAGACCACTAGCTTATTCACCCAATCAATTGATGGTATTGAGTGGCTACTGTGTGCAGAGCACTGGACAAAGCGCTTGGGAGAGCACAATACAACAGAGTCCTGTAGTAGCTCCCCCGGGTGGTGCCCACTTTGCCCTGCAGAAGCTCCAATCTGGTCCATGGGTCAATTTCTAAATTCTAAAATTTCTGCCCCGGCTGATCCGAATGAGTGACAGTCCTGAGATGGGAGCGGGAACACCAAGAAGCCATTCTTCCTGTCCTGACAAGCAGCGTGGCCTAACGGAAAGAGCACAGGTCCGGGAGTCGGAGGACCTGGGTTCTAGTCCCGGCTCCGCCATTGGTCTGCTCTGTGACCTTGGACAAGACACTGCACTTCTCTGGGCCTCAGTTCCCTCATCTGCAAAATGGGGATTTAATACCTGTCCTGCCTCCAATTTAGAGTACAAACCCCATTTGGGACCTAATTATCTTTTTCTACACCAGTACTTAGTACTGTGCTTAATGCCTAGTAGGCGCTTAACAAATACCACAGTTATTATTATTATAGCCTGTTACCTCACTTAAGGCGCCCCACCCTCTAGCAACGATGGATAGACAGCAGTAAAGTCTGAATGGACAAGCACAAACCTTCCCAACGATATTTCTGCAAGACGAAGGTCTGCCTCCCATAAATCTGAGTTGATATCCTTGTTTCCAAACTGCATATTGGGGCAAGAGGCATGCAGTCAGACGAAGGAAGAAAAATGGAGTTACAGTTGCCGTACCTCACCGAATCAAGATTCCAGAGGAGAACACGGGACCCAAACTTTAGACCCCACATTTTGGCAATAAAATTTATCTGGTACGAAAGGTCCTTCAACTTGAACAAATAGATGAGGCACGACAACTGACCAGAGGACACTTGCATGGCTGGAGGCCAGAGTCAACTGGAGGGTTGGGGAGAGAGAGAGAATGAGTCTATATATATATATATATATATATATATATATAATTTTTGTGACTGAAACTGGCTGCACATCTATGCATTCCTGCCCTCCAGTGGATGGATTAAGTTCTCCTTGCACTGGCTAATTGCAGCTCACTTTACTTCCGAAATGTCCGGGTTCAGTTCTTTTGAGAGCAATCTTTTCTCTATCAGGGCAAACCTTTTTCCTAAGAGTTTTCACCCAGAAGGAAAGGAAATCTGGTGAGCATTCGTTCACCTGCTTTCCAGGGGACAAAATTCTTACAGGAGAATCTGGGTTTTATGGCTGGAAATTAAGTTGTCACATCACAACCATTATGTCATTGAAATCTGGTCAGTTGGGGGCCTTTAATATTGGGGGTTCCTTTCCCAAGGGGCTACCTCCTCTCTTCCTGAGGGCCAGGGGAGGGGAAGGTCCACCTCAAGTGATTTCTTTGTGCTTCTCTTCTCTGCAGCCCCTTCCCTCTGCCACGTCTCTTCTCATCAGGCAGGACTCCATCTATCTGGCCTGTGGCTTTTGTCACAGTCGATCCATCACATTCATTGATTCTAAGCACTTGGGAGAATACAATTTCATCAGTAGACCCACAAGGATTTTATAAATTAGCTGGGGAGACAGACACTAAATTATGGGTTGGGGAAACAACCAAGAAAATAGACGGTGGTCCTGGGAGTCAGAAGGATCTGGGTTCTAATCCCCGCTCGGCCACTTGTCAGCTGTGTGACCTTGGGTAAGTCACATCATTTCTCTGGGCCTCAGTTACCTCATCTGTAAAATGGGGATTAAGACTGTGAGACTGTGATAAGAGACTGTGTCCAACTTGATTAACTTGTGCCTATCCCAGAGCTTAGTACAGTACCTAGAACATAGTAAGCACGTAACAAATACCATTAAAAAAAAGCACAAAAAAACAAAAAATGAGGATAAAGATATGTCACAACAACGAATGCATTAGAATGTGGGGCACCTGCCTACAGCCTATCCCCACAGCACATATGTACACATCTCTATCGGCAATTTATTTATTTATATTAATGTCTGTCTCCCCCTCTAGACTGTGAGCTCGCTGTGGGCAGGAACATGTCTATTTAGTATACTGTATTCTCCCAAGAGCTTAGTACAATGCTTTGAACACAGTAAGCACTCAATAAATACTACTGAATGCATGAGCGAATACAACAAATCCGATCTTAGCCAGTCCCCACCCACTTTCAGCTCCTCAATACTCCAACTGGTTGCCAGATCCCACACCATTGTGCCAGGCTCCTGACAGAGAGCACCGTACTGGGAGTTCCTCACGGTTGTACCGGATGCCTGACAGAGAGCACTGTACTGGATGCTCCTCACAGTGGACGTGCCAGACACCTGACAGAGAGCACAGTTCTGGGAGTTCCTCACACCGGTTGGGCTGCTCCAGTCTCAGCTTCTTTCCCTTCGTCGGCCTGACGTTATCCGACTGTTTAATCCCAGACTCCTCTACTCCTGGGCGGGTCTGGTCGGACGCGACTCATCTCGCCTCAACCTTCTCCCTCACAGCCGACACCATCACTGCCACCACCACCATCCTGCCGGTCTCCGAAGTCCGCTCCCTTGGTATTTTCCTTGACTCCTCGCTCTACTACGTCGCCCATTCGGCCCGTCCCCAACAGTTGGTTTTTCTTCCCCAGCCAAGACCCGGAGAGGCCTAAAATCACCGAGAGGCTCAGGGGCAGTGCTGGGAATCCAAACCAGGTCTCCTGATTTGTAGTCCTAACCCCTGTCCGGTTGGGATTTTTTTGAGAAATATCCAAACATCAGGGTCCACACTTCACACATGGACATTAGTTGATACCATCCATAGGTTGTGCCTGCTCAGTAGCTTGCCTGAATTGAATACAGTGCCTGCCAAATATTAAGTGCTTAACAAATACCACTAAAAAAAAGTGAAGCCTATAAGAATTCAAAGTATTAAACCAAAAAACCCACTCCAGAGTTTCAAACTCCGGACTTCCATTCTGGGGCAAGTTAGGATCGACCCCTCAATCTGCTCCTTGCCACATTCAGAGCCAGGACTTGTTGTGAGCTGGGAATGTATCTGTTATATTGTTATACGGTACTCTCTCAGGAGCTTAGTACAGTTCTCTACACATAGTAAACCCTCAAAAAATATGACTGATTGGCAGAGAGCCCAGAATCTTAAACCTGGGCCCTTTTTTGGGCCCAAATGAAGGGACGGGATTAATAAATGCAAACTTGGTGAGCATAGGGCCTTCATTATTGATCACTTTAACTCCTCTATTCAGATCCAGGTTTGGATCATGTATCATCAGCCTCCTTTATATTTAGAAGAAAGAGAAATAATAATGATAATGATGGAGATGATAATTATAATTGTGATATTTCTTAAGTGGTAAGCACTGGGCTAGAAGTTGTTCACATAGGACACAGTCCTTGTCCCGTATCACAGTCAAAGTAGGAGGGTGAACAGGTACAGAAATTCCATTTTACAGATGAGGAAACCGGGGCCCAGAGAAGTCAAGTGACTCACCCAAGGTCACAGAGCAGATAAGTGGTAGAGACAGGATTAGAACTCAGGTCTTCTGAATCCCTGGGCCCGGGGTCTTTCCACTAGGCCACGTGGCTTTTCTGATGGGATCCTTCTGGAACAACTGATCACTGACTCCATACTTAAAGCCTATGAACATTTTCTGCTGTGTAGGAGATTCCTATTAACATCACTCTACATTCTCAACTCTGATCCTGGGGAGAGGGCCCATGCTCTTTATTCATTTCAAAGGGCAGTAACCAGAAAAGGATAGCTTCAACTGCCTTGTCCTTTATATCCTCCATATTCATTCTTTGTTTCTATCGTTCGCGAACTTTAGTCAATGAATGTCTTTTGGAAGTCACTTTCTTACATTCCAATGGTCAAACGATAGGGAAAACAAAATACCTAAAGTTGAATTTTCATAAACAGGCACATGTGCTTACTCCAGGGCACAGTATGCACCTAAATACCATAGAAAAATCCTACATGTCCACTTCAATTTCCTAAAACTATAAATATTAAACAATTTCTATGTCTATTTCTATTTTATTCTACAGGTCACAATTCTAAAAGCAATCAAAAATATATTTTTATGGCATTTATGTGCTTACTATGTGACAAACACTGTTCTATGCGCTAGAATACGTATAAGTCCGTTTAGACTGTGAGTCCGCTACTGGACAGGAATTGTCTCTATCTATAGCCCGAATTGTCCATTCCAAGCACTTAGTACAGTGCTCTGCACATGGTAAGTGCTCAATAAATACTACTGAATGAATAAGCCAAATTAGGTTGGACACAGTACCTGTCCCACATGGGGCTCCCAATCTAAGTAGGAGGGAGAATAGGTATTTAATCCCCATTTTTCAGTTGAGGAAACTGAGGCACAGAAAAGTTTAGTGACTCGCCCAAGTCACGTAGCAAGCATCTGGCAAAGCTGGGATTTGAACCCAGATCTTCTGACTCACAGGCCTGTGCTCTTCCCATTAGGACGTGCTGCTTCTAACGGAAAGTATATTAGTTTACGTACTTACAGTAGGAAACCAAAGAATCTGCCTGATATTTGCAAACAAGGTATTTTGTATACTGTCACTTTTTTGCTGTGTTTTCAAAAATATCAGTAAAGAGAACTGCTTGGAAAAGATAATTGCTTTCCACAGAGCCTCAGGTTTTGCAAATTATCCAATTACAAAGGGCCCTTCAGTCACTTCGGCATGAATTTATTCTAGGGCCATTACGGCATTGCTGGTAAGGGTCTCCTAAAATAAAATATCATTTGCATTTGGGTAGATTATGGCCATTTTATGCATGGAGGGCATTAATTAATAGCATCAGTGGTCCATTCCTGTGACAAATCCTCACATAATCAAGTTCAGTTAAATCTTTTTCACTTCCTCACAAAACAATTAGCAATGAATGTGTGCATCGGTAGGAGTTTTATTAAGTGCAACTCAGGATATACAAGGGATTAGCTGCTTAATTGGGGG
Source organism: Ornithorhynchus anatinus (assembly GCF_004115215.2). Lineage (NCBI taxonomy): Eukaryota > Metazoa > Chordata > Mammalia > Monotremata > Ornithorhynchidae > Ornithorhynchus > Ornithorhynchus anatinus. Next base: position 42,201,975 of record NC_041733.1, read on the forward strand.
AATTCACCAAAAGAAAAAGAAACCTACACGATCCACAGGACATACTGAAACCCTCAGTTCTAGGATGTGTACCCTCGTTTTCCAGCGACCCTTCAAAAAGAATCACACCAGTAAATAAAAATGAAAATGGACGATTGGGTGGAGGTGGGAAGTGGAGGAAAAACGGGGAAATGAGAAACACAACTCTGGGTCCTCGCAGCCCTATAAGAACGCTCATCACATCCACAGTACGTCTACTAGTCACGATTCCGACCATTAGATTTTCATTTCCGTTACTGATCGGAAGTGGTTTGTTGCTAAAAGTCCCCTGAATCGCATCTGTATTGAGAGGAGGAGGAAAGTTTTGATATTCTTCCCCAAAGTGAAGTGTTTCCCATAGCCTATTGAAGAGCTGGAGGGAAGGGGTGTTATGATAGCATCTGGGTAAGATCCGCCTTAGCAAACAATCAAATTACAGTGGTGGATCTTGACTCCTGAGTTTAAATCAGAAAAGGGAAAAAAAAATTACTCACTGTTTGTCACCAACGTCATCATCATTGGGAAGGAATTGCAGACTTGTACTCTTCTCACATCTTTCTGTGGGGAGATTTGAAGAGCTTTCCATTTTTGAATTTACCATGTTCCTACAAGAGAAAGAGGAAAGAGTCGTTAAGGCCGCATCATTTCTTGAAAGCCTGTAGAGTCGGAAGAGAGCAATAACTAAATGCTGGGGAGTTTTGGCAATAGTATCTAAGAACTTGTGGGCAAAGTACTGACTGGAATGGGAAAAAAAAAAAATACAAGGATGAGAATCTGAAACTGCCCTCACTCCCAAGGGGCTCATAATCCACAGAACAAAGGGGGCAGAAAAGCAGTTGGTGACAGATCCGTAAGGAAAATGAAATTCAAACTCCCAAACAATACACAAGATGATAAATCAAGAGCAGCAGGACAAGACCTTGGGCAAACCACTAAAACTTCTCTGGGACTCAGTTTCCTCAACTGCCCAATGGTGATTCAACACCACTTCTCCCTCCTTCTTAGGCTGTGAGCCCCGTGTGGGAGAAGGATTATATCCACCCAGTGCTTGACACATAGTAAGCGCTTAACAAATACCATTAAAAAAAGGCGGGGGGGGAGACTGCATCCGACCGGGAGAGGGGGAGGAGCAGAGGGAAAGGGGGGAGAAGAGGGTTTAGCTGTGAAGGGGTGAAGGGGGGGGTAGAGGGAGCAGAGGGAAAAAAGGGGGGAACTCAGTCTGGGAAGGCCTCTTGGAGGAGGTGAGCTTTAAGTAGGGATTTGAAGAGGGGAAGAGAATTAGTTTGGCGGAGGTGAGGAGGGAGGGCATTAGAGAAGCAGCATGGCACAGTGGAAAGAGCCTGGGCTTGGGAGTGAGAGCTCATGGGTTCAAATCCCAGCTCCGTAGCTCGCCAGCTGGGTGACTTTGGGCAAGTCACTTAACTTCTCTGTGCCTCAGTTACCTCATCTGTAAAATGGGGATTAAAACTGAGCCCCACGTGGGACAACCTGATCACCCCGTATCTCCCCCAGCGCTTAGAACAGTGCTTTGCACATAGTAAGCGCTTAACAAATACCACCATTTATTAGTACATTAGTCCTTAGTACAGTGCTCTGCACACAGTAAGAGCTCAATACTATTGAATGAATGATAGATAATAACGTTGGTATTTGTTAAGCGCTTACTATGTGCAAAGCACTGTTCTAAGTGCTGAGATAGATACAAAGTGATCAGGTTGTCCCTCACGGGGCTCACAGTCTTCATCCCCATTTTACAGATGAGGGAACTGAGGCCCAGAGAAGTGAAGTGACTTGCCCAAAGTCACACAGCTGACACGTAGCGGAGCCGGGATTAGAACCCGTGACCTCTGACTCCCAAGCCCGGGTTCTTTCCCGAATGGCCGGATGAATGAATGGACGGATGAATGAATGGATGGCTAGATGAATGAATGGATGAATGAATAAATGGACGGCTGGATGATGAATAGATGAATGGATGGCTGGATGAATGAAAGGATGGCTGGATGAATGAATGAATGGATGGCTGGATGAATGAATGAATGGATGGCTGGATGAATGAATGAATGGATGGCTGGATGAATGAATGAATGGATGGCTGGATGGATGAATGAATGGATGGCTGGATGGATGAATGAATGAATGGCTGGATGGATGGCTGGCTAGATGAATGAATGGATGGCTGGATGAATGAATGGCTGGATGAATAATAATAATAATAATGTTGGTATTTGTTAAGCGCTTACTATGTGCCGAGCACTGTTCTAAGCGCTGGGGTAGACACAGGGGAATCAGGTTGTCCCACGTGGGGCTCACAGTCTTAATCCCCATTTTACAGATGAGGGAACTGAGGCACAGAGAAGTGAAGTGACTTGCCCACAGTCACACAGCCGACAAGTGGCAGAGCTGGGATTCGAACTCATGAGCCCTGACTCCAAAGCCCGTGCTCTTTCCACTGAGCCACGCTGGATGAATGAATGAATGGATGGATGGCTGGATGAATGAATGGCTGAAAGAATGAATGAATGGTTGGATGAAAGAGTGAATGGCTGGCTGGATGAATGAATGGCTGGATGAAGGAATGGACAGCTGGATGAATGGATGAATGAATGGCTGGATGAATGACTGACGGTGGCAGAGCGCGACTGGCGGGACCCCGGGCTCCCCCTAGTGTCCGGCTGGGGGTAGCGCGCCCCCGATGCCGTGGCGGGCCGGGGGTGGCGTCACTTCCGGCCCCGCGGCGCAGGCGCCATGGAGTCGGTCTTCGTGACGGTGGGGACCACCAGCTTCGACGAGCTCGTCGGCCTCCTGTCCGCCGGCCCGGCCGTGCGGGTGAGCGGCCCGCGCCTCCCCTCTCCTCCCCCGCACCCCCCGACCTGCCCCACCCCGGGCCTCAGTTTCCCAGCCGGCTCCCCTCCCCCCCTCGGGCCCTTGGCCGGTCCTGCTTGCCCACTCCCAGAACCCTTTGCGAGCCCCCACGGGCCTCAGCTGCCCCACTGCTTCATAAGAATAATATGGGTATTTGTTAAGCGCTTACTACGTGCAGAGCACTGTTCTAAGCGCTGGGGGAGATGATGATGATAATGTTAGTATTTGTTAAGCGCTTACTACGTGCAGAGCACTGTTCCAAGCGCTGGGGGAGATGATGATGATAATAATGTTAGTATTTGTTAAGCGCTTACTATGTGCAGAGCACTGTTCTAAGCGCTGGGGGAGATGATGATGATAATAATGTTAGTATTTGTTAAGCGCTTACTATGTGCAGAGCACTGTTCTAAGCGCTGGGGGAGATGATGATGATAATAATGTTAGTATTTGTTAAGCGCTTACTACGTGCAGAGCACTCTTCCAAGCGCTGGGGGAGATGATGATGATAATAATGTTAGTATTTGTTAAGCGCTTACTATGTGCAGAGCACTGTTCTAAGCGCTGGGGGAGATGATGATGATAATAATGTTAGTATTTGTTAAGCGCTTACTATGTGCAGAGCACTGTTCTAAGCGCTGGGGGAGATGATGATGATAATAATGTTAGTATTTGTTAAGCGCTTACTACGTGCAGAGCACTCTTCCAAGCGCTGGGGGAGATGATGATGATAATAATGTTAGTATTTGTTAAGCGCTTACTACGTGCAGAGCACTGTTCTAAGCGCTGGGGGAGATGATGATGATAATAATAGTATTTGTTAAGCGCTTACTACGTGCAGAGCACTCTTCCAAGCGCTGGGGGAGATGATGATGATAATAATGTTAGTATTTGTTAAGCGCTTACTACGTGCAGAGCACTGTTCTAAGCGCTGGGGGAGATGATGATGATAATAATGTTAGTATTTGTTAAGCGCTTACTACGTGCAGAGCACTCTTCCAAGCGCTGGGGGAGATGATGATGATAATAATGTTAGTATTTGTTAAGCGCTTACTACGTGCAGAGCACTGTTCTAAGCGCTGGGGGAGATGATGATGATAATAATGTTAGTATTTGTTAAGCGCTTACTACGTGCAGAGCACTCTTCCAAGCGCTGGGGGAGATGATGATGATAATAATGTTAGTATTTGTTAAGCGCTTACTACGTGCAGAGCACTGTTCTAAGCGCTGGGGGAGATGATGATGATAATAATGTTAGTATTTGTTAAGCGCTTACTACGTGCAGAGCACTCTTCCAAGCGCTGGGGGAGATGATGATGATAATAATGTTAGTATTTGTTAAGCGCTTACTACGTGCAGAGCACTGTTCTAAGCGCTGGGGGAGATGATGATGATAATAATGTTAGTATTTGTTAAGCGCTTACTACGTGCAGAGCACTCTTCCAAGCGCTGGGGGAGATGATGATGATAATAATGTTAGTATTTGTTAAGCGCTTACTACGTGCAGAGCACTGTTCTAAGCGCTGGGGGAGATGATGATGATAATAATGTTAGTATTTGTTAAGCGCTTACTATGTGCAGAGCACTGTTCTAAGCGCTGGGGGAGATGATGATAATAATGTTAGTATTTGTTAAGCGCTTACTACGTGCAGAGCACTCTTCCAAGCGCTGGGGGAGATGATGATGATAATAATGTTAGTATTTGTTAAGCGCTTACTACGTGCAGAGCACTCTTCCAAGCGCTGGGGGAGATGATGATGATAATAATGTTAGTATTTGTTAAGCGCTTACTACGTGCAGAGCACTGTTCTAAGCGCTGGGGGAGATGATGATGATAATAATGTTAGTATTTGTTAAGCGCTTACTACGTGCAGAGCACTGTTCTAAGCGCTGGGGGAGATGATGATGATAATGTTAGTATTTGTTAAGCGCTTACTACGTGCAGAGCACTGTTCCAAGCGCTGGGGGAGATGATGATGATAATAATGTTAGTATTTGTTAAGCGCTTACTATGTGCAGAGCACTGTTCTAAGCGCTGGGGGAGATGATGATGATAATAATGTTAGTATTTGTTAAGCGCTTACTATGTGCAGAGCACTGTTCTAAGCGCTGGGGGAGATGATGATGATAATAATGTTAGTATTTGTTAAGCGCTTACTACGTGCAGAGCACTGTTCTAAGCGCTGGGGGAGATGATGATGATAATAATGTTAGTATTTGTTAAGCGCTTACTACGTGCAGAGCACTGTTCTAAGCGCTGGGGGAGATGATGATGATAATAATGTTAGTATTTGTTAAGCGCTTACTACGTGCAGAGCACTGTTCTAAGCGCTGGGGGAGATGATGATGATAATAATGTTAGTATTTGTTAAGCGCTTACTACGTGCAGAGCACTGTTCTAAGCGCTGGGGGAGATGATGATGATAATAATGTTAGTATTTGTTAAGCGCTTACTACGTGCAGAGCACTCTTCCAAGCGCTGGGGGAGATGATGATGATAATAATGTTAGTATTTGTTAAGCGCTTACTACGTGCAGAGCACTGTTCTAAGCGCTGGGGGAGATGATGATGATAATAATGTTAGTATTTGTTAAGCGCTTACTATGTGCAGAGCACTGTTCTAAGCGCTGGGGGAGATGATAATAATGTTAGTATTTGTTAAGCGCTTACTACGTGCAGAGCACTGTTCTAAGCGCTGGGGGAGATGATGATAATAATGTTAGTATTTGTTAAGCGCTTACTGCGTGCAGAGCACTGTTCTAAGCGCTGGGGGAGATGATGATGATAATAATGTTAGTATTTGTTAAGCGCTTACTATGTGCAGAGCACTGTTCTAAGCGCTGGGGGAGATGATGATGATAATGTTAGTATTTGTTAAGCGCTTACTATGTGCAGAGCACTGTTCTAAGCGCTGGGGGAGATGATGATGATAATAATGTTAGTATTTGTTAAGCACTTACTACGTGCAGAGCACTGTTCTAAGCGCTGGGGGAGATGCAGGGGAATCAGGTAATCACGGGAGACTCACAATCTTCATCCCCATTTTCCAGATGAGGGAACTGAGGCCCAGAGAAGTGAAGTGACTTGCCCACAGTCCCACAGCTGCCCAGTGGCAGAGTCGGGATTCGAACCCATGACCTCAGACTCCCAACCCCGGGCGCTTTCCACGGAGCCACGCTGTTCGGCAGGGATTGTCTTTATTCTTGGCCCAATTGTACATTCCAAGCGTTTAGTACAGTGCTTTGCACATAGTAAGCGCTCAATAAATACGAATGAATGATCACAGAAGAAATTTTATTCATTCATTCAATTGTATTTATACGATTGGGTGAATGACAGCTGTTCACTGATCTCAAGCCTTATTAGAAGAAACTTCATTCATTCAGTTGTATTTGTTAAGTGCTTACTGTGTGCAGAGAACTGTACTAAGCGCTTGGAAAGTACAAATTGGCAACAAAGAGAGACAATCGCTACCAACAATGGGCTCACGGTCTAGAAGAGGGGAGACAGACCAAACAAATCAAGTAGGCAGGCGTCAGTAGCATCAATACAAATAAATAGAATTATAGATGTATACTATAAAATCTATGCTATCTATAAAATAAATAGAATAATAAATATGCACATATATACAAGTGCTGTGGGGAGGGAAAGAGGGGTAGAGCATACACATTTATATCTGTGTATATATATGTGTGTGTGTATATATATGTGTATATATATACATAGTCATCCCCACAGGGCTTTCTCAGCCCCAGCAAGGGCACCACACCTGTTTTGTGACCTTGGGCAAGTCACTTCACTTCTCTGGGCCTTGCGTAGTGGCCAGAGCCCGGGCCTGGCAGTCAGAAGGTCAAGGGTTCTAATCCCTGCCTGGCCACTTGTCTATGTGACCTTGGGCAAGCCACTTCACTTCTCTTGGCCTCAGTTTCCTCATCTGTAAAATGAGGACTGAGACCGTGAGCCCCACATGGGACAGGGACTGTGTCCAACCCGATTTGCTTGTATTAACCCCAGCACTTAGTACAGTGCCTGGCACACAGTTAAGCGCTTAACAAATACCATCATTATCGTTATTATGATTATCTGTAAAGTGGGGATTGAGACTGTGAGCCCCATGTGTGAGTGGGACTATGTCCAACTTGATTTGTTTGTCTCCACCCCAGCGCTTAGTACAGCACCTGGCACATAGTAAGTGCTTAACAAATACCATGATGATGATGATGATGATTATTACCACACCCCTGCTAAAGGCTGTCAGTGCCCTGGGCCTAAATCGGTATATTAGGTAGAAGTGAGAAGCAGTGTTGCCTAGGGGATAGAGACTAGGCCTGGGAGTCAGAAAAACTGGATTTTAAGCCTGGCTTTGGTACGTGTCTGGTGGATGACCTTTGACACACTTCACTTCTCTGTGCCTCAGTTCCCTCGTCTGTAAAATGGGGATTAAGACCGTGAGCCCCCTGTGAGACAAGGACTGGGTCCAACCCTAGTATCTTGTGTCTATGCCAGTGCTCAGTACAGTGTCTGGCACATAGTAAGCACTTAATTACCACATTTATCCTCATTATCATCATCATCACTATTAGCCAAAGCAGAGACCAGCAATCCACCATCCTGGCCCCAGTGCTCAGTACAGTGTCTGGCACATAGTAATCACTTAATTACTACGTTTATCGTATTATTATTATTATTATTATTATTAGCCAAAGCAGAGACCAGCAATCCACCCTCCTGGCCCAGGTCATCTAGGGTTTTCACAGAGGTAAAAGGGAAATTTAATCCAGTTAAATGTAATCTCCCAAGCAATTTTTTTTTTGTTTTGTAAGTGCTTACTATGTCCTGACCCTGCACTATGTGCTGAGGTAGATAATATAATAATTGCGGTATTTCTTACGCACTTACAATGTGCCAAGCACTGTACTAAGTGCCAGGGGGGGGGGGTGTACGAGCTAATAATAATGTTGGTATTTGTTAAGCGCTTACTATGTGCCGAGCACTGTTCTAAGCGCTGGGGTAAACACAGGGGAATCAGGTTGTCCCACGTGGGGCTCACAGTCTTAATCCTCATTTTACAGTTGAGGTAACTGAGGCCCAGAGAAGTTAAGTGACTTGCCCACAGTCACACAGCTGACAAGTGGCAGAGCTGGGATTCGAACTCCTGAGCCCTGACTCCAAAGCCCGTGCTCTTTCCACTGCGCCACGCTGCTTCTCAGCTAATCAGATTGAACACAGTCCATGTCCCCACATGGGGCTCAGTCTTAATCCTCATTGTCCAGATGAGGTAACTGAAGCCCAGAGAAGGGAAGTGACTTGCCTAAGGTCACACAGCAGAGAAGTGGCAGAGCCGGGATTAGAAACCACGACCTTCTGACTCCCAGGCCCTGGCTTGGCTTTATCCACTATGCCGTGCTTCAAAGCACTGTACTAAGTGCTAGGGAGAGTCCGATGTAACAATAAAGACACATTCCCTGCCTTCAGTGAGCTTATAGCCTAGAGGGAGAGGACCACTGTATGTTTTTTGTTGCTGACCTTTCTTTTGTTTCCAAAACAGAGGAAGAGACTCTCCTGGTTCTTACTGAGCCCTACTGAGAACCCTACTCTGTGATGTCTTACCAAAAAGCAGCCTGGCCTAGTACAGAAAGCAGGCCTGGGAATCAGAAGACCAGGGTTCCCGCTATGGCCCTTCCACTTGTCGCTTATGTGACCTTAACTTCTCTGCCTCAGTTCTGTCATCTACAAAATGGGGATTCAGTGCTGTTCTCCCCTCTACCTAAGCTGCGAACCCTATGGGGGACTTGAGTCTGTATTTACTCCAGTGCTCAATTCAGTACTTACCAGGCTCGGTGGAAAGAGCACAGGCTTGGGAGTCAGAGGTCATGGGTTCAAATCCCAGCTCTGCCACTTGTCAGCTGTGTGACTGTGGGCAAGTCACTTCACCTTGCCGGACCTCAGTTATCTGATCTGTAAAATGGCAATTAAGACTGTGAGCCCCATGTGGGACAAACTGATTACCCTGTATCTACCCCAGCGCTTAGAACAGTGCTCTGCACATAGCGCTTAACAAATACCAACATTATTATTAAATACTTCAGTGCTACTGTGATTATTATTCAAATGCTATTGTGACTATTCTTAATAATAATAATAAATTGAGGACACCCACGTGAAGGTTGCTTATTAAAGTCTCAGAAGTTTTCTGTTCTCCTTACCCGCTGTCTCAATGTGGCCTACGGGAAAGAGCCTGGGCTTGGGAGTTGGCAGTTCGAATCCCCTCTCCACCACCTACCTGCTGTGTGACCTTGGGCAAGTCACTTAACTGCTCTGTGCCTCAGTTCCCTCATCTGCAAAATGATCCAATACCTGCTCCCCCTCCTACTTAGACTGCGATCCTCTTGGGGCACCCGATTATCTGATATCTACCCCAATGCTTGGCACATAGTACTTAACCCGAACCACAATTATTAATGCATGTTACTGGGCAAAGAAGACTGGGCGAAAGAGTGTGGGTGATTACACACAAGCTATCACCACTACTGCAAAAATAAGTCAGATCCATGTCCTGCAGGCTTTCCTTTTCCCCCTCCTTCTTAACCATTGACATCTGAGCCCCGTAGGAGGCCAGACAAGGTATGATGCTGTATTTGCAGATGGCAAGAGCTTCTCACCGTGACAGTCACACCCATGAGTTCAATCTCACGACGACGAAACCACAAGGATATCTGAAATATATTAGGAAGGAGTCTTCCACAGTGTACAACAGATGACCCTCGGGCCAAGCAATCATAACCCTGCAAATTTAGACCAGGGACACCGCAAGGGGTTGGGCCCAGCAAGCCTTCCCTATCGATCAGTCACTCAGTTGTATTTACGGAGCACTGACTGTGTGCAGAGCAGTGTACTAAGCGCTTGGGAGAGTGCGGTACAACAAAGTCGGAAGACATGGAGACACGATCCCTGCCCACGACGCTCAGTCCCCGTCTCCCCCATCCTCAAGAACCTCCAACATCGGCATCAAACAGAAACTCCTCACCGTTGGTTTTTAAGCCCTCAGCTTGCCCCCGCCTACCTCACTGATCTCCTCCTATGGAGGAGCAGCTTGGGAGTCAGAGGTCATGGGTTCAAATCCCAGCTCAGCGACTTTGGGCCAATCACTTCTCTGTGCCTCAGCGACCTCATCTGTAAAATGGAGACTGTGAGCCCCACGCGGGACAACCTGATTACCTTGTATCCTCTCCAGCACTTAGAACAATGCGTGGCACATAGTAAGCACTTAAATGCCATTATTATTATTATTACAGCCCAGCCCGCACACTCCACTCCTCTAACGAATACCGCTATTATTACTATCTCCAGCACCAGCTTAATCACTGGGCCCGATCTCACCTATCTCGCCCCCAACCCCTTTCCCCCATCCTCTCCCTAACCTGGAATTCCTTCCCCGTCCTTATATGCCAGGGCACTACTCTCCCCACCCTTCTGAGCATTACTAAGGTCACATCTCCTCCAAGAGGCCTTCCCCGCTTGAGCCCTCCTTTTCCCCAGCTCATTCTCCTTTCTGCAGCATCTACGGACTTGGCTCTGTAACCTGTGGAAATTCGATATTCGCCCCACCCACAACCCTACAACACTTGTGTCATATCTTTAGGCCTTGGCAGGGAATCAATCAGTGATATTTACTGAACACTTACGGTGTGCAGGCCACACAGTATTGCTCGGGAGGAAGCAAGAGAATAGGATTTTAGCCTATTCAGCCAAGTCATAGCTTTGAAGCTATATGCGGTTTCGTGCTTTGGAGCAGGACTTCCCACTGTCATTGAATTTAACCCAAAAAGAGGAAGACGACTTAGGAGCAAATGATTAAACATACTTTTTTGTGCATGAGAGTTAATTCTTCAGAGGATGGCACCTAGCTGTCCTCCAGTTCTACTGAAGAAATGCAGAATGAGAGTGTTTATGAACTGGAACAATTTCCAGTGAGGAGGGGTGATTGGACATTAGAGTGGTTACCTGGAGGGTTTGTAAAATGTCCTTTTGGCTTATTTTTTCAAAAGATAATAGATTTTCAACCTCTGGTAGTGGGTTAGGAGTGGTCCTGTTTTAGGTAAAGGGAATGGGTTCAAAGAAGACAAAGGTTCCCTCCCTTAACCTAAGCAGGTGTGAAAAATTTCCTCTCCATCCAAATTACTACCACATTAATCCAAGCATTTATCCTCCCCGGCCCTCATTAAAGAGCAAACAGTTTGGCCTAGCCGAAAGAGCCTGGGAGTCAGAGGACGTGGGTTCTAATCCCAGCTCTGCCACATGTCTGCTCTGTGACCTTGAGCAAGTCACTTCACCCCTCTGTTGACTCAGTTACCTCATCTGTAAAATGAGGATCAAGACGGTGAGCCCAAGTGGGACGGGGATTGTGTCCAACCTGAATGACTTGTACCTATCCCAGGGCTGAGAAGAGCGATAGGCACATAGTAAGCGCTTAATACCACTATTATTATTATTATTAATGTATCAGCCTCCTTGCTGACCGCCCGCCGCCTCATTCCAGTCCATATTTCACCGTGCTGCCGGCCGACAAGGATTTTGCAATCAACGCGCTTTCTAACTGTTGGCTTTGCTATTATTGTAGACGATTAAGGATCTGGGCTGCAGGCGGCTCGTCTTGCAGATTGGGAGAGGAACAGTGGCCCCCAAGCCCTTCACTTCAGCTGAGTTTACCCTGGAGGTTTACAGGTACAAGGACTCGTTGAAAGAAGACATTCAGAAAGCCGATCTTGTCATTAGTCACGCAGGTAAGTAAGGCTTCTCGGCTTGAGAAATGTAAAGTTCCGAAAATGGAAAAACAAACCTTCGCTTGTCTCTACCCCAGCGCTTAGTACACTGCCCGGCACTAAATAAGCGCTTATCATATATCATAAAAACAAACAAATGGAGGTTGAGAATTTTGTTTGTGGGCAACTATTACACCCGTTCCTGCCATGGTGTGTGTTTTCGCTGTGACCTTCGGCTGGAACGATGTTAGGGAATGTCCATCTGACAGCCCAATCTGGTTTGGGGAGGGTGCCTGGGGATGACCAGCCTGGTGTAATGGAGAGAGCCTAGGCCCGGGAGTCAGGAGGTCATAGGTTCTAATCCTGGCTCTGCCACTTGTCTGCTGTGTGACCTTGGGCAGTCTTAACTTCTCTGTGCCTCCGTTACCTCATCTGTGAAATGGGGATCGAGACTGGGAGCCCCATGTAGGACAGGGACTGTGTCCATCCAACCCAATTTGCTCATATCCACCCCAGCGCTTAGTATAGTGCCTGGCACACAGTAAGCCCTTAAATATCATCATTATTATTATTATTATGACAGAACGAACTAGGGTGCCTGGGCACAATGTTGGAACGAGAACGTACCACAGTGCCAATTTTCCTGAACATGGAATTTTACAAGAACACAATTCCCACATTCCAGGAGGACGGGGGGAGCCTCGAATTGGTTCAGTGCTTTTATTTGTACTAAGTACTTTCCCATTGCTTTACTCTTCTTGTCCTTACAACCACCTCATATCCTTGTGAGGTCAGGAGAGGCAGGTATTTCAACTCTTCCTAAATCCTGTTGGTCCCACCTTCACAACATGGCTAAAATCCGCCCTTTCCTCCCGTTACCACACTGATACAATCATTCATCTTACCCCACCTAAATTACCGCATCAGCCTCCCCGCTGACCTCCCTGCCTCCTGTCTCTGCCCACTCCAGTTCATACTTCACTCTGCTGCCCAGATCATTTTTCTACAGAAACATTCAGGACATGTCACTCTGCTCCTCAAAGAACGCCGGTGGTTGCTCATCCACCTCCGCATCAAACAAAAACTCCTCCCAATTGACTTTAAAGCAGTCCATCACCTCGTTGCCCCCTCCTACCTCACCCCGCTATTCTCCTTCTTCAACCGAGCCCGCACACTTTGCTCCTCTAATGCTAACCTTCTCACTGGCCCTTCACCTCGCCTGTCTCACCCCTGACCCCTCGCCCTCATCCTGCCTGTGGCCTGAAATGCCCTCCCTCCCCAAATCCGTCAGACAATGACTCTCCCCCCCCGCTTCAAAGCCTTATTTGAAGGCCCATCTCCTCCAAGAGGCCTTCCCAGACTAAGCCCCCCCTTCTTCTCTTCTCCCACTCCCTTCTGCATCACCCTGACTTGCTCTCTTTGTTCTACCCCTACCCCTCCCAGTCCCACAGCACAAATCTGTAATTTGTTCATTTGTACTGATGTCTGTCTCCCTTCCAGACCATAAGCTTGTTGTGGGCAGGGAATGGGTCAGTTTATTGTTGTATTGTACTCTCCCAAGTGCTCAGTACAGTGCTCTGCACACAGTACATGCTCAAGAAATATGATTAAATGAATGAAAGAGGGGAGGAAACCAGTCAGCTGGGATTAGTACCCAGGTCCTTAGGACCTGTGATTTTTCCACTAAGCCATGCCGAAGAGTCCTTTAAAGTTCTACGTCCGTTAGAAATCCTGGGCTCAATCTGGCCCAATCCTGACCGTGTTTCCTGTCTGGGAAATCTGGCGGGGGCTGGGATTGCTTCTGGAGGCACAACTGTGCCCGTGTGGTGGCCCCTGAGGCTGCCGAGAGTTGTAGCCCCAGGAAACCCAGGGATGATGGCATATACCTGCCTCACACGTCCCTGGCCTGGAGCCACAGTGGGCTAGCAGGAGGGATACCTGACCAGTTCCGCTTGGTGTTGGCCTGACCCAGCTGTGGCTTCAGGTTACAGGGAATGTGTCTGCTACACTGTTCTCTCCCAAGCACTTAGTACAGTGCTCTGCACACAGTAAGCATTCAATAAATACGATTGACTGGCTCTACCTCAGGGGCAGCTACCCAGAAAGGGCCACGACATTCAATTCGGGTAACACCCCCGGTCCTTAAAAACACAAGACGCCCTCCTCAGAGTAAATATCTCATTCTGCCGGATCACCTGTTTTCATGGCACGTTTTGGGTGGAATACGGCAACTGAATTAGGGAACATCCTTCTGACAACAGCCCTGTGTCCGGATCCAGTGCGACGCAACGTGGGGCAAAACGGTCGGGCCTGAGGTGATCAGTATCAATCCATCAGTGGTATGTATTGAGCACTTACTGTTACCACGCTCTTGGGAAGGGCTAACACAGCAGAGTTGGTAGACACCTTCCCTGCCCATGAGGTGCTCACAGTCTCAGAGGGACCGCACTAAGGGGCTAACAGTGGAAATCCTTCTCACCCGTGGAGTCCCGCGAGAAGTCCGGCTCTCAGAATACTCCCGGATTTCTAAAGGGAGACTCGGGGGGAATGATAAGCATTTTGATCTCAGGGAAATCAGAGGGGTATTTAGGATCAAAGGCAAGTTACTGCCAGAAGTGGGGGTGAGGAAGCATTTAGGCCTGATATCCTCTTGGTCTCACACTTCATTTGGAGTTTGCTGATTTGGATGGATTAAGGTAACATTTTCAGCATTTTCCCCCTACTCCTGACCCTAATCCCCCCTTTCATAGTCTCCTCCTTTCCTCAGGTCTAATGTGGGAATGAACTCAGAGCTCTAACCCTAGGCTTCGCCTGTACTATCCTCTCCCAAGAACGTAGTACAGTGCTTTGCACACTGTGAATGCTCATTAAATATCACCGATTGACTGATTCATTGATTTTTGCTGTGAGATTAGACAGTGCGGCTTGGTAGTCTCTCTGGATTCTGGTCATGTTTGTTTTTGTTTGGTTTTTTTTTGTAGGTGCAGGGAGCTGTTTGGAGACCCTTGAGGCGAAGAAGCCTTTAGTGGTGGTTATAAATGAAAAGTTGATGAACAACCACCAGTTGGAACTGGCCCAAAAACTGCACCAAGAAGGGCATCTCTTCTACTGCACTTGCAGGTAGAGTCAGACCCGAGCTCCCACAAGCAAACTCCCAGGATCAGTTACAACATAACCAGGACCTTTCAGGGCATCTATTCGAGAACTATTTAAAAAGGAAGCATCAATGGAAACTTAAGACATTAAAAAAAAGATTTTTTTAAAAAATGGTATTTGTTAAGTGCTTACTATGTACCTGGCACTATGTGAAGCGCTGGGGTGGATACGAATTCATCGGGTTGGATACGGTTCCTGTCCCATGTGGGGCTCACAGTCTCAATCCCCATTTTACAGATGAGGGAACTGAGGCACAGAAAAGTGAAGCTGGGATTAGAACCCAGGTCCTTCTGTCTCCCAGGCCCAGGCTCTTCCCACTAGGCCACGCCGCTTCTCAATCACGCTCAATCCCTTGATCCAGAATCTGTCGGCCGTGAGGATGGAGGACTGAGATAGCAAGCCTCACACTATCCTTC
Source organism: Ornithorhynchus anatinus (assembly GCF_004115215.2). Classification (NCBI taxonomy): domain Eukaryota; kingdom Metazoa; phylum Chordata; class Mammalia; order Monotremata; family Ornithorhynchidae; genus Ornithorhynchus; species Ornithorhynchus anatinus. The sequence goes on from NC_041733.1 coordinate 42,217,192, forward strand.
TGAGCACTCTGTGTGGTCTGCCCGTAGGTGGTGAGGGGGAGGTTATTCAGAACTGGTGCTGTGAGTTATTTTCCAGCTTAAGCCAAACTCCTACCTTGGTCATATTGATTTTAGAGGTAACCTAATTCCCTTCAGACTCAAGACCAAAACTTGAACCATCCCTCGGACGTCGTCTTCCGTATAATAATAATAATAATGATGGTACTCAAATGCTTACTATGTGCCAGGCACTAAGTGCTAGGGTAGATAGAAGATAATCGGGTTGGACGCCATCCCTGTCCCACGTAGGACTCACACTCTCAATCCCCACTTTACAGATGAACGAACCGAGGCACAGAGAAGTGAAGTGGCTTGCCCAAGGTCACGTAGGAGACAAATGGCAGAGCCGGGATTAGAAACCATGACTCTCTGACTGCCAGGCCCATGCTCTATTCACCAGCCCATGCTGCTTCTCTATGAGCATGATTTTAAGTTTGTGGTGGTGTCAATTTTGTTACACTTCCATTCCATCGTCACCACAAAGGCTTAGGATTTCAGGGTGAAAACAAGGTAGAGATGGAAGTCTAAAGCTTCCAAAAGAACTAAGAAAATACCTTCATTTTCATCTAGCTTCTATTTGCCAAATCCTAAAACTACATGATTAGTAAATGTTGGGGGAAAAAAGTCTCAAGTATTTCATGCTTTTTTTAAAAAAAAAAATGATGTTTTGATCAATTTCATGTTAAGGTGGCTACTGTCATTTATGCATAGCTTGACCTTTTCCCCCCTTCTTTTTGCCTCTCTGTAAAGATGTATTCCTGTGCACTTGCTAATTTACCCTCCTAGTTTCCTTGCTCTGGTATCTCTCAATTTGCTGCGTTTCTCAGAAACAGGGACACATAATAATAATAATGATGGCATTTGTTAAGCACTTACTATGTGCAGAGCACTTTAAGTGCTGGAGAAGATACAAGGTGATCAGGTTGTCCCACGTGGGGCCCACAGACTTAATCCCCATTTTACAGATGAGGTAACAGGCACAGAGAAGTTAAATGACTTGCCCAAAGTCACACAGCTGACAGGCGGTGGAGCCGGGATCATATCCCTGCGACATCCACATCCATGCTACATCCACAGGTGTCCTGTAGAAGCATTCCAGAGGATCGGTGCTTCCAGAGAAGCAGCTGGGGGCAGAATACGGGCCGTGAGGCGGTCAGAAGAACTTGGGTTCTAATCCCACCTACGCCCCTTGCCTGCTGTGTGACCTCTGGGCAAGTCACTTCACCTCTCTGTGTCTCGGTTACCTCATCTGTAAAATGGGGATGAAGACTGTGAGCTCCACGTGGGACATGGATTGTCTGCAACCTGCTTAGCATGTATCTACCCCAGCACTTAGTACAGTGCCTGGCATCTAGTAAGCGCCTAAAAAATACCGTTTTTTAAAAAAGGGACTGTGTTAGGGAGATGCAGGGATGAGCCTGGCCATGCCTAGATCAGTCCTGGGATGGCACCTCCCCCTCACCCATTTTTCACTGGGATATTGTTTTGATTACAAGGTCCTCAGAAGGGAGGGAATGAGGTTTGGCACCTAGCTGAACGCCCCAAGTGGCCCAGCGTGCTGTCCTGCCTCTGTCGACTGCAAACTTCTGGCCGATGAAAAGCTCAGCCCGTGATTGCCTGCCAGAGCTGCCTTCCAAACAATCTCCTATGGGCAGGGAATGTATCTACCTACCAACTTTGTTGTATTCCTCCAAGCGCTTAGTACAGTGCTCTGCACACAGTAAAGTGCTCAATAAATTCCACTGATTGCTCCTTTTGCAGAGAAGGGGAAAGGGCAGGTCACTTAACTTCTTTAAGCCTCCATTTCCTCATCTGTAAATGGGGAGTAAGACCGTGAGCCCCATGTGGGACAGGGACTGTGCCCAACCTGATTTGCTTGTATCCACCCCAGTGCTTAGTACAGTGTCTGGCAGTTAGTAAGTGCTTAATAAATGCTGTTCAAAAAAAAAGTGGGAACCATCCACAGAGGGTTTAGAAATCTTGCTAAGCACCAGACCATTATCTTATATCAATTAATATGCCTTAAAAATTGGTTTTAAACAAGCTTTCTGGTACAGAGCTATCAAATCTTCACAGTTTCCTTAATCAAGCTGCATCATAGAGTCCCTAGCAGAGGGAAAAGAGAGCCTGTATGCTTGGTGACATTCGATATATGGGGTGATCTCATTTTGGATGGTTAAATAGAAAATCATTCCTCTTTCCTTGTTAAGCACTCCTCTTGTGGGGATTAAGACTGTGAGCCCCACATGGGACAACCTGATTACCTTGTATCTACCCAGCACTTAGAACAGTGCATGGCACATAGTAAGCACCTAACAAATACCAAAATTACGAATTATTATTAATTATTCAAATAAACGGAAAGGTCCACGTCTGAACACAGAGATGAGACCAACCTGCATCACTGGGCACCGAGTGTCCAGCAGAGAGTTTAATGCCTGATGGAAATGTTATCCCACATCCCAAGCCTCTGCCTCTTTGTTTCAGCACACTTCTCGAGACGCTGAAGACAATGGACCCGTCAACTCTGAAGAGTTTCCCCGCTGGCCAGCTGGAAAAGTTTTCTGCCTTTCTGGATGAGGTGGTTGGATTTCAGAAATGAACACAAATCCCTCAGCTTTCAAGAGCTCATCTTCGAAGACACCTGTGTGATAGCACCCATATCTGTATATATGTTTAACTGTGTGGATAAAATGTAAGCAAACTTTACAGTTGTGGTGTTGAATGCTTACAGCGGGGCCATCGCACGTCGTTCCAAATTTAAAACACCGTACGGAAATGGTTCCCTTATACAGGGGAGTGACGAGCGACTCTTTTCCCACATGCACAGTGGGCTAAAGTGAGAAGCAGAAGAAGGTGAGGGGAGGCGGGGTAAAAGTAGAAAGCGCTGAGGGTGGGGAGAGGTAGGAGCTGAGCAGGGCTAGGAGAAGTGGGCGGGCAAGAGGCAGACACCGTCACCCACTCCTCTCTAGCTAGAAAAGCGGGCAGGGAACGTGTCTGCCAACTCTGTTGTGTTGTACAGTGCTCTGCACACAGTAAGGGCCCAGTCAGTACCATCGATTGACTGATTAGAAACCCCTGGCATAGGACTCATGAGAGAGCACAGCTGACAGGGCCAGCCGGGGCTTTGGCAAGATCCTCTCCTCCCACTCTCTTCCGAGTCACCCTGACTTGCTCCCTCTATTCATCCCCCCCCCCCAGCTCTTATGCATATATCGGCAATCTATTTATTTAGATTTACATAGCTAGAAACTGAGCTCATCTGTGGGCAGGGCCCGGATCTGTTTATTGTTACATCATTCTCACCCAAGCGCTTAGTACAGCGCTCTGCAGATAGTAGGTGCTCAGAGAGTACAACTGAAAGAATGGTGGGCAGGGAATAATGAATCTACCAACTCTGTAATGTCGTACTCTTCCTCCCGAGCGACTGACGGGACCGACCAGCTCTTGAAGGGCTCACCCCCGCTCTCAGACCTGTCTAAAGTGGCAGAATCAGTGTAGAATCACCCCACAGCCAGGTAATATTGCCTCGGGTCAAGGAAATTTCTGGGCCACTGTCAACTCTGCAGACTGCCTCAGGTCAGGCCTGCATATCCATCTCAATAAGCACTCAATAAATACGATTGATTGATCTCAGCCACACCCCCTGCTTCAGGACACCAAGGCCACCCAGCAGGAAGCCCAACAAACCTCATCGAGCCACAGGCTTCTCTTATTCCACTCTCAAGCGATGCAACACATTTAAATACCATTATTATTATTATGGTATTTGTTAAGCGTTTACTATGTACCCAGCACTGTATGACATATTGGATTAGTTAAACTAATCAGGTTGGACACAGTTCATGTCCCGCCTGGGGCTCACAATCTTAATCCCCATTTTACAGATGAGGTTGCTGAGTCACAGAGAAGGGGCGTGACTTGCCCAAGATCACACTGCAGACAATTGGAGGAGTGGGGATTCGAACCCAGGTCCTGCGGACTCCCAGGCTCACGTTCTATCCACTCGGCCAGGCTGCTTCCCTGTGACACCACCCCCGGGGGCTCCAACCTCAAGCCAAACAGACTTCATGTAACTTTCCCTACTAGCTTGAGAAACTTCTTAAGGGCAGGCATTGTGTCTACCAACTTTACAGGACTGTATTCATTCATTCGTTCATGCAATTCTATTTATTGAGCGCTTATTATGTGCAGAACACTGTACTAAGCGCTTGGAATGGACAATTCAGCAACAGATGGAGACAATCCCTGCCCAACGACAGGCTCACAGTCTAAACGGGGGAGACAGCAGAGCAGAACAAAACAGAAACAAGACAACATCATCAAGATAAATAGAATCAAGGGGATGTACACCTCATTAACCAAAGAAATAGGATAATAAATAATATATACAAAGGAGCACAGTACTCAGGGGAGGGGAAGGGGGAGCAGAGGGAAAGGGGGGGCTCAGTCTGGGAAGGCCCCAAACGCTCAGGAAGGGCTGCTGTGCACACACAAAGTCCTCAAAGGAATAATTTCAGGAGTTATCATTTTAATGCTTGCTCTTTACAGGTTCATTCCCAGCCCCAAAGCAATAAATATAATTGGGTAAATAGCACTAAATTCCATTGCACTAATTTACCTGTTGGCCTATTGCCTTCCCACTAAGAGCAGAATGTCACAAGGAAAAGGCAGATGTGCTGTTCATGATTTCTAATTGTACCATCTATACGGTCCTCATTAACAGCTGGGGAACACATTTGCTCTGCACATAGTAAGCGCTTAACAAATACCAACATTATTATTATTTGGGGCGCAATCTTAGTTATCAAACAGTTTTCTCCAGATTGTAGCCAAATCCTGCAAGACATCTGCAGGTAAGTCTTGTCTGTCTCCCCCGTTTAGACGGGGAGCCCGTTGTTGGGCAGGGGTTGTCTCTGCTGCCGAATGGTACATTCCAAGCGTTTAGTACAGTGCTCTGCACGTAGTAAACGCTCAATAAATACAATTGAATGAATATCACGCTGTAAGAGGCAGCATGGCCTAGTGGAAAGAGCCCAGGCCTAGGAGTCAGAGGACCTGGGTTCCTTCATTCATTCGGTATTTATTGAGAACTTACTATGTGCAGAAAAGCACTGTACTAAGCGCTCTGCCATGTTCCCGCTGTGTGACCCCGGGCAAGTCACTTCACTTCATTGTGCCTCAGTTCCCTCATCCGCAAAATGGGCATAAGACTGGAAGTCCTATGTAGGGCATGGACTGTGTCCAAACTGATTAGCTTGTATCTACCCTCCCCCCCCCCACTGCGTTTATAACAGTGCCTGGCACATAGTAAGTGCTTACTACCTTAAAAAAAACAACTAAAGACAAAACAATAAGGAAATAAAAACGGTTCATCACGAGAGGTCATATGAGCGTGGCTTTGTGGAAAGAGCGCGGGAGTCAGGTTGTGGGATCTAATCCCGGCTCCACCACTTGTCATTCATTCAATCGTATTTATTGAGCGCTTACTGGGTGCGGAGCACTGTACTCAGCGCTTGGAAAGTACAATTCGGCATCAGAGATGGACCAATCCCTACCCAACAACGGGCTCGAAGTCAAGCGGCGGGGAGACTGACCACAAAACAAGTAGGCATCAATAGCATCAAAACAGATAAAGAGAATTAGAAATATATGCACATTAATAAAATAATAGAATAATATGTATAAATATACGCATAATTAATCACCTTAAAGAGGACTGAAGCAAGAGGTTGGCCCTCCCTTTCAAGTAAATCCCCACCTGCTCTTTATTTAAAAATATTTAGCAGAAAACATCAACCCGAAACTCCTTACCTTTGGCTTTAAAGCAGTCGATGGCCTTGCCCCTTCCTACCTAGACTTTGAGCTCGTTGTGGGCTGCGAATGTTTGATTCAATCATATTTATTGAGCGCTTACTACTAATAATAATGCTGGTATTTGTTAAGCGCTTACTCTGTGCAGAGCACTGTGCTAAGCACTGGGGTAGATACAGGGTAATCAGGTTGTCCCACATGAGGCTCACAGTTAATCCTCATGTTACAGATGAAGGAACTGAGGCACCGAGAAGTGAAGTGACTTGCCCACAGCCGAGAAGTGGCAGAGTGGGATTCGAACCCATGATCTCTGACTCTAAAGCCTGGGCTCTTTCCACTAAGCCATGCTGCTTCCTATGTGCAGAGCACTGTGCTAAACCCTTGAGCATTATAGTATACTCTCCCCAGCGCTTAGTACAGTAGCGTGGCTCAGTGGAAAGAGCCCGGGTTTAGGAGTCAGGGGTCGTGAGTTCTAATCCCGACACCGCCACCTGGCAGCTGTGCGACTTTGGGCAAGTCACTTCACTTCTCCAGGCCTCAGTTCCCTCATCTGTAAACGGGGGATTAAGACTGTGAGCCTCACGTGGGGCAACCTGGATCTAGCCCCAGTGCTTAGCACAGTGCTTGGCACATAGTAAGCACTTAACAAATACCACAATTACTATTATTATTCTCTGGGCCTCCGTTCCTTCATCTGTAAAATGGGGACTGAAAATGTGAGCCCCACATGGGACAACCTGATGACCTATCTAATCCCCACTCTGCCCCTTGTCAGCTGTGTGACTGTGGGCAAGTCACCTAATTTCTCTGTGCCTCAGTTACCTCATCTGTAAAATGGGAATTAACTGTGAGCCTCACGTGGGACAACCTGATTACCTTGTATCCCCCCCAGCGTTTAGAACAGTGTTCTGCACATTGTAAGTGATTAACAAATACCAACATTATTACCCCAGTGTTTGGAACAGTGCTTGGCACAGAGTAAGCGCTTAACAAATACCAACATTGTAATTATGATTCTCTGTGCCTCAGTTCCCTCATCTGCAAAATGGGGATGAAAACGGTGAGCCCCACGTGGGACCACGTGATGACCTTGTATCTCCCTCAGCGCTTAGAACAGTGCTTGGCACATAGCAAGCGCTTAACAAATATCCTCATTATTATGATTCTCTGTGCCTCAGTTCTCTCATCTGCAAAATGGGGATGGAGCCGGTGAGTCCCACGTGGGACCTCCTGATGACCTTCTATCTCCCCAAGCGCTGGGAACAGTGCTCTGCACCTAGTAAGCTCTGAACACTTATTATTATTATTAATATTATTATTATTAGCACAGCGCTTAGTACAGTGCTCCATAAATAGGAGGGAATGAGTGGATGAAGGATTATTTGACCGCCCCCAACCCACCCAAGCTGTCTCCTGCAGGTCCAGAAAAGAGAAAGTCGGTGATTTGGTTCAAAATGAGAGGGTGGGAAAAGGGGGGAGAGGGAGAGGTCACCCCCCAAAGTGCAGCCGCAGCTCACCTGGCTTCCTCCGAGCTCACCTGGCCGCCCGCCGACGCTCTGACGGCCGCTAGGGGTCGCTGTGGAACCAAGACGGGGACGGGGGCGGGGCTAAGGGTCCGTCCGCCAATCGGAGGGCAGGGTGGGCGTGGTCAGACGCCTCGGGCCGGGGGGCGAGGCCAGGGGCTCACGTGCTGCCGAAGGGGCGGGGCCAGGCCCCGCGTGCAACCGGTTGGGCGGGGCTAAGGGCTCGCGCGCCAATAGGAGGGTAAGGTGGGCGTGGTCAGACATCCCTCGTGCCGGGGGGCGAGGCCAGGGGCTCACGTGCTGCCAAGGGGGCGGGGCCAGGGGGCGCGTTCAAGCGGGGTGGGCGGGGCTACGGGTCCGCGCGCCAATCGGAGGGCAGGGTGGGCGTGGTCAGACCCCTCGGGTCGGGGGGGCGAGGCCAGGGGCTCACGTGCTGCCAAAGGGGCGGGGCCAGGCGCCCGCGTGCAAGCGGGGTGGGCGGGGCTAAGGGTTCGCGCGCCAATCGGAGGGCCGGGTGGGCGTGGTCAGGCCTCGCTCGTCCCGGGGGGCGGGGGCCAGGGGCTCACGTGCTGCCAAGGGGGCGGGGCCAGAGGGCGCGTGCTGCCAAGGGGTGGGGCCAGGGGGCGCGTGTATGCGGGATGGGCGGGGCTAAGGGCTCGCGCGCCAATAGGAGGGCAGAATGGGCGTGGCCAGACCTCCCTCGTGCCGGGGGGCGGGGCCAGGGGTTCACGTGCTGCCAAGGGAGCGGGGCCAGGGCCCACGTGCTGCTAAGGGGGCGGGGCCAGGAGTCGCGTGGAAGCAGGGTGGGCGGGTCTAGGGGCTCGCGCGCCAATCGGAGGGCAGGATGGGCGTGGTCAGACCCTCCCTCGTGCCGGGGGGCGGGGCCAGGAGCCGGCCTTCGGCTTGGAGGGCGGGGCCAGGCGCCCACGTGCCGCCAACGGGGCGGGGCCAGGGGGCGCGTGCTAGGCGGGGTGGGCGGGGCGAAGGCCCAGCGAGCCAATCGCGGGGCGGGGCGGGCGGGGTGGGCGGGGCTAAGGTCCCGCGCGCCGCTAACGGGGCGGGGGGGCGTGTCCTGGGGGCGCGTGCGGCGTGTCCGGGCGTCCGCGTGCGGCGGGCGGGAAGCGCGGGAGCGGAGCGGGTTCCGCGCGCCGGCGGGGCTCATTAGGGGCGCGCGCTGCCCCGCGGTGGACGCCCTCGCGCGGCCGGGCCCTTCCCGCCTTTCCCGCGCTTTCTGTCGGGGTCTCCCGCATCTCCCCCTCGTCGCTCCCTCGGCCTCCCGCACTTTACCCGTCTCCCTCTTGGGCTCCCGCACCTTTTTCCTCTCTCCTTTGGTCTCCCTTCTGCTCCCGCATCTCCCCCCTTCTCTCCCTTACGCTCCCAAACTTTATCTCTGCCTCTCCTGGTCTCCCGCCCTTTATCTCTGTCTCCCTTGGTCTCCCGCACTTTATCTCTGTCTCTCCTGGTCTCCCGCACTTTATCTCTGTCTCCCTTGGTCTCCCGCACTTTATCTCTGCCTTTCTTGGTCTCCCGCCCTTTATCTCTGGCTCTCTTGGTCTCCCGCACTTTGTCTCCCTTGGTCTCCCGCCCTTTATCTCTGTCTCTCTTGGGCTCCCGCACTTTGTCTCTTCTGGTCTCCCGCATCTTCCCCCTTCTGTCTTAATCTCCCCCCACCCGCTTTTTGTCTCCCTTGGTCTCCCGCAACTCCTCCCTATTCTCTCTTGTCTCCCTTGATCCCCCGCATCCCCTTTTTTTGTCTCCCGCATCTCCCTTTTTCTGTCTCCCTTGGTCTCCCGCATCCCCTTTTTTTGTCTCCCTTGTTTTCCCGCATCCCCTTTTTTTTGTCCCCCGTGCTCTCCCGCATCTCCCTTTCCCGGTTTCCCGCAACTCCTCCCTACTCTCTCTCGTCCCCCTTGGTCCCCCGCACCCCCTTTTTTGGGTCTCCCTAACCTCCCCCTTTCCTCTCTCTGTCTCCTTTGGTCTCCCTCATCTTCCTGCTTCTGTTTCTCTAGGTCTCCCGCATCTCCCTTTCTCTGTCTCCCTTGGTCTCCCGCAACTCCTCCTTTCTCCCTTTGGTCTCCCGCAACTCCTCCTTTCTCCCTCTTGTCTCCTTTGGTCTCCCGCATCCCCTTTTTTGTCTCCCTTGGTCTCTCTCACCTCCCCCTTTCCTTTCTCTGTCTCTCTTGGTGTCCCGCATCCTCCTCTCTCTAGGTCTCCCGCATCTCCCTCCCTCTGTCTCTCTAGGTCTCCCGCATCTCCCCCTCTCTGTCTCTCTAGGTGGCCCACATCCTCCTCCCTTTTGGCCTCCTGCATCTCCTTCCCTCTTGGTCTCCCCCATTTCCCCCTCTCTAGGTCTCCCGCATCCTCCTCCCGCTAATCTCCCGCATCCTCCTTCCCTCTAGTCTCCCGCATCTCCCTCCCTCTAGGTCTCCCTTGGTCTCCCTTATCTCCCTTCCCCCTTTTCCTCCATCTCTGCCTCTCCCCTGTCTTCCCCACCCACTCTCTCCCCTCTCTGTGTGTCCCCGCACCTCTCCCCCAATCCCCTGATCTCCCGCACCTGCCCCGCCGCAAGATGCAGAAGGGCTGGAAAAAATACTTCGGCCAGAAGTCCCTGAGCGAGGTGGCCATGGACGAGTACCTGGCCACCTTGGGCCTCTACCGCAAGCTGACGGCCAAGGATGCCTCCTGTCTCTTCAGGGCCATTTCGGAGCAGGTATCACGAGGGAGGCCTGGACCGACCGGCCCCCGTGGCCCCGAACCCCCCAAAAAGGACCCCCAGGGCTGGGGAATCTTCATCATAATGATGCTACATGTTGAGCGCTTACTATGTGCCAAGCACTGTTCAAATCGCTTTGGTAGAGACAGGGTCCCACGTGGGGCCCACCGTCTCCATCCCCATTTTGCAGATGAGGGAACTGAGTCACTGAGAATAATAATAATGCTGGTATTTAAGTGCTTACTATGTGCCAAGTACTGTTCTAAGCGCTGGGAGGGATACAAGGTGATCAGGTTGTCCCACATGGAGCTCACAGTCTTCATCCCCATTTTACAGATGAGGGAACTGAGGCCCAGAGAAGCAACTTGCCCAAATTCACACAGCAGACAAGTGGCAGAGCAGGAATTAGAACCCATGACCTCTGACTCCCAAATCCAAGGGTCTTTCCACTGAGCCACGCTCCTTCTCCATGGTATCTATTAAGCGCTTACTCTGTGCCAAGCACTGGGGTAGATACAAGGTAATCAGGTTGTCCCATGTGGGGCTCACAGTCTTCACCCCCCTTTTACAGAGGAGGGAACTGAGGCACAGAGAAGTCAAGTGGCTTGCCCATAGTCACACAGCGGATAGGGGATTAGAACCCACGACCTCTTTCCATTAAATCACTCTGCCCACCCTCCTACCCCCTCCAAGAGGCTGTGGGGGGAACCGAACCCCCCAAAAAACAGATCCACCTTGCCCCCCTTTAGCCTTGCTCCCCTGAGCTCAGATATCAACCCCAATTTAGAGATGCAATCAGTCAGTGGCATTTATGAAATTCATTCTTTATGCACCCCAAAGTACAACTGAGGTGGTACAGGAATTTTTTTTTTACTCGCAAGAAGCTTGCCTTCCTCCTCCCTGTTTTCAGAAGGTGGTGGCTGAGCATGGGAAAACTTTTGCTGATTGCTGGGTGTACCTGTGTTCTCTATATAACTCAAGATTGCTCTGGTAATGAGGATAATTAAGCACTTATGGGGGACAAGCCCTATATGGTGCTGGAGTAGATAGAAGTTCATCAGGTCCCTCGTGGAACTCACAGTGTAGTTGCAGGGAGCGTTCATTTATTCAGTTATATTTACTGAGCACTTAGTGTGTGCAGAGCACTGTACTAAGCGCTTGGGACAGTGCACACCCAGTGGCTCCTATTGTGGAAGACTGTGAGCCCCACGTGGGGCAACCTGATTACCTTGTGTCTACCCAAAGTTTAGAACAGTGCTTACCACATCTGTTTAAAAAAAAAATGGGATTGAAGACTGTGAGCCCTACGTGGATCAACGTGATTACCTTGTGTCTACCCCAGAGCTTAGAACAGTGCTTGACACATAAGCATTTAAACACCACTATTATTATTATTATTATTTTTCAGCCCCCCTGAGCTGAATTGAAAACTCAGACCAGAGGCAGTGGTGTTTGCCGATCTGATTGTTTAGCAAATCCTCAGAATCCTATAAAGGCGACTTGCCAAATGAGCTCAGCCTTCAGAAGTTCTTTAGCTTTAAAATTCAGCACTCCAACTCCCTCATCATCAAAATGCCAACGAATGCAGCTCGTTGCAAAGCCTTTTTCTTCCACCATGTCATAATAACTGGCTGATGTCCTCTCCCGTAGCTCTTCTGCTGCCAGATCCATCACATGGAAGTCAGGAAGGCCTGTGTCTCGTTTATGAAGGAAAACCAAGAAGACTTTCAGTGTGTAAGTAGAGCCTTCGTCCCAGAGGAACTTGGGGATTCGGAAACTACTTCAAGAGACGGAGTGTGGGAGGAGAAGTGATGGCACTCTACTGTAATTTAAAACTCAAAGTCTGATCATCTCTATTTTACAAACAATGGAGGTGAGGAAAGCCTGCCTTCCATTCACCACAGTTGTAAATTTTGCATTTTATGAATGGCTGTATGAAGTTGGTGTAGAAGTTTACCTGTAAGCGAAGATAACTACTTCCTGATGTGGCCTTAACTCTTAGTAGACCTACGAAGTGTGATGTGTGTTCAAATTAACCCAAACAAAGGCTGAGAGCGGGTGGTTTTAAGGGGAAAAGTTAAGGACAGCTTTTGTTTCCTGTACCAGCGAGGAATCTTTTCCTTGGTGGGAGTTGATTTTGCTCTGAACGGGATCTTTTTCTTGGTGGGAGTTGATTTTGCTCTGAATGGGTTGGTACTCTCACATCCATTCTTGTGTTGGGTAAACAATCCGGGACTAATGTTGGATAAACAATCCGGGAGACATCCGGCGCTAATGTGATGTGCTGGCTGATTGCTCTCAACTTAAAATGTAAATGAGGAGAAATAAGGCTTTCAGTCGTGGGTGCTGGAGCTGCAGACAGTCAGCCCACCCCTTCCATAATCTAACATCCAGCTCTTTGCTGTTGCAGGCAAACTCTTGGGAGTCCTATTTATTGAGCGCTTAGTGTGTGCAGAGCACTGTACTAAGCACTTGGGAAAGTACAGGGTAACACAAGCACATTCCCTGCCCGCCACGATCTTAGTGGTTTCTTAGCACTTGAAAATATCTCCGAGGTTGTATGTTGGCTCAGTTTCTTTAAACTCCCCTGCAACCTTTTGCAGTTTACCCCTAGGATTGATGGTGTGCGGCCCTTTTCTCCTCCCCAACAAGGTTCAGTTTCTAGTCACACCTGAACTGTTGGAAGGGAGCTACCACCTGCTTCTTATTTTTCTGAATGCATAAGTTGTAGCCCTCCTGGCTGAACGAAGCTTTGCCTAATGAGCTAGGCTGTTTGTCTCAGTCTTCTGCTGCTGAAATGGTTGAGACAAAACTCTGATTATAGTTAACAGGTTGCAAATGACAAGTATTATGCTCCCTAACACTAAGAATTGGAGCAGTGAACTAAACATCCCCCCCCCCCCCCCCCCCCCCCCCCCCCCCGGCCAGTATCAGAAAATCAATTAAGACCAGGTGAGTGCCCTGCAAAAAGAAAAAACAAACCCAAAACAAATGGGGCAGGACAGTTACAGTAGACTGAAGCAGTGAAAACAAGTTAAAATGGAACCCTTTCAAAAATGTCATAGTAAACTCAATTATGTTAACCTTAAGTGGGAGCCGGGGAAGCTGTGTGATTCACACAGCAGAGATGTGGCAGAGCTGTCTGAGAACCCAAATCCTCAGACTTTCAGACCCATGCTCTTTCCACTCACTTGACCACACTACTTTTCAAATGCTGTTCAGAACAAAGCACTCCCCTCTTCCTCAAAAATCCTCCCATCATCCCCCTTCAAAGGGGCCACAGGCTTTCAGTTCAGTGTGCTTGCCATTTTCTTCTTAATTTTCTTCACTATTTTCCCTCTCAATCTCCACGTTTCATCATTATCATTCAACTGTTCGTAAACTCCTGAGCCTAAGGGAGCCCTCTGATATGCCTGCCTTTTTTTATTTAATTTTTTGTAAAGTAGACTTTGATTTTTCTCTTGGACTCCTTGGGGAAAACCATTTGTTTAAAAGGACATCACTGCACAAGATTCAACATTTTACTTTGTTTTTAATGCTCGATACTTTCAATTCATTCAATTGTATTTGAGTGCTCAGTCTGTACTGAACACTGTTCTAAGTGCTTGGGAGAGTACAATGTAACAGACACATTCCTTAAGAGAAGCAGCATGGCTCAGTGGAAAGAGCCCGGGCTTGGGAGTCAGAGGTCATGAGTTCGAATCCCGACTCTGCCACTTGTCAGCTGTGTGACTTTGGGCAAGTCACTTAACTTCTCTGTGCCTCAGTTACCTCATCTGTAAAATGGGGATTAACTGAGCCTCACGTGGGATGACCCGATTACCCTGTATCTACCCCAGCGCTTAAAACAGTGCTCTGCACATAGCGCTTAACAAATACCAGCATTATTATTATTATTGCCCATAGTGAGCTTACAATGTGGAGGTGTGCCTTCACTAAGGCTTTGAAGTGGAGGAGAGTAATTATCTTATTCTGCCATCTTTTTTTTTTTACTATTCACCAAAACTCAGATTTATTTCTCCCTTTTCCTTGGCCATCCAAGTAACAATATAACATTAACACTATTGTTGCGAAGTGTATTGGTCACTTAATGAGTTCTGATTAAATTTAAGATAATCTTCTTTCTGCCCCCCCCGAAAGTATGTGGAAGGATCTTTTGAAAAATACCTGGAACGTCTGGGAGATCCAAAGGTAAGACAAACTATCTCCATCCCAACTTTGATACTCTGTAGGACTTGATATTGTCAGCGCCTAAAAATTGGGGGTTTCAACCTTTGAAAGTAATTTGTAATGAAGGCTCTTCACATTCCTGGGTTAGCCAGGAATTAGCCAAATTTGATCAATTTTAAAAGGAGACACGACTCCAAATTTTTAGAGATTGTATGGTAACTTTAAGAGCTGGTGGTAAGAAAAATCAAACTAGTCTGTGTTATGGGAGAAGAGACAAATGTTTTTCTCAAGTGTTTTTTCTTGTAAGTTTATACCCAGGAAAAGCTGATAACGGTCCATATTTGAGGTGGGTAGGTATGTTTTTTGGAGAAACACGTACCCTCTACCTAGAATAGCAGGGAAGTATCGTGGCCTAGTTGATAGAGCACGGGCCTGGGAGTCAGAAGAACTGGGTTCTAATCCCGGAACCGCCACTTGTCTGCTATGTGACCTTGGGCAAGTTGATTTACTTCTGTGACTACCTGGTCTGTAAAACGGAGATTTCAAACTCTGAAGCCCGTGTGGGAAAGGGACTTTGTCCACCCTGATTATCTTATATCTGCCCCAGCGCTTAGAAGGGTGCCTGGCATGCAGTAAGTGCTTAACAAATACCATTTTTTTAAAAAAAAGAGCAAATTAGATTTTACCAAGAAGGGAGGTGTTTTCCTTCAAAGTAGGATGTGAATGGGAAGATTTAATCTGGCCCCAAATTAAGCTCTGAGTCGTGGACTTTTATTTCTAGAAAATATACTGATCAACTCAGTAGTGTCCTATCAACAACCTCTTACTCCTTGATGCTACTTGACGTACCAGCCTTAGAAAGACCTTAGGGGAAAATGCTTCTGGTGTATTTTGCATACTTCAAAATCACAGGAGTTTTTGGAAGTTCTGGCTTGCAAAATAAACCATCTACTAGGAGTATAGTTTCCTGGCCAGTAGGACTGCTTGATCTGACAATGAATGACCATTCTAGGAAACTGCTCAGCTCTGTTTTTCCTCAGTTATTCAAAGTGATCAAATTTTGGTGGCATATTATAAATATTCCCTCTTGTAGACACTGAATACAAGAGTATTCCTCATCTGGATGTGGCAGCGCAAGTCTTTCCAGCTGTAGACTTTTAATGCCACTTGCAGTGAGTACTGCCCAGGCTTGGGAGTCAGAGGATGTGGCTTCTAATCCCAGCTCCGCCACTCTTTTGCTGTGACCTTGGGCAAGTCGCTCCTCTGGGCCTCAGTTCCCCCCTCTGTAAAATGGGGATCGACTGTGAGCCCCACATGGGACAACCTGATTACCCTGTATGCAGTGCTTGACACATAGTAAGTGCTTAACAAATACTGTAATTATTATTATTATTATAAACATGATACAAAGACATTGAGTCACAGCACGAGTCTGACCGGATAGACAATCTCTCTCTGAGCACCAGGTTGCTTGGATGGGAAGTCTCCAAACCTGGGTGTGCATCCTGGTGGAAAGGGATGAATAGCTAACATCCTTATCTCTTTCCCTGTGACCTCGGTTGCTATTTTTGAAACTAGAGAAACTTCTTTTCTAGAACCCTAGGTTTAAATCATTATGGTATTTGTTAAGGCTTACTATGTGCCAAGCACTGTACTAAACAGCTAACAGGCCCTCAATCTTGGAGCAGAACTCCTTGCTTTAGAGTCAGACTACCTTAGATGTCTGATCTTCAGTGCCTTGCCAGAGAGTGGATTTTATTTAGTGAAAAACACAGCAGACACTCATCTCTCTATCATGAGTATGTGCAGTCTTATCGGCTCATGGGTCTCCAAGGTATCTGTGTATATAACCCCTATGATGACCCTGTTTGGAAAGGCAAATATATGTATTCTGTGAGTGTTAATACATATTCTCCAAGTTCTTAAACACTGTATATGTGTTCTAATAAAACTGTAACTACAGAAAACCATTTCTAATGCCGTTTTTTTATATTTAGGAAAGTGCTGGTCAACTGGAAATCAGAGCTCTTTCTCTAATCTATAAGTAAGTCTATCTTTCGAATTCCTTTAGTTAAGATACAGCAAATCTGAGCAGGTAGAGACCAATACTTTAGTATTTGGAGCTTGGTTTCTAATCCCTGCTCTGCCACTGACCGTGTGACCTTGGACTCTTAACCTCTCTGCCTCAAATAACTCATTGTAAAATGGGAATAAGATACTTGCTCTCCCTCCCAGACTGTGCACACCATGTGGGGTAGGAAAGGTGTCTGATCTGATTCTTTAGGGTCTTCTGCTGTATGATTGGCGAGACCCGGTTCAGAGACCCCCTTTCCTCCGGGGGCACAGTGTGCCGCACAAGTAGGCCGGCAATGGTACAGCTCAGTACGAGGCACCCACCGGGTTTGGCCCAGGTGCCCGCATAATTATGCCGACGACGTGCCATCGACCATCAAGTTTGTTGCTAAGTTAGTGAGCCACTGTGCTTTTTCACTGCACCCATTAGCTGGTTGTCTTTTAACATTCCTGTTGAGCTTGACCATCTAGTGGAATGCACCAGGTGGTTTCCCAAATTGAGCTTTACGACTGCTACCTTCTGGCTGCCGCTTCTTGCTCCCGCCATACCCCACAGCGAGATGCTAAAAATAAATGCATTCTGAAATTTTTTTTGATTTTTCCCCATTCCCGCCCTCCTTGTAGTCGTGACTTCATTGTGTACCGACACCCTGGAAAACCTCCAACCTACGCCACGGATAATGGTTGTGGAGATAAGGTAAGGATTAAGAAGGCCACCTTATTCCAGCTGCTCCTGTAGACATGGTGGTTCCGGCTGAGTAGGAACCGACTAAAATACACCCCTCCGCCCCAAATGTGAAGTGTCAGGTGCATGGGTGAGAGTTGGCATAGCTGCTGTCAGTAGGCAGAGAAATGGCGTTTAAGGGATTAGAAGTGGGGGCCTTGGGTGATAGTGGGAGGTAATGTAGGGGTAAGAACTCGTTGTACCTTCTGCAGCTGATCGTCCATGTTATAAATTCGTTCATTCATCCAAACAATCGTATTTCTTGAGCGCTTACTGTGTGCAGAGCACTGTACTAAGCGCTTGAGAGGTGAGCATCAAGAAATCTCTTTTGGGGGCGTGGGAGGGCACAGGAGGTGGTTTGTATCCCATAGCAGCTGTGCACTTGAAAGCTAATTGGAAGCAGGGAGATCCAACTCATGATGGCTGTTTGGTACAGAAATTCAGAAGGAGAAACAGTTAAGAAAAAAATTTGAAGGTGTATTAAATCCTCAGGTTTCTGGTCTGTAACGCATCAGCAGATCTGGCCCAAGGAGTTGTCATTTTGAGGGCGAATGGGATTTTAGGTTAGAAATTGGCAGTTTTTATTTTAACACCTTAGGCATTTGAGGACTGTACTCTTTGTTCCTGGCTGACTCTCCATTTAATTATGCTGTTACTTAAAAAGTACACTGTACCACAGTATATCATTTTTCTCAAGGACAGTGTCAGAGTGAATATTTGGCTTCTGGCTTCTTAGACTAATAATTCAGTGTCATTTATGATGTTGATGCAGTTTGTAAAATTGGCCTCCAAACTTCTCAGCCCGTGTATAAATCAATAGGTTTTTGGGTCCATAGCACTTGTTAATTTTCAAAAACTTGTAGGCAAGTTCAATATTCACTTTTCTGCCACAATGGATAGAGGTGGAAGTTGTGGGCCTTTTTTTTTTTTTTTAAGACTGTTACCAAGATTACTAGATGTAGTTTATAACCCCATTCAACTGTATTTACTCTGTGCGAAGCACTTTACTAAGCAATTGGGAGAGTAAAGTAAAAATAGACACCCATTCCCTGTCCATAATGAGCTTATAGTCCAGAGGGGGTGATACATTAATATGAGTAAGTAAGTAGATGGCAAAAAATAGATACCAGAGATTGTAACTGGCACTTGAACAGAAGCTTCTATCTGTAAGTTTTATTCTCTAGATAATACTTTCATTCTAATCTACGTACAATTTCTTTTCTTTAGATTCTCCTCTGTTGTTCCAATAATGGCCATTACGACTCTGTGTATACCAAACAGTTTCAAACGAGTGCAGCTATATGCCAAGGTATATGAATCCCCAAATATTCACGCAGGTTCTCCAATGACCTATCAAGGGAGGAAAGCCTATTTTTTGTTTAACAAACCCGGTTGAAAGTAATGAAGTTGCTGCTCTAGACCACTTGTATGCCCTTCTGGGGAGGGAAAAGGAGGAGGAGATAGTTTCACAGCTGAATGAAACAGAGTTCCCTCCCTTTTGCTAGCTGTGCTGTATGAGATTCTGTACAAAGACGTATTTGATGTGGACGAAGAAGAGCTGAAAACAGCCCTGGAAGCGTTCCGGAATGCGGCCAAGAAGAACAGAAACAGCGCTTCCACGGGAAGTGAGGATACCTTCGTTGACAGTAAAAATTCACCTGAAAACAGGTACTTGGGAAAGAGGAAACCCTAGCTATGCTGATAACAGTTGCTTTGAACCCCGAGCTGATCCAGCAGTAGTCTTCGTTGGACTCCGTGTGCGGAATCCACCTGAAGCCTTGAGCTTTAGTTTGATAGCTTCATTTCCCACACTGATTTTCCTCTCCATCGTCCACACAGAAGCCAAACCCTGGAGAGTGTCCGTGTGTTTGTCGTGTGGATGGGAGCGACAACAGAATGAAGAGACAGTGTTGACGGGAAACATCCTGGCATAGTGGATAGAGCAGGGGCCTGGGAGTCAGGAGGTCATGGGTTCTGATCCCAGCTCTGCCACTTCTTGGCTGTGTGACCTTGAGCAAGTCACTTCTCTGTGCCTCACTTACCTCATCTGTCAAATGGGGCTAGAGATTGATTGTGAGCCTCATGTGGGGCAGGGACTGTGTCTAACCCGATTTTCTTTTATTCACCCCAGCGCTTAGAATCTTCGCTAACCCGTATGCGGCGCTGAGTGACGAATGGTTCTGCAGCACATTTGATGATAGATTTTCCTGCCTTTTGAACTTAAGTGCATGGGGGTGATCGTGAACTTTAGCTCCTTGTTAAAATGGATCAGTCAGTCATATTTATTGAGTGCTTACTGTGTGCACAGCACGGTACTAAACTCTTGGGAAAGTACAATATAACAGGCAAAATGCCCAAATTAGCATTGGCGAATGAACATTGGCTTTTGAGATGAGTGGCAGGAAGGTGGGTGAATTATGTTGATTGTGTTTTTAGGGGTATTTGTCAACTAAGTCCTGGGGATTGGACATAATCCATGTCCTAGGTGGGCTTATAGTTTTAATCTCCATTTTACAGATGAGAGAACTGAGACACAAAAGTCAAGTGACTTTTGACACAGCAGACAAATGGTGGGTCTGCGATTAGAACTCAGGTTCTCTGACTCCCAGGCCCCTGCTCTATTCACTAGACTACGCTGCTTCTCAGAGGTGACTTCCTTCTTGGGGCCGCAAGGGCTGTGACTATGGGAAATGTGGACTTTTATTCTAAAAATTGTCCTGTTTCTATTGCCACCAGGTGGAAGACTATACACAGTGTATTGTGCTGTTCAGACCATTGCCTGTTGCATCCACTGGACATCTTTATAATCTCCTAAACATCTCTTAATTTCTCAGGGTGGAAGACTGGGGAGGCGGCAGCACTGTTGAGAACCTGTCTGACAAATACAAACAAGGAGCAGAAGCAAAGGTTTGCCACTTTGTTCACTTACTTTTTTTTTTTTTTGCCATCTTGGACTTTGAAAGCTAGGAATTGCCATATTAGCAGTTTGTGTGGGGAGTAAATTGGATCTCTTCATCCCCTAAAATAATTTCTGGCTGAATTTGCCGCACTCAAAGTAATCAGTCTCCAAACTCTGGTTTTTCTTTGGTAATCTGATGAAGAGCCCAAAGGACTTGGGCTTTTTGAATCCAGAGTATGTGCAGAACACTAGAGGGAATACCAAATAAACTATTTAGATACGCACTTTGTCCCCACATGGGGCTTAACAGGTAGAAAAAAAAAGCTACCCGAAAATGGGAATGCTGTATATACTTGAACGAAAGATGCTTTTTGAAGCAGCATGCATCAGGGAAAGAAGAAAAGGGGCAGAGCTCCTTGGCCAGCTGGCTATTGAGTGCTTCCGGATCAATTGTATCTGCACCTCCCACCTCACCTTGTGAGGTGAGGTTAATTCAAGGAGGCTGTTGATTGTAGCACTTGGAATCTAATCAATGGGCAGAGATCTGTCAAGTGCTTGGGAAAGTGAAGGTTTTAGTTGTTAGACCCAATCCTGGTCCTCAGGGAGTTTACAGCCTAATGGGGGAGACAGTTACTAAAACCAAGAAAGTAAAGTGGCAGAGTATAAGGGTACATACCAAAGCAATAATTCTCTTTTATCTATTTTGATGCTATCGGTGGCCCTCTACTTATTTTGTCTTGTCTGTCTCCCCCATTCTAGACTGTAAGCCCATTGTTGGGTAGGGATTGTCTCTATCTCTTGCCAGACTGTACTTTCCAAGCATTTAGTACAGTGCCCTGCACACAGTAAGTGCTCACATATGACTGAATGAATGAGTTAAGTGTTAGATTGTGCAAATAGGGTGGGAGAAGGTTTCTTGGAGATGTAGTTTGGAAGATGGAGAGTAGTGCCTGTCGGGCACCCAGGGCGAGTAAGTTCTGGGTTCACTCAATTGTATTTGAGTGCTCACTGTGTGCAGAGCACTGTACGAAGTGCTCGCGAGAATACAATACTACAATGAACAGATTCCCTGCCCTCAACGAGCTTGCAGACTAGAGAGGGGAAGGCAGACATCAATACAAATAAATAAAATTACTGATATGTACTTAAGTGCTTTGGGGCTGGGAGGGGGGAAGAGCAAAGGGAGCAAGTCAGGGTGACGCAGAAGAGAGTGGAAGATGAGGACAGGGGACTTGGTCTGGGAAGGTCTCTTGGAGGAGACGGGCCTTCAGTAAGGCTTTGAAGAGGGGTGGGGGAGAATAAATATGTGTCAGATTTGAGGAGGGAGCATTCCAGGCCAGGGGCAGGATGTTGGTAGAGGGAGAAGGTGAGCCAGGGCTTGGTGGTACTGAACATAAGTGGTATTAAATGCTTACTCTGTAGAGAGCCTTTTTTTTAAAAAAACAAAAACTAAAAAACGCTTGAGAGAGTACAGTCCAACAATCAACAGACATGTTCCCTGCTCATAACAAGCATAGTCTAGAGGGAGCTGAGCTTAAGCTACAACGAGTAGGTTGGCAGAGTGTGGTAGAAAGGAGATCCTGTCTCTGCTGCCACCTCACGCTTTCTCCCCCTCCACTCCTTTACACCTATTTGCTTTGTCCTGCTCCACTCTTTGACTTAACTCTTGTCTGGCCCCTCTCATTTTGGAGGTGCAAAAAAGTGGGGTCTTGATGCAAGTAAATATCTCACTTGTAAATACAAGTGCATAGAGAGTTGAACAGTCTTTGGGGAGTTTGGCAGGAAGGGGGTCCTAATAATCCCACCTCAATTATTCATTCTTGTCTTTGAGAATTTACTGTATGCGGAGCACTATACTAAGCGCTTGGGGAAGTGCGGTACAACAATAAACAGACACATCCCCTGCCCACAACAAGCTTACGGTCCAGAGATGAGTCCTCAGTTCCAAACCATTGCAGCCTCCCACCATCCTGCCATTTGGCAACGGAGTACTGCTGACCCTGACTCCTTCAGGGGCGGAGGGAAGGGGTCTGTGTTCCCTCCACAGAAGCTGGGTGGAAGGAGGCTTCCTGGGCTCCAAACAGATCCCTGAGCTCAGGGAGCCCATGGCCGAGCAGCGGTCAAAGCCGCTCCGCAAATTGAGTCACCATGGTCTGGCCACCCTTGCCCTCTGGCTGTCTTGTGTCCAGGGCTTCTGCTTCCCCTGGGCAGCTTTTTGGGGCGGCTCATTCTGGATACCAGAGAAACTCGAAGAGCTTACAGTGAGCCCTTGTTACCGTGTGTCGAAGGATTCTGAAAGTCACTGGAATCAGTGATAGGTTTGGTGTGTAAAGATAAGTGGCCAGCCTTTTTGATTGCCTAAGGAGGCAACAAGCTTGAGTTTAAAAAGATCTACGTGTAGGATGTATTCCAAGTGCCATGCGTGCCCATAGGTGTACTTATAAGATACAGAGAGTGTATTCATTAACTTGGGGATGAAACCTTACTGACCCGGTGGTCTTTTTAGAAGGGAGCCTGGAATATCTACTTTTGAGTTCGATATGTATATAAGATGCTAAGAGTGACTTTGTTACCTCTGGCATGAAGCCTTATGACTTGGGGGTCCTTTTAGAAGAGAGCCTAAAATATTGGCTGGAAAAAATTAAGAGGGTAGGCAGCTTTTTTGGAGGGTAAGGCAAGGGAGGTATGGCTGGGGAAATAATAGGTTTTTCTATCCTTTCATTTTAGCTTCCTGAAAATCCGACTAAGATGCATTTCCCTTATAAAGTGCTTAAAGCCCTGGACCCAGAGATCTATCGAAATGTAGAGTTCGATGTTTGGTTGGACAGCAGGAAAGGTAGGAAGAGATCCTTTTTATCCTTTTAAATGTTGGCAGAAAGTGACCGTTTATCAAATGACTGTTCCACACTTAGTCCATGGTAGGGGTTTACCCCTGATATTTAGTCACTGGTTACATGATCCAAATTGATTTACCAGTGTCACCCAAGGTATGAGTTTTTGAGGAAATTGTCACAAGCAGCAACATGTATTATCACCTCTTGTCCTCTTGCTTTAAGACATAGTAAGGCACAGTATCACATTCTAGATTCAGCTCGAGGCATGAGAAACAGAATGACCTGATGGAAAGAGCGGAGGACCTGAGTTCTAATCCAGATCTGCCAGTTGCCTGCTGGGTGTTGTCAACTCACAACTTCTCAGAACCTAGTTCCTCACTTCTAAAATTGGGATGCAAAGCATGTTCTTCCTCCTACACAGACTGTGAGCCTGGTGTAAGACAAGGGGGCCATGTCCAATGTGATTAACTATATGCACCCGGGGCCCTAGAAAAGTGCTTGACACATAGTAAGATTAACAGATAGCATTATCGTTATTTGTTCAGCCTTCATTTTTTTTTTGACACTTGCAAATCAACATTTTCTCTCCAGTAAAAGTCCCCCTAGGAAATAGCTGTTGGTAGCCATGAGCTCTTGACATCACAAATCAATGTTAAGTCCTTGCAGGATTTATGATAGTGGCTCCATGTTAAATGAGGCACTTGCATGATTTGGGATAGTGGGGTGCAGTGTTAAAAGGGTACCTAGCTAATAATAATAATGATAATTATGGTATTTGCTAAGCGCTTACTATGTGCCAAGCCCTGGGGTATTTACAGGGTAATCAGTTACCCTACGTGGGGCTCACATTCTTAATCCCCATTTTACAGATGGGAGAACTGAAGCACAGAGAAGTGAAATGGCTTGCCTGAGGTCATGGGTTCTAATTCCAGCTCTGCCAGTTGTCTACTGTGTGACCTTGGGCAAGCCACTTCACTTCTCTGTGCCTCAGTTCCCCCATCTGTAAAATGGAGATTAAGAGTGTGAGACCTCTGACTCCCAAGACCGTGCTCTTGCCACTAGGTCATGCTGCTTCTCTAGCAGAGGGTAGAGTATTAGCCCTCCTTCTGAAAGGGTGGTCAAAAGGGAACAGATCTGGATTATTCTGTGAAACTCCATTTAACCGTGTCTCGTAATAGTCTAACAGGATCCCCCACCCCCCAGAAAAAATTCCAATGTTTTAAAACCCCACACTCAAATTTAAACCAGGGTCTCCCCAATCCTCCATTTCTCTGGCTTACCTTCCTGTCAGCCTAATCAAGTGAGTTAGCCCTCAAGAGGCTCTTTGAGTGGCATCCTAAGAGCAGAAATCCATCCCCGCACTCAGGCACTTGGGTTTGAAAGTACCCTGAACCCAACCCTTGCTGTCATGCAAAGAGGTTATCAGTCAGCCCCTTTACTTCCTGGAAAAATCTAGATTTTTTTCCCTTTCTTAAAAATGTCCTCACTAACATTAGTGAGGTGAGGTAGTGTCTTTTGGATGGCAAATATTGCATTTTAAAAACTCACTATTTGCTGAATACCATTTTAAGCACTGTAGTAGATGCAATATTATCAGATTGCACAGCCCTGTCCCACGTGGGGCTCACAGATTAAGTATGAGAGAACAGATATCGAATCCCCATTTTTCAGATGTGGAAACTGGGGTTCTGAAGCAAAGAGGCTTGCCTGAGGTCTCACAGGCAAGCAGCGGAGCTGGGATTAGTGGTTCTTTCCACTAGGCCATGCTGCTTCTCATTAGATAGTACTGTCATTCAATAGTATTTTATTCAGTAGTATTTATTGAGTGCTTACTATGTGCAGAGCCCTGTACTAAGCGCTTCACTGTAACATCTAATGAAAACTGACAATGTCCAAGTGTTGGTTTTTGAGGTAAGGACTTGCACAAATTAGCTTAAACTGGTCAGAACATCAATTTGAAAAGATAACGCCAAACTCCTAATGCAGCGGAAAGATAGGAGACTCAGTATTTACAACCAGCTTTTCGGATCTCCCATTCCAAACTATAGAACTGATTCTTTAGACCTTGGAACTGTCGATTTGAATTCAGCATGTGTCAGATTGACTTCCCTTGACCAAGGGGGGAATAGAGTGGATTTGTAAACTCAGTCACTTTTGGCTGTGCATAGGTAAACTTACTCATCAAGCTCATTTTTTAAAAAAAATAGCTATATTTTTTAAAAATGCCATAACTGGGGCTGTTAGATTGAGTCCGTAACCTACTTAAGTAATAAAAGTGCCTTAGGGCTCGTATCAATGAGGATATTTTGCTAGAAGTTTAGAATATAGCACACATCCGTACTTAGTTTTGGGAGAACGGAATGATGTAAGGACCCAACTCTTCCTTGGATTGCCCACTGCGTCACATGGGTTGGACTGGGCAGGGAGGGTGACATGAGGTCGGGGTCCCTAGAACAACTCTCCCCATGGCCCGGGGGGTGTTGGGATGCTTCTCTTGGGGGTTGAGCAAGGGTTTTGTACTGGGCCCTGAGGTTCTTCTCTTCCCTTGCCTCCTTCCCATATGTACCCTCGTGGCAGAAGGGAGGAGAGGGCAAGTGGGCCACTATAATAACAATAATGGTACGTGTTAAGCACTTACTCTGTGCCAAGCACTCCTCTAAAACACTGGGGTAGATAAAAGTGAGTCAGGTTGGGCATAGTCCCTGTAATAATAATTATGGTATTAAGGACTTACTATATGCCAAGCACTGTTCTAAGCACTGAGGTAGATACAAGGTAATCAGGTTGTCCCACATGGGGCTCACAGTCTTAATCCTCATTTTACAGCTGAGGTAACTGGGGTTCAGAGAAGCGTCTAGCCCAAAGTCACACAGCAGACAAGTAGCGCAGCAGGGATTAGAACCCAGTTCTTTCTCACTCCCAAGCTCGTGCTCTTTCCGCTAAGCCAAGCTGATGCTTCATCCTAGAAAGTGGGGTTGGGTGGGTGTGGGGGAGGGTGATGGTGGGCATCTGGGTGAAGTGATGGCACTGGCTGAAGTGGTTGTGCTGCGGCGGTTCTGGGTGCCATCCTTACACACCACCCATTCCCGAGGGTCTCCAAGACTACATCTCTGTTTGGTCTGTCTGCAGTAGGCTTCCGGCTTAACCTGCCGGGGACCGACTTGGCAGAAGGGTCTTGAGGAAAAGACTCCCTTCCTAAGATGGCACCAGTCCCCACTGGCCAAACGGGTTACCACCACCATCAGACAGGTGTCACAGCCACAACTGTGGGGCTGGGATCGAGCAAACCCCACCCTCGTTCTGCCTCGCTCCCAGCAACGTCTTAAGGAGAAAGGAGTTAGTGCCACCTACGACTCAGAAGTTTTCATCTTGGTGTCCTCTTTTTTTTTTCTGTTTTGTAGAACTACAAAAAACTGAATACATGGTGTTTGCTGGGAGACAGTACTATTTAGGAGACAAATGTCAGGTTGGTATCTCTGTTAAGATTAGGGGAACAGTGACTCTTGCTTTAATTCCTGGCAGATATTTCTGTACAACCTGGTGATAACTTCCTTATTCCAGATCATTGCAGAGGATTAAAGTAGCTACTCTAGGGTGGGAGAATCCTTTGCAAATCAAACTGAATTGCATTTAGTTATAACCCGGTCCAGTTCTGAGTCCCAGAATTGCACTGTTGAAAAATCCCTTCGGAACTCCTTCCTCCCACATTGATTCTTCCCACTGCATCCATGCAGCCCTGTGGCAAAGTCGAGCCCTCTGCCCGATTCCTAATGGAATGAATCAGTAAACTAGGCACAGAAGCAAGGAACATTCAAATGACTTTCCTCCATTCAAAAGCCGTTTCACCTTGCCAGACTCCAGTGATGAAAGAATCCTGGTCCTTCCATCCCAATAACCATAACTTGCATTATGCCTTCCAGTACTCCAATTTAACCACTTAGTCTGGACTAGGCAGAAATAGTTGAGTGAAGCAGAGGTCACTGAAGTTCTGGCTTTTGCCGCCTGTCTCCTCTTCCTTCCTCTGGATCATCTATCTTAGCAACTTTCATCTGTGCCGTTTAATGCCTTCCCCCAAAGGCCAGTATGGCCAATATAGTCATCTTTCGTGGCAGGTTCATTTTTTCAGTTGTATTTGAGTGCTTATTTTGTGCAGAGCACTGTACTAAGCACTTGGAAGTCCAATACAACAATAAGCAGACACATTTCCTACCCACAATGAGCCTACAGTCTAGAGGTAGGCCAGGAGTAATATAAATAAATTCCAGATATGTACATAAGTGCTGTGGGCCTGGAAGGGTGGACAAATAAAGGGAGCGAGTAAGGCCGATGCAGAAAGGAGTGGGAGCAAGAGGAAAATGGAGCTTAATCAGGGAAGGCCTCTTGGAGGCGATGGGCCTTCAGTATGTCATTGAAGGCAGATGCACATTGGCATGAACAAGCAATAAGTTGTGACGTGTGTGTTCCCCAGGGAGTGAGCTCTTGGTAGTGTGGGAAAGGTGGAAGGATGGATGCCTGTTTCCCACTATGTTGGCGCCTCTGGGTCCCTCTTCCCGCCGAGACCAACTGTAATCTCGCTGTCTCCTTCCCTCTTTAGGTGCGCTTGGAGCCAGCAGGCAGATACTATAATGCACACATTCAGGAAGTTGGGAATGACAGCAATTCAGCCACTGTCTTCATTGAGGAGCTGGCAGAAAAGTAAGCAAGCAGACTGCTCCCAGGCCAAAGTGGAACTTGTACCAGTTACTCAAATCTGCTTCATTTATTAGTTGGGGTTTGGTGGGTCTCTTAGAGGCGTGGAGGAGCAGTTGGGAGGAAAAGCTTTTTGCTTGAGAGATTAAGGTGACTCACCAGTATGGTATCTGGAAAGAAAAAGTGGAGTTGAAGGACTTATGTTGGGGTCAGTTTAAGATGAGCTATTGCTTTCTCCCCATCTTCCACCAAGAGAAGCCAGGCCTATTGACTGGCTCTGAATTCCTATGTGGCAGGTTCACTTTCTCACTTTCCCCTTGAACATCCTGCAAGTATTGCCTCTTCTCTGAAAAGCTCAATACCCTTACAAATATTGACATTTTGACTCCAGGACATTGATTGAAAAATTGTCAGGGAGTTCCAGCTAAGCTGTGTGTTGTTTGAGGGGTAGAGGGCAGTTAGGCATTTTAGATGGTTCTTAATTACCCATGACATTGGGTGTCCAGGAGGACAACAGCTCATGTCTCCCATAAGCATCCTCCCTTAGCACAGCTGGAGACTTAATTCTGGGCTGGATAGACTATTGGCATTTGCCTCTGGCCATACCACATCTCTCCGTGTCTGTAACTTCCCCCACGTGTGTTAACTGCCTGTGTACATTCTGGACTGACATACATCGCCAGATGTGATCTGCTTGCCTCCAGGGAACCACGGTGGGTGTAGGAAATTTAGGGAGGTGAGGGAGGATTTGGAAGGGGGCATTTGAAGGTGAACAGTCCCAGTGCCAAAGGCTTTGGGAACTAGCAGTGTCTGCAAGCGGGTGAGGACCGAGAGGGAGGAAAACAAATACCCCATCCAGGTGCAGTTTTGTTTAGACAAAAATACTGGTTAGGTTGACCGTCCTCACAACAAGTAAGATTGTAGCCATGGTCTTGGGGGTTGGCAGCTCAGATAAATCAAGTCACTGAGGTGATATCTCTAACGAGTAGGTGGTTTCATGATGGTATCCTTTCTGCTAGGCATGTTGTTCCCCTGGCCAACCTAAAGCCAGTGACCCCCCGTGACACCTGTGCCTGCGTGGATGTCATTCCCAGCCGAAAAGGAGGCAGCTACCAGAAAATGTCCGGGGGCTACATCTCCGAGATGGGTTTGTATGGTATTTGAGCCATTAACTTTCTTCCCTCTACCTCAGACCATCCTCCATTGTAAAGTATCTCTAAGGAGTTGGAGAATAGTGTTAGAAATGCTTAGAGAAGCAGCGTTGCCTAGTGAATAGAGCACAGGCCTGGGAGTCAGAAGGACCTGGGTTCTAATCCCGACTCCATCACTTGTCTGCTGTGTGACCTGGGGCCAGTCACTTCTCTGTGCCTCTGTTCCCTTATCTGTAAAACGGGGATTAAGACTGTGAGCTCTATGTGGGTCAGGGACTCTGTCCAGCCCAATTATCTTGGATGTACCCCAGCGTTTAGAACATTGCTTGGCACATACTAAGCTCTTAACAACAATAATAATGGTATTTTGCTATTATTAGTATTATCATCATTTAAAGTATTTTTTCAAAAGAAGAAATGCAGCCAGCAGCTCTTCTTAACAATTGCCTCCAATAGAATCATTTGGCAACCGGGCCCGTTGCTTTTAATCTTGTTAGGTGTTTGGGTTTCTTAAAGTCTTGGGCCCGAGATGGGTGTTTGTGGACAAAATCCTCTAACTCGACTTGTTCTCGTTCACCTGACGTGACAGAGATGGATCTGAAGTCCCGGAAAAAGCTGTTCAAGAAGGTTCGAGGGAAGGAAGTATACATGACGGTGGCCTACAGCCGTGGTCAGCCCGCCATCCCTCCCAGACTCCAGCACAACATTCCTTCGGGGCGCGCTCCTCCGATGCACTGCCTGCAGGGCGCCGGTACCATCACCTCGTTTGAGCCCTTCCGGCCTCAGCACGCTCCCCCACGTCATGGCCAGGGGTTTGGCATCCCCAGGTTAGAGACTCCTCTTTGTTCCCTCCTTCCCCCGACCATGAAACAGACATGTTGCTGCTCGTTAGCCTGTGAGAGGAAGCACGGGCCCCTGTGCTTGGGGAAACCGGCCGGGGGAATAATGAATAGCCTTCTCTCCTTTCCGTTGGTTCTCTTTCGTTTAAACTTGGGAGGGGTTGGGGGCAGGAGGTGGGAACTGTGGATTCTTGGCTAGGGGTTCTCGGAATGTATACGTTGGAGGTAGAATTCTAACGCTAGCCCTTGTGAAGCTGGACATTGCAACCCGAGAATCGTGGCTGGGAAGGGGTGGGATTAACCTTGAGACCGTAGCAGGGCCAAAGACTATCTTGTAGAGTGGGTAGGTATTTCCAGCTTTGACTCTAAGCAAAACGCAGTGGCTTCTGAGTTTTCATCGGCAAGTGAAGGTTGTGTTTACTCCTAGGGGGTCGGCTCGTTTATTAACCGCAAAATATAGTTGGCCCTGAGGTTGCCTTCTATTCTAGCCCAGCAAAGAGGTGTTATCAGAGCTATGACAACTTCTCCTATAGATCCCGGTAAGTGATTTCGCTCCATATTTCTCTCCCCTCCACCTACATGTTATGTTAGTTTTTAGCAGGGATTGAACTGTAGGTAGGATGGGTGACATTAGTAGTAATGCCCAGCCTGCCCTTGGATCCCTGCCTCTTCTGCAGCTGGCCACTCTCTCCTCAGCATCTGACCTCCTGCTCCCCCTCCTTTTTACCTGCTCTTGTTTTTTCTCCTTTCCCTTCCCTCTCACCCATATGGAGACTTAGATCTAATGACAATCAGATTTACCCAGAATCTGTTTACATTAGCTTAGTAGTCAAGGTGTGCACCAGTGCTTTATGAGCACAGCACAAATTCTACTTATTCTTTAGTCTGCTAGCATATACTTCCCTAACGTGCACTTGTGTGTCTGTGTGTTGTGAGTGCTCACGCTCTCTCTCTCTCTCTCATGTGCGCCACCTCCCCCCCCACCCAATCTCTCTCAACCCGCCTCCAAAACCTCCTCAGACATGTAGTGGGCCAGGTGGGAAATCACTGTGCAGGGGAGTTGAGTAGATAGGGCAGTTGCTGAGATCTCAGAGTAGGTGCCCTCTGTCTGTTTATACAATCCTTGTTGGTGTTCATGATGTTTAGGCACTAGACTTTTGCCTATCACTTATCCTTTCTTCCTCTGGAATGGACCCATCCAGTTGCTGCTGGCCCTCAGGGCTGACTCCTCTGAGACAGTTCCAGAGTATCTGGGAGGGCTTCCCCAGATCCTCTCCTGTGTACATGTCTGAGAAGCAGCATGGTCTAGTGGATAGAGCATGGGCCTGGGAGTCAAAAGGACCTGGGTTCTCATCCCAGCTCTGCCACTTGTCTGTTATGTGACCTTGGGCAAGTTTTCACTTTTCAGTTCCTTCATCTGTAAAGTGGGGATTAAGACTATGAGCCCCATGAAGGGTGTGGAATGTGTCCAACCTGATTTGTATCTATCCCAGGGCTTAGTGCAGTGCCAAGCACATAGAGCTTAAATATCATAAAAAATAACTCAACAGCATGTACAGCTGTATGTTGTTTCCCAATGCTTCTCATGTTTAGTCTTCCATAGTCAATCAATGGCTTTTGAGTGCCTACTGTGTTCACAGCACTGTACTAAGCATTTGAGAAAGTTCAATATAAGAGTTAGTAGGCATGTTCCCTGCCCAAAATGAGTAAACTATAATCAGCCAGTTTTTAGGTTGAGCACTTAGTGTGTGCAGAAAAGCATACCAAGTGCTTGGGAGAGTATAATGTAGATGCCTCCCCTGCCCACAATACTCTTAACAGTCTAGAGGACACCTCCTCTGACATCTTTTAGACTGTGAGCCCATTGTTGGGTAGGGATTATCTCTATCCGTTGCCAAATTGTCCATTCCAAGCGCTTAGTAGTGCTCTGCTCACAGTAAGCACTCAAGAAATACAGTCGAATGAATCTGACAATCCTGTCTGAGCACTTACTGTATGCCGATCACTGCACTAAACCTTTGGGAGAGTACGGTATAATCGAGTTGGTAACTGTATTCCCTATCCACAACAAGCTCATCTCCTTGTGGCTCTGCCCTTAGCCGGTAGGAGCAGTAAGGTAGATGGAGATCACATCTACTTGATTTACAGTTATGGTCATGGTCTTGTGTGTGTGTGTGTGTGTGTGTATGTTTTTTTTTTTAAAAAAAGCTCCCACTTTAAGCCTCTGGGAATTGAAGTAAGCTGAAAAGCCTTCCCTCTCTCATCTGGTTCTTTTCCTTCCCCACTTCAAATACCTCGGAGCTCCTACAGCCGAAGTCGCCGGCAGATGCACTGTGTGAATAAAGAGTGCCAGTACGCCTATGTCCCAGAGAATGGAGAGGAGCCCAGGGGCTTGGAAGAAACCATCACCTTTTATGAAATAGAAGAAGGAGATGAGACCACTCTGCCTGTAAGTGGTGGGGCCAAGGCCTTTTTAATGCAGGCTCTGCAGGTGTGTCGTGCGAAGAGCAAGAACACCCTGTGGGATGGAGGGGAGGGATTGGGCGGGGGGTTCCCCCACTTGCTGTGCCTGCTTCAAAGTAAGGGAAGCACGGAAAGAAATCCCCTCATTTAGTGCTTGCTGGGAAGCGTCGACTTCCAGCAGCATGGGGTAGACTGCCTTTCTGATGGGGAAGCAATTAGGCAAGAAAGTTCTCCCCAGACAGTCAGGTTTTTATCCCTTTCTGCTTCTCAGTCCTTCCATATAATTCAAATGAGATTAGCCCCTCACATAATACTTAAAGAGCCTAGCTCCATCAGGTTCTTAGAAGGCCCTGTGACTGTGAGCTCATTGTGGGCAGGGAATGTCTATTTTTTTACTGTACTCTCCCAAGTGCTTAGTTCAGTGAGTGCTCAGTACATACGACAATGAACGAAAGGCACGCAGGATCCAACCTTGTAGCGAATGTGGGCTAACTCGGTGAAACGTTTTCTATCTCTCTGGCTTCCCAGAGTCAAAGCAGTCAGACTCCAATGGTCCCCGGGCCGACAGGATTTTGGGTAGCGAGACGGGGCCCTGGTCCCATTCCTGCTGGCAAACAGACTTTGAATTCCTCAGAGGAAGAAGTAGATGAGCCAAGTGACAATGGTGAGTTCGAAATCAAGGGAAAATTGATTCAAAAAGTCCCTGGCTTGTTCTGCTGGCCACGCTCATGGTCCCGGAAATCCAAAGGCCTTCGACCTGGCGACGAAATCCTCCTTGAGAGTTTTGTTCCGGGGTTTGTCCCGGTCCTGCTGGGAATAAGCCATTGGCTTCTCAGGGAGTGGGGAGGAAAGGTAGAGACAGTTCTAAGCTAAGGGCTATTTCTAGGTTGGGAATTGGGCTGTCCGAGTTCTGAGAAGTGTCTGTGCGGATATTGTTGGGATCAGCTCGTGGGCAGGAACTTGTCTACCACCTCTGTTGTGTTCTAGTCTCCAAGCGCTAATACAGTGCTCTGCACACAGTAAATGCTCAATAAATTCATTCGGATAGTATTTATTGAACGCTTACTATGTGCAGAGCACTGTACTAAGCGCTTGTAATGTACAAATCGGTACAGAGCCAGTCCCTGCCCTTTGATGGGCTTAATCCTGATTATCAACCACAGAAATATTGATCCTTTGATCTGGTGAGGCTTAGCACAACTTCACAGATATAAGTGGTTGAAATTCCTCTGAACACCCTGTCAGGTTGTCTCCAAAGTTGCAGAGGGCACTTGCAAGAGGCCATTGCCCTAGCTTACCCACAGTCCTTGCTATTAAAACATGTTTCTTGAGCTGGAACAAAGCTGAGCCTCACCTTGGCTGCCTGTCCTCACCGCCAAGTCTCCCGTCGGGCCTGAAGGGGCTTGGTTATTGCTGAAGCATTGGGAAAGGGGCATCTCATTCAACAGAACCCACAATTTAGGCCCCTTGCCACGCTGTCTGTTCTCTGCAACACCCAGAGTTTAAAGGGCTCTTCAGGCCCTGAATAAACAGTATTTGTTTGCTGTAAGGGTGTTCCCTGAGAGAGTATCTTCTTCTGAAAACTGTGGAAAACATGGGCTCCCACTGTGACCACTAGGGATGTCTAACTAGTTCACATTTAGACCTTGGGCTTCTACTTTATCTTCATCTTGAAGACTGCTGTAAAAGAAACGAGGTTTCTCTTCTTTTCTCCCCCCACCCTTTTTTTCCAGGAGAATACCATGAAGATATATCTACAGTCCCTCAGGTGAGGAAGATTCAGATCTATTCCTGTCATCCAAATTTGAGAATGTAAAGATTTGAAATTTTTGTGGGGCATTTTTTCCCTTCTGTTTAGGGAAGAAGCATGGCATAATGGAAAGAGCATGGGCCTGGGAGTCAGAGGACCTGGTTCTAATCCCGATCTGCCCTTTGCCTGCTGGGTGACCGTGGGCTAGTTACTTAACCTCTCTGTGCCGCAGCTTCCTCATCTGCAAAATGGGGATTCAATACTGTTCTCCCTCCTACTTGGATTTGTGAGCCCCATGTGGGTCCTGATTATCTCATATCTCCCCAGTGTCTAGTATTTGACACATAGTAGGCACTTAACGTATGCCACAAATATTATTGTTGTTGTTGTTGTTGTTATTACCGCATCTGCCCTGCAGACCCAGACTATGAGACTTCGGCTGTTTATGGCACAGTGGAATCTACAGCCAACCTGGTGAGTGTTTGACCCGGCTCCACTCAGCTCAGAAAAAGGAAGCGTTAAACTCAGTAGTGGAGATTTCGTTGTCGTGTTGGGAAATGAAAGGGTGGTGTAGTATGAATTAGTTTTATCTGGTCAGAGTTTGTCCTGCATCTCATAATTTTTTTGAAGAGTATTTGTCATGCAAGTCCCCAGTGGGCAGGGAATGTATCACTGGCTGCTTTTGTAGTTTCCCAAGTGATTGGTGTTCTGCTGTGGCACCATATCTACTTGCAGTTAGCTGGGTACAATATTGCCTTTAAGAGGTCAGCGAGAAGCAGCATGGTCTAATGGAAAGAATACAGGTGAGAAGCAGTGTGGTCTGGTGGATAGAACACAGGCCTGGGAGTCAGAAGGACCTGCCTTCTAATCCCAGCTCTGCCACTTGTATGTTGTGTGGCCTTGTGTAAGTCACTTAACTTCCCTATCTGTTACCTCATCTGCAAATTGGGGATTAAGACTTGAGTCCCATGTGGGACGGAGACTAGGTCCAACCTGATTAACTTGTTTTTACCCCACTGGTTAGAACAGTTAAGTCTTAAATTCTTCTGAAAAACCTTGTCAAGACACCTCCCAAACTGAGTGGCCACTGCTCTAGTTTAACCCAAAAATCCTTGCTATTAAAACACATCTTGGGGCTGAACACAAAGCTAAGCCTCACGTTGGCTGCCTGTCCTTCTCACTGCTAAGTCTCCTGTCGGGCCTGGAGAGGCTTGGTTATTGGTAAAGCATAAGTACCTTAAAAAAGTCAACTTGAAGCAGGGAAAAAGCAACCTGTAGTTGACTGGCTACAGGCAGAAAACTAGCTAGGGTACACTCTGGTGGTTACTTCCTCGAGGACCTGTCGTTTTCCTGCTCAGTGCGGAGTAATAATAATAATGACTGGTATTTAAGCTGCTTACTATGTGCCAAGCACTGTTCTAAGCACTGAGGGGGCGGTGGTTACAAAGTCAATCAGGTTCATTCATTAGTATTTATAGTACTAATTCGGCAACAGATAGAGACAATCCTTGCCGCAATAACGGGCTCACAGTCTAAACGGGGGAGGTTGTCCCACATGAGGCTCCCAAGTCTTAATCCCTATTTACAGATGAGAAGAACTGAGGCCCAGAGAAGTGACTTACCTAAAGTCACTCAGCTGACAAGTGGAGGATCTAGGATTCGAACCCATGACCTCTGACTCCCAGGCCCATGCCCTTTCCACTGAGCCACATTGGTTCTCTAAGGGAAGAGTCTTCACTTCTGCCTGTCCTCAGTCCTGGGACGTGGACCTTCTTCAGGCCATTTTGCTTCCCACTGGAGCAGGGTTGGACCCAGGCTAGGGACTGTGTGTCCCTCTGGGAGAGTTTTCTCTAGACTGAAAGCTCCTCGTGGGCAGAGAATGCGTTGCTTATTGTCATACCCTCTCAAGCGCTTAGAACAGTGCTCTGCACAGAGTTAGCGCTCAATATATATGAGTGAATCAATGCATCTCTTCCCCATCCCCTTCCTTGTGTAATGGTTAAACGTATTATGCCCTTTTCAGTCTCTGCAGGAGGGAGGGCAGTGTATGCTGCCACCAAGATGGCATGGCTTCGTACAGCTACTCACAGAAGGTGAGAACTCTAGAGGGGCTCCTGCTAGATACGTTTTGTATTTTTTATTTATTTTTCCCCTTCCTCCGTCCCATTTGCTGACTGCCTTTAAAAGGCGAAGCTTTGACGAGTTCTCAACAGCCCAAGGGGTCTTTCAGAAAAAGCCCCATATTTAGGCTCAGATTCATGTAATGGGACCCAAACAGTTGTGGCTCCAAATCCATCCATTCATTGTCGTATTTATCGAGCGCTTACTGTGTGCAGAGCCCTGTATGAAGTGCTTGGAATGGACAGTTCGGCAACAGGTAGAGACAAGCCCTGCCCAACAACGGGCTCACAGTCTAAGAGGGGGAAATGCCCCCCGCCAGTGCCCGACTCCTTTCAGGTTGCAAACCGAGAGGTGTGCAGAGAGGTTGGGCTGGGCCGGGCTCACCTGGAACCGGGTGGGGGCCTGAGGAGAAGCAGATCCGTGACCTTTAGACCCCTCCGGTTTCTGTGGTAGGGCCCGTCTACGTACTTGGCTAACATGCATACGCGAGGCCTAGTGGAAAGAGCGTGGGCTTGGGAGTCCGATGATCAGGCTTCTAATCCTGGCTCTGCCAACTGCTTGCTGTGTGACCTTGGGCAAGTCACTTCTCTATGCTGCAGTTTCCTCAAGTGAAAAATGGGGATTCATGCCTGTTTTCCCTCCTATTTAGACTGAGCCCCAAGTGAGACAGTGACTCTGCCCAACCTAACTTGTACCTACCCCAGCGCTTAGAACAGTGCCTGGCACACAGTAAGCGCTTAACAGATGGCATTTAAAAAAAAAAGTGCTCAAGGCCACATGAAACACAGGTGGTCTCAGACATAAATTTCTGCCTGCTGGATGAAAAGGAGTTTGGATGTCTGGATAAGGCCTTGTCTCTTCCTCTTATTAATCTGTTATTTGGAAGTCCTTAGTCCTGTCTTGTTCTCCCCTTCTAGGGGAGCTAGGACGGGCTCATTTGGAAGAGGCCAAGCCAGAATTTCAGCCTGGGTAGCCATTGAATGGGAAGGTGTCTTCCCTACATGGGGAAAACTGCATCTCTTTTCCGGCGTTTGAATCCTCTTTTACATTTCCTTGGTGAAAACCAGTGGTGTGAGATTTCCAAAGACAACCCATGGTCGCCTTCTTGAGGGATAAGGCAAACTTGATTATACTGTCTGTCTTCCCCTCTAGACTGTAAGCTTGCTGTGGGCAGGGAATGTGTCTACCACTGTGTCATTACATTCACTCCCAAGCATTTAGTACAGTGCTCTGCCCAGTGTAAACGCTCAGTAAATGCATTTGAGTCTTCCCTCTCCCTCATAAAGGTGATGGTCAACTCTGCAGTCATCTCGACCTCTTCCTGTACCAGTCCCATCACGGCTGCAGTCTTCTCAAACTCCGCATCAGCCCCCCAAACTAGCGTCACCTCATCTGTGTCACCGCAATCTGCAATACAGCCTGTCCCAGTGTCGCCAACCCCCATGGGAGAGGTAGTAAGTGAATTTTGGGGAAACCTGGTTTCCAGACCCACAATCCAGGCACCTGCACGTTCTAAGAAAAGAAGTATGACCTAGTGTAGGCCGGGGAGTCGCAACGACCTGAGTTCTAATCCTGGCTCTGCCACTCTGTGACCTTGGGCAAATCAGTTAACTTCTCCGTGACTGTTACCTCATCTCTAAAATGGGAATTAAGACTGAGTCCCATGTGGGATAGGGGCCGTGTTCGTCCTGATTAGTTTATATTTTCCCCAGTGCTTAGAACAGTGCCTAGCACATAGTTAAGCACGTAACTTGGAGAAGCAGCGTGGCTTACTGGAAAGAGTATGGGCTTGGAAGTCAGAGGACATGGGTTCTAATCCTGCCTCCGCCACTTGTCTGCTCTGTGACCTTGGGCAAGCCACTTAACTTCTCTGTGCCTGTTACCTCATCTGGAAAATGGGAATTAAGACTGTGAGCCCCATGTGGGACAACCTGATTGCCTTGTATCCACCCCAGCACTTAGAACAGTGCTTAGCACGTAGTAAGCACTTAACAAATACCATCATTATTATTATTATCATTATAATGAATACCATTAAAAAAAATGTAGGCTCTCTGAGATTGCAATTTCTGAATAGATAGACCACAGTTGTTCTAGTCTTGGGGATAATGTGCTATAGTAACTGAAACCTGTGGCATCCAGGTTTTGTTGTGCTTCTTACTCCCTCCTTAATATATAATGGTATTTAAGAGCTTACAATGTGCCAGGCACAATACTAAGCGCTGGGGTGGATACAAGCAAATTGGGGGTCACAGCCTTTTAATCCCCATTTTACAGAGGAGATAACTGAGGCCCAGAGAAGTGAAGTGGCTTTCCCAAGGTCTCACAACAGGCAAATAGCAGAGCCAGAAGAACCCATGACCTTCTGACTCCCAGGCCCGAGCCCTAACCGCTGGTTTTCTCCCTTTATTATCTGGTATCTTCCATCTTCTCTTGAATGTAGCCATTTCACTGTCTCCACCGACAGATGTGGCCTCCCTCACCCCTGTGTTGGGATGACTGGGGCCAGAGGATATGAAAGAGCAGGGGCTGGCGTTATCCTGAGGGGTGCTCAGCAGAATCAAAATGCTATTTGGGAATAGGGTTCGGCAGCTGGGGGCCTCCCCCAGCTGTGCGGGCTGAGCGGAATGCTCCCTGACATTCCCGCCATCACTGGATTTACCGCTGAGGTCTCTGGGTTGGGTAACTGGGGGTGTATGTAGCTGACCCCGCTCTGGTCAACTTGGGCTTCTCAAGGTTTCTAGGTCCATCCGCTCACAGGCGTTCAGTAGGGGCTGTTGGAAGGTGAGTCACCCATACGCGTGGCTTAGTGGATGGAGCACGGGCCTGGGAGTCAGAACGAGCTGGGTTCTAATCCCAGATCCTCCGCTTGTCTGCTGTGTGACCTGATGAACTTGTATGTATTCCAGTACTTGGTGCATTTTAAGTGTTAAACAAATACCGCCGTTTTAGCCATCTGGACTCAGATACTTCTGATGGTGAGA
This sequence comes from Ornithorhynchus anatinus, assembly GCF_004115215.2. NCBI lineage: Eukaryota > Metazoa > Chordata > Mammalia > Monotremata > Ornithorhynchidae > Ornithorhynchus > Ornithorhynchus anatinus. The sequence goes on from NC_041733.1 coordinate 42,255,978, forward strand.
GAGTGTGTCTGTGTGTGTGGGTGGGTGGGCGGCCAGCTGAGGAGGCCAATGCCTGACAGTCCCTCTTGCATCACAGGCTGGGGAAGCTTTCCCCGTTTCTGCATTTAATACCCACTGTGGCCGGAGGGTGGTTGTGTGTGGGTGTGTCTAATGCCAGGAATCAGCTTTTCAGATCCAGTCATCTGGTGGACCCTGCTGGGCTGAGTCAGGGAACCTCGGCCAACATCTTTCCCAGAATTGGGTTCGACCAGGCAGCCAGTGTTTACCGACAGCTGCTGATGTGACTTTCACAGCCTCATGACCAGTGTCCCAGATTCCCTAGTGACATAGGACTCTGGTTTAGGTATTATCTTTTGTTACTGGAGTTGTGCTGATAATGATGATGACAAATGGAGTAAGTATTTACTGTCTGCCAACCCCAGGAACAGATCTAAGGCGATCAGATCAAACCTAGTTCCTGTCTCGGAGTGCTCAACCTAATGCAGGGGGAGCAGAGGAATTGAACCCCTATTGTACAGCTGAGGAAACTGAGGTCCAGTGGAGTGACTTGCCTGGGGTCACACAGCAGGCAAGCGGTGGAGCCGGGATGAGAAACTTAACTCACAGGCATGTGGCCGTGCCGCTTCCCCCAAAGCCGGCGGTCTTTCCGGGACCGGCAAGGAGGTTGTTCCATGTCATTTCCACGTGCTCCCCTGCTGGACCAGTGGCATATGCTGAGGGATGGTTGGTTGGGCTTGAATGACCCTAGAAGCAAGGATAGGCTTCTAGAGCAACTGGACTAGAAATGGACTTCCAAACCAGAAGACTTGACTGTATTAGGTAACTAGCTTCTCTTTCTCGTTCAGCCCCACTGGATCTAAGAAGCAGGGCTCCTCATTGAACTCAGAATTCTGCTTCAATCTCTGATGGCTCAAAGATGAGCTGTGGGAGGGGGGAAAGTTGAAACACTTAGCCATAAAAACTGGGCAAGGAATAATGGTAGTAAGCACTTATTATCTGCCAAGTCCTTGTGGAGAAAGAAGAAAATCCCATTGGAAAGAGTCCTTGTCCCACATGGAGCTCACAGTCTAAGGGGGAAAGAGAACTCCCCATTGTGTATGTGAGTAAACAGAGGCCCAAGGCAAGGAAGTGACTTGTCTTAGGTCACAAAGCAGGTGACTAGAGAAGCTGGGATCAGATCCTCTAATAATAATAATGGTATTTAAGCACTTACTATGTACCAAGCACTGGGATAGATACCAGGTAATCAGGTTGTCCCACTTGGGGCTCACAGCCTTAATCTCCATTTTACAGATGTGGTAACTGAGGCACAGAGAAGTTAAGTGACTTCCCCAAAGTCCCACAGCTGATAAGTGGCAGAGCTGGGATTAGAACCCACATCCTCTGACTCCCAAGTCCAGGCTCTTCCCACTAAGCCACGCTGCTTAGACTGTGAGCTCGTTGTGGGCAGGGGTTGTCACTTTTTATGGCTGTACTGTGCTTTCCCAAGCGCTTAGTACATAGCACTGCACACAGTAAATGCTTAATAAATACAATTGAATGAGTAAATCCTCCAACTTCCAGGCTCATGCTCCTTTCAAAAATAATTGTGGTATTTAAGTGCTATGCCCCAAACACTATGAAGTGCTGGGGTAGATAGATCAGCAGGGCTCCGAGTTCAAGTAGGAAGGAGGACAGGCATTGAATGCCCACTTTGCCGAGGAGGGAACTGAGACACAGAAGTGACTTTTCATTCAGTCAATAGCATTTACTGAGCGCTTACTATGTGCAGAGCACTGTACTAAGCACCTGGAATATACAAATCGGACCCACAGTTCCTCAGCAGGTTTGTGGCAGTAGGATTAGAACCCAGGTCCTCTGGCTTCTAGGCCTGTCTAGGCCGTGCTGCTTCCAGTGCTTCATCCACGTGAAGAAATTTTCCTTCTAGGTGCTAGGTTGAAAAACAAGGAGTTGTGCCTTGTCCAGGTTTGTTCAGTCAATTGGATTCGAGTGCTTAAGGTGTCCTAAGCTTGAGGGAATATAGGAGAGTTGGTAGACAGGATCTCTGCCCTCAAAGGAGTTTATGATCTAGTAGGAGCATGGTAGCGCTTAGTTAAGTACTGTGCACAGAATAAGGGCTTAAATACCATGAATTGATGATTTGAGAAGCAGCATGGCCTAGTGGATAGAGCCTGAGCTTGGGAGCCAGATGTGGACTCTGATCCCAACTCTGTCACTTGTCTGCTGTGTGACCCTGGGCAAGTCACTTGATTTCTCCGTGCCTGTTGCCTAAAGAGTAAGACTGAGTCCCATGTGGGACAAGAACCGTCAATCTGATTCCCTTGTATCTGCCCCAGAGCTTAGTAGGGCGCCTGGCTCGTGGTAGGTGTTTAGCAAATTACCATAGAAGACATTACAGTAAATAAAAGACAGTAAGCCCGTCAGACGGCAGGGACTGTATTTGTTGCCGACTTGTTCATTCCAAGCGCTTAGTACAGTGCTCTGCACATAGCGCTCAATAAATACTATTGAATGAATGAATAAATAAAAGGGGAAGTAATGTTCAAAGGGGTTGAGATCCAAGTGTGCAGGTGATGCAGAAGGGAGCACTAGTGGTGTGGGAAGATGAGACTAATTGGGGGAAGCTTCCTGGAGGAGATGTGATTCCTGCTGAGCTATATTAGGGCCAGTCACTAATCTGGATCAGACCCTCCCAAGTGAGCTGCTCCTTTACCTTGAGTGGAGATGCCACAAACCCAAGATGGCCGGCTGGGTAATGCAAAACCCTAAATCCGTACCTTGTGGGAAAATCAGAACCGAGGACTCTGTGCACCAGTTCTTGCCCAGGGGCACACTGGAAAATTGAAAAGCCATGCCACAGCTTTCCATTATTTACCCATCTCTTGCTCTTTCACAACTCTGAGTTGGTCAGGAAGGGCTCTGGTCACAACCAGAGCGCTGAGCACTACCGAAGCCCTTGGGTACTTTGGGGACTTTGGACTTAGCCTTCATGGGCAGCGGACCGTGGGCGGTCTGTGACATATGTTCTTTTCACTTTGACAGCGTTGGCTCCGTCGACATCCTTCTACCACCCGGCTCCGGCTGCTGCTCTTGCTTCCCCGCCTCCTATGGCTGAGGTGGGGGATGCTGGGAGCCTCCCGCTCCCACCCCCGCCCTACTCCTGTGACCCCAGTGGCAGTGATCTTCCTCGAGGTAAGCGCCTCCTTATGTCGTATTAAAGGCCAAGCCCTTTCTTTCTAGTTGCCGCCGGGACGACGTCACCGACATGCCACAAAATGACTGTTTTGCCTTTATTTCTCTGACGAAAAGCACGGTGATTCATTGAACGGGGTTTGCAAACTTCCTTGGGATTCAGGGAAATCTTCCCCAGAGCCAAAGGACCACAACCTCATCAGCATCGATAGCACATGCACACAAAGATTCCTTACTGGGTTGAGGTGAACAAACAAGACATGGTTCGCACACGCGAGAGGTTTAGGGTCAGTATGACCATTTTACGCAGCATTTAAGGGTCTACTATGTGTCAAGCACTGGGGTAGACACCGGATAATCTGGACACATCCCCGCCACACATGGGGCTCACAGTCTCCAGGAATGAGAATAGTAACTAATAATAATTGTGATATTAAGCACTTACTTTGTGCCAGGCACGGTACTAACTAAGAGCTGCGGGGGATACAAGCAAATCACATCAAACTGAGTCTTAATCTCCCTTTTACAGATGCGGTAACAAACACAAAGAAGTGAAGTGACTTATTCAAAGTCACAGAGGAGAGGGCAGAATTAGAACCATGCCGTTTGACTCCAGGCCCATGCTCTATCCACTAGGCCCTGCCGCTTGTTATTGAATTGAAATTCCACATTGAGGAATGAGGAAGCTGAGGCATAGCGAAGTGTTTTTGCCCATGTTCCCACAGCAGGCAACTGGCAGATCTGGGATTAGAACTCAAACCCTCTGACTCCCAAGCCAGTGCTCTTTCCCATAGGTCATTCTGCCTTTACTTTCCACTGATTCATATCTTCCCTACCAGGTGGTGGTGGTGGCAAGACTAGCTGGAGTTTTAAAGAAGGGTTCCAGGCAGAACTGTTGTGAAATGAGGCCTGGGGAAAAGGAGTGGTGTGTGTTTGTGAGTGTGATTGTGGTAGCTCTGTGGAGTCAGAGCATCCAAGGGGCAGGGCTGAGGCTAGGAGCTCGGCAAACTGTTTCAGGCCACAGGACAGTTTGGTTCTGACAGCACTCCTCCTTCTTGCCGGTCTCCTGGCTACAGAGCAACCACACACTCAAAAGCCAAAGGAGAGGCCTGGAGGAGGGCCATTTTGTGGAAGGGGGAGCAGCTGGTTTTTATTGGGATAGACCAAAACTTATTGAAAAGCACAAGGTCCTGGACTCTCTTGTGGAGAAGGGGATATTAGACCATGAGGGTGAGACTCAGGGAATCCCATGCTTCCCACTCGGGGTTGTAGATCAGAGTGGGTGACCGGCAACCTCCTCAAGATGAAAATCCGGGAGACTTAGGACTCGGAGGAAAAGCAATCTGGCAGTGGTCTCTGTAGGAGTGTATTGAAGGCTACTGCCCACACCCAGCTAAATCAGTGAATCTTTGTCTTCTGAACTTGCTGTCTGTGGTGGTGGTCCAATACTGCTTGGCCATTGTGCAACGAGCCAGAAGGAGGGAGTGGTGACGGTTGGGGAGATGATGAAGCAGTAGTTAAAGCAAAGGAATGGCCCTTCTTCAGCCTCTCCTTTGGGCTTTTGAGGCGTATGGCTGCTCTGGAGCCAGGAGACCGGTAAGGAGCAAGAAGGAGGATACGCTAGTCTGAAAAGCACATCACTTTTACCCTGTCCATTACCAATCCGGTTTGTGGTAGGCATCCATTAGGGTGACAAGCTCAGCCCACCCTCCCGCATCAGGATAAGTGTCCGGTCATCTCGGGGAAAGAGTTTGGTATGAAGATGAAGGATCCCATGGTACCTGTGATTCTCTTCCTAATAGAAACTTCCCTTCAGGGCAAAGTCTTCCCACCAATTACCTCTGAAGGTGGGCAGGGAGAGGGTTTATGCGGGTACTCGGTTTTAACTGTCATCCTGACCGTTTGAATGTCAGTTGCCTGAGATTGGTGACTTCTGTATGTCCTCGGAATATTGGAAGTGGAGGTGACTGTACTCCGCCGTGCTTGCAAAGTTACCTATGATCAAGGCTCTCCCTCTCATCTCCAGCCTCCCTCCACTTCCTCTACCCCACCTTCTCCTCTCCCAGCCTCTGACTTTGTTTAGAATCACACATCTGTCTTTAGAAGCCCAAAGGCCTTGCCTTTTATTAATAGTAATAATAATAGTATTTAAGTGTTTACTATGTGACAAGCACTGGGGTAGATACAAGGTACTCAAGTTGACTCAAGTTAACTGCTGCATGCTGCATATCTGGAAGGGTCTGGGGAAGGCTTGTCAGTGGCCCGGGGTGGAGTGAACCTCCACTTTTCTTGTCCGCAGCCTCTGCACTGTCTTCCCATCAGCTCCTTGGTAGCCTGCTCTTCCCAGAGCCTTGAGGAGAGCACCCTCTCTCCCGACTGCATCTGCCGCCTAGACAGCCGATGCTGCAAGGAGGCACGTGGCGGAGGAGATGGGTTTAAACTGCAGGATGACGGCATTTAGTGCGGCATCATCCACTGATGGTATTTGCCTTCTTCCCGTTGTACTTGAGAAGCAGCGTAGCCTAGTGTTTAGAGCACAGGCCTGGGAGTCAGAAGGACCTGGGTCTAATCCCAGCGCTGCCACACATCTGCTGTGTGATCTGGGGTGAGTCAATAATAATAATAATAATAATGTTGGTATTTGTTAAGCGCTTACTATGTGTGGAGCAATGTTCTAAGCTCTGGGGGAGATACAGGGTAATCAGGTTGTCCCACGTGAGGCTCACAGTCTTAATCCCCATTTTACAGATGATACACTTCTCTGGGCTTCAGATACCGCACGGGTAAAATGGGGATTAAGACTGAGAGCCCCACGAAGGACAGGGACTGTGTCCAACCTGCTTAACTTGTATCTACCCCAGTGCTTAGAACAGTGCTTGGCACGCAGTAAGTGCTTAACAAGTACCGTCGTCATTATTTGCTGAGCACCCAATGTGTGCTGAGCTCTGTACTGATAGCCTAGAGTAAAATAAAAGGATTAGACTTGATCCTTGCCCTCAGGTAATGTGCAACGAGGCCCATGGTGGGATGGGGAATGGCCGGCTCTGTTCCAGAGGGAGCCGTCGGTGTCCCCTGGGACAGAGTCTGGTTTAGATGGGGTACCAGAGATGAGCAGAGGGGACTCGGGGTCCCCTGAGTTGTGGTGACCAGGGGAGTTCGTTCATCCAGTTGTATTTATTGAGCACTTACCATGTGCAGAGCACTGTACTGAGTGCTTGGGGGAGTGCAATGCAACAATAAAACACTCCTTCCCTGCCCACAATGAGCTTACAGCCTAGAGGCGGGGAGACAGAAGTTATTATAAAAAAGAATTACAGATAAGTACATAAGTGCTGTGGCCTAGCCGGAGAGGTTGCGGGGGAAGAATAGAGGGAGCAGATCAAGGTGATGCAGTGGGAAAAGAGGAAAGTGGGGGGTTAGGGAAGGCTTCTGGAACAGATGTGCCTTCAATAAGGTTGATCGGAGAGCAGCAAACTCTTCTCTTGTCTCCCCACCCGCCCCCCCTTGGGTCCATTGGGAGAGACCCAAAGTAGGACGTAGGCGGGGTTGATTGGTGTAGAGTGACTGGACTCTGCTTTCTTCATAAGGCAAGAGCCGAGGGTCTTGATTCCGAGAGCCCCCTCAGTCCCAAATAGCCTGGCCCTGAATCTAACTTTCAGGGGAGATTTGTACCAAGTGTGTGCCAGAAGTTTCTAGTCTCACCCCCGGGGTCTTTGAGGAATGGAAGTCGATAATTGCCATATGCTCTGCAGCTCAATCTTGTCTCTCGCTGCCGACCCTCGCCCACGTCCTGCTCTGGAATGGAATGCCCTCCCTTTTCAGATCCGACAGACAATTTAATATCTCTCTTCCCCTCTAGACTGTAAGCTCGCTCTAGGCAGGGAATGTGTTTTATATTGTAGCATTATACTCTCCCAATCACTTAGTACAGTGCTCTGCACACAGTAAGCGCTCGACAAATATGATTGACTGGCTGACTGACTCTGCTCCTCTTCCAAGGAGCATGGCCCAATGGAAAGAGCACAGGACTGGGAGCTGAGAGCCAGATTCTAATCCCAGCTCTCTCGATGACTTGCTGTGTGACCTGCTGCAGGTCACCTCACTTCTGGGCCTCTGTTTTCCCATCTGTACAGTAGGTGTAATATACATTTTGTCCCACTCCCCTAGAATTTGAGCTTTGGTGGGACTGCTGATGTAGTCATTCAGTCATATTTATTGAACGCTTACTGTGTACAGGGCACTGTACTACGTGCTTGGAAAGTACAATTTGGCAACAGAGAGACAATCCCTACCCAACAATGGGTTTACAGTCTAGAAGTAATTACTTTACACAGGGCTTAGTACAGTACTTGGCATAGAATAAGGACTTAACATGATTGGAAAGCCTGCTTTGGAAGGAGGGGGGTGTCCCAGGGAGTCTGTTGACTGGTTTTGGCTGCCTTCTGCCTTTTGTTAGCTAGCCTGGCCCTCGGCGTGCTGCTAACAGCTCTCCAGCCCTGACCAAGTCATTCACACTGTTCGCTCACACTTTGGGGCTGCTTTGGAACTTGGGACTTTGAGTCCCAGAAAAATAAATGCATGTTTTGTTGAGGGTGTGGGGGTTTGGGGTTTTTTTGTCTGTCTGCTTCTCCTCATTGGATAACTGGAACATTTAGGATTGGGATCAAGTTTTACATAATCTTCCCCTCATTCCACAGTCCTCAGCTTTGAGCTCTGCACAGAGCAGGCCCCTGTGGGTTGGGGATGGGGAGTCTTTGAAAGGCCCCTCAGGGAAGCTTTCCAAGGTAGAATTCTTCTTAAAGCAAACTTAAGTTGCTGCTGTGCCCTTTGAAAGCTCCATTATGAGGCTTCCCATCTCTTCATCTCTTCCTTTAAGCACGCACTACCTCTGCTAAGGCTTTTTATTTCCTTTAATGCATTTTGATTGTGCCTTAAATTCATGTACATGTTTCAGTTAATGTACTTCCCCACCACACATGCTTGTGTGACTGTGATCATTATGCAGGGGACTTCTCTTTGTGCCACCCCCCACGCCCGCCAATATTGCAAACTTTTAAAAGCTTTTGGCTTGAAATACAGTCATATATTTGGTGCATTTACTGCCTAGAATGGAGTAGGTCTTGAACGTGTTTTTCTGCCGAAGCGATCGCTGGACATATTTATGGCTTTACAGGAGAGTGACCAAATGCCATCACAAAATCTCGGTATTGATTTGTAAAACGGTCCAACCGTCTCCTTTTAATAAAGCTTCCAAGGGCAAGGCTCATTAAATTAGATCCTCCCCATCGACGTGCCTCTCTCAACCAGCCCAAGAGGCCTGAATATTTTCCTTTTCGTTTCAGATACAAAGGTTTTGCAGTACTATTTTAATCTGGGATTGCAGGTAAGTCTTTCAGATAGCCCTTGGAGTACATTGGTTGGTAGTGTCTTCTGCTTTGACAGGTGCTGTAGGAGACTGGCTCATAATGAGCTCGCTGGGAAAGTATCTCAAGCCTGGCTCAAAAGCACCCAGGAAGTGGACACTGAAAGTGCTCTGCCTGCCTGGCTCAAACCTCTGGGCAGATGATCTGTGTCCCCCTCAAGTGAGAGAGGCTTCTGGAACTGGATTATCTTTACTGATTGAATGGGAAGCCTCTACTAGGTGCCGACTATATGAAGAGCACTAATCCTCCTTTGGGTGAGAGGGACTGGACACGGTACGGAGAAGGCTGGGGAGAAGACAGGGTGTCATCTTTATTGTAAAGTTGTGACATTTTTGTGCCAGTGTCCTCTTGGAAGGCACTTGAAGAGTCTCTTAATTGGAAAAGATACTCAGTTTACTTAATATTCACTAATGGTTCAGGCCAGGCCGTGACAGCAAAATTAGGGAATGCCCGCTCCAGGCCAGACATCCGTCTGGGTAAGGCACGATGGTATTGGAAGGGACATCTGGGCGAGGAGCTCGACAGGGAGAGTCCCACCTTCTGAGGGTACTGTACTCTGTGGTTTTCTTGACCACCATTGGTGTCTGTGTCCCCTGGGGATCCTGTCACAGTATGTTCTCTCCCAGGAGATCAAGAAGTAGTGGTTTTCAAAGGTGAAGTGAGTTTGAGTCTGTCCTTTTTTTAAAAAATTTTTTTTTCCTTTTTTGCTTTTCTTGTCCCTTCCCTACATCCTCTTCCCAGTGTTATCATCAGAACTACTGGCACTCAGTGGTGTATGTGCCCCAGATGCATCAGCCTTCGCCCGTGGAGTCCTATCCAGCCTATGCGGAGCCCGGTCCGGTGGTTGACCAGACGGCTGCCCGGCTGTACAGTGACGGGGGGGCGGCCGACGGACGACAAGGACCCCTGGAAACAGCCAATGGTGAGTCTCTGGGGAAGCCGCTTCACGGCGTGAGGCCGGCTGCATTTGTTCTGCCTGTACGTCTCCTTGTGGTGTGGGTCGGACGCTTGTAAGTCAAGCAGTCGATGGTAGTTATGGAGTGCTTACTAGGTTCAGAGCACTGTACTAAGTGCTCAGGAGACGGCAATTCCCTTGCTAGACAAGATCTCTTCCCTGAAGGGGCTTACCATTTAGTGGGGGGCATCACAGGCATTAACCAGTGCTCAGTGCTCAGAACAGTGCTTGGCACATAGTAAGCACTTAACAAATACCATCATTATTATTAAAGGGGAACTGTAAGCTCATTGTGGGTAGGGATGTATCTGCTTATTGTCGATGCTCCCAAGTGATTAGTACTGTGCTTTGCACACATCACGCAGTCAAATTCAGTTGAGTGAAATGAATGGGTGGGAAGCAGCAGAGTAGGAGGATATGTATGTGACTGCTGTAGGGGTGGGCAGCAAAGTCCTTTAGTTACAGATCCAAGCAGAGGGTGGGAGAGTAGGCTGGGGAGATGAAGGGTGTAGCTGGGAAGGCTTTCAAGGAAGAGATGATTTCGTAGAGATTTGAAGACGGGGAAAAGCTGTAGTCTGTTGGATGGTGAAAGGGGAGGGCGCTGCAAGCCGAAAGGAGGGCATTGGCAAGTGAGAGTAAATGGAGGCACAGGGGACCGAAGCGTGTGGACTGGGTTGTAGCTGGAGAGGAGTGATGATCGATAGAGGTGAGCTGATGGTTTCCACCCTCATCTATCTATGCTGTGGCTGTGTGTGTGTGTGTGAGAGAGTGAGAGGGAGAGAGACCAGGTGTGTAATATGTGCCAAGCACTGTACTGAGTACTGGGATAGATACAGATAATCAGGTCCCACACGGCTCTGTGTAAGTAGGCCTGGGGGAGAACAGGTACTGAATCCTCATTTTGCAGATGAGGGAAGTGAGCAGAGAAGCTTAGTGACTTGCCCCAGGGTCTCACTGCAGGTACGTATAGGAGCCAAGGGTAGAACCCCAGCCCCACATTCCCTCCACTAAGCTACTGTGTGCATGTGGAACCAAGGAGCACTGTCTGATGTATGCCTGCTGGATGTAAATGGCAGGAGGTCCCACACTTGGCAGGCAGGAAGTTGGGCATCTGCCTGCAGCCCCTCAACCATGAGGTCAAGACCCGGGGTTCTCGTTTCTCCCCTTTCTCCGTCAAGCCTTGAGCTCGTGGGCTTGGTTAGGTCACCTGCACCAAACTCTGAGACGCTGCTTCTAACCTTGTGGGTACAATGGTGGTGGGAGAAGGGATCCGTGAGGTGCCTTCAAGGGGAACCTATTTGTGGTATTTAAGCTCTGTGTGCCACACATTTGTAATAAGCGCTGGGGTGGATACAAAGCAAAATCAAGGAGGACCAGGGCTGCCGTGTTGGCTCGGCTCCAACACGGGGTGTGCTTGCCCCAAGAGCTGCAGGTGTGCTAATCGGCACCGTCCCCACCAAATTAGTACCCGTGGTTCCAGAGTAGCTGAGGACCCGAGCCCAACTGGCTTTCGAGGCCGCGGTGACTGCGGGAGCGTGGCTAATGGGAATGGCTGTCCCCTGACCTGCCTAGTTGACCTTGGCTTGGGCAACAGGAGGAGTCGGGGTCCCTACACCAGTGTGGGTGGAAGCTGTGGGTCACAGGAGGTGGCAGGACTGCTCAAGGGCCTTAGCAACTGTCCTGTTCCACCTTCATTCGTTCAGATGTATTTATTGAGCACTTACTGTGTGCAAACTACTGTACTAAGCGCTCGGGAGAGTACAGTATAACACCAGTGATGGAGACCGTTAAACTCCTCTGGCGGGGATCGGGTCTACCGACTCTGCATTACGCTCTCCTAAGTGTTTAGTTCAGTCCTCTGTACACAGTAAGTGCTTCATAAATACATTTAACTGATGGTTTAGGTAGTTCTGGCCTTCAGGGTGAGAACCTTATCGATGCTGGGAGGCAAGCAGAGAAGGCGTGGGAAGATTCAATGGGTTTTACTCTCCTCAACACTCCTGTCAAACTCTTGAGAAGCAGCATGGCCTCAGTGGATAGAACACCGGGTCCTGGGACTCAGAAGGACCTGGATTCTAATCCTGGCTGGGCCACTTGTCTGTGTGTACCCTTAAGCAAGTCACTTCACTTATTTGCCTCGGTTACCTTTCTGTAAAATGGGGATTGGGTTTACAGTCTTATGTGTGTTGAGACATGGACTTTTGACCAATCTGACTACTGTGTAACTACTCCATTGCTTAGAACAGTGCCTGGCACATAGCTTAAGCTCTTAACAAGAACCATTTAAAAGAGATTACTCGTTCCTTGCCTTGCCCAGCCCCCCATTGCTATCTCCTTAGTGTACTTAAAGGGCCGGGATGCTGGCCGTTCTGTTCCAATGGAGGATCCTGGTTTACTTTGCATGTAACTGTGCTTCTTTGCCCAATACTAGAAGCTATAGTATGAGTTAAACGCTTACTCTGTGGCCAAGCACTGGGCCGAGAATTGGGGGTAGCGTATAATCCAGTCAGAGCAGACACACTCCTGTTCAAGCTGGAGGGAGAGAACAGATGTTAATCGTCATTTTACAGATGAAGATACTCGGGCACAGAGAATAATAATAATAATTTTGGTATTTGTTTAAGCGCTTATATGTGCAGAGCACTTTTCTAAGCGCTGGGGTAGATACAGGGTAATCGGGTTGTCCCACGTGAGGCTCACCAGTCTTAATCCCCATTTTACGGATGAGGTCATTGAGACACAGAGAAGTTAAGTGACTTGCCCACAGTCACACAGCTGATAGTGGCAGAGCAGGGATTCAAACCCATGACCTCTGACTCCCAAGCCCGTGCTCTTTCCACTGAGCCATGCTGCAAAGTCACCTAAACAGCCGAATGATAGAGTAGGGCTTAGAACCCACGAGTAATAATAACAGGGTATTTGTTAGGCTCTTAACTCTGTACCAGGCACTGTATTAAGCACTGGGGTGGATACAAGTAAATTCAAGTTGGACAGACCCTATCCCATGTGGGGCTCACATTCTTAATCCCATTTTACAGATGAGGTAACTGAGGCCCAGAGAAGTGAGGTGACTGCCCAAGATCCCGCAGCAGACAAGTGGCGGAGGTAGGATTTACCAACCCTGAGACCTTCTGTCTCCCAAGCCTGTGCTCTATCCACTGTGCGCATGCTGCTTCCATGTCTTCTAACTCTCAGCCCTATCGACTCTCCCCCAAGGGCCGCCAGCCCTGCAGGGCGGGCAGGTTTTATCCTTGCGTTCGGATCAAATGAGCAGAGGCGTGACAGAGAAGTAGCATGTATAGTGGGTAGAGCATGGGCCTGGGGAGTCAGGCAGGATCTGGGGTCTTGCCTCAGCTCCACCACTGTCTGTTTTGTGACCATGAGCAAGCCACTTCTCTGTGCCTGTTACCTCATCTATAAGATGGGGATTACGATTATGAGCCTATGAGGAGAAGCTGTATCCCACCCGATTTGCTTGTATCCAGCTCAGCGCTCAGTACAGTTCTTTGGCATATAGAAAAGCTGCCAGGCTCCATGTGGGGGCTGATAGGTGGGCTGGCAGGTTTGCGCTCCGGAGCTGCCTCCCTCTGCCTCCGGGTGGGCAGTGGGTTCCTGAACCCTGTTGGAGGTGTGGGTGTTGGTGTCAAGTGTATCTAACAAGTGTGGGGTCTCACAGTGACTTTTGCCGGGCCAGTGTCCCGTGGTAAATGGCACGGGAAGACTTGGACGGGGGCCCAGGCGAGAAACGCCTCAGTCCCCGTGGGTCTCCAAGCAGGGTTGGCACCCAGCTCTCACGGGTAGACGCTGGCTCTCCTTTTCCTTCTGGGAAAGGAGTGGACTCATGCCCTGAGGCTGGAAGTCCTTGGGGTCTAACTGGAATTTCAGGGTTCATATAAGTCTGTTACGTTCTTCCGGGGCAAACAGGCCGCCCAAAAGTGGGAGTGGCTGCGCAATCTCAGGCTCGGGCCTTGGCCCAGCCACCCTCCCCGAGGGCTGATGGGTCGGGGGTTTCCTCTGTTCATTTCAGGTACTTTGCCCACCGGGTGACCCTGCGCCCACCCGCCGCCGTGTACTACCCAGGTGGTGACGGACCCCTACGGACAACCGCCCTGCCGGGCTTCGACTCTTGGCGTCTCGGTGGTGCCGGCGTACCACTACGTGGCCCCTTGGGCCCCGCCGGGCCCCCCGTCGGTTCCCCCCGGATGCACGGGGCCCTGGCTCCCGCCTCACGCATCAGTCCGGCTACGTTCACCGGCACCGTCGCACTACCTCCCGTAGAGGCCGCGTTGGGGTGGGTCTTTGTGGAGGTGACCACCTTTGGCTGCGTGGCTTTCCTTTTGGGGTAAAGAGGCATCCCAGGTTTTTCTTCTGTCGTTGTAAAGTAAGGAAATTCCATTCAACATATATTAAGCGAACATTGGACTACACTGGAGTGCACCTTCCAGTTTAGAGACACTTTAAGGGGATGGAAGGTCTGACCCTCAGATCAGCGGGGAGGTGTCTGCCTAACACGCATCGGGGTCAGGGTGTGGAAGGGTGGGGCAGGCCCTAATCATCAAGGCTGGAATCCGCCGGTTGTTTTCCTTCCAAACCAGGGTGGGGCCCGGGTATTCTCCTCCCAGTGGGCTCCGCTCTTTCAATTACTGTAGAAGCCGGAGACGCCTCCGTCTTCTGAGACTGGGCTCTCCAGACCAGCCTCCGGGCACCCATTCCCAAGGGTGCCGCTTGACACCTGGGTTGCATTTTGTGTGGTATCGACCTGTTGGTGTTCTGAAAGGCGGGAAGTTGTCCGCTCGTATGCTCTGTTGTACCGTACGCTTTTGGTTGGCTGCATCTGGCTAATGTAGTTGTCTCTCGGCAACAGTAGAACTGTATTGTCGCACAGAGAGCACTCAATAAAGGTGAGCATTGAAATCACTGACATGGGCGTGCTTTCTCTGGGTAGCAGGTAACAGCTTCTGCTTTGCGGGTTGCTTCTCGTGCTTTGTGCTGGGTGGGGAGAATTGTGTATGCACACGCATACGTTCCCAACTTTGTGACCATGCTAGAAGTGACGTGAACAGGGAGCACAGATCAGTGGGAGAGGAAGTGTGTCTGGAGGCCAGAACTTGAGCGCTCAGTCTTCACTAGGTGCCTTACCACAAACAAGGCCTTAGGCTCTTACTTGATGCTTCTCATATCTGGCTTATTCCTAGGCCGGCGGGGGCGTAGCCCCCATGGCTCTCAGCCAGTCACGCCTTCAATCCTCCCGTTCCTCAGGAGTCCTGAAGGGCTCCGGCTGGAGCCGAGAGGGGCTGGCACGTTGGCTCGGTGAAGCTCGTGCCCTCCTGGTCCTTCTTTTCCTTCCTCCGTGCTCGAGTGGAGAGATCGGCACCCCCAACTTGCCGTTGGATGGCTCCTCTAGACCAGGTCTTTCTGGAGACGATTCCACTCTCTGGAACGGGTCACTGGGGCGGACCGAGCACCTGGTTTGTCAAGCGACGTCTTCCTTCTCACGGTCTCGCGGTAAGTACGCCGTCAAGTGCCTTTGCGCGAGAGATGGGGCAGAGGAGTCTGATCATATGGTTTTCGCTGTGGCATCCCCCATTCAGGATGTCCGGCGTGGCAAAACTGATGAGGCCGGGTGTGGACGTTGGGACAAGAGTTGAGGGTGTGGGAATGGTCTCTTGCAGGTGTGCCAGAAGCAGTGGGTAGTTGGAGCTGGTGACTGACTGGGGCACGTGGTCTTAGGGCAAGGGGTGCTATTCTGCTGGGGAAATTCAATCAATTGTGTTTATTTCAATGGTATTTAAGTGCTTACTCTGTGCCAGACACTGTACTAAACCCTGGGGTAAATACAAGCTAATCGGTTGGAAACAGTCCTTGTCCCACAGTCTTAATCCCCGCTTTACAGACGAAGTTAACTGAGGCACAGAGAATGACTTGTCCAAGGTCACGCAGCAATTAAGTGACTGATATTCACCCCACCCTCAGCACTTCTCTACATATCTGTAATTTTATTGTGCTTTCCTCTCTGGGTGAAGCTCCTTAAGAAAAGGGAACATGCCTAACAACTCTGTATTGTACACTGCCAAGTGCTTAGTACAGTAGTGTACACATAGTGAGCACTCAAATAACATTTGTGTCATGAGATGACTGTGGAAGAAGGCTTTCGGGGCTGGGATCTGGTCAGAGGTGTTTAGACAGGTGAGGTGCTGTTACCCTTTCTCAAGTGACATCCCTGCAAAAGACAGAGTGTGAGATGGAGAATTGTTCAGAAGTGTTTATTATCAATAGGCAGCTGTAAATGCGTACATCTGAAAAGGGAAGGGCCAAACACCTTAAATTTCAATAGGCATACATTTTGGAAAAAAAGTAAATGTTTTATTTTTTGTTTTCCGTTAAGCTAAAAATACACATAAAATAAATAACTTTGTTATATACAACATTTTCCCATTTGTACACTTGGCATACTTAAGGATGACATGGATTTTTTTTTTTTTTTTTTGCGCTACTTGTGGAAAGAATCTGAGGAAGTAAAAGTCATGGTTTCCGGAGGAGACTGATATTGACTTATTTGGTGTGTTTGGTTTTTTTGTTTTTTTTTTTTTAAAAAGGTTTGTAGCTGGCGGCCTGCCGATTTAAAATGAATCCATTCCTGTCCCTTTCCACAGTTAAGCACAAAGATGCTAGTGGATGTGAGGCCGTGACCCAGATGGTGAGACCACCTGGCCCCCGCCCTCCCCCTTGTGCCAGAGATGGTCACAGATCCCGGGCCTGCCTCCCTCCCCAAACTGGAGAAAGGGACATCATCACCAAAAGCCAGCATCACCCGAGGCCTTTATGCCCCCCCGACCGTATGCCTTGTGCCCTGATCATGGTGGGGGGGCATCATGGTGTCCCATCGGCTGGCTATTTAGGTTCTAGCTCAGCCTGCCTCCAAGTAGGCGGGGGTGTCGGGGCAGGTGCGGACCCCCATTCCCAACCGCCTTCTCACCTCTATTCTGTTGGACCCCCAATCTTTCCCTCTCTGTCCGTTCCCGTCCAGGGTGCAGTAGAGGAGACCCGGTTCGTTGCCTCTGAGGTGGTAACCGGGGCCCACCGTGGGCACACCCAACCATGCTTAAATGTTGACCCGCAGCATCCCCGATCCGAAGCCTGGGGGGCAGGGATGGTGGGGGAAGAGCCAGAAGCACTGAGCAGGGAGTAGAAATTTCTATTTGACCCATTGTGTGGTTAAAGGAGGTTCGGCTGCCCGGTGGACAGGTGACGGATAAACCCCCGGACCCGTGCGGTGCTGAGGAGGTCACATGATTGCCCGTCGCCCCCTCCGCTGGGATGCGGGGTGAGGTTTGAGGGCCCCGGGAGCTGCTCCACGTCGGGTTCCACTCACCGGTTGGGCCGACGGGTCGGCTTCGGTTGGTGGTCGATGACGGCTTTTCTGGCGGAGGAGGGATCGGCGAGGGTCTCCGGACGGAGGAGGCAGAAATGTATTCTAAGCAGTCGGCATTCTTTCTTTGATCTTTCAGAGGATGATGGCTTTTTCAAAATTCTGGTGCTTAAGAAATAATGTTTGCAGGATGCCCTGTTAAAACTCTTCTCGGGCGAAACCCGCCCGGCTTTCTAAAATGCATTTGAGCAGCCTGAGCCCTTTGGTGCTGGGGAAGATGGTGGAGGGGGTAGAGAGGGGTGGGAAGGTATCCCTAAGAATCAGCGTGGAGAGTCTCTTCCCAAGGCCCATTTTCAAGGGGGCTGATAGGTGGAGATGGAGGGGTGGGTCTGAAGCCAGACTCTGCCCTGTAGCTGCCCTGAAGTGGAAGAACTTGGTGCTCAGCCCTGGTACGTTGCCCTCGGTGGGTGCCGCCAAGGTACTCGACACTCCGTGAGCAGGTTTGGAGCAGGGTCTGGCTCGGGGTGGGGATGGAGAGGAGAAAGTTGGGTTTAGTGGGGTGGGGCGGGCAGGGGGTGACCTTCGCTTGGGATCCCAAGGCCCGGACCTCTTCACCACCGACCCTCCCGGGCCTCCTCCTTGTGGGGTCTGCGGGACCCCCCCGAGCGAGATGGGATGCGGACCCCGCCTGAGGCGGCTGAGCTCGTGGGAGAAGGGCTTGGTGGGGCTCAAGGAGCAAGACGGTGCGTGTCTGCCTGGATCACCTGGGCTCCGACTGCCATCGTGGAACCTGAGGAGAGGGATGGGACACAGCTTAATGGGAGAGTGAGACTAAATCACTTGCATCCTGTCCACCCCAGGGAAGTCTAGAGAGGCCTGTCCCATAGGTCAGGATCCCCCTGAGGCCGGTGGGGGGAAGAGGGGGACACCCAAGGCCCGGCAGAGGCCGAGAGGCCAGTTGTCTGACCCAGGGGCAGGTCTGGGGTTTTTATTTCCGGCCACTTGGGCACCCACAGCAGAACCTACCTGGAGCCTTCAGAGTCACCTGTGGGCAGCGGTCAAGGTGCTCGTTAAACACCGCCACGTCTAATGTGTGTGACTTTCTAGTGGCTGCGCTCCGAATAGGGTAATGATAGGTGTCAGAGAGAGCAGATGGTACAAAGAACTGCTCAAGCCCTCATACCCTGTGGCACTCAGCCCAGCATCTGGCCTGCTTTCTCCATGGAAGAATGGCCAACTGTCCAGATGTAACGCTTGTGGGGAAAACAAAAAACTTAGGAGCTAGAATATTTTTTAAGAGCAACAGAGTTGCAGATATTCTGCTCTGCATTAAGCAAAAGTATGCTTTAGTACAGTGCTCTGTACACACTAAAAGCGCTCAATAAATATGACTGACTTTTGCTTCTGACCAGAGTAGAAAAAGCTCACAGTTTTATTTTTTAAAAAAAGGAAAGGGGGGAGTTGCAGCCTACTTCACTGAGGGGTTCTTTTGCCCCCTCTCCCCACAGGTGGACCTAAACTCCAGCCAGGGAAAGGAGGAGAAACCCTGCTAGCTGTGTCAGGCATATTTTCTCCTCTCCCTTTGACTGACTCTGCTAGCCATGTGAAAACATTGCTTTCCCTGCTGTAAAACTGCAAACAAGGCTGTACCCTATTGGCCCTTGCCAGGGACCTCCTTGGACTTTGAACCCTTTCTGCAAGATAGAAACATCTTTTGGGGGATTGATCCTATTGTTGCTCTGTTCCCGGCAGAGCTAATTTCTCTCCCAAAGGACAGGGGGCTCAGCTAGCACTGCCCTTGAGAAAATGGGGGAATTATGAAACTGATGGCCTCCTGGCCTGGAAAATTCTTCCCAGATCTCCTGTGGATAAGGGACTTTAGAAAAGGGTCTGATCCCTTCATCTAGCACAGATGAAGGGTAGGTTGAGGGGACGAGTGTTTTTTGGCCAAAGGCCTTGTGAAAAAATATTTGCTCCTGGGGCTTTGAAATGTTCCCGTATTTTAATGATTGGTCAGAGATGTCCATTTGGGGGAAGGGTGGGTTATGATTCAATTCTACTGCTTCTTGGTGGTGGATAATAAAATATTATCAAGTAATTCTACTTGTCTTCTTTTGAGAGTGCAGAGCTCCCAACTCTGCCATCATTCTTCATAGGCTGAAGTGACTTAGAAAGAGTTGGTATAAGGTCAGAATTTGAAGCATTTATTCAATCAAGTAGTCAGCTGCTCAAGCTGGGGGGTGGGGGGGCTATGGGATAGCTATATTTTCCCACCTCTTCCACTGGCCCCTAGGGCTGAAGGGGGGGTGTAAGTGCCCCTGCCCCATCTTTGGTTTTGGGGGGATAATTTGTCCAGCCAAGACCTTCCTGAACATAGGGCTTCACCTTGGACCAATGGAAACTGATGATAATTAAATCATAAGGCAATGATCAGAACTTCATGGGGTTCCCAGGGGGAGGTGGAACTGTGGGAGCTGACAATGAATAGGAAACCCCCTCTTTCCCACCGCCCCCACCACCCTCAATCTGAGCCCCGTCACTGCTAAAGGGAGCCAAATGTGCCAAGTCCTGCCACCTTAGGCTGCTACCATCCCTGACCATGCTTCCTCTAACAGGGCGGGGTCACAGGAGATGGGCACCAAGAGCGAGCACCGTAGAGGGCAGGGGGTTCTTCCTCCATATGGGAGTCCCCTAAAAAGTGACCCCCTGTGATGTTGGGGGGAGGGGAGGTGCATCTTAAATCAGAAGTGATTAACGGAGGCACAGATACCAGGCTGAGTGGACCTGCAAATTGTCCTCGGCCTCTCGAGCCACTGCCTTCTGCTCGTGAAATCAGTGCTTTGCACATAGTAAGCACTTAAATGCCATCATCATTATCATTATTAAATCTATAGAGAGCAACCCGACGCCCCCGTGCAGACCGAAGCGGAGGCTGCCCCAGCGTGGGGTGTAGGGAGGCCGGTTGTACCTGGGCATCGTGGGCTGGCCCCTGGCGGGAAGGGCCCCGTCGTTCGGCTGGTTTCCGGGGCCGGATCGGGAAGCGTGAGGCACGTGCTTTTGCCGGACACCGGGAGCTGCCGGACGCGTCATCCTAGGCCTTGTCCCAGAGCAGTCCTGGGGGCTTGAGAAATCGGGGTGTGGCTGGGCTAATGGTGAAGCAGGGGAAAGTGAGGGGAGGATGCCTGGGTGTCTGTGAGGGAGTCCACGAGGGTGGCGAAGTGGATGAATGGTTTAAAACCCCAGCCGGGCCGGGCGTGGGCCAGCCCGTCGACGACAGGAAGCCCCCAGACAGATTCGGCATCTGCAGGATGGCAAAAGGTGAATCAGACAGACCGAAAGAGGCGAAGGCAGCTCTGAGACCCAGGGCGGGGAAGGTGAGGTGGTGGGGAGGGGGCGAAGAGGGGGCGGCCGGGGACTCCCGCCCCGCCCCGGCTCAGAGCCGAGTGGTGACGTGGTCTTCCTGCCCCTCCTTCCACTGGTTCATCAGCAAGTCACAGGCCTCTCCCCAGGAGTCAAACACGTCCTCCGTGGAGTCGAGGAGCCTGGAGTTGGAGTTGCAGATGCCGGAGGCGCGACGGAGAGAGCCGCGGCCCAGGGGCCGGGCGGGGCCCGTCAACCTCGCGTCCACCTCACTGAGGTGAGATTCGCTCCCGGAGCCATCCTCGCCCCTCTCCCCGTCGGAGCACCCGAGGTCCCGCCACATGAAGTGGGGCTGGACCACCCCGTCGGAGATGGCGTAGACGGAGGCCGGGCCGGAGGCCGGGCCGGGCTCCGGGAGGTGGCCGTTCATTTTGGAGAAGAGGAGGCCGAGCCTCTGGAAAGACTCCTTCTTGGACCCCGACAGTCTCTGCAGGCGGTTGCCGTTGCGGACGAAGGAGCGCTTGCTCAGCCCGTTGCTCCCGGGCCTCTCCTCCGGCCCCGGCCCCGCCCCCGCGGCGGCCGCCATCGCGTCCATCCCCGTCACGGTTTGGATCAGGGCCGACACGTGGAAGTCCTGCTTTTTGCGGGCGAGGTCGAAGGAGACGCTCTTGGCCTTGGGGCGGTCGCGCTGGCGGCCGCGGGGCTCTTCGCCGGCGTCGTCCCGCTGGGAGAGGTCGGAGCTGCTGCCGGCCGAGCAGCTCCGCCGCGGGGGCTTGCAGCGGTTGCCCAGCAGGTCGAGCACTTCGTAGCGGAAGCTCGAGATGTCCTGCTTCAGTTCCTGGTGCCACGGCCGGGCAGACGATGGGACAGACGGACACAGAGAGATATGGGTTAGGGCGCTGGGCGGCAGTCGGGAAACGCAACCGACTTCCAACACCCACCCCCCACCTGGTGCCACACGGGATCCGGGAAGGGGATCGGCGAATACCGGCCAATGCCTGGGTCATTGGAGGGCTTGAAGCCGGGCGCTATTGAACCGACAGGGGTTTACCTTAAAATTCTCCTCCGTCAGCCCCTCGTTCGTCTTGGTGTTCCGTATCATGGCGGCCACGTATCTCTTCACTAGATTCCTGATGACTTCCTGAAACAGAAGATGCCACCCATCAATCTATCGGCTTTATTGAGCGCTTCCTGTGTGCAGAGCACTCCACCGAGCGCTTGGGAGGGTCCAGTACAGCAGAATTGATAGGCGTGATAGCAGCTTACAGTCTACAGCAGGAGACAGACATTCATATAAATACATAAATTAAGGAAATGTCCACAAGTGCTGTGGGTCTGAGAGTGGGGCAGATACCAAATTCAATCATCAATTCAATCGTACTTACTGAGGACTTACTGTATGTAGAATACCTAGAATCACCTATTGGATAGAAAGAGGGAGGACGCCCCAGGCCAGAGGCAGGGGCATGGGCAAATGGCTGGCAGCGGCAAGATGGATGAGTTTGAGGAGTAGTGAGCAAGCTGGTGTTAGAGGAGCAGAATGTGTGGCTCTGGGTTGTAGTAGGAAATGAGTAAGGACAGGTAGGAGTGTTTAAGGTGACTGCTTTAAAGCCGACGGTAAGGAGTTTCTGTTTGATGCAGAGATGGATGGGCAGCCAAATGTGGAGGTTCTTGAGGAGTGCGGAGACAGAGCCCGAAAGGTTGCTTAGAAGAATGATGTGGGCAGCAGAGGGAAGCGTGGACTGGAGTGGGGAGAGACAGGAGGCCGTGGGGGCATTCAGTGAGGAGGCTGATGCAGTAGTCAAGGCGGGCTAGGATAAGAGCTTGGATCAGCACACTAGCAGTTTGGATGGAGAGGAAAGGGTGGATTTCAGCAAAGCTGTGAAGGAAAAACTGACAGGATTTGGTGACAGATTGAATATGTGGGTTGAATGAGAGAGATGAGTAGAGGTTATGGGTCTCTGAGACAATGGAGAATAGTGGTGCTGTCTACAGCGATGCAGTTGGTCTCCTTCTGGTGACTCCCCCCAAAACAGAGATCCTCTGGGGAACCAGACACTTTCGTGGCGATTTCAGTGGTTTCTGAACCTGAGAATGCATGTGGTCAGGCGGGTGGGCCCAAGAGAGCCCTTTCACTCTCAAGGAATTTTCTCCGTGACCACACAGGCTGTGTGGTCACAGACCTTCTAGCCTCCTGCGTCTGGCCAGGAATCTATCCAAGTCATTCTGGGCAGATCAGAAGGGCACAAATTTTGCTGGGCTCCCATTCTGTGTGTGCGCAGCATGGTGCAGTGGATACAGCATGCATCTAGGAGTCAGAAGGTCATGGGTTCTAATGCTGGCTCCACCACTTGTCTACTGTATGGCTTCAAGCAAGTCGCTTCACTTCTCTGGGCCTCAGTTCCCTCATTGGTAAAATGGGCATTGAGACTGTGAGTCCTAGGTGGGGCAGAGACTGTGTCCAAACTGATTAACTTGCATCCGCCCTAGCACTTAGTACTGGGCCGGGCACATAGTAAATGCTTAACAAATACCACAGTTGTTATTACTGTGTGTGGTGGAAGTAATAATAATGTTGGTATTTGTTAAGCGCTTACTATGTGCCGAGCACTGTTCTAAGCGCTGGGGTAGACATAGGGGAATCAGGTTGTCCCACGTGGGGCTCACAGTCTTAATCCCCATTTTAATAATAATAATAATAATGTTGGCATTTGTTAAGCGCTTACTATGTGCCGAGCACTGTTCTAAGCGCTGGGGTAGACACAGGGGAATCGGGTTGTCCCACATGGGGCTCACAGTCTTAATCCCCATTTTACAGATGAGGTAACTGAGGCACCGAGAAGTGAAGTGACTTGCCCACAGTCTCACAGCCGACAAGTGGCAGAGCTGGGATTCGAACTCATGAGCCCTGACTCCAAAGCCCGTGCTCTTTCCACTGAGCCACGCTGCTTCTCCAGAATAATGTTGGTATTTGTTAAGCGCTTACTATGTGCAGAGCACTGTTCTAAGCGCTGGGGTAGACACAGGGGAATCAGGTTGTCCCACGTGGGGCTCGCAGTCTTAATCCCCATTTTACAGATGAGGGAACTGAGGCACAGAGAAGTTAAGTGACTTGCCCACAGTCACACAGCTGACAAGTGGCAGAGCTGGGATTCGAACTCATGAGCCCTGACTCCAAAGCCCATGCTCTTTCCACTGCGCCACGCTGCTTCTCTGGGGAGGGGTCCCTCACAACCTTCCCACTAGGAAATGATTTTGGTCTCTGGGCAGAACGGTCAACTTTTTGGGAAAAGGGGAAGGTGGGGAAAGACGGTGACCTGGACTCAACTGCTTCAATAACCCACCAGCCCCCATCCCTCTAGCCCCTCGAGGTGTTTGACTTCTGGCCGTACTCCGAGCCAGCGCGCGCAACTCGATGTCCTATCTCTTGCTACGGCCGGCCGTGCTTGGAAACCTTTTATGGGTGGAGAACTCACTCCTCTGGGGCACTTTCACAAGGCCCACTGTGGTGCCCTTGGAAGACTGGAGATAAATACCCTCACTCTCACTCAATTACATTAACAGGCAGGGGCTCTCTTCCCGCCTAAGGCCAAATGGCCCCTAGGGCACCCAAGGGCCAAAACCTCAACTCAGGCAACACCCTGACTTTTTCTCAGGCAGTCAGGGCTGGGGATGATATAGGAATCATTGTTTCTTCGACGTCTCCTGGCTGCCAGGCACCTAGCCCAGGTCTCTGTGGCAGAGGCGAGGCCCGAGGTGTGGGGAGATCCTTCGCCGGGGCGGGGGGCTTGCTAAACCTGAGTTGTCCCGGCTGAGGAGAAGAATGGATTTGCCTGGCTGCCTCGGGGGCTGGTTTTGGAGTCAGAAGGTTCTAATCTTGGCTCCACCACTTGTCTGCTGTGTGAATTTGGTCACGTTACTTCACTTCTCTGGACCTCAGTTACCTCATCTGTAAAATGGGGATTGAGATTGTGAGGCCAATAGGCACAAGGGACTGTGTCCAACCCGATTTGCTTGGATCCTTCCCAGCGCCTTAATACAGTGCCTGGCACATAGTAAACACTTAACCAATACCAAAATAATAATAATTATTATGACAATTAGTGAAGGGCATCAGGGCAATGGTGGGGTGTTCCTGACCGGAGGTCTGGGCCAGATGGGGCCATGGTCCGTCTCGGGTTGGGTACGAGGACGTTTACGTGAGCTGGGGAAGTTTGCCTAACTTGTGGATAGGAAGCCATTTGGGGTTTTGTGCCCCCAAATACCTCTGATGCCCAAAAGCAAATGGGAGAACAGACACCTGCATGTTCCTGAATTTAATCCTTCTGTCCCAAGGAGCAAAACCAGCTCACCCAGCTAGAGCTCTTCTGGCTAATGAAAGAGGGGTCGCACTCACCATTCACACAGCTTTCACCCCTCTTTTTTCGGCCCGCAAGAGTCTTCCTTGATCTACGCTGAGAAAATCCACCGCATCCCCAAGTCCGGGACCAACCGGGACCCCCCGAGAGGCTCCCGCCCCTGCCAGGGTGGGGACGGCTGGGGAGAGACAGACTCCCGGCTGGGCGATATGGAGCCTGGTTTAACCGGGGGGAACTTGGGGCCTGGGCGCTCACCTGGTAATGCTGATTCTGAATCAGGTTGTCAGCGTGGCGTTCCTGCAGGAAGAAACAAATGCAGGGGTTATGCTGGCACCACACCTCCATGGGGTATGGGAGGGTGGAGGGGAGACGGTGGCACGTGGCGGGCAGTAGTGGATGCCAGCAAGGTCACGGCCTCAGGTTGGGGACCGCTGACCCTCAGGAACAGGGAGGGTGGGTTGAGAGGAGGGGGCAAAAAGCTTTCTGTGGGGGCTTGGACCCCTCCAAGACACGGGCCGCGGGGGAGGAATCCCACCGTGCCTCCGCTGGGAGCTCGGGCACCAGGAGTCGCATCCGCCCAGCCGCCGTCGCCCGTCGGGCACGTCCAACCACGCAATGGCCGCAGCCGGACATCCCCGAGGTGCCCGCGGATGCCCGGCCTCCCCTCCCCGCCGGAAGAAGCTTACTGTGAAGGTCTTCAGGTTCTCGTGCCTCTTCTGCTCATCGTCAGCGTCCGCGTCGGGATAGAGGCGGGCGTGGGCCCACTTGCACAGGTACCAGAACGACTTGGGGCTGGGGACGATGTTGAAAGGGGGCGGCAGGGTGCCCCCCTCGTCGAAGTAACTCATCCACAGCTTCGTCCGTGCAAACTTCCACTCGATGTCGGCATGGTCCTGAGGGAGGCAGATGCTCTGGGGTTTGGGGCGGAGGGCGGCAAGGCGACTGGTAGGGGGCCGTCGGAGGGATCGTCTGGATTCGGGGGCCCAGTAGTGCCTGCCTTCGGGGTGTGTGTGTGTGGTGGGGGGATTCAGAGAGGGACAGACCTTGCCCATTTCACCTGGTAGACAGTTTTTATTTTTGATGCTCTCGCCTCTATCTGGGCCTTCCTCCCCCTTCATGACAATCTCAAACCACCCCTGCCACTCCTGCTCAACTTTTTATGGTATTTGTTAAGCACTTACTATGCGCCTGGCACTGTACTAAGCGCTGGAGTAGATACAAAGTAATCAGGTTGGAGACGGTGCGAGTGCCACATGGGGCTCAGTCTTCATCCCCATTTTACAGATTAGGCAACGGAGGCCTGGAGAAGTTAAGTGGTTGCCCAAGGTCACACAGCAGGCAAGTGGCAGCGCCAGGATTAGAATCCAGGTCCTCTGACACCCGGGTCTCTGCTCTTTCCACTAGGCCTTGTTGCTTCTCAATCCCTTCTGAAATCCCATCTAATCCAGGAAAGCCTTTCAATCAATGCATCCATCAACATGGTATCCACTGAGTGCTCGCTGTGTGCAAACAAGTGTACTGAGCGCTTGGGAGACTACAGGGCAATAGGGTTGCCCTGATCCCTGGTCTCAAGCATTTACAGTCTGATCGGTCACACCTCCCTGCTCTATTTCCCCCATTGCCGCCACTTAATAATAATGATAATAATAAGAATGATAGCATTATTCAGTGCCTAGTATGTTCTAGGCACTGTTCTAAGCTCTGGGGTGGGTACAAGCAGATAGGGTTGGACACAGTCCCTGTCCCACATGGGATCACAGTCTTAATCCCCATTTTACACATGAGTGAACTCAGGCCTAGGGAAGTATTGATTCATGCTTTATCTGCTAGCATACACGTCCCTCACATGCTCACACTCGTGCATGCCGCCTCACAATCACACACACACCAACCCCCAACCGCCCCCCAAAAACCTCCTCACACTCTCAGCTCCGGGCCAGGTGTGACGGGAAGTTGAGAAGATGGGGCAGTTGCTGAGATCTCAGACCACCGGCCCTCTCTCTATCCTGGCCTTGTCTGTGTTCACAACCCTTAGACACTAGATATTTTCCTTATCACTGCTTTCTTCCTTTGGAAATGTCCAGTTCCTGCTGGCCTTGAGGTAGGGCCCACTCCTCTGTGACAGCTCCACAGTATCCGGAGAGGGCTACCCAAGGGCCTCTCCTTCCCCACAGTCCTCCCCTGCATGTGCGTCACAGTCAGTACGCCCAGCTGTGTCGGTGGGGTTCGTCGGCGGGTTTCTTTGAGAAGCAGCGTGGCTTAGTGGAAAGGGCACAAGCTTGGGAATCAGAGGTCGTGGGTTCTAATCCCGGCATTGCCACTTATCAGCTGTGCGACTTTGGGCAAATCATTGAACTTCATTGTGCCTCAGTTACCTCATCTGGAAAATGGGGTTTGACAGTGAGCCCCACGTGGGGACAACCTGATTACCTTGTATCTACCCCAGAGCTTAGAACAGTGCTTGGCACATAATAAGCGCTTAACAAATACCATCATCATTATTATTATTATTCCCCAGAGTTTCTGCCCCCTTCGTGGCCATGGCACAGCCATCTTCTTCCTCCTCCACCCTCACACCTTCCTCAGGCCCAGGGCTGGTCCCTGCCCTCTGGGTACTCTCTCTATGTCTGAGGACTTGGGGGAGCCTAAGAGTTGATCCTCCTCCTCAGCCCTGGTATTACCATCTTTGCCCTCTCTACTAGGCCTTCAGGCAGGGGGTGGAAAGGGCAACAGGGCCGGGCACCAGGGAAGGAAGTCCTGGTCAGATGTTTTAGATTTGGGGGATTTAAGGAAATGGGTGCTGAAAGCTTTGTTTGATTGGTCCTGTTGCTTAACTTTTTTTAAACAATATTTTTTAAGCAGTTACTATTTCAAGGTAATCAGGTTGGCACAGTCCCTGTCCCACATGGGACTCAGAGTCTTAATCCCCATTTTAGGGATGAAGGAACTGAGGCATTGAGAAGTGAGGTGACCTGCCCGAGGTCCCACAGCCGACAAGTGGAGGAACCGGAATTAGAACCCAGGTCATTCTGACCCCCAGGCCCGTGCTCTATCTTCTGCTACTGACATCTGGGTGCCCCCAAGGCCTGATAAAGTCCCTGGTTCCCAGGGCACTGGGTGGAGCTCCTAAGGGATAGAGGACCTGTGAGGTCCTGGATAATGTTACTAGAAGGTGGGGCTGGGGTCAGGAGATGCCTGCTACTGCCCCCCTCCAGCTTCTCCCAGAGCAGCATGGCGGTGTGGCTAGAACACAGGCCTGGGAGTCAGAAGGTCATGGGTTCTAATCCCGGCTCTGCCACCTGTCTATTATGTAGCTTTGGGCGAGTCACTTCACTTCTCTGTGCCTCAGTTCCCTCATCTGTAAAATGGGGATTGAGACGGCGCGCCCCATGCGGGACAGGGACTGTGTCCAACCCCATTTGCTTGTAGCCATCCCAGTGTCTGGCACATAGTAAGCACTTGAACGAATACCACAGCTATTATTAGTAAGAGTGCAATGAGGGCAGTCAATCATCAATCAATCAATGGAATTTACCAAGTGCTTACTGTGTCCAGAACAGTGTACTAAGCTCTCGGGAGAGGACTTTGCAACAGCGTGGCTGGGCACAATCCTTCCCCAAGAAGAGCAGCTTCCCTCTCAGACCTCAGGGTAGATGCCCAATGGCCCCCGAGAAAGCCACCAATCAGGAAAAGCAGCCCCTCAAGGCCAACCCAAAGCCCCTTAAACCAAAGAGATCATCCCAAGCATATATGGGCTTTCAGCCAGAGTCCTACCTGATGGGGGTAAATTCACACAAAATAGGGATCTCCTTGTGGGCAGGGAACATGCCTACCAACTCAATCAATCAGTAGTGTTTATTGAGTGCGTACTGTGTGCAGGGCACTGTGTTAAGCACTTGAGAGAATACAATATTGTAGAGTTTTCTTTTTGAATGGCATTTGTTAAGCACTTATGTGCCAGGCACTGTTCTAAGCACTGGGATAGGTAGAATTTAATCAGGTTGGACACAATCCCTGCCCAACATGGGGCTCACAGTTTTAATCGCTATTTTACAGATGAGGTAACTGAGGCACAGACAAGTGACGTGTTTTGCCCGAGGTCAAACTGCAGACAGGTGGACAAGCTGGCATGAGAAGCCGTGTCTTTCTGACTCCCAGGCCTGTGCTCTTTCTAGGCCATGCTGCTTCCTCAACATGGTTGGCAGACATATCCCCTGCCCACAAGGAGACTACGGTTTTACAGGAATGTACACTTGATTGGACTGGACTCTCCCAATCCCAGTACATTGCTCTGCACAGAGTCAGTGCTCAAGAATAATAACAATAATAATGTTGGTATTTGTTAAGTGCTTACTATGTGCAGAGCACTGTTCTAAGCGCTGGGGTAGATACAGGGTAATCAGGTTGTCCCACGTGAGGCTCCCAGTCTTCATCCCCATTTTACAGATGAGGTAACTGAGGCACAGAGAAGTTAAGTGACTTGCCCACAGTCACACAGCTGACAAGGGGCAGAGCTGGGATAAGAACCCAGCACCTCTGATTCTCAAGCCCAGGATCTTTCCACTGAGCCACTGATTGATGGGCTGATTGCTTGATGGATCTGGAGTGGGTCTTCTTGAACAAGAAACAGCCAGAGGGCACCCTTTCCTAGAACAATACCGTTCTCTTTTCCCCAGGCTCCCTTCGGCAGCTGGGGCCGTTTGTTTTTCTTTGCTTGCTTTTATGGTATTTGTTAAGCACTTACATTGTGCCAAGCACTGCATTAAGCACGAGGGTAGATACCAGCAAACCAGTTGGACAGAGTCCCTGTCCCAGGAAGAGCTCGCAGACTCAATCTCCACTTTACAGATGAGTCGATGGAGGCAAAGAGAGTGAAGTGAGTTGTCCAAGTCACACAGCAGGCAAGTGGTGGAGCTGGGATTCGAACCCATCACCTTCTGACTCCCAAGCCTGGGCTCTCTGCACAATTCCATGCTGTTCCTGCAGACCAAGTCCCTGCCCCACATGGAGTCTGCAGCCTAAGTAGGAGGGAGAAGAGGTATTGTATCCCCATTTTACAGAGAGGGAAACCGAGGCCCACCGAAGAGAGGCATCTTGCCAAAGGTCACACAGCAGAGGCAGTTCTCCGTGCCTGCTGTCGATGAAGTGGAAAGTGACAGATTCGATCCCTCTCACCCTCCCTCCTGTCTAAAACTGAACTTCTCATCCTCTCTCCATATCCCCTTCCATACGTGGCTCGGTGGAAAGAGCCTGGGCTTCGGAGTCAGAGGTCATAGGTTCGACTCCCGGCTCTGCCACTCGTCAGCTGTGTGACTGTGGGCAAGTCACTTAACTTCTCTGTGCCTCAGTTACCTCATCTGTAAAATGGGGATTAACTGTGAGCCTCACGTAGGACGACCTGATTACCCTGTATCTCCCCCAGCGTGTAGAACAGTGCTCTGCACATAGTAAGCGCTTAACATACCAACATTATTATCCCCTTCCACCTTCTAACTATCCCATCTCTGTCGCAAATGCCACTATACTCTCCATCCCAGAATTCCCCAAGTCATCCGGGCATCCTCAGTGCCTTTCAGCCCTTCCAATCCACCTGTTGTTAAATCTATCCTGTCGGTCTTCTTCCTCCACAGAAGGTCCTGCATATTCGCTCCACTCTCTCCACCCAAACAGTTTCGACCCTGGTCGCCACCCTTGATTGGGTTACCGGATCCTCCTCCTCACCCTCTTGTTCTCCGTCCTACAACTTTACGGGGGAGACAGACGAAGGGTCGGCAGCCAGACAGCAAGATTGAGGTACGGTGACCGGGTTGGTGTCGGCAGGGCCAAGTGTGTGGTCTGGGTTGTGGTGGGAGATGAGTGAGGATAGGTAAATTGGGGTGAGCCACCTGCGAGCCTTAAAGCCGACAGTCAGGAGTTTCTGATGGATGCTGAGATGGTCGGTTAACCATTGGAGGTTTCTGAGGAGCGGGGAGACGTGGACTCAATCGTTTTTGTACAAAAAAGGATTCAGGCAGCAGAGCGAAGGATGGATTGGAGTGGGGAGAGACCGGAGGCAGGGAGGTCAGGGAGGAGGCTGGTGCAGGGGCTGAGGCAGGAGAGGGTAAGTGCTTGGACCAGTGGAGTGGTGATTTGGATGGAGAAGAAGGGGCGGATTCTAGAGATGTCACGAAGGTAGAATCCGTGAGATTTGTCCACATGAGGCGAGGATAATGCCAAGATGGATTTGGGAGAGAGGGAGGAGGGTGAAATCAAAGCTGGACTCCAAGGACTGGTGGACCTAGCTCCCAGTAGGCTGTCAGTCTGGGTGGACCCGTGACACCTCAGAGGCTCACCTCAGGGGGTGGGGAGGGGTCCTCTAGCCTGCCCCTGGAGCTTTGAGGTATAGCTCCCTGAGAGCTCCCTCTCCAATAATAATAACAATAATGATGGTGCCAAGCACTGTTCTGAGTACTGAGATAGATACGAGGTAATCAAGTTGTCCCATGTGGGGCTCACAGTCTTCATCCCCGTTTTACAGATGAGGGAACTGAGGCACAGAGAAGTCAAGTGACTTGCCCTAAGTCACACAGCTGATAAGTGGTGGAGCAGGGATTAGAACCCAGGACCTCTGACTCCCAAGCCCGTGCTCCTTCCACTAAACCACACTGTTTTTCTAAACTGTAAACTGCTCGTGTGCAGGGATCGTGTCTGCCTACTCTACCGTCCCCCCAGCCACTTAGTAGAGCGCTCGGCACACAGTAAGCGCTCAATAAATACCAACGATCGATCTTGTGAAGCATACGTCCTCTGGGCTGGCGTGGGGGCTGGGAATTGTTGGGTCTCACGGGGAAAGGTGTTTGCATCAGAGAGCTGGCAGGGGTGGGAGGTGTCTGGGATAAGCTGCAGACTGATTTTCACAGGTTTCCCTTTCCGTGTGGTGCACGTTCATCCTCTGTTTGCTTTCGGAGGGAAACGCAGTAATCCCCGTAATCAGATTCCCGACAATGGTTTGGCAACGGGAAAAGAAAGCACTAGTCGAGATGAGAAAAATCAGTAATCAAGTTGCCTGAGGGTGATCCCATTATTATGGTAAGCAGCTTGGCCTAGTGGAGAGCATAGAGCCCTAGGAGGCAGAGGACCTGGGTTCTCAACTTGGCTCTGCCACATGTCTGCCATCTGATCTTGGGCAAGTCACTTTCCTTTGCTGGGCCTCAGTTCCTCTGTCTGCAAAATGGGGATTCAATACCTGTTCTTCCTCCTTCTTAGCCCCTGAGGCCCATGTGGGCCCTGATGATTTTGTATCTATCCCAGCACTTAGTTCAGAGTTTGACACATGTAAGGGCTGACCAAGCACCACAGTTGTTGTTATTTTCATTAAAGCCTGTGAAGGCTTGGCCTCAGAACCCTGAAATTCCTACAGTTTAAAGCTAAGAAACTCTTTAGGCCGGGTAAGGGTTGCACAGCTCCATGGCCTTCTCTGATCTCTCCCAGATCCCACCAGTATAAGCCCTGCTTATATGCCTACTAGACCATTATCTTGGCATCCTCGCTGGCCTCCCAGCCTCCAGCCTCTCCCCACTCCAATCTCCACTCCATGCTGCTTCATGGATCGTTGTTGTTACTATTATTATTGTACGTAAGTGCTTACTATGTGCCAAGCACTGTTCTAAGCTCTGGGGTAGATATGAGTAAGTCGGGTTGAACCCAATCCCTGTCCCCCATGGGGCTCGCAGTCTTAGAGAAGCAGCATGGCCCTATGTGTCAAATTAGCTTGTTATCGATCCCAGTGCTTAGAACGGTTCTCGACACATAGTAAGCGCTTAAATACCATTTGAAAAATAGATATATATCTCAATGTGCATGACCAGTCTCCCAACTAGACCACTGGACCACATTCTTCTCGTGCAGTGTCCTGCACGTGGTCAGGGCACCCGGAAGGCCATAGCTGGCTCTACAGTTCATTCTTTGGAAGGCAGATTGTACACTCCCCGGGTGTAGGGATAGTGGATATTGAGAAGCAGTGTGGCTCAGTGGAAAGAGCATGGGCTTTGGAGTCAGAGGTCATGGGTTCAAATCCCGGCTCAGCCATTTGTCAGCTGTGTGACTTTGGGCAAGTCACTTAACTTCTCGGTGCCTCAGTTCCTCAGTTACCTCATCTGTAAAATGGGGATTAAGACTGTGAGCCCCACGTGGGACAACCTGATTCCCTTGTGTCTACCCCAGCGCTTAGAACAGTGCTCGGCACATAGTAAGCGCTTAACAAATACCAACATTATTACTCTCCCCATAGCTCCGTACATTAGGTGCTCAACACATGCTGTTGATTGCTAACTACTGCATCCAGATAGCATGATCCAGAGTTGAAATTTTACCAACACCACTCCCTCCTGAGAAAGAGGATTCCACTCTTGGATTCTGGGGGTGGGGAAATTCAGCCGTAAAATGCGAGCAGCCCATAGGACACAACAGAATAGACTGAAACTGCCAAATTCCCTGCTTCTCCCACGACATCTCTGTTCTCAGTGGCATTTGCCGGAGTACATAGGAGCCAAAAAAATAATGGTTGTCTTCTAGCATCACCAACATCTCTGGAGAAGTAGCACAGCCTAATGGGAAGATCCCGGGCCTCGGAGTCAGTGGGCCTGGGTTCTAATCCCGGCCCTGCCTCTTACCTTGTGTGACCTTGGCAAATCACTTCACTTTTCTATGCCTCAGTTTCTGCCTCTGCAAAATGCGGATTCAATCCTTGTTTTCCCTCCTATGATCTGGATTCTATCCCAATGCTCAACAAATATCACAATTATTATTATTATCATTCTCTCTACTCCAGTAATAGCCCTACCATGAGTTCAGTCACCTGGAAATAAGGACTGGGAATGAGGACCAGAAACAATGGCATTTGTTGAAGCACTTACTATGTGCCAAACACTGTTCATTCATTCAATAGTATTTATTGAGCGCTTACTATGTGCAGAGCACTGTACTAAGCACTTGGGATGAACAAGTCGGCAACAGATAGAGACAGTCCCTGCCGTTTGACGGGCTTACAGTCTAATCGGGGGAGACGGACAGACGAGAACGATGGCACTAAACAGCGTCAAGGGGAAGAACATCTCGTAAAAACAATGGCAACTAAATAGAATCAAGGCGATGTACAATTCATTAACAAAATAAATAGGGTAACGAAAATATATACAGTTGAGCGGACGAGTACAGTGCTGTGGGGATGGGAAGGGAGAGGTGGAGGAGCAGAGGGAAAAGGGGAAAATGAGGCTTTAGCTGCGGAGAGGTAAAGGGGGATGGCAGAGGGAGTAGAGGGGGAAGAGGAGCTCAGTCTGGGAACGCCTCTTGGAGGAGGTGATTTTTAAGTAAGGTTTTGAAGAGGGAAAGAGAATCAGTTTGGCGGAGGTGAGGAGGGAGGGCGTTCCAGGACCGCGGGAGGACGTGACCCGGGGGTCGACGGCGGGATAGGCGAGACCGAGGGACGGTGAGGAGGTGGGCGGCAGAGGAGCGGAGCGTGTTCTAAGTTCTGTTCTAAGTGCTAGGGGAGATACGAGGTAATCAGGTTGTCCCACGTGGAGCTCACAGTCTTCATTCCCATTTTATAGATGAGGTGAGGCACAGAGAAGTTAAGTGACTCGCCCAAAGTCACATAGCTGACAAGGGACGGAGCCAGGATTAGAACCCATGACCTCTGACTCCCAAACCCGTGCTCTTTCCATTGAGGTACGCTGCTTCTCAAGGTGGGGGTGGAGGGAAAGTGCTGAGATGATCTTCAAGGTTCTTGATTCAAGCTAGTTGGGAGGAGGGGGCCCACGATCCCTGCAAAGTCTCCTCCCACACCTCCCTATGTTGAATCCCCACTTCTAGCCATCTCACCACATACACGGCCCGAGAAACTCCCTTTCACTCTTCTATTATTAAACCACTTTAGAACAATCCATCAATCAATCAGTTTATATTAGCACAGTGCTCGGCCCACAGTACGCGCTCAATAAATACAACAGAGTTGACAGACACATCTCCCCCACAATGAGCTTTCAGTCTAGAGGGAAGAGGAGGGAATCCCGTGGTCTCCTCGGATAAGCCGTTTCATGCCTACCTACAGTCGTGCCTCCCGCTAATTGAGATTATCGTGGAAATTAAATGACAGTCTCTAACCACCCGGGCTTCCACGCCTCTGAAAACCGTTACAGCGAACCTCTCTTTACCAGACTACTTGGTAACAAAAGCCTTCAGTGGCCTCCCTAACTCACTGCACGTTTCCCTCACTATCCGCAGTCGTTTGGCTATTTCAAGTCCTGGCCCCTGACAGGGAAATGTTAAAATCAAAGGCTTGTGGGAGAAATGGGGTTAAGGCTCCTCATCTTTCTGCACTCTGGTTCCAGTCCCAAAGATTGGTTTCCTTCATTAAATATGCCCACCTGCTGCACCAGGCCTGATAAATGAAAAGAACCAAGGAACACATTGTGGGGAAAATCATTTTCCTTCCCTTTAGTAGCGCTCATTTGCTACAGGAGAACCGATCACTCAAAAAAAAAAAGGTAGTGAGTCCTCCACTAAGTTAATTTTCCCTGTCGTCTTCAAAAATCGATCCATCGCTTTTCCACCGAGAGGTGGGAAAGAAAAAAAACAAACCAGCAATGAATTGGAGACAAAAATGCAAAGCACTATACCTGGGTCTCTCAGTGGCATAAAGTCAAACCCAAGAGCATGAGATGGTTCAGGCCTCAGTCCGATATTCTAGCTGAGGACTGGATGGTTGGAGGGGGAAGAGGCGAAGGGCAACCCCAGAAAACTACAGATGCCCTGAACTAAGGGAGAAGAAGTGTAGCCTAATGGAAAGAGCACGGGCCTGGGAGACAGAGGACATGGGTTCAAATCCCGGCTCTGCCACTTGTCAGCTGTGTGACTGTGATCTGTAAAGAGAAGCAGCGTGGCTCAGTGGAAAGAGCCCGGGCTTGGGAGTCAGAGGTCCTGGGTTCTAATCCCAGTTCTGCCACTTGTCATCTGTGTGACTGTGGGCTAGTCCCTGAACTTGTCTGTGCCTCAGTTACCTCATCTGTAAAATGGGGATTAAGACTGTGAGCCCCACGTGGGACAACCTGATCACCTTGTGTCCTTCCCAGCACT
The DNA here is from genome assembly GCF_004115215.2 of Ornithorhynchus anatinus. NCBI lineage: Eukaryota > Metazoa > Chordata > Mammalia > Monotremata > Ornithorhynchidae > Ornithorhynchus > Ornithorhynchus anatinus. Next base: position 42,291,747 of record NC_041733.1, read on the forward strand.
TAGAACAGTGCTCTGCACATAGTAAGCGCTTAAATACCAACATTTTTATTATTATTAAATAATTACGGAATTTGCTAAACGCTAAGCAAATCAGGTTGGACACAGTCCCTGTCCCACAGAGAGCTCACAGTCTCAATCCCCATTTTACAGATGAGGGAACTGAGGCATAGAGAAATGAAGTGACTTGCCCAAGGTCACATGGCAAAGAAGCGGCAGAGCTGGGATTAGACTCCCAGGGCCGTACTCTACCCACTACGCCGTGCTGCTTCATAAATGTAAAATTGGAATTAAATACTTAACTCCTTCCTAATTTAGACAGTGAACGCCAGGTGGGACAGGGATTGTGTCCAACCTGATTAAGTTGTATCTATCCCAGTGCTTAAAACAGTGCTTGGCACATAGTAAGCGCTTAACAAGCACCATAATTATACGGACTATTTTGCGAGAATAGGCAGACTTGTGGTGGAAAATATGGACCAGGGAAAGCTGTCATGGGAACAATCAATCAATGACATTTATTGAGCGCTTCCTGTATTCAGGGCAGTGGACTGAGCACTTGGGAGAGGACAAAAACAGAGTTGGTAGACGCAATTCATGACCACTGGGACTTTACAGACTACGGTGGGATTTAATAATAATTTCTCCAGAGATAGCCAAACAAGGAACGCTCACGCAGCAATCCATCTCCCAAAAGTTTCCCTGGTTTTAAGGCCTCCTTGCTGCTACCCATTTCTAGCCTAAGTCAGTTTGCCATCGGAAAAAAACATTCCCAGATATGAAATGAGGTGTGGGAGTTTGGGGATGTTTGGGAGGTGTGGGAGTAATGTTAAGATTCTTTCCCTTCTGCGCGCCAACATTGGGCTTCCGATGTCGGAGAGAGGAAGAATCCCAGAGGTCACCCAGCCCGTGATATGGAATAAACCACTGAGGACGGAAAACATTACACTCAAACCGAGCCGTGTCACTCGGCACCGAGAGAGACCTCTGCCACTAAGCCAATGGGAACTCCAGCTGAGAAGCAGCTTGGCCTAGTGGACAAAACTTGGGGCTGGAAGTCAGCAGGGCCTCGGTTCTAATCTTGGCTCTGCCACTTGCCTGCTCTGTGACCTTAGGCAAGTCATTTCATTTATGTGGGCCTCAAGTTACCTCATCTGGAAAACGTGTGAACCCCACAGGGGATTTGGACTGTGTTCAACCTGATTAGCTTGCTCTACCCAAGCGCTTAGAACAGTACCTGGCACATAGTAAGTGCTTAATAAATCCCATAAGGAAAAAAGGGGCGCTAACCTCGGAAAGATGCCTCACAGAGATCAGGGCACCAGCAGGCAGGCTCCGAATCAGAGGCGGGAAGCCTGTCAGCTGGGCAAAGGCCTCTCTTTTTGTTCCAACAGTGTCAGAGGTCACGTCAGTTCCTCGTCAGTCTTTCCGGCTATGCTTTTGCCCCGAGCAGCTTCACCTTGGAAGATACGTGCACAAAATACAAGATACGTGCCCCCCCCGTAGCGGCTTTCCAAAATGCCACTTGCATCGCATCCCTTCTGCAAGTCCTCTGATGGCGACCCACTTCTCCCGACATTCAACGAAAACTCTTACCGCTTCAAGGGCCTCCTTCGGCTTCCTTTTTCCTATCTGTCCTCTCGTCCCACCATACCCCACTTGTGCTGCACCCTCTTAATTGCCTTCTAGTTGTAGGTGTCTCACGCCTTTCTCGGATCTGAACCCCCACTTCTGCCTCTCCTCTTGCGAGGAGCTCTCGCCCTGCTCTGCCCTGGGCCAAACCATGGTTGTCCCCGCCTTCCAGGCTCCCCGAAGACGTCAGCTCCTCGGAGAGTCATCCCCCGATTAAGCCCCACGCTGCCTTCCCGGTTGTGCTTCTCGGCACTTACACCTCCATCTGTTGCTTCCTCGCTTCTCATTTTCCTCGGTATTTGCCCTTTTCCTTCTAGACAATAAGTCGTTAAGGCCAGAATCTACCAACCCAAGTGCTCAGCATGGTGCTCTGAACACAGTAAGTGCTCAATAAATCCGACTGACTGATCGATCGGTTTACCTATTAACTACTTAGCAGTGTGGGTGCGCTGGTCTTCACTACCCTGAGATTACAAGCTCGAGGTCAGGTGTCACGCTTTCCCCTGCTACTGGACATACCCCCAGGCCCGGTGCCATGCCCGCCGGATGACCGTGGCACCAACTTCTGGGCTCGGGATGAGCGATGCCTAGAGTCTGCAGGGTGCGAGGGGCGGGCAGACGGATGCCCCGACGGGGTGGACGCGGGTACTCACGGCGATGAGTTGGTACGAGTTGTTCATCATGGCTATGAGCATGTTGAGTAAGACCACCAGGGAGATGACGTTGTACGTGCCGAACATCGTGGCGCCCACGAATTCCGTGAACTCGTGTGGGGCTTTGACGTTGGTGACGTAGAGGTTCAAGAGGCCAAACACAGACCAGAAGAGCGACTGGAGGGTCTCGAACAATCTGGGAGAGAGCGGTGACACATTAGCACATCCTCTGGGGCCTTTCCAAGAGAAGCAGGCTGGAGGGGAGATGTGCTGGATGGGAGCCGGGGGAAGGTCATGGGTTCTAATCCTGGCGCTGCCACTGGTCTGTTATGGGACCTAGGGCAAGTCACTTCACTTCTCTGTGCTTCAGTAACCTCATCTATAAAACCGGGTTTGACACTGTAAGTCCGACGTGGACAGGGACTGTGTCCAACCCAATTTGTTTGTATCCATCCCAGCGGTTAGTACAGGTATTAGCACATAGTAAGCGCTTAACAAATGCCACAATTGTCATTATTATTAATTTAACAAAAATCAACCTTCTCATCGGGGGTGAGGGGGTTTGTAGGAGTGGGATGAGGGTCTGGCTCTTTTTTTGTCTCTCCTCCCACTGAACCCGAGGTCTGCTCTCCCACCTCCACTAAGCAGAGACCAAGACGAAAAAAGTCTCAGCTTGCAGCCGGAGGGATTTAAGCTGGGCATCAGGATGAGCTGTCTAATCATCAGGACTGATCAATCCTGGACTGGGTTGTCTAAGTAGGTCTTTCTGGAGACAGTTGTAAGGGATGACCAACCCTCCGTTTAGAAAAATATATATATATGTATTTTTACCTATATATATATATGTATATATGTTCGTAAATGCTTACTATGTGCCACGAACTGTACTAAGTGCCACTGTAGATACTGAAGAGCCCCACAGGCCCTGTAACTCCTGGAAATTGGTGATGTCCTGGGGGTGAGGGGTGGGGAGGAGGAGCTGCTGCCTTTATCGATCGATCAATCAATGCTATTCATTGAACACTTACTGTGTGCACAGCACTGCACTAAATGCTTGGGAAAGGATAATACAACAGAGTTTGAAGACACGATCCCTGCCTACAAAGAGCTTACCGATTACTGGGGGACACAGGCATTAAAATAGATTATGGAGAGGGCAACTAGTAGAGTAACAGGGGAACTAGTAAGGTAATAAGGGAAATGGGGGAGTAATAAGGGAAATAGTATAGCACCCCCTTAGAATAATAATAATAATTGTGCTATTTGTTATGCGCTTATGTGTCAGGCACTGTACTAAGCGCTGGGGTGGATACAAGCAAATTGGGTTGGACACAGCCCATGTCCTACGTGGGGCTCACAGTCTTAATCCCCATTATACAGATGAAGTAACTGAGACCCAGAGAAGTTAAGTGACTTGCCCATGGTCACACAGCAGAGCAGTGGCAGAGCGGGGACTAGAGCCCAAGACTTTCTGACCATCAGAACCCTGCTCTATCCACAGAAGTGCAGCTTCCCCTAGGGCCCCTGGGAAAATGTCTGCAAGCCCAATGGGTTTGTCCAACTGGGCTTCCGACCTCGTCTCCCATCCCAGGTATCATCTCCTAGCTCGGTGCAATCGGCACCCTCAATTCCGGTTGGTTCCAGCCCAGGATCAGGCAGCCCAACCCCTAGAGGGATCTTAGGCCACAGGAGGATGACACGTTGTTTCCATGAGATCCATGGAAACTTGGCACTGGTTTCACTGGGGAAGGGGAGCGTAGAAGCAGTGGCTGCCGAGGGTCAACTGGACATCGTTCGACACCTAACTCCCTTCAGCGCTCTCTGCTGACACCCCAGAGCTTCCGGCTACTCCCTGAAGAAAATGCTTGCCTTTCCCATCCCCTACTACCTCTCCTGCTGGCTCTCACCGGCCAAGGGAACCGCAACATTTTCAAATGCCTTCCTGCCTTCTTTCCTCTTATTCTTACATGGGATGGGGCGAGTTCCCGAGCAAACCGGGAGCAGCTATTTCCTATGGAGGCCAAGGCCCTGACCACCTCTGTGGGCTGCTCCCTAGTGGAATACGCTCACCCACCCCTTGCCCTTTTCCCATCAGTGGGCTGCCCGGGTCTGGGAATGGGGGCTACCCAGATGACTTTTCCCACTAACAGCTATTGGAAAACTAGTGACCAGAGGGGGCAAAGGACAGCTTTAGAAATGGGAAGTGAAGAAGAGGAGGGAGAGAAAGAGAGAGAGAAGGGGGGGGGAGTGGAGGAGAAAAAACAGAAGTGGCGAGGAAGAAAGAAGGAAAAAAGAGGGGCAGGGGAAGGAGAAAAGAGAAAAGAAAGTTGAATAGGGAAAAGGAAGACGAGGAGGAGAAAGAGGAGGAAAAGGAGGATGAGGAAGAGGAGAAGCAGGAGGAGGAGAAGGGAGAAGGACTAGGAGAAGAAGTGCGGAGGAGAACGAATAAGAGGAAAAGGAATCGGAGGAAGAGAAACAGTAAGAGGAGGAGGAAGAGGAATAGGAGGAGAAAGAACAGTAGGTGGGGAAGCAGGAGGAAGAGGAGAAATAGGAGGAAAAGGAAGAAGAGGAGGAGGAGGAGAAGTAGCAGGAGAAGGAGGACTCTTACGTGGAGAAGGCATTGTTCTGTTTCTCACATCGGATCCCCTTGCAGTGGTTGGGTTCTTCATCAGCCCTGGTCTCATAATAAAAATAGAGCTGGTTCAATCCATTGGCGAAAGCCAGAAGCACCAGGCAGTAGATAAAGAGGAACTTGAGGATGTCGAGAAGCATGCGTCCCAGGGAGATCTGCAGGGGCCCCAGGTGCGAGTTGGCTGTAAACAGTGATATGAGACGCAAGGAACTCAAAATGTTGGATATTGCAAAGAGGGCCTCGGCGATCAGGGTAGGGTGCCACATCTCCCACTCGTTCCTCGGACGCGAGCCGTGAAACTGAAAGAAACGAGACAAGTGGGGGTGTGAGTGATCCGGGAAGTATCTTCGCCGGAGCCCCCCACTCCCCGACGGGGGACCCTCCCCCCGTCCTCCCCCTCTGTCCGATTTACTACCCGGGTGACAGCGACTCTCCTTGCTGGAAAAGACAGAGCAGATGTGTGTGCAACCAGCAAAACCGGCAACGGATGGGCAGAAGGGCAGAAGGCCCAGGTCAGGATGGGCACAGGGTGCACGAGCTCATTTCTAGACTGTCAGCTCGTTGTGGGCAGGGAATGTGTCTATTTATTGTTGTGCTGTACTCTCCCAAGTGCTTAGTGCAGTGCTCAGCACACAATAAGTGCTTAATAAATATGATTGAATTGAATGAATGAATCTTGGAGCAAGCCTCCAAATGGGAGAGGACACGGAGGCTGCCGTCGGTTGACCTGAAAGAAACTGGAGGGGGCCTAGGAGCCAAAGGCCGAGGCGGCAGTCATATGGGCTGCCTATCCCGTCACCAACTCTCTGCCTGCTGGAGGTTACTTGTTACTTCCAAACCAACTCCCAGCGATCGACAGAAAGTCCTAGTTGAGTTTATTGGTACCGTCCAATAAGTACCACTGAGACCTTAACCATAGCTGAAGATGGGTCCCGGGGACCTTCAGCTCCCTGACTAGAAAATTAACCTGCTTCAGTCAGGTAGTCAGTCAAAAGCATTTATCGAGCGCTTACTGTGTGCAGAGCCCTGTACTAAGCACTTGGGAGAGTACAATATAACAACAGACATATTCCCTGCCCACAACGAGCTTACAGTTTATCTTTACGCTAATGAGATGTGAGCAGGCCACCCTCCTCCATCCCAACACTTTGTTCCCCTCACCAGACCTCTAAGTAATAATAATAATAATTTGGGCAATTGTTAAGCGCTTAATTTATGCCAGACAGTGTACTAATCGCTGGGTTGCTTCGTGTATCCACTCCAGTGTTTAGTACAGTGGATACAAGCAAATTGGGTTGGACACAGTCCCCGTCCCACATGGGGCTCACAGTCTCAATCCTCATTTTACAGGTCAGGGAACCGAGGCAGAGAAGTGAAGTGACTTGCCGTAGGTCACACAGCAGACAAGTGGCAGAGCTGGGATTAGAACCCATGACTTTCTGACTCCTAGGCCTGTGCTTTATCCACTATGTCATGCTGCTTCTCTTTCCTTTTTGAGCCTCCCAATCCTGGAAAGGTTCCAGTGAACACCAGTATCCCCGGAGGCTTTTGTTTCTCACTGAACTGTGCTTGGACTAGAATCGCATTCTCTTACCTGCACATCACTTCTGTGCCCTCAAATTGATCAACGGCCCTGCTTTGGATTTCCACAGCACCTTCTCCCATGGGGCTCAGAGGGCCTGTGCGACTCATTTCCACTGTCTTCACTGCAATGGCAAACATGGCTCTCAAATAGCCTTAAAAAAGGTTTCGGGGCCAGTGGGGAGCGGATGGGCCAATTCAGTCTTTTCCGCGTGACCCCACAGGGTTTCTGAATTTCTAGACTGTGCACAGCTGAGGTGTCGGGTGAGGGTGGCTAAGAGTTTAGTAGCAGTAGTAATTAGTAGGAGTAGTTGGCCCCGGGGCCTGTGGCCTCCAGAAGCAGTCTGGCACAGTGGCTGGACCACAGACGTGAGGCTCAGAAGGTCATAATCCCAGCTCTGCCACTTGTCTGCTGGGTAACCTTAAATAAGTCACTTCACCTCTCTGTCCTTCAGTTACCTCATCTGGAAAATAGGGACTGTGACTGTTAGCTCAGTGTGGGACAGACACTGCGTCCAACCCGATTTGTGTGCGTCCACCCCAGGGCTCAGTACAGTACCCGGCACATAGTAAGCGCTTAACAAATACCACAATTATTATTAATAGTAGTAGATATATTTGTAGGGTGCCCACTGGGGACGGGGCCACTGCTGGCCCAGGCATGGGGAGTGGTCCAGAATAACAAAGGGGCACGTACCCTTGTCCTGCCCGGAGAAAGCTCCACTACAGGCCACCGTTCGGTCCCTTGACCCACCCGATGATTACTGAGGCCACGTCTCCACTGACAGAGTCGAGGACAAAGGGCAGGTCACTAGCGAGGAGGTTCAGGCCCCCTGAGGCTCATGGCTACTGAGGGAAGGGAGGGATTGGCCATTCGAGGATAGCCGCTCCACTCTCCCCTTTGCTTGAAGTGATCCAAGAACGAGCTTCTGGGTCCCGCTCATCCTAGGGTCTGTCGGACAGCCCCGGGGTGGATGCCAGCTGCGGACTTGGGAGGTTGGAGGGCCCCCTGCTCTCTCCCTGAGGGGTTATGCGGCGGCAGAGCTGATGGATTACCTTGACGTAGGCCACGATCTTCAGGGAGATGGTCGCCAGGTAGAGTGAATTCATGGCGAAATCCATCAAGTTCCACCAGTCGTGGACGTACTCGTTAAATCCACCGTCCCACATCTCCTTAATCTCCCCCCAGATGAAACCTGAGAAGAGAACGGACAGAAAAAGGTGACTTTCTCCTCTCCACTCAGGCTCAGTGGAAAAAGCATGGGCAGGGGAGTCTGAGGTCATGGGTTCAAATCCCGGCTCAGCTGCTTATCAGCTGTGTGACTTTGGGCAAGTCACTTAACTTCTCTGTGCCTCAGTTCCCTCAACTGTAAAATGGGGATTAAGACTTTGAGCCCCACTTGGGGCAATCTGATCATCTTGTATCCTTCCCAGCACTTAGAACAGTACTTTGCACATAGTAAGCGCTTAAATGCCATTATTATTATTATTATTATTATCCATCTGCCCCCACAGGCTAAACTTAGGCCAACCCTCCGGGTCTCACCTGGGCACCCCCGCAACTTCTCTGTGTCCTCAGTGGGTGCCCACCTATCGTCAAATGGCTGGGGGGGGGGGGGGGGGCGGCTGACTGGCAGGTTGACTCAAGTCAAGCTCGCTCTCCATCTCCACTCCCGCTCCCCTCTCTCCTGCCCACACCACCCGCCATGCACGGAACAGCCTCCTGTCCACCAGACCCCTTTACTCCTCTCGCTTAATTCCTTGCTTAAGACCGCCCTCTTCTTGGAAGCTCTCCCCGATTAACCTCCCCCAAATGCCTTCAGATCAATAGGTCACAGAAAGCAAAGGGGTGCAGACCCACAATCCAACTGTCTTCTCTCCTATGGGGTGGGACTGGGGAGAAAGTGGGCAGTTAGTCGGGGGCATGGGCCAATCACCCACAAAAACACCAGCTCCCGACCGCTGGGCCGACCTTGCCATTTCTCCAATTTATATTCCCAAAGGCTCCTCCTGTCCAGGTTGGGAGGTTTCAGACAGAGAGCAGTTCACCACCTCACTGATACACGGACATCTGTCCTCCTTCCTTCCTTCCCTCCTTCCTTCCTGATCCACCCCTCCTCAATTTGGAGCATGTAATGAACAGGCAGGATAGTCCTTACTAAAGAAAGCACATCCCTTGCCTTCTCCTGATTAATCATGCTCAGGCTTGTTACTCTAGTTCCAAGGACCGACTGAATTATAGGCACCCGGTTCCGCCAGCTGCCGTCTTGCTTTCCCCTTTTCAGGTGGCAGAGATTTCACTGGAGCCTTCATGGGGTCGGGCCTCCCCACCTCCCAGGGAAGCAGGATGGCTTAGTGGATAGATCACTGGCCTGGGAGTCAGAGGGATCTGGGTTCCAGGCCCGGCTCTGCCACTTGACAGCTGTGTGACCTTGGGAAAGTTGCTTCACTTCTCCGTGCCTCGGTTCCCTCATCTGTAAAATGGGGATTAAAACTGTGAGCCCCACGTGGGACAGAGACTATGTCAATCTGATTATCTTGCATAATAATGATAATATTTGTTAAGTGCTTATTATGTGCCACGCACTGTTCTAAGTGCTGGGTTGGATACAAGGTAATCAGGTTGTCCCATCTGGGGCTCACAGATTTAATCCCCATTTTACAGATGGGTAACTGAGGCACAGAGAAGTTAAGTGACTTTCCCAAAATCACACAGCTGATGTGGCAGAGCCAGGATTAGAACTCACGACCTCCGACTCACAAGCCTGGGCTCTTTCCACTAAACCACGCTGCTTCTTGTACCTTGTATCTACTCTAGCACTTAGAACAGTGCCTGTCACATAGTAAATGCTCCACAATTACCACAAAAAAACCAAATAAACCCATCCCTGGTGGAAAGGGTATCTCTTCTGGAGAACGGAGGGCTTCGGGGTTCCGGCCCAATGGACGCAGCTCCAGACCAAACACTGTCGAGGTCAGCTGGGTCTAGAGGAAATCAAGCAGAGGGGCTATCGAGACGTGAGCAGCCGGGAGCGGAACGAGGACCCCCTGCCCCCGCAGGACCATCCGTAAAATGGGCCAACTGGCCTCCACCTGAATGGCATCCCCCAGAAGAAGCGACACCCCCTCCTCGTGGACCCCGGTCTTACCTAGGACCCAGGGCAGGATCATCCATTCCACGATGGTGGGCGGAGGGCCCTGCATGTGGAGGTCGGTCCTGACGATGTGCTGGGAGGCCAGGAGGAGCATGAAGAGGAATGTTAAGTAGGAGCCGGTGTGGCAGATAAACTTGATAAATGGCTTTTTAATGAACAGTCCCAGCCTGCTCTTGGGGGCGATCAAGTAGGCCACAGAGAGCACAGGGAACAGGAGTCCGATCGTGACGCAGGTCAGCAGCTTCACCGCCCAGTGCTTCCTCCGCCATCCGGGGAAGCCGTCGTACCACAGGGTGGCGAGCAGCTGCTGGCAGTTCGGCTGGGCGACGAACTGGGAACGCAGGAGAGGGGAGAGGGTTAGGCAAGGTTCGTTCATTCATTCGATCGTATTTATTGAGCGCTTCTCGAGTCCCCAACACTCTACCGAGTGCTTGGGAGAGTCCAAAAGAACAATAAACAGGCACAGTCCCCGCTCACAATGAGCTTACAACCTACAGCGGCGGACATTAATATAAGTAAATAAATTACAGATATGCACAAAAGTGCTGAGGGGCTGGGAATGGGGATGAATAAAGGAAGCAAGTCAGGGTGGCCCAGAAGGGAGTGGGAGGAGAGGAAAGGAGGGCTTAGTTAGGGCACCTCTTGCAGGAGGGTGCCCGCTAATCCCCAGCTCGCCAGCTCTTTGGGGTCTTTTTCTTCAGAGGAATGCTGAGACTTCCCTCCGCTCTCCCTCCCTCCTCTGGGAACATGTGAATCAAGGTCAATCCACTGAAGGAAGAGCAGTTTAAATAGTGAGCCGCCTTTAGGACATCAGTACGGAGGAAGCACATGGCCTAGTGGCCTGGGAGTCAGGAGGACCTAGATTCTAATCCCCGGCATGCCATTTGTCCACTGCGTGACCTTGGGCAAGTCACTTCATTTCTCTATTCCTCGACTGCCTCATCTGTAAAATGGGATTAAGACTGTGAGCCCCATGTAGGACAGGGAGAAAAGGAATCAGAAAAGCTATAAAAATCTTAAATAATTCGTGATAGGGGCAAGTCACCACATAATTGCTTTGTTAAAATAAATCTTACAAAGTCAGTAAAAAAAGATCAGGAGCATAAAAGTAAAGCAAATATGCCAAATTGAAAAGCCATGACAAAATTATTAGGTCATGATCATATCTGATCATATCTACCCCCAGTGCTTGGAACAGTGACTGACAAATAGCAAGCACTTTATAAATACCATGGAAAAAAAAAATCCAACAGGTATTGACGTAAAGTGTCTGGGCTTGGGGAGAAGGAAGCTGGGGACAGCCATGAGGACATCCCATTCCCTGCCAACCGGGCACTGGAAACATGTGCCAGGATCATGCCCGAAGACCCACATCCAAACTCCCTGCCCTCTTTCCCTGTGAAGTGAGAAGAGGTGTGCATCACAGGCAATTCCATCCAATGGCAAAACAAAACTTCACGCAAACAGCAGGAGGAACAACAGTTACTGTGAGAATCGTGCCATTTTCAAAGTCTGCCCTCTTGGCATCCTTGGGGCTGAAAGCAGTGAAACAACCATCCCCGTGTACCAGAATGCCCAGAGTTTAGACTTGCAATTGGACTCAGGAAAGTCTGCCAAGCCCGAGTCAGTAAATTGGACCATTGTTCTCGCCCTGCTCCCATCATCTTTCCCCGCTGTGATTTTTCCCTGGGGTCAGCCAGGTCATAAGCCGGTGATCTGATGACCTTTTCCACCTCCTCGACCGTGACCTGGATCTCTCTTTGGATTCAGAAGAGAGCAAAAGAAGCAGCGTGGCCTAGCAGATAGAGCCTGGGCCTGAGAGTCAGAAGAATCTGGGTTCTAATCCCGGCTCCACCACTTGTCTGCTGTGTGGCCTTGGGCAAGTCGCTTCTCTGGGCTTCAGTTCCCTCATCTGGAAAATGGGGATTAAGACTGTGAATCTCATGTGGGACGTGAACTGTGTCCAACCTGCTTAGTGTGTATCTATCTAACCCAGTGCTTACTGCAGTGCTTGGCACATAGTAAGCACTTCACAGATACCACAAAAAAAGGATTCAGATCAAGATTTCAGCCCTATGCTCATTTGTGATTTGTGCTGTTTATTTCTTGGCAGGAGCCCTATAAGGCATCCTGCTTTCTGCCATAACAAAACTGCAATTAGAATAAGAAAAAAGGGCCTTTTTATTAAGTCATTCATGTAGCAGCTCTTGAGAAAACAGCTGCCAGCTCAGCCTTCCCGGTCTCGTATTGGAGGTGGAATTGACAGGCTACCGAATTCATCAATGATTGATCTCGACACCCTACACAGAAGAGAAAGTCCAGCGAAAATCCCAAAACCGGGGATTCCTATTGCTCGCCTGCTCACTCAACTGCCCAGAGAACTAAAGTTTGGCAAATGGTCAACAGTTATTTCCCGAGTGACCACAGTGGGTGGATGCTGAGCTATGCACTGGGGTCCACGGTAGGAAATCGACCCTCCTGGACCTCAGGGAGTTTACAGCCTGACATTGGGAAAAAAGCAGACAAATATAGAATCCACCTACAGTGTGGCCAGGTGGATAGAGCCCGGGCCTGGGAGTCAGAAGGACTTGGTTTCTAATCCCCACTCCACCATTTGTCTGCTGGGTGACCTTGGGCAAGTCACTTCGCCTCCCTGTGCCTCAGTTACCTCATCTTTAAAATGGGGATTAAGACTGAGTCCTACGTGACAGAGCTGGAATTAGAACCCAGGTCTTTCTGACTTCCAGGCCAGGGCTCAATCCACTAGGCCATGCTGCTTCTCCTGGCCGCCTTGTGCTGCCTCCAGTCTCCTGCCCTCCGGCCCCTGTTCTCAGGGCGGGTAACACGTTCGGGCAACGCACCTCACTATCCGACGGCTCCGGGCCTGCGGCTCTTGGGTCAGTCAGTCTAACGATTGCATTTATTGAGCACTCGCTGTGTGCAGAGCACTGTGCTAAGCGCTTGGGAGTGTAAGCTACAATACAACAATAAACAAACCCATTCCCTGCCTACAACATGCTTGTAGTCTAGAGTGCTGGCTACCCTCTGCTCTCTCGGCTGCTTCAGCTTCTCCCCATTCCTCTTGCAGGTCTGCTAACCCCTCCACCAGCTTCCACGACTCCTTTCCCTTCCGTACTCCTCCCCTCTTCTCCCAGACACCCACCCCCTTCTTCCTCTTCAAAGCCTTATTGAAGAGACATCTCCTCCAAGAGGCCTTACCTGGCTAATCCCTCCTTTCCTCTTCTCCCACTCCCTTCTGCATCACCCTGACTTGCTCCCTTTATTAATTTCCCCACCCAGGTCCCCAGCAGGTATGTCCATATCTATAATTCTCTTTATTTCTATTAATTTCTGTCTACCACTCCAGACTGTAAACTCGTTGTAGGCAGGGAATGTGTCTGTTTTACTGCATTCTCCCAAGTGTTCTCCATGCAGTGAACACTCAACAAATACGATCGACTTACTCATTTCCAGCTCAGAAAGCTGGGAGGGTGGGAGAAAGTCACTCAAAGCACCACCCCTGCCTGAATAAGTTAATGACTATCAAAATCCGTGCTGATTTGGGCTCAGCCCAGGTAGCAGCTGAGAGGCGAGAGAAAGAGTGCTCTCAGGGGTCCTCCGGGAGCTGGGGTATAAACTCACTCTCTTCTCCCCTGACACAAGGATTCTGTTCCCTATGGTCCCCACGTGGAGGAAGACACACGCCTTGACTGGTTCTTCCAACACGGCTCCGGGCCGCATCCAGACAGCTGCGCGTGGTCGGGAGAATGCTCCCTCATCCCTTGAGAACGCCCTGACCGATACGTGGAGTGTCGGCACCCGTCACTGAACGACTAGGTGTTGCTTGAACTGCTTGGCGCATCTATTTTTTCCCAAACCATTTGAAGAGGATGATATCATTTATCCTCATACCACCCCTGCGAAGGGAAGAAGGCAAGAGCCCCATTCTACAGGTGAGAAAACCGAGGCCCCGGGAGGTGAAGTTCCTTTCTTTCCCGGGGCGGACCTGGATCTCTGCACTCTGCCCACTAAGACAGGGGAGACAAGGAGGGTCCCAAGTGGAGACAAGGAGGGTCCCAAGTGGAGACAAGGAGGGTCCCAAGTGGTGTCAATCGCCATCTACACCAGGGGGCCGGCCCCGACCCCACCTGAAAACCCCTGCGGATCCCTCAACTCGAGGGATGAGCCATATTCGGTCTCATCTGACCTAATAATAATAATTGCGGTATTCGTTAAGCACTTACTATGTGCCAGGCACTGTACTAAGCACTGGGGTAGATACAAGGTAATTGAATTGGACACAGTCCCTGTCCCACTTAGGGCTCACAGTCTTAATCCCCATTTTCCAGATGAGGGAACTGAAGCACAGAGAAGCTAAGTAACTCGCCCAAGGTCACACAGCAGACAAATAGCGGAGCCGGAATTAGAACCCAGATCCTTTTGGGTTACAGGGAAGAAAGTGGGAGAAACCACCAGCCAGTCATGGCCTTCCGTCCCTTAAGTGCGTGATTCTGGAAGACTCTAAATAATTGGGTGTATTAAAAAAAAATCTCTTTAGGCAGGGAGATTCGGAAAGTCACCTTGAGGTATAGTTAACATTCCGAGGCTTAGACAGTGGTCCGGGCCTGATGTTTTCTGAAGTAATTTCCATGGTAATGAGCTATCTTCATGTGTTTCCTAATAGAGATCAGCTGATTTGAAACTGAAGCATGGGAAGGGAGAAGGAAGGGGGAGGGAGAAGGGAGAACGGGACAAGGAAGATAAGGACGGGGGGGGGGGGGGAAGGGATGGGTGGAGGAAGGAGGAAGAAGGGAGAATTAGGGAAGGAAGATAAGGAGGGGGAGGAAGAGAAGGGAGGAGGAAGAGAAGGGAGGAGGAAGAAGAATGGAACATTGCTAAAATCTGCCCTTTCTTCGCACACTGCTACCACGTTAATATAATCACTCATCCTGCCTAGATTACTGGATCATCCTCCTCGCTGACCTCCCAATCTCCGGTCTCTTCCCACTCCCGTCCATCCAACCTCCGCTCTCTTCCCACTCCCATCCTTACTTCACGCCACTGCCCGGATCACATCCTTCTACAAAAACATTCAGGACATGTCACACCCCTTCCTCCAAAATCTCTAGTGGTTGCCCATCCACCTCCATATCAAACAAAAACTCCTCACTACTGGCTTTAAAGCACTCCATCACCTTGCCCCCTCCTACCTCACCCCTCTTCTCTCCTTCTACCACCCAGCCCACATATTTTGCTCCTCTGGTGCTAACCTTCTCACTGCGCCTCCATCTCGCCTGTCTCGCCGCCATCCCTTGGCCCACGTCCTGCCTCTGGCCTAGAATGCCCTCCCTCCTCAAATCTGCCAGACAATGACTCTCCCGCACTTCAAAGCCTTCTTAAAGGCCCATCTCCTCCAAGAGGCCCTCCCAGACTGAGCCCCAATTTTCCTCATCTCCCACTCCCTTCCGCATCATCCCGACTTGCTCCCTTTGCTCTTCCCCTCACCTCCCAGCCCCACAGCACTTATGTATAGACCTATCATTTTATTTATTTGTATTGATGCCTGTCTCCCCTCCTCTAATAATAATAATAATGTTGGTATTTGTTAAGCACTTACTATGTGCAGAGCACTGTTCTAAGCGCTGGGGTAAATACAGGGTAAACAGGTTGTCCCATGTGAGGCTCACAGTTAATCCCCATGTTATAGATGAGGTAACTGAGGCAAAGAGAAGTTAAGTGACTTGCCCACCGTCACACAGCTGACAAGTGGCAGAGCCAGGATTCGAACCCATGACCTCTGATTTCCAAGCCTGGGCTCTTTCTATTGAGCCAAAATGCTCTAGACTGTGAGCTCGTTGTGGGCAGGGATTGTCACTCCATATTGCAGCACTGTTCTTTCCCAAGCGCTAAGTACAGTGCTCTGCACACAGTAAGCGCTTAATAAATATGATTGAATGAATGAGGGAATTAAGATAAGGAGGGGGGAGAAGAGAGGAGGGAGGAGGGAAGGGGAGAATGGGAAAGGAAGATGGGGGAAAGGGAAAGGAGATGGGAGGAGGAAGTAGGGAGAATAGAAGGAAGATAAAGAGGGGAAAGAAGAGAAGGACGAAGGGAGATTGGGGGATAGAAGATAGGGAAGGGGAAAGAAGGGAAGGGGGAGGTGAAAGCCAGGCGGGGGAGGGAGCAATAAAGGGGGAAAAAGAGGAGAAAGGATGAAACTACAGGGAGAAGAGCAAACTTGGAGGCATGTCCACTGTGAATAATTCCTCCTCTTCTCAGAATGCCCCTATGGCTAACAACTCGGTTCAGAAATCTGCCAACTGTCACCTTGCCTGATGTCATTACATCAGAGTGGCTTGCAACGCTGTGGGCAGGGTAAGTGGGAGGAGAGTTTAGCAGAAAAAGCCAGCGACAACAGGAAAGTCACGGTGGTCCCAGTCGGTACCACCCCTGGCCCGGAAGGGGAAAGCTCTAGGAGGAAGTCAGCAGCGAGAAACCTCTCCCCACCCCAAAGTGATAGAAACACTCCCCCTCTTTGCTGCTGTAACCTGGCCGTGCTTCCCCATCAAAGATGGGATCCAGGGAGAATTTTCCACCATGGGGGAGAGATGTGTTATTCAACTGGCCCCAGCAGCCAGGTGGCAGCCAGCATTTGAGGGAAAAGTGTTAGTTTTGAGGGAGGACGGTCCCTTCGTTGTCAGTCTGGACCGCTCCAACACCACACTCGACTCTAACGCACTAGGACCAAGTCTGCTAAGACCTCAAGGGTTTTCCCTAAAGTCAGTCTGTCGATAGTATTTATTGAGTGCTTACTGTGTGCAGAGCACTTGAGAGAGTACAATATAACAGACACATTCCCTGTCCACAACGAGCTTAAAGTCTAGAGGGGGTGATGTCCTCTAGGACAGGGATCACAACTACCGACTCTGTCGCATTGTCCTTTCCCAAGCACTTAGTACAGTGCTCTGCACATAGTAAGCGCTCAATAAATACCACCGATTGGTTGACTGATTAGTCCCTGAGTGTGGAGCCCTCTAGCAGGGGGCCCTTGGAGGAGATGGAGAAAGAAGAGGAAGATTTGGTCCCTGCCCTCGAAGAGATAGCCATCCGAACACCAACAGACTCACACGGACCCTGTGAGGGAAGGAACGGGGGAGGAGATATGCTTGGAGAAGCAGCGTGGCTTAGTGGAAAGAGCATGGGCTTGGGAGTCAGAACTTGTGAGTTCTAATCTGGCTCCGCCACTTGTCAGCTGTGTGATTTGGGGCAAGTCACTTAACTTCTCCGTGCCTCAGTTACCACATCTCTAAAATGGGGAGTAAGACTGTGAGCCCCATGTGGGACAACCTGTTAAACTCAAATCTATCCCAGCACTTAGAACAGTGCTTGGCACATTGTAAGCGCTTAACAAATACCATTATTATTATTATTCCAACCCTCAGGAAGCTGAGATCCTGTAGGACGGGGAGCCCAAATTCAGAGGCCTAAGTAGACACAAAGGGTGTGAGAGAGAGGCATGAAAACTTCAAAGATACCACAGGCACATATGCAGATGTTTACCCAAAACAAGTATGTGTAAATATTAATGATGGCATTTATTAAGTGCTTATTGTGTGTCAAGCACTGTTCTAAGTGCTGAGGTAGATACAATCTAATCAGGTTGGACACAGTTCCTGCCCCACATGGGGCTCACATAAGTGGGAAGGAAAACAGGGATTGTAATCTCCATTCTACAGTGGAGGAAACTGAGGCCCAGAGAAGTTAAGTGACTTCCCAAGATCACCCAGCAGGCAAGTGGCAGAATTGGAATTAGAACCCAAGCCCTCTCACTCCCTGCTAGGCTCTTTCCACTAGGCCACACTGCTTTCCAATGTCTGCTTTCTTTAGATTATTCCAATGCAACGATGGAGAAGCCTATAGATTTGGAGCACTAGGTTTGGGAAACAAACAAAGTGCCCAAAAGACACCAACGTGCCTGGTGGTAGCAGGCTTTGCTATCACCAATGGAAACAATTCCTAAACAAATTCAAACACTCTGCCTCATTTACCATATGAAATCCCTCAGTTCTTGCCACCAGTGGTATTTGAGCATTATATCAGAGAGGGGTTAAGCCTTTCCACAGCCTAAGGGGACAAGTGAACTCTCTTTCAGAGACAGCTGGGAGTTCAGGGTAACAGTGTACCAGGAAATCAACATTTAAGGCAACCAAACAGCGTGTTCACTCTGCGGCTCAAAAGAAGCTCGCTTTCTCTTCAGCTGTGAATGTTGTTGGAATGGTTCCAAACCGGAAACTCCACACCAATAGGCAGGAACAGATTTTTGAGGCTAACCCCAACCAGTAGAAGATATTAGGAGAAGCAGCGTGGCTCAGTGGAAAGAGCATGGGCTTTGGAGTCAGGGCTCATGAGTTCGAATCCCAGCTCTGCCACTTGTCAGCTGTGTGACTATGGGCAAGTCACTTAACTTCTCTGTGCCTCAGTTCCCTCATCTGTAAAATGGGGATTAAGACTGTGAGCCCCACGTGGGACAACCTGATTCCCCTATGTCTACCCCAGCGCTTAGAACAGTGCTCGGCACATAGTAAGCGCTTAACAAATACCAACATTATTATTATTATTATTTTGACTAATGCTCATAGCCCTGAGTGATCATGAACATGCGCTAGGTATCCACACCACAGAGACATTGGTCAGCATCCCAGCCTGGGTGAGTAGATGGGTTGCGAGGTGGTAACTACCTACTGGGGCTCTCTTGTCCCCTGACATTGCTTGGAGGGGTCCATCTTGTAAGATAATCGATCAATCAATCGATCAATTGTATTTACTGAGCTTTACTGTGTAGAAAGCATTGATCTAAGTGCTTGGGAGAGTACAATATAACAGAGTTGGTAGGTCCGTTCTCTGCCCACAACATCCTTACAGTCTATAGGGGGAGACGGGCATTAATGTAAATGAATAAAATTATGGATATGTATATGTGCTGTGAGGCTGAGGGAGGGGTGACTAGAGGGAGCAAATCGAAGTGCAAGGGAGGGAGTGAGAGGAGAAGGAATGAGGGTCTAAACAGTCAGGGAAGGCCTCTTGGAGGAGATCTGCATTCAAGAAGGCTTTGAAAGTGGGGAAGGTGGGGAAAGTGATCGTCTGTTGGACATGAAGAGGGAGGGTGTTTCAGGGCAGAGGCAGATGTGGGCGAGAGGTCAGTGGCAAGATAGAGGAGCCTGAGGGGTAGTGAGTGGGCTGGCACTGGAGCGAAATGTGCAGGCTGGGTTGTAGAAGGAAATCAGGGAGTTAAGGTAGGAGGAGGTAAGGTGATTGAGTGCTTAAAAGCCGATGGAAAGGAGTATCCGTTTGATATGGAGGAGGATGGGCAACCATTGGTGGTTTTTGAGGGGTGGAGAAACACAGACTGAATGTTTTTGTAAAAGCATGACCTAGTGGTTAAAAGACAGGCCTGGGAGTCAGAAGAACCTTGGTTCTAATCCCGGCTCTGCCACTTGTTTGCTGTGTTTCCTTGGACAAGTCTCTTCACTTCTCTGGACCTCAGTTTCCTCATCTGTAAAATGGGGATTAAGACTGTGAGCTCCAAGTGGGACATGGACTTTGTCCAACCCCATCACCCTGCATCTACCCTAGTGCTTAGAACATTGCTTGGTACATAGTAAGCACTTAACAAACATCATTAAAAAAAAAATCCAGGCAGCAGATTTCATAACATTTGAACCAGTTTCTCCTACTAGGCTTCCTGCCTTAGGAATAATAATTCTTTAAAAAATGGTATTAGTTAAATATTTACCATGTACCAAGCACTAAGGACCAGGCTAGATATGGGATAACTGGGTCAGGCTCAGTCCCTTTTCCAGGAGATAGTCTAAAAGCAGACTGGTATTTAAATCCCCATTCTACAGCTGATAAAACTGAGGCACAGAGAAATAAGTTATTTGCCACAGATCTCACAGCAGGCGAGCGGCAGAGCCGGGATTAGAACCTGAGTCCCCTGACTCCCAGGCCCCCTGGACTCTTTCCTTCAGGCCATGCTCCTTCTCAATTCCACAGTGACCTTCAGGATCCCTACTGGCATCTTTTCTAGAATGACCTATTTGCTTGTCTCCCATGCCCTTGCCTTTCTGGAAACGCAGCACCCACGTTCCTGGCTCAAGAGGGTCTTAATTAAAGCCAAGACAAAAGCCAAGACGAAAGAACACAGCCATGCCATATTTTATGGGCTCTCATCTGGGTCAGCTATTTTAAGTTTTGCTGTCGTCATCATCATCATCATCTTCATCGAAAAACACGTCTGAAGACCTACTGCGAGCAACTGGGCAACAGGAGAGAAATCTCGTATAAGAAATAGCCTCTAATTGTCAGCTGATTGGATAACCTTGTCAGATTCCCCCTTCCTTTCCTAACCCCTCTAGAGCCCTGTTGTTCCCTGAGAAGAGGGAGCTCTCTCTTGGACGAGCCAACTTCTGCTACTTTTAGAGCAACTTCTGGATATTGTGACAAGGTGAATGCTTTTTAAATGAGTTTAGCGAATAGGTTTATCAATCAATCAATCCTACCTAGTGAACACTTATTGGGTGCAGAGCACTCTGCTGAGTGTTTGGGAGCTTATACTAAAACAGAGTTGGCCCGTTCCCTGCCCACAATGAGCTTACAGTCTAGAGGGGGAGACAGACATTAATATAAGTAAATGAATTAATTTTATATATATATGAGTGCCTGGAGGTTAAGGGTGGGGTGAATAAAGGGTATAAATTCAAGTGCAAGGGTGATACAGAAAGGAGTGGGAGAAGAGGAAATGAGGGCTTAGGTGGGGAAAGAAGGCCTCTTGGAGGAGATGTGCCTTCAATAAGGCTTTGAAAGAAGGAAGAATGAGGGTCAGTAGGATATGAAGGGGGAGGGAGTTCTGGGACAGAGGCAGGACGTGAGCGAGGGGTTGGGGGCGAAACAGACAAAATCAAGGTACAATGAGTAGGCTGGCTTTAGACGAGCAGAGTGTGCAAGTTGGGTTAGAGTAGGAAATCAGAGAGGGGAGGTAGGAGGGGACAAGGTGACTGAGTGCTTTAAAGCTGATGGAAAAGAGTTTCTGTTCGATGACGGAGGTGGATGGGCAACCTCAACACGGAGGTTCTTGAGGAGTGGGGAAACACGGACTGAATGCTTTTGTAGAAAAATGATCTGGGCAGCAGAGTGAAGTAAGGACTGGGTGGGGAGAGACAGAAGGCATGATGGTCAGCGAGGAGGCTGAAACGGTAATCAAGGCGGGATAGGTTAAGTGCTTGGATCAACGTGGTAGAAATTTGGATGGAGCGGAAAGGGTGGACTTTAGCAATTTTTTTTTTAACTAGGCCTCCCTCACCCAGGAGGTAGCTAAGGACCGAATCACCAAAACCAGCATTTTTTTCAGCAAGTCCAGAGGAAAGAGTTGCTTCTCCCAAGTGAGCGGGTGAGCAGATTAGCAGCTTTTTGGAAGGTCGCTTCCAGTAGATTTCCTAATTCTGTCTCACGATTCCCCCTGGGTATAGTTGGGTCTAACTTTTCCCTGTGACAGTCTACAGGAGAGGCAGACATTAAAAAAGATTGCAGAGAGGGACGATAGTACTGGCTAAGAATAATTACAAAAGTACTGTGGGGTTGGGGTGAATATCAAAGTGGGGATTAAGACTGTGAGGCTCACATGGGACAATCTGATTACCTTGTATCTCCTCCAACATTTAGAACAGTGCTTGGCACATAGTAAGCGCTTAACAAATACCATCATTATTATTAACCCCCATTTTACAGATGAGGCAACTGAGGCACACAGAAGTTAAGTGATTTGCCCAAGGTCGCACAGCAGACAAATCACGGAGCTGGGATTAAACCCCCAGTCCTTCTGACTCCCAGGCTTGTGCACTGTCCACCAGGCCATGGTGTCTGATTTGGTTATCATATATCTACCCCGCACCACGAGAGAACCCGGCTGAACACCTCTCCGGGGCCAAGAATGGATCATTCTGCCCCTAAGTCCCTGTCTTTGGGCTCCGGGTAGTCCAGCCTGCCTCCCAGGCAGCACCACAGCACTTATGTACATATCTATAATTTATTTATTTATATTAACGCCTGTCTCCCCATATAGAACGTAAGCTCGTTGTGAGCAGGGAATGTGTCTCTTTATTGTTTTCTTGGACTCTTCAAAGCGCTTAGTAACAGTGCTCAGCACACGGTAAGCGCTCACTGACCGAAAGACTGACTCTGGCTCCCCAAGATTTCCCTGAAATGCCACGTCTTGCCACGCCATTCAGGCCCACTCTCTCCCCTCCGCCATGCAGCAGAACCCACTTTGCACTAGGAAAAATCCCTTCTTGAAAATCCAACGGGTGCAATCCCAACTTGCCTCCTGTGACCATTAGGATGGGGGATGGAATCACATAGAAATAGTAGTAGTAATAATAACAATAATAAGAACAACCACAACAACAATGTACTAATGGGGGATGCCTGCAGGGAACTTGTCAGAGGTATTTTCCCTAGCGCTTAGCACAGCGCATTATCCTTAATGGACACTCATTAGTACTACCTCCAACAACTCAGGATCGAGGGGCAGTGTTCTCATCCTCCCTGCATATCCCCACCACTTTTCCTTCCCACTCTCTGATAATAATCATAATTAGGGTACTGATTGCTAATCAGGAAAAGAAACCCTTCGGTCACCTTAAGCTAGTTGGGGCTGGGCAATCCTAGGGAATGGGATGCAGTATGGGCTAGTGGAAAGAGCCAGGAACTGGGAGTGGGAGGACTTGGGTTCTAACCCCGGCTTCGCCGCTTGCCTGCTGGGTGACCTTGAGCAAGATGCATAACTTCTCTGTGCCTCAGTTCCCTCATCTGTAAATGGTGACAATACCCTGTTCGCCATCCTCCTTAGACTGTGAGCCCCCCCGTGGGACAGGGACTGTATCTGAGCTGATTAACATGTATCTACCCCCAGTGCTTAGAATGGTGTTTGACCTAGAGTAAGCGCTTAACAAATACCATGGTAATAATGATTATTATTATTACTATGTGCTAAATGCCAAGCTAGTCACTGTAGCAGATCTAAGGCCACCACTCACAGATGCCACCTGTATCCCCCAGTGAATGGTAGGGGGATGGAAGCAGGAGGGAAGAGGGTGTGATTCCTGCTCTGTCCACTCAGTGAGGAAATGGGAGGGCATCAAACTGCTCACCCGAGGTAGGCTGTGGCCCAGCCGTGACCAGAGAGCTGTTTGACCCATAGTCCCAGGGGGCAGGAAGCCAAGATTCTCCCAGCAGTCTCTGCAGCTCCCTCTTAATGGCCACTCATTAGCACCATTACTATTACCGCCAACAAACAGGGATCTGGAGGCAGCTGCCTCACCCTCCCCGCATAGCCCTGCCACTTTTCCTTCCCACTCTCTGATAATAATCATAATTAGGGTACTGATTGCTAATCAGGAGAAGAAACCCCTCGGCCATTTTAAGCTAGTTGGGGCTGGGCAATCCTGGGGGATGGGATGCAGTACGGCCTTGGAGAAAGAGCCAGGGACTAAAAGTCTTCCCCAGGCTGCCCTGACAGGCCTTGATGGACTGGTTTCGGGGCACCTCAAAAGGGGCGTTAATCTTGCACGGGGCCTCAATGGCAGGAAGGGCCTGCTCCCTCTGGAAGAAGCTGAAGGTTTGGACTGGCTTTTCTCTACTGCCTCCTGTGTGGTGGCCCAAAGGAGGCAGGAGCCGATCCAAAAATAGAGCTGCGGCCGCCACTTTATTCCCTGGAGACAGGCGAGCTGCCATCTCTGAGGAAGAGGGAGATTTTTGCCAACTCTTGCATCCCCTCCCCTCCCTTCCTGCCCCAACAAGGACATTCGGCTTGGGTGGGGGCCATCTACCTGTGCCCAGCTCTGCTGTGATGCTGTCAGTTTGGGCCTGGGAACCCAAATCCCTGTGAAAGGACCCAGTAGGTGCACCAACAGAAACAGACCTTTTTCTGTGGTACACCGCATTTCCCCTTCTTGTTGCTGTGGGGAACCACATTTGGTAATGGGCTTAGGAGGAAGAGGAGGATGAGGAGAAGACGGAGGAGGAGGAGGAGGAGGAGAAGGAGGAGCAACATTCGCTAGCGGATAGGTTACGGGCCTGGGAGTCAGAAGGACCTAGGTTCTAAACCCAGCTCTGCCACTTGTCTGCTAGGGACCTCAGGCAAGTCACGGCACTTCTCTGTGCCTCAGTTACGTCAGTTGTAAAATGGGGATTAAGACTGTGAGGCCCATGTGAGATGTGGACTGTGTCTAACCTGATTACCCTGTATTTTTCTCAGCGCTTAGAATAGAGTGTGGCACATAATAAGCGCTTAAAAAATACTGCTTAAAAAAATGGAGGAGAAAGGGGAAAGAGGAGGAGGAGGAAAAAGAGGAGGAGAGGAGGAGGGGAGGAGGGAAGGAGAGGAGGAAGAGGTGGCAGGAGGGCTGGGTGGGGGGAAACAAGTATTTGTTTCTAGCACCGGTTGGGCCAATTCAAACTGTTTTTCCTCTCTTTGGGAGATTTTGATTTGGGAATGGCAGTAGGCAGGAGGAGAACCCCTGGAAGCTTAGAAGTGTGCTCTGTTAGGAACTGCAGCCATCTTGTGATAGGATGCTCATGGGTCGTACTGTTTCTCAATTGGGGGAGGAGAAGGTGAGTGTGTGTATGGCCTAGTAGAAAGAGCCCAGGCCTGGGAGTCAGATGACCTGGGTTCTAATCCCAGTTCTGCCAAATGCTTGCTGGGTAGCCTCGGGCAAGTGTACTTCACTTCTCTGTGCCTCAGTTCTCCTGTTCTCCCTCCTCGCATGAGCCCCATGTGGGACAGGGACTGTGTCCAATCTAATTCACATGTATCTACCCCAGAGAGCACTTGACACATAGTGAGAGCTTAACAAATACCATTCGAAAAAAACCCAAAACTGTTGTTTCTATGGCAGTTAAAACAGATGAAAGACTTCAGCAAGTTTTCCCAAAGTGGTGCTCCCTCTAAGCCCCTCATCCACTCCTCCACTTTCTGGGCCATCTCTCAAGAAGAGAGAAGCAGTGTGGTTTGGTGGATAGAGCACAGGCCTGGTAGGCAGAAGAACATGGGTTCTAATCCTGGGTCTGCTACATGGCTGCTGTGCATCCTTGGGCAAGTCATTTCACTTCTGACTCAGTTACCTCATCTGTAAAATGGGGATTAAGACTGTGAGCCCCATGTGGAACAGAGGACTCTGTCCAACCTGATTAACTTGTATCTATCCAACACTTAGAACAGTGCTTGGCACATAGTAGGTGCTTAACAAGTATTATTATTATTATATTATTATTATATCCCACCATCTTAAACCTTCTCCCCACTCCTCACAGGACTCTGACCCCAGATAACATATGTTTATCTTTTTAAAATACGTGGGCCCACTCTTCTCCCGCCCTGTCTGCCACCCTCAGCGGCTCAACCCCTAATTGTCCCTTCCCCTCTGCCTTCAAGCATCCCCACGTTCTTCCATTTCCCATCCTGCTGGCTGGCTCTAGGGCTTGCCCACAGCTAAGGAGCTCATCAAAACTAAGTACGCAGCCCAAGGGACAGGATTCCTCTCTGTAGGGAAATGTCAGTGAGAATGCAGCGTTCTTGGACTGTAAGCTCATTGTGGGCAGAGAATATGTCGGTTTATTGTTATATTACACTCGCCCAAGTGCTTAGTTCAGTGCTCTGCACACAGTAAGTGCTTAATAAATACGACTTGGAGGGAGAGAGGGTATAAAAGAAAAAAGAGAATACCAGGGCACCGGTGATGATCCCCGAGACGAATCATTCACCTGTGGACCATCGAGATCTGACTGACGACCAGATTCCCCAACTCCATTTGTATCTTCGCCTGTTGCACACCCCATCCTCCCCTCATCTGTACAATCCTCATTTTACCTCATCTATAAAATGGGGATTAACACTGTGAGCCCCACCTGGGTCAGGGACTGTATTCCAACCTGATTCTTACCCCAGTGCTTAATAAAGGGCACGGCACATAACTGTATACTGCAGGCTGCTTGGGGCTGCTGTCTGTCCACTAGTAACTGAGTTCCTGCTACAGTTGAAACTCCACTGCCTCCCATGTGGGAAGCATCTTTTTGGAACTTCCCGTCCGACATGAGAAACGGCCGGACGTCATCTTCTTCTGACCAGCTTCTTCATCTCGTGACTTTAGGGAGAATGGGCTTTGGTGGGCTCTTTTCCCTTTAAATGTCCCGTCCTCCCTCTCGGCGGAGGTTTAAATAATCCCAGGCAGGCGAAACCTGGTTCCACCATTCGAGACGTCTTTGCGTCCCGTCCTTTGTTCTCTCCGAGGCGGGAAAGGGCTGAGTGCTGCCGAAATGTAATTCTCCCCTTTTCTCTTGATAAATTAAAACCGGTTCATGGGGAATTTAAATGTCAAACCATAACATGGGCAAATGTCACGTTTGCACACTGTTTTCGAGAGCAAAGGGTCTTCAGCTTTTAAGGAGTTTAAAGTGTAAATTCTATTGTTCTTAAGGAGCTTAAATCTTTGACTAGGGGAAGCAGGTGCTTTGGGAAATCACCGACAGCCAAAAGGTTTCTTTCCGAGGCAGGCGTGGACAGGCAAACCTAGGTAATTTGGTTCCTGCTATCCATCAGTGCTGGCTCCCGATGGCTTGAGGTTTTCGTGTGTCGGCCTTTTTGGGGAGCTGGGGAGCGGGGGTTTCAATGACAGCTGCACCCCCCACTGACAGCAGTCACTGGGACACGGTGGCCCTGGGGTGCCTCAGCATGGCATATTTCAGGGTTTGCACGCAAGAAATATGTAACCAGTTTCACCAAAGGCCCATTTTAATCTCCCCTGCATAAACTGACTCTGCTCCCCAGGGAAGATGAACTAATTTACATTGGCCAGTTCCTAGGAGTTTGTCAAATGTCAACACAAACCCCGAGGAATGTGATTCCTTTCCCTTCTTCTGCCTTACAGTCCCAAATATCCAGTCCCTAGTCCCTGCCGGGAAGAAAACTATACCTCGTGACGTTGGACTGGAGTTCTCGGGCCTTCAGATGGTATCCCTGTCGGGGGAGATGGGTGGAGGCAGCAATCAGAGGCCGGAAATCGACCAGAATGTTGATTCGGGTCTGCTCTTGAGATCTAGATTCCGGAAATGGGGAGGAGAGCGGGGGTTTAACAACTCAGGGAAGACGACTACAGGGGAAAAACTACCTGACCCTGAGGCTAGGTGAATTCTGGGCCTGTGCCAGAGTTGCGATCTCGATTAGGGCAGTCCCAGTACAGCCAGAACAGAGGATTCCAAGTGTTGAGTAAAGTGCTCTGCATACAGTCAGCGCTCAATCAATATGATTGAATGAATGAATGAATGAACCAGGGTCTAGAGCTGGTTTTGGGGGGAGTCCCCAACCCCAAAATTCCTAGTCTCAGCCCGAGGCAGACACAAATCTCTAAGGCAAGACCCAGTCTTAGGGGAGTGCGTAAGGAGCCATTTTGGAAGAGTGAATCTCCCCAAACTAGGCCTCCTATAAAGGTCAGGGTGTAAGAGATGGGGTGCTGTTTTGATTATTGTTACTATGGTATTTGTTACATGATTACTATGTGCCAACCACTATTCTAAGTGCTGTGGAATATACAAGTTAATCAGGTCGGACACAGTCCACGTCCCACAGGGGGCTCACGGTCAAGTAGGAAGGAGAACAGGTAATGAATCCACATTTGATAGATGAGGAAACTGAGGCACAGAGAAGTGAGGTGATTTGCCTGAGGTCACACAGCAGGAGACAGAGCCGGAATGACAATGCAGGTCCCCTGACTCCCAGGCCCGGACTCTTCCCATTAGACTTTCACTTGCCGCTTACTGCTTACCCTGGCTGATGATGCTCTGAGGCTCTGGTCTTATGCTGCCAAGTCGTCTCCGACCCATAGTGACTCCAGGGACACGTCTCTCCCAGAACGCCCCACCTCCATCTGCCATCGTTCTGGTAGTGGATCCAGAGAGTTTTTTTGGTAAAAATACAGAAGTGGTTTACCATTGCCTTCTTCTGTAAAGTCAACTTGAGCCTTCACCCTCGATTCTCTCCCATGTCTCTGCTGCCCAGTGCAGGTGAATTTTGACTTGTAGCAGATTGGCTTCCCCTGGCTAATCACTGCCCAAGGTAGGAACGGAATGGGTATGCCCCTGCTTGACTCTCCCTTCCACAGCCGAGACTGACAGAGTAGTGGAAACCTGCCAGGTGCCATCCTGAGAGGGATCAGAGGCTCTACAGTTCAGTTTTTATAGAGAAACTGGGTTCCTCTCCAACACAGGGAGCTCTGCCAGGGAGACAGTGGTTGTGGATTGCTGACAACTTCCAAAACTGGACGTTGCCTTACAGGTTCTTTGGGTCAGTCAATCTCATTTATTGAGTGCTTACTGTGTGCAGATCACCGTACTAAGCTCTAAGGAGAGTACACTATAACAATAAACAGACACATTCCCTGCCCACAATGAGTTTACAGTCTAGAGGGACCTAACAGTCTAGAGGGGGACGTGGAATGGCCTGACACACACCCAAGCGGGGAGTAACACATCAATATTAAATGTTTCTAAACAATTCTGGAAAAGCAGTACCGTCTACTGGATGGAGCACAGACCTGGGAGTCAAGAGGACCGGGGTCCTAATCCTGGATCTGCCTCTTGTCTGCTGTGCGACCCTGGGAGAGTCACTTCACTTCTCTGTGCCTCAGTTCCCTCTTCTGTAAAATGGGGATGAAGACTGTGAGCCCCACGTGGGACATGGACTGTGTCCAAACTGATTAGCTTGTATGTATCCCACGGCTTAGTATACTGTCTGGCACACCATAAGCGCTTAACAAACACCCTAAGGAAAGAAAAAAATTATTGGGTAACCGGCATTTTACTAACTTTGGACCTAATTCTCACCTTTTTTCAAAGCTTTGTTAGGGTCCTTTACTAGGCAGTTTGTTTTCAAGTGAGGAAAGGAAAGGGACTAAGAAAACCCGCTCCTTAATCAATTAATGATGATGACATTTATTAAGCGCTTACTATGTGCCAAGCACGGTTTGCTCCATCACACCACTGACCTGCTGGGTGATCTTGGGCAAGTCATTCTCGGGGCCTCAGTTTCTTCATCTGTAAGGTGGGAATGAGATCCCTGCTGTCCTATATCTGCTCCAGGGTTTGGAACATAGTAAGTGGTTGCCAATACCGAGGTTGTGATTATTACTCGCAAGGGTGGTGGTAGAGGAGGAGGGACTGCCCAGCCCTTGCCTGCTGCTGCTCCAAGATTCCAATGGACCTGCCTCCTTCTGACAGAAAGTCTGCTCTCTTAAAATTGCAAACCATTTTTATTTTCATAACTCATAATGCCTTTTGAGGGGAGGAACTTATTTAGAGCAGCAGTGTGGCCTAGTGGGTAGAGCACGGGCCTGGGAGTCAGAAGGCCCTGGGTTCTAATCCTGGACCCACCACTTGTCTGCTATGTGACCTTGAGCAAGTCATTTTGCTTCTCTGTGACTCAGTGACCTCATCTGTAAAATGGGGATTAAGACACGGAGCCTCATGCAGAGTAGGGACTGAGTCCAACCTGATTAGCTTGTATTTACCTCAGCGCTTAGTACAGTACCTGGCACATAATAAGAGCTTAACAAATACCACTATTATCATTATTAGTATTCATTGGGTGGTAGCCTTAGGTCACAGCTCCTTGTGCTGAAAGCTGCCAATCAATCATTCGATGGTATATATTGAGGGCTTCCTGTGTGCAGAACACTGTACTACACACTTGGGAGGGTTCAATACAACAGAATTAGCAAACACGTTCCCTGTCCATAATGATCTTAGAGTCTAGAAGGGGAGGTAGACAATAATATAGATAAATAAATAATTTATATCATTTTAATTATATATATACACATTAAAATCATAGTATTTGCTAAGTGCTTGCTATGTGCCAGGCACAGTACTAAGTGCTGGGATAGATACAAGCAAATTCAGGTTGGACGCAATCCTTGTCCAGCATGGGGCTCACAGCCTTAATCCCCATTTTACAGATGAGGTCACTGAGGCACAGAGAAGCTGAGGTCACATGTAGGAAGTGCTGAATACAAAGTGCTGATGCTAAAATATCAGATTTTTTACATGGCGACCGCCGCCCCGCCCCCCGCCGCGACCCATACATTAGCAAATGGTGGAAGAGAAGGAGCCCCAGTTAACTAAACTGAAGTCAATAACAGCCATGAGAAGAAATATATTTAGACTGCCATAAAACTTTATGCATTTTGCTTTGAAATGCCATCTACAATTTCTTTTTTATCTTCGGCACGTCAGGCGTTCTTAAAGTTTAAAGTTGCATGCAAAGACTGCATGTACACCCTGAAAATAAAAGGCCTCTAAGAACCCGCCTGACAGGAACACATAAACGTATGATTTACAGAGATCGACGGAAGAGCTGAAAGGTTTCTAGAGTCATTGGCAAAACTCCAGAGTCCCAGTGTGAGCTTGCGTGCTTAGAGAAGGGTCTTTTAACACCACAGCCTGCCAGCATTTCCACAGCTCAGCATCTGTGCATACTGCCATTATGTAAGCCTTTGTCAAGCATTTTCCAACCCCCCCCTCCGATTTCATCGTGGATTAGGTTTGACTCACTCAATCTCACCTTGGGACTGATCTAGGTGTCGCCTTGATTACGCGGGTGCTGCCCCCTGTTTTACTAATGTCTCTTTAATGGAAAATTTGGTTCTATGAATTTGCTAATGACTACCACGAATCCTGACTGCAGTTCAATTGAAAGCGGAGGAACACAGACGCTTTAGTACCAAGAAATTCTCCAGCCTCTCACTTTCAAGAACAGCACCTTCGACCATATACATTTTTTTTTAATAAAAAAAGCACACCAGGAGACCGACATACCAAGGTTTGAATGGTGACCTTCTGAAGACTGCTTTACAGCTCTGTGTTTGCCAGCCTATGTTAGCAAACAGGAATTTGAATTGAACTGAGAGGCGACTACGTGGCCTAGTGGATAGAGCACAGGCCTGGGAGTTAGAGGGACCTGGGTCCTACCACTGTCTGCTGGGTGAACTTGGGCAAGTCACTTCGCTTCTCTGTGCCTCAGTTCCCTCACCTGTAAAATGGGGATTAAGACTGTGAGCCCATGGTGGGCAGAAACCGTGACCAACTAGATTATCTTGTATCTGCCTCAGTTCTAAGTACAGTAAGTGCTTAAGTATTATTGTGACATAATAATAATAATGAAAGGAGTATAGAAAAAGAGTAGGAGTGTGAAAAAGAGGGGAGGAACAGGAAGAGGAGAGATGGTAGGAAGGGAAGGAGAGAATTTAGGATATTCCTTTTCCTTCCCTGCCCCCCAGCAGCCAGACAGGTGCACAACCTTGGGGTATCTACCCTTGGAGGCATCATGCAGGACCCTACAAGGTAAGGAGGAAAAGGGGCACCCCATCTGAATGCAGGAAGCTGGGGGTCTTCAGAGGCTTGCAGCTGGGTCCTGGGGTCCATGAAGAAAGAGGAGGAGGAGGAGAAAGGGAGATGGAGGAGAAAAAGGAGATGGAGGAGAAGGAGGAAGAGAAAAAGGAGGAGCAGAAAAAAGAAGAGGAGAAAAAGGAGGAGGAGGTGGCAGCTTACCCCTGACCAAGAAAGGGCTCTTTTCCCACCCAAAACTGTGGGCTTGGGCCTCGCGGGCCTGATGGGAGTAGCCTCAACACCATTCCAGCCGGGAGATGATCTTCCAGGGTGGGGCTCACGTGGCATATTTAGGAGCTTTCTGCAAGCCTGGAATCGCCGCCACTGCTCACTGCTTGCTGACTCCTCACCCACTTGGGCTAGAAGCCCGGGGAGAAATATCCATGTCCCTGGTTCAGGTTCGATTAGGCATTTCGAGAGGTCATCTGAACCAGTCTAATGCCTCTATGCAACTTTAAGCCATTAAAGAAAAATGAGGGTCCCCATTATAGTTAAAAAAACTCCAGGGATAATAATAATGATAACTGTGGTATTTGTTAAATTCTATGTTCCAAGCGCTGTACTAAGTGCTGGGGTAGATACAGTTAATCACGGCTCACATGGGGCTCGCAGTCTAGTTAAGAGGAGGAACGGGTATTGAAACCCCATTTTGCAAATGGGGGAATTGAGGCCCAAAGAAGTGAAGTGACTTGCCCAATTTCACACAGCAGGTAAGGAGCGGAGCTGGGATTAAAACCCAAGTCCTCTGACTCCCAGGTCTGTGCTCTTTACCCAAGGCCACGCTGCTTCAGGGTAGTCCACTCCTGCGTAAAGTCTTCTGGGCACTCAGAAAGCTGATCAAATTACACCATCCCCTCTTCAGACCCATTTCTTTTTGTCCATCCTCAGATAACTGCTTGGGAGGTGGTCCTCAATCAGCAGGGCCAAGTGAATACAACATGGGCCTGGGAGTCAGAAGGACTGGGGTTCTAATCCCAGCTCCACCACCTGCCTGCTGTGCGACCTTGGGCAAGTCACTTCACTTCTCTGGGCCCCAGTTATCTCATCTCTAAAATGGGGATTAAGAACGTGAGCTCCACATGGGACTGGGACTGTGTCCAACCAGATTACCTTGTATCCACCCCAGTACAGTGCCTGGCATGTAATAAGTGCTTAACAAATGTTATTAAAAAACCCAAAGAACTTCAGTTTCCAAGTCTCTCCCACGCAGGGTCGGACTTGCCCAAGGAACCCTAGGCTGCTCTGGGATCCAGAGAAAGGGGCAGGCCGGTTCTCGGGGCAGTGCTGGAGAATTGAGGAGGGGATTCTGGCAGCTGCAGCTTCCCACCCTCTATGGGGATGGGAAAGGTGGCTTTTATCCCCTATCAAGAGGTCTCATTTCCTCTCCAGTTTTCAAAGAGCGGAGTGTTTTATGGCTGGTTTGGAATCCTACTTCTTTGGCCCTATGGCAGTGGGTGAGGCGATTAAATATATCTCCCATCAGTTTTGTGCTGAAAAGTAAGGGTAGCATGCAGTGTGTGTGTGTGTGTAATTGGGGGGGGGGGGGAGGAGGGGTGGGTTGTACAAAACAAAAACAAAAAAAAACAAAAAGGAGAAAAATAATGTATTTTGAGGAAACCTGGACTTTAAAGGGGAAAGTGATCTGTGCATGATTTTGTATTATTTTAGCATATATTTACCATTTTATTGTGTGTGTGTGTATATTATAGAAGACCATATTTTAGGAAATTGACATTTGTAATAGTGGATTTAATACTTTTTATATAACATTACTGTTTAAATTGTAAACAGAATTTTCTCAGGTGAGGGGTGAGGGGAAGGGAAGAAGACAGTGACCCCTGAGAACTCGCAGATGCAAATGGAATCAGGGCCCAGACTTTTCCCAATCAAGGAAACGGAGACCCGCGGTACGGGAGTGGAGTGGCATAGCTCTCCCTTCTGCATTGCCCTGATTTCCTCCCTTTACTCATTCCCCCTCCCAGCCCCTCAGCACTTCTTTACAAACCTGTCAACTTATTTATTTCTATTAATGTCTTGTCTCCCCTGCTAGACTGCGCGTTGTGGGCAGGGGATGTGTCTGTTATATTGCTATATTGTACTCTCTCAAGTTCCCCTCTCAGGGTCGCACCTGGAGAGTTTCCAGTACTCTATCAGTCTAGACTATGGGAGGGAGAGTCAAGCGGAGGCCTAACCATTCCATTCCCAGCTTGGCCAGTGGCCAGTGAGTGGAAGGCAATCTGCTATAAGTCAAAACTCCCATGTGCTGGGCAGCAGTGGCATGGGAAAGGAGTAGAGGACGGAGACTAGGATTTACTGCACAGAAGGAAGCAGTGGTGGCAGGCACTTCCAGATTTTAACCAAAAACTCTATGGATACACTACCAGAATGATTGCAGATGGAGGTGAAGAGTTCTGGGAGAGATGTGTTCTTGGAGTCGCTACGTGTCAGGGACGACTCGACAGCAAAAGACAAGACTCTCCCAGGTGCTTCGTACAGTGTCCTGCACCCGGGAAGCACTCAATAAATACAATTGACTGACTGACTTGTGGGTGTGCACCCCCAGTTGAGCATCACTAGTAGTCATAACCGCGTTTACTCATTGCCTTCTTGGTGTGGGGCATTGTACTAGGCAGTGGAAAAGTTCGGAATAACCAAGCATCACGTTCCTGGCCCACAAAGAAGCTCATACCATCGGCCGATTGGAGCTGGGATTTTGGCCAGAGTTAGGCACCTGGACCCCTAAATGGTTCATTCACCACCCGGATTCTGCCCTGGGAGATCATCTCCCAGGTGGAATGCTGTCTGGGATACTCATGTTGGGTTTCCAGAGCCCAAGCCCACAATTCTGAGGGGACACCAGGAAAGTTCTCAAAGCAACTTCAGGCCATCGGAAAACCCGGCAGACTTTCCCCTCTGCCCCTTCTCCTCTGTCATCCCAGCAATAGGCGGGTGGGTGTTCCCTGGACGGCCACACTGGCTCGGGTTAATCGGGGACCAGCACCGATCCTCTTTCGGGAACACCGGGGCCCTCCAACCGGCCGGCATCCCAACTGGGAATATGAGTCTGAGAGCCACGGAGGCAGGGTGGAAAAACTCCAATGACTGGAAAGGACCACGCAAAACCGGAAATCTGTGCTTTCTTGGGCAACAGTCAACACCATGGTAGATTACTGAGCCCTGGTTTCCCTGGCCAGCAGATCCAGATTAACCACCCCTAACCATCCTCCCTGAGGAAGGCCACCATGAACCAAACAAACTGCCACCAACTTTGCAACAATAATTGGCAATAAATCTGGAATAAGGCCCCGACAAACTGGAAACATTCGTACCATGTCACTAGTCACGAGGCAGTCACGAGGCCACGGGAACTTTGGGAATCACCGGGGTTGGTTGCCCGAGCTCTGTGGGACTCTGCCGGGGATACGCCCGAGGCCACACCTCAGGGGATGTCTAGGCTGGGACCTCACCCCAGGCGTCCCCCCAAACGGCCACCCTACAGCGACGAGAGGACACCCAAGATCCGCACCTGCGGCCGAGGACCCCGAGATGAGCGTGGAGAGGCTCCGTTCTGCCCCCGATTTCAGATCAACCAGTGTTCCAGTGAACGAAACCGGTTTATCTCTAGGCAAGAGACTTCCCTACTCAGTGAAAGCCAAGTTCTTCAACCACTCATCTGTCAGGGGACCAAACAATGCTCCCTTTCCCCCACCTCACCCAACCTCACACCCCTTGTCAGGCAACTGTAGGGCTTACCTCTTTCTGGTGATACTTTATTGCTACCTTTAGTTTGGCCAGATCGTGGCACTTTTGGGGGTCGAGCTCCTCGCTCTGGTCATCCCGGTGGTTGAGGATAATCTCCAGTTCCCGGGAGCTGCGGGCCTGGTCCAGCAGGTCCTTGGCGAAACGTTTGCACTGCTGGGACAGCTCCTCGTACTCGGCCTTGAACTCGTTCTCCACCTTGCTGAGCTCCTTGAGCTCCCAGCCGAGGCGGAAGGCCGTCAGGATCGGGTCCTCGCTCGATAAGGCGATGAGCGACGGGCTGGCCAGGGCCTTGTAGATGTTCAGCCGGGAGCGAGAGTGGCGCAGGCTGTCCACCTCCGAGCTGGACACGCACTCCACACAATTGCAGCGGATCTGGTGGGGCCGAGGGATGGTCACCCGTCTCTGCACCAGGAGCTTGATGATCTCGTAGTTGTTGGTGTGGGCGGCCAGCATGATGGGAGTGATGTCCGGGGTGAACTCGGAGAACTGCGTGTCCATCATCAGGGTGGGCACCTGGGTGGGATGGTGATGGCGAGGCCATATTAATTCATTAATCTATTTATTTATTTGTTCATATTAACGTCTGGCTCCCTTTCTGGACTGTAAGCTCATCGCGGGCAGGGAATGTGACTATTTTTATATTGTACTCTCCTGAGAGCTTAGTACAGTGCTCCACACAGAGTAAGCGCTCAATAATTACAATTGGCTGACAATACAACCATGCCTTAATGAGACATTGAAGGCATTTGACATTCATCCCACCCCCGCATCACTTACGTGCAAAACCTTAAATTTTTTATTATAAATGACTTTTTTATTCACGTTAACGTCTTTCTTCCCCTCTATACTGTAAGCTCATTACAGGCAGGGAAGATGTCTGCTAATTCTGTTGTATTGTACTCTCCCAAGAGCTTAGAACAGTGCTCTGCACAGAGTAAGTGCTCAATAAATATCACTGATTGATAAATACCATTGATTGATTGATTGAGTCCAAGTGGGAATCTCCCAAAGTCACCCCTCCAACCTTTTTCTAATATGGTATTAAGCGCTCACTAGGTGTCAGGTGCTGTACTAAGCGCTGGGGTAGACACAAGCTAATCAGGTGACACACAGTCCATGTCCCACATGGGGCTCACGTTCTCAATCCCTACTTTACACATGAAATAACTGAGGCACAAAGAAGCAAAGAGACTTGCCCAAGGCCAGTCAATCAATTGACCAATGGTATTTATTGAATGCTGACTATGTGCAGAGCACTGTAATAAGCTCTTGGGAGAGTACAAAATAACAGAGTTGGTAGACACCTTTCCTGTTCGGGATGGGTCATGCAGCAGACAAGTGGTGGAGTGGGATGAGAACTCAGATCAGTCAGTTAATAATATTTAATAATAATGTTGGTATTTGTTAAGTGCTTACTATGTAGCAGAGCACTGTTCTAAGTGCTGGGGGAGATACAGAGTGATCAGGTTGTCCCACGTGAGGCTCACAGTTGATCCCCATTTTACAGATGAGGTAACTGAGGCACAGAGAAGTGAAGTGACTCGCCCACCGTCACACAGCTGACAAGTGGCAGAGCCGGGATTCGAACCCATGAGTTCTGACTCCCAAGACCGGGCTCTTTCCACTGAGCCACGAACACTTACTGCATGAAGAGCACTGTACTAAACACTTGGGAGAGAATAAGATAATAAACAGATTCCCTGCCCACAAAAAGCTTTCGGTCTCGCTGAAACCTACCAAAGCTCCCACATCAAGCCTCACTTGAACCGTTCATTTCCACCCCTTCCTCCCTCTCCTCCCCACCCAAACTTGCACTCCCCCCCCCCCCCCCCCCGGACCCCGAGCAGCTAATGAGGAACAGCTTCTGGCCTTTTCCTCCCTCTCCCTGCGAGCCACCAATGAGCCATGACCTCAGACAGAGGAAAGCCTGGGTCCCACAATTCCAGGAATGATGAGGCCTCACTGTTTTATTTTTTAAAAGCTATTTGTTAAGTACTATATGTCAAACACTGTTCTAAGCTTTGGGGCAGGTACATATTAATTAGATCAGACACAGTTCCTGTCCCACATGGGGCTCACAGTCTAGATAGGAGGAAGAACAGTTTTACAGTTTACAGCTGAGGAAACTGAGGTACAAAGAAGTAAAGTGACTTGCCCAAATTCATACAGCAAGCAGTTGGCAGAGCCCGGATTAGAACCCACATCCTCTGACTCCCAGACCTGGGCTCTATCCACTGGGCCACGCTTCCTTCGAAAGGGCAGGGAGAGGATGCCACCCTGCGATTGTTCAGGGAGTAGGGAAATGGGATGCACCGGTCTTAGATTTGGGGAGGGGACTTGGAGACGGGCGGGAGACGAGGAGGGGGACAGGGGAGCGAAGAGGTGGCTAACCCTCACTTAATATTAGTGTGGCTGATAACTCTTTACTCCCTGGTCCAGAACCATCCAGGGTTCACCGTTCCACACCATGGGACGTGTTTGGACTCACGCTCGGAAAAGCGCTGCCTCCTTCAGGAATGGTGGGTCTCAGAGGGGCTCTGGGCTCTTATTCCAGTGGGCTCCCGGGAAGACGCCCCAGATGAAACCAAGCAAGACGATGAAACCCCTGTTGGTCTACCTTAAATCCCTCCCCCATTTCCATCTTTATATCTCCTGCATATGGGAAACAACTGCACAGAGAGATGAAGTGGGTCCATGCCTGCAGGCGGCAAGAACCCCAGGGCATCCAGATTCCTCTACCCCAAAACAGTAGAGGATCAGTTCGGTGCTGACTTTGGTACATAAGGTACCGAACCTCTGCCATTTTTTTTCTCATCCCCAAGCCTCTGGCAGAAAATCTGGGAAATCCAGCTTTATTATTTTCTCATCAAGTTCACTTCCTCTCCAATCAGAAATCCCATTGAACGCACTTCGCTTCTCATTAAAGATGAGGACTGAATTCCTTGACAGAAAAAAAAATGGAGAGGGAAAAGGAGGAAGTGGACGGACCAAGGTTTGGCAAGGCTGATAACTGAGCTTTCACGTGGTTCTGCTCGGGGGAGAGCAAATCAGATTTTCTCTGTACTCACTACACTACCCCATCATTGTGTATCACAATACTAATCATCTGAACCTGAGCGTGTGTGTCTCTCTCTCTTTCTATCTCTTTTCTCTCTCTCTCTCTCTTTTAAAGTCAGCATTATCTTTCCAAATTCTTGACTGATTAACTGCCTCTGGCATGCTCCTGAAGCTCAACTCCAAGCTCACAATTCATTCAATCGTATTTATTGAGCGCTTACTGGCTTACTGTGTGATGTGTGAGGCTCTGGACTGTGTGAGCTCCTGCACAGATCAGCCACTCTCCTGCTACCTTCCCCGAGGAGGAGGGAGAAAGGCGGGGGAATGGCATCACTGCCTTGAAGGAGTGGACAGTCTTCCCTGATGCTACTGCCGTCAAGGGGCTCGGATAATGAATTCCGTTCCATTAACCTCAGCACCCAGACACGGGCTGCTTATCGGAATGCCTCTGAACCTCTCCGTTTCCCATTTCAGGCAGGTGGACTTTCTCACGGGGCCGGCCGCCTCCGAAATGCAAACCGCCATTTGTAATTACCGTGCTGACCCTTATCGGGATTCATTTATTGAGTCTCTGGATGTCGGCTGGTAGGGTCGCCTTCGACACCTCCCTGGGGCTTTTCTCTCCATCTGGAGGGACATATCCCATTTGAAACTCATCCCTCTTCCTCTGCAAGGATTTAGTGCATCTACATTCTCTTTCCCCTCCACTCCCTCCAGATCAAATTAACACGTGAGCTCATAGTGGGCAAGGAATGTGTCTACGAACTCGGTTGTCTTGTCCTCTCCGAAGCTCGTAGTACAGTGCTCTGCTCCCAATAAGTGCTCAACTGATGGATGGATTGACGGATTAAATCTTCTTCAGCATTCTCCAGCAACTGGAGGATACAGACCTGCAGGTCTCCCTGGGCATCAAGAATCAACGCTGAAGCACGGTCCTTGTATTTTCCTAAAAGATACTGTCACCACAGCTGGTATATCTTGGTCCACCCGAACCAAACACACCAAGCCTGGTGCACTGAATGGTCGGTCAATTAGTTCTTCCTTGGTTTATCCAGATGGTGACGTTTCAAGATGACCAATGACCAATGACTGTAAGCTCGCCCCTAGCCTGTAAGCTCCTCTCTAAACTGTAAGCTCATTGTGGGCAGGGAACATGTCTGTTGTTGTACTGTGCCCTCCCAAGCGCTTAGTACGGTGCTCGACACACAGTAAGCTCTCAATAAGTACAATTCAATGAATGAATGACTAGCTGGGTAGAAAGCGGTGTGTGTACTTGAATTCCATTTCACCCTTGCATTTAGATTTGCTCCCTTTATCCCCCCCTCCCTCCCACCCCAGAGCACCTATGTACACATCTGTCCTTTTTTCACTTATATTAATGTCTGTCTCCCCCTCTAGACTGTAAACTCCTTGTGGGCAGGGAACGTGTCTACCAACTCTGTTATATTGTACTCTCCCAAGAACTTAGGGAAGTGCTCTGCACACAGGAAGCATTCAATAAATATGATCAATTGATTCCAAGGCTCATCATATCCCATCAGGTTATTCATGATGTGCAGAAGAGACAATGAAAAAACCTCTCATATGATGGAGGGTTAATAGGGTTTCTGTGCATTTAACAAATTAAACTGTTATTACTAAATAATCATATTGCCCTCATTTGAGAGGAGCACTCTACAATGGATAGTAAGAGTACAGTTATGTTTCCTTGGGACCAATAATAATAATAGTAATGATGGTACTTGTTAAGCACTCACTATGTGCCAAGCACTGTTCTAAGCACTGGGGGGGGATACAAGGTAATCAGGTTGTCCCATGTGGGACTCACTGTGTTCATCCCCATTTTACAGATGAGGGAACTGAGGCCCAGAGAAATGAAGCGACATGCCCAAAGTCAAACAGCTGACAAGTGGCAGAACGGGGATTAGAACCCATGACCTCTGACTCCCAAGCCCGTGCTCTTTCCACTGAGCACGCTGCTTCTTTTGCAATAGTATTGCAGCTTGCAAAAATTCCACGGATTCTGCTTGAGTCTCAAGATGCTAATGATACTTGACTTTCTTAAGTGAGATTATGCCCAGTTAATATTTCTGGTTTCAGCATGGGAGGGCTGAAAAGCTAAGAAGCATTTCATTGAGGTTGAAAACGGGGGTCTTGAGATTATGTTCTCGTGCATGTTCTCTGATTGGCCGTGTGTGACTTTGGGCAAGTCACTTACCTTCTCTGTGTCTCAGTTACCTCATCTGGAAAATGGGGATTAAAACTGTGAGCCCCACGTGGGGCAACCTGAATACCTTGTATCTACCTAGCGCTTAGAACAGTGCTTGGCACATAGTAAGCGCTTAACAAATACCAAATTATTATTATTATTATTATTGACCCAGGTCCATCTGATTGACGGATGCTGCTTGGGGATACAGATAGTTCAAAGATTTAGTCAATTCCCTGTCATCACCTTGACTGGATTTCAAGAATTCCCCTGAACCTACGCAGAGTGGCAACACTCTGTGGGGAGGACAGGATGCGAATGCTTGGCTCAGTAAATACGATTGAATGAATGTGAGGAGAGGTGAAGAAATCCAAAATGTTGTTCGCAAATCAGGAGGATGTGATGACATCCTCATTTCCCCTACTCCCTCTCCCTTCTACACTGTCCTTTCGCTCAGATTTGTATCTATTCACCCCATTCTCAGCAACACAGCACTTATATACTTATCCATCACTTATTTTACTATCTCCCCCTCTGGACTGTAAGCTCCTCGTGGGCAAGGAACGTATCTACCAACTCTATTATGTTGTACTCTCCTGAGTGCTTAGTACAGTGCTCTGCACATAGTAAGTGCTCAATAAATACCACTGACTGATCAGAGTAGAAGCAAAGGTGGGATCAGAG
The DNA here is from genome assembly GCF_004115215.2 of Ornithorhynchus anatinus. NCBI lineage: Eukaryota > Metazoa > Chordata > Mammalia > Monotremata > Ornithorhynchidae > Ornithorhynchus > Ornithorhynchus anatinus. Next base: position 42,332,598 of record NC_041733.1, read on the forward strand.
AAGCAGTGTGGTATAATGGAAAGAGCCCGGGCCTGGGAGTCAGAGGACCTGGGTTCTAATCCCAGCTCTACCACCTGTCTGCTGTGTGACCCTGGGCAAGTCAGTTCACTTCTCTGTGATTCAGTTACCTCCTCTGTAATATGAGGATTAAGACTGTAAGTCCCATGTGGGACGGGGACTATGCCCAACCGATTATCTTGTATCTACCCCAGCACTTGGCACATAGTAAGCGCTTAACAAATACCACTATTATCATTATTAATTATTACTATTATGTGGCTCCAAAAGTGTTAATCTTTTCTGCTCAGCCCAGTCTCGGCTAATGTTAGGTAAGTGCATATGGGTCAAGAATGGAATTTTCTGCCAGGAAACCGCCTTCAAAGATAGTGACGTGGTCACAGTCCCTTGATTCTTCGGGGTCTGGGGCCTAGGTAGGTAAGCGGGTTTGCCTCTGAGTGGTCTAGAAGGGCCCTTGAGAAACGTGGCATTAAACTTGACTGATAACCAGAAGATCAGGCACCGCAAAGCACAGAAATTTCAAAGGAGCAAATTTCAAGAAGAAGCCACCCTCCTCGGATATGCTTGTTTCTAGCAAAATAACAAGATCCAGAAACTCTGCTCTGAGACATGGGGCAGCGCAAGCCAAAGGGGTGTTGATTTTTCAGGCTCACAATGCGGGAGGCACAATGACTGTGTTTGCTCTGCGAAACATAATCTGTGGAAAGGCACCACAACATTTTGCTGACAAGAAAAGTAGTTTGGGTCTCGCTTATGAACAGAACAATGCTCATCTTGCTGCTATCACCTTAATGGCACTCAATTGCAGGCAATCTCACAATCTTCCTCTACACAGTTTAGTAGGGCAATTAGCTTGCTAATGTTTTAGTAATAGGCTCCTTTCATTTTAGAACACCTTCCAAGATACAACACAAATCTCTCGCCTAGGGAAAGCTTTGGGAAAGGAGACCGCATTAGATGGGAAAGACACCACTGCTATTTAAGTGCGCCCCTAAAGAATTCAAAATAATAGGGAGGGAAAAGTAATCCTTTGCAGAACTTCCTTGACAGATTGTGGGGTTTTTTAATGGCATTTGTTAAGCGCTCACTCAGTGTCAGACACTGTCTAAGCATGGCATAGTAGACAGAGCACAGGCCTGGGAGGCAAAAGGTCATGGGTTCTAATCCCGGCTCCACCACTTGTCTATTGTGTGGCCCTGGGCAAGTCACTATTGTTCTTGTCTGTGGGTCTTCCCCGATTAGACTGTAAGCTGGTCAAAGGGCAGGGACTGTCTCTATCTGTTACCAATTTGTACATTCCAAGCGCTTAGTACAGTGCTCTGCACATAGTAAGCGCTCAATAAATACGATTGAATGACTTCACTTAGCAGCGTGGCTCAGTGGAAAGAGCATGGGCTTGAGAGTCAGAGATCATGGATTCTAATCCCAGCTCTGCCACTTATCAGCTGTGTGACCTTGGGGAAGTCACTTCACTTCTCTGTGCCTCAGTTACCTCATCTATAAAATGGGGACTAAGACTGTGAGCCCCACGTGGGACAGGGACTGTGTCCAACTCGATTTGCTGGAATCTATCCCAGCACTTAGTACAGTGCTGGGCGCCTAACACGGTAGGCGCTGAACAAATACCATCGTCACCATCATTATTCACTGTACTAAGCGCTTGGGAGAGTATTATACTGTACTCTTTTTTTAAAGATCGCCTTTGCTTTCTATATTAATTCCTCATTGTAATACCTGCAAACCCCATCCATGGTGCCCTCCTGTGGCTACTGTTCTATAACCTTCTAGACTCTAAGCCCAGTGTGGGCAGGGATCATCTCGCTTTGTTGCTGAATTGTACTTTCCAAGCGCTCAGTACAGTGCTCCAAACACTAAATGCTCAATAAATACAGCTGAATGAATGACTGGCCATCTACTTTCATCACCCCTAAAAGGCAGGCAATGAGTCCATCAACATTATGGGCCTGTCGACTTTGTGCTGAGTCTGTATTACGTGCTTGGGAGGGTGCGAGGGAGCAGCAAGACACGCTTCCCACCCTCGAGAAGCTTATTGGGAAGATGGGAGTTGCGGCCAGAAGCCCTGGAATACAACCGGCAAGAAAGGATGAGACGGATGAATAAGTTAAAAGTGCTTGTAACGCTCCACCAGTCGTTATAGCGATGTGTGCTGAGGCTAGGTTTAAATACACAGCAAAGCAGCATGGCCTAGTGGATAGAGTACGGGGCTGGGAGTCAGAAGGACCTGGGTTCTTATCCTGGCTCCACCACTTATCTCGTGTGTGACCTCAAGCAAGCCACTTAACTTCTTAGGGCCTCAGTTATTCATCTGTAAAATGGGTTTTAAGACTGTGAGCCCTGTGTGGGACAGGAGCTGTGTCCAAACTTATTGCCCTTCTGTACTGTAAGTTCATTGTGGGCAGGGAATGCACCTGTTATATTGTTGTGTTGTACTCACCCATGTGCTTAGTACAGTGCCCTGCGCACAGTAGGTGCTCGATAAATACGACTGATGGATCCATTGGTCGGAAGCAATAGAAGCTTGGACCAGGATTGTGGCTGACTGTGTGGAGAAGCAGGAGCAGGTCTGGGAAATAATAACTGTGTACTAAGTGCTGGAGGAGAGATACTCAGGTCCCACGTGGACTTCACAGACTAAGCAGGAGGGAGAACGGGCTGAATGCCCATTTTACAGAAAAGGGAACTGAGGAACAGGGAAGTGAAGTGATTCACCTAAAGGCACAGAGCGGACAAGTGGCAGAATTGGGATTAAAACCCAGGTCTTCTGACTCCCAGGCCCGCATTTATCCACTAGGCCATGTATAGTGGAGCCAGATGAGGCAAGGCTATTCTTCTTTTGGCATCACCTATTGTTGGTTTTCTTTTAAATCATATTTGTTACACACTTACTATGTGCCAGGCACTGTACTAAGTATTGGGGTAGATACAAGGTAATCAGGTTGGACACAGTTCTGTGTCCCACAAGGGGCTCACAGTTCTTAATCCCCATTTTACAGACGAGGTAACGCTCAGAGATGTAAAGCAACTTGCCCAAGGTTACCCAGCGGACAAGTGGCAGAGCCATGACTCAAACCCTGGTCCTTCTGACTCCCAGGCCCGTGATCAGTTCCAAATAATCCGAGTCCCTGCCTGCTACCATTCAGCGGAGACTGTTTGCGTTGGCTAAATTGCTCCTACTCCTTCCCCCTTTCTCTCTACAGATCTGGGACTATCTCACCCGCACGTGCAGAACTGGAATCCTTGTTCCAGAAGGCCAGTTTCCTATGTAAGAGGAAAAGGAAGAGCGATGAAGAAGCTAACCTTGAGAGCAAAGGGGCAGCTGAGGTAGCTCGCAGCCTTTCTCCTTACTGTGCCAAGACTGGTTTAGAATTAAGAAACTGCGATCGCTTAGGCTGATGACGGTGGAGAAGAGGGGTGGTGGCTATTGATGGTCTTTAAGCATCGGAAGGCAGATGGCGATGAGTGATTTTTCATCGTCTCTGAGTAAATTAACTGCAGCAGGAAAGATCTAGGTTAGCAATAGAAAAAGATTTCCTTCTGCTTCAAGGGTGGTTAAAACTCTAGAATGAATGATCAAGAAGTGAATGGCATGTCCCTCCCTGGAAACTTTTAAATGAGGAGACATGCCCATCTCTGTGGAGCGGACTTTCCCTGCCTGGAGGCAGAGGGCTCAACTAGATGAACTCTGAGCTTCCTTTTAACCTTAAGATTCTGTAGCAAAGAGAAACACAATAGAGCAGATACTCCGCTCAGGAGAGAATGCTGTGAAAGATGAAGATAATGCATTTTCATGCTTTCACCAAGCCTAGTGAGACAATGGAATGACTTGATTTCATTCTCTCTCTCTTTCCCCACACAACCCCACCACTCCCATGCACGCACAACATTTTAGGCACCATCAATATCCTCAATTTCCACCTGCAGCTCCAATTCCATGAGGATGCTGAGGAACCATTTGAGTTTACTAGAATTTTTCCACTCCAAATCACATGAAATCCCTGCACTCAAGATTGTCTCAATTCCCTTGTTCATGACTTTCAAACAGCCCACAGGCCCCCCAAAACACTCCGATGCGATTCACAGTACTGGATTCTCCCTACAGCTCACAACACTGATTGCTTTTTGCCTTCTGTAAAGTGTTTCGGGATCATGTTTATCCATCGGGTTGGTCAGTATTGTCAACTCCATTGTTCAAGAAGGGAAATCGAAGTCCAGAGAGGTTACGTGCCTGGCACAGCATCATTCAGCCAGAAAGGGGCAGGCCCGGAATGAGGATAAACAACCATTTAATTTCTTCAGTATCTCTCAGCTCCTGGAGCCTCCTGCCGAAGTTGATCTTAATAGGTTTGTCGGGGACGTAGTAAACTGATCTGCCGTGAAGCGAGTGACGTAATTGATTCCAGCTAGTGATACTGTCGTTTGAGATGCACTCCCCTCAACAGAGCTTCACTGGACGAATGTGAAGGGCATGAATGTCGGTGAGATACCTAAACAGCTGCTGTAACGTGAGCTGAAATGGGGAAAGAGAGAATGCGAGGGAGATAGGGAAAACGCTAAGAGCCTGGTCAAGTGCAGACTCTGGCCGTGTGGCTCTACCATTGGCAGAAACCAAAAGCCCTGTTTATTGCTCTACTGTACTTTCCCATGCGCTTAGCACAGTGCTCTGCACACAGAAAGCACTCAATAAATATGATTGAATGAAAGCTGAATGGCTAATAATAATGATGATGATGATTGTGGTATTTGTTAAATCAATTACTACGTGCCAGGCACTGTAATAAGCACTGGAGTGGATACAAGTAAATTGGGTTGGACACAGTCCCTGTCCCACACAGGGCTCACAATCTTAACCCCATTTTACAGATGAGGTCCCCGAGCCCCAGAGAAGTGAAGTGACTTGACAAAAGTCACCCTTGCAGACAGGTGACAGAGCCAGGATTAGAACCCACGACCTTCTGACTCCCAGGCCTGGGCTCTGCCCGCTAGACCACACTACTTCTCCTTGCTACTTGAAACCTGTTAAGGTAGGTCTGCCTCTTACTGACAAGCTTAGCTCACTGCAACCAAGAAAGGAGAGGGTTTTTTTTTAGCAGATGCTTTGAGGAGGTCTGGAGATTAAGAGGCAAAATCTAAAGCAGGCCTGGGGCTTGCACTCTCTTGAAGATGATGTGACCAGGAATTCAATCAGGGACCAAAGGAAATATCCCTAAGGCCATAAGGAATGCCATTCTTGGGTCAGTCCCATCGTCTATCTTTGATAATGACACCAGGATGCTTAGAGGAACCGTCCAACAGTTTTCCCTCCTGGCTTGGAGGGAAGAGTTCAGACCTGGGAGTCAGAGGACCTGGCTTCTAATCCCAGATCTGCCTCTTGCCTGATATGTGGCCTTGAGCAAGTCCCTTAACTTCCCTATAGCTCAGTGGCCCCTTCTGCAAAATTGGAATTCAATACCTGTTCTCCCTCCCCTTAGGCTGTGAGCCCCATGTGGGACAGGGACTGTCTGGCCTGATTGTCTTGTCTCTACCCCAGAACCTAGTATGGCGCTCACCCCAGAGCCTAGTATGGCGCTCGGCACATAGTTGATACTTAACAAATATGACAGTTATTACTGTTATTATTGTAATTATTACCCTTAGAGCTACAGACAGACATCAAACATCCTTAACCTTGCCTCTAAATAACCCATTAGGGGTCATGTATACATAAATTTATCAAACTCTTTTTGAAACCATTTTTTTTTCAGTTCACACAAGCTTCCTGTTGGAAAGAATTCCATATGCTTACCACCTACAAGTTGAAGAAGAGTTTTTTCTGTTGTTTTGAACTTTCCATCCTCAAACTTCAACCCTTTATTCTTGCCTTCCAGGGAGCAAATTCCTCTTGTCCCTTAAAAACAGTGGCGTCTGTTAAGTGCTTACTACATGCTAAGCACTGTACTGAGCACTGCGGTAGGTACACGATGATCAGACACAGTTATTGACCCACAAGGGGCTCACACTCTAACGGGGGATGGAGAACAGGTAACGCATCCCCATTTTACAGACAAGGATCCGGAGACACAGTAACTCGCCCAAGATCACAAGCCGGTAAGTGGCAGAGGTGATATTAGATCCCAGGTCCCGTAACTCCCAGGTCCCTGATCTTTCCACTAGGCCACACTGCTTTCTCCCCCTTCGATCAGGACAAAGCTGCCCTCATGGAAAATTGACAATGAATTTACTACTGCCTCAAGGCCACAGGGAAGGAAATTTTCATTCCAATGAGTTCCTTTTTTCAATTAAGAGGGAAAAAAAAGCGAACCAACAAAACTCAAACATCATTTGTTCCCATTTTCACGTCTTCTCATTACTGTTCTAAGAGCTAGTCAGCAACAGAAGAGGGCCTTGGTGACTACAAAGACAAAACATAACAGGCTGGAAATGACGTTGAAATTAGTGTTTCTAAAAGTGCTTTCCCATTCTGGTGCTCAGGTGCCATTTCCAACCTGAGTCTTGTTGAAAAACCTCTCCCCAGACTCACAGGGGTGGGAATGGAGCCAACCACAGGCTCCACCTGGGAATCTTGTCTTCTTGCGCCATTCATGCTGTATTTTGGGATTTATGTGATTCCTGTCTGGAGAGGGTGCTTTTGGGGAAGCTTCTGAGGTCCCACACGCATCAGTGAGTGCATTTCACGGTTTCTGACTTAGATGTTTTCCGCTTACAAAATGTTCGAACGGCCCTGGATATAACCTGGCTTGGAGTTCTACCATTGGCAGCAAGCATAGCAAAGTGGCCAGAGCACGGGCCTCAGAGTTGAAAGGCCCTGGCTTCTAATCCCGGCTCCACCACTTGTCTGCTGTGTGACCTTGGGCAAGTCGCTTCAGTTCTCTGTGCTTCAGTTTTCTCATCTGTAAACTGGGGATTAGGAATGTGAGCCCCATGTGGATCAGGCACTGTCTAACCCTATTTGCTTGTATCTGCCCCAGCGCTTAGCCTAGTGCCTGGCAATAGTAAGTGCTTAACAAATACCATAATTATTATTATTATTAAGATTGTTTGTGTGGTACCTTGTGTGAGGGGGGTAGGTGACGGAACTTGCCCTTGTAGCAGACCCTGTGGGATGGAGTTATAAGCAGGGTGAAGCAGCGTGGCTTAGTGGAAAGAGCACGGGCTTGGGAGTCAGAGGTCATGGGTTCTAATCCTGGCTCCGCTGCTTGTCAGCTGTGTGACCCTGGGCAAGTCACTTCTCTGTGCCTCAGTTACCTCATCTGTAAAATGGGGATGAAGACTGTGAGCCCTGCGTGGGACAACCTGATTACCTTGTATCTACCCCAGCGCTTAAAACAGTGCTTGGCACATAGTAAGCGCTTGCTTAACAAATACCAACATTATTATTATTATAAAACCTAGTCCAGAGGCATGGCAGCCCTAGCAGGGGAGAAAAATACTATTTCCTTTATCCTTTTTAGTTTCACCAAAAGGCCTCTTGAATAGTGTTCAGGGAGCAAACCCATTCTCCGCTACCATTTCTGATTTCCCAAGCCCCACAGCCTCATGCCGAACCGTTCCCAAAACATTTCTCTGGTAGCATCCCTCGGGATGCCACTGACATGGCTCTGCGGGAGGAGTACCGGGCTTATTTTTGAAGAGAATCTCCTGCCCATGATGACAGCTCTTGTCTCCGAAACCAACAGAGCCCAAAATTGTCTCTGATAAGAAGACTGGCCATTTAGCTTTATGGTTTCTCTGAACGGTGCTCCCGGGAGGAGAGTGGGAAACCATCAGAGCTAAGTCAGTCAGTCAGTCAGTCAGTCAGTTGTATTTATTAAGTCCTTACTGTGTGCACAGCACTGTACTAAGCACTTGGGAGAGTTTGTTAGTAATAATAATAACTGTGGTATCTGTTAAGCACTTACTGTGTGCCAGGCACACAGTCCCTGGCCCAACATAGGGCTCACAGTCTTAATCCCCATTTTACGATGAAGTAACTGAGACACAGAGAAGTGAAATGACTTCCCCAAGGTCACATAACAGACAAATAGCAGAGCTGGGATTAGAACCCAGGTCTTCTGACTCCGAATCCTGTGCTCCTCCCACTAGGCCATGCAACTAGACACATTCCCTGACCACGACAAGTTTACAGTCTAGAGGAGGAGATAGACATTAATGATAGACATGGATATAAGTGCTGTGGGGCTGGGAGGGGGGGATGAATAAAGGGGGCAAATCAGGGCAACGCAGAATCTTCACACATCTAAAATCCCCAAGACGTAATGAAAGAATTGTTCATGAGCACGGGCATTTGGTTTCCTTCTTCCCACCCTGCCTCCCACTGCCAAAGCTGATGTTTTCTAGTGGCAGAGGGCAAATCTATACTTTTCGAGCCACAACTAGCCCACCCTAGATTTAACCCACTCCTGGTGGTGGGGTGGCATGGATTCAATCTTAGTGCAACAAGCAGGGCCTGGTTGACTCAACTTCCAGAGCTATTAGACTTTCTGGAAGCCCTGCATTCAAATAGGTTGTCTAACTTAAAATCAACCAATGGTGCTGAGTGCTTGCCATGTGCACAGCACTGTACTAAGCACTTGGAAGAGTATACTACAACAGAGTTGAAACAAAATTAAACAAAATGATTGTGAGTCTGGCATCCAACCCATTAATGCTGTACCAAATTTGCCTTTTCAAATAACCTGAAACTATTCTCTGGCTTCTTTTAAATCTTAAAATATGCAGAATAGAGTTTTTTGGTTTTTTTCCAAAGAAATCTTTTTTTTAAATCTCAGAGTCACTGATGTATATATATATATATATATATATATATATACATCAGTATATATATATATTGGTATATATGTGGGGTATATATATATATATATCTCAAACCACAGGTCATACACAGATGCATTTTCAAGTTCATAATTATAGGTTTATTTCTGTGGGGGCCCCTTATCCTAATAATAATTACAGTACTTGTTAAGCCCTTACCATATGCCAGGCACTGTTCTAAGCGCTGGGTAGATATAAGAATCAGGTTGGACACAGTCCCTGTCCTACATGGGGCTCACAGTCTTCATCCCCATTTCACAGATGAGGTTAATGAGGCCCAGTGAAGTGAAGTGACTCGTCCAAGATCACACAGCATACACGTGGCAGAGCCGTGTTTAGAACCCAGGTCTTTCTGGTTCCCGGGGCCTCGCTTTATCCACTAAGTCATATGGCTTCTAGGCTTTGGACAGCAGCCCCTTCCCTGACTAAGCCATCTTTTCCTCGTCCCCCACTCCCTTCTGTGTCACCTTGACATGCTCCTTTTATTCCACCACTTGTCAGTTGTGTGACTTTGGGCAAGTCACTTCACTTATCTGTGCCTCAGTTACCTCATCTGTAAAATGGGGATTTAGACTGTGAGCCCAACGTGAGACAACTTGATTACCTTGTATCTACCCCAGCGCTTAGAACAGTGCTTGGCACAGAGTAAGCGATTAACAAATACCATTATTATTATTATTCACCCCTCTTCCCAGCCCACCCCTCAGCACTTTTGACCATATCTGTAATTGTATTTATTTATAATAATGTTTGATTCCCCTCTAGACTGCAAGCTCATTGTGGGCAGGGAATGTGTCAGTTACAGTATTATATTGTACTCTTCCTAAGCACTTAGAACAGTGCTCTGCATATAGTAAGCACTCAATAAATGCAACTGTCTGACAGATTAACCGTACCCTGCACATGGTAAGCACTCGACCAATGGATTGGTTAATTAACCTACCCCTCACCGAGCCCCCAAACGGTGCAAAATCCTCTATCCCAAAACGTCCTGCCCAGTATCCTGGAGTCCCGGAGTTTCCCGAGAAGGCTGGATGCAGGTCCAGGAGCCCAGATGGGCTTTTGACGCCTGGGCATCTGGGGAGGGTCTATCCCAAGATGATGTCTCTGTCCCTTTTTCCCAGGGGATCGATATTCTTGTGGCGACATGGTGGCGGGCAGTGACACAATAAAAACGAGCTCTCTGGGATGGACTTACTGAGGCAGAATCTATTTCCAAATCAACCTTCAGGGACCAAGGCAAGAGCTATGAATTATGACCACTGCAATAAAACAAATGGGTCTCTTGGATGTAGTGCCCTTTAAGCTGTGCTAAGTGGTTTTGTGGTTGTTCTGTTTTTTGGGCAGAGAGTGTTCCATTCTCAGTGAGTATGCTCAATAACTATCCTTGTCCCTTCTGAACTTAGCCAAGGACACCATCTTACCTCCCTTGCCATCCCCAAACGCATACTTATCATTTCCCTCAAAACTCACTTTCCCCATTCCCCGAAATTCCCTCTGACCATCAGCTTGGTCAGACTGCCAGCCAGCTCCGAAGTGTTCCCTCACTAAGCCCACCTGTCCTCTTCTCCCACTCTCTTCTGCATCACCCTGACTTTCTCCCTTTTTTCCTTCCCCTCTCCCATCTACCCAGAATTTAGGTCCATATCCGCCATTTATTTATATAATGCCAGTCTCCCCCTCTTGACTGTAAGCTTGTTGTGGGCAGCTGTGGACTGTGGGCAAGTCACTTCATTTCTCTGTGCCTCAGTTCCCTCATCTGTAAAATGGGGATGAAGACTGTGAGCCTCACGTGGGACAACCTCATTCCCCTGTATCTACCCCAGCGCTTAGAACAGTGCTCTGCATGTAGTAAGCGCTAACAAATACCAACATAATTATTATTATTGTTGTTGTACTCTCCCAAGTGCTTAGTACAACGTTCTGCACACAATATAGTGCTCAATAAATACTATTAAATGATCACCTCTAGTGGTCTGAGTTTGGAATTCTTGGATTCCAGCCCCCAAAGCTGCCCCAGGCTTGCTCTGGGGAGGGGCAGTTTAAGGAGCAGAATAGCAAGAGCCTTGAGTCTACCCTTGCCTATTTTGGGGCTATGAACCGCTGGCTTGTCTTTGCCATCTGGCCAAGCTGTGTCAGACAATGATGGGTTAACTGTCAGCCACTGGCTCTGGGCTGCAGGTTGCTTAAAGGGCCTCCAGAGAACTACACTTTTGTGGGGAAGGCCAGAATCACAATCTGGCAAATGTACCAAGATGAAAACAAAATAATAATAGGTGTGCTATTTCTTAGGATTTTACTGTTTACCATTTGCCAAGCACCATATTACGTGCTTAGGTAGACTAGAGATATGAGATCACTTTAGGTGGGCCAACTGGCTGAAGGGGTGGGGAAGGGGATGAGTAAGGGGCTTTTGGGGAGCAGGGGTGCTTAAGGTCCTATCCTCTTCTCAGTCCATTCAGATAAGACTTTTGGGAAATGCTGGGTTTTTCTTTTCACGTCTGTGCTAGGAATAGACAGATTGTCTCTATTTTGTCTCTTTGCATCCAGGAGGCCGTGAGAAGTCTTCAGAGTGGGGACATTAGCCCTAACTTTAACTCTAACCGGTCACAATACTGGGAGGTAGGAGGAGGGAGCCAGGGCTCACAGTCTACATAGGAAAGCAAAATGGGTACTGAATCCCAATTTAACAAGTGACCTTGGGAAAGTCACTTAACTTCTCTGGGTATCGGTTTCCTCATCTGTAACATGGGGATTCAATACCTGATCTCTCTCCTTAGATTGTGAGCGCTGTATGGGGCGGGGACTATGTCCAACCTGATTAAACTGTCTCTATACCAGTGTTTAATACAGTGCTAGGCACATACTAAGCTCTTAGCAGATATGATTAAGATTGTTATTATTAGACTTGCCAAAGGTTACTCAGCAGACATGTGGCAGAGCCAGGATTAAAACCTAGGTCCTCTGACTCCCAGGCCCATGCTCTTTCCATTAGGCCTCAATGTTTCTCTTTTAAGTACACAAGTGAAGAAATAAATCAATAACAAGTAAACAAATACATTTCTTCCTCTAGACTGTGAGCTCACTGTGGGCAGGGAATGTGTCTACCAACCCTGTTGCCTTGTACCCCCCTCAAGTGCTAAATACAGTGCCTTCCACATAGTAAGTGCTCAGCAAACCCCACTGGTTGAGTTTGAAGTGGCATGATTAGAGGAGTGATATGGGGAGTGGGGATGCTTTAAGGAAGGCCTCCTGGAGATGGAATTTTAGTAGGGCTCTGAAGACGGGGGAGAGCAATGGTTTGTCAGATGTGAAGGGGAAGGGAGCTCCAGGAAGGGAGGACGGTGAGAACAAGAGGTCGAGGGTCCGGAGAGACGAGAACCAGGTACAGTGATTAGGTTGGTCTGAGACGAACAAAGAGGGCAAACGGGAATATAATGGGAAAAGAATGGAGATAAGTAGGAAAGACAGAGCTGAGTGAGTGCTTAAAAGCTAGGGTCAGGAGTTTCTACCTGTTGTGGAGCAGAATGAGCAAACAATGGAGGATTTTGAGGAGTGGGGAGACGTTAGGAGAAGAAGAGAAAGTGGGGAAATGAGGAGGATGTAGAGCTCTTTCAGGGTTCCTTCATTCATTCAATCGTATTTATTGAGCGCAAATAAATAAATAAATCATATTTATTGTGTGCAAAGCACTGTACTAAGCACTTGCACTTAACAGGCCCAAGCCAGGGGCCCAAGGGTCAACCAGCCTCACTGGCTCCATCTGCGTACTGCCTGAGCACTGGGGGGAAGAAGGGAAAGAGAATGTGTTTGTTTATTCTTATACTGTACTTTCCCAAATGCTCAGCACAATACTCTGCACACGGTAATCTCTCAATAAATATGATCAACTGACTGACTGAAACATTACCTTTCCATTCCTAGGGGCAATCCCATTCTGCCACCAGGACCCCCAAGGTCAACTTCCCCTCTAACAATAATAATGATCGTATTTGTTAAGTGCTTACTATGTGCCAGGCACTGAACTAAGCGCTGGGGTGGATACAAGCAAATCAAATCATGGGTACAGTCCCTGACCCATATGGGGCTCCCAGTCACAATCCCCATTTGACAGATGAGGTAACTGAGGCACAGTGAAGTGACTTCCCCAAGGTCACAGAGCATACAAGTGGTGGAGTCAGAATTAGAACCCACGACCTTCTCATTCCCAGGTCTGTATCTACCCACTATGCCATGCTGCTTCCCCAATTCATTATGGCCATGAATTTGCCTAACCCATCTTAAATCTTCTGATATTTTCACCCTTTGCAGCTAACTCCCTGAAAAGTGTGCTCGCTTCAAGAGCGGCCCCTCAACCTAATATCGTGGGAGCTGGTGGACAATTCTATGTTCGCCTGTCCACTCCCCTAATGATTCTGTAGTACAGTGCCTGACACATAGTAAGCATTTAACAAATACCATCATTATGATTCTTATTATTCTGTAGGCATCCATGCTATTCCCTATTAGCCCACGTCTTCCAAGCCCGAAGAGTTCTAAGGAGGAGTAGGAGGAGACTGGGCTGCAACTAATTCCTCTGCCCAAGGAGGTAGTGAAAGGTTCAGACTGATGACATTTTCTAGCAGGTGGCAGAGAATTATGGAAGATAACTGAAATACTTCACTTAAGTCCTTGGGAGACTGACCCTCTCCCTTCTTCTCCCCTTCCCCTCCCAAAATCAGGGCACAGAATAGGAACTGTCCTACCTTGAGGAATATTGACCCCTGAAGGGGCTTTCTGATCCCTCTGAATACTCGGTTTAAGTCATAATTGACTGGTGATCTGACAATTTTATCAATCAATTAGTTGTATTTATTGAGTTCCTACTGTGTGCAGAACTCTGTACAAAGTACTGGGGCGAGTACAATAGAACAGATTTGGTAGACCTTTTCCCTGTCCACAAGGAGCTTACAGTCTAGAGGGAAAGCCATACATTAAAACAAATTATGGACATGTATATAATAGCTGTGGGACTGAGGGTGGGAGTGAAAAAAGGGTAATAATAATAATAATTATGGCATTTGTTAAGCACTTTTAATGTGCCAAGCACTGTTCTAAGTGCTAGAGTAGATAAAAGGTAATCAGGTTGCCCACGAGGGGCTCACAGTCTTAATCCCCCTTTTACAGATAAGGTAACTGAGGCACGGAGAAATTAAGTGACTTGCCCAAGGTCACACAGCAGACAAGTGGCAGAGCTGGGATTAGAACCCACGTCCCCTGACTCCCAAGCCCGGACTCTTGCCACTAAGCCACGCTGCTTCTCATCTAAGTGCAGGGAGGTTCCGGAAGGGAGAGGGAGTAGGGGAAATGAGGGTTTAGTCAGGGAAGGCCTCTTGGAGATGTATTTTTAATAAGGATTTCAAGGTGGGGAGAGTGATCAGGGGAGGGAGTTCTGGGCCAGAGGCAGGATGTGGGCAAGGGGTTGGCGGTGAGATAAACGAGATGGAGGTACGTGAGTAGATTGGGGTCAAAGGAGCAAAGTGAGTGGGCTGGTTTGTAGTAGGAAATCAGTGAGGAAAGAGAGAAGAGGGCAAGGTGATTGAATGCCTTAAAGCCGATGATAAGGAGTTTCTGTTTGACGCGGAGGTTGGATGGGCAACCACCGAAGGTTCTTGAGGTTGGATGGGCAACCACCGAAGGTTCTTGAGGAATGGGGAAACTTGGAGTGAATGCTTTTTTTAGAAAAATGATCCAGGCAGCAGAGTGAAGTATTTTATGAGACCAATATTAATCTGGAGACTGTAAGCTCGTCTCTAGACTGTCAACTCGTTAATTCTGTTGTATTGTACTCTCTCAAGTGCTTAGTACAGTGCTCTGCACATAGTAAACACTCAATAAATATGATTGATTGACTGATGGAAGCCATCTGCCTCAGACAAAACTCCTCACCATTGGCTTTAAAGCACTCAGTCACCTAGCCCCCTCCTACCTCATCTCTCTACCCTCCTACTACAACTCAGCCACACACTTCGCTCCTCTAATGCCAACCTTCTCACTGTGCCTTCATCTCGCCTATCTCACCGCGGACCCCTCGCCCACATCCTGCCTCTGGCATGGTCAGAGCTTAATAAATATGACTGAATGAATGACTGAACAAATAATTACAGCGGCAACCATTGGGGCGGGAAAGACAGGGGGGCCATTAAGTAAGCGTTTGATGGCCGACAGTGACAGGCCAGCATGAAAGCAGATTTCTTGGGTGGGGCTTTTGGGCATGAAAGGAGGAGAGAAGGCGACTGCTACAGTCACACAGGCTCCCGTGGGAGAGGAAAAGAGCTGGAAACACTTAGCCAGGAGCACCTTATAAGAGACACTAATGAACTCAACACCAGCAAATGGCAAAATACGGCTAATGCAGAAAAACTGGACACGGATGATCTGTCTGTCTGGTGTGTCATCCCACCTCTCTCACTACCCAAACTTTAAGTCCTCCAAATGGATTCCACTCCCCCTCAGGGACTGCTCAGTACAGTGTGACGTTCTAAAGAAAACTCACTAAGCTAATAAGAAAACTCCCTTCGGGCTAGTAAAAGCGGCCTCTCTTCTCAGACCCAAGATTCTCATCACTCTGAAACTCCCGGGGGGCGGGCGGGGAAGAAAGGTTAGCGAAAGAGGACATTTAGTGAGAAAATGCTCAGTGCTTAGAAAAATACTCGGGGGCTTAAAACAAATGGTTGACACATAATAAATGCTTAACAGACACTATCACAACCATAAATGTTTGACCAGATGTATAGAATATCCAGTAATCTTTCTGGGCTGTTACACTGTTATTCCTGTTCATTTCTAAGCATTTTTCTGTCTTAGAAGCAGCATGGCTTAGATGAAAGAGCCCGGGCTTTGGAGTCAGAGGTCATGGGTTCGAATCCCAACTCTGCTACTTGTCAGCTGTGTGACTGTGGGCAAGTCACTTAACTTCTCGGTGCCTCAGTTACCTCATCTGTAAAATGGGGATTATCTGTGAGCCTCATGTGGGACAACCTGATTACCCTGTACCAACCCCAGCGCTTAGAACAGTGCTCTGCACATAGTAAGCGCTTAACAAATACCAACATTATTATTCTAAATTTATGAGTTCTTGCTTCTCATCCCCCTTTCCTCCTTGGTGCAGTCCATTCTGCTTGTTTATTGTTGTATTGTACTCTCCCAAGTGCTTAGTACAGTGCTCTGCACACATTAAAGTGTTCCATAAATATGACTGAATAAATGATTGTGTGAATGAATGAATGCTTGGGGACACAAGCCAGAGCTGGGTCAAATTCAGTAGCATAATTAGGGTGTGGGGAGCAGACTAGTATCTTTAGATGTGCCTGCCGGGGGGTGCGGAATGGGACGTGGAAATCCGGGAATCTAACTGTCTTTAGGGAAGCAGAGTGGTCTAAGCAGAAAGAGAATGGGCCTGGGAGTCAGAGGACATGGGTCCTAACTAATTCCAGCTCCTCCACTTGTCTGGCTGTGTGACCTTGGGTAAATCACCTCACTTTTCTGTGCCTCCATTAAGACATCTGTAAAACAGGGGATTAAAACTGCGAGTCCCATGTGGGACAGGGACTGTGTCCAACCTGATTAGCTTGTCTCTACCCCAGAGCTTAGAAGAGTGCTTGGCACTGGGTAAGCGTTTAACAAATACCGCAGTTATTATTTACTTGTACACCCGAGTGCAAGTGGAGATTGCGAACCTGGCCCTGGGGGTGAAAACAGCAAGGTAATTGCAGGTTAAGCAGGACAGTGTGGGAGATTGCTTGTGTGTTTGTGCATGTGTGTAACCCCTGCAGGGGTGATGAGGTGGAGTGGGGGAGGAGAGCTAGGGAAGGCAGGGGGAAAAGGAGAGAGGGGAGAGGATTTTTACTTTAGGTCTCGAGTCCGGGAATAGCCCGCATGGAGCTGGACTCAAGTTTCTTCTCCCTAGTTGCCACAGGGACACAGCAAGATTTCTAGCTAGTTCTGACTTCTTTTCTTTCCTCCCCTCCGCCAATCCAAGCTTGGTCACGTCCCCCAGGCAGTGAAGCAGGCCATGGTTACCTCGCTTCTCAATATTCATTCATTCAATCGTATTTATTGAGCGCTTACTAGGTGGAGAGCACTGTACTAAGTGTTTGGAATGTACACTAAGGGTCATCATGCCTTGCATTTCATGCTCTTGGAGAGAAGGGACCCAAGCCTAGTTTCCTGCGGCTGTAATCACTTGGCACAACCTCACCGGCAGACTAGCATAAGTGCTCAATAAATATGATTGATCGATTGATTGAGTGCTTAATAAACATGATCTATCAAAAGATCGGGAAGCAGTGTGGCCTAGTGGATAAAGCACGGGCCTGGGATCCAGAAGTCCTGGGTTCTAATCCCAGCTCTGCCACTTGCCTCCTGTATGACCTTGGGCAAGTCACTTCACTTCTTTGGACTTTGGGCAAGTCACTTAACTTCTCGGTGCCTCAGTTCCCTCATCTGTAAAATGGGGATTAAGACTGTGAGCCCCACGTGGGACAACCTGATTCCCCTGTGTCTACCCCAGCGCTTAGAACAGTGCTCGGCACATAGTAAGCGCTTAACAAATACTAACATTATTATTATTATTCTTTGGGCCTCAGTGACCTCATTTGTAAAATGGAGATTGAGACAGTGAGCCCCATGAGGGACAGGGACTGTGTCCAACCCGATTTTCTTGTATCTACCCCAGTGCTTAGTACAGTGCCTGGCACATATACTAACAAATACCACAATTACTATTATTACCACTTCACTTCCTCTGAGCCTCAGTTTCCTCATCTGTAAAATGGGGATTCAATCCCTGTTCTCCCTCCTACTTAGACTGTTAACCTCATGTGGGACAGGGACTGTATTCTGTCTTACATCTATCTACCCTAGCACTTTGAACACTGCTGGACACAGACATGCCAAACGCTTAACAAATATGATTAAAAAACCTACTAATACTTACTGATAATAACGGTGGATTTGTCAAGTGCTCACCAAGTAATGTATACCAAGTGTCAGGGTGCACACAAAAACAACAAGTCACAGCCCCCCATTCCACCCGGGGCTAACAGTCAGAAGCCCAATTGATCAATGGTAGTTGAGCTCCTACTGTGTGCAGAGCACTGCACTAAACACTTGGGAAAGTACAATAAAAGAGAGTTGGCATACGCGACCCCTGTCCACAAAGAACTTAGGGTCTACAGAGGAAGAAAGACATTAAAATAGATTAATATTTTAGATAGGAGGGAAACTATCACTTCATTCCTCCAAGCATCCCTTTGCCATCAGATGGGAAGGACCTCAGGTCTCATCCGGGAAAGGCATTGTGCTTCGTCTCATGATTCGCCAAGGACGCGATGCCCAAATTTCTCCCATCTGAAACATCAGAGCAGACATCTCCCATCTCTGGTCCACTCGAGCCCTTCCGACATCAGGTACTAACAATTGGCTGCCATCCAGGGCCTAGTGGGAAGAGCACGAGCCTTGGAATCAGAGGATCTGGGTTCTGATCCCAGCTCCGTCACATCTGCTGTGTGACCTTGGGTAAGTCACTTCACTGTGCCCCAGTTTCTGCACCTATAAAATGGGGATTAAATAGCTGTTCTCCCTTCTCCTTAGACTGTGAACCCCATGAGGGACAGAGACTGTGCCCAACTAATTAACTTGGACCCACCCCAGCACTTTAAACAGCATTTGACACAGAGTAAGTGCTTAACAAATACCACAATTACTATTTCCACTATCGTCGTCATCATCAACTCATCATTAGTATTAACCTTCGGTTCCTCCGACCAGAGCCAGGGAAAAGGAAAACAGAAAGTTTTTCAGATGGCAATCAATCGGACCCCTTTCCTTCTGCTGCAGTTCTCCCCAACTCCCCGCCCCCAGGGAGGGGTGAGGAGGCGGAGGAGGTCAGAGATGAAGTTAGAGGTGATTGCAAAAGAGGCCAGTAAGTGCCACCTGCCCTATCTGGCTTCCACCTTCTTAGCACTTGCTGCTCTCCATCCCTCAAAATTTCAGAAAAACCAAGAGACCTCGATTCCTTCTTCGCACACAGTCAGACGGCAGAGATTGCTTCAGTGCTGTGGCAGTGTGTTGTTATAGTTACTGACATATGACTTATCACTGCAATTGTCAGAGCAATTCCAGAAAAACTGCAATTTGCAAAGGGAGGATGGGAGGAAAGGGGGTTGGAGAGGGGAGGGGAGGTGTTGGAAGCCCTGCTTAATGGGATACAGGGTGCTGTCATCCCCTGCTTCCTCCAGCTGGAGGAGAGGGAGAGGGAGAAAGAGGAAAAGAAGGAGGAGGAGGAGAAGAGGAAGAGAAGGAAAAGGGGGAAGAGGAGGAAGAGAAGGAGAAAGAGGAGGAGGAGAAGGAAGAGGAGAAGGAGGAGGAGGAGGTAGAAAAGAAGGAGGAGGAAGAGGAGCAGAGTAAAGAGGAGGAGAAGGAGGAAAAGAAGAAAGAGACATAGGGAAAGAGGGCAGGAGAGAAGGAGGAAACGATTTCTCAGTCACAGACACACAGTCACACCTCACTCCATGTGAAATAAAGATCAGTGTGTGAGTAAGTGTATGTGTTCATCCACATAACTTCAAGGGTGTGAATATAAGAATACATTTTGTGCAAGTGGGCATTCCCATAATCGTTAGGGGAGTCCATAGAAGTGAATTTGGGCACCCACGTCCGTGTGCTGGGCAGGCCCTCTGGTCACAACTGTTGTTGGTTTGGTGCCCTGTGCCCACCAGGGTGATGGCCATCCCTCCCAGAAGTGCTCATTATTACCTTTTAGAAGCCCAGCTTCCCCTAATGTGTGTTGTCTACAAGAGAGGTGAGACCAAAAGACTTTGGCCTTTTGAGTATTTTCCATGATAAAAGAAAATACTCATCTTGGCAGCGATGGGATGGAAAGCCTTACACTTACCAGGATTTCCCTAGGCCTTGGTTCGGTCAGCAAATCTGATCTGGTAGGTTTTTGGGGGTAGTTTTAGTTTAGAGCAGTGGCTCTTGGTCATTCGTTCATTCATTGAATCATATTTATTTAGCTCTTACTTTGTGCAGAGCACTGTACTAAGCAAACTTGGGAAAGTACAATGCAACAATAAACAGTGATATTCCTTGTCCATAATGAGCTTACAGACAAGATTGGGGGAGACAGACATCAATACAAATTTTATTTAAAATATCAGATATATCCATAAGTGCTTTGGGGCTGGGAGGGGGGAAGAGCAAAGGGAGAAATTCAGGGCAACGGGGAAGGGAGTGGGAGATGAGGAAAAGTGGAGCTTAGTCTGGGAAGGCCTCTTGGAGGAGATGGGCCTAGGCTTTGAATCGGGGGAGAATCAATGTCAGATTCTTCCTGGTCGAGGAAGAGGACAAAGCCCAGCCCTCCCGAGAACTTTGAAGGCTGCGTCATGGAAGGCCAATGTGGGGAGAGGGAGATCTGAAGGAATCAGTTGCAAATTTGATTTGATACTAATTTTAATAGTAATAGTAATTACTGTGACACTTATTATGCACTTATTGTGTGCCCAGCACTATTCTAAGCTCTGGGCACACACTGGGGTTCACACTCTTAATCCCCATTTTACAGTTGAGGTCACTGAGGCACAGAGAAGTTACGTGACTTGCTCAAGGTCACACGGCAGACATAACGCAGAGCTGGGATTAGAACACAGGACCTTCTGACTCCCAGGCCTGTGATCTATGGTTGAGTATTTGACGGACTGATATAAGGGACCTACCTCTGTCCAATACAAAGAGAGCTCAGGGGTCACCTCCTCCCAGCTGCCATCCTTCACTCTGGTGAGGGAGAAAAAGGGGTGGAAAACAGATCTTCTCTCACCCTGGGCCTGAGGGGCTCAGACTCTTCGGTAG
Source organism: Ornithorhynchus anatinus (assembly GCF_004115215.2). Classification (NCBI taxonomy): domain Eukaryota; kingdom Metazoa; phylum Chordata; class Mammalia; order Monotremata; family Ornithorhynchidae; genus Ornithorhynchus; species Ornithorhynchus anatinus. The sequence goes on from NC_041733.1 coordinate 42,353,334, forward strand.
GGCACTACTCTAAGCCTTTCTCCAGAGATTCCTTGGAATCCGGGATTTTCTCAGGCTCAGAATTCTCGGTTCCTCCTCGGTGTTGAAGGTCTTGTGTTAGGGGGCTTTCACTGGGCTCTGATCGGAGCACACGGCGGGTGAATAATTCAGAAAATGAGATCAAGAAGGGGGACCAGCTGCTCGGCATCGCCCTGATTTGACAGGAACTCAGTTACGGGTGCTTGCAGACCAAATAGGCCTTGCTTGCAGACCAAATAGGCCAATGAGGGATCCTCAGACTCATTGTCCACATCGTGCATGCTATCCTCTGCTTGTACTGCCTGGGGCTGCTTTCCCTTTGCCCCCTCGTCTCCCCATCTTTATGAACCTCCTGCTCCAGATGGTCATGGGCAAGTCACTTCATTTTCCCTTTCCCATGTCCAGAACAGCCAACATACTGCCCGATCCACCTCCAGGAAAAGGTGGATCAATTGATCAAGAGACTTGCCTAAGGCCACACGGCAGACATGATTTGCAAACAAAGCACAAGTCGTTAACTCAAACTCTACACTAACAAAACACCCCTCTGTATTTATCCAAGTACTTTGTCAATAAGCCCCTGGTTGTTCTGTCAGATAGGCTCTTTGCTATAGACTAGTTAAAGCAGCTTTGCCCGGTGGATAGAGCCCGGGCCTCTGAGTCAGAAGGACCTGGGTTCTAGTCCTGGCTCCACTCATCCGCTGTGTGACCTTGGACAAACCACTTAACTTCTCTGAGCTTCAGGTGGGATTAAGATTGTGAGCCCCACATGGTATGTGGTCTGTGTCCAACCTAATTATGTTGTTTCTACCCCAGTGCTTAGTAAGTGCCTAACAAATGCCACAAAAAAACTTATTAATGGTGGCATTTGTTAAGTGGTTACTATTTGCCAAGCACTATACTAAGCGCTGGGCATATACAAGATTATTAGGACCCACGTGGGGCTCACAGTCCAAGTAGGAGGGAGAATAGGTATTAATAATCAATAACAATAATAATTGTGGCATTTATTAAGCACTTACTATGTGCCAGGCACTGTACTAAGCGTGAGGGTGGATACAAGCAAATGGGGTTGGACACAGTTCCTGTCCTATGTGGGGCTCATAGTCTCAATCCCCATTCTGCAGATGAGGGAACTGAGGCTCAGAGAAGTTTAGTGACTTGCCCAGGGTCACACAGCAGACAGGTGGACCAACCGACATTAGAACCCAGGTCATCTGACTGCCAGGCCTGTAATTTTTCCCCTAGGCCATGAGGCTTCCCAATTAGCATTAGCATTCTTCCCCCGACAATCCTGACTGGGTTAACTCCCTTTAATGTTTCTTTCTCCTTGCAAATCTCCCTTGGGCTAGCTAGGTTTTCAATAATTTGAGTTATTTCTCTGTCCCAGGTAGAAGCAGAATTTTCACATCCGAGGTCTCTTACCTCATCAGAGCTACAGCACCCTCAGTCCTCAACCCTGACAGACCTCATGGCATAGTGGAGGAGGATGTATGAAGAAACATGAGTGAAGCAACCAGCCAAAAGAAAATGCAGAGATACAACTTGGGTTTTGTTTTTTTTTAACGTTACTTGCTAATCACTTACTATGTGCTGGACACTGTACTAAATCCTGGGGTCGATACAATATAAATCAGGTTGGGCACAGTTCCTGTCCGATATGGGGATCACAGTCTAAGTATGAGAGTAAGCAGGTACTGAATCTCCAATTTGCAGATGAGGGAACTGAAGATCAGAGAAGTGAAATGATGTGACCTTAGGTCACACAGCAGACACATGGCAGAGCTTGGATTAGAACTCAGGTCCTCCAAATCCAAGGCCAGGGTTTCTTTCCACTAGGCTTTGCAGCTTCAACTTGGTGATATCTAATCAGTGTCGGTGAGTAAGTGAGTGATGCCAGACTTAGTACAGTGCTTTGTACACAATAAGCACTTAATAAATATGACTGAATGAATGCAATTGTCTCAGGGTGCATTAGCAGGGCCAGTGGTAGTGAGACACTTTTAATTGTCTGCCCGTTGGAAGGGCCATGAGGGTCAACAAGGGCCTGAGAGGAAACCTCGGGGAGGATCACGGGAACCCCAGAGAAATGCTTTTAGGTTTGGGGATTCAAACAGATTTCCACATGACATCATCATGTTACATGCCATGAGAGTGCATATGCAGTGTAACTTGGTAACCATGTATGGAACGGGAGGGGAAGGGCAATCGTTCCCAGCTTTGCAGTGGCTAAATGTCTGAAGTGGGCCTGGAGACTCAAGCCAATGTCACTCTGTTGGCCCAGCCACACAACCAATCCTGGCATGAGGATTACCATATTTTCCACCAAAATGCCCAAAATATGAGATTACCATATTTTCCACCAAAATGCCCCACTTCTTGGGCCCTTACATGGATCTTAAGCCTAGCGAACAGTGAAGGAGAAAAGAGAAGGTAAAAAAGAAGAGGAAAGAAGGGGAAAAGGAAGAGGCAGAATAGAAGGCATTTTTGACTTCTCCTTCTTCTACTTACTACTATTGTTTAAAATAGGCACTCGGATTCTCCCCCAGACTCCCCTTGTTGGGATGGCTGTTACTACTTACGATTATGTGGTACAGGTGTGGAAATTATGGGAGGGAATATGGTATTTACTAGATTGGTACTGACAGTATGGTGAATGAAAACGAGACTAGTACACACCCAATTTCTGAGGAGTTTCATGTCTGAATTAGTCTACTTTTGATTACCTGTGTTAATAGAGATGACAAGGCACAGGGTGAAATCCACAGAGAATGAAAAAGACGGCTCATCTTTGTTGCTATCGTCTACCCCCTCTCCACACCAAACTTGAGAGTAGGAAAATGGGCTGGTTTGAATTTCGCTTCCTGTCCCCTCCCCTGCCTCAATCTGGGGGAGGTGCAAATGACCAATTAAATAGTCAAGAGGCGATGAAAACAGGATGGAGAAGGCTTGGAAAACCCTCCAAAGGGAAAATCCATCCACAAAGAGCTGAGTGAATGACCATGGCAAATCGAACCTATTCCGACGAAGGCAAGCCATCTGGCAGGCCATTTGGATCTGAGTTCTATGGAAGTGGTCCTTATGGTAGCCCATTATTCCTTCCTAAAGCCCTAGACTTCCATGAAAACTCTTGATGTTGAGCTAGGCAACCGGGATTTTTTGAGGGTCTGGGAGAGGTTAGGGGGGTTGTCAGGCCCAACTGGAAGCAGGGAGATCCACAGAGACAGTAGATGAGAAACGGTGAGGCTTAGCGCAGAGAGCACAGGCCTGGGAGTCAGAAGGACCTGGGCTCTAATCTCAGCTCTGCCACTTGTCTACTTTGCATCCTTGGGCAAGTCACAACTTCTCTGGGTCTGTTACCTCATCTGTAAGATGGGGATTGAGACTGTGAACCCTTCCGGGGACAGAGCCAACCTGATTAGCTGCTATTTATTTAATGGTATTTGTTAAGCATTTATAATGCACAGGCACTGTTCTAAGCGCTGAGGTAGTTACAAGGTAATCCAATTGGACACAGTCCCCGTCCCATAAGGGGGCTCACAGTCTTAATCCCCAGGGAATGTGTTTATTGCTAGATCATCCTCTCCCAAGTGCTCGGTACAGTGTTTTGCACAAAGCAGGCTCTCAATAAATAAGACTGAATAAATGAATGAATACTCCAGCGCATAGAACAGTGCCTGGCACATAGTAAGCACTTAAAGTATGGAAGCAGTGTGCCTAGTGGATAGAGCACAGGCCTGGAAGTCAGATGGACCTGGGTTCTAATCCGGCTCCAGCACTCGTCTGTTGTGTGAACTTGGGCAAGTCACTTACTTCTCTGCCCTCAGTTACCTCGGCTGAAAGATGGGGATTGAGACTGTGAAACGGGGACAGGGACCATGTCGAACCTGATTGGCTTGTATAATAATAATAATAATGGTATTTGCTAAACGCTTATTATGTGCAGAGCACTGTTCTAAGCGCTGGGGTAGATGCAAGGTAATCAGGTTGGGCACATTTCCTGTCATGGGACTCACGGTCATCATCCCCACTTTCCAGATAAGGTCACTGACGCCCAGAGAAGTGAAGTTCACTCATTTATTCAGTCATATTTATTAAGCGCTTGCTGTGCACAAAGCACTGTACTAAACACTTGGGAAAGTACAACAAGTGATTGCCCAAGATCACCCAGCGTATAAGTGGTGGAGCCAGATTTTAGAACCCACGCCCTCTGCCTCCCAAGCCCCTGCTGTTGTCAATAGAACGTGCTGTTTCAGCATGCTTCTTGCCACTAGGCCAAGCTGCTTCATGCCGCTTATTTCTACCCCAGCGCTTAAAACAGTGTCTGGCACATAGTAAGCGCTCAACCAACACCTTAAAAATGACAGAAAAAACCAACAAACGAAAGAATCACGCTTTGGGCCACCTCACCCACCTGTTTCTCTCCTCGGGGCTTCCGGTAGCTGAGCAGCAGCTCGACGGCTCCCACCACCTCCTTGCGGATGGCGTAGAGGAGGGCGTCTCCGACGTACACGCTGTGGCTCAGCAGAAGCTCCATGATCTCCAGGTTCTCGTTCTCGATGGCGATGAGAAGGGCGCTGCGGCCCAGCGGGTCCATGCAGTTGATGTTGATGTTGTAGTAGATCTCGGCCTCCTCCAGGGCGTGTTTCACGCTGGCGTAGTCGCCCTTCTCCACGGCCGTCAGGTAGGCCTTCTCCTCCCCGGACAGCTCCGCCTCGGCCCGCACGATCTGCAGCGGGATGCGATCTCGGTACGGCGAGTAGTTGACCTTTTTGTAGTAGAGCTGGGCCATTGTTCATAGTGGCTCGGAAACCTGGGAGGGAAGGCAAGGAGAAACTGGTCAGGGCCCCGCTGACTCCTATATTCGTTCATTCAGTCGTATTTATTGAACGCTTACTGTATGCAGAGCGCTGTACTGAGCGCTTGGACGAGTACAACACAAACAGACACATTTCCTGCCCACAACGAGCTTGCAGTCTAGATTGCTTAGTACAGTGCCTTACACATAGTAAGCACTTAAGAGATACCATCCGTTATTATAATTATTAGAGGGACCGTAATGGGCAGGATCCCGCAGTCTCCCCTGCAAGTGCCTAAGCCCACCGCAACTCTATAGCCCACCCAACCAGAGGAGTCTGATGGGATTGTACTCTCCCAAGTGCTTAGTACAGTGCTTTGCACACAGTCAGCGCTCAATAAATATGATTGAATGAATGAATGAAGGGTAGGAGGGGCAGGAGGAGGAAAGAGGAGCGATCGGTGGATGGTATTTTATCAAGAGTTTCCTGGGTTTGGAGAATCAATCTCATTTATCGAGCTCTTACTATGTGCAGAGCACTGTATTAAGCACTTGAGAGAGCACAATACAACAGTTAAAATATACGTTCTCTGCCCATAGAGAGCTTAAAGTCTAGAGAGTCTATTGAGCATTTACTGTGTGCAGAGTAGGTAATAAGTTAGTCAGTCAATCATATTTACTGAGCACTTACTGTGTGCAGAGCACTGTACTATGAGCTTGGGAGAGTACAATATAACAATATAACAGACACATTCCCTGCCCACAACAAGCTTACAGTCTAGAAGGGGATACAGACCTTAATATAAATAAGAACTCTTGGGAGCGACCAATACAACAAACTCCCTGCCCACAGGGATCTTACAGTTTAGAGGAGGATGAGTGCGGTGGGAGCTGGGCATCGCCCGGTTTGTTTGTCTTAGTTTGCCCCTGTGGCTCCCCAGTTGGATGGCTCAGCAGATTCAGACTCAACAACCCCATGGGTCAGTGGAAAGAGCACGGGCTTTGGAGTCAGAGGTCATGGATTCGAATCCCCACTCTACCACTTGTCAGCTGTGTGACTGTGGGCAAGTCACTTGACTTCTCTGGGCTTCAGTTCCCTCATCTGTAAAATGGGGATGAAGACTGTGAGCCTCACGTGGGACAACCTAATTACCCTGTATCTCCCCCAGCGCTTAGAACAGTGCTCGGCACATAGTAAGCGCTTTACAAATACCAACATTATTAACCCCATCTCGGGTTGCCCTGCTTCCCTGACCTCCATCCTGGGGTAACACTGGCTTAAGAGACAGAGAGTTGAAAACGTTCCCTCACCCTTCCACCCCAGGAGTAGAGGGTGGGGATCGTATCCGCCTACTCTCCCTTCCTTCTGAACGTCTGCTGGGTGACCTCGGGCAAGTCACTTTGGCATAGTGGATAGAGCACGGGCCTGGGAGTCACAAGCTTACAGTTCTAATCCCAGCTTCACTATGTGTCTGCTGTGTGACCTTGGGCAAATCGCTTTACTTCTCTGTGCCTCAGTTACCACATCTGTAAAATGGGGATTGAGACTGTGAGTCCCACATGCGACAGGGACCCTGTCCAACCTGATTTGCTTGTATCCACCCCAGTGCTTAGAATAGTGTCCAGCACATAGTAAGAACTTTAAAAATACCATCATTACTTCCCTGGGCCTCAGTTACCTCATCTGTAAAATGGGGATGGAGACTGTGAGCCCCATGTAGGATAGGGACTATGTCCAACCCAATTTGCTTGCATCCACCCCAGCGGTGAGTACAGTGCCTTGCACACAGTAAGCCCTTAACAAATACCATAATTATTATTACAACACTCCTGTTGCATTCTCCCAAGTGCTTAGTACAGTGCTCTGCACACCATAAGCACTCAGTAAATACCATTCATTGATTGAGCAGATGATACCGGTGGGGGTTGAGGGGGATGTTTTTGTCTTTTGAGTTCATACCCAGCCATCCGTGGCCCAATATCCTTTGGAAACTGTGGACTCGTAATAATGGGGAAGGCTGAATGAGGAAATAGCCCAAGTCCTTCATCCCCGAGGAAGGGTCTCACTGTCTGGGCCAGCTGGAATATTGCTCCTCCTCTGGCTCCTCTCTGGAGAAGCCCTGCTCAGGAAGCCCAAGTTATTGAAATACCAGGTGTCCTGGCCCCACGAATACCAACTGCTGCTCATTTCGCAGTCCTTTGGGGCTGGGTCCAGAGAACCAACCCAGAGATCGTAAACCCTGGCACCTGAGACACCGAGAGATTCAGTTCCCTGTCAGCCTTGTGAAGGAGGAATTTGGCAGACAGGGTGACCTGCTTGATCCGGGGCAGACGTTCATTCATTCAGTTGTATTTACTGAGGGCTTATAGTGTGCAAAGCACTGTACTAAGAGACTTCCATCTAATGCCATAAACCACTTAATGCTTCTTTTTATGGGATTTGTTAAATGCTTACTATGTGCCAGGCACTCTAGTATGGCTGGAGTAGATAATAATAATGATGACAATATTGTTAAGTGCTTACTATGTGTCCTGTCGAGAACTGTTCTAAGCTCTGGGGTAGATACAAGCTTATCAGGTTGGACACAGTCCCTTTCCCACATGGGGCTCACAGTCTTATTCCCCATTTTTACTGATGAGGTAACTGAGGCCCAGAGAAGTGAGGTGACTTGCCCAAGGTCACACAACAGACAAGTGGAGGAGCCGGGATTAGAGCCCAGGTCCTTCTGACTCCTAGGGCCATGCTCTTTCTACAGGGCCATGCTGTTTCTTTTTAATAGGATGCCCTAGAGCTCCAGTCCCCGTGAGAGAGGGATGGGTGGAATCTTCATCCCTGGAATATTTTCAAAGTCCTTGTCCCCGGGTTTTCACCCACAGTCTTTCCCCACATACTTTCTAAACAGCAAAAGCCCCTGCCTGGTGAGTGGTACTGATCCACCCCAAAGCCCACACTGTGCCTGGCACTGTTACAGATACCTGCATCCAGACAGGAGGCCTAATCCCTTCTAGATTGGAAGTTCGTTATGGGCAAGGAAAAGTGTCTACTACTTCCACTGTATTGTACTCTCCAGCGTTCAGTACAGTGGTTTGCATATAATAAGCACTCAATAAATACCACTGACTAATTGACCTCTGCTGGATGCCATTAGAGGACCTTGGGTGACTCATTTGTTTTTCTTTTGAGGGTGCTCCCCTAGTAAAAGCTGAGCAAAGATTCTACGAGCCCTCCCAGTTGCCTGCAGTGGTTAAAGTTACAAAGTCAGTGAAGAAGCAGTGTGATCCAATGGTTAGAGCGCAAGCTTGGGAGTCAGAAAGACATGGGTTCTAATCCTGACTTTGCCCCTTGCCTGCTGTGTGGCCTTGGGCAAGCTACTTCACTTCTCTGGTCCTCAGTTACCTCATCTGCAAAATGGGGATTAAGATTGTGAGCCCCATGTTGGACATGGACTGTGTCCAAACTTAACTTGTCTGTACCCCAGTGCCCAGTACAGTGCCGGTCACATAGTGAGAACATAACAAATACCATAAAAAAACCCCAGCTTCCCAAAACATCTCCCTTCAATTCTAGCGAACAAGATCACTCCTAGGAGGAGAAGCTCATGCTATGTTAAATGCTTTTTGGAGCTTGGGATTTTCTGGAAATTCAGACACTGAAGGAACTTAAACACTCCATTTCCTCTCTCCAGTTAACTCTCCAGGGCTCAGGAGGGGGAGGGGATACCTTTAAAGTGCCCCCAGCAGCAGTATCACTGGGAAAATGTATGCCTGGAATCATTAACCTTCGCTGTCTAGCCTCAAATTTCCAACCATTTCTTGAAGGTTGTGTCCTCCTTCCATCTGCAGGCACCTCCTGCCCAGCCAGGAATGACCTGAGAGACCTAAAACTTTTAAGATTGGCAGATGGGCAGGGGAAGGGCATGGAGTGGGTGTCCTCAGTCTCCTGATCTGAGATCTTCATCAAATGCTTAAAAGTCAGAAGGCAGTTCTGAGATCGGCAGCCACAGCTGGTCTGCCGCTGAGCAGAAGCCTCACCCAGGAAGCGCTGTGCCTTTTGCTAAGCGCTCAGATCTGTGGTTCTCTCACAGAGTGTGAAGCATCTAGGGAAACACTGGTTAGCTCTGACAGCTGTGGAGAGGGTCTGCAGGGAGAGAGAAGGGCTTGGCTGCAGCTGTCTCCGGATAAAGGACCCAAAATTTTATAAACCTTTGTAAAACCAACGTAAATCAATCCATCGATGATACTTACTGAGTGCTTACCATGCGCAGAGCACTGTACTAAGCGCTTGGAGAGTATAATACAATTGATTTTGTAGACATGTTCTCTGCCCATATTGGTCTATTCTATCTATAATAGATATATAAACAGATATATAGAGATAAAAAGATACTTGTATATCTCTCTATATATTCATCTATCTATAGATCTGTATATCAATATGGATAGATAGATGTCTCCCTACATAGACATTTATATATATCTAATATATTTAGATATATTTATGTATATCTATCTATAAACCTATAGACTGAAAGTTCCTTGTGGGCAGGTAGTGCATCTACCAACTCTGCTATACTGTACTCTTCCAAGTGCTTAGTATAGTGCTCTGCACACAGTAAGTGCTCAATAAATACCTCTGATGGATTACTTCAAGGATTACCATTTGTGTTCTCTGTGGCTTATTCAGGGCAGATGTCTACGCTCTAAACCATGGTGTACTCCCAAGCACTCAGTACTGTGCTCTGCACACAGTTAAGCGCTCAATAAATGTGATCGAATGAATGTTCTTTCCATCTGCGGCACTCAAAGTCTACAACCATGGTCATCATCCAGATTCAACACCTCCCGTTCACCCCTTAGACATATTTCAGGGTTGCTTCTGTTCCCAACCTGGTACTGGTCCATGATAACTCCCTCATTACCCATTACACCATTTCTCCCCTCCATTAACATAGGTGATTGAAAGCAGACCGTATTCTGGCTCTTTCTGACTCGAAGTCCACTATCAATCAATCGGTCCTATTTATTGAGTGTGGATTGTGTGCTGAGAACTCTACTAAGCACTCAGGAGAGTAGAAAATGAGAAGCAGCATGGCCTAGTGGGCAGACCACAGGCCTGGGAGTCAGAAAGACCTGGTTTCTGATCCTGGCTCTGCCACTTGCCTACTGTGTGACCTTGGGTAAGTCATTTCACTACTCTATGCCTCAGTTTCCTCATCTTTAAAATGGGGATTCAATAAGCACTTAGTACAGTGCTCTGCACAGAATAAGCATTCAATAAATATGATTGAATGAATAAATGTTCTCCCTCCTCCTTAGACTGCAAGTCCCATGTGGGACCTGATTATCCTGTACCTATCCCAGTGACTGGTACAGTGCTTGACACACAGTAAGTGTTTAACAAATCACTAGTCCAATTCAACAGAGTTGAGCAGACACGTTCCCTGCCCATAAGGATAGTGCTTTGAAGAAACAAAAGTTTACAGTGACAGCCCAGGGTTGGACGGTGTCTTGACTCCATAATTCTGACACCTTCCCTTCTAGACTGTAAGCTCATTGTGGGCAGGGAAGGCCTCTCCTTATTGTTCTACTGTACTCTTCCAAGCGCTTAGTACAGTGCTCTGCACACAGTAAGCGCTCAATAAATATGATTGACTGACTGACACCTCCCTGGGTGACGGTGATGACCCAGGCCTCAGGAGACAAGACTAGGGCCTGGATAGCACCAGGTGGCCGCTTGCTGGAGGAGAGGAGCTCAGGGCAGAGACCCAAGGAGCCGTCCCCTATCCCGATGGCCCCGGTTTGTATCTTTTTTTCTGTGGCAGCTTCGGTCGCCCATGGAGCAGTTCGGCAAGCTCTGCCAGACCGCAAGGTTCCACGAGCTAGCTAATTAGATGATTAAGATAATTGTTCAGAAACGGTCCTGTTGAACCAGATGGCCTCACGCCTCTCAATTATTCTGCCACCGCATCCAGCTCCGCTCTCACTGAGTCGGAAATCTCGTGAACGTCTGCGTGTGGAGGGAGAGGGAAACGGTGACTGAGTCGGTGATGCGCTTCTCGTATCAATCGGTCGATGGGGTTTATTAAGCATTTACTGGGTGCGGAGCACTGTGCTTAGTGTTTGGGAGAGTGAGTGCAAGACAACAGGGGCAGTAGACATATTTCTATTCATTCATTCATTCAATAGTATTTATTGAGGGCTTACTATGTGCAGAGCACTGTACTAAGCGCTTGGGATGAACAGGTCGGCAACAGATAGAGACAGTCCCTGCCGTTTGATGGACTTACAGTCTAATCGGGGGAGATGGACAGACAAGAACAATGGCAATAAATAGAGTCGAGGGGAAGAACATCTCGTAAAAACAATGGCAACTAAATAGAATCAAGGCGATGTACAATTCATTAACAAAATAAATAGGGTAATGGAAATATATACAGTTGAGCGGACGAATACAGTGCTGTGTGGAGGGGGAGGGAGAGGTGGAGGAGCAGAGGGAAAGGGGGAAAAGAGGGTTTAGCTGCGGAGAGGTGAAGGGGGGGTGGTAGAGGGAGTAGAGGGAGAAGGGAGCTCAGTCTGGGAAGGCCTCTTGGAGAAGGTGAGTTTTAAGTAGGGTTTTGAAGAGGGGAAGAGAATCAGTTTGGCGGAGGTGAGGAGGGAGGGCGTTCCGGGACCGCGGGAGGACGTGGCCCGGGGGTCGACGGCGGGATGGGCGAGACCGAGGGACGGTGAGGAGGTGGGCGGCAGAGGAGCGGAGCGTGCGGGGTGGGTGGTAGAAAGAGAAGGGAGGAGAGGTAGGAAGGAGCAAGGTGAGGTAGAGCCTCGAAGCCTAGAGTGAGGAGTTTTTGTTTGGAGCGGAGGTTGATAGGCAACCACTGGAGTTGTTTAAGAAGGGGAGTGACAGTTGTTTAAGAAGGGGAGTAGGCTAGCCCCTTCTAGCCTACAAGGGGCTTAGAAGGGGAGAAAGACATTAAAATAAAAATACAGCTATGGACATAAGTGTTGTGGGGCTGAGGGTGGGGTGAATAAAGGGTGCAGATCTAAGTGTAAGGGTGACACAGGAGGGAGAGGGAGTAGAAAAATCAGCATGGCTTAATGGAAAGAGCATGGGTTTGGGAGTCAGAGGTCATGAGTTTGAATCCCAGATCTGCCACTTGTCAGCTGGATCAATGTCCTGGACCAAAGGTACTTCCCAAACCAATCAATCAATCGATTGTCTCTGTTGAGTGCTTACCGGGTGCAGAGCACTGTTCTAAGCACTTGGGAGAGTAGGGATTTGGAAGGCACATTCCCTGCCCACAACAAGTTTATAGTCTAGATGATCCACCACGTGAGGTGAATCACACCACTTCTCTGTAGCCTCAGGGCCCTCTCTTGCCTAAAGAGAGACTAACCTGAGCCACCTGCGGTCTCAGAGACAGTGTGTGGAGACTCTGTCCGAAGGCCTGGAGAAAGAGGACCAGTTCAAGCCTGATGTCCCTGACAAACTTCTAGTCTGGGGCATTAAAAGAATTGGCCACAGTCATGGCATAGCCTCTGGCTACTGAATGTGAAAAGTCAAGGCGAGCAAAGGAAGTGCTTAAAAACTGTAAAGGAGCCAGAGGATAGGGTACACACATATATGCACATATTCAATCCATCACTAAATCCTGTCGATTCCACCTTCACAACATCGCTAAAATCCACCCTTTCCTGTCCATCCAAACTGCTACCACATTAATCCAAACACTTATCCCATTCTGCCTTGATTATTGTATGAGCCTCCTTGTTGATGCCCCTGGCTCCTGTCTCTCCCCACCTCAGTCCATACTTCACTCTGCTGCCTGGATCACTTTCCTACAAAAACATTCAGACCATGTTTCCCCACTCCTTGAAAAACAGTGGTTGCCCATCCACCTCCGCATCAAACAAAAACTCCTCATCAATGGCTTTAAAGCACTCAATCCTCTTGCCTCCTCCTACCTCACCTTGCTACTCTCCTACTAAAACCCAGCCTGCACACTTCACTCCTCTAATGCTAATCTTCTTGCCGTACCTCAATCTCATCTATCTCCTCTCGCTGCAGACTTCTCCCCGACATCCTGCCTCTAGCCTGAAATGCCCTCTCTCCCCATATCTGACAGACAATTACTCTCCCTTATTGAAGCCTTATTTCAAAGCCTTATTGAAGGCACACCTCCTTCAACAGGCCTTCCCTGACTAAGACTTCCTTTCCTCTTCTCTCACGTCCTTTTGCATCACTCTGACTTGCTAGCTTTATTCATCCCCCCTCCAAGCCCCAGAGTACTTATGCATATATCTGTTATTTATTTATTTTCACTAATATCTGTCTTCCCCTCTAGACTGTAAGTTCGCTATGGGAAGAATTTAGTGCAGAGAAAATTGGATCCATTTTCCATAGAGAATGAGAAAGATCATGGCCAGTGACAGGAACTCACATTCCAGAGAAATCATTTTTTACTACAGGAAAATAAAGTCTATCCCTTTTGTCCAAACTGGGCCCTGCCTCCTTCCTCTCTCGTTCACCCTCTTTTACCTCCCAAACCCCCCAGAGACAATTAAAAATGGATTAAATCCCATTGGGGGTTGCAGGAATTCTCTCCCTGGCACACCGGTGGCCGCAGAGGGATATTTCAAACCTTGGTCTATGACATATGTGAATTGGAAGGGATGTGATTTAAAGAGACAAGCCAATACGGCCAGGCCGTCTGCCAGGGAGGAAGGCAGCCAAGCTGTTTCCCAGACGGGTGGTTTTCCCCATGCCCATCTTCAGAGAACCTAGAACTGGGTACTCCAAAGAAGATCCGAAGTCCCCAGACAGTCTAGGCACAGACCTGGGAGTCCCGCAGGGCCCAATTCTCTGAAAAACCCTAGCCAATCCGGTGGGACATTCTCTGGAAAAATGGCACCGCCCGGGTCCAATATGGAGATTTTGGGAGTCACCATCGTATGTTCTGTCCCACCACTGCACAGAGTCTGCTCAGAATCGAAGAAAAGCTGCAGAAGCAGCAAGGATCACCTCTCTCGGTCAGTCTTTAGTCCGTCCGGAAAAATGTCCATGCAGAGCAAGGCTCCAGAGGAGAGACTAAAGAAGACCCGATCTCCCCTCCTAATGGCTTATAGTCCAGTTGAAGATATGGAAAAATACACCTTTACACTGTCTATTCTGCATCATCAAGTGGATTTTCTTTAGGCAATTTTCCCAAGCTCTCTTCAGCTGGGAGTTCACCTTCCCAATGGATGTTTTTACCCCCACATTATAACACCTTCAGCCCGCAACAGTGACTCCTTGGCCCAGAATGGTCTTAGGGTTGCCTCCTTCCCACCTTCCTCCCCACTGTTCTATCATCTACTGTTTCAGACTCCTTATGCCACAGCTCCACAAGTGAGGTTGGTTGAGAGACATACATGAGCCCATTGCTCCAAAACACACACAGATACTTCAACCTGAGATCCATATCTCATCCAAGGATGCTACTGACTGGCACCAGGATGAATAGTCTGAGTAAAAAATTCTTATTAGTAAGTGCAATTCCAAGTTTTCTTCCGTTGAACAAGGGGGTGAGGTAGGTTAAATATTGTATAGTGGGTTAAGAGCTACCATTCTCCATCAAAGTTAGAAATATATGGTTTGGGGTTAGAGGGTAACAGGAAGGATTTAGGTTAGAAATGAGGAAAAACTTCATGGCTGGAGCACAGGTCAAAGGGAGTCTGTGGGATCAACTGTGGAGATTGGATTACACTTTCCAAGTGCTTAGTACAGTGTTCTGTACACAGTAAGCGCTCAGTAAATACAATTGAATGAATGAAAGAAGGCTTAGCATGGACAGGGGCTTAGTATGGTCAGAGTCAAGTCCTGTATGAAGGTGGGGGGTGGAGGGGAGGCTAGATGAGGAGATGCCCAGTTATCCTTTGGAAATCACCTTCAGCCCCCAAATCCCAAGCATTTATGTACCAGCCTCTTGGGCATTTAATTTTTCTTGAATCTGAGAACACAATCGGAAAGAAAGCACAGGTCTCCAACTCCAAAGACCCATATCCCAGAGCCAATAATAATAATAATAATAATAATAATGATAATGGCATTTGTTAAGCGCTTACGATGTGCTAAGCACTGTACTAAGTGCTGGGGTAAGTACAAGGAAATCAGGTTGTCCCACATGGGCTCACAGTCTTAATTCCCATTTTTACAGATGAGGTAACTGAGGTACAGAGCAGTTAAGTGGCTTGCTCTAGGTCACACAGCAGACAAGTTACAGAGCCAGGATTAGAACCCATGACCTCTGACTCCCAAGCCCGGGCTCTTGTCACTAAGCCACGCTGCTTCAATTTGGCCAAGAGCAGAGCCTGGGAGTGGGAAGACTGGGGAACTAATTTCAGCTCCGTCACAGCCCGGGCTCCTGTCTCCCCATCTGGAAAATCCGAATAACAACATCACCTGCCTCTCTCTACCCCACAAGAATGTCATGAGGACATGATGAACTAAGTTTGACGAGTGTGCTCTGGAAACAGAAAAGTGTTGGACAAATCAGAGGTGTTATAGTCCCTAATGTTTAGAAATCCTGGTTTCTACTCCGTGTCCCTGTGCAGGAGAAAAGAAACATTCATCTTCATTGACAATGCTCTGTCAGTTGCACAATGGGGTCGGTTTGATGGCGTGATGCCTTTTTTCTTCCGAAATCTACAGTCAAGGTGAAGTGCCAGGATGGGGGGGGGGATTGAAAATCTGCCTCTCTGAGCCAATGAGCCTCCTGGAAAGGTTGAGTGACCACTTTGGATTCTGACTGGGGAGGGAGGAAAAAGGTGAATTCTCCTGTCTCTTGGCCCGAGAGATCTGGGAAGCAAGCCAGCCCAGCCTTTTAACCAATTACCTGTGGATTACTTGTTGTTCTCTGTATCACTCCGCTCTGCCTTTCCCTTGCCCTGCACATCGTTTAGATAAAGTGATAATGACTGCTGATCAACAGATGTGGGCTGCCTGGCGCAGCTGAGCTATTCCAAGTTAACAAATATATATTTTTTTTCCCTGGGGTGTCCACTCTGGTGAAAATGAAAAGCATTGATTAAATCCCGCTGCCAGAGCTTCCCTGTGGCCTCCTTAGACCGCAGAGGGAAACAGATGAAAGGGATGGAGATGCGGCAAAAATAGAAACACGGCAGGCTGGTTCAGTGGGCCTTCACGTGAAGGGGCAGAGAGGTGGCTGAGAGAGATGCCATAAAACCTCCCAAAATCTGTATTTGGCAATCCTGAAACTCATAATCATGAAGGAAGGTGGTACAGAGAAAAGGTCGGCAGATAAACACTCTTGTCTCCACTTAAATCTTCCCACAGAGATAGAAAGGAAAGAGATCTCATTGCTGTTGACGAATCCTCTATCATTCATGTCTTCTTCCTATTTAAGGCTTTTTAACAACCAAAAAAGGTGAGCAGTGTGTGTGTGTGTGTGTCCAATCTGATTATCTTGTATTTAAGTCGGTGCTTGGCACATAGTAAGCCCTTAACTAATACCACCATTACTATTATTGTGTGTGTGTGTGTAGATTTTTCTCAAAACATTGCAGACTGGAACTAGGGTACAATTAGCAACTGTTGGGTGGTAAATGAGGCATGGAGATTAAAAATCTTTCTCTCCCACCAATCTTTTGATCTTTTCTTCACATAGGAGCTTGCTTGGCTAACTACTTTAGGCTCAGTGTCTTTCCCCATTCTGAGGAAAGAAGTTCCTATGCACTCCTTATGACTTATTTTTTCCCCTGTTATTTTTGCATAGTTTCATCTGAACCTCATAATTGGATTTCATTCTTATTGTTCCACGGGTCCATCCTCCCCTCTTAGAATGCGAGATCATTGTGCCATGGTGCCACAGGCCACAGAAGCAGGGAGGCCTAGTGGATAGAGCATTGGCTTAGGAATCAGAAGGACCTGGCTCTGCCACTTGTCTGCAGTGTGACCTTGGGCAAGTCACTTCACTTCTCTGTGCCTCAGTTACCGCATCTGTAAAATGGAGATTAAGACCGTGAGCACTGTGTGGACAGGGACTGTGTCCAACCTGCTTATCTTGTATTTAGCCCAACACTTAGTACAGTACCCGGCACACAGTAAGCATTTCAAATACCACAATAAGTATCGTTATTATTATAGTAAGGTGCTTATTTAAACCATCACCACTGCAACCAAAACAACTCATCTGCGTGGCCCGCTGGTGGTAGGGTAAGCCTTCTCTTTCTTAACTCTTGGCACCTAATCTCTTGGAGAAGCAGCGTGGCTCAGTGGAAAGAGCCTGGGCTTTGGAGTCAGAGGTCATGAGTTTGACTCCCGCCTCTGCCACTTGTCAGCTGTGTGACTGTGGGCAAGTCACTTAACTTCTTTATGCCTCAGTTCCCTCATCTGTAAAATAGGGATTGAAAGTGTGTGAGCCCCACGTGGGACAACCTGATTACCCTGTAACTCCCCCAGTGCTTAGAACAGTGCTCAGCACCTAGTAAGCGCTTAACAAATACCAACACCTAATGCAGTGTGCACCTGCCTAGCCAGAGGCAAAAAAAAAAGGTGCAAAACCATATTTTCGAGGACCGTGTTCACAAGTGATTCTTTCTCAGAATCACTCACACACATCGTTACAGTCTCCCTGTTGGCAATTTCAACTTCAAACCAAAGTAAGCTCCCCCTCTAGACTGTAAGCTCATGTGGGCAGGGAATGTGTCTGTACTCTCCCAAGAGTTTAGTACAGTGCTCTCCACATAGTAAGTGCTCGATACATACGATTTACTGACTGACTAATAATAGTCTGAGGGTGGAAAGGCCCTGCCCCAATCTAATTTTAGTCCTTCACGCTTGTCAACAATCAGTGGTATGTACTGAGCACTTATTGTGTACAGAGCACAGTACTAAGTGCTTGAGAGAGTACAACAGAGTTGGCTGATGTGTTTCCTCCCCATAAGGAGCTTAGAGTCTAGAGAAGGGAGAGAGATGTTCAAATACATTACATATAGGTACATAAGTGCTGGGCGCGGGGTGAATAGTAAGTGCTTAAAGGGTATAAAGCCACGTGCCAGGGCGACGCAGAAGGGAGAGAAAGTTGGAGAAATGAAGGCTTAGTTGGGGAAGGCCTCTTGGAGGAGATGTGTAAGGCTTTGAAGGTGGGGAGAGGGATCCTCTGTCAGATATGAAGGAGGAGGGAGCTCCAGGCAAGAGGCAGGATGTGCGTGTGGGATAGCCGGAGAGATAGATCATATCTTTGTAGAGTGAGCAGGTTGGTGTTAGAGTCAACATCCTTCGTCCTCAAAGGAGACTGAGGAACTAGTCATCATCTGTTGTACTAAGTCCTCCATGTATTGTATCTACCGCAGTGTTTAGAACAGTGCTTGGCACATAGTAAGAGCTTAATCAATACCATTATCACGTATTGTCATAATAAATTATAATAAGTGTATTTGTTAAGCGCTTTCTATGTGCCAGGCACTGTACTAAATGCTGGGATGGATACAAGCAAATCGGGTTGGATACGGTGCCTGTCCCACATGGGGCTCACAGTCTTGATCCCCATTTTACCAATGAAGTAACTGCAGTACAGAGAAGTTAAGTGACTTTCCCAAGGTCACTCAGCAGACAAGTGGCAGAGTTAGGATTAGAACCCAGGTTCTTCTGACTTCCAGGTCAGTGCTCTACCCACTAGGCACAGTGTTGGTCTGCATGACTTGTATCCCCCAAAGATCTATTTCTTTTTGCCCAGACATTTTCACCTGTACTTAGTTTCAAATAAAGCTTTAAATTGATTATGCATGGCATCTCATGGAGTGAAAAGTTTACGTTTCTACAGAATATGGATCCCCTACATATACACAGTAAAACCTCATAAATTGGACCTATTTCTCTGGAATTCTTGAGACTTTGGACCTTCTCTGCTGCTGTCAAAGGAAGGATGGCTTTGAACTAAAGGAACAGAAACTACACCAAATCGGGAATCAGAGAGGAGAGAGTACAAAGTGCTTTTCAAGTCTAACTTCTCTATGCAGATTTAAAGAGCCGGTCAGAGAAAGATAGAGCAGAAAGACACTAAGACACCAAACTAAATTAAGAGCACAAGCACACACACCCAATTGTAAATTGTGGCTCCAAGGATAACAGAACTATGAAGGGCCCTAAACTCCTTGTGTGTCTACCAACTCCATTATATTGGACTCTTCCAAGTGCTTAGTTTAGTGCTCTGCGTACAATAAGCACTCAACAAGAGACTGACTAAGTCTCTCTTTGGTTCTCTAAATAAAGCAGGCCTCCATCCAGCTTTTCTGAAGAACTCCCACTGTGATTACACTTTTTAGCAACCCAACTGACCAAATTACACAGGCTCTTTTGATGACCTCCAAATCATGCATCTCTAGCCACCACCCTCTCTAGCAAATACACCACCTATTTTAGGCCAAAAAATTCTGGAGATTTTAGCCCAAAGGAGCAGCCTTTCAGTAAAACTATCTTAAAAATGCAAAGGTTTAGTCCACATTTTGTATTTCCTTTCTACAGAGTCTCTCTCCTTTAAGATTTAAGTTTCTTCAAAAATTCAGGTACCCACCAGTCCTAGCACCAGGTGGTGAGGTCTGAATGATCCCTGAACCTGGAATTCCAGCAAATTTCCCCAGTGCAACATGGTCAGAGAATAAAATTCTCCCTCTGCAACATGGTCAGAGAATAAAATTCTCCCTCTGCAAGAAGGGAGAGAGTTCTGTGGGACCTTTCCATGCCCTCTTAACCACCAGATTCTCGCTGTGAACTCCACCAGAGAAATAGATGGATTTTGCTCTTCCGTATCCTGCGCCTTTCCTCACCTGCAGACCAAAAGTAACACCCAATCAAGGGGCAGCTTTTTCCTCTGACCTCAGAAAACATGAGGAAAACGTAAAATGAGGACTACTCTGATCCCACCAGGTCAAGTGATCCAGTGCTGGGAACAACTGAGAAACAGTGTGGCTTAGTGGAGAGAGCCTGGGCCTGGGAGTCAGAGGATCTGGATTCATTCATTCACTCCAGTCTGCCCTCCTCACCAAAACATAGTGTAGAGAGAGGCAGAAAGAGACAGAGAGAGAAAGGAAAGCAGCTGTCGGACTGTCGCCTTTGCCATATCGCCTCTTGGATGGATCCACCGTCTTGGCTCCTGGCTCTTCCCACTGAGGTAGTCACGAGTGCACTCTCCCCTCCCCACACCTGGCAGAGGAATGGTGGCCCGAGCTCCCTAGGGAGGGTGGACAGAAGGGAGATGGCCAAGTGGGCGGCTGGGGTCTCTGGTAAACCTGCAGCTCGCCACCCAATGTTGAGGGGATCGATAGATTTGGGCCGGCCGGAAAGCTTCGCCACCAACTTTTTAGGCCGATGAGTGACAAGGAGACAGCACCGAGATGACATGCAGGATCAATAAGTGCCCTCTACCTACTGAGAGCTGAAGGCGAGGAGAGAGAGAGAGAGAGAGAAAGTGTGTGTGAGTGTGTGAATCCATTTTTTTTGTGTACTCTGTATTTGCAGTGGATAAGTACATCTTCCTTCACAATGGAATTAGCCCTCCAGATCCCCCTCTCCTGCTTCCTGCAGGATAGGATTCCCACATGTGTAGTATTTCTCAGCATCAGTACGGTATCCTGCCCACAGGAAGCACTAAATAGTAATACTAATATTAAGTACTTCTACTGCTACCAAGAAAAGTCTGCAAAATCAAAACAGTCCCACGCTCCAGGAAAAGCAGCCAAAGACTAAGACTTTCTTGACTGTCAGGGGGACTAGACACTGGAACGAAATGTTGAGAGGAGCCACAGACTATCTAGCAGGGACAGT
This sequence comes from Ornithorhynchus anatinus, assembly GCF_004115215.2. Lineage (NCBI taxonomy): Eukaryota > Metazoa > Chordata > Mammalia > Monotremata > Ornithorhynchidae > Ornithorhynchus > Ornithorhynchus anatinus. The sequence goes on from NC_041733.1 coordinate 42,373,967, forward strand.
GGGAAATACAAAGTCCTCTCACCTACCTTTCCACGCTCCTCTTTTACTAGCTGTGTGACCTTGGGTAAGTCACTTAACTTCTCTGTGCCTCAGTTACCTCATCTGTAAAAAGTGGGGATGAAGATTGTGAGCCCTATGTGGGACAACCTGATTACGTTGTATCTACCCCAGCACTTAGAACAGTTCTTGACACATAGTAAACACTTAGCAAATACCAACATTATTATTATTACTACCACCCCTGATGGGTGGACCCAGCCCCAAAAGTGGCCCAAGAGCCAGCATCCCCAGCACTCTCACCTCGATCCAGCCCTGGACTCGGAATGCACCTCCCAGAATTGAATTAGTCAGAACCCCAGGATCAATTAGCCCAGTCACAAAGCACTGGGCATTCTCAAGGTTCAAGACTCATTCTCAATGTTCAAGACAGACAGTGCCCCTGCCCTCAAATAGAAATGGCTCAGACAACCATCTCATTGGCCTAAAAATAGGTAGTATTACAAACAGCTGAAATGGGAGGACAGGGACTGTGCTGGTGTCTGTGGGATTGGGGCAAGCTTCCTTAGAGGAGTTGGGATTGGAAAAAAAAAAAGGAAAGGGAGGAAGTTGTGAGGACTGAAGTGGGGAGGTTGTTTCGTTCTAGGGGTTTGGGAATGAACTGCCACTACTGGTGGAGGAACGGGGGAGGCTAGGATGTACACATGGGTGATAGATAAGTCTGGGTTTGGGAGTCAGAGGTCGTGGGTTCTAATCCCGAATCTGCCACTTGTCTGCTGTGTGACCTTGGGCAAGTCACTTAACTTCTCTGTGCCTCAGTTACCTCATCTGCAAAAATGGGGATTAAAAAATGGGAGCCCCATGTAGGACAATCTGATTATCCTGTATCTACCTCAGCGCTTACAAGAGTGCTCTGCACATAGTAAGCGCTTAACAAATACCATAATTAATTAGTTAATTAGATAGACTTGGGGCATTGGACACCATCTGAAGTCTCTTACCATTTTCTAAGATTTGGAAGAAAATCCATCTCTGGTTCTCATTCATCAAAGAAATAGGTTGGTTTGTTTTTTATTTTTAAAAAAACCAACAAATTTCTCTGCTACAGAGTGGCAGCAGTTTTGTCATAGTTCTGCCAGTTGTTCATCTGGGGGGCTACGCATATTTTCCAAAAGGTTATAAATACCAACCCTGCCTTTTCAGTACGCTGGAATCCGGTGGCGGGGGGCAGAGGGATGGTGGCGAGCTGCGGGACTGCTTTGGTTTCAATCTATCAGATAAATCATATGCATCTCATTTTCCCTTTTCTCTTCAGATAAGCCAACTTTTTCAACTTGGAGAAAACTTGACAACATCTCTGAAATGCTAAGCCTGTCCAGGAGGAAGCAGTAAAATGGGGCTCCGATGGATTGTCAATTCACCGAGAAGGAAACCATGACAAATACCAATCTGCTCCTAAGAGATGAAGCAAGTCATGGGCTCAGTTAGGGCGAAAAACTCTGCTTTCCTGAGTGCGCTCCTTTGAGGCCAGGGATTGTGTCTATCAACTCTGTTGCACTGTATTCTCCCAAGCGTTTACTGCAGTGCTCTGCACGTAGTAATCAGTCGTATTTACTAAGTGCTGTGGGCAGAACTGGAGAAGGTACAATCTAACAGAGTTGGCAGACATGTTCCCTGCCCTCAAGGAGGTTACTGTTCAGAGGGGGAGACGGACAGTAAAATAAATTGCAGATGTGTATATACGTGCTGGAGGCAGGGGAGAGTAATGAATATCAAGTGCCCTAAGCGTACAGACCCATGTGCACAGATGATGCGGACAGGATAGAGAGTTGAGGAACAGAGGAATTAGTTGGGGAAGGCCTCTTGGAGAATGCAAGGGGATGAAGAATGAATGTGTGAGAGATCACTGCAGAACATAGGGATGACCAGAGAATGAATCCTGGACAATTTATAAGACTCAGAAAACAGAAGATAAGAAGAGCATGGCCTACTGAAAAGAGCATGGAGTTGCGAGTCAGAGGACCTGAGTTCTAATCCTAACTCTGCCACATGTCTGCTGTGTGACCAAGGGCAAGTCACTTAACTTTTGTGCCTCAGTTCCCTCATCTGTAAAATGGGGATTAAGACTGAAAGCCCCATGTGAGACAGAGACTGTGTCAAACCTGATTAATCGGTATCTACCCTGTGCTCGGGAATAGTGTCTGAAACATAGTAAGTGCTTAACAAATACCCCTAAACAAAAGGCACTGTGAATAGGCTAGCATTGATTTGAACAGTGCTTGGTATACAATAAGAACTTAAGAACTATCACAATTATTATTATTATTAGGGCCCACGGATTACACTGGTTTGTACTTAATCGATACAGTCAATAGCGATGTCGCTCCTACTCTGGGGGTGAAAGAGCTGTGGAAATCCCAACTGTTGGGTCTTCAGAGCTGGAACACACGTGATCACCTGCCAGCACTAGGAAAATATCAACCCCATTAGTGTTGATAACAGCTGCAGCTGAAAGGGTTGGTTTTGCAAGTGTGGGTCTCACCCACCTGCTTCAACAGGGCTGGAAAGCCCAGGTCATTTTGGAGCAATAATTAGGCTTTTCAGCCATCTAAAGAGCATCCCTTAGGTGAAGAGGTGTGGGAGCTCTTGTCCTGAACTGGGATTAGCTGAAAACACCCATCCTGCAGTTCCAGTGGGCCTTAGTGGGGGCAACAGACCACCACTGGTGGTGGTCCAAATGGTGGTAACATTTGGATTCACCCCAGCACTTAGAAGAGTGCTTGACACATAGCGCTTAACAAATACCATTATTTACAGATGACAATTTTCAAGATGAATTAACTATGCTGCCCATGATTTTCTGTTACATATATGTATATATATATATATATATAGTATATGCATATATATGTCGGTTTATCATTGTTGTATTGTACTCTACTGAGCACTTAGTACAGTGTTCTACCCATAGTAAGCATTCAATAAATAAGACTGATTTAAAATAAATTGCAGTTAAGGGAGATACTATAATCTTTCTCTTGCAGGTAGGTTAATGACATGCCCGTGGTTAGCAATACGCAAGAAGGAGACAAAGTGTGTTCTAGTGGAAAGAGCATGGGTCTGAGGGTCAGAGGACCTGGGTTCGAATCTTTGATCTTCCAACTGCTTGCCATGTGACCTTGGGCAAGTCACTTAACCTCTCTGTGCTTCAGTTCCCTCACCTGTAAAAATGGAGATTAAAAACCTGATCTTCCTCCCACTTAAACTGTAAGCCCCATGCAGGACAGGGACTGAGTCTGACCTAATTAACTTGTACCTACTCCAGGGCTTAGAACAGTGTTTGACACTTAGTAAGTACTTAAATTCTATTTTAAAAAAAGCATGACTCCAATGTCTACTCTCAGATAGAGAATCTGATCCATAGGGCACAGTGCTGGTGAAGTGATCTAAGATACCCTTCATATAAGATCCTTCAGGGGGAAACTGAATGTCCTGGGCAGCAATCAGGATGGCCTCTAAGCCAATCGCGGTTGGTCCATCAGGATAAGCAATGCTGGCAGTGAGTAAATTGCTCTTTATCTGAAGGAGCATCAACTTCATCAAGGCCCCAGCCAACAGTTAGGTCAACCGTGCATCTCTACTGGAGGGAGTCATTCCAAACGTGTAATGTGTCATGTGAATTTCAGGGTTCTGGGACAGATGGTTGCATTTTTATTATTATTATGATTATTCTCACAATTATTTCTTATGGTATATGTTAAGCACTTACTATGTGCCAGGCACTGTACTAAGCACTGGGGTATATACAAGTTAGTCAGGTTGGTCACAGTCCACGTCCCACATGGATAATAATGTTGGTATTTGTTAAGCGCTTACTATGTGCCGAGCACTGTTCTAAGCGCTGGGGTAGACATAGGGGAATCAGGTTGTCCCACATGGGGCTCACAGTCTTAATCCCCATTTTACAGATGAGGGAACTGAGGCACAGAGAAGTGAAGTGACTTGCCCACAGTCACACAGCCGACAAGTGGCAGAGCTGGGATTCGAACTCATGAGCCCGGACTCCAAAGCCCATGCTCTTTCCACTGAGCCACACTGCTTCTCAAGCTCACAGTCAATCTCCATTTTACAAATGAGGTAACTGAGGCGCAGAGGAGTGAAGTGACTTCCCCAGGGTCAGCCTGCAGGCAAGTGGCAGAGCTGGGATTAGAACCCATGACCTTCTGACTCCCAAGCCCAGGCTCTATCCACTAGGCATCCTGCTTCCTGATTATTTTTAAAGTTACTGTAAAAAGTTGAGGAAAGATGTTGTTTCAAGCAGTGTACAATGAGTACTAAACCCCGGAGTGTGAACCCCCCGCCCCAATCATTAATTTCCTTATTAATGGAAGTTCCTGATTATCTCATCGATACCAGTGGGTAACACTGCTGCATTTAATACTAGGAGCCTTATGAAATAAACTTTAATAGTATTCTTAGGACTAGCAGTGGGATTTTATTAGACCATTAAGAGTTTAATGCTAGAATTTATGATCGAGCATTCCTCTGGCTTTTATATAGGCCTGTTTCTTTTCTACCCCACCGGGGAGGATTATAAATAATGCGCCAACATATTTACTTCCAGTAAAGTGTTCCATTTAATGCTCTTTTCTGGGCTTTACTGGGTATTATGCAGCTCCAGGTTGCCTAGGGGTAGGGTTCATCCCTCTTTGCATTGTCCTCTTACATCCCCCAATTGTTGTTCAGTGGTCTGAGGGCCCATAGTAGATTTTGATGGTTGCCAGGCAGAGGAAGTGCAGCTAAATGCTCACATATCTAGCCTGTGTCTGATAGAGTGAGAGAGTGATAAGAAACCGACGCCCTCTTGATTAATTTTCGAGGGAGTCCTATATCCTGCAAATTCAGTTATCAAGAGGAGTCCCTTAGGTAAGCAATCCTAGCTCTCATCCCTGATTGGGGCCCCTTTCTGCCGACTCACTTTGGCACAATCTGCACTTGTCTCTCCTCTCTGCTTTGGGCTTGAAATGAGGTGGTCCCTGAGGCATTGTGGATCTCGAGAAAATGGCCCATCCCCAAGACAGCAGAATGTAGTAAGGAAGCTTAGTCGAGCCAGGTGGGCTCATAGAAATCCAAATTTCCCTCTTTCCTACCCCCAAAAGATGCTTCTTGCAGGTTTTTATGCTTTTTATAACTCCATCGATCAATTGAATGATTTCCCATTGGCTGCCTTTTCAAACTCCAAGCCCAGGAGATCTGATTGCTGGGGCAGACTTTCAGCCGTGACAATAGCAGTGACAATAACGCTTCCTGTTAAATGCCAGCCTCACCTACCAGACTACACCATGGGACAGAAACCAGCCCAGCTATGGGGACCAGTGGGTGTGAGGATATCAATCAGTCAATCGTATTTATTGAGCACTTACTGTGTGTAGCGCACTCTGCTAAGCATTTGAGAGAGTACACTAGAACAATGAACAGACATATTTCCTGCCCATAATGAGCTTACATGGAAGGAGACCTTGGAAGAAGTGGTCTTAGTACGGTGCTCTGCGTACAGTCAGTGCTCAATAAATACGACTGAATGAATGTGATAGAGAGGTGAGGCAGCTTATTCCTGCAAAAAGCAAAAAATCGCCTCTCCCCTCCCTGGGGGGGCATTTTGAAAATGGGATTCTGGCCATTCTGTGCCACCACAGCCCTGGTAAAGGAAATAAAGGAAGCCGGATAAGTGGTGGCCGATTTAGGTGGATTCAAAAGGGGTGAAAAAAAGGATGGAAGAGAGGAACAGATGAGGCGGTTGGGGCGGTCAGGAGAGACACCCTGAGAAGTCAGCCCAAACAATTGTAGTAATAATGATGGTATTTCTTTCGATCGTATTTATTGAGCACTTACTATGTGCAGATCACTGTACTAAGCGATTAGTCAAGCACCTACTAGGCAGTGCCAGGCACTGTGCTAAGCGCTGAGGTGGATACAAGCAAATTAGGTTGGACACAGTCCCTGTCCCAAGTGGTGCTCACAGTCTCAATCCCCATTTTACAGATGAGGTAACTGAGGCACAGAGATGTAAAGTGACTCGCCTAAGATCACCTAGCAGACAAATAGCGGAGCCGGGTTTGGGACTCATGACCTGACTTCCAGGCCTGCGTTCTATCTACTGCGTCATACATCAAAGGGCCCATGAAAGTCATCTGAAGGAATATGAAACTGCTACCTTGTTGATATTCTCCCCTTCTATTCTGTAAGCTCGTTGTGGGTGGGGATTGTGTCTGTTTATTGTTCTACTGCACTCTCCCAAATGCTTAGTACAGTGCTCTGCACAGTAAGTGCTAAAGAAACATGACTGAATGCATGAATGAGATTCGCCCATCCCTAAAGAAATCCTACTTGAGACCGTCACTGCAAAGGATACGTGAAGGGGAATTGAAAGGCTGGAAGTAATGACTATTCATTCAACTGTATTTATTGAGCGCTTACAGTGTTCAGAGCGCTGTATTAAGTGCTTGGAAAGTACAGTTCAGCAACCAATAGAGACAATCCCCATCGAACAACGGGCTCACAGTGTAGAAGGATCCAGTCATGTGGAGTCAGGCCAATCTATCACATTTATTGAACACTTACTGTTTGGAGAGCACTGTATTAAACACTTAAGAGAGCACAATATAACAGAGTTGGTAGATATGTTCCATACCTAACAGGGTCCATTTATGATAAATGCAAGTCCGGAAAAAACTTCCCAGAGCAGCCCCATCCTCTTTGGAAATTTCACCGTGGACCAAATCCACAACACCCAAGGCAGAGAGTATTAGCAATAATAATTGTGGTATTTGTTAAATGCTTACAGTGTGCCAGGCACTGTTCTGAGCACTGGTGTAGATACAAGCAAATCAGGTTGGACACAGGCCCTGTCCAACACGGGGCTCACAATCTTATTTCCCGGTTTCCAGATGAGGTCACTGAGACAAAGAGAAGTGAAGTGACTTGCCCAAGGACACACAGCAGATAAGTGGCAGAGCTGGGATTAGGACCCAGGTCCTTCTGCCTTCTAGGACCATGCTCTATCCATTAGGCCACACTGATTCTCTAGCTTGTGTGCCATCTGCTCTGGAAGTCAACCACTTCCCCACTTTTCTAGCTATATTCCACATATCCTTGATTGATCATTTATCATATCTGTTATTTATTTATCTGTAATTTATGTATACACACCTGTAATTTATATATATCCATAATTTATTTATAATGAATGTTTGCCTCCCCCAGTAGACTGTAAACTCCTTGTGGGCAGGGACTGTAAAGATCAACTCCATTACACCGTACACTCCCAAGCATTTAGTACACTGCTCTGTACAGAGTAAGCGCTCAATACATACCACTGATTGATTGAGTCCACATATGCACAAGTCCCCAAGGGGCAGAGAATCTAGGCCACAGCAATCCCAGACCACACGATGTCTCCCCCTCTAGACTGTGAGCTCGTTGGGAGTCGGGAATATGTCTGTTTATTGTTATACTGCTCTCCCAAGACCTTAGTATCATGCTCTGCACACAGTCAGCGCTCAATAAATACTACTGAATGAATGCGATATAGAAGGAGGCAAATTACACCTGTGGACAGTAAAAAGTAGCCTCTCACCTCCCCGAGGGCATTTCAAAAGGGAGACTGGCCATTCTGTGCCACCACAGCTCTGGAAAGGGAATAAACGTGGCTCTCCAACACTGCTCCACACTCCAGGGCTCATCCTGAGAAAGGTGGCAGAGTTGGAAGCTTTTTTCCCTGTTTGCACACTCCACCTGATGGGCTTCATCCATCTCCTCCCTGAGAGGCCGAGAGGCGTGGTTGTGTTTTTCCAGTCTGGGTGAAGACGTCGGTAGTCTCCTTTATTTTTCGCCCCCCTCCTCTTTTTCAATCAAGCTGATAATCATTGGCCACGACCTCAGGGAGGGCTGAGCACTCCAAATATCCATCTAGAACAGGCAGCTTCAGGGAACGTGCCACAAACTGCCCTTTTGAGGAACAGTGGAAAGAAAAAATGAGCCGAATCGTATGTGGAACAAATATTTTCTTTCCTCCAGCAGGGCCCATTAGCCCATCTATCTTCCCTTTCTTTCTTCGATGACCAGCCTCTGCAAACCGGACAGGGAATGTGTCTATTATATTGTTATACCGTCCTCTCTTTTAGCACTTAGTACAGTGCTCTTCACCCAGTAAGCGCTCAATAAATATGACTGACTGATTGATCAGTCAGCCACTGGCTGTGGGGAGGAAGCCCTCTGCGTTTCTAGTGAAGAGTGATGACTTCATGGCTGCCATGTTACCAAGGAGGCCTCTTTTCTGGCTCTCTTTCTGAACCAAGTGGGCAAATTAGAAAATCCCAAAATAGAACCAAGCTGATCCCTATAATTTCCCTTACCAAGATGAGCCTTGTGGGATCTATCTGAACATGGAGCTCTGCTTTCACTCATTTCTAACCTCAATTAGCCTCCCCAAGCCCCTCGGGGTCGGACCTGGGTGGGGGCAAGGGGAAGGGCCACTGATTGTCCTATTCACTAAAAGCGACTTCTGACAGCTGAAAATGCAGCACCCGCACTTCTGGTTGCTTCTCTGCACTGTAGCAGTGGCAAGAACAAGAGAGATAAATGACTGTAGCAGACCTCCCGATACTGATTACATTACACACCAAGAACAAGCCCACTGGGACAAGGTGGGGGGAACCAATTCCTCAACTTTAGAATTTATTCAATTCCTTAGCCCTATGTCCATTTCTTGCTAAATCTCAGAATCAAGCAGGGCACAAAATCGGGCAGGCTAGCCTACTGGACACACATCCTAGCCCTTCAGCTAAAGAGTAAAAGTGCTCCTGTAATCAATCGATCAAATTCAATGAGCAGAGGAAGAGAAATGGGAAGAGAGCGCTCTTTCCCGAATCGCCTCCCTCTTCTCTACCTTTTCCCTGCCTTCCTTAATCATTCCCAGGGTTAACCGGAGCCACTTCACAGTACAGAACAGAGAAAGGTGCACCAGAAGCAGTATTGCCTAGTGGCTACAGCACAGGCCTGGGAGTAAGAAGATTCTAATCTCGGCTCTGCTGAATGGTCTTGGGCAAGACACTTTACTTCTCTGGGCCTCATTCCCTCATCTGCAAAATGGGGATGCATTACCCATTCATCCTCCTACTTAGACTGTGAACCCCATATGAAACTGGGACTGTGTCCAACCTGATTATCTTGTAATTATCTAGTACAGTGCCTGACACATAGTAAGCGCTTATCAAGTACCATTAAAAGAAAAACAAGTTGTATCTCTCTCTGCATTCCCTGTTGGCTGGATGCTTCATTCGCGTTTCTTCATACATCCTCTTTCTCTATGCCATAAGCGCTTAGTATAGTGCTCTGCACACAGTAAGTGCTCAATAAATACGATTGAATGAATAAGGTCAAGGCTGGGGACTGGAGGGTGATATAGTTCTGATGAGGTAATAGACTTCGGGTATGACAATTCTGCTTCTTCCCGGTGCAGGGAAATCACATGAAATAGATGAAAACCTTGCTAGCCCGAAGGAATTTTGAAAGGAGAAAAGTGCCGAGGTCAAAGAGAAGAGAGAATTTGGGTCAAAAGGACTTTGAAGCCATAATAATAATAATGATAATAGTTATGGTATTTGTTAAGCCCCAACTCTGTGCCAGGCACTGTACTAAGTTCTGGGGTGGATAAAAGCAAACTGGGTTGAACAGTTCCTGTCCCACATGGTGCTCACAATCTTAATCCCCATTTTCCAGATGAGGGAACTGAGGCAGAGAGAAGTGAAGTGACTTGCTCAAGGTCACACAGCAGACAAGCAGCGGAGCTGGGATTAGAACCCATGACCTCCTGACTCCCAGGCCCATGCTCTACCCACCATGCCACGCTGCTTTCCGGGACTGTTCGGTAGCCACTGTCTGATCTCTGAAACTGCTGAAGGCACAGGAATTAATATTCGGCAGGAGCAGATGGGTGCCGGCTAAAGCCACTTCAGTTGGCATAAAACCTCCAGACCATATGAACGCAAATAGCTTCTGAGGTTCCAAAAACGACTGGTGTCCAAAGGAAAAGTGGGCTGCGGGTGCTGAAACCAGTGCTGAATCAAGTGCTGAATGAATTTGGGGCTGAGGGATGGGTGAATAAAGGGACCATTTTAAAGGCCCCTTTTTATATGAAGAAAAAACTGAGACTTATAGAGGTTCATGGAGAAAGGTTGATCAAATTGAAAATATATGAATGTCACTGTGTGCAGAGCACTTTACTAAGTGGCCTATTGGAAAGAGCACAAGCCTGGAAATCAGAAGGACATGGGTTCTAATCTGCCTCTGCCTCTTGTCTGCTGGGTCACCTTTGGCAAGTCACTTCACCTCTCTGGGTCTCAGTTCCCTCATCTGTAAAATGGGGATTATGATTGGAAGCTGTATGTGGGACAGGGACTGTGTCCACCCTATTACCTTGTATCTACCCCAACGCATAGAACGGCGCCTAGCACATAGTAAGGGCTTAATGAATACCACAATTAACATTATTATAATTACTACTACAGCAGGTCATGAATATTTAAATACTTTGATAGAGTGAAAGTAAAGCAGTAGAAGTTGCTGGGAGAAAAGCTAGCAAGATTGGTGATTAATTGGAGAAGGCCTCCGGGAGGATATATGATTCGAGAGAGGACTTTGAGAAAGGGGAGAGCTGTGGTCTGTCAGGGGGAGGCGGGGGACAGGGTGTGAGCGAAAGGTGGTTGGTGGGAGAGACAAGAAGGAGGCACAGTGTGCAGGTATCCTGGAGAAGAACAAAGTATGTGAGCTGGGTGATAGTGGGAGAAGAGAGTGGGTAAGGGAGAGGGCTGAGTGTCTAAAATTCAAAAGGTCAGGAATTTTTGCTTGATGTGAAGAGGATTGGGCAGCCATTGGATCTTTCTGTGGAGTGGAGAAAAGTGCAGAATGATGTTTTAGAAACTCCTTACCATTGGCTTCCAAGTTCTCAATGACCTTGAACCCTCCTCCCTTACCTTGCAGTTCTCCAACTACAACCCAGCCCTCACACTTGGCTCCTCTAATGCCAACCTATTCACTATACCTCCATCTCATCTATCTCACCGCTGACCTCTCGCCCACATCTTGCCTCTGGCCTGGAACACCCTCCCTCCTCATATCCAACCGACAAATCCTCTCCCTGACTTCAGGGCCTTAATGAAGGCACATCTCCTCCAAGAGGCCTTCCCTGACTAAGACCTCCTTTCCTTTTCTCCCACTCCTTTCTGTACTGCCCTTACACTTGGATTTGCTTCCATTATTCACCCCTCCCTTAGCCCCACAAGACTTATGTACATATCTGTAATTTATTTAATTAGATTAATGTCTGTTTCCCCTTCTAGACTGCTAGATCGTTGTGATATGGGCAGGGAACATGTCTACCATCCCTGTGATATTATACTCTCCCAAGTGATTGGAACAGTGTTCTGCAGGCAGTGAACGCTCAATAAAACTATTGATCGTCTTACTGATGTTTTAAACAATGATACAGACAGCAGAGTGAAGTATTAATTGGAGAGGGGAGAGACTGGAAGCAGGGAGATCAGAGAGGAGGCTGATGCAGTACTGGATAAGGTGTCTACCAACTCTGTTGTATTGTAGTCACCCAAGTGCTTAGTTCAGTGCTCTCTGCTCACAGTAAGAGCTCAATAAGTACCACGGATTGATAAGGGTCCAGGAAAGGTTGGTGGCCATTTGGATGGAGAGGTTGGTGGCACTGTCAATTGCGATGAGAAAGGTAAAGGAAAGGATTGGGGAGGGAAGATGGGGAGTTCAGTTTTGGATGAATTATTATTATTACATAATACAATATAAATATATTATAATAATAGTATTTGTTAAGCGCTAAAGCACTCTACTCTACAGCACTCTACTAAGTGCTGGGGTAGATGCAAGACATATGGGTTGGACATAGTCCCTGTTGCCCTTAGGGCTCACATTCCTAATCCCCATTTTACAGATGAGATAGCTGAAGCATAGAGAAGTGAAGTGACTTGCCTTAGGTCACAAAGCATGCATGTGGCAGAGCCAGGAGTAGAATCCAAATCCTTCTGACTCCCTGGTCCTTGCTCTATCTACTGAGCCATGCTGCTTCTCTATATAACTCTGTTCTTTTGTACTCTCCCAAGCCCTTAATATAGTTGCTCTGCACACAGTAAGTGCTCAATAAATACCACGGAATGATATAAATACCACGGAATGAATGAGTGATTGATTTAGGTACCAACACCAAGTGTCTCAGGAAATTGGTTTGGGATCTAGCCCTGAAAATCTACGTAAGGGTAGACAATTTCTGGCCCTGAAGAATTTCCTTCTCCGTTCTTCTCCCCCTCCTGAATGACTAATTGCCTAGAAACAGTTTCATTTGCAGTCAAACAAATCTCTATAGAACTCAGGTGGGATTCATCCATCCATCTCTCCCCATCAATCATTCAATCAATTGTATTTATTGACCGCTAAGCACTAAAGAGAGCACAATATAACAGAATTAGCAGGCTTCTCTTATTCTACTCCAGAACAAGGCAGCACTTTAAAAAAAAAAAGGTATTTGTTAAGCACTTACTATGTGCAAGGCACAATTACCTATTGGGGTAGATATAAACTAGTCAGGTTGGACACAGTTCATGTCTCACAGGGGGCTCACAGTCTTAATAATAATCATTATGGTATTCGGTAAGCACTTACTGTGTGCCAGGCACTGTACTAAGCACTGGGGTGGATACAAGCAAATTGGATTGGATACAGTCCCTGTCTCACAAAGGGCTCACAGTCTCAATCCCCATTTTACATGTAAAACAACTGACACCTGGAGAATTTAAGTGACTTGCCCAGGGTCACAGAGCAGATAAATGGTGGAGTCGGGATTAGAACCCGGGTCCTTCTGACTCCCAGGCCCATGGTCTATCCTCTATGCTGCTTCAAGCGTATATTGTTCTGGAGATTAACCCACTGATTTTACCCAAACCAAAGAAAACCAAATGTTTCTAGGGTTAGGATCTTTCATTTCCCTGATGCATCTTTTACTTTAAATTGTTTCTTCCAGAGATGAGAAACTTAGAGAATAATTGGGCCTTGATTTAGTTCCTCATAGGGTAATGAGTAACTCGATTCATCGTCCCTGTGAAAGGAAGATGATGTTATTATTGAGAAATGGCTTGAGAAAACAGCTCTGAGAGAGATGCAGCAGTGGAGGGCTGTGAGCCGTGGCAGCTTTGGAGGGTAAATAAAATCCAGACCCACAGAACGGGACAAAACGGGACAATTTCCACAGAACGGGGAAATCAAATCACACCAGAGGGGATAAACAAGACAACAGGGCGCGAACCCCACATAAGCCCTCCCCCCGACAGTTTTTAGCTCTTGTTCGGTATCCTGGCTGCTCTTTGTCAGTACATCATCACTGGGATGAGTTGCAGGGACCTTATCGGTGAACAAGGGGAAACAATGACAGCGGGCTCACTGGTTCCCACCAGGATCATCTCGGCAGGGGCTATGAAACTGCCGATTTCTAGCACTTCAACCTAATTTGCTAATACTCGCCGGGGTCTGATTGAGTGGGCCAGGATGGACTGCTTCTGGATTTAGTTCTTGAAATAATCAATAATCTGCACCCCGATTTTCGATGATTCTAGGGTTGATAATCAGTGGGCGGATTCTCCTTCCCTTCTCTTTTCCATAACTTCCAGCTGCTGGGTAGCTTGTGGGACCTTTACCAAAGGATGGTCAGGCTGAGGGAAAGGAAGGGTCTGGTTATCAGAAGGACCTGGTTTCTAAACCTGGCTCCACCACTCATCTGCTGGTGACTTCTCTGTACCTCAGTTCCCTCATCTGTAGAATGGGGATGATGACTGCAAGCTCACTCCCATCGTTTGTCCCTGCCAAAATTGTACCTCAATCTCATGTATCTCACCACTGACCTCTCGCCCTCATCTTGCCTCTGGCCTGGAACACCTTCCATCCTCGTATCCGACAGACAATTACCCTCCCCCACTTCAAAGTCTTAATGAAGGCACATCTTCTCCAGGAGGTCTTCTGTCCTCTGCCCCAACTAGACCCCCAGCTGCGGGGACGCTTTCAATCAATGAATTGTATTTATTGTGCACTTACCTAGTGTTCTGCACAAATGAAAGTACAATAGAACAGGGTTGGTAGGCATGTTCCCTTCCCACGATGAGCTTACATTCTAGAGTGAAAGTGCTGGGGCAGATACAAACTAGTCAGGTGGGACATACTCCTCATCCCACAAGGGGCTTGCAGTCATCATCCCCATTTTTCAGATGAGGGAACAGAGAATTGAAGTGACTTGCCCAAGGTCACACAGCAGACGAGTGGCGGGGCTAGGTTTAGAACCCAGGTCCTTCTGACTCCCAGACCAGCGTTCTATCCACTAGGCCATGTTGCGTCTCCACCTACTCCAAGCCATTATGCCTCTCCTGGCCAACTTAACCTCCTCCTATCCACCAAACAATAATAATAATGGTATTTGTTAAGCACTTTCTACGTGCCTAGCACCATTCTAAGCGCTGAAAGACACCAAGATAACCTGTCTTCAGCATGGCCCTCTTTGATGCTCTCACTCCACTGAAAGGCTGCCCCTTGCTGAGGCCCAGTTCTCTGTCCATTCTGGCAATCACACAGCCGAGTGTTGTTGGCAGAAATCCTCAACACAGGTTACTTCAAATTCACCCTCTTGGGCTCTAATGCTCCCCTTTCATCCGCTTCACATCACAACTCCTTTACGCCCAATCGTACATCCCTCACACCTCTTCCTCCTCCCTCTTTAGTGCCTGACCACTTCAAAAAATGACTTGGTTGGCAAGAAAGAGCAAATATCACTTGTTCTCTCCTAGTTCACATCTATGTTCTCTTCCTTCCTACTTGTTTCTCACGAGGTACCCTGATGATTCTTGAAATATAATCCCTATAACAAAGGATTCTCCCCACCCGCCGGCCCACCATCCCCTCTCACCTTTTGAAAATCCTTGCTCCCATGGCCTAATTGGAAAGAGCCCAGGCCTGGGAGTCACAGCACCTGATTTCTAGTCCTGGCTCTGCCAGCTGCCTGCTGTGTGACCTTGGGCAAGTCACTTTGCTTCTCTAGACCCAATTTCCTCAGCTATAAAATGGGGATGAAACACCTGTTCTCCTTCCTACTTAGACTCTGAACCCCATGTGGGACAAGGACTGTGCCCAATATGATTAGCTTGTATTCATTCATTCATTCAATTGAATTTATTGAGCACTTACTACGTGCAGAGCACTGTACTAAGTGCTTGGAATGTGCAATTCATCAACAGAGACAATCCCTGCCCAACAACGGGCTCACAATCTAAATGGGGGAGACAGACAACAAAATAAAACAAGTAGTCTGGCGTCAATATCATCAAGATAAACAGAATCATAGACATATAATCATTAAAATAGAGTAATAACATATACAAATATGCACAAGTGCTGTGGGGAGGGGAAGGGGGAAGAGCAGAGGGAGGGAGAAAGGGGAATGAAGAGGGGAGGAGGAGCGGAGGAAAGGGAGGGCTCCATCTGGGAAGGCTTCCTGGAGGAGGTGAGCTCTCAGTAGGGCTTTGAAGACGGGAGAAGTGTTAGTTTGGTGGATGTGAGGAGGGAGGGCATTCCAGGTTAGCTCCAAACAGTGTTTGACACACAGTGAGGCCTTAACACATAATAGAATCAATATTATTATCATTATTATTATTCTCCTCTCCCTATTGCTATCTTGAGCCTTTCACTCTCCTCTGGCTTGGTGGCCTTACAGGCAGAAGACCAGGAATATCTGAGAACTAACGTGCTGAAAGAACCAGACATCTTTGGCAACATACTAGATGAAAAAGTTAAAAGGGAGTGAGGAGTGAAAGATGAATCAGTCTCCCGATCAGTGGTATATACTGAGCGCTTAACTGTGTGCAGAGCACTGTACTGAGCGCTTGGAGAGGATGCCAGGGTTGGGGCTTCTGGAACTGAGGGAAAACAGTGTTATTAAAAGACTGAAAGGTCATTGTGGGCAGGGAATGTGTCTATTTATTGCTATGTTGTACTCTCCAAACCGCTTAGTACAATGCTTTGCACATGGTCAGCACTCAATAAATACGATTGAATAAACGAATGAAAAGGAAATCGTAGGAGGGGAATTGGGTATAAAAAGAGAGATGAAGGCTTCTGTTTTAGACATGTTTGAAGAGGCCAGCAGATCATCCACGTGAAGGTGACATACAAGGAAAAGGGAATGTAAGATTCCCAGCAGGACAGAAGAGGGGACCAGTCAGGTAGATTTGGGGGTCACAGAGGTTGGAGTTGAAACTGTCCCAGTGGATCAATGTCCCAAGAGTTGGCTCTAATCATCCCTGAACTGTCAGCTGCTTTTGACCCTGCTGACTATCCCTTTCTGCTCCATGCTCTCTCCAGCTCTGTGATCACTGACCAGCACTGGTTTCATCCCACCAGAACTGGAGGGTGATTGAGGGTCTGGGTTCCAATTTTTTTTTTTTGTATTTGCTAAGTGCTTACTATGTGCCAGGCAACGTACTACGTGCTAGGGTAGATACAAGCTAATCAGGTTAAACACAAACTGTGTCCCATATGGGACTCACAGTATTAATCTCCATTTTACAGATGAGGGAACTGGGGCCACAGAAGTGAAGAGACCTGGCCAAAGTCACACAGCAAAACAAGTTGCAGAGCCAGGATTAGAACTCAGGTCCTTCTGACTTCCAGGCCCATGTTCTATTTCAATGGCTTGGGCAGTTTTCAGGCAGGATCCAAATGAGCAAACCTTTTTCCCCCTTGTAATTTGTCAGGAAAGAAACCAATCTTTGGGGAGATGGGTGGGATTTGAAAAACCAGGGGGTAGGAGGTCCTCTGGAGGAAGGGCGGGTGATTTTCTTTAGAGATAACTGAATTTTAAAGAAAGGAAAGGAAAAGTTTTAGAGAGAAGATTTACAGGTGTCTGTTTTGAAATCTCCAAACTTGGCAGCTGGGGAGCTATTGAGACAACAATGGACTTTACTGGAAATAAATATTTTACTGAGAATTGATGGCTGTGAATTTCAGTGGCAGCAGGACTGGCATTTATTACATTAATACTGCCAAACATTTATTTTAGTCTTTCCCAATACAAGGAAATCCTATACTGTACCCACCCCGTAGACAGCAGGAAATGTATTAGAAGCATTTTGGACTGCTGGAGGAATCCCTCCCTTCCTCTGGCCTAAGCCTTGCCCCCTTACACTCTCTAAAACCTGGTATCTTTCCTGCCCTATCAGTTGATTTTCTTTCAAACCGCCTTCTTTTCCAAATTGCCCACATTCCAAGGGTCCAAAGAAAATGAGATAGAGCAGGACCATTCCTCTAGGGCAGAGAGAAGGAAAATGAGAAGGAAGAGGTAGGGAGGAAGCAGGGCAAGCAAAGAGAATGAAACACCTCCCCATTGGCTTTAAAGCACTCAATCACCTTGCCTCCTCCTACCTCAACTCGTGGCTTTCCTACCATAACCCAGCCCTCACGCTTGGCTCCTCTAACGCCAACCTACTCACTGTACCTCGATCTCGTCTATCTCACTGCCAAACTCTCGCCCACGTCCTATGTCCCGGAACTCCCTCCCCCTTCACAACTGATAGATGATCACTTTCCCCACCTTCAAGGCCTTATTAAAAGTACATCTCTTCCAATAACTCTTCCCTGATTAAATCCTCCTTTCCTCTTCTCCAACTCCTTTCTGTGTTGCCCTTGCACATGGATTTTTTGCTCCCTTTTCTCACCCCTCTCTCAGCCCCTCAGCTCCACAGTCCATACGTACAAATAAATTTATTTATTTCTATTAATGGGTCTGTCTCCCTCTCTAGACTGTAAGCCCATTGTGGGCAGAGAAGGTGTCCACTAACTGTTTATATTGTTATATTGCACTCTCCCAAGCACTTAGTATGGTGCTCTGCACACAGTAACTGCTCAGTCAAAATGACTGATTGATTGTCTGAAGAAAGGGAAGAGGGAGGAGGGGGAGGAGAAGATGGAGAGGAGAATAAGGACCACTGAAACTGGGCAATCAGTCCAGCAATCCCTGAGCACTCCCCACTTATTTCTGATAGGCTGGTTCCTCTCCACCTAGCATGCTAATCCTGTCACTAAAGAATCTTCAATCTCTGGAATTCCCGGCTTTGGAAGCTCTAACATGAAAATGTATATAAGCTTAGAGGAGCATTTGCCACCCTGAGCTGCGGGAGGGTCGTAAGACAGGCCCATGAGAAGATACTCACACAGATCAGAGAACAGGGAGGTGCCACCTTTCTCCTATTCCTACACTCCTACCCTTCTGGTCCTAGAGGATCCCAGAAGAGCAGGAGTGGGAAGTGGGAGGGGCAAGTGAGAACTCAACATGCTGTGGAAACAGCATGGCACAGTGGCTGGAACACGGGCCTCGGAGGCAGAAGGCCATGGGTTCTGATCCCAGCTCTGCCACCTGTCTGCTGTGTGACATTAGGCAAATCACTTAACTTCTCTATGATTCAGTTACCCCACCTGTAAAATGGGGATTAAATCCTACTCACTCCTACTTAGACCATGAGCCCCATGCAGAACAGGAACTGTGTCCAACCTGATTATCTTGTATCTACCTCAGTCAGTCAGTCAGTCAATCATATTTATTGAGTGCTTACTGCGCAGAGCACTGACCTAAGCATTTGGGAGAGTACAGTATATCAATGGAACAGATACATTCCCTGCCCTCAACAGGTTTACACTCTAGAGTGGGAGGCAGACATTAATGTTAATAAATAAAATTACATATATGTACATAAATGCTGTGGGGCTGGGGGGGGGATGAATAAAAAGAGCATCAGGTCCTCTGACTCCCAAACCTGTGCTTTTTCCACTAGGCCATACTGCTTCTCTTCTGCTTCTGCTTTTCGTGCTGCACGAGACCAAACCAGTCATCGACCCTAGAACGGACAACCATGCTTTTGCTCAGGCAACCTCGCTTTCTCAGTGTTGTAAGAATTTAGCATCTTCCCAGAAGATTCATCCTTGTGAAAATGCCGACCTGAAGGGATTAGCTGTGGGGAAGGGGAGGGTGGGAACCCACATATTCCGGGAAAAGAGCAGCCAAACAGTGAAAATTGCTAAAGGATGAATTTAATCAGAATGGACTCTAAATTAGAGCGCTTGGAAAGATTCACAAGGCTGGCTGGGGGAGATAAAAAAAATATTCAATTATAACAGGAAAAGTTGGTCTCAGAAGAATGAGACACACGAATTAAAGGGCATAAATACATGTTCTACAGCCACACACCAGCCTGGGCCAAGAGTTATCTGATAAATTCTGACGGCAAATAGGAAGATCATTAAACCAGTACAATAAACCGCTCAATTGTTCTGCCTGTGCAGACACCGCTATAAAAAGGACTCAGTAGAGACTGGTCCCCTCAGTATAAGATCAAACTTCTGACAGTCCTTGAACGATGCATCCACCCTCACTCTTTTTATACCAGCCTGGCCTCCCTCACACAAAGTTGATGCTTCCTCTTCCACTCGCCTGATGCTAATTCTTCCCCTCCCTGGGTCAGTAGAGGAGAAGTAATTTTTACAAGATGGACCGGGCTTCCTATAGAGTCCCAAATCAACGAATGGCCGGAAAGCCGGGAGGGGCGGATAAATAACTGAAAGATCTGGTGGAGCGTAGTCTCCCGGATTATAATAGCAGTGGACTGCTGGAAGATCACTGTAGCGGCCAGACCAGCCTTATGGGTTGGATAGCAACTGGGAATGGGTTGTTTTCTTTGAGCAAAGGCTTTTTTTTTTATGGTAGTTGCTAAGCACTTACTATGTGCCAGGCACTGTTCTAAGCACTGGGATAGATACAAGGTAATCAGGTTGGACACATAGTAATAATAATAATAATAATTATGGTTCTCGCTAAGCACTTACTATGTGCCAAGCACTTTTCTAATTACTGGGGTGGGTACAAGGTAGTCAGGTTGGACAAGTCCCTGTCCCCCACAGGGCTCACACTCAATCTCCATATTACAGATGGTGTAACTGAGGCCCAGAGAGGTGAAGTGACTTGTCCGAGGTCACACAGCAGACATGTGGTGGAGCCTGAATTAGAGCCCATGACCATCTGACTCTCAGGCCCATGTTCTATCCAATAAACCAAGCTGGGGCTCCCAGTTTTAATCCCTGTTTTCCAGAGATGTGAAGTGACTTACCCAAGGTCACACAGCAGACAAGTGGACCGGGGTACCAAAAGGCAGGCCCATAGCCAGAGACAGGCCCTCCAGTGAGGGTTCTCGCTCCAGGCATGCTCTGGGCCCACTGGGTAGGTGATAAACGCTGCTGTTCCTATGTACTCTCGGACCCCTCCACCGTCTGCTGTGTGACCTTGGGCAAGCCACTTAACTTCTCTGTGCCTCAGTTCCCTCATTTGTAAAATGGGGATTAAGACTGTGAGTCCCATATGGGACAACCTGATTACCCTGTATCTATCCTACTCCTTAGAACAGTGCTTGACACATAGTAAGCGCTTAAATATCATTATTATTATTATTATTATTATTAAAAGAATCGGTGGAAACTGCCACCTTCCCTCCCACTACCAAGGACCACTGCTCCCAAAACACTCTGTGTGCCTACTGGGCCGGGGATGAAAGCTGCTCCTGTGATACGCACAGCAGCAGTAGACCTCCACAAAACCCCAGGAAGAATGGGGGGGTGCTCGTGTGCCTTAAACCCCAAAGAGACTGAGATTCTACTCCACTAGCCAAAGAAACCTACCATAAACAACTAGCCTAACATGCAAACAATATGGGAGGTAGTTATGAACCAATCTCTTCAGCCACACCTTTCTCCATGGATAGGATCTCAGATTCAATAGCGGCATCTTCCTAATAAAGGAGAGCTCTCGGACCCCTCCACTGCCACCAGGAAAAGCATCCATGGAAACGGCCACCTTCCCTTCCACAGCTAGGGCCCCCACTCCGGGCACGCTCTGTGCCCGCCGGGCTGGGGATGAAAGCTGCCCCAGTGTGCTGTAGGACTTCTGCCCTGCCACCAAGAAAAGCATCTGAGGAAACCACCACCTTCCCTCCCGCGACCGAGGAGCCTCACTCCCGGCACGCTTCACATGCGCGCTGGGCCGGGGATAAAAGCAGCTCTCGTAGCAGCACCAGACCTCCACAAAACCCCAGAAAAACTAGGGGGTACCAGGGTGCCCTGAATACTGAGCCCTGAAGAGCCTGAAATTCTGCTCTCTAGCCAAAAAACGATACCAGTTTGGGTTTTTTCACGTGTGCATGAATGCATTTGTCTTTGTTACATTTTACTGTTTCATTATTTCGAATGCAACTGTCTTCAGTCCCTTCTCCACACACTCTTAAAATGTGAGCCCCCCAAGGGAAAGGATCCATGGCTAATTCTCACCTATACCTTATTGAAGGCCCATCTCCTCCAAGACGCCTTCCCTGACTAAGCCCTCTTTTCCTCTTCTCCCACTCCTGTGTCACCTTTGCACTTAGATTTGCTCCTTTTTCTTCACAGCATCCCTCAGCCCCACAGCATTTAGGACCATATCCATAATTTATCGATTTATATTAATTTCTGTCTCCCCCTCTAGATTGTAAACTTGTTGTGGGCAGGGAACATGTCTACCAACTCTGTTATATTGTACTCTCCCAAGCGCCTAGGACAATGTTCTGCATCAATAAATGCTCAATAGATTATGATTGATTGTGAATTCTCTCCCAGGGCTTTGTACAGTGCACTGCACACAGTAAACTTTCAATAAATATTACAATTCCCACCAATACTACCACTGTGTCAGCGTATGTGCATTAATTATCTTCAGATACTTGATCTGTATGTGAAGACGACAAAGTAGAGACATTTTGGACTCAGGCTAAAGAGAGAAGGCAGGGGGATGAAAGAATATTTTCACAATTGCCCCATTTTCAGCCAGTAGAAGGAAAGCTACTTTATCCCTATACAAGGCAACAGCCCTGTCTGTGGAGCCCAGCAAAGAAACTAAGGTTAGGAAAGAGGAAGCCAAACCACGACCCACAAGATATCTGTCCCAGAGGTCAGACGGATCGACAACCCCCATCTTGACACCTCTGTGTTGGTGGCCGGTGTCCAACGCTCAACTAACCAGAATCCCATTCAAGAGACCTGACCTTGTCGGGGCTCACTCAACTCCAGAAGTGATCTATTTTTCTCTCACGCTAAATTTCTTGACTGGCCCTCAGATGGAAAAAAAAAAAATGTCCCTTCAGTGTTCTCTGACATTTCCTTTGATACCTTCCTTTTTGAAGTCTGTAACTGAATGAGTTGGCTTATTCTCCTCCCTCTCAACAAACGGTTTTGATTTAGCGGTGGTGGTGGGGGCATGAATTAGTCATTAGGAAAAGAACAGAAGCTTTACTCTTGAATCTGCTCATCGGTCTCACCCTTGGATGCTGAATAGATCTGCCTGTCTGATTTGTTTTCCAGAAGGCTGGAGTCAGCCTTGAAAAATCAAAAAAAAAAAAAAGAAAAAAATTCACCAGCCCCGAGGAATAGTTTATCAGCCCTATGGCCCACAAGGAGAAGATCGTGGGTGACATCAGCATTTGTTTCTACTAGCCTGCCCTAAATTATTATTACTAATAAAACTACTTCTACTACTATTAATAATAATAATGGTATTTGTTGGCACTATGTGTCAAGCACTATGCTAAGCACTGGGGCAGAGACAAGCTAATCAGGTTGGACACAGTCCCTGTCCCACTTGGGGCTCACAGTCTTCATCCCCGTTTTACAGATGAGGTAACTGAGGCACAGAGAAGTTAAGCGACATGCCCAAGGTCACAGAGCAGACAAGTGGCAGATCCAGGATTAGAACCCAGGTCCTTCTGATTCCCAGGCTTGTACTCTCTCCACTAGGTAATAACTTGGGTGAGGGGGCAAGGAGTGACTTGCTGTTTCGGTGGGAGGGTGACCCCTTTGTGGGGAGTGGAGAGCCTGCCTGGGTCCTCGCTGCCCTCACCGACCAGGAGACGGGCCCTGGGCTTGGCTTCTCTCCCGACAGCCGGAGAGCACACTGAGCTTTGCCTTTCTCCAGAGTTCCTGCCTCCAATCCCTGCACCTGCTAATTTGCTAATTTTGTTTTCAGTTCGTTGAGGCTTGTGTATTCTTAATTATGATAATGAGGTAAACCATTTAAAATATTAACATTTAAAGCATGTATTGCTGGCAGGCAGCTTCCCCTAGTTTCCTAAGCGGGAGGAGGAGTCTCACCCTGGCAGTCCACCAGAACAAACCCCTTCCAGCCTCCACCTCGTCCTGAGGCTGAATCCAGGGCCCTATTGTGTGCTGCATTGTGTTCCTAGGTCAGTCGATTGTTGTTATTGAGCGTTTCCTGTGACCAGAGCACAGTTCTAAGCGCTTAGGAGAGTACAACAGAACAATAAACAGACACAGTCCCTGCCCACAAAATCACTTCGAGACCCAGAGGACCTTGTATTCCACCTTGACAACCGCGTTAGCCTCCTCACTGACCTCCCTGCCTCCTGTCTCTTTCCAGACCAGTGTTTACTTCATTCTTCTGCCCAGATCATTTTTCTACAAAACCATTTAGCCCACGTTTTCTGACTCCTCAAGAACTTTCAGTGGTGTCCGTCCACCTCTGCATCAAAAAGAAACTCCTTACTCTTGGCTTTAAATCAGCTCGCCCCCTCCTACCTTACTTCACTGATTTACTACTACAACCCAGCCCACACACTTTGGTCCTCAACACCAAACTGCCAACTGCACCTAGATCTCTTCTAGCTTGCCACCGACCCTTTGCCCATCTTCTCCCTCTGGACTAAAACATACTCCCCTTTCATATCTGACAGACCATCATTCACCCCACCTGCAAAGCCTTATTAAAATCACATCTCCTCCAAGAGGTCTTCCCCAACTAAGCCCTCATCTTTCCTACTCCCTCTTCTTTCTGCGTCACATATGCGTTTGGATCTGTACACTTTGAGCACTTGATATTCACTCCAACCTCACCCCCTCACCACTTATGTCCATACCTGTAATTTGCCTTAATATCTGTCTCTCCCACTAGACCATAAATTCCTTGTGGGCAATGAATGTGGCTATCAACTTGGTTGCAGAGTTCTCTCCAGAGAGGGGTTGTTTAGATAGAGGGAAAGATGGGTTGTCTTTCTATTTTAATGATTGTGAAGGGTTGATGGGGGCAGGGAGGCAGGCATTCAGTGTGAGGGGGATTCCGACTGGGCTTCTGAACCTATCAAGAACCAAACAAGCAGAAATGGACTTATTTCTTCATTTACATTAATGTCTGTCTCCCCTTTAATAATAATAATAATAATAATAATAATGGTATTTGTTAAGCTTACAACATGCCAAACACTGTTCTAAGCGCTGGAGTAGATACAAGGTAATCAGGTTGTCCCCCATGGGGCTCACAGTCTTAATCTCCATTTTACAGATGAGGTAACAGGCACAGAGAAGTTTAGTGACTTGGCCAAAATCACACAGCTGACAAGTGGCGGAGCTGGGATTAGAACCCATGACCTCTGACTTCCAAGCCCAAAATGAGCTTAAGGTCTAGAGGGCTCCTCCTCAATGATGCTCTCCAGTTTCTCCACGGGTCTTTTTCAAGTGCAGTGACCAGAACACGGGAAGCAGCAAAGACAGAGGACGGGCCTGAGAACAAAGGGACCTGGCTTCTAATCCTGGCTCTGCCACTCGCCTGCTGTGTGACCCCGGGTAAATCACTTCATTTCTCTATGCCTCAGTTTCCTTAACTGCAAAATGGAGATTTGATCTCTGTTCTCCCTCCTGCTTAGACTGCGAGCCCCCTGTGGGACAGGTAGTATGACTGACCTGATTAACTTGTGTCCACCCCAGCACTTAAACGGTGTTTGACATATAGTAAGCACTGAATCAGTACCATAAAAAAAAAACCACCCAAGGCAGAGCTAGCCAAGAAGGGTGGGATCAGTGCAAGTCTGAGGGAAATGTTCAGTGGAAGGATTTGTATTGCGGGTCTAACTTCCCTTCCTCTGGGCTAAAGGATTTCCCAGTAGCTTGAGATTCACAATGGAAGGCAGATCCAAAGGCCCTCCTTCCTTTCCCTGACTGAGGCTCTTGTTTCTATGGGGGCCTTTCTCCCCCTACCACTTTGCCACTTCTGGGTTTTAGCTAGAAATGTGATTGCTCCGACAGCCTGCTCAGACTCGGTGACCTAATGGAAAGAGCTCAGGTCAGGAAGTCAGAGCAGCTGGGTTCTAATTCTGGCTCCACCACTTGCCTGCTGCTGCGTGACCTAGGGCAGGTCGCTTCATTCCTCTGAGTGTCAGTTTCCTCGTCTGCAAAATGGGGATTGGGTACTTGTTCTCCCTCTCCCTTAGATTGAGAGTCCCACGGAGGACTATCTTGTATCTATACCAGGGCTTTGTACAGTTATTTGGCACATAGTAAGTGCTTAGAAGATCTCAATTATTATCATCACCACTATTATTATACTACACTCCTTCCCCCTAATTAGTGGGGACCTCTTGTTTGGTACTGGATTTTCTAAGTGCACCCTGGTCTTTCGCCTAACCCCATCTTTGGTTTCTCTGCTATTTCTGTAGCCCATTGGCCCTTTCCCATCAGCCTGTCTGTCATCTCAGGGTATGTGAGGGAGGCAGTATTACCTAGGGGATAGAAAATGGGCCTGGAAGTCAGAGGAATTGGGTTCTGATCCTGGCCCCAACAGTGCTTGGCACATAGTAAGTGCTTAACAAATACCAGAATCATAATATGTCTGCTGTGTGACCTTGGGCAAGTCACTTCACTTCTCTGGGCCTCAGTTCCCTCATTTGCAAAATGGGGATTCAATTCCTGTTCTTTCTCCCTCCTACTTGGACAGTGAGGCCCATGATTAGACTGTGAGCCCGTCATTGGGCAGGGTCTGTCTCTATCTGTTGCTGAATTGTACATTCCAAGCACTTAGTACAGTGCTCTGCACATAGTAAGCGCTCAATAAATACTATTGAATGAATGAATGAATGTGGGACCTGCTGATGATCTCATATCTAATCCAGTGCTTAGTACAGTGTTTGGCATAGAGTAAGTGCTTAATAAATACCACAATTATTATTATGTCACACTTCCACTGCCATTCTGTAGCTCCTCTATCAGCTCTCAGTCACTCAATGGTATTTACTGAGTGCTTACTGTGTGCAGAGCACTGGACTAAGTGTTTGGGAGAGTACAATACGACAATATAATCCCATTTGGCAGCCAGTCCCACCCCTCCCCCTGCCTCTCCACCTTGAATCCCCCGACATCTGATGTCTTCCCCGTCAGCATTCCCTCACAGAGGCGTGCAGGTAATTCACATTTCTTTGGCATTTTCAGAAAATGTAGGTTACAAGCTTGTCATCGAAATTGTAAAAATGGCAATTGCTCTTAGCAAAATGGAAGCTAACTGTGGTAAGGGGTGGCTGAAAAGTCACACTAACTACTATCTAATTCAATTCTAGCCAGGTCCTTTGCTCCCTATCCTCAGCTCAACTGAAAATGGTTCGGTGAATCCTCCTCCCAACTTCAGGCCCCCCTTTTGGGACTATAAGGAACTCCTTGGAATCACCCAAGTGCTAGTGGCAGGAGCACAGGCTTGGGAGTCAGAGGACATGGGTTTTAATCCCAGCTCTCCCACTTGTCTTCTGTGTGACCTGGGCCATAGTTATCCTCATCTGTAAAATGGGACAGGGACTGTGTCCAACATGATTACCTTGTACCAGTGTTTAGAAAAGTGCTTGGCACATGGTAAGTACTTAAATACTATATTATACTGGGTTCTAGGCACAATAAGCACTCAATAAATTCCATTCATTGACTGATGAATGTTTGCTGTGGGCAGGGAACATGTCTACCAACACTGTGGTATTTTACTCTCCCAAGTGCTTGGTAATGTGCTCTGTATGCAATAAGTACAGTAATAATAATTATGATAATAATAATTGTGACATTTGTTAAGCGCTTACTATGTGCCAGGCACTGTACTAAGTGCTGGGATAGATATCAGTTAATCATGTTGAACACAGACCCTGACCCACATGGGGCTCACAGTCTTCAACCCATTTTACAGATGAGGTAAAGGAGGCACAGGGATGTGAAGTGACTTGGCCAAAGTCACACAGCAGATAAGTGGTGGAGCTGAGATTAGAAGCCAGGTCCTTCTGACTCCCAGGCCCGCTCTCTACCCTCCAAACACTGTAAGCATTCAATAAACACCAAGAAGATGATGATAAAACATTCATACAAATCTACAGGGCAAGAAGTATTTTGTGGGTGGGAGGGATGGGCAAAGAGGAGGTAAACATATAGCATTTATGTCCATATATTAACATCTGCCTCCACCTCTAATAATAATATTATTTGTTAAGCTCTTACTATGTGCAGAGCACTGTTCTAAGCGCTGGGGTAGACACAGCGTAATCAGGTTGTCCCATATGAGGCTCACAGTCTTAATCCCCATTTTACAGATGAGGGAACTGAGGCACAGAGAAGTTAAGTGACTCACCCACAGTCACACAGCTGACAAGTGGCAGATCTGGGATTCGAACCCATGACCTCTGTCTCCCAAGCCCATGCTCTTTCCACTGAGCCATGCTGCTTCTCCTCTGTAAGCTCACTGTGGGCAGGGAATGTGTCTGCTTATTGTTATAGTGTACTCTCCCAAGCGCTTAGTACAGTGTTCTGCACACAGAGTTCAAGAAATGCAGAAACTACTCCATGCTGCCCCCTGGTGGGGTCCTGCTCCTTCCACACCCTCCCTACATTCATTCGTTCAGTCAGTCAGTCAAGAGAGCCTCGGTAGAGTAGATCTCCAGAAAAAAAATCTAGTCTCCATAATAATAACTGTGATATTCGTTAAGAACTTACTATGTGCCAAGCACTGGGTCATACAGAATTAGATCAGACAGTCCCTGTCCCACACAGGACGCACAGTCAGAGAGAGGAGAGAAGCAGCAGGCCGTAATAATAATATTTGTTAAGCGCTTATTATGTGCCCGGCACTATTCTAAGCACTGGGGTGGATCCATGCAAATTGGGTTGGACACAGTCCCTGTCCCACGTGGGCCTCACAATCTCAATCCCCATTTTGCAGATGAGGTAACTGAGGCCCAGAGAAATGAAGTGACTTGCACAAAGTCACACAGCAGACAAGTGGAGGAGCTGGGATTAGAACCCACGACCTTCTGACTCCCAGGCCCGTGCTCTATCCACTATGCCATGTTGCTTCTCCAGGCCTAGTGGATGGGCACAGGTCTGGGAGTCAGAAGGACTGGGTTCCAATCCCGTCTCTGCCACTTGTCTGCTTTCTACAGACATGTCCTGACGGACATGTCACCCTATTCCTCAAAAATCTCCAGTAGTTGCCCATCCATCTCTGCATCAAATAAAAACTCCTCACCATTGGCTTTCAAGCTCTCCATCATCTTGCCCCCGCCTCCCTCACCTTGCTTCTCTCTCTACAACCCAGCCTGCACATTTCGCTCCTCCAGTGTTAACCTTCTCACTGTGGCTCGATCTCACCCGTCTCAGTGCAAACCCCTGGCCCACGTCTTGCCTCTGACCTGGAACACACTCCCTCCTCAAATCCACCACGGAATTACTCTCCCCACCTTCAAAGTCTTACTGAAGGCCCATCTCCTCCAAGGGGCCTTCCAAGACAATGTCCCACTTTTCCTCATCTCCCACTCCCTTCTGCATTGCCCTGACTTGCTCCCTTTGCTCTTCCCCCCCTCCCTTCCCCTCAGCACTTATGTATAGATCTGTAATTTTATTTATATTGATGTCTGCTTATTTGTATTGCTATCTGTCTCTCCCTTCTAGACTGAGAGCTCCTGTTGTGGGTAGGGATTGTCACTCTTTATTGCAGTATTGTACTTTCTCAAGCACTTAGTACAATGGTCTGCCAACAGCTGGCACTTAATAAATACGACTGAATGAATGAATGCTGTGTGACCTTGGGCAAGTCGCTTCACTTAGTTACCTATCTGTAATATGGGGATTAAGACTGTGAACCCCATGTGGGGAAATGGGCTGTGTTTGACCCCATTAGCACAAACATTTGATATTAGTATTAGCATTAGATACAAGCCAATGTATCCCAGAACTTACATAGTGGCTGGCACACAGTAAGCATTTAACAAATACCTTAAAGAAGAGAACTGGTATTTAATACTCTTAGAGCAGTTAAGTGACTTGCCCAAGGTCACTCAGCAGCAAGGGGTGGAGCTGGGATGTGTGTTTGGGTCTGACTCTTCCCCACTAGGCCATACTGCCTCTCTAAGAAAAGAGACAGGTTACAAGATGTCATATCGTTTTCAGTAAAAAGCATTTGGCCACTTGATTAAATTAGAAACTGGATGTCAAAATCCTAGCCCATCGTTAACCCCTGCTCTTTCTCTGTAACCCCCCTGCATTAATACTCCCCTCACAATACACACACACACAAGTTGTCCAAGGCTCCTCCAGCCTTCTGCCCAAGATCCAGTGCAGGGGTCATGTAGTGAAGCATAACAGCACCAAGGCGAAGTCCAGAACAACTTCCTTGCACATGGACAGAGCAGCTTTTCCATTCATTCAATTGTATTTATAGAGCACTTACTGTGTGCAGAACACTGTTCTAAGAGCTCGGGAAAGTACAATACAAAAATAAATGGACACATTCGATGCCCACAGCAAGCTTTCAGCCTAGAGGGGGAGTGACAGACATTAATATATAAATAAATTACAGATATGTACATAAGTGCTGTGAGGCTGGGAGGGGGGATGAACAAAGGGAGCAAGGTAGGGCAATGCAGAAGACAGTGGGAGAAGAGGAAATGAGGGCTTGGGGACAGCCTCTTGGAGGAGATGTGCCTTCAATAAGATTTTGAAGGGATGAGGAGTAAATGCCTGTCAGATTTGAGAAGCAGCAAGGCCTAGTGTATAGATCATGGGCCTGGGAGTCAGAAGGCCCTGGGTTCTAATCCCAGGTCTGACACTTGTCTGCTGGGTGACCTTGGGCAAGTCACTTCACTTCTCTGGGCCTCAGTTACCTTATCTGTAAAATGGGGATTAAGACTGTGAGTCCCAGCCTGTTGTTGGGCAGGGATTGTCTCTATCTGTTGCCGAATTGTACATTCCAAGCACTTACTACAGTGCTCTGCACACAGTAAGCACTCAATAAATACAATTGAAAGAATTACAGGGACTGTACCCAACTCAGAGCTTAGTACAGTGCCTGGCACAGAGTAAGTGCTTAACAAATACCACTCCTAACAAATATCACTATTGGAGGAGGGAGGGCGTTCCAGGTGTTACTCAAGTCTGGACCTCAACATAAGAAGACTCTGTTTAGGGGATGCACTCAGTTCTCCTATAAGAGGTGGTGGTTGGGTGTAGGTATATGTATGTATATATATATATATATATATATATATATATATATAAACACACACACGTGTGTGTGTGTGTGTGTGTGTGTGTGTGTGTTGGACGGGGCTGAGGGATTTGAGGTCCAGCTGGATCCAGCCTTAGGAAAACTTGCTCTCCAGTTCTGCCCCTTCCAATGCCTCATAAATGCACCCAAGCCATTCCTTCCAACACCGACTTCATTCTATCTTGAGAACATTCCTTAATGTTCTAGCCAAAAGACATACCCACGTTACGGCAGGACTGAGTGCCCTTTAACAGCTTCTACCGTATTCTGGCTAGAGAAATTTCCCCTAATCATTCCCTAAGGAATACTGGTGACCCTGGTGTGACACTCCCTAGTGCAGTGGAAAACTACCTGAACCGGCAGTTAGTTGAAGCCAGTGGACTTCACTGTTCTCTCATCTGTACCCAAACTGCAGGAAACCTCTATTACTTTCACGAAGTACCTACAATCAAGCGGCGGAGCCGAGGCGAGACAAACAGAACTGTGAGGAACACGATTCAGTTGGGTACATTCCTGCGGGAGCAGGCGCTGGGCCTGCCCTTTAATTCAATCAGCGATTTGATCCTGACCCCTGGACGCAAATCATTTGTTCTAATCAGAAAAATGGACCATAGCCACCTGGGTTTTGAGTAGATGGAGTAACTCGGGGGAGAGGGGAGATGGATCTCGATTGTCCTCGCCACAGTGGGTTCTTCTGCATTTCCCTCAACTCCTTTACCCCCTCTCCCCTTTCTGTGTCGTTCTTGCCGATTGTGGCTATCTTTCCCGCATCCTCTCTCTGGTCTGGACTGCCTTCCCTCCTTAAATCTGACAGTCAATTACTCCCCCCTTCAAAGCCTTACTGAAGGCACATCCCCTCCAAGAAGCCTTCCCTGACTAAACCCCCCTTTCCTCTTCTCCCATTTCCTTCTGTATCACCCTGACTTGCTCCCTTTATTCATTCCCCCTCCCAGCCCCACAGCACTTGTGTGCACGGCTGTAATTTATTTATTTATATTAATGTCTGTTTCCCCCTCTAGAAGGTAACCTCATTGTGGGCACAGAATGTGTCAATATACTGTTATTCTCTGTCAAGAGCTTAGTGTAGTCCTCTGCACACAAAAAGCACTCAATAAAAACAGCTGAATGAATGAATGAACTTGGATCTCTCCCTTCAAATCCCTCTCCCAAGGTCCAGTACAGTGCTCCGCACACAGTAAACACTCGATAAATACCATTGACCGATAGATGGATTCATTCTGCAAGATCAGTCTCCCCCTTGGTTTTGAATCAGCATGGTGTAGTAGATAGAGCACAGGCCTGGGAATCAGAAGGACATGGGTTCTAACCCTGCCCCCACCACTTGTCTGCTGTGTGACCTTGGGCAAGTCACTTAGGTGTTAACTCTGCTAGGCATATGGATGTGAGCCTACTATCATGTCATATACGTAGAATGGGAATGTGTCTAACCAACTCTGATATATTGTACTCTCTCAAGTGCCTAGTACAGTGCCCTGCACAAAATTAGTGCTCAATAAATAGCACTGACTGATTGATATGAGAGGTGGAATATCTTGGCCATCTTTTAGATGGGTAAAAAGTGTTTCCTTTAGATTAAAACAAAAGTTCCAAGCTCCTCTCTCCCCACATTCACAACTACTTCCTGGAATTTTTCCCCCATGCATCATCCAAGATCGGGGTCTGGAGAGCCCACACTATTCCCCTTGCCTGGAATGGCCTCCCCACTTATTTTATTTTTGAATGGTATCTGTTAAGTGCTTACTATGTGTCCAGGCCTGTTCTAAGTGCTGGGGTAGATAAAAGTTTATCAGGTTAGACACAGTCCATCCCACATGGGGCTCACAGTCCATTCATTCAATCGTATTTACTGAGCACTTACTGTGTGCAGACCACCTTACTAAGCAGTTGGGAGAGGACAATGCAACAGTACAACAATAAGCAGACATATTCCTTGCCCACAACAAGCAGTCTAAGTTGGAGGGAGGAGGATTGAATTTTCATTTTACAGATGAGGTAACTGAGGCACAGAGAATAACAATAATAATAATATTTAAGGGCTTAATATGCGTCAGGCACTGTACTAAGAGTACAAATCAGGTTGGACACAGTCCCTGTCCCAAGTGGGGCTCACAGTTTCAATCTCCATTTTACAGATAAGGTAACTGAGGCACAGAAAGTGAAGTGACTTGCCCAAGATCACCCGGCAGACAATTGGCAGAGCAGGGATTAGAATCCATGACCTTCTGACTCCCAGGCCCATGCTCTATCCACTACACCATGATGCTTCTCAGAAGTTAATTGACTTGCCCAAGGTCATCCAGCAAGCAGCTGACAGAACCAGGATTAAAACCCAGTTCTTCTGACTCCCAGGCCCGGGCTCTTTCCACTAGGCCACACTGCTTTACTTGCCAAAATAGCTCACTCTCTTGCTCAAAGCTTTTCTCAAAAAATGTTATTCAACACCTTTTCCTTGTAGCCTACCCAGATTAACTCACACTTGGTTTTAATCACTTATGACCTTGGGCAAGTCACTTCACTTCTCTGTGCTTCAGTTCCCTCATCTGTAAAATAGGGATCAAGACTGTGAGCCCCATGTAGAAAATGGCCTGTGTCCAACTTAATTAACTTGTATCTACCCCAGTGCTTGTATAGTGCCTGGCACATAGTAAGCACTTAACAAATACCATTAAAAAAAACCACACACAATTCACTCAAATTAGCCTTTACCAAATCTTTCTGCAGATGACACATTTCTTATTTCTATTGCTCTGGGTTTTCATGTGATTTTCTTGAGAGGCGCTTAGAGGGCTGAGATTGTATTAGAAAGATCTCACACAGCAATGGGCTGTACCAAGAGGATCTTTGCAGTCCTGGCTGACTGACCGATTTTACCTGGGCACCTTGGGGGTCCGAACCTCAGGGTGGAATTGGGAGAAAGCCTAGAAGTCACACTTGGTGCCCCCAAGTCACTTGTTTGGCCCCCTTGCCTACGCCACCAAGCAAGAGTCATTCCGTTTCCAGAACAGAGACATCTCATAACTCCATTGGAATATGAAAACTAGTTATGGTCAGGGAATGTGACTGTTTATTGTTGCATCGTACTTTCCCAAGCGCTTAGTACAGTACTCTGCACACAGTCAGTTCTCCATAAATACAACAATGAATGAACTATAGTTTGTGGACTAGAAAGGGAGAAAGAGGCAGCGACAGAGAAAAAGGAGGTTAGAGAGGTAAGAAGAGACTCAGGGACTGTACTTCCCTAATGCAGAAAGGCAATATAATCTAGTGGGTTGGGCTTCATCTCTGGGGACTCTAGGAGGCTTCAAGCAAGTCACTTAATACCTCTGGGCCTTCACATCCCCATGTGTTAAATGGGAGATGAAAAACTCAAGATTATGTACCATTTCCAGGAAAAGTGACTGATTTGCCATGTCAAAGGCAGCTAAGAGGTCTAGAAGAATTAGGATAGGGTAGTCTGTTAGATTGGTCTAGAGGAAGGTCACTGGTCAATCACTGGTACTTACAGAGCACTTACTATGTGCATAGCACTGTACTAAACACTGGAGAGAGTACAATCCAAAAGAATAAGCAAACACTTTCCCTGCCCTTAATGAATTTACAGTTGAGGGAGGGGCAGGAGAGAGATATTAATATGAACCAATAAATCATTTATAATATATAATTTAAAGATAAATGCTGTGGGGTTGGGAGTAGAACAAGGAGTGAAGGGAGAAGAGGCCAGGTTGTGGGTCAAGAAAGGATTCAGAGGGAGAGCAGACACGGTGGGTGAACGCAAGCTGTTCAAGATTTTGGAGAAGGATGGAAGTGAAGAGACGGTGTGATAGTTGGAGGAGGCAGGGGGAGCCAGGGAATGTTTTATAGTAGCATGAAGTTGTGGATGTGTTTGAAGGCAGAGGAGAAGGAGTCAGAGAGTGAGTGGTTGCAGATGATGGTCTGGAAGGGAAGAAATCTAGGCCAACGCGATTTTGGGAGGTGAGAGATGGAGTCAGAGGTAGAGGGGGTGGATTCTGAAAGCAGGCAGTAGCTCTCTTCAGTCAATCGATATTATTTATTGAATACCTACGACAATCGGTCGTATTTACTCATTCATTCAGTCGTATTTATTGAGCACTTACTGTGTGCAGACCCCTGCACTAAGCGTTTGGAAGAGCACAACAAGCAGACACATTCCCTGCCCACAAAGAACTTACTGCCTAGAGACAGATATTAATATTAAAAAAATCACAGATATGTACATGAGTGCTGTGGGACTGGGAGGGGGGCATGAACAAAGGGAGCAAGTCAGGGAGACGCAGAAGGGAATGGGAGGAGAGGAAAGGGCAGCTTAGTCAGGGAAGGTGTCTTGGAGGAGATATGCCCTCAATGAGGCTTTGAAGGAGAGGAGAGTTGAGTGCTTACTGTGCGCAAAGCACTGCACTAAGTGCTTGGGAGAGAACAATAATATAACAGACACATTCCCTGCCCTCAACAAACACAGTCTAGAGGGAGATGCAACACAGTGGTCTGTACTGAGCATTGGCTAAGAATGATAAGAGAGCAGAGGTGAGCGGTGGAAGGGATTTGGGGAATTTGGGAATTATACCCTGATGGTTTTTCCTTTTTGCCAACATCATAGTTGATGAGGTCATTAGGGTCATAATAATAACTGTGGTATTTGTTAAGCACTTACTATGTGCCAGGCACTGTACTAAGCGCTGGGGTGGATACAGCAAATCGGGTGGGACACAGTCCCTGTCCCACATTGGGCTGATGATCTCAAGCCCCATTTTCCAGATAAAGTAATTGAGGCCTAGAGAAGTGAAGTGATTTGCCCAAGTCCAGCAGACATGTGGTGGAGTTGGGATTAGAAACCAGGACCTTCTGACTCCCAGACCTGTGCTCTATCCACTATGCCATGCTGTTTCTCAGTCTAGGGGTGTGGACAAAGCTTCAGGAGGGAGTTCTATATTTGGAATAAATAACTGGCGAGGGGGAAAAGCGTGTGGAGTCAATGAGGGAGGAAAAGAAATGTTACTAAGAAGAGAAATGGGAGGATTTGTAGCAAGTGAGGATGAAGTTGAGGTGACCGAAGTCAGCCTGGAGTCTGGAATCCCGCCAACAGAACCCTGCAGTCCCGATGCAGGAGCAGAAGAAGCGAACTGTGGAGGGGATCCAGGGCTGGTAGGTCGGGAGTGTGGGACAGCCTGAGAAGCAGGGAGCGAGTCGGGGGGATTTAGCTCAGGTGAGAGGATGGCATTGACTGCGAGAATCTGTGCATCAGGAGAAGGGAAAGAAAAGATTCTTCCCAATTTTCAGAAGGGGAGGGACACCGAAAAGCAGTGTGGCTTAGTGGATAAAGCCCAAGCCTGGGATTCAGAAGACCTGGGTTCTAATCCCAGCTCCACCCCATGTCTGCTGGGTGACCTTAGGCAAGTTATTTCACTTCTCTGGGCCTCAGTTCCCTCATCTGTAAAATGGGGATTTAGAATGTGAGCCCTACATGGGATAGGAACTGTGTCCAACCTGATTAACTTGTTTCTACCCCAGTGCTTAAAACAGTGCTCGACACATAGTAAGCACTTAACAAGTATTATAATTATTATTATTATCATTATCAATGAGCCCCAAAGCAGTTAAACAACTTATCCAAAGTCACACAGAAGAGTCCATGATGGAAAGAAGATGATAATTCATACATTCAAACATATTTGTTGAATGAATGATGAGTCATATTCAAGTATATTTTGAGAAGCAGCATGGCATAGTGAATATAGCAAGGGCCTGGAAATCAGAAGCTCATGGGTTCTACTCCTGCTTCACCACTTGTCTCCTCTGTAACCTTGGGCAAGTCACTCACTTCTCTGTGCCTCAGTTACCTCATCTGTAAAATGGGGATTGAGTCTGTGAGCCCTATGTGGGATAGGGACTGTGTCCAACCCAATTTGCTTGTATCCATCCCTGCGCTTAGTACAGTGCCTGGCACATAGTGAATGCTTAACAAATACCATTATTATTATTATTTATGGAGCATTTACTGTGTGCAAAGCACAACTCCCGGCCTGCTACTTTTTTCACTTGACCATTCTTCCCTAATGCAGAAAGGCAACATAATCTAGTAGGTTGGGCTTCATTCTCTGGGGACTCTGGGAGGCCTCAAGCATGTCACCTAACACCTCTGGGCCTTCATATCCCCATCTGTTAAATGGGGAGACTAGTCCTTGGCCTTCCCGCCCTCACAGAAGGGACACAAGGGGTGACAGCTGTGGATGTGCTTTGGAAAACTGAAGTGCCAAATCCCTTTATCCAGGGTTTTCTTTCAGAGCCGGAGAAAGGCTCTGAGCAGGAGACGCTGAAGCTTTAAAAGCCCAAACGAGCAGCTCCCCACTCTTCCGGCTCTGGAGGTCTTTCCGGAAGCTTCATGCCAGGCACCACCCTCCCCTTCTGCTGCCTTCAACCCCTTCCCAACCGCCGGTGCCCAGCACCCGCTTTTACGCTGGAGCTTATTTGTTTGCCGGACGCCGACAAAATGGGGCTGGCGTTTCTGTTGCAGTGCAGTAAAAGGTTAGAGCTTATATAAGCTGATAAATGTGAGTCAAGGTGACTATTTTATGTATTGCATTAACATAGAACTGCAAATCCTTAGGGCACATTTATCCAGCTAAACAAAGCAGCGACTAAACTGCCTCAGGGAAAAAAAAAAGGTAGGGGGTGAGGGAAGGGATGACAAAAAGCTTGTAGTTGGGGAAAATAATGGAATCTGTGGAAAATGCAAGGCTCCTTGCCTTCCCCCTCTCTGCCTTGGTACTGGGACAGCCTAAGGTATTAGAGGACCATGGGGATCTGGGTGGTGAGGAGAGGAGGGGGAGACTAAATCATGGATGTAGAGGGTGGGTAGGAAGATGGAAAGCTGGACTGTGACCTGCCTCTTTCAGAACCAGGAATTTTAGGACCTGTGTGGGAAAAACACCTGCCCCGGAAGGTCAAAGATTTGTCCGTGTGCGTTTGCTGAACACAAACTGGTGATTGGGCCTCTTCCTGCTTGGAGCATCTCTCTAGACTGGAAGATCCATGTGGATAGGGAATGTGTCTAATAATAATAATAATTATGGTATTTGTTAAGCACTATGTGCCAGGCGCTATATTAAGTCCTGGGGTGGACATAATCAAATCAGGTTGGACACAGTTCCTGTCCCACATGGGGCGCACAGTCTCAATCCCCATTTCACAGATGAGGGAACTGAGGCCCAGAGAAGTTAAGTGACTTGCCCAAGGCCACATAGCAGACAAGTGGCAGAGCCAGGATTAGAACTCATGACATTCTGACTCCCAGGCCGTGCTCAGTAAATACCATTCATTCAATATTTATAGAGCGCTTACTGGGCGCAAAGCACTGTCCTAAGCACTTGTACTGTACTAAGAGCTTTACCACTGATTAACTGCTGATCAGTAGCACTGATTGATTGGACCACAAAACTGGGATACTACTGTGGTGGCAGGGAATGTGTCTGTTTACTGTTGTATTTTGCTCTCCTAAGAGCTTAGTACAGTGCTCTGCCCTCAGTAAGTGCTCAAAAAATAGGATCGAATGAATACAATACAACGGAGTTGGCAGACATGCTCTAAGGATTTGTGTCTCGAGAAAAAAAGACCGGGTATGAAATTTTAGATTTGGTGGGTTTGTTTTTTTTGGTTTGGATGCATATTTCTTGCAAACCTAGAGAAAACACCAACGTCAGGACCCAAAAGCTCTTCTGAAAAACACCCTCGGATCTTTAATAACTGAAGGCTAAGGACCCGATGAAGCAATACATCTTTTTCTGAGACTGTGTTGAAGGTGCTGATTTAGTAATGACCACCCACTGACTCACCTACACCACATGGCCAGAGGCAGAGGTAGGCTAAATTCGAAGACTTGGCTTTGAGCCTGCTCAGAGAAGGCCTGAAGGAACATGGATTCATTTTTTAAAAAATTTCATTTTCTGATGAACTTCAAAGTGTGATAACTAGAAGCAGCCTGACCTAGGGGAAAAGGCACGGGCCTGGGAGTCAGACGAGATGGGTTCTAATCCCGGCTCTGTCACATATCTGTGGAGTGACCTTGGGCAAGTCATTTAACTTCTCTGGGCCTCGGTTACCTCATTGGTAAAATGGGGCTTAAGGCTGTGAGCATCATGTGGGACAGGGACTGGGACCAACCTAACTACCTTGTAGTGAACCTAGTGCTTAGAACAGTACTTGGCACATAATAAGCGCTTAATACCACAATCATTATTATTAGCTCAGCTCCTCTTTCAATCAGTGCAGTCCTTCAGGAGTCTTTTCTGAGAATCCATAATGGCCAAGTATCATACTAGGCTCTGTAGTTATCTGTTAAAGAATAGGCTGGCACCTGCCTCCAAAGAGCTACCAGTCTTTGACTCCACTGTGTGGAAAGCTAGAGGAAGCAAGATAAAATAGAACAATGCAAAAGGCCCAGCAGGAGCACTGCAGAGCCTGGGGGAATTGATCACAAAGAAATAGAAGAGTAGCAGAACGCCATCTGAGCCACCAAGACCCCTGTAAATTCTGTTCAATCGATATCATAGAGAAAAGAATGGGAGGGGGGAGGGAATTAAGGGGAGAGCAGAGAAAGGGAAGCGCAGAAAGAATAAGGGATGAGAGAGCTCAACCTCATTCTACACATTCTGAAACAGTAAAACAGCCTATCACTTTCACTGTGTGGACAGTTTATATTTATATATATAAATATTTTAATGGCATTTGTTAAGCACTTACTACATGCCTGACACTGTCCTAAGCGATGGGATAGACACAAAGTAATCAGCATGGACACAGTCCATGTCCCACATGGGGCTCACAGTCTTAATCCCCATTTTCCGGATGAGGTAACAGAGGCTCAGAGAAGTGAAGTGACTTGCCGAAGGTTACACAGCAGACAATGGCGGAGCCGGGTTTAGAACCCAGGTCCTTCTGACTCCCAGGTCCATGCTCTATCCACTAGGTGATGCAGCTTCAAGAGGCAATTCCCTGCTTAGACTATGAGCCCCATGTGGGACAGGAACTGTGTCCAACGTGATTACCATGTATCTGCCCCGGTGCTTAATACAGTGCTCAGCACATAGTAAGTGCTTAATAAATACCACAGTTACCATTGTTATTACTATCGAAATTTGCAAGTTGTTCGTGGAAAGAGTTGCTGATGGGGGAGAGTAAGAAGTAGAGGAAAAGAGGAAGGGGAGAAGAGGAGGGAAGAAGAAAGAGACAAGGAGAATTAGGGAAGCGGCAGGGGAAAAAGGGAAGCAGGGGGAAGAGAAGGGACATGGGGAGGAGGAGAAGTGAAACAGCAGGGAGGAAAAGAAGGGAAGTAAGGAGAAGGAAAGCAGTGGGGGAGAAGGGAAGTGGTAGGAAAAGTAGGGGAACCAGGGAGGGGGAGACGGAAAATGGGGAGAGAGAGAAGGGGAGAGGGAGAAGGGACGTGGGAGGAAGAGAAGGGAAGCTGGAGAAAGAGAAGGGAAGTGGGAGGAAGAGAAACGGGTAGATGGAGAAGGGAAGCAAGGATGGGGAGAGGGGAAGTGGGGAGATAGAGAAGGGAGGGAAGAGAAGGGAGTCAGAAGTCATGGGTTCTAATCCCGGCTCTGCCACTTGTCTGCTATGTGACCTTGGACAAGTCACTTCACTTCTCTGGGTCTCATTTACCTCATCTATAAAATGGGGAGTGAGGATGTGAGCCCAGTGTGGGACAGGGACTGTATCCAACCCAATTTACTTGCATCCACCCCAGCACTTAATACAGTGCCTAGCACCAAGTGCTTAGAAAATACCATTATTATTACTACTATTATTAATGTCCATCTCCCCCTCTAGACTGTAAGCTCACTGTGGAAGGGAATGTTTCTGTTATATTGTACTCTCCCAAGCACTTAGTACGATGCTCTGCACACGGTAAGCACTCAACAAATACGATCAATTGACTGACTGACTCTCTTACACAACACACACAAACACAGAAACACTCCAGTGCTTAGTACTGTGCTTGGTACATATAAGCACTTTAAAAATACCACAGTCATTACTATTATTACACTATATAGAGAGAGAGAATGTAGGTATACTGTTCATTTTGATGACTGAGCTAATAATCCTGGTTAATGTGGGAAAACCCGGATAACCAGCCTTGCTTCAGGAAGCAATCTCCAAGTCATAACATTGCTCCTGTGGAAACATTGGTTCAATCCCTCTTAGGCCGTGGTTTTTGGAACCAATCGTGCCGAGAGTCTGAGGACTGCCTATAAATCAATTTTCTGCTCTGGGTGGGACTACTAGATTATAAAACCCAAAACCATGAGCGATGCCAATACTGTGCGACTTGGGCAAGTCACTCAACCTCTCTGTGCTTCAGTTTCCACAAGTGTAAAATGGGGATTAAATAACTGTTGAGAAGCAGCGTGGCGCAGTGGAAAGAGCACGGGCTTTGGAGTCAGGGCTCATGAGTTCGAATCCCAGCTCTGCCACTTGTCAGCTGTGTGACTGTGGGCAAGTCACTTCACTTCTCTGTGCCTCAGTTCCCTCATCTGTAAAATGGGGATTAAGACTGTGAACCCCACGTGGGACAACCTGATTCCCCTGTGTCTACCCCAGCGCTTAGAACAGTGCTCTGCACATAGTAAGCGCTTAACAAATACCAACATTATTATTATTATCACCTACCCCTCTTAGATCGAGAACCTTATGTAGGACAGGGACTTGTCTCTGACCTGATTATCTTCCCTCCACCCCAGTTCTCACTATTGTGCTGGGCACAAAATAAATACTTAACCATTATCACAATTATCATTTTATCCACAACCACAGGAGGAATAAAGCACGTACAGTATAAACATTCATTGTCCTAGACCCTTAGGAAAATCAGTCAATTAATCAATGGTATTTACTGGGTCCCCTCTCAGGGTCGCACCTGGAGGGTTTCCAGTCCTCTACCAGTCTCAGCTATGGGAGGAAGAGTCAAGCAGGGGCCTTCCCATTCCATTCCTAGCTTGGCCAGTGGCTAGCGAGTGGCAGGCAATCTGCAACAAGTCAAAACTCACCTGTGCTGGGCAGCAGCACGGGAGAGTCGAGGGCAGAGACTCGGGTTTACTGTGTGGAAGGAGGTGATGGTAAACCGCTTCCATATTTTTACCAAGAAAACTCCAGGGATCCACTACCAGAACGACTGCAGATGGAGAGCGGGGAGTTCTGGGAGAGATGTGTCCGCGGTGTCCCTATGGGTTGGAAACGACTCGATGGCATAAGACAAGATTTACTGAGTGCTTACTATTGCAGAGCACTGTACTAAGCACTTGGGAGAGTACAATATGGCAGAATTAGTAGACACGTTCCCTGATCAAAACCAGCTTACAGTCTGGAGGCAGAGACTTAATTAGCAGATATATTCCCTGCCCATAACAAGCTTACAGTCTACATGAGCTTACACTCTGCAGAAATAAATGATACAGCCACTGGCTTAGAGAAGCTTACAGTCTAACAGAGATGTTCAAGAGGGCACATACCGAGTAATCAATCCATCAATAATATTAATTGAGCGTTTACTGTGTGCAGAGCATTGTAGTAAGTGCTTGGGAGAGTAAGAGCACCAGCTGTAGTGGATAGAGCACATGTCTGGGAGTCAGAAGGTCAAGGGTTCTAATCCTGGCTCCATCACTTGTCTGCTATGTGACCTTGGGCAAGTCACTTCACTTCACTGGCGCCAGTTCCCTCATCTGTAAAATGGTTAATTCATTCATTCATTCAATAGTATTTATTGAGCGCTTACTATGTGCAGAGCACTGTACTAAGCACTTGGGATGAACAAGTCGGCAACAGATAGAGACAGTCCCTGCCGTTTGACGGGCTTACAGTCTAATCGGGGGAGACGGACAGACAAGAACAATGGTCTGAACCCTGTGTGGGACAGGGACTGTGTCCAACCTGATTATCTTGTATCTACCCCAGTGCTTAGAACACTGTGTGGCAAACAGTAAGCGCTTAACAAATACCATAACAAACATTATTATTAATAATAAAAGTGAAAAAAGCTGAAATGGGCAAATAAAGGGATATATAATCATCTATCCAGCTCAGTATTGTTTCTGATGTCCACCTCCAACCCATTCTTCATATACCCCTCTAGACTGTGAGCTCATTGTGTGCAAGAATGTGTCTGTTTGTTGCTATATTGTACTTTCTCAAGTGTGTAGTACAGTACTTTGCACACAGTAAGTGCTCAATGAATATGGTTGAATGAATGTCCCTGTGGCCAACAACTAGCTCCAGTTCTGATACACACTTACTGTTTCACAGATATCTCTCCCCTCCTTCTAAGCTGTACCCAAAAGCCACCTGCTCCATATGTACTTCCTCTTTCACAGATATCCCTCCCCTCCTTCAAAGCTGTACCGAAAAGCCACCTGCTCCATATGCACTTCCTCTTCACAGAGATCCATCCCCTCCTTCAAAGCTGTACCCAAAAGCCACCTGCTTCATAAAGCCTTCGTGGATCAATTCCCCTAGCTCGTAAGCATGCATGGCTATCAGTCATCTCTGTAGTCATGCATGTTTTCTCTCTCTTTCTTG
Source organism: Ornithorhynchus anatinus (assembly GCF_004115215.2). Taxonomy (NCBI): domain Eukaryota; kingdom Metazoa; phylum Chordata; class Mammalia; order Monotremata; family Ornithorhynchidae; genus Ornithorhynchus; species Ornithorhynchus anatinus. The sequence continues at coordinate 42,417,105 of NC_041733.1, forward strand.
GTTACTATGACGTTGGATGCAGTCGGGAGGGAAATAAGTCACACAGTCAGTGCTCAATAAATACCAATGATTAAATGAATGATTGAGGTGAGAATAGCAGAATTCTAAGTAGCAGAACTCACATATACCATGTCCCGTCTCAACTACTGCATCAGCCCCCTCATTTGACCACCCTGCCTCCAGCCTCTCCCCTCTTCAGTCCATATTTCACTCTACAGCCCTGATCATTTTTCTAAAACATTACTGTGCGCTCACCTCCCTACATCTTAAAAAACACCAAAGGCTGCCCCCCTATCTCCACAACAAACAGAAACTCCTCACCGTCAGCTTTAAGGTGCTGCTCTTTCTCTGCTACTCTCTCCTCTCTCCCAACAACCCAGGCAGCCCACGTGGCTTTTCTACTACCAAGTATTACCAGTGGGCCAGGAGATCACTGATTATACTACAAGCCAGCTGCAGAATAATTATTCATTCAATCGTATTTATTGAGCCCTTACCTTGTGTTGTGCAAAGCACTTTATTAAGTGCTTGAGAGAATACAATATAACAGCAAACAGGCACATTCTCTGCCCGCGACAAGCAATCGCAGGAAGATATCTACACAGAGCCTGCATCGATCCAGGGTGGACCAATCTGGTCATCTCCGGAACTGTTCAACGAAAAGGCTCCCCAATATCTGCATTTAAACAAGGTTTGATCAGTCGTATTTATTGAGCGCTTACTGTGCGCAGAGCACTATACTAAGTCCTTGGGAGAGTACAATAGAACAGAGTTGGTAGACACGTTCTCTGCCCTCAATAAGCTTACAGTCTAGGGGAGGAGACAGACATTAATAGACATAAACGAATAACAGATGTGTACATAAATGCTGAGGGAAGTGTGAATCAGGGTGCAAATCCAAGAGCCAGAGCGATGCAGAAGGGAATGGGAGAAGAGGAAATGAGGGCTTAGTCCTCTTGGAGGGGACGTGCTTTTAATAAAGATCTCTCAAGGAAAGGCTTTCCCCACACTACTATCAAAAGGCAGAAGAATCAGTCCTTTCTTTGCATCATCAGAAGAGGAATTTCCTTTGAGAAAGTGTCCCCGCACATTTCCATCTAAAGATAGGAGGAATTTGCTCAGCATGCAGGACTCTTTGATGGACCGGGAACTAAGGGGAGGAGTAGATAGAGCACAGGTCTGGGAGTCGGAAGGATCTGGGTTCTAGTCCCTGCTCCGCCACTTGTCCGATGTGTGACCATGGGTGAGTCACTTCCCTTCTCTGGACCTCAGTTCCCTCCCCCCTCAAATGGGGATTATGACAGTGAGCCCCATGTGGGATGTGGACTGTGCTGATTACATGTAACTACCCCACTGTTTAGAAGACTGTCTGGCACACAGTAAGTGCTTAACAAGTACCATTTTTTAAAAAAGAAATGAGCCTGAAGCAGCATTTGGGACTTCGGATGTCTTTAGCTATAGGAAGCCCCAGGCTTTATTGTTAGGGGGTGCGTCTAATGGTTGATGCTGGGATGGGTTGATACACACCCTGGTGTGTGTGTGTAGGGTGGGGTGCGGGGGTGAAGAAGGGAGGGGGCAGTGGGTGGCTTTAATAAAAAAGATCTGTCAGGAAACATGATCTTGGTGTGTGGTTCCTTTGTTAAGGGGTACCTGGCAGAACAGTCTTGGTACCCGATTCATTCATACATTCAATCGTATTTATTGAGCACTTACCGTATGCAGAGCACTGTACTAAGCGCTGGGAAAGTACAACTCAGCAACAAATAGAGATTGGTATTAATGGCAAAGATCTGCCATTGAGAATCCGCATAGTGTAGTGGATAGAGCATGAGCCTGTGAGTCAGAAGGCCATGGGTTTTAATTTTGACTCTGCCACTTGTCTGCTGCATCACCTTGGGCAAGTCACTTCACTTCTCTGGGCCTCAGTTACCTCATCTGGAAAACGGGGATTGAGACTGTGAGCCCCATGTGGGACAGGGACTTTGTCTAACCCGATATGCTTGTATCTACCCCAGTGCCTATTACAGTGCCAGGCACATAGTAAGTGCTTAACAAATATCATCATTATTATTATTTTCTGAAATTGCTTAAGAAAAGACAAGGGAGGAAAGAGAGAACACTGAGGGTCAGGGGAACCAAGGAAGAGTCCATCACCTGTCATTTGGACAGGATGAAGAACAACCTGTTTGCCATGTGACCTTGCACAAGTCACTTCACTTCTCTGTGCCTCAGTGACCTAATCTGTAAAATAGGAATAAAGACTGGGAACCCTAAGTAGAACAGGGACTGTGCCAACTGATTAGTTTGTATCTATCCCAGTGCTTAACACAGTGCCTGGGACATAACAGACACTTAACAAAAACCATTAAAAAAAATAAGAAAATAAAATCTGAAAGAAATTTCCAGCCCCCAAACTTTTGTGGAAACCACTCTCTGTGCCCTCCCCAGATCTCTCTCAGTGCTCTGCACATAGTAAGCCCTCAATAAATACCACTGATTTTTGTAAGTTTCAGTATTCTAGATATATTAGTGATAATACCCTGCAGGAGAAGCCCATGGTGGTCTTCTGATATGTCCCTGGATTGTCCAGCTTCCCTCCACACTCTATCATCTCTTTTTTATTACTATCATTATTATAACTATTATTATCATGATTATATTTGTTAAGCACTTACTATATGCAAGGTACTGTACTAAGCACTCGGGTAGATACAAGTTAATCAGATTGGATGCAGTCCCTGTCCCACATAGGGCTCACAGTCTCAATCCCCATTTACAGATGAGGTAACTGAGTCCTAGGGAAGGGAACTGGCTTGCCCAAGGTCATACAGCAGACAAGTGGAAGAACCAGGATTAGAACCCATGACCTCCGACTCTCATGCCCACATTCAATCCACTATGCCATGCTGCTCCTCAGTACGCCATGCTGCTTATAATATCCAGAAGTCAGGTCCTTATGATCTCCAGGCTCGTGCTTGATCCACTAAGCCACACAGCTTCTCTACGTGTCAAACATTGTTCTAAGCGCTGGGGTGATACAAGTCCATCAGGCTGGACACAGTCCAGGTGTCCCATGGGGCTCACTGTGTCTCCAGCCTCCAATAATAATAATAATAATTCTGGTACTTGTTAAGTGCTTACTAACTGCCAAGCATTGTACTAAGCACTGAGGTAGATACAAGTTAATCAGGTTGGACACAGCCCCTGTCCCACAGTGGGCTCACACTCTTAATTCCCATTTTACAGATGAGGTAACTGAGGCCCAAAGAAGGGAAGTTTCTTGTCCACGGTCATACAGCAGACATGTGGTGGAGCTGGGATTAAAACTCAGGTCCTTCTCATTCCCAGGCCCGCGCTCGATCCACTAGGCCATGTTGCATTAGGCGAGTCCCTTCTGCTCCTGGGAAAGGAGTGCACAATTCAGACCTTTCCTGAACATTTCTGATCCATCCCTGGGCAAAATGGTGACTTTCTACATGTCAGAGCGGCAAATCTCTTCTGCTCTGCAATCTCAAGCGGGCTGACCATTTAAAGGGAGCAGCTCAGAGAAGAATATTCATTCAGCTGCATTTATTTAGTGCTTACTTTGGGCAGAGCCCTATACAAATATTCTGCTACCTAAATTTAGCCAAAATTGTGTTTACCTTCAAGAAAAACAGAGATAGTTACAGGTCAGGAAAGGACTGGTAGAGTTCCCTTTAATCAATCAGTATGGTCTAGGAGGGAGAATACAAGATGGAGTCAGGAGACCTGGGATCTAATCCTGATTCTGCTACCTGCCTGCTGTGTGACCTTGGGCAAGTCACCTCACTGGGCCTCACTTTTCTCATTTGTAAATTGGGGATTAAATCTCAATTTTTTTATGGTATTTGTTAATAATAATGTCGGTATTTGTTAAGCGCTTACTATGTGCATTTGTTAAGCACTTACCGGGTGGCAGGCACTGTACTAAGCACTGGGGTAGATGCAAGCCAATCAGATTGGATGCAGTCCATTCTGGATACAGTCCCTGTCCCACATGGGGCTCACAATCTTAATCCCTGTTTTTCAGATGCAGTAACCGAGGCACAGAGAACTTAAGTGACTTGCCCAAGAACACTCAGCAGACAAGTGGCTGAGCTGGGATTAGAGCTAAACATCCTTCTGACTCTTGGGCCCATGCTCTATCTGCTAGGTCATGCTTCCTCTCTTTTGCCTCCCCTCTTAGACTGTGATTCCTGTGTGGACCAGGAATTGGATCTTCTCTGACTGCACAGCATCTACAAGTTCTTAGCGCATAAACACTGAAAAAATACAACTGATATAACTTTCATTTGCAGGCTGGGGAATTAGAGCTCTGCTTTTCTATCAGAGGTTCTTGTTCTGCTAATGGGACCACCTACTTCCGCAAAGCTCAAAGGAAGATCACGGCAGTACTGGTGTGGCTCAAGGGCAGCAAATGTGGAGCCGGGATTAGAATCCGTGACCTTCTCACTCCCAGGCCCGTGCTCTATTCACTACATCATGTTGCTTCTCCAGACCATAAGCTCCTGGTTGGGCAGGGGATGTGTCTACCAATTTTGTTATACTGTAACACTGTACACGCCCAAGCACTTAGTACAGCAACATGGTGTAGTAGATAGAGCATGGGTCTGGGAGTCAGAAGATCAGGGGTTCTAATCCCGGCTCCACCACTTGTCTGTTGTGTGATGTTGGCTAAGTCACTTCCCGTCTCTGGGCCTGTTACCTCATCTGCAAAATGGGGATTAAGACAGGGAGTCCCATGTGGGACAGGACTTTGTCCAACCTGGTTTGTTCGTATCCACCCCAGGGCTTAATACAGTGCATGGCACATAGTAAACACTTAACAAATACCACAAGTACTATTATTATTATTTACTAGATGGGGAGGCACAGATTACTGTAAATATACGCTCTTTGACTGTCTCCTTCTGCTCCTAATGGACTTCCAACAATAAAATGTTTCCTGCATGTACCTGGTTCATGCTGCCATTTCACCAGGCCATGGTTTGAAGTTGCCCAAGGAAGAAGGGAAGAAAGAGAGAGAAAGATAAAGAGAGAAAGAGAAGAGAGATAGAAAGAGAGAGAGAGACAGAGAAAGAAAAGACAGTAGAAAGGGAACAATCCAGACTCAGGATTTCCCAATGCCAATTTTCCTCCCCGGCCCCTGTGAATCAGTGTGGTCTCATTTTAAAGAATCCTCCTTGTGGTTAAGACCACATAACTCCCCAAAGCCAAGGGTCACAGTTCACACTCTGTCCGTGTACTGAGCATCTCTTCCAATAGACCTTCCTCAACTTCAGCCCTGTTTTCCTCTTTTCCCACTCTCTTCTGCATCCCTCTGACTTGCTCCCTTTATTCATCCCCCGTCCCAGCCCTACACCACTTATGTACCATATCTGTCATTTATTTATTTCTATTAATGTCTGTCTCCCTCTCTTGACTGTAAGTTCATTGTGGACAGGGAATGTGTCCATTTATTGTTCTATTGTACTCTCCCAAGCATACAGTGCTCCGCACACATTGAGCACTCCATAAATATGACTGAATGAATAGTCTTGGGCTCTCCCAGCAGTGGGTCCTTGGAAAACACCATAGAGCATGGGGTTGCCGGCTACAACAGGGTCTAGCAGGTCCAAGCAGGAGCGGTGGATCCTAATTATACAATTTTGTCGCTTTTCGATTAAGGACCTTAGTTATTTCTCCTTTTTGCACTTCGTATGGGCTCTTTTATTGTCCCCAGGCCGTTCCATTTAATTAGGGCTGATATTTCCTTCCGAGACCTGGAATTCAATTGTGTTGTGGTTGAGGAAGCCAACTGATTGCTCTTTCTTTTTCTCATTTAGGCTGGGTTTTGGGTTGCCAGACGGTAATTCTTCCCCAGTGCAGCAATGTTTCTGTTCTAGTAGCTATGTCTTTCTTCCATTTAAAAATTGAACAGTGTTTAAAAAGGATGGCCCTTTAAGGACAATTTCTGTGGAGGACTAAAGTCCACCCCAAGTCTTGCAATGCCCCCCTACCTCCTGGGGAGAGTTCATCCAGTCCAGCCCCCTGCCTCGGGGCAGCACTGCCCCAAACTCAGAGGGCCTCTGAGTGCTGCTGCCTCAGCGGTGTCTTCCCCACTTCACTGACTATAACACTCACACTTTCTCCCTTAAATCTGAACTGCCTTTCTTAATAATATTAATATAATTGTGGCATTTGTTATGCACTTACTATGCGCCAAACACTGTCCTAAGCGCCAGGGTAGGTACAAGGTAATCAGATTGGACACAGTCCCTATCCCACGTGGTTCTCACAATCTTCATATCCCCATTCTGCAGATGAGCTGAGACACACAGAAGTGAAGTGACTTGTTCAAGGTCACACAGCAGACATGTGGGAGAGCTAGGATTAGAACCCATGTCCTCTGACTCCCAGACCTGTGCTTTTTCCATTAGACCACGCTGATTCCCTTTCTTCTCTCTCCTCTTTCCCTTAGCCTCTTTTGCCCATGTCTATTCTTCAGATGGACTGATTAGAGGCCTTTCAATAACCTCAGTTACTCATTTAGCAGTATTTGATGTGGGCCCATGGGAAGCTGCCCGTTTTCTTTCAAAGGGACATGTTTTGGTGGAAATGTAGTATCGAGATTTCCCCCGGGAGGGACAGGGGTTGGATCAGCGGGTGCCCTAATGAATTCTGCGAAGCCACATCGATGAGAGGAGAAGATGGATGGGAGATTAAGGGAAAAATGTCAGACAGTATATAAAAAAACTCACTTAGCATTTATGAAGTCCTTTCAAAGGCTTCTACGATCATTAATTAGCTTGTCTGCAGAAGCCTCGATTTGCCACTTCCTTTCCAAGGCAAGTAAACTGAGGCACCAAAGACAACAGTGGCATTTTACAAAGTGTCGAGCAACAAACAGTCCCCCAAAATATTTCCCTTTTGCTCCATTTCCCTGCATGGAATTTACCTCAAACCCTGAGGCATTGCGTCACGGTCAGGCCGTTGATCGTGCATTAATGTATATTTTAAGGCTGCAGAGGTTTTAGGAAATTTCAGTCACTCGCTCTGCCACCTCAAAACCCAGCCGAAGACAGTGACCATAGGTGGAAAAGAATTGTTAGATACAAGTGCAATAAAGACCAGCCAGACCAAAGCAACCACGCTCACTACCCAAGTTGGAACAAACAAGTTGCCCAAAAATAATTGCCCTAAGAGATGGAATTAAAATTCAGGTGTATGCCATGTGTCCCTTGCCCTGTGCTCAATCTTCTGCCACCTCGTTAATCCAAGCATTTAGCCTATACTGCCTTGATGACTGCATCAGCCTCCTTGCTGGCCTCCCTGCCTTCTGTCTCTCCCATTCCACTCCATACTTCACTCTGGAGCCTGGATCATTTTTCTGCAAAAATGTTCGGTTCACATTTCCCCACTCCTCAAGAATCTCTGGTGGTTTGCCCATCCACCTCCGCATCAAACAGAAACTCCTTACTATAAGTTTTAAAGCACTCAATGGCCTTACCCTCTACCTCACCTCGCTGCTCTCTTACTACAATCCAGCCCGGACACTTGGCTTCTCTGGTGCCAACCTACTTATTGTACCTCGATCTCATCAATCTCACCACCGACCCTCAACCACATGCTGCTCTGGCCTAAAACACCCTCCCTCATCATATCCAACAGACAATGACTCTTCCCACCTTCGAAGCCTTACTGAAGCCTCACATCTCCTCTGAGAGGTCTTCCCTGACTAAATCCTCCTTTCCTCTTATCCTACTCCCTTCTGCATCAACCTGACTTGCTCCTTTATTCACCCCTCCACCCCCAGTACTTATGTACATATCAGTAATTTCTTCACATATATTAATTTCTGTCTCTCCCTCTAAATTTTAATCTGGTTTTGGGCAGGGAATATGTCTACCCACTCTGTAATATTGTTATGCTGTTCTTTCCAAAATGCCTAGTACACTGTTCTGTGCTCGGTAAGCACTCAAAAAATACCACTGATTGATTCCGACTCCATCAATCAGTTGGAATTTCTTAAGTGCTTACTGTGTGCAGAGCACTGTACCAAGATCTTGGGAGAGAACAATTCAACAGAGTTGTTAGACACACTCCCTGTCCACAAGGAGCTTATAGTCTAGCATCCATTCCACTCATTCCCATCAGAGACTACCCAAACTTTGCTACCCTGCCCAGGAAAGGGGCAGCTGGGAGCAGTCCTTCGATACTGACCATGGGATAGAGGCCATGAAGCGGTGAACTGCAAGTAGCAGTCCTGAGCACAGCAGGAATATTACAAAGCTCCTGACAATGAATATTAAAATCGAAAGTTGTCAGAAAATGCGTAACTGAAAACCCCAATACTTGGAATTTACACAGCAGATTTCTCTGAGTAACACCAAGCGTCTGCAGTTGCCACCTCCTGATGACCTTCCTGACTGTAAAGGTAACACAACACTGAAATGGTTTCCTGAAGGGAATTATGGTCTCAACTACCCTCTGGATTCGAGATCGAAACACTCCTGCCTGGGATGGGGTAAGGTCTGGGCTGAAGGATGTCCAACATTTCTTCCCAGCTTTCTTTTAAGGAAGCAATGGCAATTCCAAGAGGACAAATCCAATTTTCACGGGCCTCCTTAGCCTCAGTTGGCTGGGTTCATACTCAGGAATTCTCCAGATAAACTAGGGGAGGAGTTACACTTTAGCCATACGTTTTCCAGATACTTCAGGAAAAATGGAAAATTGGGAGAGTCTTCTGGAGGAGGAGGGGAACAGGAAGACATGTGGGGCTTGGGAAATCCTTCCAAAGAACTCTCCAGAAAATGGAAGAGTACCACTGAATAACTAATTCGCTTATGTGGATCATAAGGTCCCTGAGGGTAATAATAATGTTGGTATTTGTTAAGCGCTTACTATGTGCCGAGCACTGTTCTAAGCGCTGGGGTAGACATAGGGGAATCAGGTTGTCCCACGTGGGGCTCACAGTCTTAATCCCCATTTTACAGATGAGGGAACTGAGGCACGGAGAAGTTAAGTGACTTGCCCACAGTCACACAGCCGACAAGTGGCAGAGCTGGGATTCGAACTCATGAGCCCTGACTCCAAAGCCCGTGCTCTTTCCACTGAGCCACGCTGTTCATGAGGGTTTAGTACAGTGGTCTGGATCCAGGAAGCGCTCACTACAGAGCATTAATTATTGGACCCAACCTGTAAATCTGATGCTGGGTTATACAGGACAGCCAGGGACTGCTGGGCTTCCCAGCCCCCTGTTGCTTCTAGCCTCCCCCCTTTTTTGTAATGGTACTTTTTAGTGCTTACTATATGCCAGGCACTGTACTAAATGTTGGGGTTGATACAAGGCTGGACCCAGTCCATGTCCCAAGTGGGGTTCACGGTCTTAATCCTCAATTTCCAGATGAGGGAAATGAGGCCCAGAGAAATGAAGCGACTTGTCTAAGGTCACACAGCGGACAAAGCAGCGGAGCCGAAATTAGAACGTAGGTCCTTCTGACTGAGGCCTGGGCTCTATGCACTAGACCATGCTGCTTCCTCACCCCAAAGCTGGACTCCAGGGCAGGGACATGTGCAGGGAGCCTCATGCTTGATGTTGCTATTGTCAGTGACAGTGCTGAGGCCTGTAGCTGGGTGGGTGGGTGCCAACCCCTACGCTGTTGGTCAGGGATTGTCTCTATCTGTTGCCGAATTGTACATTCCAAGCGCTTAATTCAGTGCTCTGCACACAGTAAGCACTCAGTAAATACAATTGAATAAATTGACTGAATATCCTAGCCCCTCATCCTTCTGCATCTCCCTCACTCCTGGTCCTTCCCCATCCCCGCTCCCAGCCCGCTGAGCCGTGAAAGCCATCTCTCACCCCCCTTCGGTCTACACTCCCTGCAGCACTGCCAAGTCCCGGTGAGCTTGCGGGGAAGGGAGAGGGCAGCTAATTGCCTTATTAATTATTTATACGGCATTTTATTTATTTCCCAAGATAACAGTTTTGCCATATTGCTTGGACATGTGCCCGCTACCTCTGCTTTGGCAACCCAACCTGTTTAATGAATCAAACGCCTGCCTGTAGCCCAGGGTTGAGGCAGTGGTGTTAATCTGATTCTCCCTGCTTTGCTAACAGGTCACCTGAATTTACAACTTGCTTGCCTCGGGGATGAGGGGAGAGGCTCCTTTCCCTGCTCCTTCCTCCTCTCTAAAATAGCCCCTCGCATGAATCAATAAATGGTATTTTTTGAGTGCTGACTGTGGTGCAAAGCACTGTACTAAGCACTGGGGAGAGTACAGCATGAGTTGGTAGGCATGTCCCCGGCCCACAGAGATCTTAGAGTCTAGAGGGAGAGACTTTGGATCCAGAGAGACCTGACTCAGTCCCCTTCCTCCCATCCCTGCCAAGATGGCAAGGGTAGAGGGGAAGAGTGGGGGAGGGAATGAAAGGTGGATGATGCTAATAATAATATCAATAATGGTTAATAATTATGGTACATGTTAAGCACTTACTATGTGCCAAGCACTGTTTTAAGTGTTGGGGAAGATACAAGTTAATCAGTCTGGACATAGTCCCTGTCCCACATGAGGCTCACAGTCTAAATAGGAGAGCATATAATCCCCATTTTACAGATGAGATAGCTGAGGACCAGAGAAGTTTAGTAACTTGCCCAAGGTCATACATCAGACACATGACAGAGCCGGCATTAGAACCCGGGTCCTCTGACTCTCAGGCCCATGCTCTATCCACTTGGTCATGCTGTTTCTCTCCATGGAGCTAGGGGTGAGGTGAGGCAGAGGTCAGGGGTGAGGTGAGGTGGAGTTCTCTCTCTCTGGTGGAGAAATTATGAGGGGAGGGAGCATTAGTTCAGGATATTCCTTTCACCAGCTCCATTCCTTAGCTGGCTGCATCCAAGAAGCAGCCCCCTTTCCTCATCCACTATCCCAAGCCCTGCCACCTCACCTCAGCAGGGCTCTCAGCCCAAATCCATCAGCACTACTCAGGTCGCGAAAGGTTAAGACCCGAATGGAGTTGGAACAGCTGTGGGTGGTACGCTCAGCTAGCCAAAATCCTATGCTCCAGTCTCTTTTTCATTCAATCATTAAATCACATTTATTGAACGCTTACTGTGTGCAGAGCACTGTAGAAAAGCACTTGGGAGAGTACAATACCACAGTAAACAGACACAATCCCTTCCCACAACGAGCTTACAGTCTAGAGAGGGGGAGACAGACATTCATATACAGAAATAAATTACAGATCCGTACATGAGCGCTGTGGGGCTGGGAGGTCACGGGTTCAAATCCCAGCTCAACCACTTGTCAGCTGTGTGACTTTGGGCAAGTCACAACTTCTCTGTGTCTCAGTTACCCCATCTGTAAAATGGGGATTAAGACTGTGAGCCCCACGTGGGACAACCTGATCACCTTGTATCCTCCTCAGTGCTTAGAACAGTGCTTTGCACAAATGCCATCATTACTATTATTATTATTAACAAAGGGAAAATATGGAACACTTCACAAATTCATTCAGGGCTTCCCCCTGGGGAATCCACAAGCCCTGACTTTCATCCTTCATTGCATCAATGCTAACACTCAAAGGAAACATAGAAAGGCCTTAGTACAGAGCTCTTCTCACAGTAAGTGCTCGATAAATATGATTGAATGAATGAAAGGCCGCCCATTGACTTTATAATAAATAATAATAAAGATAATGGTGATTATGTCAGCTCAGTTATGTAATGCAATGCTATATATGTAGTGTAAGCAAAGCTATAAACTCATCTCTAGACCGTACGCTCCTTGTATGCAGGGAACTTGTCCACCAACTCCTATATCGTACTCTACCAAGTGCTTAGTGCAGTGCTTAGCGCTTAACGCATTGCTCTAGACTGTAAGCTCGTTATGGGCAGGGAATGTATCTGTCTATTGTTGCATTGTACTCACTCAAGCGCTTAGTACAGTGCTCTGCACACAGTATATATTCAATAAATACGATGGCCTGACTGCCCTGCACAAGGTAAGCACTCAAATAATACTGATGATAACGGTGATTTCTGTTAAGTGCTAACTTACTAGGAGGAGCAGAGGGGGCTAAAGGAAAGAGCACGGACCTGGCAGTCAGAGGACTTGGGTTCTAATCCCTCCTCTGCCACCTATCTGCTGTGTGATCATGGGCAAGTCACTTCACTTCTCTGGGCCTCAGTTACCTCATCTGGAAAATGGGGATTGAAACTATGAGCCCCACTTGGGACAGGGACTGTGTCCAATTGGATTTGCTCCTCCAATTCTCTACTGACTCCCTCAATCTGGCTTCTGTCCCCTTCACGCCACTGAAACCACCCTATCAAAGTTCACCATTGATCTCCTTCTTGCCAAATCCAACGGCTCCTACTCCATCCTAATTCTTCTCGACCTCTCAGCTGCTTTTAACACTGTGGACCACCCCCTTCTCCTGGATAAGTTATCCAACCTTGGCTTCACTGACGCTGTTCTCTTCTGGTTCTCCTCATCTCTCTGGCCGTTCATTCTCGGTCTCCTTCCCTCTCATCCTCTCCCTTCCCTTGTAAGGGTCCCTCGAGGTTCAGTTCTTGGTCCCCTTCTATTCTCCATCTACACTCACTCCCTTGGAGAACTCATTCACCTCCTCGGCTTCGACTAACATCTCTATGCAGATGACACCCAAGTCTGCATCTCCTCCCCTTTTCTCTCTCCCTCTCTCCAAGCTCGCATCTCCTCCTGCCTTCAGGACATCTTTACTTGGATGTCCTCCTGCCACCTCAACTCTACATGTCCAAAACAGAGCTCCTTATCTTCTTTTCCAAACCCTGTCCTCTCCCGAACTTTCCCATCACTGTAGATGGCACAACCATCTTTCCCATCTCACAAGCCCGTAACCTTGGTGTCATCCTTGAATCTGCTCTCTCATTCAACCAGAATATCCAATCTGTCACCAAATCCTGTCAGGCTCACCTTCACAACATCACCAACACCCCTGGTTTCCTCTCCATCCAAACTGCTACCACATTAGTACAATCACTCATCCTATCCTGCTTAGATTACTACATCTGCCTCCTTTCTAACCTCCCAACCTCCTGCCTCTCCCCACTTAGTCCATACTTCACTTTGCTTCCCGAATTATCTTTCTACAGAAATCTTCAGGGCGTCACCCTACTCCTCAAAAATCTCCAGTGGTCACCCAACCACCTCCGTATCGAACAAAAACTCCTCACTATTGGCTTTAAAGCTTTCCATCACCTTGCCCACTCCTACCTCATCTCCCTTCTCTCCTTCTACGTCCCAGCCCACACACTCCATTCCTCTTGTGCTAATCGTCTATCTCGCTGCTGACCCCTGGCCCACGTCCTACCTCTGGCCTGGAACATCCTCCCTCCTCAAATCTGCCAATTACTCTCTTTGCCCTTCAAAGCCCTAGTGAAGACGCTCTTCTTCCAGAAGGCCTTCCCAGACTAAGCCCCAATTTTCCATAGCTCCCAGTCCCCTCCGTGTCACCCTGACTCGCTTCCTTTGCTCTTCCTCCCTCTCCCTGCCCCACATTACTTATGTATATATCTATAATTCCATTTATTCATATTGCTGCCCGTTTTCTTGTACTGATGTCTGTCTCCCCCTTCTAGAGCCTGTTGTGGGCAGGGATTGTCTCTTTTTATTTGCTGTATTGTACTTTCCAAGCGTTTAGTACAATGCTCTGCACACAGTAAGCGCTCAATAAATATGACTGAATGAATGAATGAATGACTGAAGTCTTTGATTCCACCTGAATCAATTGGCTGTCATTTACTCAATCATTGGTGAATATTACTGAACATCTATTGTGTGTAAAGCACTGAACTAGGCTCTGAGAGGGGCTGGGATATGAGGGAAAATGAAGATGGAGAAAGGCTATCCACCAAGAAGATCAGGTTCTTTTCCAGAAAATGTAGACACCCAGTGTGTTATCACACCTCGTCTTAAGGTATTCATCGAGTACCTATGTGCCAGGTACTGAACTAAGTGCTGGGGTAGATACAAGCTAATCAGCCAATCAGCCACTTGGACACCATCCATGTCCCACATGGAACTCACAGCCTTAATCCCCATTTGACAGGTAACTGATGCCCAGAGAAGTGATGTGACTTGGCCAAGGTCACACAGCAAGCAATTGGCAGAGCAGAGATTAGAACCCAGGTCCTTTGGACTCCCAGGCCCAGGCTCTATCCACTAGGCCACAAAGCTACTTCCTATCCAATCCCTCAGGAGACTTTCCTCCTTTACCCCTTCTTCTTACTACTAATCCCCTCCTCTCCTCTCTGTTCCCTGGCACCATCTTTCTGAAACAGATGCAAGAGCCTCTCCTCTGCGGCCCCCACTGCCAGGGACAACCTGTACTTCTCCACCTCCACCTCATCAGCATTTCAGCTCTTTCCCAATCCCAGCCCAAAACATATGTCTTCTCTTCCTGCCAAAGCCTCTTCCACGTTTCTCTTCCTCTCCTATTACTTCTCTGTTAACTACATGCAACTGGGCCGAGAAGGCGCCTGGTTAGGGTAGTAGCCCGAAAGACCGGGATGCAATAGCCAAAACGAGGGCTTCTGTGTTTGTCAGGCATTAAAGCCTGAAGCAGCTCATAGGGGGTAGAGCATGTCCCTGGTGGGTTCTAAACCCGGCTCTGCCACTTGCCTGCTGGGTAAACTTGGGCAAATCACTTCACTTCTCTGGGCCTCAGTTATTTCATCTGTAAAATGGGGATCGAGACTGTGAGCCCCAAGTGGGACAGGGATTCTATCCAAACCGATTAGCCTGTATCTACCCCAGAGCTTAGTACAGTGCCTAGCACATAGCAAACACTTAATGAATACCACAATTATTAAGAGCATTCCAGGCATGGACTTTTGTTCAGCACTGGGCAGAGTCAACTTTTCTCCCAAGGGTCAGAATCCTGGCTTTCCCACTCCAAGACTGCATTTACAATGACTTCATTGGTGGAAACATTTTTTTATGGTATTTAAGTGCTTACTGTGTGGTTACCTGTAATTTATTTATATTAATACCTGTCTCCCCCTCTAGACTGTAAGCTCACTGTAGGCAGGGAATGTGTCTTTTTATTGTTATATTGTACTCTCCCAAGGATTGAGTATAGTGCTTTGTACACAGTAAGCACTCAATAAATACGATTGACTGGCTGACTGTGTTGCAGGCACTGTACTAAGCACTGGGGTAGATGCAAGTTAATCAGGCTGGACACAGTCCCTGTCCCACATCAAAGGTATTTATTGAGAACTTACTATGTGCAGAGCACTGTACTGAAGGCTTGGGAGAATACTATATTGCAAAATTAGCGAATACGTTCCCTGCCAATAAGGGACTCACAGTCTTAATTCCCATTTTACAGATGAGGCAACTGAGGCTGAGCCGTGAAGCAACTTGCCCAAGGTCACATAACGGACAAGCGGCGGAGCCAGGATTAGAGTGCAGGTCCTTCTGATTCCCAGGCCTGTACTCTATCCACTAGGCCTTGCTCTATGCAAAATTTTACATAACACTGTCCTCGTCTCCTAATGCCTGCAAGCTGCAGGAGTTTACAACTCTGTAGCTGGCTAATGAAGGTCAATTAAAGAGTTAAGGTACCAGTGATTAAGTAGAATTCCTTAATATTGCTTTGAATTAGCTCCTGGGGTGTTGGGAGAGGTTGGGACAACAACTAGATTGTAAGCTTGCTATGGGCAGGGATGGGTCCACTAATTCTGTTATATGGCATTCTCCCAGGCACTTAGTACAGTGCTGTACACACAGTAAGTGCTCAGTAAATACCATTGATTGATAAAAACTATTTTGAGGTTACCTATAAGTAAGCTAAGAGAGAGAGGATGCTTGTGAAGCTAGAGGCAGAAATAGACTGTAAGCCTCATGTGGGGCAGGGACCGTGTCTAACCTGATTTAACTTCAATCCATCAATCAATTGGATTGATTGAGTGCTTACTATGTGCAGAGCACTGTGCTAAGGGCTTGGGAGAGTGCAACACAACCACAGTCATATTCCCCGCCCACACGAGCTGTCAGTCTTGAAGGGGAGACAGGCATTAATATAAATAAATTATGGGTATGGACTTCAGTGCTGGGGGGGTTGGGGTGAATAAAAGGAGCAAGTCACGGTGATATAGAAGGCAGTGGGAGAAAGCAAATGAGGGCTTAGTCAGGGAAGGCCTCTTGGAGGAGATGTATCCATCCCAATGCTGACAACAAATAGTAAGTGCTTAACAAATATAATAATAATAATCATAAAAGAGGATTCTAGTGGGACAGACTTTCTAACAGGAAAACATCCAATGGCAAGTTCTAGATGACCCTTATTTCCAAAGAGTTCTCACAATAATGATCGCATTTTGGACTCACCACTCTCCTAGGAGGTAGGGATTATTATCACCATTGGCTGATGAGGAAACTAAGGTAGCGAGCAGTTAAGTGTCATCCGCGGTCACCCGGGGGTCGGTTGGGCTCAAACCGGGGCCTACTGACTGCCAGACGGATGCTCTTCTGCTCTGTGGAGGGCTTTAGGGGATGAGCATCTCTCGCGCGATATAGATATAGATCTGTACATCTTTCTCTATAAAGAGAGATATAATTATAATAATTAATAATAATTGTGATATTTGTTAAGCACTTACTGTGTGCCAGGCACTATACTAAGCACTGGGGTGGACACAAGCAAGTCAGGTTGGACACAGTCCCTGTCCCACATGGGGCTCATAGTCTCGATCCCCATTTTACATATGAGGGAACTGAGGCACTGAGAAGTAATATAACTCACCCAAGGTCACACAGCAAACAAGTGTGAAATATACACACACACATCTATACATAGATATACATATTTATAGCTATCTATCTATATGTATAGATACATATACTTATATATCTATATATAGTTAGATATATAGGTATTTATATATAAAGTCCAAGTTAGGAGGCAGATATTGCAGATTCTAGTGAAGCAAACGGTGCCTCTCATTTGTCTCAGAAGAATAAGGATGGGTGAAGTCTATGACTTATGGACGGTACAGATCCTGAGTCGTAGTGGTAATGTCAAGGCGGACGGCTGTCTCTCGGAGGAGGCGTTAGGGTGGAAGGGCTAAGGGTGACCGCCCCACAGTGTGCTATAGCATCATCTCTCTTGAGAATACACTCTAGTCTTTTCTCACTGGCAACTAAGGAAATGGGCTTTGAGTGCAGCAGGGGGAGTTCAGTTCACTCTAAAGGAAGAGCTTCCTGGCTGGGAGTGAATGAAGTCCCCGGCGCCGTTTACCGAGGGAGGCTGGGGAATCACTTTCTCCTTAAAAACCAACTCGACTCTTAAGGTTTTGGTTGATTTGGGGTGGAAGGCAATTCAGAGATAGTGGGGCTGTAACCAATGACCGGTTCTTTCCCCCTTGAAGGCTTGACATGCTACAGTTCTACAATAATGATAATAATTGGAGTATTTGTTAAGTGCTTACTACATGCAGGTACTGTTCTAAGTGCCAGGGTGGGTACAGGCAAATCGAGATGAACCCTTGTCCCACACAGGGCTTCTAGTCATAAACACCACTTAATCATCTTGCCCCCTCCTACTTCCCCTCATTACTCCAATCCAGCCCACACACTTCATCTAGTGTTAATCTTTTCCCTGTATCTCCATCTCACCTATCTCGCCACCAACCTCTTGCCCACAACCTACATCTGGCCTGGAATGCCCTCCCCACTCATATCAGACAGATAATTGCTTTCCCCCACTTCAAAGCCTTACTGAAAGCACATTTCCTCCAAGAAGCCTTCCCTGACTAAGCCCTCCTCTTCTCCCACTCCCTTCTGTTCTGCTGTTACTTGCTCCTTCATTATCCGCCCTCCCATCCCCTCGGCACATATGTATATATCTGTAATTTATTTATATTAATGTCTATCTCCCCCTCTGGACTGTGAGCTCACTCTGGGCAGGAATGTATCTCTTTGCTTATATTGCACTCTCAACCACTTAGTACAGTGCTTTGCACACAATTAAGCATTCAATAAATATGACTGAATGAATGAGTGATCTCCATTTTACAGATGAGGTAACTGAGGCCCAGAGAAATTAAGTCACTTGCTCAAGGTAACACAGCAGACGAGTGGTGGAGCCGGGATTAGAACCCAGTTCCTTCTGACTCCCAGGCCCGGGCTGTATTCACCAGGCCATGCTGCTTCTCAAATCTGTACGTTTCCCTTCCCAGCTATCGATGGGGTTAATTCTTCTACGCAGTCTTACGTGTTATATAACTAGTGTGGGGTGTGTGTGGAGAATCTTAGGCAGCCTAAAGGAAAGAGTAACAGGTAAGCGTGGCCTGGGAGACCAGAATAGGGCTTTTTTTTGTTGTAAACGGCATTTGTTAAGCCTGTACTATACAAGATAAGTAGTATGACCTAGTAGAAAGAGCACAGGAGTCAGAAGGACCTGGGTTCTAATCCCAGCCCTGCCCCTTGTCTGCTGGGTGACCATGGGTAAGTCACTTCACTTCTCTGGGCATCAGTTACCTCATCAGTAAAATGGGGAGTGTGAACATCAGCCCCATGGGGGAGAGCGACCTTGTCCCATCTGATTACCTTGCATCTATCCCAGCACTTAGGAGTGCCTGGTACATAGTAAGCACTTGACAAATACCATTTAAAAAAAATAATAATCAGGTTGCTCTTAGTTCCTGTCCCTTGTGTGGCTCACACTTCTCGGTCAGCAAGAGGTCTATTCTTGGTTCAGTCCACGTCTCCTCAATCCTCAAGAAACTCCAGTGGTTGCCCATCCACCTCTGCATCAAAAAGGAACTCCTTACCACTGGTTTTAAGGCATTCAATCACCTTGCCTCCTCCAACCTCACTTAACTGCTCCTCTTCTACAACCCAGGCCGCACACTTGGCTCCTCTAATGCCAACCTTCTCACTGTGCCTCGATCTTCTTCTATCTCACCGCCGACTTCTCGCCCACATCCTTTTCTCTGTCCTGGATCACCCTCTTTCTTCATATCCGAGAGACAATTACTCTCCCCACCTTCAAAGCCTTATTAAAAGCACATCTCCAAGAGGCCTTCGCCCACTAAGCCCTCATTTCCTCTTCTCCCACTCCCTTCTGTATCGCCCTTGCACTTGTGTTTCTACCTTTTTTAATTCATCCCTCCCTTGGTCCCACAGCAAGACTGTAAACTTGTTGTGGGCAGGGAATGTGTCTGTTTATCGTTATACTGTACTCTCCCAAGCCCTTAATACAGTGTTTTACACACAGTAAGCACTCAATAAATACATTTGAATGAACTTATTTACATTCCCGTAATTGATTTACATTATTGTCTGTATTCCCCTCTAGACTGTAATCTCACTGTGAGCAGGGACTGTGGCTATCAACTTGGTTATACTGTAATCTCCCAAGTGCTTCGTACAGTGCTCTGCACAAAGAAAGCGCTCAATAAATATGACATTGATTTCTCAGACCTGTCCCTTCTATATACCACTGGCCGAGGGTAAGAAAGTGGGATCTATTCTTTTAATCCCTCCCCCAACATGACCCAAACTACCTCCAGCCCAAAAGCAAGAATCAGAGAGACCCATTATTGTACAGCAAATTGGCTTACTGTGTGCAGAGCACTGTACTAAGCACTTAGGAGAGCAGACTGTGGAGACCTCCCATACCACAGTATGCGGATACACATCCTGGTTGACAAAAGCAAGAAATTGGAGGTGTGTTTGCACCAATCAGTGTGAGAAGAAGCATGGCCTAGTGGAAAGAGCCCAGACCTGGGAGTCAGAAGGACTTGCATTCTAATCCCGGCACTACCACTTGCCTACTGGGTGACCTTGGGCAAGTCTTTTCATTTCTCTGAGCCTCGGTTATCTCATATGGAAAATGGGGATTGAGACTGTGAGCCTCATGTGGGACAGGGACTATGTCCACCCCAATAAACTTGTCTCTTCCCCAGAGCTTAGTACAGTGCCTGGCACATAGTAAGCGCTTAACAAATACTATAAAAAAACCCCAAAAGATTGTTTTTAACCAAAAAGTCTACTTTGCAAGTAAACCTGCGCATTAATGATCCAGTCACTGGCCAATCTCCCCAATTCCCTGAATTTAACTAAGCCACCAGGAAACTCTCATTTAAGTGACGACAGCCTTCGGAAACTGTTGGTCTCTGTTACAGAAATAAATGGCAGCAAATAACCGTGGCTCGATTTACCTTAACTCTTCCTCAACAAAACTCTAGGATGGGATAATATACCGAATATAACATCTTTGACCGATATATATACACACAGACACCCACATATGTAGTGTCATTTGCCTAAATAGACTACTCACAGTTCAAACGAAATGAGGTCTTTTTGACAGATGTCTTTGAATAGCAGTAATCTCTTATACTGCTGAACGTCTGTATGTCCCCACCTGTTCAAGGAAGGAGATAGGTGGGGATCTACAGTCCACATAAAAATAATAATGATAATGGTATTGGTTAAGTACTTACTATGTGCCAAGCACTGTTCTAAACGCTGGGGTAGATACAAGGTTATCAGGTTGTCCCATACTGGGCTTACAGTCTTAATCTCCATTTTACAGATGAGTTAACTGAGGCACAGAGAAGTTAAGCGGCTTGCCCGCAGTTATACAGCAGACAAGTGAAGGAGCTGGGATTAGAATTCACGTCCTCTGACTCTGAAGCCTGTGCTCTTTCCACTAAGTCACGCTGCTTGTCACATGCCTGTACATTCCTGCATAAACATGCAAAAAAACACCCCACTAACAGAATCGCTATGAATCTCTTGATCTCCCTGTCATTGTAGCCACATCAGACAGCCATATCACATGCTTGACTTCTGAGTCTATAATAGGTAACACTAACTCCGTGCAGATTATCTTTGGAATTTGGAATTACGAATATATACATTGGGGCATTGTGTGTGACTTCCATTCATTCATTCATTCAGCTGTATTTATCAAGCACTGTACTAAGCACTTGGGAGAGTACAATATAACAGTAAGCAGACACATTCCCTGCCCACAACGAGTTTACAGTCTAGAGAGGTGAGCTTGTATTGTACTCTCCCAAGTGCTTAATAGAGTGCCGTGCACACAGTAAGGGCTCGATCAATGCCATTGACTGATGGATTAGCTGAGCTCTTAGGTGACATGGGGCTGCCTAAGTGGCAGTTGGGGGAGATGAGAGAAGTCATCAGGGTAGTTTTCTTGGAGGGGAAGGGATTTCAGAAGGGCTTTGAAGATAGGGTCTTCCGGATGGGCATGAGCAAGAGGTTGGCAGAGGGAGAGACGAGAAAAACGTAGAATGAGTAGGCTGGCTTGAGAAGAACAGAGCATGAGAACCATGGTGGAGTGGGAAAATAACTAGTAGTAAGGAAGAAGTAGACGGGGAGGCCTTAAAGCCCACATGGCAGGGAAACCAGTCCGCTAATTCTGCTGTATTACACTCGCTCAAGTGCTTAGTACGGTGGGCTGCACATAGGAATCACTCAATAAATAGCACTGATTGACTGATTGATATAATTGACCAGGAGTTTCTGCTTGGGGCAGAGAAGAATGGTTGAGCGCTGGAGGCATTTGACGAACGGAGAAGACGCCAGTATCCCGGGGTCAGATAACAAGCTAAAGGAAACCCCTGTTTGCCTATTTGCCTCGCCTTTGCTGAGGCAGATTTTCTCCCAGCAAAGGCAGAGTTAGAAACAAAAACTGCATCGCTCCAACTGGTGCGGTTCGTCCTTTTTCGCTCCCTATTTTTGCCTCTCCTCGAGGATAACATTCCCACCTTTCCATTATGACATAAGGTGTCCTGCGCTTGGACAAAGAATCAGAAGAGCAAACCCAAAGAGCAAGCATGCCTCTAGAGGATAAGCAGACAGTTTGATGACCACAGCCAGTCAAGCTGCATCCCAAAAAGGAGGTCTATGAAGTTGTAGAGGGTCCAACCTACTCTATGACTCTGTGAACTGGACCCATCTCCAAAACACCTCCAACCTCTAGACTATAAGGTCGTGTGGTCAGGGAATGTGTCTGTTCTACTGTACTCTCAAGCGCTTAGTACAGTGCTCTGCACACAGTTAGTCAGTAAATGAGAGCAGCATGGCATAATGGAAAGAGCATGGGCCTGGGGGTCAGAGGACCTGGGTTCTAATCCCAGCTCTGCCATTTGCCTGCTGTGTGACCTTGGGCAAGTCACTTCACTTCTCTGTGCCTCAATTCCCACATTTATAAAATGAGGATTAAGACTCTGAGCCTCATATAGGACAGGGATTGTGCCCAACCCCATCATCCTGTATCTACCCCAATGCTCAGTACAGTTCCTCGCACATAGTAAGCACTTAGAAGATACCACAAAATTTATTATTATCGCTATTCGTAAATACAGTGGATTGATTGATTTCTCATGCAGTTTCACTGGTATCACTCCTGAGTCCCACACAACATCAAGTGGCCGGTTGGGATGAGGGAAGCAAACCCCAGGAGGGGGCCCAAGGGTGACCACTTGCAGCGGACCTCCTGGCCTGGCAAACGGCAATCAAGAGAGCGGCGACTCCCATTGAGCAGAGCTTCAGGAGACCGAGTGACAGTTTGGAGACACAGCAACGGGAGCTGTAAGTTGCAAATGCAGCAGTGCAGGGGAGAACCATCTCTGCAATCTCGCAATGAGGAACAGAATATCCGTTGTGAACTTGTGTCTTTAGTGACAATACCTTCCCCCCACCCCCCAAAACAGACAGTTCATCAACGGGGTGTCATCTTCTGTAGCCCCTGTGCCTTAATAATAAAAATAACTGTGCTATTTGTTAAGCGCTTATTACGTGCCAGGCACTGTACTAAGCACTGGGGTGGATACAACTTATTTGGGTTAGACACAATCCCTCTATCACGTGGGGCTCACAGTCTTAATCCCCATTTTATCGAAGAGGTAACCGAGGCACGGAGAAGTAAAGTGACTTGCCCAAATTCATAAAGCAGACAAGTGGCGGAGCCGGGATTAGAATCCAGGTCCTTGGGACTCCCAGGCCCGTACTCCATCCACTAGGCCTCACTGCTCCTCCTCTGTCTATCACACTCAGTTCTACCAGAAGGCGATGGCAGAATGAAGGAAAGCCCTGATGCCACACACCTGCCTGGCCCCGGGGCAACCCGCAAACACTGGAAGCGGTTGTGCCTTCACACACAGCATCGGACACAGTGTATTCCCATATGGGTTTGTCCAAGCACGGGATTCGGCAAGAAAGCGCTTTTCCTACACTTGGAGAACTGGGTTTACACATGGCTACACCAGCTAGGAAAACACACCTATTTCCAGGGGCCCGGCCTGAAAAGAAATCAGGCTGTTACGGAACTTGCTCAGGGGGCAGAAAGAGAAACATGAGGCCTACAGGCAATTTAATAGCGATCCTCTGAACTTCTTTTCGGGTCTCCGGGGGTTTGGTGTTCATGGGACCTCAGAATGCTTTTTGCAGACGGCGGATGTGGTGCTGGCCGGGCCTGGGAAGAGCTGGAGCAGGAGGTCACTGGCAGCGAGGGTGTTTAAATCAGGAACAGAACATCAATGACTAAAGACCAGGAATGAGGGAAAGGAGAAGGGGAAGAGAATCTCATCTTTTTTGCACAGCATCTGTAAGGCTGGGTTGGAGGTGGCTTCCACAGATCCACCAGCTTTTGAAAAAGGCAGAAAGCTCTTTTTCATTCATTCAATCATATTTATTGAGCGCTTCCTGTGTGCAGAACACTGTACTAAGCACTTGGGAGAGAACAATAAACCGACACATTCCCTGCTCAAAATGAGTTCCATCTCCCCTTTTATGATGGCGATTATTAGGTGCTGGGTACTGTACTAAGTGCTGGGGTAGATACAAGTTAATCAGGTTGGACACATTCCCTGTCCCACATGGGGCTTGCAGTCTTAATCCCCATTTTGTAGATGAAGTCACTGAGGCCCAGAGAAGTGAAGGGACTCATCCAAGGTCACACGGCAGACCCGGGATTAGAACCCAAGTTCTTCTGACTCCCGGGCATGGGCTCCTTCAACTAAGCCATAATCCCCTCTCCCTGACTCCATTTCCTGGCTGCCCTCCTGGAGTTCTATCTGAAATGAGAGGTGAAGAGAGCTGACCTCCCCCAAAGAGGAAGATGTCTTATTATTATTATTATTGTATTTGTCAAGCACTTACTATGACCCAGGCACTATACTAAGAGCTGGGATGGATACAAATTGGGATGGACACATTCCCTGTCCCATATGGAGCTCACAGTCTTGATCCCCATTTTCCAGATGAGGTAACTGAGGCCCAGAGAAGTGAAGCGACTTACCCAAGGTCACACAGCTGACACGTGGTGAAACCGGAATTAGAACCCAGGTCTTCTATCTCCCAGACCCGTGTTCTATCCATAACACCATGCTGCGTCTCATCTCCCGCCCCAACAGCCCTGGCAGGTTCAGGCCAGATCCAGGGGCCAATGGGAGGCCCAGGCCTGCTGTAACACGACTAATGTACATATTAGCACACAGAATTTATATCCAGATCCGTAATTCATTTATTTATATTAGTGTCCATCTCCCCCTCTTAGACTGTAAGCTCCTTGTGGGCAGGGAACGGGTCTACCAACACTCTTATATTGGACTTTCTGCCAAGCGCTTAGTCCAGTGCTCTGCACACAGTAAGCGCTCAATAAATACCATTGATTGACTGATTGATTAATGGAGGCCATTCCCCAAACTCCCAGCACCCATTTCTTTGTCCTCTGGGGGTTTCTTATCCTTGCTGCCTAGTGGATGGCCTTTCATTCAAGTCAATTGATTTTTCCCCAACCCAGAACATATTCATTCAACCATATTTGAGCGCAATTGACACATCTGTTTACTCAACCCCATCTGAGTCAATCCAGAACTAGTCCCCTCCAGGCCATCCTGGTGGAATTCTTGAGAGACATTTTGAAGAACGAGAAAAGGGGCTTTTCTCTGAAAGCTCGGTCGACAGTGCTCTTCTGCACCTCAGTCCCCTCATCTGTAAAATGGGGATTAAATCTACTTAAGACTGTGAGCCGGGGACCGTATCCAACACGTATCTACCCCAGCGCTTAGTACAGTGCCTGGCACGGGTTAAGCACTTAACAAGTACAACAATAAGAATAGTAAGACTGAAGGGCAGAGGGGCAGGAGGGGAGAGGACATTTCCCTCAGCGTACAAGATTCGACGGCAAGCACAGAATCTTGGCATGGTTCGTCAGAGGGTGTCTGTGAGCTCAGCTGAAAAATGAACCTCCACGAGAAGTAAAACAGTCAGAGACGTTTTGTTCCCTTTCCCTCGAGATGAAGCCATGGTAGGAGACAAATTAGAATATTTGGAAGCAGTCTGGGGGAAACAGCATCACACATTTTCTTGACGCTCCATTCAATGATTAGGCAACTGAATGGGCTTTAGATTGTGGTGTGATAATGTTAGCTAGAGAGAGAACAGGGAGAGAGAAGGGAAAAAGGGAGGTGAGTACCTTCGTCTAGGCTTTCGGACTTGGATTCTAAACGCTTCTACGGCAGTGTTTCCTTTGCTTGCCGGACCGTTCACAGCCAATTTTAGGATCCTGCCCACCTGAGCCATTCCCTGGGCCGAGTCCATCTCCCCCATCCAAGGGAGAAGGAAGCACTTCATCCCAACGACCTCCTTCAGTCCTGCCTTCCACGGCAACACCCCTGAAGCATAAGGTCAAACTGCCCCTCGGTTTTTTCCTCAGGTGCAGTTACGGAGGGCAGGGAAGTGATCCTCTTCAGCCTTTGGGTGGATGAGATGGTATAATGGGTAGAGCACGGGCCTGGGATTCATTTATTCACTCAATCGTATTTATTGAGCGCTTACTGGGTGCAGAGCCCAGTACGAAGCGCTTGGAAAGTACAATGCAGCAATAGAGAGACAATCCCTGTGCACCTGTCTGCTGTGTGGCCTTAGGTCCCTTCACTTTTCTGAGCCTCAGTGACCTCAACTAGAAAATGGGGATTAAGACTGTGAGCCCCTAGCGGGATATGGATTGTGCCAACCTGCTTGGCTTGTAACCACCCCAGAGCTTAGTACAGTGACTGGCACATGGTAAGTGCTTAACAAATACCGTAATTATTAATTGTAATTGAGTAAGGCTGGGGACTTAGACATGACTCAGTCCATCCTAAGAGTCAAGGTTGGCAACTTTCACGTGGCTCCTCCTAGCTTCCCATTGTCCAGTGGCACTGAACCCAGTCCCTGAGGCCCCTTGTCTCCTTCTCCCACAAGAAGCGGTGTGACCTAGTGGATAGATCCCGGGCCTGGGAGAAAGAAGGACCTGAATTCTAATCCCGGTTCAGCCACTTGTCTTCCGTGTGACCTGGGGCAAGTCACTTCCCTTCTCTGGGCCTCAGTGATCTCACCTGTAAAATGGGGATGTAGATGGCAAGCCCCGTGTGGGACAGGGACTGCGTCCAACAGGATTACCTTGTAGCTACCCCGGTGCTTGGCACAGAGTAAGTGCTTAAGAAATACCACAATTATTATTATCATGACACTCACATTGAGAAGAGACATTCCAACCCCCCGGGCTCGCTTTGGTCAATGATCTGAATCGGAATGGAGCCGGCTCCTCCGTTACTGCACAGTCCCTTAGGGTCTCCCCAACTCCATCTCTTGCCAACGAATGCCCAATGCGCCTGTTTGCCTGGGATTTGTTTTTTGGGGGGGTTTTCTGTCTACAGGGCCTGCCGTCTAGTATCCGTTATTAATGGGAAAGAGCCGCCTTAACCTTAAGATCTGCTTCGGCTGCCTAAAAAAAGTAACAGAAAGGGCACCTTTTCCGATCCCTCACTCCACTCCGCCTCCCTGCTGAACATTAGAACAAATTGTCAGATGTAACAAACAGCTTTTCTTAATGCAAAAATCTGTTTCTCTCTATCACTTACTGAGTTGGAGGGAGGTAATACACTGTATTTTGATCATATAATCAGAATAAAAAAACTGAAGTTTAAAGGAAAACGACAGGCTGGCACAAACTCCAATAACCTCTCAGCAACAGCAGGGAGACAGTGCCGATGACCCGAGTCAATTACGGTCCTCAGAAAAAGGAAGATATGTAAAACTTTACTCGAGTATTTCCTCCATAGCATCTGCATTAGCCATGAATTGGAGGCACATTTCTAATGACAGTCAATTTTTCAATCCATCTAGCCAACCGAAACTCCGCACGTTACTGTGGGCCAGCTGCTGCCGCGAGCAAAACCAAACAAAAACACACACCTCCGTAAATTCTTCGGAAGTAAGGTTTTTTGGTTTTTGGTTTTTTTTTTTTTTGGTTTGGGTTTTTGTGCTATGGATTTTTTTCCTACCCAAGAAGCTCCCTGTTCTGTTAACCACCAGAACCTGAGGCACTTGTAGATTCAAATTCTTCACTGGATTTCCTGGTCTCGAAAAGGATTTCAACGGATTCTAGTCTTTATGACATCATTTTTACTTCTTTATCTGATGTCAGACCTGGTGCTGGGGAAGGGAGCAAGTAATATGGCTCACGCATGGGGCACCACATAGAATAAGTTCTCATATTCTGTGTTCACACCATCAGCCACCGAAACGTTTGTGCCTTTGGAAAATGAACCGCAACTCACTGCCTATGCCTTCTATTTTATAGCCCGTTTTGCAGTCAGGAATACACCCATTTGGCCAGGCAGTGTATCTGAGTACAGTGTACTGGAGTCCTTGTCTGCCCTGTAATAAACTCCGCTTCAAATCCGGAGGGCCTGACACCGTGGTTAGGTCTCGGGTCCAACTTTGAGGTCTGGAGGGTGGAGTGCCAACCTATCGGTTTGGCTGGCAGAGTGAAGGTGGCAGGAAGAAACAAAAGGGTTGGGGGGGTAGGGGTGGCATTTTGGGGGTGACTGTCTCGACTGGGTGGCTCAGAGAGGCTTTGGGGAAACTGATCCTCTGCCCGCCTTTGACGATACGCTGGGTGGAAGAAGCTAACGGCACGGAAGGGAGGCGAGAGGGGTCAGTGGGATTGGGCAGGGGGGTTGAGAGGCTCTATTAGGGTAGGAGGTCTCTCCCAGAGGGAGGGGGAGGCCTTGGCCCCTGCCAAGTTTGAAGCCCCCAGGTCACATCCCCCACCCTAAATGCCTCCCTCTCCCGATAATGGCCTTTTCGAGCAGGGCCAGTGGGGCACAGAGGGGGCCGCCGATGGCCTGGGATTCATCCGCTCCCTCGGGGGCTGGACCACCCACCTCCCCTCACCCCAGAGGAGGGGAGAAGCACCGTTCGCAGGATACCCTGGGTTGGTTGGGGAGGGAGGAAAGCCCCTCTTTTTTGATGGCCTCTTAGGGCCACGATGTCTCTCTTTCCCGGCCCAGCTCCCTTGCCCCCCAAGTCGCCCCCCCCAACCAAGCCGGCTCCCCCCAAGGGAAGGGGTGGGACTCACCCCCGCAACTACATCTTCAGGTGTCCGAGGTCCGGAGTGCTGGGCGCTTGGGGCTCCTTTGTAATCCTCCCCGCGATGCCCACATCCCCTCCGGCCGGAGGGCCACCCCCTGGTTCCTTCCCCGCAGTTGGTGCCCAAGTTGGCCGGTCCTGGGGGGGCAGGAGGGTCACCCCGCCGTGCCCAAGGGGCGGGGGGCCCAGGGCTGGGGGGCCCCCAGGGGATCGGGGTGAGTGGAGAGCAGATGCCCGGGGGGGTTGCCACGGGGCGGGGGGGATGCCCGGTGCGGATGCCCGGCGTTGGGGTGGGATGCTGCGCTGGCTCCGGGGGCGGAGGGACGACGACGACGACGACGACGAGCAGGAGGAGGGAGGGAGAAGAGGAGGGGGCGGTCCGGGTGGACCCCCGGCCTCCGTCTCCGTTCGTGCGCGCGCACCCGCACCCCCGCACCCCCGGAGACCCGCACGGGGGGGGGGGGGGCTGGGGGGGCGGAGCTGGGAGCCTGGACCTCCCTCCCCATCTGTCTGCCGGTCCTGGGGGGGGGCGGTGTCTGTGTCTGTCTGTGTGTGTCTGTGTGTTCTGGGGGAGGGGCGGCACGTGGAGGGTCTGTCTGATGGGGGAGGGGGCATGGGGGGGGCACGTGGAAGGGGTGGGTGTCAGTGTGTGTGTGTGCTGGGGGAGGGGGGGGCACGTGGAGGGTCTCTGTGTCTGTGATGGGGGAAGGGGCGTCGGGGTGGTGGGGGGGACGTGGAGGGTGTG